>NC_133159.1:94242500-95492500 GCF_040802235.1 Manis javanica | reverse complement strand
GGCAACTCAGTGGCACTGCTCACAGATGAGGAGGCTGGAGGATGTGATGGGCAGGTAGGGGCCTAGGTGAATCCGAGCCTGGCTCTTCACACAGTGAGCATTCCGCATACCCGTTTCCTTTCTGTGGGGCTTGGAGGAATGTTGATGCCTGGTTGAGTTTGGGCTTTTTCCCCATTCCTGACTCTGGCGGTGGGCCTCTTCCTGCCTGGGAACTGTAACCCTTCAGCCCTCCTTCCTGTCCCCCCATCCTGGCAGGAACGGCTGGCTCAGTGCCAAGAGCAAAGTAGCCGGCACGCTGCTGAGCTGAGGGACTTCAAGAACAAGATGCTGCCGTTGCTGGAAGCGGCTGAGAAGGAGCGGGAGGCACTCAGAACTGAGGCTGACACCATCTCGGGGAGAGTGGACCGTCTGGAGCGGGAGGTCGACTATTTGGAGACCCAGAACCCAGCTCCACCCTGTGTAGATGTTGATGAGAAGGTCACTGGGGGCCCTGGCAGCAAAGGCAAGGGCAGAAGAAACGAGAAGTACGATATGGTGACAGGTAAGGGATCTGAAGGCAGGCCCCTGACACTCTGGGAGCTGGTGTTCTTCCTTGGTTCTTTTCCTTTTTCCTCCTTATCCCAGTTGCCTTAGGCTCTGTCTTCAGGAATCTGCTTTAGGGAAATATCTGTAATGACAGGTCCATTAAGGAGAGGTTCTGGGGATCCAGGCCTCTGTGCTCCTGCCCCCCATCGTCCATAAGAATGAAGGTATCCACTGTTCTCCAAACGGCCCGCCCCGGGGGATCTGGCAATGGACTTCTAACTCTTGCCTGTATTCCTTGCCCTGTGCTTTTCTCCTTCCCCACCAGACTGTGGCTACACAATCTCTCAGGTGAAATCAATGAAGATCCTGAAGCGGTTCGGTGGCCCAGCTGGTCTGTGGACCAAGGATCCAATGGGGCCAACAGAGAAGATCTACGTGTTGGATGGGACACAGAATGACACAGCCTTTGTCTTCCCAAGGCTGCGTGACTTCACCCTTGCCATGGCTGCCCGGAAAGCTTCCCGAGTCCGGGTGCCCTTCCCCTGGGTAGGCACAGGGCAGCTGGTATACAGTGGCTTTCTTTATTATGCCCGGAGGCCTCCTGGAGGACCTGGAGGGGTTGGTGAGTTGGAGAACACTTTGCAGCTCATCAAATTCCACCTGGCAAACCGAACAGTGGTGGACAGTTCAGTGTTCCCAGCAGAGGGTTTGATCCCCCCGTATGGGCTGACAGCAAACACGTACATTGACTTGGCGGCTGATGAGGAGGGCCTTTGGGCCGTCTATGCCACCCGGGAGGATGACAGGCACTTGTGTTTGGCCAAATTAGACCCACAGACACTGGACACAGAGCAGCAGTGGGACACACCATGTCCCAGAGAGAATGCTGAGGCTGCCTTTGTCATCTGTGGGACCCTATACGTTGTCTATAACACCCGCCCTGCCAGTCGGGCCCGCATCCAGTGCTCTTTTGATGCCAGCGGCACCCTGACCCCTGAAAGGGCAACGCTGCCTTACTTCCCCCGCCGGTATGGTGCCCATGCCAGCCTCCGCTATAACCCTCGAGAACGTCAGCTCTATGCCTGGGATGATGGCTACCAGATTGTCTATAAGCTGGAGATGAAAAAGAAAGAGGAAGAAGTTTGAGGAGCTAGATTGTATGGGGGTAACCCAGCCAACAGGCAGCAGACTGTTTCTTGGCTCAGACGAGTTGGGGACAGAGAGGAGCAGAAGGAGACTTTCAACTCTATCCTCTCCTCCTCCCTTCAGGCCCTGAAGAATGGGAATTTCTCCACATCCTTTTGTATGGCAACATTTTGCATTAAACAGAAAACCCTAAGGGCTCCTCTCCCGTGTGTATTTGGGGTGGCCCTCAGGTCAGATTTCTCCCCATGACCCTCCGCTTTCCTCCTCCAGCCCATCCCTACTACTCAAGCCACAACAGGGATTTGGCTGGGCTCCCTTGCCAAGGGAGGGGAGGCTTCTCTAGTTACTGGTTTTATCCTGATGCGCCTGGGGAAGCTGCAGGACCCGCCACTTTAGGAGCCTGGGTGAAAGGCCTCCCCCCACACCCACCTCTCCTCTGCAGTAGCCCTCCTAGAACTGCCAGGGGCCTTCGCCCCCTGGCCAGGGGGCTGGGCCAGCAGCAGGGCTGCCCATTCCAATTCTCAGAGGTTTTGAACCAGAACACGGATTTTAGTCTCATTGAAGTCTAGAGTGGAAACCAGAGCGTTGAACACGTGTGTTTTCAGGAAGAACTTAATAGGTTTCCTCTCTGAAGTGGACTCTGCCTCCAGCCCAAACCCCACTCCCATCTCTGGCATCAGCTGCTCCCCAGGGCCAAGTTGCACAACTGAGCTTGGTCTGAACTGCACGGATTTTCCTGCTGCCACAGTGTCTGCGGTTTGGGCGAGGGGGAGGGTAATGACCACGGCTCAGATGTTAGTCTTACCAGTTTCCCAACACATCCCTCTTGCCCCTCACCGCCCCTGCCTCCCCACAGCAGCCCTGGAACCTGGCTAAAGTCTGTCCGGGAGTCCTGGAAACTTAACCCTTCCCTGCTGAGTGCCCTGGCCTCTGGTTTGGAACTGCAGAAGGCCATCTGAAAGGGAGAAAGCACCAGAGAGGAGAAACCCTCGCTTAGGGACTCCAGTCTGGAGGAGCCCACCGAGCTCCAGACCAGGCTCTACCGCAGCCCCATCCCCATGTCCAGCACTCAGGAGCAAGGCTGTCTGAGGCACAAGGTTCCCTGCTGCCGCGGGGAAGTTGACCTCAGGCAGCCCTGGGAGCCCTCGTGGTTATTTACCCCAACGCAGGGAAGGGAAGGGAATACGTCTTCTCCCCAAAATACATCCCTCCTCCCCACCCCAGGATCCTCCTTTTGTCTTCTTGTCGTTTCTCCCCAGGCAGAGTTGCTCCTGACGTAGGTTGGTGAGGAAGGGGAAAAGAAAGACAGTGAAGTACCTCACAAAGGCGCTATTGTAGGGAGCTCGGGGCGGGTGGGACTCTCTCCCATTCAATTCTCCCCTAATGTGGGGCTGGCAACAGTAATCACCACCTGTCAGCCACAGAGGGGTCTGCCCACGGAACATCTGGCTGCAATGCAGGGCGCGCAGAAGCAGTGTGGAGAAGCGGGCTGCTGGGGGAGGCCTGGAGAGAGGGGTCCCCACCTTGAGGGGGGCAGCCGTGCAGCCCTGTGACCGTCTCCTTCCTGCTGTGTCAGTGGTTGTACAGAGTATGGGGCCACGTCGGTGGAGTCGCCTTGATACAGAACCGAACATCAGGACTGGCCTTTTGACGACCCTGAGGAGGACAGAACAGCTCTGAGACTGTGTGAATGATGTCAGAGTGAAAAACCGGGTCCTTCCCCACACACGCGTGTGCCTGGCTCTGTGGTGTCTTTCTTTGCCTGATTCCTCAATGAGAATGGGAAAAATCAGCCTTTTTTTTTTTAAGCTTAGAATTTCTCTGGAAATGTTTACTCAGACTTTACAGAAAGGGCAGAAATCTCTGGGGTCTTGTTATGTTACCTTTTGCTCTTTTCTTTTTGGCTCCCATACAACAGCCAGCGCTGTTTTGGAAGGTGAGTGGAACTGTATAGGTGGGTCCAGTGAACTGTCCAAATTCATTAAACTAAATTATCTGCGGCTTAAGGAGGGACCCTTGGTAGCTGAATCCTATCATCAAAAAACCAGCCTCACCGCGTTCTCAGACCCTCCATAACCCATCACTTGGCAGAAACAGGTATGACCTCTGGTTTGGGCTGAACAAAAGACAAAGGAAAGCAGAAGCCCTAAAGGGGGAACAAGGGGCTAAAAGCCCAAAGAGAAGCTCCACATCAGGCCCCGACACTGGGCCCTAAGGCAGCAAACAGCTGGGATGGGGCTGCTGTACAGTGTCACAAAGCAGGAGGGGCTGCTGCCCAGGGAGGACAGCTGTCTGCCAGATCACTGAGCCAGCTCTTGACTCTCCATCATGAGGCAAGGTTGAGAGGGCTCCCCTTAATCCTACTCTGGCCCCATGCATTTCCTGCCCTAATTTGCAAGCTGTCCTCTTTGTTCTCAATACCCTCTCCTCCCTGGTGCCTGTCTGTGTCTGCCTGCCAGTAAACCCAAGTGTTCCTCTTGTCATTCTTATCAAGGAACGTGACCCAGTGCTGTCTGATCCTGGTGGGGAGGGAGAGGGCAGAGACCTACGGAATGGAACTGTCAGGCCTTCCTCTGGGATGGGGCTCTGGGGTAAACAGGAAGCAGAGCCCTTCCCCTCACCCTCCTCCTTCAGTCTCAGATTTTCCTGATCCCTTCTTGTCCCTTTCCTTGTATAGGTGCCTCTTTCCTGAGGCGCCTGGGAGCATCCCCTTCCTCTGTTCCCAACTTCTCCACCTAGTTTAGGTCAAAACATGCTCATTTTGAGAGCTGTTGACTGCCCTGGTGTTTCTCCCAGTCTTCAGGACGGGTCTCTATGGCCTGCTGTCCAGCCTCTCTGTGGCCGCTACGGCAGAGTTGTGTCTGCTCCAGGAGCTTCTCTGTCAGAGGGCAGCCAGAGGACAGGACTGTCCCTCCACCCTCACCTGCTATCAGAAGCCTCTCCAGATCTCTCTGACCCAGCAGCCTGGAAGCTTCCTCCTTTGTTCCCAAGGCTGGTAAGCTGTCCTCTGCCTGCTCTTTAACTTCTACTCTCACACTGTGGAGCTTAAAAGATGAAATCTTATTTATGGATTTAATAACTCCACAGAAGAATTATAAATGTGGAAGCCCATGCATTACTGTAAACGGCAGAGTAGGAAAGTAAAAAGAAAGACCTCTCAGCACCCCTGTCTCCAAAACGTGGGTCCCGACAATATCTAGAGTCAGACACCTCTCCAGAACCTTCTGGCATGACCTCTAGGGGTCGACCCTGCCACCCAAACCCCACCTTTTCTGAGAACAGACACCCTTGCTCCCTGACCATAGCTGTGAGGCCCAAGGGGAACAAATCAGATTCTCTTTCCTGGGGATTTAGAATATGCAGATCAGAAATGTTAGATCTGAGGAAATGTTTGGAAGCATCTTTTGCCCTGCTACCCAGAGGCAGTGAAAAGCCAGACCATAAAGGGAAAAGGATGAGGCAGATACCACAGGGAAGCAGAGACAGTGACAGGGTAGGTGAACCTGGCCCATGCATGTCCTGTCTCTAACCAGTACCCCTGGGGCCACAATATATTTCTAGCCCTTGAGTTCTACATAATGCCAGGATCCTTAACATAAATACTCCCTTCTCTTGCCTGTTTTTCTTTTTGCACTAGTTTGAGTGGGTTTCTGCTTCCTACAACCCAAAGAAACTCATCTTCACCTAATCTCCCCACCATCCCGCCGACTGCTGGGCTGGTGGCCTTGACCCTTTAGGGTATTCCTCCCTTGCACATGGCCCAGAGGACTCACTGGGGTAGTGAAGGAACCTTGCAGGCCTGTCCTAAACCACTCTACCACGGCTCGTTATACCTCGCCCGTGACTCCTTCCCATGGCCTGGTCATTACTTTCTCCTGTTCCATTCATTCATGGTGTGTTGTTCCTCCATCATCGCTTGTAGCATGGTGATCTCTGAGACAACCTGACATATTAGAAAGAGCACAAACTTTAGAGTCTGGTAAGCTAAGAGTCAGAGCTCCTGGGATCAGAGTCTGGCTCTGGCTCTTACTGTCATGATACCTTGAGCAGGTTACTTAATACCTTACCTATAAAGTAATCATATCTGCCCAATAGGGTTATTACTCTGAGGATTAGGGATGATACATGCAAACTCTTTAGTAGTATAGACAATTAGTATGTGGCTCTGAAACCCCACTTCCTTTGGGAGGCTTTTCTAACCATTTCTACTCCCACTCAGAAGGGTCAGGTGTCTTTCCTGTAGGCCCCAATTTGCCCTGTGCACATTCCAGTTGGAGTGTTGTATCTTGCTCACCTTTCTGTCCCCAGGGCTAACACAGAGCCTGACTCATAGATGGGATAAAAAAAATTGTATTCATGTTCTCCCATTAGCTGTGAACCCTCGGGACTCTGGGCATATTTGTCTCCCAACTCAGGACCTAACTCAGGAGGCTGCTGGTGAGCAGGAAATGTTCTTGGGGGCATTTTTCAGGTCAGTTGGACAAAGGCAAGCTTCACATAAAAATTGAAAGTTTCTCTTCAACTGCAGAACACACTGGCCTTCCCACGGTAACAACTTCTAGCTCCAGCATCTAGGAAAAGTCTTAAACTAGGCTGGCACATGTAAGCCCTGCAGCCACACAAGGGAGAAGACAGTAAAATTTCAGTAGGTAGTGGAACACCTTTGTTGTTCAGCATCTGGTTCATAGCAGAAGTTCTGGAGTAGTTAAAGGTAGTTAAACCTGTCCTACCCCAACCCTGCCACTTGCTGGCAAGTTAATTCACCTCTGTGAGCCTCAGTGTTTCCCCTATAGAATGTGGGTAATAGTACTAACTTCACAGATCATTGTGAGAATTAAGTCACCCTCATAAACCTGTAAGCCCAGTGCCTGGCACACAGCAGGTGCTCAATATCATTATTATTAATATCACATGGTTGGAGAGGTCTTTTCAGAGAGCAAAGTATTCATGCATTTTATCCCCTTCAATCTTTACAATTCCATGAGATAGGCAGGCCTAGGAACCTGAGAATTAGAGATTTAAATGATTTGTCTAAGGCCGCATAACTAACAAGCACTGGGGCCAGAACCTGTGTGTTGGAAGTTCTGTGGAGGTGTGGAAAGGGCTAGAGCTCTGAACTCAGGCTGAGTTCAATTCCTTGCTTTGCCACCCGCTCACTGTGTAATCCCAGGCAAATCAATTCTCTGAGTCTCAGTATTACCTACCCAAGAATTTATGAGGAATGGATAAGCTAGTGTTTATGAAACATCTGGCAGAGCATCCAAACAATAATGGTACTCAATAAATACTTATTCCCAGGGATATGACTCCTGCTGTCTTACATTGGGCAGCATGCAGATGGCCATCTCTGCTTGGTGTTATAAGCCATTTGTCTATCCAGTAGCTCTTCAGCTGCCTTCTCTCTCCATTTGTTCATTGTCTGTAGTAAGACACAGTACCTGTTTCCCGGGATAGATCCCTACAGGGCTGACAGGTATCCTGCACAGTCATCAGGGAAGAAATCAGGGTGTGTAGAGGCATCCCCCTCTTTCTCTGCACCTGAACCAACTCTACCAGCAATGATGTGTGTGTTTGGCTTTTGGCTATTTTCTTGTTTTTTAACATAGTGCTCCCAAGCTACCCTTTTTCTTCCACTACATTTTTCTCTCAAAGGTTTCAGTTGCTCAGCACATGTCCCTAGTAGCCATCACTGTTGACATTTGGGACTTATCTTGCTATTGATTTTGACAGATCCTTCAATGGTGTTTTGGCTGCACTTCTCTTACAGATAGTTCTTACTGTCCAGTTGCACATGATTTTTGTTTTGTAGCTGCTGAGTTTTATATTCCAGACACGTAGATAAATCCATGCAGTTGTCAAATGCATGAACTGTTGTCCATCTACTCTGGTTGTCCTTTTTGGAGGAAGGAAGATGGTGTGGAAAGAGCACAGGGATGGGAGTAGAGTGACTGGTCCATGTGGCTGAGTGTTCTGACTCTGCTCCTCATTAACTGTGTCAGTTTTCTCAGTTTGCAAAACAAGATTATGTTACCTGGATTACCATCTCATAGTATTGTTAAGGTTCAAGCCCTAATGCGTAAAGCTTTTCAGACCTCTAGGAAAGAATCTTAGGAATCTCTGAGTTTGGCACCTTCATTTTACAACTGAACAAACTAAAGTCCAGACAGCTTTTGAGGGCAGGGACTGTGCCTCGTCCAGCTTTCTATTCCTGGGATCTAGACAGTTTCAGGTGCATACTGGTTGTCCAATAAATATTTTGTAAATCAGGGGCATGACCAGTTCACAGTGACATACCTATGATTTAACCTCTCTTGACTTGAGAGTTATTATCCACATCAATTACTGTTCTGTGCTTCTTGGTCATGATGTCTTCAGAACCTATTATGCTGTATAGAATGTGGCTATTATGCTTTTCAACTTACTGTTTCTTCTCTCTGCTCTCTCGCTGTTACCTGTCATTCTCCTTGCAGCCGTGTAGGATCTATCCTGAGAAACCTCCATCACTGTTTCTCATCGCTATCCACTCTAGATGGGGACAGAACAAGAATGAAAGGACTTGGAAAGATTTAAAGTTGGCACACATGCCAGGTACCTTGATTGGTGTCACAAGGAGTGTGGCAGGGTATTCCATAGACCAGAAACATAGCCTGTTTCAAGCCGGAAGAGGTCTAAAGTTACCTGATTTAGACCCCTAAGTCATGCAAGCATTTTCTAACTCACTGTGCCCTGTCCAGCGCCTTCCACACATGGTGTGTTCAGTTTACTCAGTGGCTTATGAAGTAGGTGTATGTTTTATGTTGGTTGTGGCTGAGGATGTAATGCTTCTTACCTCCTGGACTCTCTGCCCAATGACTTGGATTTTTAAGCATTTTTTCCTCTCAGCAGAGGGGCAGTAAACACACATGGATGTGGATTTCTCTTATTCCTGATTATGACCTAGCAAATTCCTTTCTCTTCCTCTCTCTGTCCTTTCCAACCCTCCTTAGTCCTGATTCAGGTGAAATATTTTTTATGCTGTATATTGTTTAGATATCTAGGGGAAGCTTTAAAAATGTAAACTAAAAACACTGGTTTAATAAATAAATTGTAAGAGGAGACATAGGGGAAGGGTTAGTTGAATTAGTGGATTTTAAATTGAGATAGGAGTAATCTCATTTAAACAAAACTTCAGGATTCATTTGAAAGTCTGTAAATTGCAGGCAAATAATTGGCCATAAATTGGGATTTATGTTCTGTGGGTTTTTAATGAGGGCAAGTGAGGCAGCTCAACACCCTTATTGATTCATGGTCTGGAAAGGATCCACTGGCTCACCGTCTCACCAGGACAGTTCAGTGGAAGGGCACGGAGCACGGAGCAGACGTCTGAGGTTCAAGTTGTAGTTCAGCTCTCTCCTACCTGTGCGATCTCACTTTCCTCATTGGTAAAAGAGCAACAATATTACTATCTCCCTCACAGTGGGGGTATGATGATGAAGTGAGACGATGTATGCGAAAGTGTTTTGTGAATCATAAAGCTACATAAATATGTTCAGATGCAATGTCGGAACATCACAACAGGGTAGAGTGAAGCCCAGTGCCTGGTTCACTGAGCAGGAAGCAAAGGGGGAGGGAGGCGCAGGTCTGAGTCAGGAAAGGTCACCGAAGAACACTGACGTCTGAATGGAGGATGTATGAGAGGTCGCATCTGTAGGAACACTTCAATGTCAAAGCCAACTGACACAGACAATTGATTAATTAAAAATCTAATGAATATTGATGAAGTATTTACTATGTGTATGTGCTTATTCACAACAGTGAATAAGACAGACAGAAAGTCTTCAGATTTGGTGGACTGGAGGATAAAGAGGTGAATGAATAGGTGTGGTAGGGCCTCTGTGCTAGGAGGACCTGCTGGCCCAGCCCGCTGAGGTGGGGGATGGACCAGCATCTGGAGCCTCCTCAGCCTGAGCCAGAGGGATGCGCAGGAGGGCTCCTCTCTGTGCCACTGACACCGCTGTTGGGATGACTCAGCTGGCCTTTCATTTCAGCAGGCTCCCAATTGACCTCTTCACCCAGGAGTCTCTTGGCTCCAGCACCTGTGTCATTATGTCTCACTGTCACTTTTTGTTAATGACAGGCTCTGCAGGGAAGCAGCCGCTGAGAGCCAGGACAGGAACTTCCTCTTTGCAGCATTTGGATCTTGTGCTCCAGCTCAGTGGGTGTTAGTGGGGAACAGGGCGCTGAAAAGGCAGGAAGGCTCAACGAGAGGAAGGAGGGTCTTGACTGGCCAGGCCTTGTCCTCTCCTTCCAAGAATGTTCTCCACGAGCTGGAGAGACGAGTGCCCCAGACTGTGGGGGTTGCCACAGGCACTAACTCTCCCTGAAGCAGCTGCTCATCTTGAGAGGCAGACACAGTCCCAAAGCCAGCAGCCAGAGACAGAACCCAGGCAGCGCTCCTTTCTTTTGCACACAGTTGTCTTGGCGAGTCTCCTGGGAGCAGGACCTTGTGCTGCATTGTCTTCTGGAGCCTAGGCTCATGGATTCACCCATGAACTTACCTGTGCCTCAGGCCACAGCCGCTGCAGGGTGCCCTCCACCACACAGAAATAATAAAGAACAGCACTGCTTCCTGAGCCCTGTGCCCCTGCCGGGCACGGCGTGAATGCAGTGGTCTCGCTTAGCCCTCAAGACAAGTGTGTAATGGGAGGCATGCTTTGTGCTGGGGGTGAGGAGGACATGGTGAGACTTCTTGCCTCAGGAGCTGACAACTCAGCTGGGGAGGGGGCAGGTGGTAAAGCGGGCAGGTGTTCCCCTCCAGAATCTGACACTAGCTGAGCAGCTTAAGGTAATGGGCCTAAGAGAGGGTGCTCATGAGCACTCCCAGGGGGAAGCAGTCACACTCCAACAAGGGAGATTTGAAGAGGCCTCACAAAGGGGCAGCACTTGAAGTGGCCTCAGAGGAAGGGTAGGACTGAGAGGATGTTCCAGGAGGAAAGACTGGTTCAGGCAGATGTGTGGAGGTGGTCAGGCACAGGCATAGTGACTAAAGAGCTGCTAGGTTAGTTTTATGAGAATATGCATTGCCTGTAAGGGTGTATAGGGAAATAAGAGACAATCAGGGCCGTGTTGCTGAGGAAGTTGAGGTAAATATGTTGAGGCTATGTGAATATTCGCTAACATTTTTGGGTCAATAGTAAATTCATTGTCTTATTTAATCCTGACAACAGGCTTCAGATTAGGATTGTTATCTCCATTTTGCAGATGAGGAAAATGAGGCTTGAATATATAATTTGTCCAAGGTCACAAACTGGAAAGTAGCAGATTCAGAAATTATACCAGTGTCTGCCTGGCTCTTGTACTAAAGGTCAAGCTCTTGACCACTTCACTGTAGGGACTGTGTGGGAGGGGGTGAGCTTGGCGAGGGAGAAAGCATAGATGACAAAAGAGGTTTGAGGTTTAAGGAAGCAACAATGTATGTTCAGGGACTGGGAGAACAAAGAGAAGCCCGTGAAGATGTTTGCTTATTTGCATACACCTGAACCAATACAGAACTAGGAAAAGTCCTCATCTCTGTATCCAATATAGGGGAGAGGTTCGAGAAGGAGGAGGCAGCCAGGAGCCTCCAGTACTCAGAGAAACAGAAGGATGAGGGACAACGCTAAAAGGGAGCCTGAGGGCATCTGCAGGGGAGCCTCAGAGTCAGTAAAACAACAGGTACTCATTGAAGAAAGTTGATGATCCACAGGCCAACAGGAGGGCAGGAAGTGGGCAAAGAGAAGCAGGGTTGAGGGAACTTTTTTCTAGTGTATTTTAATTATGAAATATTTTTAATGTACAGAAAATTATAATTTGCAATGACCCACCACTCAAACTTAAGATGTTAACATTTACAATGCTTGCCACAGAGCTCTCTCTCTTTTACAGAAAGACCCTTAAACTTACGGAAACTAATTCCCCTCCTCACCCTACCCTTCTTTTCTCCATCCCCACAGAGAATCACCATCCGTAAGTCAGATTCATTCCCCTGCATTAAAAAAAAATGTTTATTGCATATATCTGAACCAATATAGTTTGTAGAATTATTTCAGATGTAATATTCACATAAAAGGTATCTTCTATTAATACATTTATGCCATTTTTAAAAAGTTCAACATTATTTTGAGACTACCCATGATGCTAGTAGAGCTCTGGTTCATTCGTTCCCACCGCCATTGTATCAAGCCACATCCTTTCGCTACTGCTGGGTGTTTCCCTTTCTCCGTTACAGGCAGTGCTCCAGGGGACATCCTTGTGCCCATCTGGGAGTCACTCGATAGACCCTTTGAAGTGGGAGAACTGGGGCATCACACATGGGTACATCCGGTTTACCAGGCTCTGCCACAGACTTCCCAGTGCAGGGTACCACATCCTCCTCAGTGTTGCCGTAGGCATGGATTTGGGCCAGTTTGGTGGGTGTGAAGGGGCACCTCACTATTATGTTAATTAGCCTGTGAGAGAAGGAAGTTTTAGGACCAGGGGAACATTTTTCTTTTTCCAGGGAGAAAAGGTAGGAATCTGTGTGAGGTTGATGTAATGGAGAAAGAGAATGGAGAGGGAAGACCCCCTTTAGGATGAGGATGGCGGTAGAGGGAGGAGAGAGGACAAGGCTTCTTGGAGCTTGGAGCAGCGGGACGAGGGCACTGAGTGAAAACGGGGAGAGTTTGTTGTGAAAGTGGGCAAAGTGGCCTGCTGAGGTTGAGGGGCTGGGGAGCAGTCAGAGCCTGAGAAGAAAGGCTGTGAAATAGCCCTGGGGGGAGCTCGGTGTGAGGACCGCAGAGCTGCTGAGACCGGCTGAGGAGTGAGGGCCCACTGGATCTGAGGAGGGCCCGCTGTGCATCTCTCCTGACCCGCATCTCCTGCTTCTCCTCTGGGGCAGCTGGTAACAGCTGGCAGCTGCTTATATATCTGAACCCTTACTGAGTGTGCTTGACAGACATCTTCCCTTCTATAACCACCCTTAGCTGCACCCCTAGGTTTAAAGCAAAAAGATATAGGGTTTTGGATGATATAAGGCTCACATAAGAAGGTACCATGTGGTGTGGCTGCCAAAAAGGAGGGTACTTCTTAGGCTGAAGTAGGAATCCAGCATTGGTCTGAAGGAGGGTGTCTTGCCCGAGGGTTTCAGCCCCAGGCAAGTTCACTATGGATTTGATGAGACCGAGAAATGACAATGGAACGTTCTTGGGGTAAAAGGGTTTACACCTGGCTTTACTCTCACAGCAGTAGATCGAGCACTAGAATCACATCTGCATTCAGCAGTCTGCAGGTCTGTAATCCACCTCCATCTCTGCCTCTGCCCAGAGCTCTATGTAGTGACTCAGACAGTAATAGCTTATTGCCTGTGAGATGCTTTGCATGCATTCTTTTTCATCCCAGCAACACTCCTGAAAAGTAGATGCTATTATCTCCATTTTACAAGGAAGAAAACCAAGACTCCCAACAAGCTGTCCCAGGCCAAGGCCAGTGGGAAATGGAGTGGATGACACCCACTGAGAATACCTGTGGGAAATAAGAGCAGTAAGTATCAGGAAGGTCATCATAAGGAAAAAGGACAATACTTGCTTTATCTGGCCCCAAAGTATAGAACAAAGCTCTCAACAGAGATAAATTATACCGAGAGAGTTCCACTTAAAAAAGGAAAGAACAGGCAGCCTGTGGATAAAGTGAAGGTTTCTGTGGCCAGGATTCTTACCTGGCCCTGGTTGGCTAGCTCACTACACATGTGTGGACAATATGCTGTTATTTACTCTATATAAAGAGCTCTGCCCAGTGTTCTAGGTGATGTGGTGGCATGGCTACATGGCTGCACATCTGCAGGAGAGCAGAGATGAGACTGGAGTAGTGGCAGCACCGAGGACAGAGACTGAGATGGCTGTAGGGGTAGAGAGGCCTAGAGGCAGAGACCGGCTTGCTGCATGCAGACTCGCTGAGTGGATGGAATTTTAGTGACCGACCTGCCACCGTGGAAATAAAGTTGGGTATAACCCTTTCACCCCAAGAACGTTCTACTGTCATTTCTTTGGTCACATTGAATCCACAGTGAATTTGCCCAGGGCTGAAACCCATTGGCAAGACACAGCCCTTTACCAGAACTTTCTGTGCTACCTTTAGTGGTAGTGAGTTCCCTGTTTCTGGAGGTATTCAAGCAAGGGCTGGGTGAATGTTGGATGAGGCTTTACAGAGGGTGCAGGTGTTAGAGCAGTGGAACTAGATGCCCCTCACAGTATTTTCCAACATTCAAACTTTGTTCCATATTTCAGGAAGATAAAAAAGATGTAAAGTCAAACCTTGCCATGGAGCAAACCTCTACATGATGAATTTTAGGAGCTGAGAAGGGTTCTTCTGACCATTGGAGTGAAGGGCAAAACTGGGGTCCTGCTATACCATACTCCAACCTGTTCTCAGGTGAAGTCTCTTGGAGAAGTTGGAGGAAGAAGAAATGTAGTGTGTGCATTTCTGCCTAAGCAATTCTGTATCCATTCCTCACCAGCTCTGGCTCAGGCAAGTGTCTGGCTGTGGTTTGAATCTGATTTGTTTGCATTTCTGCAGCAGGCAGCCGCTGTGACTGGTTGCAAAGGGAGAGATTTGCTTTGCACATAATTTAACCCAAGGGTTAGTTAAATGAGTTTGCTCTCCTGCCAACAAGGGGAGTTAACATGCTTCCTCCAACCTTGCCCTCGTTTGGTCATTAGCAGGTTGCTGTTCTGTGCGCCTTGTTAGATACATGTGAGCACAATGCAAAGGTGATTTACTGTAACTCCTCATATTAAAAACATTTAAGAGAGATGTGGAATGAATAATGCTCTGCAGTGAATTTCTTAATGAATTTCCTCTCTGCTCCCAAAAAGAAGGGACTGGCAAAAAAGGGGTCTTGGGCCAGGGAAAACCCATAATACCTTGCAAATCAGACTTCTTGATGATTCTGGAGAGAAAATAATCAGCAACTGCTTTCTTAAAAACTCCTGCTTTTGATCTTAGCAGGAACTGCCATGAATTTTAAAGTAGAAGATGGGTTGGCATCTTTCTGGTATTCTTAAAGTAGAATAAATAAGCAATCCCTTAAAAAAAAAAGGTTATGATCCAGGGTTTAAGTAATCTTGGCTGACTTCTGATTTACATATATATGGTAAAGTATGCCACTGTTGCAGGGGCTGATTGCTGGGAATCTGTTCAGCAGCAGGTAAGGAGGCAGTGGAACCCCCCTCCCACCCCTGCAGGCCTGATGGTGGGCTGTAAATCGCCATCTTCGGGGTCAGGAGTCCTGCTCCAGGCCAACGACCAGGCAGCTTCCTCGGCATGAGAGATGCAGGGGCCCAGGGCCCCACACTTGGTTCAATGTTCTGCCTTTGCTGTCTTGAAGTTCTTGATTTTTGAAAAAGGAGCCCTGTGCTTTCATTTTGCTCTAGGCCGGCCCTCCCAGCATTCTTTCATTGATCCGTAACCTGCCCTGAGTTCCACTGCTCCCTCCAGCCCTGGCTTTTCTCACAGGGCATAGTAGTTAGAAGTTTCCTGTATGTATATGTGCGTTGGACAAAAGTAGGTGTCTGTCTTTTAGAAAGATGGACAATGTATTGTTTTTTGTACCCTGATTAAAAAATAATACATGTTAATTGTAGAAAATTTGAAAAGTACAAAGAAAATCTTCCATCTACCCACTATACAACTTATCTTCCCAGTCCGTTTTTTGGTACTTTTTTGTTTTGTTCTGCTGTGTCTAATCATTGGAACTATGTTGAAATCGTTATAGAAATGCTTATTAAAAATTCTCAATACAGCACAAACTTTTCCCCATATTGTTTCTTCAAGATTTCATGGTATTCTAGTATACAAAAATTCCATCATTTACTCAATCTCTTTTGTTGGATCACTTGTTTTTATTACAGATAACATTCCAAAGACAACACCGACAGATTTAAAACAAGACAAAACATTATCTTCCTGGGGTAGATTCCTAGAAGTCAGACTTAGTAAGACTTTTGGCCCACCTCACCAGATCGCTGTCTGGAAAACTGACCCCTGTTTATGGAGGGAAGGGAAGAAGGAGGCAGGTTGAAGGAGGGAGGGAAGGAAATGACCGACTAGAAGCCTTGACTGGGTCCCTGTACAGGTCAACAGCTCAGTTTCTTTTCAAGTTCCGATTTGCGGTACCCTGCTGAGATTTAGTATGGGGCTACTTTTCTCACTAATTCAGAAATGGAGGCGGGCCGTCCTGTTGCTTTCTGCCTCCTCTGTGCTGCCCCAGGTGACCCGACAGCTTGGGTGAGGAGGCCGGCAGGAGCAGGCTCACAGGCGGTTGCTGTCGCACAAGGTACTGTAAAGCCCCCGCCGCAAAGTTGCCATGGGGAGTATTTAGGGTGCAAGGCGTGGCTTACTGTCTGTACTCTTTCCAAAGTCTCCTGGGGAAGGAAAATAACATTCCAAGCTTGATAGCCTACCATGAGAAAGCAGAGCTTCAGAGAGGCGGCTGACCTCTGCAGATCCATTGCGAATGTAAATGATCTCTGCATTCGCAAGACAATCTGCCAGTTGCTGTCATGATCATTTAGACTTTTATTTAGTTTCTTGGGATGAGGAATGGTGAGCAGTCGGTCTGTTTACTACTGAGGCCTCAGCCTGTCTGACTATGTGGGAGAAGTTGCCATATGCTGAGGATGGGGAGGGAGCTCCTGAGATCTTTGAAATACAAGTTCAAAAATCTCTAGATGTTTTTATTCTGGGTCTGTGGCCAAGGTGACTCCCAGAAACTGGTTTCTGCTAGGGCAGGGGAGAGGTGAGGAGTGCGTTCTGTGTGGTGTGGGGTTGAGGAGTGGCATTCAGAGACCAGCTGTGTGGTAGACCTGAGGGAACCTCAGCCCTGGCAGGGTCTGGGGTGGGAAGGAGGGGCCAGGGGCCCTTCATGTTTAGTTGCTGTGGTTCTTGTCTGCTTGGATGGCCCTCGCTTGCCTTGGCGATTTTCCCATCTGCTGGAGACACAAAATTCCTCATTTACATTGTTTTCTCTGAACTTCTTCCCACCTCAGCCTATAGTCCTCTTCCCAGTCTTGTGCAAGACACTGCTGGCCCCAGGGCTCTGGTGGGAGGCTGCTCACACCCATGGCTTGGACCTACATCAGGCTACAGTCACAGGGACAAACCACTGGCCAAGTGGTTCCTCCTCCCTAGTCCCCCCAGCGTGGGAAGAACAAAAGGCTCCCTTCTTTGCTGACCACAGGAAGCATGTCCCCTGGAAGGAACCCACAGTGCCAGCCATGGAGCAGCTTCCGCCTTCCTCTGCCTCTGGCTCTGCCCCAGGTCAGGTTAGTGAACACAGGCTCCTCAGATGGGGGTCTGGGAACACACTCCTGCCTTCTGCAAGTTCTCCAAGAATTACTCAAAGTGTGAGTTTTCAATTTAATGATAAAGCTTTACAGAAGTTTTTACACCATTTATAAAGGCAAAACTTAATGTACATCAGTGTTTTTGAATATTTGTCCTCAGGAGTTCCATGAGAAATTTTCTCCTTTAAAAGAGACTGAACATTACACAGTTTGAGAAACACTACACAGTGCCTCTAATGAAAACAACTGCCTCGGTTGGGCTCTTAATCAACAGTAACCCTGCTCAGTAGCTCATTTAACTCCTTCAACAGTGTGATGAAACAGACATCACATCACTGCCCCCACTTTCCAAAAAAGGAGAAGACTTCAAGGGTGAAATGGCTGGCCAAGGCCACCCAGGCCAGGAGGCTGAGATGTAGTCCCATCCCAAAGCGCGCACTCGTCATTTTATTAGCATCTCCCTGTGACAGGCATCATTTTAGATGGTGTAAGGATGAGAGTGGAATATGGTTACAAAATTAATCCAATGTTCCTGGTCAGTTAGTTTATAACCCAGGTGGGGATATAATACATGCACGCACATAACTAATAAAGGTAATGTTGTGATAACTGCTAAAAATCAAATGCATGGAAGTTCTTGAGAGCAGAGGGAAGATTAATTCTAGGTTAACTGGTAGGGTTTTAAGAGGGTAGGAAAGAGATTTTTCAACTAAAACTCATTCAAGCTATTACTAAGTGCAAGAAATTGTGTGGCGCACTAGAGACGCTGAGATGAAGAAGACCTGTCTGGTCTGCAGAGCACCCGCTCAGGCAGACATCAGTGGATGGACAGCAAGGAAATAGTGAGGAAAAGCGCTGTTAGTAGAGCCAGGAAAATGGGAACTTCCTGGTGAGCATGGATGGTCTCCCCACCTACGGGGGTGTTAGGGAAGAGCTTGAGCAGTTGGAAGAGAGAGAAGGGGAAGCGGATGCACATTGCATGCAGGGGAGCAGCTGGAACAGAAAAAGGGCAAGAGGCGGTGGCCCACTCAGAGAATTAGAATCTGTTCTGAAATACTGAAGGTAGAGGGTGCTCCTTGGTTAGGGGCTGTAGAGAGACTAGTGAGGTGGGGGTAAGCCCAAATCACAAAGATTTTTAAAGCCTCCACAAGGAAAATGACATTTATTAGCAACAGTGGGGACCTGCTGAAGGTGTCAAGAATAGGAATGATAGGTTGTAGAAAACTGAGTTCACGGGGGTGACAGGAGGGATTGGGGCTGGGGGCCTCAGTGGGTAGGCAGACAGGGCGAAGCCTGAGGTCAGGGAGGCCACTACAGTAATGCAGGGGGGAACATCTGGCAGCATCAGCTAAGGCTTCCTGTTGCCCTCAGTGTTAAGACTGAAGTCATTACAATGAGCACCTGACCCCACTGGCCACCCCACTATCTCTGTAACCTCATCGCCCACCCAGCCTTCCCTGGCGCAGCCACAGGGACCTGCCCGCTGATTCTTGAATATGAGAATCACAGTGACCTCGGGGCCCCTGCGCCTTCTCTTTCCTCTCCCTGGAATGGTCTTCCTCCAGAAGCTCACATGGTTCACTCCATCTCTTCAAGCCTTTGCTTAGAGTCTTCTTTTGAAGAAGACTTTAAAATCATCCCCTCACCCTCCACTACCTGTCCCACTTCCATGTTTTATTTTTTCCATCCCCCAACTGTATCTTACTTACCTATTTTCTGTCTCCTTTCAGTAGAAAGGAAGTTCCCTGAGGGCAGGAATTGTCTGTCTTGCTCACTCTCACTGCTATATCCTAGTATTTACCTCAAGGCGTGGCACATGATAGATGTCAATAAATACTGGCTGAATGAGTGGTTTATTGAATTCACGGATGAAAGAAAGAATTCATGAAAGCAGGGGTAGCAGCAGTGGGGTTAAGAAAAGGGGAGAGGTGGGGAGAAATTTGGGAGGGGTTGCCAACAGGACCTGGGGTTGCCGAGTATGGGGGGGAAGGGGAGAAAGGAATCAAGGGTGACTTTCAGGTGTCTGGCTTCAGCTACTGGTGAGCTGACAGCTAGGATAGTCATTTTAAACTATGTTTGGAGGACCCTTGGGGATTTCCTGGAGCCACCTCAGAGATCAGAGAAGGGAGGATGAAAGAGCATCATCCCAGGAAAGTCTGCATTTCTCTATTTTGTTTTTGGTTTCTTTATTTTGGTTTGTGCAAGGTGAGAGAAATTGGTCTCTACCCCCAGTTCCTGACAAGGAGCTCTTGAAACCCTTGTAAACTGCTAAGTGATAAGAGCACTGGCAGCATCTTTTGTGCTAATGGGGTGACTCTGGGTGGCCTCCTGATGGCTCCTGGCAGGGGACTGGTCACCAGCAAGACCATGACATGATTAGAGGCTTGGAATTTTCAGCCCCACACCCCATTTTCCAGAGAGGGGAGAAGGGCTGGAAATGGAGTTAATGCTGGACCATGCCTACACGAGGAAACCTTGGTAAAGTCCCAGGATGGGGTTTGGAGAGCTTCCCGCTTGGTGAACATGTCCATGTGCCAGGAGGGTGACCCACCCTAGCTCTATGGGGACAAGCTCCTGGGCTGCCCTCCCATACCTTGTCCTATACATTTCTTCCACTTGGAAGTTCATCTGTATCCTTTATCATTCCTCTTATAACAAGCTGATAAACACTATTTTCTTAAATTCCTCAAGCACTCTTAGCAAGTTAACCAAACCCAAGGAAGGGGTTGTGAGAACCTCTGATTTACAGCCGATTTGTCAGCACAGGTAAAAATGGGGACTTGTAATTGGCATCTGAAGCAGGGTGAGGGCAGCTTTATGGGACTGAGCCCTTAACCTGTGGGATCTGATACTACCCCCAGGTAGGTAGTGTCAGAATTAAGTTAAGTTGTAGGACACCCAGCTGGTGTTGCAGAGAATTGCTTGGTGGGGAAAACTCCCCACACATTTGTTGTTAAGAAGTGTTCTGAGTGTGGTAGTAAGAATAAGAGAGATACACAAAAGGCAAGACTGGGAAGTTTTTTCTATCTCACTTTGGTTTAATTTTTAAATCACTACAATCAGAAATTCTGATAAATTATTGAGACCTTACTATTTTCTGGATATTAGTCTGAGTAGGCATTAAAAAACTGGATTATCTCATTTTTTCTTCATGACAACTTGATGAGGGTGACACTAGTCTAAGTTCCTCTTTCTCAAAATGAAAACACTGAGGCAGGAGAGAGCTTGACAAGTAAGGTCACACAGCTGCTAACTGAAGAGCAGTGTGATTCCTGAATTCACAGACAAGCAGGCTGGTGGAGAACAAAGAAAAAAAACAATCACTTTTATTCCTGATTGAAGTTCTCACATCTGGAGGACAATGAGGTTGTTAGGTCCTTGCTGGGGGACCTGCCCCACAAGGCTGGAGGACAGAGCCAAACACACCTTGCCATGGGCGGGGCTGCCCATTTGCCAATCAGGAGCTGGAGGCGGAGTCGGGAGCAGTGGGCTCAGCGGGTCTCTCCGCAGGTAAGGAAAGGTGAGCAGGAGAAGAAGGGCTCCCCGCGGGGGAGGGCACATGAGGACACGCTCCCGTGTGAAAGCAAGGCTCCAGGTGGAGAGAAAACTGAAACGTGGCGAGCAGTGGCCTGAACCCAGTAACAACCAACTGCTAGGAGAGAAACAAGAAACATGGCCCATTTTCAAGATCTAAACAAAAGACCTAAACTGGGGTCAAGAAGACAGAATTATCAAAAAGAGATTGGTTTGGTGGGGACTGTGGGGAACCTGTGCCCCATGTGAAGGGCAGCTGTTGCCCAGATCTGGCCAATTCTTGCCATCAGGGAATGTGGGCGCAGGGTTGTCTTATTTTCCAATTGAAAAAAAAAAACACTAGAAATTTGTATAAAATCTTCTGATTTTTAAAATGTTGCTAACCCCTTTCTCCAAAAAAACAAAGCAAAATAAAACAGTGTAGTCCAAAGCAATAAACTCAGAGGGTCACATCTGGCCTGCAGGCTCTGGTTTGTGTCCTCTGAGGAGGATTGTTAACCTCTTGGGTCTTGAGAATCCAATGAAAATTAAAGTCTTTTCCTTGGGGATTGGGGAGAAGCCTGAACAAACAGAAAAAATTGTGGATGTCCTTTGTGGACGTCTCTGTGTCCCTAGAATCATCCTTTTCTAAAGGCATACTTCGTAGAGGCAAAGGTGATAAGGGCTTCTTGTGAAACAGACCTGAGGTCTGGGAAGGTTACAGGCTGACCTGGTGGTACCTGGCTGAGGTGTGTCCTGTATCTGAATGACATGGTTGAGTTTGTTGGGGTCAGTAGGTCCACCTCTGTTAAGCACACTTCGTACCTGCCTTTCCTCCTCAGGCTTGATGGACAGAGAGCTTTTGAGGTACACTTTGAAGGGTCAATAGACTTTTAAAAAGGGAGTGAATAGTTTTTCTGCTCTCAGGCCAGGAGGAATGGGGTGCATTTAAAGTCAGAATGCCGCAAATGCCAAGGCTGTCTGCATCTAGGACAAGTGTTACATGCAGGAGGCTCTCCTTCCAGCCAAGCACGTGTTCCGGCCAGGCTCATGAACTTTCACAGGTGGATGACAGCCCATCTCAGGCTCAACCTGCTAAAGAATGTGGATCTGTCCTTAATTGGTAGCAGGGAGGAGCCAATCTACATGTCCTTGTCAGAGAGCATGATGTTGAGCTCCCTGCAGCTCAACATTTACCAAATGCTCAGTTGCAAAACACAACATTAATGGAGGCAAAAGCCATGCATTCCCCCCATTCCTCTAGATTCTCTAAGTCTTATCTGTGGTAAATCTTATCTGACTTATCCAAGACAGACCTTCAGAGACTTTTCAGAGTTGGGTGGGTGAATGCATGATTTTGGCCTCTGGTTAGCTAGCCTTCTTAACACAGGGCTTCTCTGCTTTGCTACTAGCCTTATATCTTACTATCGTAAGAATATTAAGTATGAGGTTCACATTATTAGGCAAGTTTCTACTTTTTGAACATTTGTGTGGCTGCCTCCAGTGATCCTTGCTTCCTTTGTGCAGTGGCCTCTTACACAATCACACAGGGCTTACCTGTGTAACCAATAGGACAGGACTGAAATGATGGGGTTTTGCTTCTGAAGCTAGGGCATAAAAGATGCTGCGATTTCCACCATATTCTTTCTTATACTGTCCACTCTGGGGCAAGTTGGCTACTGTGTGGTGAGGACATTCTGGCAGCCTTATGTGGTGAGGAACTGAGGTCTCCTGCCTACAGCCAGCACTGACTTGCCAGCTGTGTGAATGAGCCATCTTGGAAGCAGATCTTCCAGCCCCAACTTTTATAAGCTCTTTTTTGGTACTAATTTCCATATCTCTAAGTAACAAGCCTATGTTGCTACTTCCTGATTTTTCTCTTTTAGGTGTTACATATTGATTTTCGACTTTTTTTTCATTTTTACAGTGAGAAATACAAACTACCCCCAAATTAGCAGATTAAAACAACCAACATATCTCAAGTTACTTTCTTCTTTTCTTCTCAATATATTACAGTGTAAATATGACCAACATTTATGTTGACATTTGAGGATTGCATGCTTATGACCACATAAATGCTATTCAGAGCTATTCATTTTTCTTTCTTGCACTGTTTCATTTTTACTGGGGATAATTGTCAATTTGCTACATTTCTATGTATTTATATTTATCATTATTACATGCTGAACTTTAATTGTCTGAACTCTTCAATATTCTCAAATACATTAGGTATTCCTACATTTTCCTCCAATAGAGACAGCTGTTTAGAGACAGCTCCTGGCATGTCGTGTGCTCTCTAGGCCTGCGACCACTACCCTGAGATTTTCTTTTACTCTCATTCTGGCAGTTACCTTTGCCTCGCTTTCATTTTGGATTCCCTTTTTCTTGTATTTAAGTAGACTTATTTTTATTTGAAAGCACAGTCAGTTGCATACCAAATCATGTTTCCTCTTTACATTGGCTACCAGGAAGCTCAGAAATCAATTTATGACCATTTAAAGTAAGGTATGCAGAAGCTCTTGGAACATACTTTTGGCATTTTCACCTTATCTTTGGATTTATCCTGTGTCTTCAACTTTGCTTTTCCTTCTCATTTATGACCTAATTTAAAATAAAAATCTTGTTTTACTCCATAACAATTCCCTTTGTCCAAGACAGACAAAAGCTAAAGCGTCGAAGTATCGAATACAAGACAGAACTCTTGAGGAGGTGCCAAGCTCAGGAGCCAGAAATGGAAGAACCCCAGAAGGCAAAGAGCAGGAGTGAGTGAGAAACTGAGAGGGGGGCCCGGGGCTGAGGGGCAGGGGAAGTGAGAACAGGCTTATCCTGTGAGGAAGCCGGGACCGTTTCCCCACACACGAGGATTCTCAGCTTGCGTTAGGTTCAGCAGAGGCATGGAGTTGGGGGTTATGAGGGATGGCGACCTTGCTCTGTGTCCCATTACAAGTTGGTGTCCTTTTCCCAGTCTCTGCTTCCTAGGGCTTCAAGCTCCAGGCTCCCCTCCCTATTGCCTCTGAGGCACCTCAGTGTTCTTGCCCCTTTGGGAGGGAGCTGGCGACAGAGGAAGTGATGAAGTGGGGAAAAATTTTTACAGTGATCTCACTGACAGATATCAGGCTAATTTACAGGGAGCCAAAGCTTTCAAGGGGAGCTGGGAAATTCACTGCATCCCGGGGAAGAGGGAGTCCCTGTCCAGTCCCGTGGCTTTCTGCTGTGCCCTGCATTGCCACCTTCTCCAGGATCCCCTCCCAACAATTCTCCCTTCTCTTCTATGTAGAGGAAGGTAAGTCGCTTTCTTTTTCCCAAATCCTTTCCTTGGTAGATAAAGTCGCTCTCATCCATTAAACATTCCTTCCTCAGTTCCCTCTAGTCATAGTCCTACCTCCCTCCTTCCCTTTCCAGCCATATTTCTTGAGTTTTCTACACCTGCAGCTGCTACTTCCCTCTTTGCGCCTCAGCCTGCTGTCGTGCGGACCCACTCCCTGCCATTGGCAGTGGCCTTTGCTTGCTGTGCTCATTTCAGCCCTGATGTTGCCTGGCCCATCTGCATCGTCTGCTCACCCCTTGCTTCCTCATCCTTGATTTCCATGACTCATTCTTAATCTCATCTCCTCGGCTCTTTTCTGCTTTCCCTCACTCTCTAGGTTCCAAGTCCTCCACCAGCCCTTTGACATGTGGCCCATTCATGGCTCTCTTCTCTTGTCACTTCTCAGTGCCCCTGATATTTCATCTCCTCCAATGGCTTCACATTCAGGGCTGCCAAATATAGATGTCTCCATCCCAGGGCCGGCTCCTGAGTTGCGTATGTGTGTTATACAACCACCTTCTGCGTCCTAAATTCAGTTTCTCCAAAACCAAGTTCATCATCTTGCCCAAGCCGGTCCCTCCTCCTGGATGTCCTGCTCTGAAGAGTGGCACGGTCAACCACAGAAACCCGGCTCATCATCCCCGACCCTCTCTTACCCCACTTCCAGTCAGACACTGATCAGCATAACCCTGGATCCTTCCACTTACGGTATCACACCCTTGTTCTCTTCTCTCTGTCCCCAGCTCCCCCACCTTAGTTCAGGCCCCCAGGGCTCCTACAGACTCCCAAATGGCCTCCCTGCCCTCCTGCAGCCCAATCTCCATGTGGGTCCGGGAGGGTTAAAAATATATGCATGCGATGCTTTCCTGCCTAAACCCACATCCACTCGCATGCCTGCAGGGAAAACCCACACTCTCCATCATGGTCTCAAAGGCCCTGCAGAGCAGGGGCCTGCGTGCGCTCTGCTCCCCACCATCCAGGCCTTCCTTTGTGTAGTCTGTGCTAGCCATTCTGAGCTGAGTCTCAGTGCCGCTGAACTTGCTGGTTCCCATACCCAGAGACTCCAGCCCCACCTTCTTCTCCAGACTAGCATGGCCTGGTCCTTCTAGTACTGCCCACGGTGGCTGCTCCAGCCGTCTGCCTCTGCCCAGGCCGGGTACACAAGGTCCCTCCCCTCTGCATTCCCTTGTCTTCACCTCTGCCAGATGCCACCACACCAGACTGTAATTAATCACACATTTCCCTGTCTATAAACAATAGACAAGACCTATTATTTTTAAGCTCTGTGATCCTAGTAGCCTGCACCTTTTGGCTGATTATAGATGTTTAATAAATGTTAATTGGATGAATGAATGAAAGACTATGTCGCAGAAGAAAGTATTGTCAACACGCCTTTCTTACTTCCCAAAGCTGAGGCTTAATAATGACATTTCTGTCCTTGAATTTCAGGCACACAGGGTTGGATGTAGAGGAAGGTAAGTCGCTTTCTTTTTCCCAAATCCTTTCCTCGGTAGATAAAGTCGCTCTCATCCATTAAACATTCCTTCCTCAGTTCCCTCTAGTCATAGTCCTACCTCCCTCCTTCCCTTTCCAGCCATATTTCACCACAGTTCCCTGCACAATTCTTGCCATTCATTCAGTTCACCCCCGTTCCCAAGTCCTGTCACTTCTCTTGTTTGTTGAATGTTGAATCTGAAAAACATGAATGACTGTCATGGGAGCATGTAGTTTTAATTTATGTAAATAGTGTTGTGTAATATAGCTCATTATGTTTCTTGCATTTTCTATTCAGGGCCATGTTTTTAAGATCCAACAGTGGCTCTAACACCTCGCCTGTTGCTTTTAACTGCTTTCATGTCCTAAAAATAAACACTTGAACAGATTTTTTGGTTCCCATAATTTTTGTTTTGTTTTTGTTGTTCTATTTGATCCTCATATTAGCAACATGAGGAAGTCAGAACAAATATTTCCATTTTACTGAGAAGGGAAGCTGAGGCCTCACAGAGATTAAGCAACCTGCCCGAGTCACACCCCATTTTGGTGGTAGAACCTGAATAGAGTTTCTTGTCTTCCAATACCCAGTTCTGTGCATGCTCAAGGAACACACTCCATTCTCAGTGTGGGTGTGGATATCGCTGTTCCTAAGGATGTGGTACCTTGGAGCTTGCCCTGCCGGTTGTCAGCAGGGTTAGACAGTGATGAACCTTGCTAGCCAGCTTAGCATTCCTGCTTCCCCAAAGTCAGGACAAAATGGGTGTCTGGGCAGCTGGGAGTGGAGGTTGTGGGAAAGACACTGTAGAAAGGCAATAGTTTTGGGGGTGTCGGAATTCATGAGGGCAGGTATAGAGAAAATGAGAGTTTCTATGGCCAGGATTCTCACCTGGCCCTGGTCAGCTTGCTCACTACAGACGTGTGGGCAATATGTTATTATTGATTCTATACAAAGAGTTCTGCCCAGTGCTCTGGGCTGCATGACTGCAGGAGAGCAGAGGCTGGAGTGTGGTAGCATGAAGGACAGAGACTGAGATGGCTGTGGGGCCAGAGGGGCCCAGAGGCAGAGACTGGCTTGCTGCATGCAGACTCGCTCCTAGTGGCCAGGATTCCAGCACTTGACCTGCCACCATGGGAATTAAGTTGGGTATAAACCCTTTCATCCCAAGAACGTCCCATTGTCATTTTTCGGTCTCATGAAATCAAGAGTGAACTTGCTCAGGGCTGAAATCCATTAGTAAGACAGCAGGGTTGTGGGGTTATTGCTAATTGTGTATAATGGACACTTGCCTCTCCCTTATTCAATGGCTCAGTTACTTCCCTGAGCTGCTGTGGAGTCACCCGCAGGGAAATGGTCTCTGTTGTTACAAAGCCCAGTCCTGCAGAATTCACCCCATCTGCCCGCCATCGTCACCATCCGGGTCTCGGCTGCAGCTGTCTGCTCTGCAAGTTCTGTAAGTCACATCTGTGCTTGTTTGTCTAAATAATGAAGATGATAAAGGACAATTTGTGAACCTCCCAGAGGCCAGTGAACTCTCCATAGATCCTACCCGTGAGGAAGAGTTTCCAAAGGTTCAGGCTACTCTCTTTTACCCTGTCCTCTCCTCATTACTGGAAAAATACATAGTTTTAATCACAACTAATATTTATGATTATCATAAGTACACTGCTTACAAAGTATCTGTTACCTCCTTCAATACTCACACCTCCAACTCATGTTGTTGCCACTCTCCCCTTTTCAGAAATGAGAAAATTGAGGCTCAGAGAGGGTCAATAACTCTCTCCCGAGATCATAAAGCAAAAAAACACAAATGGGACTCACATCTAGAGGTTCTGATCACAGATGCTGTGCTTTAACCACTACACCCTATGAAGGTCCAGTTTTTCTCTAGGAGAATTCCAGGTTAGTGCCTGAGACTCAGCATAAAGATGATCCTATAAAAAGAAACTCCTTGTATCTCTCCAGTGAGTACCATCAGTGGAGCAATGGTATCACCCACCATTTTGCACCTATGCTCTGAGCCCCTGCTGGGTGTGCAACCAGCTCTGTGCCAGTGAGGAGCTCTCAGGTCTCCCTCTGTCCTCCGCATAACAGAGCCATCTCCCGGAGAGCCAATCAAGGACGACTAATTAAAATGCAGGGTCTCCTGGGCTCCCTGGTTAGTTCTTCCCCAAATCAGGTAGGGGTCGGGGTGAGAATGGAGTTGTTGCAGGATGGAAAGAAAGCAGAGGGATACCAAAAGAGAGGGACGAAAGGAATGGGAGGAGAGAGAGGGGGAAAATGAGAGAAGGAAGGAAGAAAAGTTTACCGTTTTTTTTTTCAAGGAAAACAGGTAAACTTTCTAAGTTTCTAACAAATGTACTCTTTCTAGCATTTTACAAAGTGCTCTGAGTGTGTAATTCTATTGAACCTTATCAAGACCTTGTGTTTAAGGAAAATATTATCCAATTTTACAAATGAGGAAGCTGGAATTCCTGGAGATTAGGGATTATTTAACCATGGAGACAGCCTGGGAGAACTGGAAAGACCTTGAGTGTTGAAGGCAGCCAGACCTGGATTCCAATCCAGACCACCTATGAATTATCAACATGGTCTTTGTCACGTTACTTAGCATCTCTGAGCTTTGGTTTCCTCCTCTGAAGAAACAAGAATGCTACTAGCACCGATTCCTTAGAGTTATTCTGAGGATTAAATATGATGTTGCATGGCATATAGAAAGAGCTCAATAGGTGCTACCATCTTAATTCTCTATTGTTTCTGTATGGTTGCCATTATTATTACTGCTACTACTAAAGTATCTGTCAATACTATTTACTTATGAGAGTTGTGTTCCATGCAACTCCTATCAGGTTCCTGGACCCGATTCCAAATTGTGTATGTGGCAGGGGTGGGGGGAGGTGCTCCCACACACCATACCAAGCAATTCTCAAACACCAGCGGGGTGTCTGAGAACTCAGTTCTGATGCTATCTGCCCGGAGTCAGTGCCAGATTCCCCCAGGTTAAAGGCTCCATCCTGTAAGACTGCCCTCCACCCTGGACTCCAGATGCCAGTCACGAGCCCCAGGCTGTTGTTACCTGTCCTTCTGACCAATTGGCTACAGATTGGAGGTTCCCACAATCTCTGCCTTAGGTTTGTTTAATTTTACTAAGCAGCTCACAGAACTCAGGAAAACACTTAACATTTATCAGTTTAATAAAGGATTCTGTAAAGGATACAAGTTAACAGCCAGATAAAGAGAGACACAGGGCAAGGTCTCAGTAAAGGAGCTCTGTGCTCCAGGAGCTTGGGGCCTGGCTCAGCGGCACGTGGAAATGTTCTGGTTTCCCAAGCGTAGAAGCTCTCTCAGACAGAGAAGCAGGATGCAAGAGAGAGAAGCTCTTGTGGGGGTTTTGGTGAGGGCTTCATTGCATAGTCATGATTGGCTAAATCAGTGGCCATTGGCTGATTCAACGTCCAGCCCCTGCCCTTGGGTGGTGCCCAAAGTCTCTCATTAGCATGAAAAGATACCCATCTCACCTTTAAGGCTCTGTAGTGTTTCAAGGAACTGTGGATGAAGATCAGATATACCAGGGAAATCTATATTTAGTCACCTGATGACCAAATATGTATTTCTTATAACTCATTGTATTGCGATAGTATACATTCAACAAACGGTAGTTTCTCCCACCCAACCCCACATCCCCACTTCCCTAAGGTATCATAGCTAGTAATTGTGGGAAGCAGGCTGGCCATGGCTTTTGACTTTATTACTAGTATTCTTCCACCCCACCTCTCTATTTAGCACCTTAAAAATGCGACTAGACCGCACTACATATCTCTATGACACTAATATTCTTTCCATTTCAAAAGTGATATCCAAATATCTTAAGGAAAATTCTTCAGAATTTCCAATTATTCTATGCTGTTTGTGGAAGGACCTCTGTTCCATCTGCATTATAGCCTAGTATCCCAGGGTATGATGTTTCCTCCAATTATTTTTAAGTTCGAGTAGAGACAATCAATTCTGTACAAACATTAAACTAGGAAGCCTGGAAATAATGGGCGGAGTTTAATGTTGAAATTAATCTTAAAGCAAAGTTAATCAACACATCATCTTTGTGCTACATGGTGATTAGGTATAAATGAAAGCTATTTGTGTAAATGCAAATAGTAATGTTTTGTGTAATCAAACCAAGCACTTGCAGGGGTGCCTAGAGGAGAGGAGCAGTTTGGCATGTGGTCGGGTGAACAGTTACAGCTCCCCATGTCTCTAACTTGCTGGAGGAAAGGAATGGCCCCTGAGTTCCCTAAGGTGCTCCCTACAATGCTTGGCAGTCCTAAGTGTTCAAAACATGTTTTCCCCTCCTATTCCACATCTGTTTCTCCTTAACCTTCCCTCTTCCTATTATTATTATTATTATTATTTCCTAATCTTAACTAACATGGTCCCAGGACTGCTATGTTAGTTCCCAGGGTATGGCAGTAAGTACTTGTGAGGCTGTGGTTTGGAGACCCCTGTTCAGACATTCAGAAAGAAGAAAAAACTTCTCTGCAAAAAATGACTTTAAGATTCATTAGAAAGTTCTCAAAGCAATACTTTCTCAGATAAGAAAAGCAATAAATAAAGAGCCAGATTCTAGTCATTTTTTAACTCTCCAAGGTTGCTGGAGCTAAAGGAACAGAACAGCAACACTGGCCAGATGAACAAGCGGCTCTGTCCATGCAGAGTGAAGAACGGGATAAGTAATTTTGGGGATTGCTGCCAAGCCTAAGTGACATGTTGTCTGAAAATCCTCCCTGTCTTTCCCTTTCAGCTTGTGGGGATGGTTTCCTAATATGTGTTAGTATATGTTCACTTGGCCAGGATTGGAATGGATCAGAAATGGGTGCCTGCTTTGAGCTGAGCCAGTCAGACTTTCTCTGGGAACCTGGAGCTATGGTTCAGGTTCCTGTGTGTGGCTGAAACAGAGAACATATAAACTTGAGAGGTGACTGATGGCTGTCAGAGAGAAGCAGAAAAAGCCAGTATGCAGAGAGAGAAAAGAATGAAATAAAGGTACAGAGAGAAACAGAGATGAGAGTCTACATGATCCTAAAGTAAAAGAAAAGCAGAACGTGGCTGACTTGGTTCCTGGGGGTTTTCCAGCTCCTGGCTTAGAGGCCTCCTGAGATCAACATCTTCTCCCTGATCTTGAGTTTTGTGAGATACTCATATCCCTGTGTTCCTATTTGTTTAAGATAGCTCAAAAGGGTTTTTGTTATCTGCAGCCAAAAGAACCTTCACCAAAATACATTGCTTAGTCAGACTGCTTTCCAAACACCTTTCACCAAAGGAGAGGAATTTGGACAGTTTTGCTGGGCAATGATATTGCCCAAAATAGACACTACTGCTTTCCTCTTAGCGGCTAATGCCAAGCTAACTTAACTTTCTTTAACTCACTTTCATCCTTCCACTTCCTGGGCCGGCATGGGAATGGATGAACACGGTGGCAGTGGGCAGCAGTGCCAGAGACTTTATGTATGGGGCTGTGTTGGACTCCAGGAAAAGCCACACTGCCCAGGACTCGTTATCTCAAGCTCAGAGTCTCTGATCATCTGGCAGTGCTTCCTGCAGGCTTTTCAAGGGTCTGGAGGAACACGCTGCCACAGTTTTAGTTGCTGGGCCTGCATAACCACCGGTTCCCTTCTCCCCACCTCAGTGGATTGGGAGTTAAGAACAGCTTTTGGAGGGGCTTAAGGTCAATGCACCAGCAGAAACAGTACTAAGAGGAATGGAGAAATCACTTTCCAAGAAATACAAGTCCACTCCCATTTATTACAAATAGATGCAAAGAGTACCAAATATGGACTTAATTTTTAAAAAGGCCTTAGTTTTCTCCTATGTCCTATGTCCCTTCTCCTTTGTCTATATGGCAGAAAAACTCTTTTCCCAAGCAGTTTAGAATGGTTAAAGATGCAGAATAATTCGCAAGGGGCTCCAGATGGGCTCTCTGTTGGAAGTAATTAATCCAGAAAATATTTACATATGTGAGCTTAGTTAGAATGGAAAGATCCCAGGTTTGGGGCAGTCAAACCTATATGTGTGTGGAACAGAGAAAAAAAATTAAGGACAAATTTCTGAGTCTCATCTATGCACACTGTGAGACTATTTGTGAATGTGAAATCCTAGGACCACTCAGAAAATTCTATATTAGAAATTTTAGAAGAGAAGTTTCTCTGGTCATCCAGGACCACAGAACTGACTCGGGAGCAGCAAAGACATGAGAGGGTTTCCAAAAGCACAGGTCCCACTCTGAGAACTTTAACATTTCACCCACACATTCAGGCAGTATTTATGGTGCACCTGTTACGTGCCCACACTCTTCCAGGCATTGAAATCAAGCAGTGAAGCAGAGCAGATGAAGCCCCTGCTCCCAAGGAGCTTACGTACTAGCGGAGAGGAACAAAACACAAGAAAGTAAGTTAATGAAAAAATTATGCTAATTTTCAGAGAATAAAGGAAATAAAATAGGGTGATGAGATGAATGGGACTGGGGGAAGGGACTATTTTACATATGGTGCTCAGGAGAGGCCACTGAGGTCTAAATAATGAGGAGGCAGCCACCAAAACTCTGAAACTCCGGGTGAGAGCATTTTAGGTGAAGAAAACAGTACAAAGCTGAGGAATATTTGAGGACCACAAATAGAGACAGCACACCTAGCAGGCAGGAGGCAGGAGGCTACAGAGGGGACGAAGGCCAGGCCATGGGAGCCTCACAGACCACAGAAAGAGCTGGGTTTTATTCTAGTGAAATGAGAAGACTTCGGAGGGTTTTAAGCAGGAGGATTTTATGGTCTAATTTGTTTGAAAATGTGAAAGCCCCGCTGGTTGCTTTGCGGAGAATGGACTCTGGGAGAGCAGGAGTGGAAGTCACTGACAGGGAGCCAAGCTAGGCGAGAGCAGCAAGCTCAGAGGAGGGGTGCTGGGGGCTACGCCTGAGGTGGTGGCAGTGGGACTGTGAGATGTGACTGGATTGAGCACAGCCTGAGGGGACAGGAAGTACTGGAGCTTCCTGTGTTAGCAATGGGTGGAGGAACTGAGGGCGACTCAGGATTTTGTCCTAAGCAAATGCACAGAGCCACCAGCCAAGATAGGGGCAAAGGGCAAAGGAGATGTTTTCATGGGAAATTAAAGAAGAGGTTTGGGTGGGGGTGCACGATGAGTACAGTTTACTGTTTTGGACATGTTATATTAGAGGTACTTTATCATACAGCTTAGTTGGGCAGACACATCATAAACAGGCAAAACAACACTAGTAGTACAGGAATCTTGGTCTCCATGAGAGGCCTCAAATATATAAAATCCCCTTAACACTTAAGACCCTTACAATGAAGCGTCCTGTACCTCAAAGTTCCAACTCCATTATTTACCTGGATGATTGGGGGCATGTATTTAACTCTTAACACCTTATATTCATCACCTGTAAAACACAGATTTTAAAAAAGCATCAGGATCATAAAGTTGTGGTGAAGATTTAAAGAGATTCTGCACTTAGAGTACTTCACACAGCTCGTAGTGCGCAGTAAGCATTCAGTAAATGTCGATACATGGTAAGCAACAATAAATACTCAATAAATAAACTAATTGTATTAGTTTCTAAGGGTTACTGTAACCAAGTGCCACCAACTGGGTGGCTTAAAACAGCAGCAATTTATTGTCTCATGATTTTGGAGGCTAGAAATCTGAAATCAAGGTGTCATCAAGGCTATATTCCCTCTGAAACTTGTTGGAGAGAACCCTTCCTTGCCTATTCTAGCTTCTGGTATTTTCTAGCAATCTTTGGCTTTCCTCGGCTTGTAGGTGCATCACTCCAGCCTCTGCCTCTGTTATCACATGGCTGTCTTCTCCCTGTGTGTCTCTGAGTTTTGCATGATGTTCCCTTTGTGTGTGTCTCTCCCCTTCTTATAAGGACACCAGTCATTGGACTAAGGGCTCACCCTTCCCAGTGTGGCCCACTTTAACTAATTACAGCTGCAAGGACTTCATTTCCAAGGAAGGTCTTATTCTGAGGATCTAGGGGTTAGAGAGAGGAACACACACTTCAACCTGTAACTGTGGTAGTAATAAACATCACTGACAAGTCATTTCCATATCTTGGTAGAGGGCCCTGCCAAACAGAATTATTTACAGCTAGTTCTTCTAATTCGTGTAATGGTCTTTGTTTTGTTGAGGAAAAAATGTTCTCTACTCTTCCAGGTTCTTCCCGATGGTCTAAGAATTCAATTGACATGAGACAGATTAACAGGAGAAAATAAAATTTAATGTTGTACTTACAAGAACCCCACATACTTGAGAGGTTCAAAGACAGAAAGGTAAAATGAGGTGTATATGCCATCCTGAGCTAAGGAATGGGATAGGGGCCTGGGCTGCAAAGGGGAGGGAGGCAATGAGAAGACCAGATGTTTGGTAATTAGATGTTTGCCCTGCCATACAGATGGGTCATTCACATAAAATTTATCTCTGATAATATTAAAAAAAACCTTATTTTGGGAAAGACCCCAATTTAGATTCTTCTAAGTAGCTGAGGGAGAGGCAAAAGCTTCTCTTGAGCCCACAGTGTCTCAAGTGCCTTCAGCTTAAAATAGTCCACATGACAAAATGGTACATTATGGGGCAGCCTGGCCCTGACAATTTCTAATAAAGAACTTGATTTTATTTGGTTGGCATTTTAACAGAAAGTGAGTTGAGATGATCTATTTATACTTAGAATAATGGAGTTTTTAGAGTTTGAAGCAACCAAGAATAATTTGGTCCAACTTCTTCATTTTGGGATTGAGAAAACCTAGAAACGTCATATGATCTGGCAGAGGGTACATATCTGGACAGCAGCCAAACCAAGTCTAGGAAGCTTGTCTTCTCATTTCCATGATAATGTTGTCCCCCACTATACGTATTTGGTCCTGCAGTCAAATTACAAATGAATTTCACGAACTTCACCCCTTCCTAGTCATGTCTATCTTCCATCTCACATACCTGGAGAGCAAACCTATCTCCAGGAGGAAACACATTAGGAGAAGATCCGGGAGTCAGGAGAGGGAGAAGATGCCACTATCCTTAAGTAAGTGGATTCAAAATACTTACTTTTCACTTCCTACTCGACTCTGGAAAGGTTAGGTAGCAACTGAAAAGTCATAAAATATGAAATTCTAAACAAATGGGATGCGTTATTATGACTTCATCTATAGTTCCTGCAACCTAGGTGTCATGACCCTCCAGGGACCGATGCAACACGCCCAAGGTCTTGATTCTTTAGGCTTTATTGTCTAATCTCTCACGGTGGTTACAGCAGTTGTCGGGTAGCTCTTCTCCCTTCTGGCGGGCTCCCTTATATTCAGTCACCCAACCAATCCGGGACAGTATCATGTGTGACCTTTAAGCGGATAGGTGTCATGCGCCACTCTAAGCAGGCAGCACGAGCTGTGTACGGGTACGGAAGTCTGCTGGGCCAATCCCCAACAGGGAAGAGGGGAAAGGGTGGTGAGCAGGAAGCAGGCGCCATCTTTAGGGCGTTGTCCAGCTAGAGTGGGGCTCAGCCTCGGCCATAGGCCGGGCCCCCACATCTCCCCCTTTATTGTTTTATAACCAAAGGGCTGTCGGGATCATTCCTGTCTTAGGTCGTCCGGAGTCTGCGGCTTTCTTACCCGTCCTCAGGCAACAGACAGCTTAGGTCTGCACCCTGTCTTAGGTTGATATGTGCAGCTCCTGATCTTACCCGTCCTTGACTCCTGATCCAGCATATTAAGCCATACTCTAGGGGAGATGCCTTGCTCTAGAGCTGCCATGGCCTGCAACAGGACCTTCCGTTCTCCCCGTTGCTGTTTTTGTATGGAACAGACTTTCCTCCCAAGCACGAGGAGGCCCACAATTAGCAATATTCCTATGACACCTACACCTGACCAGGCTTTGGTGGCATTTAACACAGCTTCAGCTATTTGAGCTACGGAGCAAAATTTCTAACCATAGCTGAGTGGTGAGCTCATCAAGCTCACTGGACCAATTTGTGGTTTAACATCTTGCCTAACTGTCTGGACAAGTTGGCAGCTTTAGAATAATTATGAAAAGGAATACCAGTAATACACCCCTGTATAAGAATGGACGCAGCCCACAGACAAAACCTCCCCCAAGAGGTCCAATTGTTCTTGAAGAAGGTTCATGCATTGGTTGACCAAGGCCATCCCATTCTTAAAATGGCTGTTGATGACGTTCTGCGTTGTCATTGCCGAGGCAGTGGCCTGGGACAGACCATTCAGCATCTCTGCCATAGGAATGGCGATAGTCAGCACGGCGGTGGCTGCAGCTGCAGCTCGGCTCCGCCGTCGCCTGCTGTAGGATCAACGGCAGGAGCAGAAGCAGTGCGATCATCTTGTACCCCTGCTCCGGGGTTTTCCACTCTGCGTATCAGACGTTCAGGCACCCAAACGGGGTTCTGCTGGTCCTGTGGAAAAACACAAACCGAGCCTTGGGTCCAGATTATCACTGGGTCCGGGCCTTTCCATGTTCCTTCCAACACATCCTTCCACAAAACTTTAGGCATGTGTTTTGGATTGGATTGTTGGCCGTGCCACTCTGCTGCACTGCGGCCATTTTTGTCCAGTGTTCTAAAGTCTTCTCCTATTCCCCCTTTTTGTTTATATAAGGCATTCTTGAGGGTGATGTGGGTGCGTTCCACCATACCCTGACCCTGAGGGTTGTCTCTAGCTCCCTGCTGCTCTCATGACACAAAAGGATGTCATCCATATAATTATAGATGATTATCAGGGGAAACTGTTTCCTGACAGTTTGTAAGGCCTTCTTTACATACACATGGTGGGGCTATTAGCCATGCCCTGTGGCAATAAACCTTTGACACTCTCTGGGGTGAAGCGGGATGGAGAAGAAACAGTCTTTGATATCTATCACTATTGAATTCCATCCTCTGGGCAGGGCCACAGGGAGAGTAAGGCCTAATTGTACAGGTAGTAATCTCCACTTGCCAGACTTTTTCCTAATTACAAAAATAGGTGTGTTCCATGGCGAGGTAGAGGGCTGGAGGTGACCAGCTGCTATCTGTTCTTGTACTAAAGTGTGGGCTGTTTCCTTCTTTTCTTTGGTGAGGGGCCACTGAGGTACCCACACGGGCCTTTTTGACTGCCATGTTATTTCTATAGGCTGTTTTCCCTCAGTGGCCCCAAAGAAAAACCCAATCCTGGTCCTCCAGGCCCTTTGGGCAGTCTCCCTGCTAAAAGGATTGGTTGTTCTTTCCCTTGGAGATCCTTCCCTAGTCCTCTAGTGCCCGCATACCCCTGTTTTTTCATTATGGCATTAGACTGCTCACTGTAAAGAGTCTCTGTGGTTAGTTTAACTCTGCTATTAAACCTGTTCTCTAGCTTGTCCCCTGAAAGTTCCCCATCTTCACCTCATCAGATGGCAGTCCCTGTTCAGATCCCCCTTCCGATGCCTTTGCGGAGGCACGCTCTTCTCGTACTTCCTCTAATATTTCCTCCCCCTCTTGGATGGCCTCTTGGCAGCTTGGCTTCTGTCCCATCAGGCAATTTTTTACTCGACCCCAAATAGGGATTGTCCCTGGTGGAAGGGGCTCCCTCTTGTCTGCCCGGCGTAGGTCATCCCCCAGCCTGTCCCATAAAGGGCTGGTGATTTTTCCTTCATCTAAGAACCATGGGGCATGATTCTCTATAGTGTTCAGGAATGCCCTGGCAGTCTTCATTTTCAAAGGGGTTCCATTAGGTCTAAGGAGCGCTTTCAGAGGTTCCTCGGCCCTAACCTAGAGGCCTCCGTCCCCATCCTCTCTCTAAAGGGGCAAGTATCCTAGTTATGATTTAGATGGACTACGTCGCTAATTCCGTGAACCTTTTGATTTCGTCGCCACTCTGCGAACCTTTTGATTTCGTCGCCGCTCTGCGAACCTTCACTGGCGCCTCCTCATTCCATATATTATAATAAACAATGTCACAAACACTAACAGGACACACACACTACACATAAACACCCACCGCAACTGCCTGCTGCCTGCCCTGCCACGTATACTTTCAGTTTGCTCGCCGATCCACTCACCCTCCTCGGTTCCCTCTCCCAGTCTGGCCAGCCGACCGAACGGCGTCCAGCGACGTTCCTGAAGAGTTACAAGCTCTACTTCATCGGCAGGCACCAGGGTCAGCAGATCAGGTCGCCACGAGGTTTAGCGATTCCCAGGTTTCGGCACCACTTGTCGCGACCCTCCAGGGACCGATGCAACACGCCCAAGGTCTTGATTCTTCTCTAGGCTTTATTGTCTAATCTCTCTTGGCGGTTACAGCAGTTGTTGGGCAGCTCTTCTCCCTCCCGGCGGGCTCCCTTATATTCAGTCACCCAACCAATCCGGGACAGTATCATGTGTGACCTTTAAGCGGATAGGTGTCATGCGCCACTCTAAGCGGGCAGCACGAGCTGTGCACGGGTACGGAAGTCTGCTGGGCCAATCCCCAACAGGGAAGAGGGGAAAGGGTGGTGAGCAGGAAGCAGGCGCCGTCTTTAGGGCGTTGTCCAGCTAGAGTGGGGCTCAGCCTCGGCCATAGGCCAGGCCCCCACACTAGGAATGATTTCAAGCAACTAATTTGTTATTTTTATTTCATTTTTTTTATTTTGGTATCATTAATGTACAATTACATGAGCAAAATTATAGTTACTAGACTCCCCCCATTATCAAGTCCCCCACCACATACCCTTTACAGTCACTGTACATCACTATAAATTGCTATAGAATCACTACTTTTCTTCTCTGTGTTATACTGCCTTCCCCATGCCCCCCTACATTATGTGTGCTTATCGTAATGCCCTGTTTTCCCCCTTATCCCTCCCTTCCCACCCATCCTCCCCAGTCCCTTTCCCCTTGGTAACTGTTAGTCCATTCTTGGGTTCTGTGATTCTGCTGCTGTTTTGTTTCTTCAGTTTTTGCTTTGTTCTTATACTCCACAGATGAGTGAAATCATTTGATACTTGTCTTTCTCCACTTGGCTTATTTCACTGAGTGTAATACCCTCTAGCTCCATCCATGTTGTTGCAAATGGTAGGATTTGTTTTCTTCTTATCGCTGAATAATATTCCATTGTGCATATGTACCACATCTTCTTTATCCATTCATCTACTGATGGACACTTAGGTTGCTTCCATTTCTTGGCTATTGTAAATAGTGCTGCAATAAACATAGGGGTGCATCTGTCTTTTTCAGACTGGGCTGCTGCATTCTTAGGGTAAATTCCAAGAGTTTTATGGTTTCATGAATTACATTCAGATCTCTGATCCATTTTGAATTTACTTTTGTGTATGGGCTTAGACAATGATCCAGTTTCATTCTCTTACATGTAGCTGTCCAGTTTTGCCAACAACAGTTATTGAAGGGACTGTCATTTCCCCATTGTATATCCATGGCTCCTTTATCATATATTAATTGACCATATATTTTTGGGTTAATATCTGGAGTCCCTATTCTGTTCCACTGGTCTGTGGGTCTGTTCTTGTGCCAGTACCAAATTTGATTGCTGTGGCTTTGTAGTAGAGCTTGAAGTTGGGAAATGAGATCCCCCCTGTTTTATTCTTCCTGCTCAGGATTGCTTTGGCTATTTGGGGTCTTTGGTGGTTCCATATGAATTTTTGAACTATTTGTTCCAGTTTGTTAAAGAATGCTATTGGTATTTTGATAGGAATTGCATTGAATCTGTATATTGCTTTAGGCAGGATGGCCATCTTGACAATATTAATCCTTCCCACCCAAGAGCATGGGATGAGATTCCAATTGTTAGTGTCCTCCTTAACTTCTCTTAAGAGTGTCTTATAGTTTTCAGGCTATAGGTCTTTCACTTCCTTGCTTAGGTTTATTCCTAGGTATTTTATTCTTTTTTAAAAAAATTTTATTTTGTTATCATTAATCTACAATTACATGAAGAACATTATGTTTACTAGGCTCTCCCCTACCCCAAGTCCCCCCCCCCCACAAACCCCATTACCCATCAGCATAGTAAGATGTTGTAGAATCACTACTTGTCTTCTCTGTGTTGCAAAGCCCTCCCCTTTCCCTCACCCCCACATTATACATGGTAATCATAATACTGCCTTTCTTCTTCCCCCCCTTATCCCTCCCTACCCACCCATTCTCCCCAGTCTCTTTCCCTTTGGTAACTGTTAGTCCATTCTTGGGTTCTGTGATTCTGCTGCTGTTTTGTTTCTTCAGTTTTTCTTTTGTTCTTATACTCCACAGATGAGTGAAATCATTTGGTATTTGTCTTTCTCCAATTGGCTTATTTCACTGAGCATAATACCCTCTAGCTCCATCCATGTTATTGCAAATGGTAGGATTTGTTTTCTTCTTATGGCTGAATGATATTCCATTGTGTATATGTACCACATCTTCTTTATCCATTCATCTACTGATGGACACTTAGGTTGCTTCCATTTCTTGGCTATTGTAAATAGTGCTGTGATAAACATAGCAGTGCATCCATCTTTTTCAAACTGGAGTGCTGCATCCTTAGGGTAAATTCCTAGAAGTGGAATTCCTGGGTCAAATGGTAAGTCTATTTTGAGCATTTTGAGGAACCTCCATATTGCTTTCCACAATGGTTGAACTAATTTACATTCCCACCAGAAGTGTAGGAGGGTTCCCCTTTCTCCACAACCTCACCAACATTTGTTGTTGTTTGTCTTTTGGATGGTGGCCATCCTTACTGGTGTGAGGTGATATCTCATTGTGGTTTTAATTTGCATTTCTCTGATAACTAGCGATGTGGAGCATCTTTTCATGTGTCTGTTGGCCATCTGAATTTCTTCTTTGGAGAACTGTCTGTTCAGCTCCTCTGCCCATTTTTTAATTGGATTATTTGCTTTTTGTTTGTTGAGGTGTGTGAGCTCTTTATATATTTTGGATGTCAAGCCTTTATCAGATCTGTCATTTATGAATATATTCTCCCATACTGTAGGGTACCTTTTTGTTCTATTGATGGTATCCTTTGCTGCACAGAAGCTTTTCAGCTTGATATAGTCCCACTTCTTCATTTTTGCTTGTTTTCCTTGCCTGTACAGACACATTCATGAAGAAGTTGCTCATGTTTATGTCCAAGAGATTTTTGCCTATGTTTTTTCCTAAGAGTTTTATGGTTTCATGAATTACATTCAGGTCTTTGATCCATTTTGAATTTACTTTTGTGTATGGGGTTAGACAGTTATCCAGTTTCATTCTCTTACATGTAGCTGTCCAGTTTTGCCAGCACCATCTGTTGAAGAGACTGTCATTTCCCCATTGTATGTCCATGGCTCCTTTATCGAAGGCTACTCTGTTCCTCTGGTCTGTGGCTCTGTTCTTGTGCCAGTACCAAATTGTCTTGATTACTATGGCTTTGTAGTAGAGCTTGAAGTTGGGGAGTGAGATCCCCACCACTTTATTCTTCTTTCTCAGGATTGCTTTGGCTATTTGGGGTCTTTGGTGTTTCCATATGAATTTTTGAACTATTTGTTCCAGTTTGTTAAAGAATGCTATTGGTATTTTGATAGGAATTGCATTGAATCTGTATATTGCTTTAAGCAGGATGGCCATCTTGACAATATTAATCCTTCCCACCCAAGAGCATGAGATGAGATTCCATTTGTTAGTGTCCTCCTTAATTTCTCTTAAGAGTGTCTTATAGTTTTCAGGCTATAGGTCTTTCACTTCCTTGCTTAGGTTTATTCCTAGGTTTTTTTATTCTTTTTGATGCAATTGTGAATGGAATTGTTTTCCTGATTTCTCTTTCTGCTAGTTCATCATTAGTGTATAGGAAAGCAACAGATTTCTGTGTATTAATTTTGTATTCTGCAACTTTGCTGAATTCAGATATTAGTTCTAGTAGTTTTGGAGTTGTAGGGTGTTTTATGTACAATATCATGTCATCTGCAAATAGTGACAGTTTGACTTCTTCCTTACCAAACTTGATGCACTTTATTTCTTTGTTTTGTCTGATTGCCGTGGCTAGGACCTCCAGTACTATGTTGAATAAAACTGGGGAGAGTGGGCATGCGTGTATTGTTCGTGATCTTAGGTGAAAAGCTTTCAGCTCCTCACTGTTCAGTATGATGTTGGCTGTGGGTTTGTCATATATGGCCTTTATTATGTTGATGTACTTGTCCTCTATACACATTTTGTTAAGAGTTCAACATGAATGGATGTTGAACTCTGTTGAATGCTTTTTCAGCATCTATGGAGGTGATCATGTGGTTTTTGTCCTTTTTATTGATGTGGTGATGATGTTGATGGATTTTCCAATGTTGTACCATCCTTGCATCCCTGGGATGAATCCCACTTGATCATGGTGTATGATCCCGTTGATGTATTTTTGAATTTGGTTTGCTAATATTTTGTTGAGTATTTTTGCATCTACGTTCATCAGGGATATTGGTCTGTAATTTTTTTTGTTGTCGGGTCTGTGCCTTGTTTTTGTATTATAATGATGCTGGCTTTATAGAATGAGTTTGGAAATATTCCCTTCTCTTCTATTTTTTGGAAAACTTTAAGGAGAATGGGTATTATATCTTCTCTAAATGTCTGATGAAATTCAGTGGTGAATCCATCTGGCATGGGGGTTTTCTTCTTGGGTAGTTTTTTGATTATCAGTTCAATTTCGTTGCTGGTAATTGGTCTGTTTAGATTTTCTGTTTCTTCCTTGGTCAGTCTTGGAAGGTTGTATTTTTCTAGAAAGTCTTCCATTTCTTCTGGGTTATCCAGCTTGTTAGCATATAGATGTTCATAGTACTTTCTAATAATTTTTTGTATTTCTGTGGTGTCTGTCATAATTTTTCCTTTCTCATTTCTGATTCTGTTTATGTGTGTAGATTCTCTTTTTCTCTTAATAAGTCTTGCTAGGGGTTTATCTATTTTGTTTATTTTCTCAAAGAACCAGCTCTTGGTTTCATTGATTTTTTCTATTGTTTTATTCTTCTCAATTTTATTTATTTCTTCTCTGATCTTTATTATGACCCTCCTTCTGCTGACATTTGTTCTTATTTGTTCCAGTTTCAGTAATTGTGACTTTAAACTATGCATTTGGGATTGTTCTTCCTTCTTTTAATAGGCCTGGATTGCTATATACTTTCCTCTTAGAACTGCCTTCTCTGCATCCTGCAGAAGTTGGGGCATTGTGCTGTTGTTGTCATTTGTCTCCATATATTGCTTGATCTCTGTTTTAATTTGGTCATTGGTCCATTGATTATTTAGGAGCATATCGTTAAGCCTCCATGTGTTTGTGAGCCTTTTTGTTTTCTTTGTACAATTTATTTCTAGTTTTATACCTTTGTGATCTGAGAAGTTGGTTGGTACAATTTCAATCTTTTTGAATTTACTTAGGCTCTCTTAGTGGCCTAGTATGTGGTCTATTCTGGAAAATATTCCATGTGCACTTGAGAGGAAAGTGTATTCTGCTGCTTTTGGGTGTAGAGTTCTATAGATGTCTGTTAGGTCCATCTGTTCTAGTGTGTTGTTCAGTGCCTCTGTGTCCTTACTTATTTTCTGTCTGGTGGATCTGTCCTTTGGAGTGAATGGTGTGTTGAAGTCTCCTAAAATGAATGCATGCATTCTATTTCCTTCTTCAATTCTGTTAGTATTAGTTTCACATATGTTGGTGCTCCTGTGTTGGGTGCATATATATTTAGAATGGTTATATCCTCTTGTTGCACTGACCCCTTTATCATTATGTAATGTCCTTCTTTATTTCTTGTTACTTTCTTTGTTTTGAAGTCTATTTTGTTTGATACTAGTACTGCAACACCAGCTTTTTTCTCTCTATTGTTTGCATGAAATAGCTTTTTCCATCCCTTGACTTTTAGTCTGTGTATGTCTTTGGTTTTGAGGTGAGTCTCTTCTAAGCAGCATATAGATGTATCTTGCTTGTTTATCCATTCTATTATTCTGTGTCTTTTGATTGGTGCATTCAGTCCATTTACATTTAGGGTGATTATCGATAGATGTGTACTTATTGCCATTGCAGGCTTTGGATTCATGGTTACCAAAGGTTCCAGGGTAGCTTCTTTCCTATCTAACTGTCTAACTTTAACTCACTTATTATGCTATCATAAACACAGTCTGGTGATTCTTTATTTCTCTCCCTTCTTCTTCTTTCTTCTCCACACTTTATATGTTAGATGTTTTATTCTGTACTCTTTTGTGTTTCCTTTGACTGCTTTTGTGAATTGTTGCTTTTATTTTTTGCCTTTAGTTAGTATTTGGTTGGTCTGCTTTCTTTGCTGTGATTTTATTTTCTCTGGTGACATCTATTTAGACTTAGGAGTGCTTCCATCTAGAGCAGTCCCTCTACAATACCCTATAGGGGTGGTTTATGCCAGGCAAATTCCCTCAATTTTTGCTTACCTGGAAATTGTTTAATCCCTCCTTCAAATTTAAATGATAATCTTGCTGGATACAGTATTCTTGGTTCAAGGCCCTTCTGTTTCATTGCATTAAATATATCATGTCATTCTTTTCTGGCCTATAAGGTTTCTGTTGAGATGTCTGATGATAGCCTGATGGGTTTTCCTTTGTAGGTGACCTTTTTTCTCTCTCTGACTGCATTTAATATCTTGTCCTTGTCTTTGATCTTTGCCATTTTAATTATTATATGTCTTGGTGTTGTCCTGCTTGAGTCTCTTGTGTTGGGAGATCTGTGGGTTTCCATGGTCTGAGAGACTATTTCCTTCCCCAGCTTGGGAAGTTTTCAGCAATTATTTCTTCAAAGACACTTTCTGTCCCTTTTTCTCTCTCTTCTTCTTCTGGTACCCCTATAATGCAGATATTGTTCCTTTTGGATTGGTCACACAGTTCTCTTAATATTCTTTCATTCCTAGAGATCCTTTTATCTCACTCTGCCTCAGCTTCACTGTGTTCCTGTTCTCTGATTTCTATTCCATTAACAGTCTCTTGCCCCTCATCCAGTCTGCTCTTAAGTACTTCCATTGATTGTTTCATTTCTGACATCTCCCTGCAGACTTCATCCCTTAGCTCTTGCATATTTCTCTGCAGGTCCATGAACATGGTTATGAGTTTTATTTTGAATTCTTTTACAGGAATATTGGTTATATCTATTTTTCTTGGCCCTCTCTCTGGTGTTGTTCAGTGATTTTGGACTGGAGCAGGTTCTTCTGCTTTTTCATGGTGATAAAAGTGATTGCTGGCAAGTGGCACGTGTGTCAGTTGGGAGAACAAAGCCCCTTCCTGCTTGCTGGTCCCCTTGCCCTTCTCTGCTGCCTGTGCCCGTTACTCACATACCAGGAACAGTCTGGGTTAATCTTCTGAGTTGCCGTGGATGGGGTGGCTCTTGGGATAACCTAGGGCACTGTGGGGGTTTACACATGCACAGGGTGTGTTCTCCTGTGAGAACGGCACCCCTTCATACCTTCTGGAGCTTGCACCAGCTTCCTCTGCCTGTGCCAGGTAGCTTTGTGCTGGCAGCAGCGTTTGGGTCTGGCCTTGTTAGCTGCATGCTGGAAATAGACTCTGTGTGGTTGCTGTGGGTATGGCTGCTCTCCAGCTGGTTTGCAGCCATGGTGGGTCAGCTGGTTTGCTTGCAGTGCCAGCAGGGGGTTATGAATGGCAGGCTGCTTATTGCCATGAGGAGCTTTGGAGCTGCGTTGCCACCCAGGGGGTTAGGGCACCTGAAATTCCTCAAGATTCTAGCCTGTTGGGCTGAGTGTGTGTGTGCCAGGACGATTTTGTCCACCTGTTAAACCCTTGTCCTTTTCAGACTTTTAAAGCACACACTTTTCTTTTGTCCCAAGGGAGCCAGGTATGGGGACCTGCTTGCAGTCTCCATCTCAGATTTTACTTTTCTGTTTCTCTAATATCCAGTACACCATGCAATGTGTGTCTGTGCTTCCAGTGCAGATTACTAAGGCTGGTTATTTAGCAGTCCTGTGCTTTCTCCCTCCCCACTCTGATTCTCTTCTTCTTCCCGGTGAGCTGGGGTGTGGGGAGTGCTCGGGTCCCTCCGGGTCGCAGCTTTGTATCTTACCCTTTCCATGAGATGATGAGTTCTCGCAGATGTAGATGTAGCCTGGCTGTTTTACTGTATCTTCTGGTCTCTCTTTTAGGAATAGTTGTATTTGCTCTATTTTCAAAATGTATATATGGTTTTGAGAGGAGATTTCCACCACCCTACTCACACTGCCATCTTGAGTGCCACCTGCCAGCAGCTCTTTCTTTAAAAAGTAATTCTAATGTAACAAAACAGATTGAAGTTAAAATTTTACCTTTAGAGCAAACCAAAGGCTTAAATATATAGTAAGGATGCTTTCAGTGGCAGGTAACATAATAATAGCTGAATAAAAGTGGCTGATGCAGTAAAGCTTTGTCTTACTTAATAAGAACATCAGAGGGAGGCAATTCAGGGTTGCTTAACTTGGTGGTTCAGCAAATTCAGAAGGCCTAAAGTGGCTTCTTGGGAATTGTGTTGGCTTTGTCTTGTGGTCACAAGATGGCTCCAAGGCCAATTGCATTAATTATGACTTTCTATTTCCTGATGCATTGACTCCTTGGACCCTTGCTGACCCTGGAAAAACTGCCCCTCACAGGGCTACCTAATTGCCAAAGATAGTAAACTATTGGCCTACAAGCATGCCTTTCATATGCAAGCCACCCAATCCAGATTCTATACCCCACACCCCAACCACCTCCTTTATCAGGCTTCACACTCTGGGCCACCATGCATCTCCCTAACCATCCCAGGGCCAGGTACTAGACAACTAGGGACTTCCCTATGCCCAGGGCCCACTGAAATTACTCGACTAGCCAATCTTGCTTATACTGCCTCACCTGTTCTGTCCTACAGACACTGGAAAAAGGCTCTTGCCCACATTTCCCTTGCTGCTTCTCCCTCCAGATAACCCTGGTGCCTCCCTATGTGGCCCCCTAGTGTGGCATGGATGCTTCCTCCTGGGGAGCTGTGAGTAACAATCTTTTCAATGGCAATTGTCTCCTGATCTGTTTGCCTCAGCATACCTGAAAAACAATAAAACCTACCAAAGGAAAAATGAAAGTGCCTATGGTCAAGATCCTCACCTGAACCTAAACTACTTGATGATGTACTTGGCCTACGGTGTAGGCTAATGCTTACACACCTGTGTTCCTATATTAAAGAGCTCCACCCAGTGCTCTGCCTAGCAACAGAGAAGATGGATTGCAAAGGCCCTAGAGGCAGATGAAATTCCAGCACTTGACCTGCCACCATGGGAATATAACTTGGTATAAATCCTTTTACCCCTTTCAGTAGTTATTTGATCTCACTGAATCCAGAGTGAACTTGCCTGGGGACAATCCCCCTCAGGCAAAACACCTACATTTTAAAACCAGTGATATCATCACATGATGAGTCCAAAAACATGACTGGGCTGGGGAAGGAGTACCTGCCTTGAGCACAGGGAGGGTGAAAACTATTCTCAGTTCAGGTGACAAAGGCAGTGGAAGCGCCTTGGCTGTTGGGTGGCCAATCTACATTGTCTGTCACAGCCCTCCAAGTGATGGCGCTTGGGGGGCTAATTCCACTGCTTCTGGTATCTCCACTTTTCCTAGTTCTGAGGAAGGCCCCCCTAGTCTAGGAGGTGCTTTACCCTCGACCAGTTCCTCACTAGGACCTCCCCAGGTGGAAGCCCCATGGATGGGGGGGTTCCTGTGTGAAGCTGCACCATCCACCGCTGCTCGAGGGAAGCCACAGGGAACTCCCACCATCTACAGGGATGTTTCCAGGTATCTCCCCATCATCCCTAGAGGCAGCCCGCTCAAGCGTCAAACCCATGAAGACAGATTTCGGGTCAGATGCCCTGCCATCTACCACCAGGTGTAACTCTGGAGGGAAAATAAGTTCCCAGCCCAGGGCAAATAAACCTTTGAAGCTGAAATCAGTCAAAGGGAGAAATAAAGTGGGATAAATGCATTTATTGCTACAAGCAGCATCTACTTCTTCTCACTGTGTTTCTCTCAACCCGGCTGTGAAGAAGCCAAAAAAACACCTCTCTGGGCCAGGTGCCCAACCTCTCCACCAACCTCATAATCACCTATTGATATGGAGATGGACTACTTCTCTCCACTCCTTGAAAACAGGTACTGATATGGAGATGCACTAAGTTCAGGCAAGAGATTCTGGAAATATTGCAGTTTTACCCACAGGTGTGTGGAAATGAAAATGTAGTAGAGGCAGAGGAGAAACAGGAGACAAATGAGTTGTACCTTACTGACCGTGGTAAACAGATGTACTTGATGTGAGTAGAGAGGTAGCCTTAGCCAGGGATGTTTGTTTGAAGATCCTGGTCCTTCTCAACTTTAAATCATTTGCCTTTGGAATGGAGGAGGATTGACAGCTCATCAAATGAACCAACCTGGCTGCAAGGAGTGGCCAAACCCATCCCCACTACTCAGGAATCCTGGTTAAAGATGCTGCAAGATGTCTGTGACAAGGAAGAGAGGGTCGTATGATCTATTTCTGTCTCCTGCCTATTTGCAAGTCTCTGGCCCCCAACCACGAAGAATAGAAGACCACATTAATACTTTGCTCCAGCAAGGTTAGCTGTGTCTGAAGGGACATACTGTCCTCTCTACTTGCTCACTGACTCTCTCTCCAGCTTTTGTGGCTCTCTTCCCCTCCTACTTTCCCACTTTGTTTTTCCTTTTCTCCTTTTCCAAATAGCACTGCTCCGAAGCAACCCAGGCACGTGTCCTGGAGACAGCTCTGTTGGCTTCCCTGGGCATGGGAACAGGCCTGTGATTGCTTCTGATTAGCAGCTCCATTTGCAAGATGACTATTGTGAACCTGAGTACTGGCTCCTGTGGGCAGATTTCCATTTTGTAGCAGGTCAGCTTCCATTCCACCAGGAGGGTTTTAAATGCTAATAAGCATTTCTCTCCAGGTGCCCTTCTCCATTCTTTACAGAGCACCTCTTGTCCAGGAGGGACCTTCCATTGGAATCCTACAGAGAGACATTACTCTTCTCATTGTTTTCCTTACAAATTAGTTTCTGGATTTCATGGCTCTGGTTGCTGAGCAGACTTAGAAAATTGGGGCGGAGGGTAGGGTGAGCTGGAGTGCCCATTAAGGCTGCCTGGCACTAACTCTTATTGGTTTTTTGGAGCCTTGGGGAATAGGGATGGGCCTTCTCTCCCCCTGGAAGGAATTATGTTTGTTATTATTGTATGTTTAAGAATTTACAGAGTTTGTAGCACTGCAGTACAATAGATGGAGAAAGAGGATCTCAGGGGCATGTGGGGGAGTGTTGCTCAGCTGTGGGAAGATTTGGAATTAGAGACAACTGGGGATTGAGCTTCTCCTCAAGACTGTTTTGTTAATGCCACAAAGCACAAAAGGAAAAAAATCTGTGGATGCCCAGGTGCTAGGAATGTGGGAACAAATGCACACAGGGTGGGTGGATAGGGACAAAGTTGAGAACCACAGTTTCAGGAGGATGGGGATGGTATAGGGGTGCAGGGGTGACTGTGCACCTGGTATGATCTCAGGGTCTGTGAGAAAACTGGCTGGAGCTGGTAACCTGAGTGATTCATCTTTGGGTTTAGAGTGAGTTAGTCATGTCTGTGGTGAGCTGGGACCAAGAGGTGCCCTTCAGGCTGAAACCTGCAAGTGAGAGGAAGTTCTCACAGGGAGCTGGAACTTCAAAATAGGCAGATTGAAGTGGACAGCGGAATAAGCAGAAATGAAAACAACGATTATTAAAAGGGAAATTTGGGACCAGAGGAACTGTACTAAGGAGATGGTGCCTTTAGTCTTCAATTTGAGCAGAAGCATTTTCAGTGGAGGGACACGTTTTGTAATAAAAAGCAGGCCAGGAAGTGGGCAAATGGTTCTTTAGCATAATAAAACCAGGGTAATTATTTCCCAAAGAGTAGGGTCAACGCTGTGTTAATGGGAAGAATAGGCACTCCTTTTGTACCCTAGGCTCCAGTCTTTGGGAGAAAATTAATTGTTGTAGACAGGGGTGTTTGCTTTTAGGTCATTCAGGGAAAAGCAGACTGCAGCATTTGCTCATGAGAGAAGCTGAAATGGAGTTGAAACACCCATTATCTGCTCATCAACCATCCCTCAAAGCACAGAGACAGCGTACATGTAGTTTTCAGCAGACCACAGAGGGCCAGGCAGAGGAACACCTGGCTGACATTCGCCTGAGGGGATAGCAGGCTCTGGAGGAGATAGGCTGAGTCTGGCCTCATCCTATGGGAGGGGAAGCATATCCCACAGAGGAAAGACTTAAAGGGAGGTCGCTGTGAGGGGGGAAGAAGTGGGATAAGGAAGAAAGTTAGAGAATGAGGAACATTCCACCTGGCCTTGCCTCGCCTTATGTGCAGACAATAGCACCTCTCATTTATTTGAGGACCTACTCTGTTCTGAGCTATTTTACATCAATGGTCTAAACTTAAACCTCACAACTGTCCTAAGAGAAGGCACTGTCTCCATTTTATAGCTGATAAATCAAAGTCGAAGAGTTAAAGAACTCTTGTCCCAAGATGATTTCACTAGTGAGTGGTGGGACCAGGGCCCATCTCTGGTAGTGTGAGTCAGAAACTCAGCTCTCAACCCTGTACTATACTGATAATATGGAGATCGAAGCAAAATGGTCACAATTCTAGTACTTGGGGTATTTCTAGCTTTGGATGCCTTTGATATGTAACTGCTTCAACTGCTGTCAAAAATGCGACTACGCAGTCTGGCATAGACCAGCCGTGTTGTACTAGGAAAGATAGAGTCCACACTCAGTGGTCATCTGACACCCAAATCTACAGCTTTGATTACCCATGCAGAGACTGATGCTGGGGTTCTTGTTTGCAGAGTTGAAGAATGAACTTAGCAAACAGTCGAGGTAGGAGAGCAAGGTACAGGCTTTTATTTAGAAATAAAGTGAGAGGAAAGAGCTCCTGGCTCACACCAGGAGGGGACAAGAGAACCCGTGATGGTGCATTGTCTAGGGGATTTATAGGCAATTGAGGATTTGGGGGAACATGAAAAGAAGGCTTAGGGGTATGGACTTGTACCACCTGCCCTGCTCTCAAGGTGGGCTGCATTGTGTGTTTGCTAGGGCCGTTTACAGTGAAGTCACAGGTTATGCTGAGATACCCTTGCAGAACACTGAAACATTCCAGGCCAAGTTGCTCCTGGCCTTTTGACCTTTAACTGATCTCACTGAAGATGTCTATATTCCTAATCTGGTATCTTTACCCTAGGGAATTAGTGTGACCTTGACTTTGCATAATGCTGAACACAGAGTTTCGATAGTGACTTTACATTGTTACATTGCTTTGACTGTAAATAACTTGCCTTGTTTTTTCCAGAGGCCCTCACCCTACTCTGTCTAAGCCCACAGTCTGTCTCAAGAGGATGACAATAGCAGGTGAATTCATCTACTTAGAAATTTGGTGGTACCTGTTGCATGGATTATAGAGGTGGACCTAGTTGGTGATGGTGGTGCCAGTCTGCCATTACATGGCAGCTAATGAGACTCAGCCTTGATAGTGGCCCAGTGTAGCAAAGGTCACAGAAAAGCTGGCTCAACCTTAGCACCCATACATTTACTAAGTCAGTGCTTTTCAGGCAGCTGCATGTGGCAGAAACAGGCCAGGGTCAAGGCAAAGCTTTCCAGAGAACAGAGAGAAGTACTGTTGGGCAGCTGTGTCTGGGGAGGTCTCCACCTGCCCGCTAGGGGAAACTTCAACCTGAACAGGGGAGGGTTCTTGATTCTGAACAAGAAAGAATTCTCGAACAGTTCAGACAAGTGTAAGTAAGTAAGGAATTCATTAAAGTGAGTGATAGTGAATTGCAACAGTCATGCAGGCAGTAGTAAGCAAGGAAGAATAGAAGGAGGAAAGGGAAGTTCATTGAACTCCTGCTTGGCATAGGGCAAATCCCTTGCCAGCTCCTAAAGCCAGGGTCATCTGGTGTCCAGTGTCTGCTTGAATCTGCACAGCATGGGAACTAAGCCCCTACCCCTCCAGGATTTGGGGTATCTGTGGAGCACTGGATGGAATGAGACTGTGTTCTGAGAACTTCCATTTCTCTACTGGTATGAATAAAATAGGGAGAGAGAAAAGGATTGTGTTAACACTTGAAAGCTGAATGAAATAGCAAAGTGACAAAGTCATTTACCACCAGAGGTGGAGGTCAGTGAACTCTTGTCTTTATCATTGTAACTCTGGGTGGAAAATTCCAGGGCAAAGTACCTTTGAAACCGAAATCAGTAAAAGGGAGAAATAAAGTGGGAGAAACCTGTTTATTTCTTACAAGAAGTCATCCACTTCTGTTCTCCCGATTCTCTTTCCTGGGACTGGCTGCAGAAGAAGCTCCACCCAACCTCTGGGTTCCAGATAAGCCCTTGCTTGCCCTTGTAATTACCTATTGATATGGAGATGGGCAACTTCTCTTCACCTATTGGATACACCTATTGATATGGAGATGCACTAAGGCCAGGCAAGAGATTCTGGAAATATTCCAATTTTACCCACAATCATGGACAAGAGTTCAGAGACAAGTACAATGTGGTTATGCAACAAGAAAGCTTATTTGATATAAGACAGAAGTGAGGATGACCTCAGAGAGGAGGCGCACTTAAGGGTTTAGGGCTTGGGGTTTATAGGGCCTTTGGGTGGGGATCAGCATAAGGCATGATGTATACAGGTGATTCATAATTCTTTTGAAGTTTTGTCTTAAGAATGGGATTATTTAGGTGACTACTGATCCAGATCTTGGCATTCTTATCCATATAGGTTCATTTACACTTCAGAGGTCTATCTCCTGTCCGAGTTACAGTTACTTAATTAAGGGGCTGGAAGAAGAGGAACAACAACATGTAGATTCAGTTAAAGAATAAGCTGGGCTTTTCGTAGGCTAAGTAGATTTTCATATGGCATGGCCCTTGTCCCATTGTCCTGCTCTATCTCACAAGGACACCTGGAGGTGAATAGTGAAGGGACTCTGTTCATTAATTCAGTCAATCAGAAATGTTTGTTGGGGAGGAAGAAATTTCCTGTACCCTTGAAGTTCTTCTAGCTGGCCTAAGAATCAAATTGACAGGAGGGAGATTAACAGAGAAAGAAACAATGTTTAATTATTTGCATATGGGGAAGCCATAGACATGGGTTCCAAAGATAGGTAGGGAGAATGAGGTTTACATGTTGTCCTGAGCCAGGAGGAAGCAGGTATGGGTCTGTGACTTTAAAGGAAAAGGGAAGTAATTCACAAGAATATGAACAGAGTAAATGTTTGATAAACAAAATACTTGATGGGCCACACAGAAACAGTGAGGGGGCTCAAAGAGGAATTTTAACAAACTTAGCCACATCCCTTCCTGGCTACTACACATGGTTTACATTATAATATAGCTATCTAAGGTGATACTGTTTTTGTAGAGCATGTCCTCCATCTAAATTCTTTTTATACAGTTGAGGGGTGGGAGGTCAAAGTTTCTTTCTGAGTCTTTTGGGCCTTGATTGAAAGGAAAGGAGCGACACACAGCAGCAATTCACCGGAGAATTCCGCTTTATTAGGGAAAGGTGCTGGGTTATATAGGAAGGGGCATGGGGTGATTGTGGTGTTACTTCTACGGGGCTGTTGGCTGTTGGCTAGGTGCTGGGATTGGGAGGGGGGTGAGAGGTGATTGGGCTTCAGGTGGCGCCAGCGGGAACTGAGGACCCCAAAGAGAAGCCGGAAGTTTGCCATCTTACTGGTGGGGGCCCTTCATTCCCCCCTTTCTCCTCTATGGGGTTGTGGACGTTGCTTTCTCTCTGACTGCTTCCTGCTGAACAGGGGCATAGAAGGGAGTGAGGGCTTGAGGATTGGGAGGAAAGGGTTGATAGGACTCCCCACAGTAAGGATGAGTAGACGTAGACTTCTTCAGGTTGGAAATCAATGAAGGTTCCCTGTAACCATAGGTCGAGGACCTGTTGATTCCAATGGTGCCAAGAAGATATGGGTGTCAGGAGCAAGGTGTCTGCGGCCATTGTTTCCAGGAACAGTTTCCAGCAGAGAGAGGGGTCCATCTCAGCATGTGGTGAGGAGGTTACGTGAGGGTGAGGGATCTTCTGTGGCCAGAAGCTGGTAGTTCCTGAGTAAAAGCTGGTTGAAAGCTTAATTAGATATTTTTCCGACTTGGAATTTGATGAACTTTATTATACAGGGTAAGAAGAGACAGGCGAGAAGAATGATTATTATGGGGCCTGCAATGGGCCAGACCCAGGTCAGGAGGGGGTTTGTTAGTATTGAAGAGAATGGGTTGGAATTGGAAGCAAAGTGGAGGCTGGAGGCAAGGTCGGTGAGTTTGGTAATGTCAGTTTCTACAATGCCGGATTCGTTGATATAATAGCAGCACTCTTCCTGGAGGAAGACGCAGGTGCCACCCTTCTTGGCTGTAAGCAGATCTAAGGCCCACCGGTTTTGAAGGGTGACCTTAGCTAGTGAAGTGACCTGTCTTTGGAGAGAGGCTAGGGAATCGGCAGTGGATGTCAGGGCTCCCTCAGGTTTGGCGTTGAGATCTCTAACTGCCCATAGAGAGTGACCCAAGGCTCCTCCCGAAAACCCTGCCCCAATGGCTGAGGTGGTCAAAGAGATACGGACCATGATGGGAAGGAAAGCAACCCTTTTTGTGCACGAGGGAAGGGAGGTTGGAGCTCAAGAAATTCTGCCATGCTGTAAAGTGTAAACTGTGGGATTAGGGTGACGAGAATGCAGGGTGTATCAGAGTTGGGAGGCAGTGAGTTGAAAAGACTGCCATTACACCAAAAGAAGTGTCCCGGTTGCGTAAAAGTCTTAGAGCCGGAGGTAGGGGTATAGATAGAGAGGCAGTGAAGTGCGCTGGAGGAGGGTGGAGTTGGGCCTACAAGTGGTGGATGGTGAGATTATCTGCGTATTCTGGTTCCCATAGGGGTATGTCTGCCAGGGGGCGGAGGGGTTGTCCTTCTGCATGGAAGGAGTAGTTGGAAATAATAAGGGGCATGGCGGCCAGCAGTGGGCACTGTAGTGATGCGCACAAGAAACAATTGGCGGTGTTGAGGGTGTGGTTGAGAAAGATGATGGTGTCTTGAATGAGCTGTAACCAAGAGTAGGAGGAATAAGAAGATGACGAGGTGCCGTCAAGAGTTTGGATAATGACTTTTTCGGAATGTCTGATATCTGATGCAACTTGAGAGATCTGGGAGTGAGAGGGAACATACTCTCGAGAGATATGAAGGGTACCGTGGGGTTCAAGGACCCCCATAGTAAACTGAGGCTGTGACTCCAGAGGCCCATTGAGAGTCCCAGGGATCTGGGATTGATAAGGAGAATGAGCCGTTGGGATATTTCATGAAACGGTTGGAGGAGTAATACTGTGGGTACTGGGAGTTACCCATATAGTGAATGGCGCAAGACCAGTAGGGACATCCCCCATAGGTGTCTTGCCATTGCCTGCAATAGGCTTGTCTTTGGTCATAGAGGAAGCAGAGGTAGGGAGAATAAAGGTAGCTGTTAGTGAACACTTCGGTGGAGGGAGGAAAGTGGAGGTATAAAGTCTCAGAGCAGCCTTTCAGAGGGCAGTCTGATGTGGCAATGAGGGCAGTAACTTTTGTTTGATGCTGTGTCTAAGTCTGTCTGACTTTGAATTGCCATACAAAGGAGGCTGGGGTGGCAGGGAAGACAATAGGAATGAGGAAAAAAAGCGAGAGAGCAGTAAAGGAGGAAAAAGTCATGATTCGGGTATGGATGGCAAAGGGGGTGAACGGGATTTTGGAGGAAAGAGGACAGTAAGGTCAGGAGTCTGGCGGGAGGGAGAGTCTGTAAACTTTTGTAGGTTAAGAGATCTTTTAGGTGATGTGGGGACAGAATGGTAAGGGGCGCCCTGAATGTCAGTGTATGAGCTTCCTTCTGTAAGAGCTATCCAGTGGCTAATGCCCATAGGCAGGGGGCCCATCCCCAAACTGTGGGGTCTAATTGCTTGGAGAGATAAGCTACTGGGGCAAAGGATGGGCCATAATATTGGCCTAGGACTCCTAGAGCTTGACTGGACCTCTCATGAATGTATAATGAGAAGGGCTTCAACAAATCAGGAAGATGGAGAGCTGGTGCTTCCACAAGGGCTCAACGGAGCTTAATGAAGGAGTGTCAGGGTGAGGAGGATAATGGTTCTTCAGGGGGGCCCTTGCTGAGGTCATATAGGGGTCTTGCTAACAGGGAGAGGTTAGGGATCCACGCTCTAAAATACTCAGCCAGGCATAGAAAGGAAAGGATTTCTGTCTTGGTTTTGGGAACGGGCAAGTCAGAGAGGAGCCGTTTTCTGTCTAAGGTAATGGACTTTCTTTGTTGAGATAGGAGGAATCTGAGGTGACAGAAGGGGAAGAGATTTGAGCTTTGACGGGGGATGCCCGGTAACTTCTGGAAGCTAGAAGGTTAAGTAGGGAGGCAGTGTCAAGTTGAGACTGTTCCCACGAGGGACTGCAGAGTAGAAGTTCGTCCACATATTGTAATAAGGTGGACTCGGAGTGATCATGATGAAACTGTTTGAGGTCCTGAGCTAGGACCTGTCCAAAAATATGGGGACTATCTCAGAAGCCTTGTGGCAAACCTGTCCAAGTAAGTTGTTCAGAATGTCTCGTGCATGGGTCCGTCCAGGTGAAGGTGAAAAAATCTTGGGAGGAGGGGTCCAGAGGGATAGAAAAAAATGCATCCTTGAGATCTAGGACTGAGAAGTGGGATGCTGAGGCAGGGATCTGCGATAAAAAGGTGTATGGATTTGGAACTAAGGGATGGATAGGGACAATGGCCATGTTGATGAGGCGAAGGTCTTGGACAAGGCTGAAAGATCCATTGGTTTTTTTAACAGCTAATATGGGGGTATTAAATGGGGAGTGAGTGGGTCTGAGGTAATTTTTGTTTAAGAGATCTTGAATGGTGGGTTGGAGGCCTATGAGGGCTGAAGTGGTTAGGGGGTATTGGGCCTGACAGATATACTGAGAGGGGTCACGTAATTTGATAGAGGCAGGAGGACACAGAGCCACGGAGGGGCTTGTAATGTCTCAAACTTTGGGATTTACAGGGTGTATGAGGGCGGAACTGGAGCTTTCATTGGGTAGAGGGGGGGTCGTCGGCTATGAGGGCCATCAGAAAGGGAGTACTGGCGGCTGTGGGAGTGGATATAGTTATGGAAATGTGGAGGAGAGAAAGGATGTCCCGTCCTAGTAAAGGGATGGGACACTGGGGCATAACTAGGAAGGAGTGGGAGAAAGGTATGGGATTGTCTTGAATTGTACATAAAAGGGGGGGGGGATTTAATGGGAAAATCTGTTTACCTCCTACCCTGACTATAGGAGTAATGGCAGGCGTGGTAGGGCCCCAGTATTCTCGCAAGACTGAGAAGGTGGTTCCTGTATCTAGGAAGAAGGAGATGGGGGGACCGTCTACTGTTAAAGTAACCCTGGGCTCCTGTTTGGTGATGGAAATGGTTGGGCAAGAAGCCCCCGGGCCCCGTCAATCTTCTTCTGCCAGCCCCACTATGGCGGGCTTAGGATGGGGGTTGTTCGTCCAGCCTCCCCTTTGGGTGGTTGGGCAATCAGACCCCCAGTGGCCCATTTTGTGGCATCTGGGGCATGGGGTGGTAGGAGATATGGGGGAGGGGCACGCCCTTGACCAATGTCCCTCTTTTCCACAGTTGAAACAAGCTCCTGGGGGGGGGGGGGGCTTGTTTGTAGAGGGGCGCCCAGGTTGTGGTTTTATCAGCTGGGCCAGCATTTGGAAATTGGCCTGATCAGCCTTTTGTTTACGGCGTTCTTTCTCCTCCTCCCGGTTATGGAAGACTTTAAAAGCCACTGTTAGAATCTCAGTCTGTGGGGTAGCGGGGCCCTGTTCTAACTTTTTGAGTTTAGCTTTAATGTCGGGGTACCTTTGAGCTAGGAAGTATGTCATAAGGACATGTCTTCTATCAGGCATTTCTGGGTCCAGGCTGGTATACTGTAATAGTGCTTGAGTGAGTCTGTCTAAGAACTTGGAGGGGGTTTCATCTCTCTTTTGAATTATGTCTTGGAGCTTGTGAAAATTGACTACCTTACGAGCTGCCTTTTTCAGACCTGCTATTAAGCAGGAGGCAAAAATATCTCGAGAGCGGAGACCCATGGCAGTGTTATAATCCCAGTGTGGGTCTTGTTCGGGGACAGCAGTGGGGCCAGGGGGATAGGTAGGGTCAGTCCTGTGGGTTTTGGTAGCGTGCATTTGGGCGAAGTCCCAAACTTGTCTATGCTCTTCAGGGAGGAGAGTATTGGCCAGGAGCATGAAAATGTCATGATGTGTGAGGCTGTAAGACTGGAGGGTCCATTGAAACTCCCTGATGTATGTCGTGGGATCAGTGGAAAAGGAACCTAGGCATTTCTCTAGTTGGGCTAAATCTCCTAAGGGGAAAGGGACGTGAATGTGCATGATGCTTTTGGATTTTGCTACCTCCCGGAGGGGGGCGATAATTTTGGGAGGCCCTTGGGACCAAGTCTGAGGAGGACTGAAGGGTTCTGGCTCAGTCTGTTGGGGGGAAACAGGTGATGGGGGCAAAGACGCGATAATTTTGGGAGGCCCTCGGGACCGAGTCTGAGGGGGCAAAGACGGAAGAGGCTCCTGGAACTTAGTTAGAGGGAGGCTGAAAGGCTGAGGCTCAATCTGCAGGAGGCGGGGAGGTGAGGGGGATGGAGGAGGAGGGGGTGAGGTGGGGGAGGAGATGGTGGTGGAGGGAGGAGAGGAGGGTGAAGGGAGAGGATGGGAGTCTTCTGCCGGGGTGGAAGCAGCGGTGGCAGTGGAGGGTGGAGGGGTTGTAGGAGGGGGAGGGGCTGAAGGGGGAAGCCTGTATGATGGAGGCTCGTCTGCTGGGTCAAAGGTAATTGAAGAGGGACTGGGAGTGTGGGGAGGGGAGGGAGACGGCTTGCAGGCTAGGCTAGGAGAACTTGGGGCGGGGAGCAGGTGGTGCAGGGGCTGGGATTTTGAGCTAGGAGGCAAAAAGCTTCGATATAGGGAATCTCCTTCCATTTTTTTCAGGTGCTGGCAGTAGTTAAAAAGATCGTGAGTGATGTTAGGATCAAGAGTTCCCCCTGCGGGCCATTGGTTGTTATTGTCTAGGGGGTATGTTGGACAATCTTGGGAGCAATATTTATGGAGAAGTTTTGATTTTATATCAGGCATCAGGGAGAGGGTAGCCAGATGCTTAAGCAGGCATTCAAGAGATGAACTTTCAGGGAGGAATGAGGAGGCTCCCATGGCTGAAGGACAGAGAAGGAGACAAACAGGGGAAGACGAACGGAGATCCTCGGACTGGAGGCAGACCACAAGGAGACAAAGGGTGTCCCCAATGATCCTTGATGGTCTGTGGAAACTCGTATACAAGTCAGAATTTCTTAGGAAGTGTGGGTCATCACCCACACTTCTCTAAGAAGGCAGAGTGCCGGAGTCATGAGGTACCTAGTACTAGGAATTTTTGGCAGACAGAACGGATTTCAGCGGATGGAACAGAAGGAGGAGGGGGAAAAGGGAGCATTCTCATCCACAAAGAAGTCACCTCGTTTATGGCTGTTGGAGGGGGGCCTGAGGGTCTGCCGCAGCCGTGAAGGCCTGAGGCGGGGAGAGTTTCCTCCTCATCCCTGAGCGTCAGGGCCTTGCCGGATGATCACGGTCAATGGCACTGCGATAGCGTGGGGGAGAGTGGCCCACCCTGGGGAAATTTTGCTTAAAAAGTTTCCGCGCTGATGGAAGGGATGGTGAGTGCGTTTATGACTGTTGGAGGAGGGGCCTGAGGGTCCGCCACAGCCGTGAAGGCCTGAGGCGGGGAGAGTTTCCTCCTCGTCCCCGAGCGTCAGGGCCTTGCCGGCTGATCACGGTCAATGGCACTGCAATAGCTCGGGGAAGAGTGGCCCACTCCAGGGGAAAACTTACCTAAAGGCCAGAGAGGAGTGGTGAGTGTGATGGGCCAGCGCCAGAAAAAGAGGATGAGGGCAAGCTGCCGCTGGTGTCGGGGGGAAGACAGGGCCCAGTTGGGGTGTCCCGTCTCCTGGGTTTCGGCACCAATGAAAGGAAAGGAGAGACACACAGCAGCAATTCACCGGAGAATTCTGCTTTATTAGGGAAAGGTGCTGGGTTATATAGGAAGGGGCATGGGGTGATTGTGGTGTTACTTCTATGGGGCTGGTGGCTATTGGCTAGGTGCTGGGATTGGGAGGGGGGCGAGAGGTGATTGGGCTTCAGGTGGCACCGGCGGGAACCGAGGACCCCGAAGAGAAGCCGAAAGTTTGCCATCTTACTGGTGGGGGCCCTTCATTGATGCTTTTCAGCTCAAAATAATCTGCATATCACACCGGCACATCTTGTGGTGGCTGCCCTTGCACTCTACATGTTCAGTGAGCAAGTACTATGGGCCTGGCATTATGTTAGATGGTAAAGCTACGGGACCTGGTTTATGCCTTCAAGGTTTTAACAGTACCGGCATGGCAAACAAGCAAAATTGAGCATGAAAAGTGGGAGCAAGCCAAGGGTTCTAGCTTGGGGTGGGGTAAGGTCAGGCATAAGCTCCTAGAAGAGGTTATACTCAAGCTGACACCTCAAAGTGAATAGGAGTGAAGCAGGACTTGGGTGAAAGCAGCAATAGAAAAGGTGAACTTTCCAGATAGAGCAAAAAGAGTGTGAAAAGGACCACAGGTGAAACAGAACTTTCTGGTTGAAAGCTGATGTCAGTTGAGATGAACCAAAGCAATGCCATGAATGGCCTGTGGACTCTGGCAAGGTTTGTGGTGTAGGAAAAATGGAAGTTCCATGGCCACGATCCTCACCTGATCCTTATCTACTCTCCCACTGTGCATGTGCAATGATGTAATACTTGGCCTATTAAGCAGGTGCATGTTTGCATGCATGTGTTGGCAATAAGCCCTTGTTTCCTGTGTTGATATAAAAAGAGCTCCACCCAGTGCTCAGCACAGAGCCTGGAGAGGAGGCAGAGATGGAGTGATGAACTTGCTGCATGCAGACTTGCCAATGTGGATGTGATTCTAGTGCTCAAACTGCCATCACAAGAATAAAGCTTGATGTAAGACTTTTTACCCCACAATTCCGTTGTCATTATTCAGTCTCACCAAATCCAGAGTGAACTTGCCTGGAGCTACAGAGGACTTTATCCTGTGGCCATGGGGAACCATTGAAGAGTTTCAAGAATGGGAGCAGTGAGATCAGATATGCATGTAGTCACTCTGGCTAAGGTGTGGAGGGTAGTTTGGAGAGAGACCAGTTAAAGGGCTATTGAAGTTTCCTAAGCAAGGGATGATGGTATTCTGTAGGATACCCCTAAACTGGGGAAGAAATCTGTTGGCATGGTTTGGAGACAGACTTTTATTTCCCAGTGTCCAGGGACAGGGCACAATCCACAAGCACCAGCACAGGCAGAGTTTATCAGCAGAACAGCTGAAGGCTAAAGGTGCCTACAGTAAGTGAGGAAATTTTGGAAAAGTTCTGGAAGATGCCAAAAACTCCATCAGATACAGAAGAGGTATCTAGATATTCTTGGGCTAAAGCAAAGTAGCTTAAGTGTGCCATCCAACCAGACCAGAAGTGCAGGCAAATCCCCAGGATAAGAACTGACTCCCCTGTGGGCCCATCTAAGGGGGTCCAAGAGCCACAGAACTGAGAACAATGTGGTTGCAGGGAATTCTGAGGATAATAACCTCTTTATCAATTATTTACCAGATTTGTGTTACTTTATAATTCCCTAGATCTGCCATTTTAAAATTCTGTTTACTTTAGTTTTCTTTAGGAACTAGAAAAAACCTTCAAATGAAAAGGGTTATTACTTGTTTAGAGAAAGCTGGTAGGGATGAAATTGAGGAGACTGTATCCTACTGGGGGAAGTGAATTCTGTGGCAGGGAGTCTGACAGTAGGGGGTGGCAGCTGGAAAAACAAATCGATTTGGGGGCCTGAGGAAGGATCACGGTTGCTTTAAAATATGTCTACAAATTCTTTGACAAGTAGAGTCTAATTTTTGTCCTCTTGAATGTCGGCCAAACTGAGTAGCTTGCTTCCAATGCCCAGAGTGCGGCCGAAGTGACTGTGTTACCTCCCAGGCTGGGTCAAGAAGGTCACCGCTGCTTCTGCTCTGCTCTATCTAGAATCATTCGCTTGGGGGTAGCCAACTGCCAGGTCTTGAGGACATTCAAGCAGCGCTGAGGAGAAGCTCATTTGGAGAAAATCTAACTTATCACAGCCACTGAGCGAGCTGCCTCAGAAGCAGACCCTCCTCCTCAGTCAAATCTGCAGATGATTTCAGGTCCCAGCTTGCAAGTCACCCATCCGAGACGCCAGATACTGTGGAGTGGAGACGCATCATTCCTGCTGTGCCTTGTCTAAATTCATGACACATAAAAACAGTGACATAATGATGGTTGCTTTAAACCACTCGGTTATGGGCCAATTTGTTATGCAGTAACAGATAACTTAGGGATGAAAATAGATCTGACTTGGGACCAAGAGGTGACTCTCAAAGTTTAATTGAAGAGAGGATTTTTGTTCCTTTACAGCAAACCTATCTACCTCAAAGCTTCATCTAATTATTCACTCACACACCCATCCATCTGTCCAACTCTTTGTCTGTCCATTCATTCATCCATCTTCCCACCCACCCACGTACCCATCCATTCATCCATTCAAGCAACACTGGGGGTGTAAGCCCCAAGATGGCAAGAACTCTGTCTGCCTTGTTTAAATTCATGTATCCAGTGTCTAGAACAGTGCCTGGCGCATAGTTGGTACTCAATGTATATTTGCTAAATGAATATAATGTTAAATGTTAAATGCTAAATGTTTCTCTTCTCAGAGATTTCTCAAGGTAATGGTAGCAAACAAAAATATCAATAATTGGTACTCAAAAAATGCTAGACTAGAGACAAGGGTGGGGTGTTGTAGGGGGCAGTGGAAAGGCCTGGAACTCAGGATGACAGGAATGCAGTGGAGTTTGGAGAGGCTCTAAAGTGTGAACTGAGTTTTAAAGCATGAAGAGAGCAGCCCTGGAAGTTGAGGGGAGGCTGGCATGAGAGGATGTGGAATATACAGAGAGGAGCAGAGGCCAGGGTGTTCTGGAACTCCTTAGGGGTGGACTGAGGGGTGGTCAGAAGACACAGGCATGGGGATGCCCCCTGACCTGGCCTCAGGAGCAGCAGATGCTGCCTCTTCAGGGTAATGCTGGGCCTTAAGGGGATTCGGTGTCTCTTTAGGTGTCTCCACCTCGCCCATCACCACCAGCTTACACCATTCTCATCCTCAATCACCTTTTCTTTACCTTATCTTTTATTTTCTCATCATCATGGTCAGATTTTAGTTCATTTTGTCTGCGTGGTTAACACATGGTCACCCTTGGAGATTCAGTTCAGGAATCATCTCTTTTAGGATAAATTTTCCTGACCAATGTGTCCCCTGGTAAAACTGATTTATTCTTATAGCCCCATCTTGACCTTTCATTCTGTTAGTTTCAACACCCACTGTGGATGGATTCACTTGCTTGGCTTTTCCACTTTCAGATTCCCCAGAAAAAGAACCCAACTGGCTGATCTTATCTAGTTATGGGTTATTAGCTGCTCTAAAGGTTGGCTGCCACTGGGACATGTTATGGACTGAATGTTTGTGTTCTCTCAAAATTCTCACCTTGAAGCCCTAACTCCCAGTGTGATGGTATCTGGAGGAGGGGTCTTTGGGAGGCAACAAGGTCTAGATGAGGTCTTGAGAGTGGGGCCTTCATGATGAAAGTAATGTCCTTTGTAAAAGGAGAAACCAGAGCTCTCTCTCTCTCTCTACCATGTGAAGACATCATGAAAAGGCAGCCATGTACAAGCCAGGAAGACAGCACTCATCAGGAAATAAATTAGCCAGCACCTTGATCTTGGACTTTCCAGCTTCCAGAGACATGAGAAATAAATTTCTGTTGTTTAGGCTGTTCAGTCTGTGTATGGTACTTGTTATAGGGACAGGTGTCTGCCCTTGGTCCAATCAGCTGTGGCACAGGGAGGCAGGCAGGGCAATGAACTACAAAAAAAGCCCCATAAGGGTGGTGTTTTTAGCAGAGTCTGATGGCAGGAAAAATTTCCTTTGAGGGGCCATGAGCTATGGGAGGAGAGATGGCAGGTGAAAGGTTTCAAACCTTGTAGCAGAGAGCTCTCGGTGCCTCGTGTCATGCACCCTTGGTCCACTTCTGATTTCAGTTGCCGCAGTTGTTTCTGTGCAGGCTTAGGCTCACCCCTTAATGACAGGTTCCGCCTCAAGCTCGCACCACCTTCTGCCCCTGAATATCTCTGGGGCCACAAGGACTGCTCCATTTGGAGATGGGTGGATGGGTGATTAATTCACTCTGGGACTGCCTCATGCGGTGGAGGGGCTGGAGCTGGTGGGTCCCTGACCCAGGTCCTGCCTTTCAGGTGCACCATTCTGGGAGTGACCCAGTAAGCATCCCAGGGCTCTTTGCAGAACTGAGCCCTGTTGCTTTCAACAGTAGTGTCCCTATTGTAACCCCACATTGGCTTGTTCTCTTTGTCTCTTTTGCTCCCTCACTCCTGCTTTGGGGACAGTTTCACAATCTATCTACATCTAAGTCTTCATCTTAGACTCTGCTCTCAGGAAACCCAACTGAAATTTGTTTATTTTTTATTTTTTTAATTAATTAATTTATTTATTTTTATTTATGTTTACTAGGCTCTCCCCTACCCCAAGTTCCCCCCACAAACCCCATTATAGTCACTGTCCATCAGCATAGTAAGATGTTGTAGAATCACTACTTGTCTTCTCTGTGTTGCAAAGCCCTCTGCTTTCCCCCACCCACCACATTATACATTCTAATCATAATACCCCCTTTCTTCTTCCCAGCCCTTATCCTTCCCTACCCTCCCATTCTTCCCAGTCTCTTTCCCTTTGGTAACTGTTAGTCCATTCTTGGGTTCTGTGATTCTGCTGCTGTTTTGTTCCTTCAGTTTTTCTTTTGTTCTTATACTCCACAGATGAGTGAAATCATTTGGTATTTGTCTTTCTCCAATTGGCTTATTTCACTGAGCATAATACCCTCTAGCTCCATCCATGTTGTTGCAAATGGTAGGATTTGTTTTCTTCTTATGGCTGAATGATATTCCATTGTGTATATGTACCACATCTTCTTTATCCATTCATCTACTGATGGACACTTAGGTTGCTTCCATTTCTTGGCTATTGTAAATAGTGCTGTGATAAACATAGCAGTGCATCCATCTTTTTCAAACTGGAGTGCTGCATCCTTAGGGTAAATTCCTAGAAGTGGAATTCCTGGGTCAAATGGTAAGTCTATTTTGAGCATTTTGAGGAACCTCCATATTGCTTTCCACAATGGTTGAACTAATTTACATTCCCACCAGAAGTGTAGGAGGGTTCCCCTTTCTCCACAACCTCATCAACATTTGTTGTTGTTTGTCTTTTGGATGGTGGCCATCCTTACTGGTGTGAGGTGATATCTCATTGTGGTTTTAATTTGCATTTCTCTGATAACTAGCGATGTGGAGCATCTTTTCATGTGTCTGTTGGCCATCTGAATTTCTTCTTTGGAGAACTGTCTGTTCAGCTCCTCTGCCCATTTTTAATTGGATTATTTGCTTTTTGTTTGTTGAGGAGTGTGAGCTCTTTATATATTTTGGATGTCAAGCCTTTATCAGATCTGTCATTTATGAATATGTTCTCCCATACTGTACAGTACGTTTTTGTTCTATTGATGGTGTCCTTTGCTGCACAGAAGCTTTTCAGCTTGATATAGTCCCACTTGTTCATTTTTGCTTTTGTTTTCCTTGCCTAGGGAGATATATTCATGAAGAAGTCGCTAATGTTCACATTTTTGCCTATGTTTTTTTCTAAGAGTTTTATGGTTTCATGACTTACATTCAGGTCTTTGATCCATTTCGAATTTACTTTTTTTTTTTTTTTTTTTTTTTTTTCTGGTGCACCGTTCCCGGAAGTACTGCAATACCAGGTCGATGCGTGGAGTGGACGGAGCAAGCTCCTATTCCATCTCCCTACTCCAAAAATCCATTTAATATATTGTCCTCGGATAGAGGACGTATCAGATATTAAACTGATAAGAACAGATACTACACTTGATCTTAGCCAAAAGGCCGAGAAGCGATCGAATTTACTTTTGTGTATGGGGTTACACACTGATCCAGTTTCATTCTCTTACATGTAGCTGTCCAGTTCTGCCAGCACCATCTGTTGAAGAGACTGTCATTTTCCCATTGTATGTCCATGGCTCCTTTATCATATATTAATTGACCATATATGTTTGGGTTAATGTCTGGAGTCTCTAATCTGTTCCACTGGTCTGTGGCTCTTTTCTTGTGCCAGTACCAAATTGTCTTGATTACTATGGCTTTGTAGTAGAGCTTGAAGTTGGGGAGTGAGATCCCCACCACTTTATTCTTCTTTCTCCGGATTGCTTTGGCTATTCAGGGTCTTTGGTGTTTCCATATGAATTTTTGAACTATTTGTTCCAGTTCATTGAAGAATGTTGTTGGTAATTTGATAGGGATTGCATCAAATATGTATATTGCTTTGGGCAGGATGGCCGTTTTGATTATATTAATTCTTCCTAGCCAAGAGCGTGGGATGAGTTTCCATTTGTTGGTGTCCTCTTTGACTTCTCTTAAGAGTGTCTTATAGTTTTCAGGGTATAGGTCTTTCACTTCTGTGGTTAGGTTTATTCCTAGGTATTTTATTCTTTTTGATGCAATTGTGAATGGAATTGTTTTCCTGATTTCTCTTTCTATTGGCTTATTGTTAGTGTATAGGAAAGCCACAGATTTCTGTGTGTTAATTTTGTATCCTGCAACTTTGCCGAATTCCGATATCAGTTCTAGTAGTTTTGGAGTGGAGTCTTTAGGGTTTTTTATGTACAATATCATGTCATCTGCAAATAGTGACAGTCTAACTTCTTCTTTACCAATCTGGATTCCTTGTATTTCTTTGTTTTGTCTAATTGCCATGGCTAGGACCTCCAGTACTACGTTAAATAACAGTGGGGAGAGTGGACATCCCTGTCTTGTTCCCGATCTCAGATGAAAAGCTTTCAGCTTCTCGCTTTTAAGTATGATGTTGTCTGTGGGTTTATCATATATAGCCTTTATTATGTTGAGGTACTTGCCCTCTATACCCATTTTGTTGAGAGTTTTTATCATGAATGGATGTTGAATTTTATGGAATGATGTTGAATTTTATCGAATGCTTTTTCAGCATCTATGGAGATGATCATGTGGTTTTTGTCTTTCTTTTTGTTGATGTGGTGGATGATGTTGATGGATTTTCGAATGTTGTACCATCCTTGCATCCCTGGAATGAATCCCACTTGGTCATGGTATATGATCCTCTTGATGTATTTTTGAATTCGGTTTGCTAATATTTTGTTGAGTATTTTTGCATCTACATTCATCAGGGATATTGGTCTGTAGTTTTCTTTTTTGGTGGGGTCTTGGCCAGGTTTTGGTATTGGGGTGATGTTGGCTTCATAGAATGAGTTTGGGAGTATTCCGTCCTCTTCTATTTTTTGGAAAACTTTAAGGAGAATGGGTATTATATCTTCTCTGTATGTCTGATAAAATTCCAAGGTAAATCCATCTGGCCCAGGGGTTTTTTTCTTGGGTAGTTTTTTGATTACCACTTCAATTTCTTTGCTGGTAATTGGTTTGTTTAGATTTTGTGTTTCTTCCTTGGTCAGTCTTAGAAGGTTGTATTTTTCTAGGAAGTTGTCCATTTCTTCTAGGTTTTCCAGCTTCTTAGCATATAGGTTTTCATAGTAGTATCTAATAATTCTTTGTATTTCTGTTGGGTCCGTCATGATGTTTCCTTTCTCATTTCTGATTCTGTTGATGTGTGTTGATTTTCTTTTTCTCTTAATAAGTCTGGCTAGAGGCTTATCTATTCTGTTTATTTTCTCAAAGAATCAGCTCTTGGTTTCACTGATTTTTTCTATTGTTTTATTCTTCTCAATTTTGTTTATTTCTTCTCTGATCTTTATTATGTCCCTCCTTCTGCTGACTTTAGGCCTCATTTGTTCTTCTTTTTCCAATTTTGATAACTGTGATGTTAGACTATTCATTTGGGTCTGTTCTTCCTTCTTTAAATATGCCTGGATTGCTATATACTTTCCTCTTAAGTCTGCTTTCGCTGCGTTCCACAGAAGTTGGGGCTTTGTGTTGTTGTCATTTATTTCCATATATTGCTGGATCTCCATTTTAATTTGGTCATTGATCCATTGACTGTTTAGAAGCATGTTGTTAAGCCTCCATGTGTTTGTGAGCCTTTTTGATTTCTTGGTACAATTTATTTCTAGTTTTATACCTTTGTGGTCTGGAAAGTTGGTTGGTAGGATTTCAATCTTTTGGAATTTACTGAGGCTCTTTTTGTGGCCTAGTATGTGGTCTGTTCTGGAGAATGTTCCATGTGCACTTGAGAAGAATGTGTATCCTGTTGCTTTTGGGTGTAGAGTTCTATAGATGTCTATTAGGTCCATCTCTTCTAGTGTGTTGTTCAGTGCCTCTGTGTCCTTACTTATTTTCTGTCTGGTGGATCTGTCCTTTGGAGTGAATGGTATGTTGAAGTCTCCTAAAATGAATGCATTGCAGTCTATTTCCTCCTTTAGTTCTGTTAGTATTTGTTTCACATATGCTGGTGCTCCTGTGTTGGGTGCATATATATTTATAATGGTTATTTCCTCTTGTTGGACTGAGCACTTTATCATTATGTAATGTCCTTTTTTATCTCTTGTTACTTTCTTTGTTTTGAAGTCTATTTTGTCTGATACTAGTACTGCAACACCTGCTTGTTTCTCCCTATTGTTTGCATGAAATATCTTTTTCCATCCCTTGACTTTTAGTCTGTGCATGTCTTTGGGTTTGAGGTGAGTCTCTTGTAAGCAGCATATAGATGGTTCTTGTTTTTTTATCCATTCAGTGACTCTATGTCTTTTGATTGATGCATTCAGTCCATTTACATTTGGGGTGATTATCGATAGGTATGTACTTATTGCCATTTCAGGCTTTAGATTCGTGGTTACCAAAGGTTCCATGTTACTTTCCTTACTATCTAAGAGTCTAACTTAACTCACTTAGTATGCTGTTACAAGCACAATCTAAAGGTTCTTTTCTATTTCTCCTCCTTTTTCTTCCTCCTTTATTCCTTATATATTACATATCAAATTCTGTACTTTTTGTCTATCCCTTGATTGACATTGGGGATAGTCAATTTAATTTTGCATTTGCCTCACCATCAGCTGCTCCACCCTCCCTACCATGGCTTTACTATCTCTGGTGACAGCTATCCAACCCTAGGAACACTTCCATCTATAGCAGTCCCTCCAAAATAGACTGTAGAGATGGTTTGTGGGAGGTAAATTCTCTCAGTTTTTGCTTATCTGGAAATTGTTTAACCCCTCCTTCAAATTTAAATGATAATCTTGCCAGATAAAGTAATCTTGGTTCCAGGCCCTTCTGCTTCATGGCATTAAATACATCATGCCACTCCCTTCTGGCCTGTAAGGTTTCTGGTGAGAAGTCTGATGATAGCCTGATGGGCTTTCCTTTGTATGTGATCTTATTTCTGCCTCTGGCTGCTTTTAACAGTCTGTCCTTATCCTTGATCTTTCCCATTTTAATTACTATGTGTCTTGGTGTTGTCTTCCTTGGGTCCCTTGTGTTGGGAGATCTGTGGATCACTATAGCCTGAGAGACCATCTCCTTCCCCAGATTGGGGAATTTTTCAGCAACTACCTCCTCAAAGACACTTTCTATCCCTTTCTCTCTCTCTTCTTCTTCTGGTATCCCTATCATGCAAATATTGTTCCGCTTGGATTGGTCACACAGTTCTCTCATATATTCTTTCATTCTTAGAGATCCTTTTTTCTCTCTGTGCCTCAGCTTCTTTGTATTCCTCTTCTCTAGTTTCTATTTCATTCATCGTCTCCTCCACCGTATCCAACCTGCTTTTAATACCCTCCATGTGCTCTTCAATGATTGGATCTCCAACCTGAATTCATTCCTGAGTTCTTGGATGTCTTCCTGTACCTCCATTAAGATGTTGATTATTTTTATTTTGAACTCCCTTTCAGGAAGAGTCACGAAGTCCATATCATTTAAATCTTTCTCGGGAGTTGTATTAACAATTTTACTCTGGACAAGGTTCCTTTGGCTTTTCACATTTGTATATGGCGCTCTCTAGTGTCCAGAAGCTGTAGTCTCTGGAGCTGCTGAGCCCCTGAAGCAATGTCAGGGGTTGCAGGGGAGCAGTACTGGGGGGAGGAAAGAGCTGTTCCCCACCTCCTGGCTCCTGTGCCTGTCTCCACTGCCTGAGCCAGTGGGCCGGGCACACAGGTATAAGTTTTTGTCCCAGAGCAGCCAGATATGGATCCCTGCTTTCCACAAGCAGCCGGAATCCCAGTATCCCCAGGAACTCTGCCTGTATTAACTTTCCAACCTGCTAGTCATGCGAGTCTCATGAAAGCACCATGAAATGTAGGTTTGTGCTCCCAGCGCAGATCTCTGGAGCTGCGTATTCAGCAGTCCCAAGCCTTCCACTCCCCCCCTGGTCCGTTTCTCTTCCTCCTGCCAGTGAGCTGGGGTGGGGGAAGGGCTCAGGTCCCACAGAGCCACAGCTCTGGTACGTTACCCTGTTCACTGAGGTCTGCTCTTCTCTCCAGGTATGTGCAGTCTGACACGTCCTCTTCCCTGTTGCCCTCTCAGGATTAGTTGTGTCAATTAAATTTTCTAATTGTATCCAGTTTCAGGAGGAATCCTCTGTCTCTTCTTTCACGTTGCCATCTTTTTCTGATGTACTGAAATTAATTTTAAAGGCGATAGGGGGCCCTCAAAACACTTTTTTCCTTTCTGATAATAATCCTCTAATAAACTCTAGGCAGTCTGCTGGGCAGAAAGGATGCAAGTATAACATGTCATAGTCCTTGAACTTCAGAAGCTTATAACTTCCTTTTTCTCAGTGCTTTTATTTCCACAATCTCCTTTGGCCCTCTCAGCAACCTTTCCAGGAGATAGGGCAAACATCATTATTCTCGCCTCATAGAAAAAGCAAAAGGAGATAAAGAAAGGTTAAAGCAGTTTTATAAGGTCATACAACTAGCAAGAGGCCTTTTAAACAATGAAAATCTTTGGGCATATAAACTACTGTAGTCACTAGAGAAAAGAGTGTTGAAAGAGATGCATTTGCTATAACTTAATTATTCACTTGCCTTCATTTTATTTTCTTTGTGTTCTCCATTTCTCCTCAACTTTTCAAATATTGTACCAGCCTTTAATCAGTGCCGTGTAATTTCTTCTGTGAAACTAGGTTAATGTACAACGTGTTAACGTAACTTTCCTCTTACAGTTTAAACACTTTAGTAAACTTGAAACTTACAAAAAGAAGAAAATTATTTGGTTGCCACTGCATAATTTTAAGCAGAATGACAAGACTGGATCTTCATTTGAAAATGACTAGTCCAAGTCTGAGGGCAGTGTGGAGGAGAAACTGGAAGGGTGACATTCTGCATTCCCTCCATTGGTGGTTCTATCCCTTTCTATGGCTTTAAATAACATCTGTATGCTGATGACTCACGCATTTATATCTCTAGCCCCAAATTCTCTTCTGAGCTCCAGATTGGCATAATCAGCCCCCTAGCTGACAGCTCTACTTGGATGTCTCACAGGAGCTCAAACTTAACTTTTTCAGAATAAAATCCTGATTTCCACTCTTCTCCCATACTTTCTCTCTGAGGTAGCCAAGCAGATGGGTCAGATAATGGCTTGATTAATGGCATCACCACAGTCCAGCTGTTCAATCCAGAACCTGGAAGTCATTCCGGAGTCTTCTTTCTCACTCTCTGTATCTTATTTTCCAAATCTGTGTCAGACCCGCCTACCTCTCCCCACCCTGGCCACCATCACCTCTTGCCTGGGCTATGGGTATAGCCTAACAGTTCTCCCCTTCTACTCTTCTTCCAATGGAGGTAGGAGTGGGGAAAGGGGCATCATTGGCTTCATGTTCCCGTGCGGAGGCGCCTCCATCAGATGAATAGCCCTGGCCTCCCACAGTGACCTGAGAGGTGAGTTTAGGAAATGGAAGAGCATTGCGTGGCTTGGCCTTCTTTCAGAATGACTGTCTCAGGAAGACTGTATTAGTTTTCTAATGCAGTGTAACAAATTATCACAAACTTAGCAGCTTAAAATAATACAACATGTATTATCTCACAGTTGCTGTGGGACAAGACCGTGGGCATGGTTTAGGTGTGGGTCCTCTGTGCATGTTCTCCCAAAATTGCAACCAAGGTATCAGCTGGGCATTTTCATCTGGAGGCTCAACCAGGATAGAATCTGTTTCCAAGTTAATGTGGGTTGTTGACAGAATTCCTACTTGAAGTCATATGACTGAGAGTCTGGCTGCCAGCTGGAGACCACCCTCAGCTCCGAGGGGCCGCCTGTGGTGCTTTGCCGTGTGGGCTTCCTCGGCATGGGTGCTTGCTTCATCAGACCACCAGGGACACGCTCTTGATCCAGCCTGCTATGACAGAGTCTGATGTAAGATGATGGAACCATGGAGTGACATGCTAACACCTTTGCCATGCAATGTAACCTAACCTAGAGGGTGATAGCCCATCCATCACCTTTGCCATATTCTGCTGGTTGGAAGCAAGTCACAGATTCCACTTGCACTCAGTGGGAAGGAATTACATGAAAACATGTTCAGCAGGAGGCAGGAAATCACTGGGGGTCCCCACAGGGTTTGACTGCTAAAGGAATGTGCTGTGCTCTACTTTCCTAGCAAGAGGTTTGTAGTAATTCCGCCCCTTCCTCCCAGAGGACTCACTGTCATGCAGAACTGCCTATACCTGGGAGGTAAGGGCTTGGTTTCTCTGTGTAATTCTGGGATAAAGTGTTAGAAAGCCTATTGTTGCCACACTTAAGCCACATTCTACAATCCAGCTTTAATCAGTAATAACAGATGCTATCCTGATTTCCTACTGTATGAATGATTCTAGAGTCTTTCACATAATTCAGAACCCAGTTAGAAGATCGATAGATGTTATGTTTCTACCTCCTCAAACCCAACATCCAACACCATTTTATTCTCCACAGAGTAGAGAGAATTATCTCTTAAAAACATAAATTACAGATATTAGGAAGAGAACAAGAGAATATTACAAACAACTTTATGCAATACATAAAAAATTGAGATGAAATGTACAAATTAAAGTCTTTCAAGGAGAAATAGGTAGTCTTATATCTAATAAATATATTGAATTTATAGCTAAAAATCTTTCTACAAAGAAAACTCCAGGCCCAAGTGGTTTCACTGGTGAATTATACTAAACATTTAAGAAAAAAATAATCCTAATTTTCTACAAATCTTCCATGAAATTGAAGGAAAGGGCAACTTCCCAACTCATTTATTTAAGGCCAGTTTTACCTTGATGCCAAAACCAGACAAAAACATTACAAGAAAAGAAAACTATAACCCAATATCCTTCATGAACACATATGCAAAAATTCTTAAAATTGTGACAAATCAAATCCAACAATATGTAAAAATGATAATATACCATGACTAAATGTATTTTATCCCAGAAACATATGGTTAGTTTACCATTAAAAAAAAATAATGTAATTCACTATATAAAAAACTGAAAAGAAAAACTGTTTGTCAATATAAGGAAAACTCTCAAAAATAAGCAATAGAATAAAACTTTCTCAACTTGATAATGGGCATCTATGAAAAACCCAGGGCTATGATCATACCCAGTGTTGAAAATCCTACCCAGTGTTGAAAATGCTCTCCCACTAAGATCAGGGTATAGACAACACTATTAACTGACTTGACCTAACTACATTTATAGAATAGCACACTCCCACTCTCTCACACTTCTATTTAACATTGTACTAAAAGTTTTGGCCAGTGATATCAGATAAAAATGTAAATAAAATGTGTGCAGATTGGAAAGTTAGAAGTGAAAATACCTTTATTCTCAGGTGACTTGATTGTCTATGTAGAAATTCTGATGGAATTACAGAATAGCTACTAGAACAGTAAGTGAGTTTAGCAAAGTTGTAAAATGCAAATGTGCAAAGATCAATTGTATCTATATATACCAGCAATTAACAATTGGAAAATGAAATTTATAAAAACAATATCATTCACAACAGCATCAAAAATATGAAATACTTAGGTACAAATCTGAGAAAAGATGTCAAAGACCTGTGCACTGAAAACTATAAAACAATGTTGAGAGAAATTAAAGGTCTAACAAATGACTTTTTCATGTATCAGAAAAGTTAATGTGTACTACAAAGCCATAATAATCAAGACAATTTGGTACTTGCACAAGAACAGACCCATGGGCCAGTGGAACAGAATAGAGAGTCCAGATATTAACCCAAACATATATGGTCAATTAATATACAATAAAAGAGCGATGGATATATAATGGGGAAATGACAGCCTCTTCAACAGCTGGTGTTGGCAAAACTGGACAGCTACATGTCAGAGAATGAAACTGGATTACTGTCTAACTCCATATACAAAAGTAAACTTGAAATGGATCAAAGCCCTGAATGTAAGTCATGAAACCATAAAACTCTGAGAAGACAACATAGGCAAAAATCTCTTGAATATAAACATGAACAACTTCTTCATGAACATATCTCCATGGGCAAGGGAAACAAAAGCAGAAATGAACAAGTGGGACTGTATCAAACTAAAAAGCTTCTGTACAGCAAAGGACACCATCAGTAGAAAAAAAGGCATCCTACAGTATGGGAGAATATATTCATAAATGACATATCTGATAAGGGGTTGATATCCAAAATATACAGAGTTCATGCACCTCAACAAACAAAAGGCAAATAATTCAATTAAAAAATAGCAGAGGATCTGAACAGACACTTCTCCAAAGAAGACTTTCAGATTGCCAATAGGCACATGAAAGGATGCTCCACTTCACTAATCATCAGAGAAATGTAAATTAAAACCACAATGAGATACCATCTCACACCAGTTAGGATGGCCACCATCCAAAAGACAAACAACAACAAATGCTGGTGAAGATGTGGACAAAGGGGAACCCTCCTACACTGCTGGGAATGTAAATTAGTTCAACCATTGTGGAAAGCAGTATGGAGGTTTCTCAAAAAACTAAAAATAGAAGTACCATTTGACCCAGGAATTCCACTCCTAGGAATTTACCCTAAGAATCCAGGAGCCCCATTTGAAAAAGATATATGCATCCCTGTGTTTATCACAGCACTATTTACAATAGCCAAGAAATGGAAGCAACCTAAGTGTCCATCAGTAGATGAATGGATAAAGAAGATTTAGTATATATACCCAATGGAATATTATTCAACCATAAACAAATCCTACCATTTGCAACAACATGGATGGAGCCAGAGGGTATTATGCTCAGTGAAATAAACCAAGTGGAGAAAGACAAGTACCAAATTACTTCACTCATCTGTGGAGTTTAAGAACAAAGAAAAATTGAAGTAACAAAACAGCAGCAGAATCACAGAACCCAAGAATGGACTAACAGTTACCAAAGGGAAAGGGACTGGGGAGGATGGGTGGGAAGGGAGGGATAAGGGGGAAGAAGGGGCATTACGATTAGCACACATAATGTAGTGGGAGCAGCATGGGGAAGGCAGTATAACACAGAGAAGACAAGTAGTGATTCTACAGCATCTTACTATGCTGATGCACAGTGACTGTAATGGGGTATGTGGTGGGGACTTGATAATGGGGGGAGTCTAGTAACTACAATGTTTCTCATGTAATTGTATATTAATGATACCAAAATAAGAAAAAAAACTTAATATGATTATAACAGCAATTCTCCCCAAATTGCTTCATAGATTCAATGCAATCCCAATCAAGATAAATTTCAGAAGTCTATGAACTGCTGAAATGAGGCAAAAACTAGAACAGCTCAAATTTCCATCAATAAATGAATGGATAAGCAAATGTGGTATACCCATGTAATGGAATATTAGCAATAAAAAGGAGTGAACTGTTGATACTTAAAACATAGATGAATCTCAAAGTAATTATACTGGATGAGAGAAACTAGATAGTGAAAGAATACATATTTTGTGATTCCATTTATATAAAACTTTAGAGAATGCAAACTAATCCACAGTGACAGCAGATCTGTGGTTGCCTGGGGAAGGCTGTGAAAGGGAGTGGTTCGGGAAGGATGGAAGGAAGAAATTATGAAGAGGCACAAGGAAACTTTCTGGGGTGATAGATATGTTCACTGTCTGTGGTGCTGGCTACATGAGTGTATGCATGTGATAAAATGGATGAAATTATATACTTTAAATAAAGACAGTTAATTACATGTCAATTACTCTTCAATAAAGCTATTAAAGATAACTCTTCAAAGGCTCTCCACTTTATCTCGAATAGAATCCAAGATCCAGACTCCTGACCACACGCATAAATTTTACACACTCAACTCCTGCCTGCCTCTCCAGCCTCATCTGGTTTTTCTCCCTGTTTCTCTAGGCTTTAGTCACGCTCCTCTTTTTTTCAGTTTCTTAAATGCCCTGGAGGCCTCTGCACAGGCTGTCCCTTCTGTCTGGATGCTCCCCTCCTGGCCTCTATTTCCTTTACATGACTGTCTCATTCTCATGTTTAAGATCTCAGCTTAAGTGTCCCCTCCTGGAAGGATTTTGCTTACCACCCAATCTTTGTGGATTCTCCATTATTTTCTCTCATGAACCCTTTTGTGTCCTTCACAGCATTTAGCACAAGTTGTCATTTTTGTATTTATATGTTTACTTATTTATTTTCTTCCTCTCTTGCACAAGCTATGAGGTCCCCCAGGGCAAGGACTGCACCCTCGATGAAAACAGGAGCATTGAGTCAAAGGCTTGTAGCTCTCAAAGGTGAGAAATGATGAGGGTCTGAAACAAAACAGAAGCAGGGGCAATGGGAGAAAGAAGTAGAATGGAGAGATGTTCTAAGAGTGAGAGACAATAGGTTTGAGAACAAAGAAGGAGAGTATGATGATTTCAAGATTTCCAAGTAGGGGTTCAGATCTGGACATTGTGGTAGGTATCCATACAGGTTTCCCCCACTACCCAAAAGTAAACGGTATGTATGGAGCCTTTTGTAAGTTGAAAGGACATAAAGTGAAGAAGCAGTTACCATTAATTTATGTAGAAAATTTTTTAGCATTCCCAGATCTCAAAAGTAATTTCCCCTAGGGTTTTCTGATACCTTGGTGATGCTGGGTTCTTGTTTGCAGCGTTGAAGAATGAACTTAGCAGACACCCAAGGTAAGAGAGTCAGGGAGAGGCTTTTATTGAGAGAGACAGTGAGAGGATAGAGCTCCTGGCTCAGGCCAGGAGAGGACAAGAGAGCCCGTGGTGGTGCGTTGTCTAGGGGATTTATAGGTGGTTGAGAGATAAAGGGCTAGGGATGCATACCTGCCAGATGGTCCCAAAATGTTTATTTTTGAAGAGATACCAAGTTTCTTATCAGTGGGTTATTCTTCAAAGTTAGCTTAACACAAGAAATTTACTGCTTTGATTCTTTCCCAGGATATCGGCTTCTGTCTGGAAGCATATTAATCAAGACTGTCTGCCCAGCTTCCAAGGTGGGCTGGGTTATTGTCTGTTATGTTAAGAAAACTATTTTTTCTTTTTGGGTTTTAAAATGCAATCTTATCTTTAAAATGGAGTCTTTCTTGTTTTTACTATGTTGTTTGTGACTGGGCTCACTTGCCATATTAATTGCCCAGATTATATATTACTTGATTAGGCGCTGGAGGAGGAAAAGTAGCATCTGGGCAAAGTTAAAGACAAGAAGCTGGGCCTTTTAGCAGGCTAAAGTAAATTTTACAATAGCATCATTTAATTGACACAGTAAAGACATGGGCTATGCTGAGGTACTTTCTTATCTGGGGTATGTTCAAACATTCCAGGCTAAGTTACTCCTGGCTTTTTAGTTTTAACTAATCTCAATGAAGAATGCTTAAATTCCTAGTTTGATATTTTACTTTAGAGAATTAATGTGAGTCTGACTTTGCTTAATTGTTTAATACAGAGTTCTGGTAGGCATCTTTTTCCAGAGGCCCTCACCCTACTCTGACTACACCCACGGCCCCTGTCTCATTGGGACACATCTTGCTAAAGGATGCACAAAATAAATCGAGATAGAGCACAGATGCTCACAGACACAGGTGAAAGCTTTGGTGAATTCATGCTGAGATGCTGAGTGTGGTTCCTGGGGAAGGAGCTTGATGGCACCACTCCAGCTGCTGGGAGTGTGAGCTGTCTCTACAAGGATTCCACCTGTTGCAACACAAACTCTGAGTGCAACTTTTGCTGTTTGCTTTTTGTTATAAAAGCATAAAACCGCTTGGAATTTCTTTCGGTTAGGGAAAACAGGTTCTAATTTATGTCTTTCACAAAAGTGAAATAGTATAACACAAACTTGCAAAAAGCAGGAAATACCTATATTTGCTTTCTCCCATGTCCTTGCTTTTTCTTTCTGTCAGAGCTCCAGTTTTCATTTGGAATCTATCCCTCACCCCCATTCAGTTACAGATCACCTTGGCCTAAACTGGTCAATGCTTCATAGTCCCCTGGCCATAGTAATCGACTCGAGGTTGGGCATATGGCCTTAGTTTGTCAAAATAGAATGAATATCACAATTTCTGAAGAGAATACCAGGACAAAGACCCTCTCCTTTTTCAGCTGTTTTTGATGGATTTGATGGTAGTGCAGGTTGGCACCCATTTTGCTATCAGGAATGGAAAGTCAGCACCAGAATGCATCTGACACACTGAGGAGAGGGAGAGAGAGAACTGAGTCCTGGTGACATCAACTGAGTACAAACTACCTATGGTGTTCCAATGAATTTCCTTTCCATTTAAACATTCTGAATTTTCTTTCACATGTAACCAAGAATATTCACTGATGTCAACATGTTTGGGGGCCAGCTTGGTGGAAGTAATAGGTGGCAAGCAGACACCATATATGTGGGTCAGAATCTCAGGACAATCTGAGCTGGAGACAAAAACTTAGGAGCCAACAGCGTTTGTGTAGGAGTTGAAGCCAGTGAAGTGGATGTATACCTAGGAAGGAATACAGACTGAGAGGAAGAAAAAGTGACAAGAGTGGATCTGAGGAGCACCAGCTTCTGTGAGGTGAGTGAGGAAGAAGAATGGACCCTCCTGGAGGAGAATAAAGAGGGTGAGCCAGGGAGGCAGGAGCAGGGATTAGGGAAGTCCAGCGAGGAGAAAGTGTCAGGAAGGAGGACAGAGCAAGTCTCAGAGGCGGCAGGGATTTCCAGGAGGATTAAAACATGAGAAAGTCCATGAACTTAGCAACTAGGAGGTTGCAAGTGATTTAGGCAAAGAGGGTTTCAGTGGACTGAGGGAGCAGAGAGTGAAAGGGAAGGAAGGCAGTGGAGGCAGTAAGTGTAGATTCATTTTGCAAAAAGGTTGTGAAGTGAAAGAGAGGAAATAGTAATGTTGGGGGAGAAGCACTGTGTTATTTTCCTTGGTTCTTGTCCCCGCCATGACAAAGAATTGAGGGGCAGAGACACTGTAGTGAAGCAGAGTAAAAGTTTTATTTAAAGCTACTTAGAGAGAAAGCAGGCGACCTGAGAGAGAGAGGAGTGCCCTGAAAGGTTGGAGAGAAAGAGTCTAAGATTAAAAGGTTACATACTTAGAAAGTGTGGGCGACCTCAGAGAGAGGAGCGCACTTGAAAGGTTGGGAAAAGTTAAAGTTTCACACTCAGAAAGTGCAGGCAACCTCAAAGAGAGGAGCGCCCTGAAAGGTTGGAGAGAAAGAGTTTAAGATTAAAAGGTTACACGCTTAGAAAGTGTGGGCGACCTCAGAGAGAGCAGCTCACTGAAAGGTTGGGGGTTCCCCCTTTTAAGGATTTTTCAGGAATGTGACAAAGGGTTAGGGGTGTGGGCTTGTTAAGTGGTCTCAAGTATCTTTGATGAGACATTAAGTTTTTTATCAGTCCTCTAGGTAATTCTGCAAAGTTAGCTTAACACAAGAAATTTACTGCTTTCGTCCCCTCCCAGGATAGCAGCTTCCTGGTTTGGGAGCTTATCAATCAAGACTGTCTGCCCTTCCTCCAAGGTGGGCTGAGTTATTTGTTTGCTAAAGAGTATATTAAGATGTTAGGGTCCGGGCTTCCGAGGCTTCTCCAGAGAACAAACTACACAGGCATAGAGATGTAAATTCAAGCAAAGTCTTTATTCAGCCAGCTAGCTGGGGTCCAAGTGTCAGCCCGATGCAGCGGGTCTCAACAAGGACCCCGAGCACTCAGAGCCAAGGGTTTATATAGCATTTTCAAAGCACTTAACTCATAGTAATTTTCCACAACTATGCATTATTCTTGCAAGACATACATCCTGGGGTTAAGCAAGGGCAGGATAAGACTACTCCTCAATGGTTAGGGAGGTTCTGCACGATAAGCTTGGTATGTAAGATTAACTGACCAAGGTTAGCTGACCAAGGGTCACAGCTGCCCACCACCCAGTGCTCATGATTAACTTGTTTTTCAAGGCCTTACCCAGGCCCAGGTTTTTTTTTTTTTTCTTCTTCCTGAGTCACACCCTGAGAAAATGGTTTCTAGGTTTCTAAGATGGCTATGCTTATGCTAATTTACTAATCTTACTAATGCTTAGATTCTACATTTCCCCACTTTCCTTTGACCATTCCAGTCATGGAATGTTTGTTTCTTCCTGCTGTGTGAGTGAATGATACTGCGGTCTCAGCATTAGCACCTGAACAGCACTCACTCTTTCCCTAACAAAGGCTATTAGGCGGTTTAAGATACAGGGACCTAAAGTGAGAAGCAGTATAAAAATAAGCAAGGGCCCTGCCAGGGTGGATATCAGGGTTGTAAACCATGGGGATTTAGTAAACCAGGATTCAAATAGCCTTGGCTGGCCTCTCGCTCTCTCTTCCTTTGATCTGGCCTCTCTCTAAGTTTAGACATTGAATCTCTTACTATTCCGGAATGGTCTGCTGTTAAGGTTTAGCTAAGTTTTATTAGTTCTTTTTCCTGACTCTTAATGCTCTCTGCACTCCTTTACAAAGAATCTTTCTTCTTAAACTTCCTAGTTTTTTTTTCAAAATGCAATTTTGGCTTTAAGGTGGGATCTCCCTGTGTTTATTATGCTGTTTATAGGTGGGCCTTTTAGCAGGCTAGAATAAATCTTACAGTGATCTAACTGACACAATGAAGACATGGGCTGTGCTCAGATAATTTTCCTTATCTGGGGAATATTCAAACATTCAAGGCTAAATTGCTTCTGACCTTTTGAGCTTTAACTGATTAACTCATCAACTCTGAGTCTTTTCCGATTTCTAGTTTTAACTGGTTAACTGAATCCTTTCTAGGGGGCTTTACTGACCTTGTTCTCTTTCCACCCTGCTCATATCTATTTTCCTGCCTAACAGTAAGAGAGGATGAAAGGAAAAGAGGGGATGCGAGCTCAACAGTTCAAGCAGGTTTATTGCAAAACCTGAGAGGGACCCCTCTGTTCTGGCCAGCAGAACAAAGAAGGCTTGTGGGTAAAATTGCAGTATTTCCAGAATATCTCACCTGGCTTTAGTACATTTGCATATCAACAGGCATTCAGAGGTAGAAAGAAGTATGGCTTTAGAGCATTTGCATCATTCCTCAGGGGTGGAGAGAAGTTCATCTCCATATCAATGAGTAATTACCTAGGTAACAGAGGGCATATCTGAACCGGAAAGGTTAAGGGGAGGGGGCTGGCTTGCTTGCTGGCTTCCAGAGCAGAGGAGAGAGATGGTCCTGGACTGCAGTTTGTAGGTGAGGGGGAGGGCCGGTTTTGCTTCTGCTGGAGCAGGAAAGAGAGAAATGCCCCAGACTGCAGTTTATGATTAATAAACGGATTTTAAACTTTATTTCTCCCTTTGACTGATTTTGGTTTTTAGAGGTATTTTGCCCTGGGATTTCCTCTCCCCAGACTTACATCTGGTGCAGTTGGTAGGAATCCTCTAAATCTGAAATCTGTCATAATGGGTGTGACCTTTGGGAGGCCCACCCATAGAACTGATGGGGAGAAGTGGTGCTCACACTGAGGGACATGTGTCTACACTCTTGTGGTCATAGAGGCACCATGACAGCTGCTGGCCATGCCAACCCTGGCCTGTGGCCTGAGCCTAAGGCTACTGCTTCTGCCACTGCTGCTGCTCCTGCTGCCGGCCGGAGCCTGGTCACAACTATGGAAAGGAGCAGAGGTCTGGGTCACCTTGATAGAGAAGCAACTGGCTGCTGTCTACCATGCTTTACTGGCTACAGAGCCCATCACTGGAAAAGCTCCGACCAAGGTAATAACCCCCTATCCCATCGTGGGTGGGTGAGAGACTGGACCCAAAGGCCACAGAGTGGTGTGGCAAAGACACCTACTATACATCATGAGACTGGCCATTTACCTTTGGCATCCCCAGGGAATGATGAAGCAGACACACTGGTGCAGGTGCACTGGCTAGAAAGAAAGTCTGCCTCTGACGTAGCCCAATGGCTTTATCAGCATTTGTTGCACATGGGGCAAAAGACAATGTGGGCTATAGTGCATCAGTGGGGCTTGCCATTGACCTTTGAAGAAGTCAGCTGAGTCCGGAAGGAGGGCCCTGTACATTGTGCAGATCAGCAAACCAAGAGGGGCCTAGAGTGTCTCTTTGCACCCTATGGCTGGTTGCTGATGATTAAGAGCAATCAAGGCACCCACTTTATTGGACATACATTGCAAGGATGGGTGCAGCAATTAGGAAGAAAATGGACATGGCTTTGGACATTTTGACACATGGACTTGCAATGGCTGGCTCTTCTGGCACCTTGGGGAAAAGACCTGGAAGCTGGCCTCCTGTGTATTCCTGGAGTAACAGCAAATTGGCCCCCCACAATCACAGTTATTTGCTTCTACAGTCCTTGTGTCCCGGATGCGCGCCCTGGCTACAGCTGCCGTGTGATGGCTGGAATGGACGAGCTTTGGACTTTATCTGCATGGGACTTTGAACCTAGCTGAATCCTATGGCTTGAGAATTATCATGATTGTGTTGCTGTCAACAGCAAAATTGCATTTTGAAAAAAAAAAACAAGAAGTTTAAGAAGAATGATTCTTAACATGCTCTTTAGCAAACAAATAACTCTGCCCACCTTTGAGGCAGGGCAGACAGTCTTGATCGATAAGCTCCCAAACTAGGAACCTTCTGTCTTTGGAGGGAACCAGAGCAGTAAATTTCTTGTGTTAAGCTAACTTTGCAGAATTACCTAGAGGACTGTTAAGAAACTTGTCTCATCAAAGATACTTGAGACCACTTAACAAGCACACACCCTAGCCCTTTGTCACATTCCTGAAAAATCCTTAAAAGGGGGAACCCCCAATCTTTCAGTGCACTCCTCTCTCTGAGGTTGCCCACACTTTCTAAGTGTGTAACCTTTTAATCTTAAATTCTTTCTCTCCAACCATTCAGGGCTTTCCTCTCTCTGAGGTCACCTGCACTTAGGGTGTGTAGCTAACTTACCCAACCTCTAAAGGGTTTTCCTCTCTCTCTGAGGTCGCCTGCACTTTCTCTCTAAGTAACTTTAAATAAAACTTTTACTCTGCTTCACTACTGTATCTCTGCCCTTCAATTCTTTGTCACGGCGGGGACAAAAACCAAGGAAAATACTTCTTCCCACCTCTGAATGCCTATTGATATGCAGCCAGGTCACAAGAGACACAGGTGAGCACCTCTCCCCCAACATATTCAGCAGAGGCAGAAAGCTGAAGACAGAGGGCTGAGAACGACTGACTGACAGGGCCCTGTTCTTGAGGAGGGAGGTGGGAGTAGGATGGAGGGAAATGTCAGGGCTGGCCTTGGACAGGTAGAGGAGTGTCACTTGTATGGACCTAGAGGGCAGGCAGTGGAGATGGAAATGCAGGAAGGTAAGTGTATGGGTGCTGCTGGGGGTGCAGGAAGTTAAACCTGATGGCTTCTGTGTTCTCTGTTGAGGAGGAAGTAAGGTTGTTTGATACCTGAGAGAAAAGTGATGACACACAGGGTGGAATACACATTTGTCATGTTATAGTGCCCAGTTCCTTTTTAAAGTTTCATTTTTATTTAAAAAATCTCACACAGAAAAGTTGCAAGTACAATTCAAATAACTTTTTTTCTAAATCATTAGAGTAAGTTGCCAACATGGTACCTCATCACCCTCAAATACTTTTTTGTGTATTTTCTACAATAAAGAATATTCTCACATAACCACAACATAGCTGTCAAAATAGAGAAACTCTAGCAGCTACATTGCAGTCCTGGGCCGGCTCTCTTTCCTGCCACATCTAATTCTCAGACCCTATTCAGGTTTCACTGATTGTTCATTAGAACAAAAGGATGCAATTTATCATGTCTCTAGTCTCTTTTAGCTTGTAAGAGTTTCTTTAGTCTTTCCTTGATATTTGTGATCTTGGTACTTTAGAAGATTACAGGCCAGTTATTTTTTAGAATATTCTTCAACCTGTTGTTTCTTCATGATTATGTTTAGGTTACTGTGGGTAAAATTGCAATATTTCCAGAGTTTCTCACCTGGCCTTAGTCCATCTCTATATCAATAGGTGATTACAAGGGGGTTGGAGAGCGAGTGCGGGGCACCTGGACCAGAGAGATATTTTTGGCTTCTTCGCAGCCAGGTCACAAGAGACACAGGTGAGCAGGACTAGACAACTGCTTGTAAGCAATAAATGGGTTTCCCCCATTTTATTTCTCCCTTTGACTGATTTCAGCTTTAAAGGTTTGTTTGCCCTGGGCTGGGAACCTAATTTCCCCCTGGAGTTACAGTTATGAACCTTCAGTACAAATACTATATAGGGGTGATGCTGTGTTCTTATTGCATCTTATAGGTAGCACACAATTTCTATTTGTATCACTACTGATCATGTTTGATCACTTAGTTAAAATGATGTCTACCAGCTCTTTCCACAACAATGTTACTCTTTTTCCCCTTTTACACTTTAATAAGTGGGAGAGTACTTAGAGACTATGTAAATATCCTCTTCCTTATCAAACTCTCCATTCTTTAATTTATTTATATCACAAGTGACTCATTGTTTTCTATTTCATTAAACGGTTATACTATGTTTCTCTTATTTCTTTTCATACTCAGTTTTTTCCAGATTTGGTCATTAGGATCCTTTTCGATCTGTCTTTTATATATTTTTTGACACATCACCATCATTCTCTCAGTATTAATGTAAGTCCAGGTAGAGGAAATCCTGGGGCAAAATACCTCTAAAACCGAAATCAGTCAAAGGGAGAAATAAAGTTTAAACCCATTTATTGCTTACTAACTGCAGTCAGGTCCATCTCTCCTACTGCAGCAGCAGCACCTCTGGGGTACAGATAAGCCCTCCTTGCCCAGGTAATTATCCATTAATATTGAGATGAACTTCTCTCCACCCCTGAGGAATGATGCAAATGCACTAAAGCCATACTTCTTCCCACCTCTGAATGCCTATTGATATGCAGATGTACTAAAGTCAGGCGAGATATTCTGGAAATATTACAATTTTACCCATAACTACTTTCTAAGTTTTTGGCAAAACAAGATGTTCCAGGCTCACCATGAAGTTTCACCACTAGCTGCTAGTTCTGTGCTGTGGACTGAATTGTGTCCCTCCAAAGTTTATATCCTGAAGCCTGAATCCCGATGGACAGTATTTGGAGACAGGGCCTATACAGAGGTAATTAAAGTTAAATGAGATCTAAAGGTGGTGTCTTGATCCTATAGGATCAGTGTCCTTTTGAGAAGAGACACCAGAGAGCTTCCTTTATTCTCTCTGCCATGAGGACACAGCTCTCTGCAAAGCAAGAAGAAAGACTTCATCTGGAACCCAGTCAACTGAATTGGTATATAATAATTACTATTCTAATGTAAGTCCGGTGAGAGGAAATCCCTGGGCAAAATACCTCTAAAAACCGAGATCAGTCAAAGGGAGAAGTAAAGTTTAAAATCCATTGATTGATCACAAGCTGCAGTTCCAGGCTGGCTCTCTTTCCTGCTCCAGTAGAAGCAAAACCCAGCCCTCCCCTCACCTCTCAGGTACAGATAAGCTCTCCTTTGCCCAGGTAATTACCCACTGATATGGAGATGAACTTCTCTCCACACCTGAGGAATGATGCAAATGCACTAAAGCCATACTTCTCTCTTGAGTGCCTATTGATATGCTGATGTACTAAATCCAGGCAAGATATTCTGGAAATGTTACAAATTTACCCACAACTAATTATACCATTACTAATTACTACTGATTAATATAGTTAATTGACAACTAGTACACTACTTACTGTTAATTAATGCAGTAATTCTGCACAATTTTGGCTTCACAAAGTCCTCTACTTTTTTAGACAATGTAGTAAACAAATATTTGTAAAGTCAAAGGAGTTTATCAACAGTCTGTTTAGACAAACAAATAAGAATTTATTTTACTGACACTTCACTGTGCCTAACACTCCAGCATGATAGGTAGAATATACAACACCACAGACACTGACATGTTCTTAAGAAATATGCCACACTTTAATGTTTAAACTCAGCCAGGAGCTGTGTTTTTCCCCTAAATGACTGAGTCTCTCCTAGGGAAATTCATATTTGGTAGGTTTGACTTGGGGCTTAGGAATCTGTACTTTTTGAGAGTGCTCCAATTGATTTTGATTTATCACCATGATGAGAACAACTGAACTAAGAGATCTTGGCCTCATGGTGCCACCTATTTCACAGGAATGGTGAAACATGCACTCAGGTAACCAGCAGAAAAGTAGGCAGGCCATGGGGGAAGAGGGAAGAGCACCTGACCAGGAGTTAGGCTCAGAGGCTACACAGCTGGGTCTAGAAGTCAGATAAAAGGGTCTAGTGTCAGCTTAGCAGTGGTGAACAACCAACCCTCTAAGAACTTGAAATTAAGATGGTATGATATAATGAATAATAAGAAACACATACAACCAAATATATGTATTTCCCAGGTATCATTAGCTCTTTTTTAAATTAATATTTATTAATTTATTATAAACTAATACTACTGCTGCTAATTATTATTATTCATCCACAGTTCCTGAAACATTTCAGAGTCTTAAAGGTGTAATAGGTGTTTTGTCATGTGAATGACAGACTTTTAGATCCCCACCCAAGGTCAGGGGCTGGAGGTTGAATCAGCCCATGGCCAATAATTTAATCAGTCATGACTATGCAATGAAGCCCTCACAAAAACCCTGGAGAAGAATTTACGGCGCTGCCTGAGCTGCTAGTTTGTACCCTGTTTCTCGGTCGGAGAGAGCCTCTATGTTTGGGGAACCAGACACTTCCATGTACCCTTTGGCCAGGCCCCAAGCTCCACGAGGACAGAAGCTCCTTTATTTGGGACCTTGCCCTGTGTCTCTCTTCATCTGGCTGTTAACTTGTATCCTTTGTGGAATCCTTTATTAAACCGGTAACCCTAAGTGTTTTCCTGAGTCTGTGAGCCTCTCTAGCAAATTAATCGAACCTAAGGGGGAGGTCGTGGGAACCTCCGATCTGTAACCAGTAGATCAGAAGCACAGGTGACTGCCTGGGGCTTGTGACCAGGGTCTGGATGGGGGTTGGAGGGCAGTCCTGTAGGACGGAGCCCTTAACCTGGGAGTCTGGGGTTGTCTCCGGGCAGGTCAGAATTGAGTTATATTCTCCAGCACCCTGCTGGTGTTCGAGAACTGTTTGGTGTATGTGTGGGAAGGCCCCCTCCCACATATTTACACAGATTGGAATTGGATCTGGGTACATAAATGAAGATATATTACTTTTTCTGCTGCATATAATTTTGTTATTGTTATACATATATGTAGGGAAAAAAACGCACCATTGCATTTGGTGTTGGACAAGTGGGAATCACAACAGGTGGCCTCAGAGATAAACTGGTATAAACAACTTTCAACGGATGTAATTGTGTGTGTATGGGACTAAATTAATAGAGTCTCTCTAACATGGGATTGAAAAATTCAGGAACACCCAAACTCCATGCAAGGTGTTATGGGAGAAATCTCAGGGAAGTAGGACTAAAATGTGATTGTAATTTAGTGAGTAGTAACTTGGTGATTAAGTTCTAGTCTTTGCACTCATTTTAAGAAGAATCTGTCTATACTAAAAATAATTGGTCAGGTTCAAACCTGATTACCACTGGCCCCTTTTGAGTGGTCTCTGCCTACAGTAAAACTTCCTAAAAACCCTCATAATCGGTATTTCTCCCCACTCATTGTGGCAGCTGCTCTTCACAGAGCTATCCTCGCTCTTCTTCGAGAACCTTCCGATCCATCTGGTTCCTCTGCGCGCCTCTCTGCCTCCTCTTGCCGGCTGGGTCTCTTTCTATTCCCCTGGTGCCATGCCTCTAGTAACATGTCTGATTAGCTTTTACCTTCTCCATTCCATCTATACCTTAAAAAAAAAAGAGAAAAAAGTAGAGGAATTTTTCTTAGAATGCAGAGGGAGAAGGAAAAATTCTGAACACAGTATCATTGTCCGTATTTAAAATATGACTTTATTAGTTAAGGTTCTTTTAATCCATGTAACCCAAACTGACTCAAGCTGGTTTCAGTCAAAGTGAGAATTTACCATCTGCATTCATGGGTTCAAGAGAGGAGCTGACTAATGTAATGGTAAGAATAAGGGCAGCTCTGGGGGTCTAACATCAGGTATTTGTGGGTCCTTCTCCAGAGGAAAGGTCTCAAATTTTTCACTGTAACTTACTGAAGAGGAGCAAAAGCTTTGAAACCTTTCAATTATTCCCAATTTCCTAAGGAAAAAATTCAATATTACATGAACCATCACTGTACTGATAAAATTGCAAAGGGGAACACGCATGCATACGCGTGTCTATAGGGGCCTGATGATGCTATTTGAATTACAGTGGCACAGTTGTAAAGTCTAATTATTGAAGCATGGTAGGGCCAAAATATCACTACACCAACAAATACAATAAACTAAGCTGATAAGCTAAATAATCAAGAAGCTGAATTTACAGTAATTTATAATTAATGTACTTTATAACTAATGATCAATGTTATTAAGCCATCAAAATCTATAGGCAATTCTAAACACCACTGATGAAGCACTCACAGTAAAGTGTCATTACCGCAATTGCAGGAAGTCCAGCTGTCTGTGAGCCAGCGCTGTGAGAGCATCACCTCATTGCCAGCTTGGCTCCGCCGAGAGCGTCCTCAGCAGAACACTGAATTTGTCCTCAGAACACTCCATAGCAATCACTTTAGTCTGTGAACTCTAAATTTTTGTAACCCATAATGACCCACTTAGTAGCTTATTAGAAAATAGTCTCTCATTACATAAAAATTTGTGGCATTGTATAGATAAGTCATTTGCAAATAAGAATAGAAGCAAGGACTTGAATTTTGGGTTGGTTTGAGGCTTGCCAGGGAGCTCTGGTAATTCTTTGGGAGTCACTGCTCTGGAAATCTGCCATGATTTCTAGCACCTAACAGCTCATCTTCCTCAGATCAAAATCTCCAAATCCCAAGGCAGAACTTCTATTTGGCCCACCTTGAGCCATGTGTCCACCTGGGGCCAATCATCCATGAGTTTGGGGTTTGGAGACCAGAGGGAGCAGGACCTCTGAACAGGAAGATGTTTTGTGTGTTGGGACTGTCCTCCAGATGCAGAAGGTAACCCTGCAGAAGAGGGACTGACTCCACAGGTGATAACATCCGTTAAAACACCAACAGCACCAATACATACTGAATCAGTGTTATATACCACACCGTTTGGAGGGAATTAGAATCTTTATTTTGTTTCCAGCTTCTGGATAGCTGGGGGAAAAATCTAGATCTAGCCCAACCCAAGGCTACCATGTGAACAATATTCACTCTCTTTGTGTAAAAATGCTTATTCTCCCCGGTTTTGGAGTCTTCTTCCACTCCTCCCCACCCCCACCGCCCCTGGAGAATCATGGGATGGTGTCTCTAGTCCCTGCAGTCTCCAGGGCTCCCTCCCGTCCCTGGTCCTGGCCACCGCTCGCCCTGCTAGAGCCAGCACTGAGGGGCATTTGTGGTGTGGTCCCTAGCCTGGCTAACTCAGCCTCCCTTCAGAGGCCCTGGCTGGGTGGAGAGCCTTCTGAGTTTCTGTCATGTCCCCCAAGTGGCTCCCCAACCCTGGTGGTCTGCTCACAGTCTTCTCTAGACCCCGCTTCTGCCTGACATGCTGCTTGACCCTCCTTATCTATGCTTTGCCACATGAGGTGTCTATCCTTAGTGCTTTTCATTTTCTGGGTGTTTCAGAAGGTCAGTCTCAACGGGGGCGTGCATTGGGGGGCAGGTGGGCGAGGGGGAGGTTTTTTTCCTTTCTCTCTCTCCTCACCTCCTCTCCCTATTATCCCTCAGGACCCAAAAGAAAGGCTTTCATCACTTTCTCTGTGTTGTACCCTTCACCTACTACAGAGAAAGCTTCATGGCTTCACTGGTACTCTAAGAGTTGGTTCTTGATGAACTAAAGAGGAAGGTAAAGGAATTTTGAAAATGATAGCCTATGTTTATTGAATACTTACTATGTTCCAGACACTTTCTAACTACTTCTGAGTGTTACATGCTTTGTACTTAGAAGTAATCCAATTTACTGAATGCATGCTTTATGTGTATTAACTTGTTAAATTATCAGAACAATTCTCTAAGGTAGGCATAATTGTTACTCCCCTTTTACAGATAAGGAGACGAAGTCAGAGAGAAATTCAGTAACTTTCTCAAGGTCATATAACTGGTAAATGGTAGAACCTGGATTTGAGCCCAGATTTTATGCCTCTGAGACTGTCATTGTAGCCAGTCGGCAATTCTAATGCTCTCAAGACAATAACATGGATCTAAAGATTAATGTTTTGCTAAGAAACTCATTTTAAATGTCAACAGAAGAATATTAATTCTTTATTTCTTTTTTTCATTCTTTGGTGACAATTTGATCTCTCCCCAGGTGGATGGATGTTTGGGGCTACCAAAGGAAAGGTCATATTCTCTGAAAGGCCAAAGAGAAAAGTATTAATAATTTTTCAAAATACTGCCTTCTTCATGATGTAATAATAGCAATTTTAATGATTTAGAAGCACAAACATAGGAATGTAACAGGGGCAAACATGGATAGTACCCATCTAAGCACTACTTTAATAAAGGAGCTCTTGACCAAGCGGACTTACTGCTAAGGTCTTCTTGACAAGGCTACTTCTGATGCCTTGAGAGGGCCTCAAGCTACTCAGCTAAGAGAACTGTCCCTTGCGGTGACATCTCAGGACTGTCTATCTGGAGAAAGGAAAGAAAGCATTGATCATCAGCTCCCATCCCTCTTTGGTCAGAGGTTAACTGGCCAAAAGTTAGCTCCCCAGTGCTTTCATGTGCTCTCCCACATAGGCCAAGAAGTCCTTCATTGGGCAGGACCCAAGATAATACCTCTCTGGTTTTTCTTGAGGGGAAAAATTGGTCCACAGGAAATACTCAAGTGTGTCTCATCCCAACAGGGTCTGGAAGTGCAGACTGAACCCAGCCCAGCCCCGTGTAACCTGCTTTCCCAGGCTAACCACTTTGGCTTTCTCAAGTGAGAGTGAGGCACAAGTCCAACATCTGAGCCCTCTGCCCCTCTCGTCCAGTGGAGAGAACCCATGGTAAGCTCGCTAAGTGGTCTTCTAAGCCCCTCTCTCTCCTGGCTTGAAGCAGGTATCACTCCCCGCCTTCCCCCTTCCCGTCGGGTGGAAGGAGTAGGCTCTCTCAAGACGGCAGCAATTCCTTCCAAAGAAATCCTCTATAAATCCCTCCTTCATTGTCTTACCTCTTTTTTATATACCTGATCTGGCTGAGGGGACCAACAGTCATGAAATGTTCTTGACCATTTTCTTTGTAGGTTTTGCATATGACTACCTAGCTTAGAAATTTTACATCTATTGTCTCTTGGTGTTTTGTTGGACATTTGTTTTAATGTCCTGTTACAAGGTAAACAAATTGAAGAGAAGATAATTTCAAATGGCAATAAACCACATGAAGAGATGAAGATGGGTGATGCGGTAGACAGCGGCCTGGGGAAGAAGAGCTGATTTAGAATGTGTGATCCCACAGGCGTCCATCTCTGAGGAGGTGGCAGTGGGAGCTGGGACCTGAAGGACCAGGAGCAGGTTCTGCCAGATCTGGGTGTGTGTGTACTGGGGGAGGAGAAAGCACTGTAGGCAGTGGGAACAGCAGGGACTGCACGGCATCCCAGGTGGGAGCAGGTTTGGTGCTCCAGGAACGCCCCTGAGGCTGGTTGAAACTGAGCAAGTGAGGAGACAACACCCAGTGGTGGGCAGAGCTGGCTGCTTGCAGAGCCTTGGGTGCGGTGAGGGTTTGGGTTTTATTCAAACTGTTAGAGGATTTTAGGCAGGAAATGACCTGATCTGATTTATATTTGAAGAGCTCAATCAATCGCCTGGAAACCAAGGAGTGAGGGACTATTATAGAATAAAAGAGCCTTCAATGGAATGCAAGTTTGGATCCTTATTTAAACAAATGAATTGTGAAAAGAGATCTTTGAGACAAACTAGGAAATTTGAATACAGACTTGGTACCAGAGAATATTGAATAATCATTGTTAATTTTGTTAAGTGTGAAAATAGCATGATCCTTAATTTAAAAGAAAGTCTGTATTAGTCTGAGATGCATAATGCCCAGGCAATATGCCATAATATCTAAGATTTGCTTTAATATATTTCACACACACACACACACACACACACACACACACACACACACACACACAATAAATAAATAAATAAATAACCAGGGCTTCATTATACTATGTTCTCTACTTAGTTATGTTTTTAAAAATTCATATTAAAAGTTACAAAGAAAAGAATTTGGCCGTTGGGTGGAAAATGGATTGCAGGAGGCAAGAGTGAAAACAGAACCAGTTCGGAGGCCTTCACAGTAATCCAAAGAAAGGAGAGAGGAGATGGTGGCTCAGGGTAGGGGTGGCAGCAGGGGTGGATGGAACTGAAGAGCATGATGTTGGAGAAAGCCAACAGAGCTTGCAGGTCAGATGTGCGGAATATGGTAGTAGCCTGGGTGAGATGGATAAGAACCACAGGAAGCCTGGGAAGACTGAGCTTGGGAACAATGAGGGAGCCCCCTTTTCCCCAGGTTTTGTATTCCCAAATTAATCCCCAATAGAGTTGGGGTGGGAAAATGGGGAACTAAGACTCTCCGAATTATTTATCTCATGTCCAATTTATGTTCTGGGATTGGGAGGCTGAGCAGTGCCACTGTGGAGCTAACAAAGAAGCAGAGGGAACTGGAGGGCTGGCTTTAAAAGTTTGGAATAGCAGGAAATTCTGTAATTCTACAAAGTGGGCAACTGGAAGAAACCACTTCCCGTTAGTTGTGGTCCTCAGTCTTCAAGTAAAATCCTTAGTTTATACAGGGCTGGAGTAATTGCTTTTCCACTCTAGGCCATACAAAAGTGTTTCAGCTGTGGAGCCCAGAAACAGATCTCCAATTTACTCTTGGTTAGATCAATTATGCAGACACCCATTTAGCTCCTAGAACTGCTACATCAACATTTAGGGAGCTCTAATCCAGCTTTAATTTAGTCACAAATACTGGTCCCAGCAAACTCCTGACTGCTTGCGATCTGCCCAGAGGCAAAGCTGTTTGTTGGTAGCTCCTTCTTGTGTCACTCTTTTCTGTTCCTTTCTGTCCAGTGGGTAAAACAAAGGGAGATGTGCGTCTGTCACTGTGGATCTATCAGTGGTGTGGGTTTTCTGCAAATAATCTTGTTAATGGATCCAGGTCTTTTTTGCCTGGGTATTTTCCCTATTAGTGAAGCATTTTTTTGGTTGACAAAGTGCTCTGATGTCCTGGCACTAAAACACTCCCCCCCCCACACACAAACAAACCCAATCTTCCCCAACAACAACAAAAAAATAAACAAAAAGGAAAAATTAACAAACCCAAAGGGCTCTTATTGATCATTAAGAAAGGAGGCTCTGAATGGTGCTTGGAGCACAGTCGGGATGGTGCTGTATGAGAGGCAGACCTCATCCCTAATAAGCAGCAGCTGCTTCAGCTGTTCTGTGTCCTAGCATCCTCCCTGACCCTTCTTTCCCTGCCTCTGCTTGGCCTACGTTGTCCCATGTTTCTCTAGAAAATCAAATCTCCCTATACCTAACCTTTCCCATCCAAAAACTTTTGGCCATTTATTGAGCCTGCTGTGTTGCATCTAGTCCTTGTTTCAGCCCAGCCATGTGTGCTGCCATTAGAGAACACCATAAACCATCCCTTAAGACCATAATATCCACTCTACTGGTTAAAACACAAAGCTTTCCTTCCCTCGTGTCCAAGTGGCAGCTGTAAGCTCCTGGAATAGGTTCTGCATTGTCCTCTCAACTTTGTATCTCCTGAGTTAGGGTCTCAAAGCTCACTACTCATAGAATATTTTTCCTTACAACATGTTTATTCATGCTCTTTCTTTGTTATCAGAGATTGGCACCTTGTCCCCAGCTATCACTTACAGATTTCCCCAGTAGGAACCACCCCTACACACTCACCATCAGGCAAGTCACTTTATACACTTGAATCATATTTTCTTCTTAGGTAAATAAAAGTAACATTCCTCCCTTCCTTCTTTCTTGTTGTAACTCCAGAGGGAAAACATTTTCCCAGCCTAGGGAAAATTACCTTTGAAACTGAAATTAGTCAGTCAAAGGGAGAAATAAAGTGGGAGAAACCCATTTATTGCTTACAAGCAGTTGTCCACTTCTGCTCACCCATGTCTCCCACAATTTGGCTGCAAAAAGGCCTACCTATTGATATGGACATGGACTACTTCTCTCCACCCCTTGGAAACACCTAGTGGTATGGAGATTCCAGGTGAGAGATTCTGGAAATATTGCAATTTTACCCACTTGTCATTGTGCCAGGGTAGGGGGTTTGCTGGGACAATCCAATGAGGCATGACTTGTGAATATCCTTTACAAACTGTAAGAGCTTGCGCAAAAGCTAGCAACCCTTGTAATAACAAAGAAATGTCTATAGGAGTTGGAAGGTATATATACAGTGACAGGTAAGTATGTCTTTTTTATTCAACAAACCTGTACTGAGTATATGCCAAGTACGGTGATCAATAAGACAGTCCCTGCCTTTAAGGAGCTTAAGTCTTGTGGTGTAGAGATACAACAATTGGTGCTTACTATACAGAGTGATAAGAACTATAGTAATGCTAAGCTCCTGATGAGAATGCACAGAAAACACATCTAACCTAGACTAAGAGAGGTTAGGGAAGATCTCCTAGAAGAGGTATTGGGCACATGCAAAACTAAGCCAAAGAGAGACTGGGACTGTAAGTGGTTCAGTATGGCTCTAAATGTAAAGTCAAGCAGTAGGGCTGGAGAAGAAAGCAGTAGCTGGATTAGGGAGGGTTTGAGACATTGAGGCACTGTTGAAAGGTTATGAGAGTGACATGATCAGATTTGTCTGAAAGTCATTTAGGGAATATTTGGGAAAGGAAAGACTGAGGAAGATGAGTTAGAAGGCTACTGGGATGCACTAGTTAAGAGATTACAATAGCATGATCTAAGGTAATGCTGGAGGGTTGAAGGAAAGTGGATGGAGTCAAGAGATATTTGGGAGGTAAAATCAATAAAATTTTTTGTTTAAACAGATACGGTTATTAGAGTAGAAGAGACAGTGAAGGGTAACACCTTCATTTCTAGCTTAACTATATGGATGGTGGTGCCATTTATTCAGATCAGGATCATGGCAAGAGGAGGATTGCCGTATATAAAGGTAATTCCCACTTGGGCTGTGACTCGTTTTCAGGGCGTGTGGAGTCTATGTAGAGAATTACATAGTACTTGGATATTCTGCTCTTTGCTTCCTGATACTTGGCTGCTTGTAACTCCAGGAAGGGGCAGAATTGCAGGCTACATGGTTCTCACATGACTGCCAGTGCTAACTAGAAGTGGAATGGATGTCACACATCAAGGTAGTGAATATGCTGGCTGACCAGTAACTTCCTGTGTGTGGTCTGGCTCAAACAAATGAGTCACACCAATCATGCTTTGTCTCTGGAAGAGTTTCAGCAAACACTGAGTACTGCCAGTCATTAAAGGACATTGGCGTCAGAAGGTCTTATAGAGTCAGGGGCCATGGTAGCAGCCTTTGGGGCCATGTGTAAGTTGCTGAGAGGGCAGTGAATTGGTCCTCCATTGTCTTCCTGAAAGGCTGAAAATAAAAGAGGATGGAACCAACTCACATTGATGAAGACCTGGGTGACCACGTCACCACCCCTAAGAGAGAAAGAGGCAGAGAAAGAGAAGATGCTTGGTTTACTTTCTAATTTTTACTTTTAGTTTCCTTGAGCCATATATATACATGCACACATATGCATACATACATATATAAATGCATTTATATGTGTTTAAATACTACATGAACTTAAAGTAATTTTTTTACTTTAGGTATGTTAAGTGTTTAACTGGAAAAATGATAATCAGAATGGAAATTGTTACCAGGAGTAGAGTTTCAAATGAAGAGCATTAAAACATGAGTCTAGCTGTGGTACCATTGGAATGAGATATAATAAATAAATTTTCATTACAGCATAGGAAGTTTGTAGTCTGTGATTTTTGCTAAAAACACAACTAAGTTGTCATCTATTATCCCTTGAAATCTAGCCCATACATACACCAAAGGTGAATCTTTGGGAGCTTGATGCCTGAATGCAAAGATAACGAAGTAGATTATTTATTGCTTATAACCTTAGACGCACATTTCCCTTTGTCTTACCCATTGGACAGCAGCAAAGAGACAGTCTCCTGTCCAGAATGCCCACCTATGAGCAAATAAGAAAAGCAGATGGTTATGTAACTCTGGTGCAGGAAGCCCATTTTGCCTGTAGCTGGAGCTCTCCGATTACTTAGAGCCAAGTCCAGAAACCAATGGGCCTTACCAAAGGGCCTCATTGAGTTTGTAGTGCCAAAGTTAAAGCTCTGATTGACAAAAATGGATGCTCAGGCCAATGGAAAATAATTATTTGGGAGGAAAAGGAGTTGCTGGGGAACATGACACCCTCACAAGCTCCTTCCAGGCATATCTCAATCTGCCTTCCCCACAAAATTAGAAGGACCTTCCCACTGAGAGACAAGTCTCACAGCTAGGGTTGGAATATGGATAAGGAAATACAGATTAGGAGAGACATACCTGGTGCCTTTTAGCTACAGCCCTTCTGTACCATATGAAATCCACCATTAGGAGGACAGCCAGACTGAAGAAGCCGACCATGGGTTCTAAACAGAAGATTTGCAGGCTGGTCCTCAGGAGTCATTTGGGTTAAGAACAGGCAGCCTCCCAAGGATACTGGCCTGACTGTGCCAGCCAGGGGTCCCCTCTTCGGGATTTGGTATACTCTTGGAGCAGGAGCTACTGCATGGTTCTTGTCCAGAGATCTTTTTCTTTCCTCTATTTTTCTAAGTAAATGATTTTCCCCCTGCTGTCATCCTGCTTTTGCTCCTCTGGTGGATATGCCATGGGGAGATGGCAGAGGTTAAATTTACCATTTAGTTCATATATTGTAAGAAAGTGAGCAGTCATATTTGGACAGGAGCTCACAAAACTCAAGGAGGATTGGATAGAAACGGAATATTGTGGATTCTGGGGCAAGCAAGCAACCTTTGAGATGGCCTCATGATACTCATGGACTGAATGAGGGACAGAAGGCGGCTTCACACTGTTTCTGGTGGGGAGATGTATGATTTGTAGTTGTAAATGTGATCAAGTTAGATTAGAGCATCTTAGGAAATGTCTGGATAGGGAAAAGTTTATGTGTGCCAGGTAGGCAAGCAGAAGAATGAAATTTGCACACTTTCATTATTTGCCCTGTCCAGTGGTCGTGGAAGGGATGGCTATACATGCCACAGAATCCCCTCTCTCTTTAGTGCCATCACTGTTGGACCTGCAGTGGACACCTAACCCAGGGCCGTCCATCCTGTGACTTCTGTTGTGTGGGTTGAATGGACTAGACTCATCCAAGCAGGCTCTGTCTCCCAGCATTTGAACAAGGAGACATGGAGTCTATTGCCATTTGGAGTGGGCTCTGGAGTTGGGCTCCTATGCACTTGGGGGATAATGAACAGGAAGAGGAAGCTGGTGGTGTGGGAGAGAACAAATCAGACCCCAGAGAGGCAGAGACAGAGTTGCTGCTTCTCTTGATGGGTTTCCCCTGTGTTCAGCCTAGATCCTCTCAGATTGGACAATGTTTTATTTTCTGTCCTTGGAGCTCATTAGATTTCTGATTTCTTACAATAAATCCTAAACTGTAGCAGAAATCTAGAGTTCAGGGGAGATCTGGGTGGAGATATGGTTTGGGGGCCCATCTACATTTCTATGGAACCAAGACCCTGCCTGGGAGTGGTTGAAATCACCCAGGGAAGATGTAGAGGAAAGAGAAAACGTTGCTAGTCTGGGCATTATAACTACTTTACATTGCATGCCTTAAAAGACACAAAGTGCTTGTGTGTATATTTTGTTTACCCTTCTAAACTCTTCTACCTTTGTGAGGGAGCTATTATTACTATCCTAATTCTACAAATGAGGAAAGGTGATAGAAAGGGGTAGTCGCTTTGCTAGGTCACAATAGCCTATAGCAACAGCAGTGAGCATCCCTTTTTAAGGCCTCATTCTCCCTTTGAGGTGGCCACCACTTTGTAACTCTAAGAACTGTCATTGCCCCATACTAAAAAAAAAAAAAGTGACAGAAGTAAATGAGATGAGGGCTGTTTATCCCAGAGCCCCTCCTTTCCCTTTGTGGGTTCCTCCTCCCTGGCCCCCCACAACCCATGACCAGCCTGCTGCTGTACAGTATCTTTGGGGAAACCACTGATGTCCTATCCTTGAAGTGGGGGGGCTGTGCTCCAAAGTTACCCCTCCCAAGGTCAGTTCCCTCAGTCTCTCAGACTGTTTAGTACCCCCAAATTTTAGAGGGGTTTGTTTAGAGGAGAGAAATGGTAAATGGTATTTTGTGGAAAAAAGGTAACATAGTCAGGTGTTCAGGAAATGCCGACTTAAATAAACACAGAGACTTTTTTACTACAGTTCTTCACAGAGCATTAAATGTGTTAATAATGTGCATCTCCCCAAGGGGCATATTATGGGAAGAATTTCCCAAATTTATCTGACCACAGAATGTCATCGGAATGAGGTGGTGTTAAAGCAGTAATAGGGAGATACTGGGGGGCAAGGCGGGGCTGAGGGTTTGGAGAACAGCTCAAAGCCACTGGAAGGTTAGCAACCACCTACTTCTCTACCTACGATCACCTGGCCTTGGATGCAGATCTGGACTGATGGGTGGGAGTGTGTGTGTGTGTGTATGGTGAGCAAGTGTGTGTGTGTGTCCATGCACCCACGCACTTAGGCACAGCTCCTATCAGCTCAAAGGCAGGAGCCAGACTGACTTTTATCACATGGCTCTTAAGGTCTCTCATGCTGTAGTACTTGCTCAGGTCTCTCTGGGGACTCCCTGTTAACTAAGGCATAGCGCGCCCCCCAGAGCTTTGGTTGGTTGGGGTTGGGGGGGCCCATTATCATTCCAGAAAGTCTAGGAAGGAGAAGAGGCCTGAAGGACAGACAGCAGCCTGTGGCAGGGGGTTGGGGGGGTTGTAAGGGGGCGCCTCTCTCTCTTTGGCCTGAGGACATGTTGGAGGAGCCTTTGCAGCCAACTTCTCTCAAATCGACACCCTCTGTTTATTTTTGCACCCCTAATTAGCTTTTCAACTTGCCCTTTATTTTTAGAGGTTTCCCATCCACCTCATTAACAGCTCGTAAAAGCTCCTGTCTCATATTTCTACCATTTATACCCTTAATTAAACACAGTGGCCTTTGTTATCTCTGAATAGTGGCCTTGTTAGAATTTAAATAGGATGACTCCAGCTCTTGCCTGATTTTTAAGCCTTCCTTCCCCCTCCTCCAGCCCTTTTGTGTGCCCCTTGTTGCCCAGGGCCCTGTCTCCCCAGGGCGCTTTCTGTCCTCTTTCGGTTGTTTTTTCATAATCAAAGGTTGATATGAATAGTAGAAGACCTGGGATTCAGGCTGCTCTGTTTTGTGTTTTGGTTCAGTTTGGTTGAGGTGGGGTTTTTTGGCACCCTTGGCCTACTTCCTCTACCCCCACCTGGAGTTTTGAAGGACTGAGATTTTTTTTTCAAGCTCTGCCATTCAATGTGTGAACAGAACAGGGACACTTAATTAAATGCACACCAGGACTCATCCCTGATCTTACACCTGCTGATCCTCCCACCTTGTCAGGAGCACTACCTAATTACCTTTTCCTGATGGCCCAGTTTCTTTTCAAACCTTCTTAGCGGGACTGGCCAAAATATCCAAAGCATCCATGGGTGGAGGCACCAATCCCAGACACCACCTTGCAGAAGGAGGCAGGCTGGCAGGGGGCAGAAGAAGCACTTTCAAGCTGGTGACACTCAGGGCACAGGTCTCTAGGGCAGAAACAAAGGTGTTTCCTGGGCAGCGTAGAGGGGTCTGTGGAGGAACCTGCACTGTGGACAGGGCAGGGCAGTGGTCTGTCCTTCATGGCCTGGCCCCAGTGTGCCTTCTGGAGCTCACAGTCTCACTGGTTAAGAGGAGCCCTGGGGGGCAGGCTGAAGGGGCTCCCAGGCCTGCAGAAGTGGGATAGGGCAGTGAGGGTCAGACTCAGCTTGGTTTGAATCTTGGCCCTCCCCTTGGCTGTGGGTGAGTGACTTGACTTGACTTCTCTCACTTGTTTCCTCATCTATGTAATGAGTCGGTATTTATAGTACCTACCTCACAGGGTTGATGTCAGAACTAATCAGGTAATGCATGCATAGAACTTGGCATGGCAACTGGCACATCATAACCATTTAACAGATGAGAGCCATGCTTATTAATATTAGTATTGTTGGAAGATAGCCACTGTAGTCCTAAGTGGTCACTCTAGATCAAACTTAGAAAAGCTTCCAAATATGTATGCTCTGTACCTATTTCTCCCAGAAATGAGCCTATGTTCTGTGAATAGCATAGGATAATTCTGGGTCACTGTAGTGATATTGATTTTAGCCTATAGGAGAAGACACCTACTCATTCATTCACATTCCAATTAATCCAACAGACATTGGCCAAGTATCTATTATGTGCAGCCACAGTGAGATTATCAGCTCTCAAGCAGTCTGCACTCCGACAGGGAAGACCCTAACTATAATGTACATCAGAAAGTAATGTGTTCTAGAAAAGAGATACAAACATTGGCCTTAAAGGGACAGAGAAGAAGCTATTAATTTTTGCCTGGGAGGTGCAGAATTCAAGGAAGATGAAGGAAGGACATTTAAGCAGGAACATGAAGGACAAGAAAGCTTTCAAGGGGCAAAGGAGGGATGGAAGAGCACTCCAGAACAAGGAACAGCATCAGCAAAGTCATGGCAAAGTGGGAATGCCTAGGTGTTTGGGAAATGCAGCCTGTGTGGAAAGGGGAGGTGAACACCTGGGGCCAAATGGTGCTGGTCTTGAATGCCACAGTTAGGAATCTTAAGGAATGGGTGTGGAGGGAGGGGGAAAGGCAAGGAGAAGTGACATTACACCTTTGTTTCAGAGAGATAGCTACCTGGGACTATGTGAGGATAGATTGTCTCCCAACCTTTCACTACCAGGAAATACCTTTCATTAATTTACCCCACAGATCTCACAGTTTGATTTCAGCCCTTTAACAAAGCACATTTATTAATAGTACAGGAAGCTGTATTGAGGTAAATATAGTTTCTAGTAGTTCTTTTAAATATTGAAGATCACTAGACAATCTGGGACCCAAGGGGGTAAAGAAGTCAAAGAGGAGAGACCTTCAGACCCTTCAGTAAGTGCCCCCGACTTCCCTGGCCAGAAGGGAAGGGGGCCTGAGAGGTGGGAACAGGTATGGGACAGTCTATACATAGAATGGACAGAATGTGATGAGTGATTGGGGCCAAGGAGAGGGAAGGATAGAAAGAAAATGATTCAGAGGCCTGGGGCCTGAGGATGAGAATATCAATGGTGCCATAATCAAGAGAGGGGCACAGAAGGACTGGTGTCTGGGAAGGAGGAGAGTCCATTGAGAGGTTCTACAGTCACCTACATGGAGTTTCCCAGCAGGAAGTTGGGAGTTTGGGAGTCATCTCACGACATTTTCTTATGGGCAGAGAAACCGAGGCTCAGATGGCCTCCCATTCACAGACACAGTGCATAGGGCTAGTGGGTGGGGCTAGTGCTCTCCCAGGCCTCCACCTTCCCTTTTGCCTTCTGCTCCAATCAGTCTCTGATTACAGTCTCCTTCCTAAAATTCCCCTTGGACCCAGGCAATGCTGCTTGACTCTAAGGAAAAAAAGACTGGGTTGGGGGTTGGGGCATAGGGGCTGGAAGAGGAGCTCAGGCCCAGGGCAGCCCTCTGTCACTGACTCCTGTCCCCACTTGTGCCAGCCTGTGGTCAGCCTACTTTGGAGCAGATGCTCTCAGTCATGATGAACTTGTCTGCCTTGGCTTTTGCTCTGTGGTGACGGAAGCAAGGGTACAGGAGTGGGAAGCACACGGCTTGCCCTACTGTAGTAGGGGTTGACTTGTAACATCGTTGTTGGGGGGTGACCTTTACAGCACTGGGAGAGCTTCCAGACTGGGTGCCTTTGGTGCTGACACCTTCCTGTTCAGGTCAACAGTGTGCTGCCCAGGGGGTGTCAGACATATCCAGGGTGGGGAATAATCCCATCCCAAGAATGTCTGTGAACACAACCTTCCATGACTGCCTGCCGTGTGGAATTACCTAGAATCAGAACACGATCCTCCCGGTGAGTTCGGGGTCAGGGTTTTCAACTGTCCTACTCCAGGTAAAGCCCCATCTATGATTCTGGGACCAAGTGCTCCTCAATGTGTGGGTCTGGACTTTAGTGGCATTAGAATCTCCTGTCAACTTGCTGACAATACAGACTTTTAGTCTCCATACCAGGTCTAGTGCATCAGAATCTCTGTGGTAGCAATTTACATTTTTACAAGCTTTCCAGGTGATGCAAAAGCAGAGTAAAATTTGAGAGTCACTATTGAAGACTGTCTTTAGCTACCACTACACTTGGTTTTCTAGCAACTGTTTTCCAAACCACAAGCTTGGGATTCTGAACCTAGGTACTTGACTCTGGTCCTCCCCCTCCCTGGCGGTAGGCACTTCATCTCTGGCAGGCTCCCCACAATGGGGCAACTGGATATGCAAGACAGTGGGAGGGAGCCAGATAAGAAAAGAGCTTTGTGCCTGGTTGCTGGTGGAGGACAGAAGTGTGTGCATGAAAAATAACGAGACAGACAATGCACACTGGCATCTAATAAGGGAGCATGTGCCAGCGACAGCTTCGGAAGTATGAAGGTCGCTGTCCTCTGCAGGGGTCTGGGGAGCCTTTTCCAGTTGCAAAGTCTTGAGTTAGGTCTTAATGAATGGATGAGTTTAGGTTTCCCAGGGGAGGGGAGGGCATCCTGACTTACAGAAGAAGTAAAGCCTGGTGGGAGGAAGGGTTGCATTTGCTTGTGGAAATGGGGGTGCAGACCCATGAAGTGTCCTGACACCAGATTGATCCATTGCCAGTTTCATGTAAGGCAAAGTCCTTTATAATTTAAAAAACTTCATGCAAATATTACTCCTTTCTCCCTATGGACAAAAGGGAAATCAGTAAAAGCTTTTGCTTAATAGTGGAATGCATACCAAAGGTATTACAGTGATGAAACTACTAGGGACTTGAAGACCTAGTGGCTCTTCAGGGGTTGATCAGTAGTTGGCCAGGGGCCACATCTGGTTAGTTTGCCTAATGTTTTTTTAATTTGAATTTGAACATCTTTAAATAGAGCTTGTACCCTCCAGGGTGCACAACCTGCCAATTTACCTTTATTTTACATCCTCACAGATTCATGGCCCATGCTTAGCCACTAAGGTCTTCACTCCGTGGTCTTTCACTCCATGGATCTTCATTGAGGAGAGTCAGAAGTGGAAACCTTAAATAGAGGAGACTACAGCAGTGTATTTTTTCCTACACAAACACAACAATAATAGTATATTATACAGCAGTAATAGTACAAGGCCTTTTGTGTTCCTGGACCTGATTCCAATGTGTGCGTGCATTTGGGAGGGTGTCTTCCCCAACCCCGACAACACTAAGCAATTCTTGGACACAAGCAGTGTGTCCAAGAACTCAGTTATGACCCTATCTGCTCGGAGACAGCACCAGATTCCCCAGGTTGAGGGCTGTCCTGCAAGACTGCTCTCCACCCCCCACTCCAGAGGCTGGTCACATGCCCCAGGCAGTTACGTGTGCTTCTTACCTACTGGATGCACATTGGAGGGTCCAATGACCTGCCCACTAGGTTTGATTAATTTGCTAGAGCTACTCCCAGAACTCAGGAAAACACTTATAGTTACCAGTTTAATAAAGGATACTACAAAGAATACAAGTTAACACCCTGATGAAGGGAGACATAGGGCAAGGTCCCAATAAAGGAGCTTCTATACTCGTGGAACTTGGGGCCTGGCTCAGTGGCACATGGAAGTGTCCTGGTTCCCCAAGGGTAGAATCTCTTTCCAACAGAAAAGCAGGATCTGAGAGTGCAATATGCTCTTCTCCTGGGCTTTTGTGAGGGTTCCTTCCACAGTCATGATTGGCTAAATCATTGGCCATTAGCTGATTCAACGTCCAGCCCTTGGGTGGGGCCCGAAAGTCTTACTAACATGCCAAGGCCCCCATCTCACCTTTAAGATTCTGCAGTGTTTTCAGAACTATGGATGAAGACCAAATATACCTGGGAAATCTATATTTGGTCATCTGAATCACCAAATAATATGTATGTCTTACAACTCATTATACTGCAAGCAATAACCCAGGAAGGAAATAATGAGGATCCAGAGAAAAAAGTAGGGCAGTGAGACAACACAGGAGAACAAATAAATATAACTTAGCTGGCCAGAGGAGTGGGTGCAGGGTATCAAGGATGAGACCAATGGAGCAATGCTACTGAAGCCCGCAGGCACCCCAGGGAGCCAGCTCCGAGAGGTCGCTGTGGGCAACACTGGGCTGAGGTTTCAGCAGGCTGACCAGGGCCTCATCTCACAGGTGTGAGCTTTGGCCTGTGCCCGGGGAAGTGTGGCAGCTGCGGATCAGCTTCAGCAGGGAGGCAGAGGTGAGGTGGTGGAAGGAGTGGTGGGTGACATTGGCCAGGGAGAGGGTAAAGAATTGGAGAGAGGACAAGGACTGGGCTTGGGGGTCTTCTCACTGCTGGAGGTGTGTGGATGAGAGTTGGGGTGGCTGCCAAAATGGGTCCTATGATGGAGACTAGAGTCAGGAGAGAACCTCAGGGTGGGAGGGCTGATCATGCCGGAGGCACTCTGGGAGCCATCAATAGATGCACCGGGAATGCTTACTTTAGTAAGCCATTGGCTTTGCGCACTGGTGAGAAGGCAGTGGGGTGCATGTTCAAGTGATTTGGCCCTGCTTCAAGTGAGGGGACACTTAGGTGGGGGAGTCATGCATATTTGGCTTCCCCTCAGGGGTCAGCATGGAGTCCCTACACAACCTGGCTCTGAACTGGACAGTGGAAGGGTGGCCTCTCTTCTGCACGCCACTGTGTACCCCCTGCATAACTGGGCTGGGCCAAGGCTGAGCAGTTGGACATGAGCTGGCTCACCAAGCCCCGCTCCCCAGGCAGCCTAGAACACCAGAGCCCTTCTGTGCGCCTCAAGGCAGAACTGCACTCTGTTAAATGAGCTGGAGTTGCCTAACTTTTCAGTCTGCCTAGGCCACTTAAATTTCCAGGCTGGCTGAACACCAGCCAGTTTTCCATTTGGGTTTCAGTTGTTCCTCCTCCTCGCACCTTGGTGCCCAGCAAGGTTGAAGAGACCAGGTTGGCCGCTGCTGAAAGTGGGGGAGCTCACTTTGGGGGCTGGGGGTGAAGTTCGAATGAAAACTGTTCAGTGCTGCTTGGCTTCATGTTTTTCCCCAGAGTGAAATCCAGCTGGTTTGTTCCCCCAGTTTCTCTCTGAAGCAGTAGCCGGTATTTATAGAGGACTGAACCAAGGGCCGATTAGTTCAGAATGGAAATTCCTGAGTCTGGGGTTCTCTGGAACAAGCAGCTCTTGCCTTTCTCTCCTCAGAGTTCAGCCAAGATTTTCTCTTGAAAACTTCAAGCTCTGAGAAGTCTGGAGGCACAAATGGGGGATCTACATAAAAACCTACTGATTGCCTTTCTCTTGGTGAGGACGCCTATTTTAGTGTTGATGGCAGGAAAGCAGGTGAGGGCCAGGAGAGCGGACCAGTTGGGGGCCCCGAGGAGCAGCTGTGGCTCCAGCTCTCCAGGGGTGAGGGGCATTGTCTCCTGTTCCTGCCCCCTCTAGGAGACCTTGCTTCTGAAATCATGTGCCCCTGCTAACCTACTGAGCAGAAACTAAAACTGGCTGTTGTTAGCACAACCCTTCCAGCTGCAAGGAAAAGGAACTGTGAGATACGTGACATTTAAAAAGACAGCTGGAATGAGTGAGATATCGACTGACACATTTATTAAATGTCACCACTTTTGTTTCTCTTCAACGTTCAGTGCCTTAAGTCATTCTAAATTAATTACACAGCCACTTGATTTATTCCTTACATTCGCCCTCCCTGCTCCCTCTCACCCTCTCCAGACTGATGGGTAGTGTTGCGGCTTATTCCTTTCATTCTCAAATTACGCAGTTATGACAGGTGATCAGGCCATCAGGGCAAGAGGAGATGGTCCAGGTGGCTGTGCCACATCATACTCTCAGGCTGCCGGCCAGAAGCGGAGCCTGGCCACTGCCGCCGAAGTGACCATGCCTCTGTTTTACAGGCGAGGGGAAGGGGGCTCGGAGAGGTTAGAGGACCTGCCCTGGGTGGAGTGTGGAGACATGAGGAGCCAGGACTTGAGCCACATCTTCTGGCTCCAGGCTCTGGAGTTTACAAATGTATTGGCATCACAGAGGTGAATCCATCCTCACACAGCAAATCCGCAGGAAACAGCCTTATGTATCAGGTGGCCAAGGGGATTAAATAGACTGGAGAATATAGTTCTGTGCCACGCCTTGCCCCACAGCCGCTTCCTTGCCAAGGAGAGAGCAAGTGGCGAGCATCAGGGCAGCTACAGGTTTGGGACCAAGAGGCCCAGAAAGAACCTCTCTGCATAGGAAGTCAGGCATATCTGGACCATCTAGGAAAGAAAGGTATGGGTAATTTAAGGAAAACACTGTCTGAAGCTTGTCTGGTTCTTTGATTTCACAATTCATTCTAACTGCTGTGTGTCATTGTCAGTAATTTCTCCAGGGAGATGAAAGACCGTGGTACAAAGGGCTGTAGCCCTTTCAACTGTGATTAGTAAGCCCTCAGTCATCTCAGGGACTTGAGTTTCCAAAAAACACTTCCAGTTTCTAGCCATGGGTTTTCATTCCTTATTATCCCTGCCTGACAGGCCCCCGTAAACCTGGCTGAGACACAGGCTGCAAGGTGGAGCCACAGAGAAAAAAAGGAAGAAATGCTACCTGTCTCAAGATGCCTGAGGCTCCTGCCCACACTGGTGCTCTGCATCTCTCTGGAAATTTCCTTGATGTGTCACCAAACTTCCCATCCAAGCTGCACAGAAAAAAGAGTCACTTTAGGGCACAGAGAGTCACATACCTCCCCACTCCTCCCCCCGTACTAATTCACTGTCCTCAGCTGAGCTTCTGCAGGAGAACCACCACTCTGGGACTGAAAGGAAAGAGAAGCAAGAAGGCAGGAGAGCTGAGCTGGCTTGTGGGAGTTCCTGGTTTGCAGGGGCCCTCTGAACCCTCCTAATTGTTCTGCCCTCCCTCCCCCATGGCAGCTCACCACTGATTTCCCTTTTCATCAAGTCTGGCGGCACAGGCTTTGTTTGGAACTGCACATTGTACAGTGATGAGCCCTCCTGCCTTTTCTGAGCCCAGTGGAGCTGCTAAGATGTTGCAAGACTTCACTCTTCCTTGCACAGTCTGCATACAACACAACTATGTCATGGCTGGCTGGGGTTGGGTATGCTGAGCGGACACAACTCTAGCTGTTTCTAGAGATGTAACTGATGTAGGGGATCAAATTAGTATGTGTGATGATGGTTCACAAAGAGGCCATGGCAGGGCTTTCTCCAGGAAGGAATGAGGCCAGCGTCTCAGAGGGTACATTTAGCATGCACCATGAAAGGTATTTGCATTGATGGCTGGCGTAGATAATCTTTCTCTAGAATGCCTTAAATCGCTGGTATATCCCTGGCATTGTCCTTAACACATTATAGAGTAATTCTTTATTTATGTGTCTGTCTCCTCCTCTGTATTTTGTTATAAGGCAGCTTAGCATTATGCTTATGCATGTGAACTCTGGAATTTCATTATCTGTGTTCAGTGGCGTGGCCTTGAGTTTCCTAACCTCTTAGGGTAACAGGAAGAGTTAAATGACATAATGGATGTAAAGCACTTAGAACACTGCCTGGCATATAGGAAGTGTTTAGTGTTAGTTATTATTATTCATTTGTGTGCCCTCAGCCTTACATGTTATTTGATATATTACATTAGGTGATTAACACATTTTTAGTGGATGAATACTTACATTCATGCAGAAAAAGAAATGAGTCTGTATTCATGGGGGTAAGTCTAGCTGAAGTGTCTGAGTATTCCAGGCTGAGCAGGGCATAAGAGGGCTGTTTTGTTGTGCAGTTGAGTTGGTTCAGTGGTTTGGGCCAAGACATTTGTAGCTGCTGGAGATGACTTTCCCAGGATATTGGCAAGAGCTTAATTTAGTGTAAAAGGTCTGGTTAGCTGGCTTGAGCAACAGGACTATGCTTGATCCTGTACCAAGGATCACAACACATGTTTATCAGTAGGAAACCCAGAGGTGAGGATGAGTTTGTGAATAGAATGTCAGCAAATGGTGCCTTGTGGGTGATTATGGCTCAAGATTTGGGTCCCTGTCAATACTACCCAAAACAATCCACAGACTCAATATAATCCCTATCAAAATACCAATTTTTTTTTTTTTTTTTTTTTTTTTGCAGAAGCCAGTTCATCCTGAAATTGACATGGAATGTCAAGGAACCCCAGAGAGCCACAACAAGTTGGCAAAGAACAAAGTTGGAGGATTCACACTTTCTGATTTCAAAACTTACTAGAAAGTTACAGTAATCAAAACAGTGTGGTATTGGTAAAAAGATAGAAATATAACTAGTAGAATGGAAAAAAAGATAAACCCCAGAAATAAACTGTCACATATATGGTCAAATGATTTTTAACAATGATCAATGCCAAGATCATTCAATGGGGAAAAGACAGTCTTTGCAACAAATGATATAGAAAAAACTGGATTTCCACACACAAAGGGAAGAAGTTTTGTATACTTACAATACACCATATTCAAAAATTAACTCAAAATGGATCAATGACCTAAGTATAAGAGCTGAAACTACAAAACTCTTACAAGAAAACAGGGGGAAAGCATCATGGCCTTGGGTGTAGCAATGATTTCTTGGATATGACACCAAAGGCCCAGGTAACAAAAAAACAAAATGGACAAATTGGACCTCATCAAAATAAAAAATATTTGTGTATCAATGGACATGATCAACAGAGTAAAAAGGCCACCGGCAGAATGGGAGACAGTATTTGCAAATCATATGTTTGATAGGGATTAATATCTAGAATATATAGAGGACTCCTAAAACTCAACTGTAAGATAAATTCTAGCTGGAATAAGCAGGCAAAGAGAGGCAACAAAGGGCCAGGCAATTTATTTAAATACCCCTGGGTGAGGTTCTGTGGCCTTATTGCCAGAGGCTAGAGAAGTCACACCTGGTTAGGGAGGTGGGGCGCTTATAAGGGATTAGGAGGGGGAGGAGTGGGCAAGCTATCCTAGGGGGTGTGGAGAGGTATGATTGGCTAAAGGTGACATAATAGTCAACTAGAAACTTTTTTCTTTCCAAGAGGGAGGAGGCTGACATCTGGGTCTTAGTTGGCACATCAGGATGAAATTCAGGGAGAGCTGTCCCCTTTCTATATACAGCACAGACTTTGGGGTCTGGTCTGTTCTCCCCCTATGGCATCTCTCTGTTCTGTTTGCATGTCCTTGTTTTTCCTTTCTCCAGCCTAACATTCCAGCCTTTTGGTCATAATGGGCGACGACTCAATCTGGCTACATCCGGCTGACAAGGGGCGTCGTGGGGGTTTGAGGCTGGTATTAGGCTGAAGGAGGTGGTTCAGTGGGAGGAGGTGCATAATGGTGAAGTAACATCTGGTTGGTGGCGACCCGGGTCATCTGGGTTAGCTGCTGTTGGAGGAACCTGAGGACACAGGGGCAACTAAGAGTAAACCACAAACTGTTATTAAGGGGCCCAGTAGGGGCATTAGCCAGGCCATTATAGGGATCTGGAATTCTGGATGGAGTTTACATCTCAATGACTAGTATTAGGATTTAGTATAGATAAGACTGCATTACTGAAACAATACTTTTCTCTAAAATCACCCTTATTTTTATTAGAAGTAGTTAGATTAAGAGAATAATTAACAGTTGGCTTGATTATTTGCATAAGTGCAGCAAGAAGAGCAATTGATTACATGGGCTCTTATAACTATGCTTTGCTGGAACCTTTTGTAAGGAATTTCAGATTGGACTTTTAAGGGCCTCTTGAGGCCAGAAAGCCAAGCCAGACTTGCCATCAGGTTGTGCCTGCAGTACCTGTAGATTTGGGTGAATTCCTCTCTTCTTGAGGTTCCTGCACTTGCCAGGAAGTGACCTTCTTAACTCACCTGGTAAGGCTGCTGGGAACTCTGTAAGCAAGGTACCAGGCCAGTTCTTCCAAGGGGCTTTGTTGGCTTTATAAAGTCAACCTTAGTTCTTTAAAGCTGTCCATATCTGAGTTTACGCATGTGTTTCTCAGGTATGACATTCCACTCAAAGCCTTGGTAGTATAACCAGTGTTTTTAATTGGTCCTCTTACAAGGAAAGCAGATTCTTATTGAACTTGTGCAAATAATTATACTGCCATGAAATATAAAAATAGTTACTGAGAGTTTTTAAATTCTGGAGGGATCAGGTAGAGAGAAAAATAAAGTTTCAATTCTGCTTATAAAGGCAGTCATTTACTAAACTGTTGTCAGCTTAAGAGAAAAAGCTTAAAACACTTTATCAGCAACATCTGAAACAAAAAGTCACAAAACTATCTTCCTTAGCTTACTTAATCTTATGTAACTAATACCTGTTCTGCTGAAATCTAGTTCTTTTCTAGTGTAGGAGTAATAAAACAGTGACTATAAATGGCAAAAGACTTACAAATGACCGTGGTTAAAGATCTAATGAGAGCTTACTCTAAGACAGTTGACATAAGGAAATTGATATTTCTGTAATACAAAACATTCAGTAACAAAGTTTAGCATTATTCTCTTTGACAGTGCTTTCTAGGTAATTAAGCAGGTAAGTATATATCAGATAAATAAGCCAAATTAGTCAAATACTTTCTCTAATGAGAAAAAAATTTCTCTGACATGTTCCAGGGGCCCTCTGGAAAATATCAGAGTTAACTAGAGGCAAAAGCACCTTTTTTGAATTTGATTTTGGGAAATTGTCAGAAGAAAGTTTTAAGGCACTTGCTTAAATAGGATTATAGGATGCTATGAAGCAACACTTATCTAATTAACTAGAATGACAACAAAGTACTTCAAAGGCAAATAAAGGTTACACAGTTATTATCAAAGTTTAGCTTTTAGTTTTCTTAATATTAAGATCTCATTTTCTTAAAGACTCTGACAACTCACTGAGACTTTAAGCATAAGAAACTGCTTTGATAAAACAATTAGAAGAACTTTCTGCAGTCTTTCAATATTAAGAGCTAACAGTTAAGAAAACTTTGTCTTTTTAACTGAAAACAAAATTCAAATTTTGCTGTGTAATTGATACTGAGACTCATTTGCTTTAATTTTATATAGCATGACCATATTAAATTCTTCTACAAACTTTTTACAACTTTCTTTTATCAAAAGACATTTTTTAGCATGCAGAAATGTTTTCCTTACTACTTTAAGTAGTTTTGATCAGAACTTAAAACTATTACTTTTAACCTTCAGTGAACACTGAAAAATAGGCTACTGTAAACTGTTACACTAGCATTCTTCAGATTGATACATTTATGAATGTATATTATCATTTTTGGAAATGTGCTTTATAGCACAATTTCTTATTAGGTACAAAATATGTCTAACTTAGCAAACTTTAAGAATTTTGGTTACTACAAAAATTCTCAGACTGTTTGCATATATATATATACTGTTATACATTAATACAGTATTATTATTAAGATATTTATTTGCTAGGCTTGTTTACTTATTTTTAGCAACTACATTAGATTACTTACAAAACTTTTACTGAATGTTAGACAAAGCTAAGCTTTTAAGCATTTTACTCCTAAAAGATTTAGCAGATAACACTGAACTAAATGACCTTAGGTAAACTTGGGCAGCTGATAACAACAAGGACATGCCCGCCTCAGCTAAACTCATATTAGCTTTCATGCTTAACATTTTTTTTTACTAGATTCTCTGGAAGTTCCTAGAATGCTCAATCTTCACAAGCGCTTGTTTTTAAATAAAATATTTTTCATTTATACACTTAGACACACAAACGTACAAACTGAGATACAACGACTACAGTCAGCAACACTTTTTTCATAAAAACATATACACAGATAGACAAACCAATACAAAGACTTAAGTTACTGATATCCATTTGCCGTCTCTCTTCTCAGCTTCTTGTCTGTGGCTTCTGGAACTAGAGGGCGGGAGGGGCGTGTTCTGGTGGGGGAAGAGGGCGGTGAGGGTGGAAGGAGAGGGGGAGGGGGTGGTGCAGCCACCAGAAGAGGAGAGTAGGACAACAGCATGGTTGAGAATGCAGGACTTTAAGATGGAGGCGACACGTGGGAAGACAAAGGACTTAGAGATGGTGGTGGAGAGAGGGGGAGGGGATTGTGAGCTGAGGGAGGTGGGCGACTGAGGTTTTCTGGCACATCTGAAAGGGAAGAAGGACTGGGCAGAGTAAGAGGCTGACAATCTTTAACTGGAGATCGGGCCAGGAGAACTTGAGTTATAGAACACTTAACATAAAGGCTTTGATGGGAGTGCAAAGTCTAAAAAGCCTGCACATATGGGATTTCATTCTACTTTCTGCTCCGGTGGCAATAATTAGTTAAGTCAGTGAGGAGGCTAAAATCAAAAGTTCCCTCAGGGGGCCAGCGAGATTGGTTGTCCAAGGGATACTGAGGCCTGGCCTCAGAGCAAAGGAAGACTAACTTCCGTGTGCGGACTTCCCGGGACAAATATAGAGTAGCCAGATTAGAAATGAGACACCACAGCGGGATCTGAGCCTCTGATTTCATGGGCTGGTTCCTCATGTCTGTGACCACTTCCCAAAAAATATCCCACTAAGAGGAGCACCCAGCATCCCAAGTACACTAAGTCAGGGGAGATGGCCTGGGAGCCTGGGTGAGGGATGTCTCCCCCACCGCAGGGCCAGGGGCGAGTATCCCGGATACTCACAACAGATGGGCTGAATGCCCGGACCTGGACGTAGCTACGATTTCGGATGGACCAGGTGAAACGGAGTTAGGAAGGGAAGCAGAGTGGGGGAAACTGAGGGACTCACCAGAAAATAATCTATGCAGCGGAGAGCAGGCTGAGGTCCTGGGTCGAGGAAGAAGGGGGCGGGGCCACTGATGGCCGATCGGGGCCTCACGCTCACACTCCTCCCGGGTTTCGGCACCATATGTAAGATAAATTCTAGCCGGAATAAGCAGGCAAAGAGAGGCAACAAAGGGCCAGGTAATTTATTTAAATACCCCCGGGTGAGGTTCTGTGGCCTTATTGCCAGAGGCCAGAGAAGTCACACCTGGTTAGGGAGGTGGAGCGCTTATAAGGGATTAGGAGGGGGAGGAGTGGGCAAGCTATCCTAGGGGGTGTGGAGAGGTATGATTGGCTAAAGGTGACATAATAGTCAACTAGAAACTTTTTTCTTTCCAAGAGGGAGGAGGCTGACATCTGAGTCTTAGTTGGCACATCAGGATGGAATTCAGGGAGAGCTGCCCCCTTTCCATATACAGCACGGACTTTGGGGTCCGGTCTGTTCTCCCCCTATGGCATCTCTCTGTTCTGTTTGCATGTCCTTGTTTTTCCTTTCTCCAGCCTAACATCAACAACAATAAAACCTAATTCAAAAATGAGGAAAATACTTCAATGGCCATTTTTCTAAAGAAGATATACAAATAGACAGTAAGTACATAAAAACATACGCAACACTGTGAATCATTAGGAAAATGCAAATCAAAACTACAATGGAGATACCACTTCATACCCATGAGGATATCTACCATCAAAAAACAAACAACCAAACAAACCCCAAAATAAGTATTGGTGAGAATGTGGAGAAACTGGAACTTCTGTGTACTCCTTGTGGGAATGTAAAATGAGGCGACCACTATAGAAAACAATATGGTGGCTCCTTAAAGTATTAAAAATAGAATTACCATCTGAGCCAGCAATTCCCATCTGCATATAATCCCAAAGGAATTGAAAGCTGGGACGTAAAAAGAGATTTGTACTCCTGTATTTACAGCAGCATTATTCACAGAACAGAGAAAGGTGGAGGCAACCCAGTGCTCAATGATGGATGAATGGAAAAAATGCAGTATGTACATACAATAGAATATTAGTCTTAGAAAGAAAGGAAATTCTAACACATATTACATGAATCTTGAAGACATTATGCTAAGTGAAATGATCCAGACATAAAAGGACAAATATCATATGATTCCACTTATATGAGGTACCTAGAATAGTCAAGTTTATAGGGACAGAAAATAGAATGATGGTTGCCAGGTGCTAGAGGGTGGAGGGAATGGGGAGCTTCGGTTTAATGGATACAAAGTGTCAGTTTTGCAAGATGAAGGAAGTTGTGTGGAAGGATGGTTGGTGGTGGCGGCTGCATAACAATGTGAATATAGTTAAAGCCACTGAACTGTACACTTAAATATGGTTCAAATGATAAATTTTACGACATGCATATTTTACCACAATTTTTTAAAAAGGCAAGAGCATAATTGAGGGGGGAAGATAGAAGTGGGTCCTTGCAAATATGAGTGAAAATAGATTTGTGAATTAAGTTATGTTTAAGCACTTTGGATTAACTTGTTATGAACAATCATTTTATGAAGCTCTTGATTGATCTGTTTTTGTCCATGAGCATTCTCATCAATCAGCTTTGCTTGGGCACACCTGCATTATTATTCACATCACTTTCTTTTTCCTTGACCTCTAAATGCTGATGGTTCCTGAAGAAGCTTTCTTTGAGAGTCTCCTTGTCTACTTGTACCCACGTGGCAGTGTCAGCCTCCTGTCTCCACATCTCATTTTGGTGTGTAAGCTTTCTATAAATTAACATCTCCCAGCTAACCTCTGCCCAAGCTGCATGTTGAATGGCAGCTGTCTGCTACGCATCCCTCCAACATCTCAGATTCGGTCTGGCCCAAATCAGACTCATCATTTTACCTTGTTCGGCTGAGTTCTGGTTTCTACTGAAGGTGCCATTCTTTTTCTGGTGCCTCAAGCATAAAAACATACAATACTTTGAATCCCCCTCCCTTCTCCCTGTCTTCCAGGTGTGCTCAGCTGTCAGCCCCCTGTGTTTTCCAACTGTGACCACCACATCCTGCACAGGTGCCCTTGCTTCCCTGGCACTGCTTATGCCTAGCTGAGCCCTCTGTCACCCGCTTGGGTGGCCGGCTGCAGCTCCCCAATGCTCTTTTCACCTCCAGACTCTCCTTGCAGGCTCCCCACAGCTGTGCTGGGGAGAGGCCAGTCCTGATCCCTGTACTAGGGAATCAGACATCAGCACAGGGCTCACTTCGAAGAGGAGCGGGACACAGGACAAATCATGAAGTCCCTAGGGGCTGAGAAATAGCCCAAGGAGGTGAGGCTGGGTAAGTGGGTGAGATCTGGCAGCTAGACGGCTTTTCAAAATCACGCAAGTCTTGCCATTCCAGGTGATCAGCTCATTAGGGAGCAAAAGCCAAGCAAGCAAAGGAGAGAGAAGGGGCTGGAGACCCACTGCCCAGTGAGGAAGCTGGAAGAACCAGGCAGGGGCCAGGCTATAGCCTACAGCGTGAGGTTCAGGGCAGGGTCCTGGACAGAAGGTGGCACACTGCCCGGGAGGCTAGGCTGTTGTGCTCAAGGGGTTACTGAGCTCCCCTGGACTCAGAGGACTCGGCAGCCCTGGAAGCCACTCCACTCTGGGCCTTCACCTGTTTGGGACTCCAGCCTAGAATGTGCCCCACCTCATGAATTCCACATCCCCAAATCCTACACCTCCTTAAAAAGCAGAGATCAGACACCCGTTCTTTCTCGAAGCTGTTTCTCCTTCCACCGGACTGAGATACTCTTTCTTGAACTTTTGTAACCTTTTATTTCATCTCCCTTCCTGCACTTATCACTTTATACCTTGGATTATAGTTACTTATATTGCCAATTTACTAGACTAAAAGGCTTTTTTTGGTGGGCAAGATTCAAGCCTGAGGCTAGCTCAGTTGTGTGGCTCAATATGCAGCCCTTGACTTTATTCAACAATGAATAGACTAGTTTCTCCTTATCTGTTTCTCTGGACCAGCCATTGGGTAGCTGCCTGACTCTATGGGTCTGCTAACTTTGCTGTGGTCTTCCCAAGTGTTGCTTACCAAATATCTACAGTTCCTATTCCCCTGCGCTTGAACCCCTCATGTTTTAGGGGTCCACTTGCACAGTTCTGGGCAGTGAACTGTGAAGGGAAGTGACTTGTGTTCCTCCTGGGCCAGAACACCGAGGCCAGCATGAGACCCTTCTGATCGCTCACCTCCTTCAGGGATGACAACTAGCGATACACAAGATGTTGCCTGCTCTGGCACCCGGGTCCCCATGAACGAACCTGATGAGCAGAGCCTCCGTCCCCCAGCCCCTGCTGCCATGTGAAGGGCACCTAGCACAGATGAGAAATAGGCCTTTGTTGTCTTCAGCCACTGACCCCTGAAGGTTGTGACTGTGGCATAACCCAGCCCAGCCAGCCAGACACATTCACCCTGTTGGTCGATCTGCTCTAGATAGGACCAGGACATCACCGAATCCCACTGGCTGATGGGTGACCCAGTGGCAGGCAGAAGCAAGGAGAAGCCACATCTTTAGGCAGCAGAGTGCTTCTCTCAGCAGTTCAGTTCCCTCAGAGGCATCTCACTGTGGAGTGCCAATAATTTAGATGCACATGTGCAAGACCCAATGGTATCTTGCACTTTCCTCTCTACAGGCTGCCTTCTAAATTAATTAAAAGCCAGGGGTAAGCATAGAGTATATTCTATTAAATTAGAATGTTCTTTTTAAATCTTTGAATCTGCAACAAGATTTTCTCAGCACCCAGCCAAGTTATGTTTTATGAGAGTTAGCAGGATTCCGCTCCTGGTGGGCAGAAGCAACACACTTCCCAGATATGAGTGTGACCCACTTCCCTGGAGAAGCTTCGGCATCTGGAGGGGCTGCTTGTTGAGATGAACAGCTGAGGAAACAGCAGATCCCTGCACACCTGAGCCAGAGGCCTGACAAAACACGGGTGGATTCTAGCCTTCTGGGGTATGTAGGTATTCCATGGGCAGGATAAATAACAGACAAGCCTTCTGCAGGACCTCTGATTAAAGGGAAGTGGCTATGTGAAGCAAAGATTAAAAATCAAAGCTTTGTAGTGTCCTCCTATGTGCATGCTGACTGCTCAACCTCAGGAACACACAATGACAAGAGAAACGGGCAAGAGACAGAGATTTAATTGAATAAAAACTCCAGGCTGTGACAGGGGTGGGAAGACACAGAGCAGTAATTAACAACATAATTTTTTAAATGATGATGCAATTAATTAACATCCTGAGTGGGAGGGGGGGAGGCATCTTTCATTCCAGAAACACTGCCAAATAAAGGAGAAGGGAACTTAGCATTTTTAAAAAACCATCTATGTGCAGAAAAGCCTAGCTATGGTGACTTCAGCAAGGCTCACACACCAACCAAAGAAAGACGTTCCTCATGGCAGAGGAAGCTAGCAAATGAGTCAACCTGGTGTTTCATTTTGTTCTGAAACTTGTAATTCATTTTATTCTCCTCTGTGAGGGGGAGAAACTGGGCTAGGTAATGAAGTTGGCTGTCATTTAGGTTTCATTCATGCTGCAGGCTGAGAACTGTGTCCCCTGAGGATGCTGGGGGTGGGCTCCAGGAGCTGAGAGCACTCCTGGGAAGGTGGGGAGCTGGCTCCTGAGCATGTAGAAATTTACCAGGTCTGTTGTAGTAGGCTTGGTAGCAGTTGGTTAGGGCAGGCAGGGGGCTGACCATTATCTGCCTCAGGAAATGATTTTACACAGCCATTGAGAGGCTCACTCATGTGAGATGGCTGCTTGGACATGAGGAATTTCTGAGACCGATGAGTATTCCATGATTTACACTGATCACACTCCTTCCCTGAAGGGTTAAGTGGACGTCCTCATCTGCCTACAGATTTGAAGATGATAGCTGGACCTGCATTTTTGAGTTCATTTCTGGAAGGATCCGCTCACACTAATTTCTGGGCTCCTTATGACCCAGGAAACTCAACTGCTCCCTTCATAGTTGCAGGACCCTCTGCATCTGCTCAGTGATTGGGATGGCCATCTTGATGGGGTCATTCTAGAGTCAAGAATCAGAATGAAGTTTACAGCCTGCTGGGAGTCTTGTCATGACCTCTAGAGTGAAGGAGAGAGACCTTCGCTCTCAAGAACATCCAGTTGCAGGGCTGCCTGACTAGGAAGGCCTATCAGTCACAAGACATTTGGAGAGAAAAGAAAACTTATCTTTATACCAGTGATATATTTGCCCATAGCCAAAAGGCTCATTATAAGAATTTGGGTTTCTAAGCTGAAAACTTCTGTGACCATAATATCCTGTACCTTATGCTCAATCTAGCCATTGTTAGGACCAGAAGACACCACCCAAAGTTATGTCAGCAGAGAAACCTGATAGTTTGGCTTACAATAGGGTTACTTTATTTAGTGCTGCTCCTAAAGCGTGACACATATGAAAAATGAGACACAAGGTGTGTGAACAGCTTTTATGTTCTTGACCTACCATTTTTGAAAGATGGGATTCTTTCCAAGCAGACTTCCCTCTTTCAGATCACACACAGAGATCTGGAAATAGGCATGGTGTAGTCACAGGCTGAAATGGAAACTCCCTTCCACGCATTTTCCAGGGCTGTACAGACTGAGATTGAGCAAATCAACTTAGCTATAGGGGGTTGGTGGGAAGGCCACTATTAACTCAACAGAAATGTACTATTACAATACAGAGTAGTTAAAACATTATTTTTCCTAAACTGAATTTGGCCTAAGGTAAAGATCTAAAGGAAAAAAACCTTCACTACCACTGAAACAAACAAATATTGAAGTACTTAGTAATTTATGGAACTAAAATTTAAGATGAATATTGTCCCAGAATCAAGGGGGCTAAAATAGACTTACATTGATCTGGTTTCAATCAAGAGACTGTTCATAGAAAGATGGACTCGTGCTATTACTTGGATTTCATAACTGCCCATTCAGAAGACATTTTTATCTAGGTTTTTCTTTGATGTGCTTAGGCATTTTAAAGAGCTGCACAATACTCCATAGAATTTTAAAGCTACGTTTAACACAGAAATCCTCCTGGAACATATGTGCCTACTTTTCTTTACAACGAAGGTTATTTCTGAGACCAAAGATACTGTTTTCAAACAAATGTGGTCATTAACTGTGGCGTGCCAGAAAACATATGGCATGTTACTTTCAGCAGAATCATTCCTAAAGAAAGTGACTAAGTTCCCATGAGGTAACAAGACATTTTCAATTCATGAGGAAGGGGAGCAAGGAGCTCGGCAGGACCAGCTGAAGGCTCACAGACACCTCAGAGTGGCCATAATTCCAACAGGCCCCCAAGAGTCCACATCTCCATTTATGTCACACCAGCGAAGAGCTTCTAAGAGTCAGAATTAACCTTGTAAGACTCTTTCACCAGTTTGCACCATTCCTGCAGGCCACTGAAAAAGCACACAGCTCCACAGCTCACTCTTCCTCCTTCTCCAGGGCTGTGGAGCTTGGTGGAGACACAAAATGGAACTTAAACCACCTCTTTGGAAAAGACGACTATTTTACACTGTTTTAGAGAACTCCCCTCTTCATTTTGTCCTACTTTTTTTTCTCCTTTTCTTGGCAGCAGATCCATAAGAAGTGAAAACCACAGAAAACATCACCTTGGGAGACAGAAAGACTAAGACAGCTCTGACCACACAACAAGAGCCTGGGCCTTGACCTACATGGGGCAGTTAAGACTCTGGAGTTGGAGACATGCTGTCACTGCCCCCGCCGCTGCACAGCACTGTGTAGACAGTTGAACAAGTGCAGAAAGAGCACTGCTGAGTCCCGTTTGCATCGTGCGGCCGTGAGCTCATGGTGTCGGAGGTGGTTTTGGAGATGGGCACGAGCTCTCGCTGTCGAAGCTGGCAGCTCGGCCCTGCCACTGTGGAGAGGAGACAAAGCCTGTTAGTGGTTGCTGAGGCTATTTACATTTCAACTTCCAAAACTTATCTGGCCCATGCACTGAATTCACCTTTCCCAGCTTTTCATAAGCTTTCTTAAATTTTGCTGTCAGCCAGCCATGCACAACATAAAGAAAACAGCTTTAGAGCTTCTTCTTTGGAATACCTGATTTTTGAAAGAAGACCTACTGCAGAGATGATTAAAGCTTCCTCCACTGTGTGTGTGTTCATGAGGCGCTATGAGTGAACCATTTCTGAGTGCTTCAGCCATTTTTCATACTGAGAATCAGATTATGGTAGCAGCCGAAGAGGCAGTCTGCAAAGGTTGCCCTGACTGCCAAGAACCCAGGATCATGAATTATTAGCAATTTGTCTGGGAGCTGTTAGTACAGCTCAAAACCTGATATTGCTTTAGCTCTGGGCTCTCGTGTTCAGTCTTAATGCTTCCTATGGGCATTCCCTCCCAACAGGCGAAGAGGGAGGAGGTGGGGAGCCAGCAGCCCCTTTCCCTTTCTGACGCCTCCGCCCTCTCTCCCAGCTCTCCGTCTCTCAGGCTGCCTCCTCAGCCTGACCCTAATCCCTCTGTGAAAGGTGAGGTCATGAGGCATGATGGAGTGGAGGAGAGAGCTGAGGGTGGAAGGACCCCTGCTTGGGCGGCTCAACCCTTCTTTAAACGGGAAAGCCAGTCATACCGGAGCAGTGTGATCTGGGCAAGGATCTGACCCTGTGAGTGTGGACCCATCTGGGGGGCTGTGTGACTTCAAAGTGAGTCAGCCTCCACCACTCACTCCATCCTGTCTGTGAGCTGAGGAGACCTCCTCAGTACTCTCCTGCATGCCTGCGGGATGAGGCGCCAGGGAGAGAGGTAAGGCAGGTGATCAAGATGGCCTTTCTGAGCTGAAGAGCAGCCCCTTCTGCTTCTCATGAACCCTAGGGGTCGCCATTGCAGAGTGATGGGGCCAGATAGAAGCTGCACAACGCACTGTGTGTGTATGGGGATGGGATGGCAAAGGATGCAGTTCCCCTGCCAACACAGCCGTTTCCAGACAGAGCTGGGCCACGAGGATAGACCATTGCCATTTAGCATCTCCTCTGGGAGACCCACAGTGCTATATAGCCCACCAAACACCTACCTGCTCCCCAGTCTAAGGAGGGCCTCTGGTATCCCTCTCCAGCCTTAGTTCTTCCTTACTGCTCCCTGACAGGCCAACCTGCAGACCTCTCTAACCACAGGCTGGCCCAGCAGGTATATCACCATTCTGTCACCTGGACCTGCGCAACCGTAGCTTGCTGGACCTGCAGGCAGCCCTGGGGCATCCTCCACTCTGACTTTCTTGTTCTTGCAGGTAAGTAGACCAAGACCCGGATGGGAAAGTCAGGACATAGCTAGTTAGGGGCAGAGCCAGGATCTGAAACCAGGTCTCCTAACGCCACCTCAGTGCTCTCCCACTCCATCCTGCTGCCATCTTGGCATCTGGCCACACCAGGGGAAGAAAGAGACACAACATGGAAGAAGAAACCCTAACCTTGTTGGGTCCGCACCAGGTACTTACTCCTAACTCCAGGTGGCAGTCTCTCTGCTGGCAGCATCCACGTGAATGAAATCACAACCGAGGGTTTCCCTGGTGAAATATTTTGGATAAATAAATGCCTGGTTGTTGAGCCCATTATGACTTCTGACTCAAGTGTTTCTTAACCAGAAGGTGACATAAGATGATTACTAATGCTTTCATTTAACAGACCTTCATTTTAGGAGTTCTACTTTTTCTGTTACAATCTTTCGTGTTGGTGAAAGGTACATTGTAATTACTGGCTTCTCCCCTGGGGTAAGCATGCCACTTAAACAGCCTGATTGATAGGCCAGTTCAGAGGAGAAAAAACTAAAGGGCCACACAGAGTACCTTTTTTCCCTTCACATAAAGCCAAAGAGAAGTCACACGGAGCATAATTGTTTATCCAGGACAAATGAAGAGAGCACACTGGCTTCCCTGCAAGTTCCTGATTTTTCCTATGAAGATAAACAAAGGAAGGAGATGGGGTTCACGGACAATGGGAAGGCGAATGATTCCGGCAGGCTCATCATGCTGGCTCTGAAACAGCTGAGAGGTGGTCTTTGGCACACAGAAAGATGACCAGTCCAGGGTGGTTGTGTAAGAGTTTTTATTGTTCTAAAATGGGTCACGTTCCAACAGAAATCTAAAATGTCTGGCACATGAGATGATCTAAGCATGGCCCTTCATAATGAAACGCCTTGGAGGAGGTCGCTGGTCGACCTGGGCTCTGAGAGTGGTGACGGCAATGATATGCAGCACCCGGCAGGAGAGCTGAGCGGGAGGGGGCCCCCACCGCTCCTGGGGAAGGATGCTGGCTCTGGCTTAATCAATTCTTACTCATGAAACAATCCCAGCAGGGAAAAATACCTTCTCAGCTAATTTGTTCTCCTCAACCTTATTTTACAACCCCAAACTAGTGAGCAAGTACGGTGCCCTCTGTTCTCATTAATAAAAGAGAAATGATCACAGCACTTGAAACTCCACTAAGAAAGGTGCAATATAAATAGAGAGTGCTTTACAGATATAATGTCATTTATCTTCCCAGGAGCTGGAGAGTATGATTTCTTTATGTATTGTACAAACGGGAGGAACAAGTTCCAGGAGCAAGACTCTTACTCAGTGTCCAGAAGACTAAAAGGCATGCAGGATGTGAGCTCTAAGCATGATTTAAATGTTCAAGTACAAATGACTAGTGCGAGGTTTATTTATTGTTTACCTAGTAGGTTTTTAAGTGCACTTTTATAAAGATACTTAAACTGTGGGTACTAAACATGTAGGTATAAATTTTTACTTGCGTTGATGAAACCCCACGTGACCAAGAGGAATGTCATTTTCTGCTTCTTCATACAGAGAAATGATCATTTGAGCAGAAAATGGTAGGATAGTGAGTGAGGGAAGCAGCAGTCTCCGGAGCTTGGTGTGTGCGGTCAAAAAAAGTAAACCCAAAGGATATATGAATCAATCTATTCTCTTGGTTTTCCATATACTGTTGCTTTTCCTTTACGGTCTCATCAAATATTCATTTTCGAGGGCTTGATTCTACTTTATCTTTCTTTCCTTTGTTGTCTGGGCTAGTGAGTCAGACTTCTCAAAGAAACAGACTTGGAATCAATTATTGGGCTTAATTAGGTTGTATTCATCATGGAGAGTGATTCTGGGGCCGAGTCCCAGCACCTCCGCGCTGCCCCGCACCCCACCCCCAACACCAGCGGCAGCTGGGCGGTTACTTCCAGCTTGGGCGGGACAGACCAGCCTGGACACAGCGCTGGGTTCTTGCAGATCAAAGATAAGAAAGGCGGTGCAAGATACAGGCTCACCTGCCATCACCGGTCATGCAAGCTCAGTTACCTAGAAAAGTGGAGACGGGAAGAGCCCACCCCATCATTTCACCAATAGGAAACTGAAGACCAGAGGAGGGCAGTGAGGTGCTTGAGGCCCTGCAGCCCACCAGAGGCTTCTTAGCTCCCGTTCTGTGCCCCTGCCCTAAACCTCCATGAATATTTGAGTATACTTAGTCTATTCTTGAACATCTCCTAAAGATTTTGACAAGGGGAGGGGCCAAGGCGCCCTGCGTGGGTTAAATCAACCCTGCCCTCAGGCAGGCGCCAGATGCCTCCAGACTACTTAGAGTTTTACCCAGTAGCTGCCTCCTATGTAGGTGGAGGCAGGTCTGGGTACGTGACCCACACCCTGCAGAGAGGGCCTTCTGGAAAACAGGGGCCTGGAGCTCCCGGGGGTGGGGGGATCTGAGCGCCGAGGGGCTGGCCTCACTCATTACAGCTCCACGGCTGTGGTAAAATCAAGGCAACCACAAGACAGGACCCGGACAGGAACTCGGTGTCTGTGCCTTACTGCTCCCATCAGGCCTCAAAGGCAAAGCAAAGCTCACACCTTCCTGGGGAGGTAAATCAATTAGCCTGGCTCCCTGGAGGCCTCTGACTCCCACAGAATTCCACGTGTCCAGTCTCCTCAGCTCTCTCCTGAGACACTTCACGCTGCTGCAAACAGGTGGAAATAGGTTTGCCCACCCTGACGACAGGGAGCCATCAGATCCTAGGTTTGCTGCCATCACCTCTTCTGTGTCACAGAACATGAGCATTACTTTGCTTTTAAGGAGACTCTGCTTTTAAGGACACTGCTTTTAAGCCAAGGGGCCATGTGGTATAAGGGTTAAAGCTTTATTTTTCTATTGTGTTATATTTTCCAATTTTATGTAGCTCTCTACACTTCCTGGGCTTAAAGCCTGTTAAGATGAGTGAATGATCACCTGGCTCTCTAGGATATGGATTAGGGTATGAGATATGCAAAATGAGACTTAACATTTGGCTGGCTACAGCAGGGTCCCTAACCATTTGGGAGAAAGCAGGCCTGGGGGCCTCCAACGGGATAAACTGCAGAATTTTAAGGTGGTAAAGTTTGGTGGAGGTGGGGCAGGCTGTAAATATCACTGGAAAGGACATTTTCTTTGCAGTTGAGAGAGAAGTGACTGGCTCAAAATTATACCGGTCAGAAGGGGTCAAGATTGGAGCCCAAGTCTCCGTACTCTGGGCAGTGCCGTGTACATTACGTCTCAATTAGGACCCAGCCACAAAGGGTGACATCTTGAAGCCATACCCTTCCCCAACAATGGAGAGAACCAGCATTCCGGAGGGCAGAATCCTCTCTAGCAATATCCATCCACACAATGAAAACCGCCACAGGACGGCCTGGATAGAGCCTCATGAAGCTTCCTGCTTTGACAGGGGCAGAATTTCTTGCCAAGTTCTGATCTCACCCCCTTGGGGCTTTCTCCTAAAGGACTGATTGGCCCAGGGGCTTTGTGAAAGCATTCTAGGCCTGGCAAGGCGATGCTGCTGGGAAAGCTTCCTCCAGATTTTTCTTTTCCATTTAGAACTCAGTGTTGCTCTCATTATGCTGAACACCAAAGGCTTTTTGTCAGGCAGCTTTCCCCCCTCTTCCTCCATTTCCTTCCTGCCTGTCACGCACTGGGTGAGAAGCCCATGGCCCCCATCCCCCCATCCCCCAGGAAGGACCCATGAAGACGGCAAGGTCTCACTGCAGCCGATTGCCATTCTCCAGCCCACGCTGCCATGCAGCAAACATGCCAAGGGACAAGCACCACCTCACCCACCTCTTTGAAGGATTTCTTTACCTCCACCAAGGAGTGCCAGTGGGCGATGGGCTTCCGTGGATACGCCAGCATCTCGTTCCAGTGGTCCCTGCCCAGGCCTTCAGCGTTGATCCCCACTCGACAGACCCCTATGATCTCGTTGTGGCCCACTCTGAGGGAGAGACATAGGCTCCGGTATTGGTGAGCAGACATGCACTCAGAAAGGGAGATCCGGGGGTCTGGAACCCTGCCCAGTGATTTCACTCAAGGCTGAGCTCTGAAAACAGATGCTGGGCAGGGCCTCAGGGGGCCAGCGGCAGTGAGACTTTGCCCAGCCTCCTTGAGTGGGCATTGGACACAGACAGATGAGCAAAGGTTATAAGCATGTTTAGAATCTCAGGAAATGGTGGTCAGATGGCCTGGCTTTGGGGAGTGGGAGAGTTTAAGTGTCTTCACTTCTTAGACTCAGCTGCCGCATCACACCCTTGCTTGAGACATCGCATTTGGAAATAAATCAACTTGCTCTGAGCATCATTTCTCCATACCCCCAGTGGTTGGGATGTGATTTATTCACTCAGCAAGAACATCCATCATCACCCAAGTATGTTCACCAAGCACCTATTATGCCTGAGAACTTGTGCTAAAAATCCTGAATTGAGGCTTTACTGTGTGGGTGTTTTCTCCCTCAGCTAAGTGGTGACTGAAGAAGGAGTCTTGGTGGCTGGAGTAGTTGGAGAATATTTTTGAGCCAGCCTTGATGCAAGAGCAGGATCTGGATAAGTGGAAGAAAAGAAATACATCCCAAGAATGGGAAATCACATTGGATGTATTGCTGGGTCCAGATTACAGGAGGCCTTGGGACTCCAGGGGAAGAGCCTAGATAACAGGAGCTAAGGGCAGGTCCAGGAAGAAAGTGGTCTTTTAGAGAGGTGTGCCTTTAGTATGTTGGCTGGACTGAGTGAGGCCAAGAGTGATGGGGAAGATATCAGCTAGGAGGCTCACAGCCACCCCAAGTGGAGTGGTAGTAGCAGCAGAGATGGAGAGAAGAGAGAGTCATTTTAAAGGATGGATGATCAGACTTGATGCCAGACAGAGGAGCAGGAATAGTCAGGGGTGAATTCAGGGAAAATGATGGGTGGAGGAGCCTCTGATGGAAATGGGCTTGCTGGAAGCCAAAGCTTGAGCTTCTGCTTAGGGAGACATTCCTGCTCTTCTCCCAACTCCTGCATCCTTTTTGGGTGGAGCCAGGTTTGAGGCCAGTGGGCTCCTGAGCCCTGAACCACATGGTTCAAAGTCAAGGAGCCCTGAGCCGTACTGGACTGGGGGTGAGGGACAGGGAATCACAGCCCTCTGGGATCCATACCTACCGATCATAATCCATAACCGAGATGAGCAAGCTGACTTGATCCATGTTTTCTGGGGGAATGTCAAAGATGATAGCCTCATTGTAGACAGGATTAAGAGTGTTCTTCTTTATAGTTGTTTTCTTCTTCTTCAGTCTCCGCCCATCACAAAGCAGGGACACTTTGACATATGGATCTGTGCCAATGGGGATAACAGGAAGGGAGCATATTAAGCAGATGCCCTTGAACATCATTTGCTGCAGAGGGATAGAAGCCCCAGACCTACTGTTGCTTATCAGATGGTAACAGTTGGTTGTTAAGATAATTAAACCACCTTGTATTTATGTTGCACACCTGTCTCTGAGGACACTCCATGCTTAATAAACACAAAGTCTTTAGCAACCTCAGGATTCTTGGGAGAGTGCTTAATGGACTTTTACTAATGGGGAAGCTGGCCTCAAATCAGACCGGACACATGTCAATGGGTAATGTGGTTCATGGCCCTAAATCTTGGCTCCGTGGTAGCCAGCTTACTCTAAAAGGTAGTGCTGAACAAAGGCATTCTCTCTTTTTCACCTATGTGGAGCCCTTTCTCTGGGGGGGTCTTGTCAGCATTATTAATCAAAGGGTGAGGGAGGTAAAGATAGAACTTGGTAACACCCATGGAGTAGCAACCGGTCAGAGCAAGTGAGCAGCAACAATCACAATGCTGTGCGTTTCCTTCCCACCTGACAATAGGATTACAGGCCTCATTGTCCCAACAAGATCACCTCCATCTGGCCTCAAGAAGGGGGAGTGGTGACCCTGCTCTTGGCTTGCTGGGAAGAAACACCTGGCCCACTTCTGGGCCCTGGAGGAGGAGGGAGCTGCGGCCTGGGGAGTGAGGGAGCCATCCCCCCGAGTTTCAGGCAGCGGCTGACGTTTCATTTCTCAGTGGGATCTTGGATTCTCTCCCTCCCATGAGGAGGTATCTTTTCACTGAACCTCCATGTGCCTCCCATCCTTGCCTCCTCTTTAGTTTTCTGAATGGGTATTTCATGGTCATCTTTCTACCCTGAAATTTTCTATTCATCCAGTGGAGGGACGCCTATTGTATCTCATAGTGCAGGTGTTGCAGTCACTATCATAATCGTTATTTATGCTGTACAGCTCAAGAAACGGGAAGGCGACTCATAGGTAATAACAGCTTTTGAACACTGATGTGTTGAGACACCTTCCCACCCAGAAGCCAGAGCTCATGTGAATGTGTCAGGGTGTGTAGGACAAGCAGCCACTCCCGGCTCTTTGGTCCATGGGCGTATGGCTCTATCTCCCAGGCACTGGAGCACCCACTAGGTCTCACACTCCCAGCCATCATTCTGGTGGCAGATGAGGCACAGGGCTTTGGGGAAGCTGGGGAGAACTGTGACACCTCATCAGAAACTCTCAGCCTTGACGGCGTTCCCGTAGACCCTGAGATGAGCTGCTGACTAACCAGTGTGACAGCCACAGCTATGCCTCAACCATGGGGGCACTTGGGTCTGTGGGGGGACTGAGGAGGCCATGAGGTGTTTAATCTACCTGCTTTAATACCTGTCCTTTTCTACCATTTGGAAGGGCCCTCTCAGAGAGCTTTTCAGTAAGAAGGAAGGAAGAGTTCCTAGAACCAGTGTGAGACAGCTTTCTGGTTTCTGAGGGCGCCATTCTCGACAGCTATGCCTAGAACAGAGTGCAGGTCCAAGCACAGAGTGTAGAAAGCCAGCTCCAAGACCTGTCATGAACATGGAAAGTTCTACATTCCCAGATGGTACACATTGCCTTTCAAAGTGTCTTCAGGCTTGAGGCTGCTCGACTTCTACCTCCCCGCCTGCCGTGCCTATTCCCTTACATTCCCACAGCAGAGCACATTTCCATGCCACTAAGCTTAGAAAAATATGTCCCAGCCACCTGTCTCATAGGTCACTAAGCAAAGGATTCTCAGTTTCCTTTCCCAAATCTATTCACCCCATTAGAGGTACATCCAGTTTGTAAAATTCAGTGGGTGCATCACCACCAGTCTCACCTTGCCCAGCAATCTCACCATTGTCCAAGAGGCTAAGCAGAGAGATGATTGTTCCCTACAGTTCTGTAGTGCAAAAGCTGTGGCTTCTAGTGGCATGCTGGTGACCTTTGGGATCCTGGCCTCTCTAATAGCCTATGATGTTCTGGGCAGCTGAGGGAGGGGATACAAGGACCAGCAGTGGCATTTCAGCTTCATTCTCATGAAAGCCATCATAATTCAGCATTTAATATGTGCCAGACACTATGCCAAGAAATTTACATACATCATGTCATTTAAACTTCACATCAACTCTATCAAATATCTGTCATCATTATCCCCATTTTGTAGATAGGGAAACTGAGGTTAGAGAGATTAAGAAATTGCTTAAGATTTGAGCCTAGTTCTGTCTGGCTAAAAGTTCACATTTTTAACTAGACTCAAAGCTGTACAGACCAGATGTAACCGAGATGAGTGGATTTACTTATGCACCACCCCTCTGCGGCATACTGATTCTTCTAATTTTTATTGTATGGTACCAGTAGATATGTTTAGAGAATTGACTGACAACTACTTTAGATCAAGGAAAATAGGAAAACCGTTGATTTTAGGGATCAATGTCATGTATATCAAGAACAGGCAATTAATAAGCTCCATTCACTCCCTAACTTAGTCCGACAGCAAAGCAGCCTTGGCTGACAGCAACCTTAACTCATCCTCAGTGACAGGAGATGTCAGTGGAGAGGCCTCTGGCGTGCATGCCCCGACTGCATGACCCTCTGACAGTGGTCCTCATTCATTTATTCATCATTCAGTACCTATTTACTCAATGCTCATTGTGTTCCATGCTCTGTTTCAGACACTTGCTTATATAAGTGAACAAAATAGACAGAAATCCCTGACAGAAAGGGGACCACTCAGTTTTCAGGATCAAACCCAGGTAGAAAGGCGGGTCAATTGTGAGAAGGAGACTAGCACTTAGCATGAGAAAAAAATCTCTCTCCCCAGCCCTCTGATGTGGAACAGCCTATGCCATAAGCTTGCCATAATGAGCTCCCTCTCTAGCACATCAATTTAATTACACCAGAGAAGACAGTGTGGGGACTTGGGCAACAAGATTCTATTTCCCTTAGCAGCCTTGAGATTCCTTTGTGAATCTCTGTCCCTGGCATGCACTTATCTTGATATTAAAATGAATTCCACATTGGCTGTATTTTTGGAGGAAGTGGGTTTGCTGCTGCCTAGAGCTTTGCACCTGTTGGAAGAGGTTCTTTATACTCTTCCCCACATTCCAGTGTGTGGCAGCAGCTTCAGTGGAAGGACAAGCATTAGGGTGGGTACTTTCCAGGGGAGCTTTTGGCCTGGAAGGTATGAGTGCTGCAGAGAGACAGTGGAAGCTGGGAGCAGAGGCTCTGAGGGATTCAAAACTGCAACAAATACACATTAATTCCGCATTTCTGACCACTTTTCCCTGAAACCTCATTTTTCAAGGCCCAAAACCTCATTTTCTTCCAGTTGCATTTGGGCCCAGATGTTTTCAGCGTGACTGTTACCACTTTATGGCAACTGTGATTATACTAAGGAATTTTCCAGGAAATAAATAATCAATGAATAAAAAGAAATTATCTACTCCCGTCCAAGTTCAGGGGCACCTCTGGAGTGAAACAAACTGGTAGCATGCCTCCATTTACTACTCTGAGTGCTGTAGCTCTGGGTTTCTCCTCCCCATTTCACTTCTCCAGCTAATTTGAGCCAATAAGGGGGAAAGAGGTACTTGGGACTTGTACTACTCCTCTGTTTGAGCAAAACTCAAATACTTTCCCCAACATCAACTTGCAGAATCATGCAAAAGGATCAAACCTCTGACACACGTTCAGCCTGCAGTCTGCAGTTGCTCCCAAACGTTTCCTAGAATGTTGCCAGAATAGGACTTACTTCTCCAGAACCTAGCAGCTCTGCAGGTGCTGAGGCTGAGGCCAGGAGCAGGAAAAACTCAAATACAAAAGCACTTGCTTTTCAGTGGCTTTGCTCATTTGACTCAGTCCGCAGGGCTGCCATAGGGCTGTGAGGACCTACAGACGTTTACCAACTCCTGCTCAGCGTAACCCTTCAAAGTACCTGGGCCTCATCTAAGCTGGGGAGATCTTCCTTACATTTTTTTTCTCCTATACGTTTACTTCTTATTCTCTTCTCTCTCTCAAAGAGAAAGAATGATATGGGAATAGTTAATATTTTCAGAATGCTTCTTACATGTCTGGCACAATTGTGATTCTTACATATCTGGCACAATTTACGTGATTCGAGTGCTTTATCCTTAAAGCCACCTGTATACATGATTTTTTCATTTTTGTGAAACCAAAGCATTACACAACAGGAAGTGACAGAGCTAGAATTCAAATCCAAGAAGTTTACCTCCAGAGCTGGTGCTCTTCTTCTAAGAATACTGACAATTCTTCCCCCTTCCCTCTGAACATCTTTCCAAATCCTAACATCTGGGTTGCTGGGAAGCCATGTGTTTGGCCCTCGGGTCACAGAGGTACCTGAATAGCCCGTGATGTCCATCGCCTTGAGGTTCCGACATTTGATCACGGTGAGGGTGAGTCGGCCTGCTGTGGGCAGGTAGCAGAGGGAGAACATGATCTCTCCCAAATCCACACTTTCCTGCAAAGAAGCAGACAAGAGGGCAGATGAGGGGCACACGGCTCCCAGTGCAGCTGCTGCAGGCCCACTCCAGGGCCCAGGAGAAGGTTCTTTGAGGCAGAGACCGTGGCTTTGGGACTGGAGGGTCTGGCCCCCATGCTGGGAATAACTCAATAGAAAAGGCAATGATAACGATGTTTCTTCTTCAGTAGAATTTGTCTTGTTCAATATTCCCTCTCAGCTCTGACCAGATTCTGGTCCTGGTCCCCACCGTCCTGCTTTGGCCTCACCTGCTCTGTGTGGCCCTTAGCTGCTGTCTCTGGACCACCAGCGCCCGTGGGGGCCAGCCCTGTTCTCCTCCAGTCCACCCTTCTCAGTCACTGGTCCCCTTGATTCCCCACCATGCCGCCTGGTCTGTGGTCAGGACAGTGTCCTGTACGAGACACAGCCCAGCCATTAGCTGTCCCTCTGCCAACAGGTCTGCTTCTACCCTCAACTCAGTTGTCCACATCAGACTCTCTGCCTGGGTGGCTTCCTGGCCCCTACCGAGACACACATAGCACTCTAGCTCCCAGGTCTCACTGTGGATGCGTCTTGGCCCACAAAGGACATGCTTCTGACCAGGGAGATGTACACTCACCACCCCATGCTTTTGTCAGGTCTTGGACGCACTTTGTCCTTTTTACTTAAATGTGGTCATCCTTCAAAAATGAGCCCAGCACAGAGGACACACTCTGCTCCTCCTGCCCCTAGAAGCATCCTGGCCCGGGATTCCTGTCCTAGGAAGTTCCCGAGCAATAGTGAAGAGGAAAACTTCAAAGATGGTAAGCACGTTTGTCGGTTGAGTTAAACAGCATGCAGCTGGATTGCTTCCTCTTCCTGCTCCCCACTTGATGAAGGAGGGTGCTGTCACTCTGAAACTGCTGAAATCCCTCAGACTCTGAGGCTGGCTTGGGGTTCCAAGACATGGAGGTGTTTCCTTAGGGATCCCAGACCCAGGGTGGAAGATGAGGGCATGTATAGGGTAGCTCTGATTTCACATGGGGTCATCTATTCCTCCCTCCCTCCCTCCCTTCCTCCCTCCCTTCCTTCCTTCCATCCATCCATCAACAAATATTAGTTGAGCACCTGCTATGGCTAGGTGTTGCTCCAGGTGCTAGAGACAGGGAAAAGAGAAGAAAAAAAAAGTAATGCAGCTTACATTTTCCTAGGGCAAAGGACAAGAAACATGGTAAATAAGTGAGATAGTTAAAAGCATCCAGGGGAAGAAAGTAAGGCAGGGAACAGGGATATGAAATACTTACAGGGGAGGCCATAGTTGTTGAAATTTTAGACAGGCTGGCTGGGAAGCCTTCCTGAGGAGGTGACTTCTGAGAAAGAGAGCAGTCATGGGTGACACAGAGGTTTTCCTCCCTTCTCCTCACCAAGGCCACCTTTGACTGGGGACTCCTAGAGGCACCTGACCCTTGGCCCCACCTGAAGAATAGTTACGGGCACCCGGACTCCTCCCAGAGCGTGTGGACCAATGCTCTCCTTGAGGTGGTGCTGATAGCCACCCTTTCCCCAGCCCAAGGTTTGTCTTTTTTCTACACTCCCCTACCCCCAGTCAAATCCCAGGAGTAGCAGGTGAGTCCTCACAGCTCTCCAGGAGGGGGTCTGGCTGGGGCAGAGCTGGACACGCACAGAGGCAGGCACCGCTCCAGCACACAGAAGCTGTGGCTCCGCAGAGCCTGCGAGCCGAGAGCAACAGCCCTGAGCTCCTGTGCTCCTCAAAGTTCCTTGCCAACAGCAGTTCCACCTCTGAGGCTCAGAGCGACTCTGTGAGGCAGTGACTGCTGCCATTATTCCCTCCATTCCATAGATGAGGAACTCAGCATTTAAACTCAGGGCTAAAAAGCTCTGCCCAGGCTTACGCAGTTGGACTCCTGGTTCTGAGCAGAGGGCTCCCCTGTACTCCAAAATGAGGACCTTCCAGCTCAGCCAGGGAGCATCTCAAGATCACTGGAGCTTCTTTAGACCTCAGACCACAACTTCCTCCATTTCTTCAATTGTTATGTAGTCATATTTACTGAGAACCTGCGAGAGGTACCAAGCTTTGTGGGGAGTATCCAGTCTCCTCGTCAACATGAACACAGTACAGGGGGTTGCAACCAGTTAAAAGAAGGTGCCAAGATCCATGTCTCCCAAGTCCCCCAGTCCAGGGAGGGAGGCATAGGAAACAGCCCTGTGGCATCATGTGGGAATGTGACCATCCCCTCATGCAGCAGGAATCGGGTTAGCAGGGCACCTGGCCCAATATTCCATCTCTGGCCGAGGACCCGAGGTACAAGGAGGCCCCAGCCTCCTTTATTTCTCTTATAGTCCTCCGAGGTTCAATCCTACCCAAAGAGAAACTCTTTCAGACCTGCTAACAGCAATAGGAACTGACTCTATCACTCGCCTATCATGTGCCAAGCCTTTTGCCACATTTCCTCCATGAGTCTTACCACAGCCCTACCAGGTAGGCACCCTTGTTACCTTCATTGCAAACAGGAGGAAGTGACAGTTTGGTGAGGTTAAGGACTTTGCCCAAGGTTGCGTGACCAGTGAGGGCTCTGTTGGCAGACTTCCGTGGATCAATGCCGCAGCTCATTTTCAGTGGCTCCCCTTGTTGGGCTCCGGAATCAACACCATCTTTTTAGCTTGCATTCAGGACACACAACAGCTGGGGCCCATCTTTCCTCCTCACCTGATTACTTCTCTATTTCTCTGCCAACCCTCTGTCCCACATGGCTGGGATAGGCTTGGTCCCTTTTGCCAAAAATGCCTCTTCCTGTTACCTTTCCTGGACAATGTGCAGCATCTTGTGGGATCCAAGGCCATGTGCCTGGCAGGGATCCTTGTCTGGGCTGCAGCCCGCAGACAGCACCTCTCCTCCACATCCCTGCAGCCCTTTCTGCCTTGAACCACTCACGGGCATTGCCAAATCCCCCTTTTGCTGCAGCTGTGCCCTCCCACTAGCGTCCATGACTGAGGCCCCTGTGGGGCAGAGCTTGCATTATACTTACTCACACCAACAGCATAAGAGCTACACAAAGGCCCATAGAAGTGGGTGATTACACTGTAGCCAGAAGACCCCTCCAAGGAGTGATTCTCAGTATGTTATGATCAAGTTGGGGCCCTGGAAAGGAATCTGGAAGATCTCTGATGGAGCTTCCCTCTGAGACGGAGTCGTTTCCCCACCACTTTCACCTACAGAAGTAGAGTGGCACTCTCAAAGGCTATCTTGTTTAGGGGGAGTCCAAGTTGGTTTGTTTATGGACTTGGGAGACTTGCCTAGGGATGTGGGGGCTCTCTCCATGTAAATGGGATCACCTGGGGCTCTCAGCAATGTTCCCCTCCAGAGGGAGCACCAACCCAGTAGGGCCCCCCTCTTTTCTGCAGGGGTGCTGTTTCTTGATAGGACTGCGGCAGCTGGGGGGCATGTGGGGTGCTGAGTCTGCAGTGTGGTGTGGGAACCACCACCACCTGCTCCAGCCCCCCAAGTCCCTACATACCACAATGGACTCCACCCTCCATCACTGGGCCCAGACGAGTGAAGGAAGTGGACCAAGATCCCACCATGACTTGGAAGCAGAGAGGAAACAGCGGCCGGGGGGCCTGAAGCCTGGTGTTGGGACTGTCTGCTGTGGGTCATTAGGCCTCACTGGGCCTGACAGCAAGTTGGCTGTCCTTGGCTCACTGGACAAGGGGGAGGCTACTTCCCTGCACACACAGACAGCAGAGAACTGGGTTATTTCATAAAGCGAAATAATAGGTTACTTTTGAGTAAATAGAGACATAGGGCTAAGCAAACAGAGTCAGCACCTCCTGACAGCCACTGTCATCTCTGGAAAGGTGGGCTCAGCTGGGCCCTCGGGTACCCTTGCAGGTCATCTCTCTGTACCCCCTCCTTTCACAGGAGGTTTCAGCCTCAGATCCTGTGTGCCTTGCTATCCTTTTATCCTCATTAGGGATGCTTGAGACTTTGGTTTTAATAAAACCAGGGGTGACCAAGGCTGCAGGCTAGCCAGCATGTTATAGCTTTTATCTTCATGTGCTTTCAGAGGAGGCCGCCTCAGGGTTCCTGACTGCAATGAGCTCCCCAGTGCTGGAGAGGTCACAGCTCTCACACCTCCAGAAAGCAGTAGAAACCAACTTGGCCCCCTTGACTGCTAACCTGGGGGGTTGTAGCAGCTGATTAAAAGTCTTGGCTAGTGCTCACAGGGGTGGGTCAACCACCATGGGAGGCATGAAAAACAAGGATTCAAACTGGAAAATCGGTCATGAGCCATCACCACTTGAGATGGCCCAGGGTGTTGGCTCCTGGAGAAGTGTGTCCTTATGTACAACCTGCTCACCTGACATTGCTGCCCATTATAGTAGCGTCTGCCATGGCTGCAGTGCCCCGGTGTCCAGGCAGTAAGATTCTGAAAGGCTTGCCCATTGCTCAGCATTGCTCTCACTGGTTCTCCAGCAGCCGGTCTGCCAGAGCTCATTAAAGCACTTCTCTCTCTGTGATGCACTCACTTAGCCTTAAGCATAGAAAAAAATTCCTATCTGCCCAAGAAAGAGCAGTGAACCACAAATCAAGGTGACTTGGGTGTTAGTCCCTCCACCACTAGCAGAGAGAAGTCATGTTGGTCATTTCACATCTCTGGACTTCAGTCTGTAAACTAAGGGAGCTGCACTAGATGGTCTAGCCTTACAATCCCTGCTAGCCATAAAAACTAAGGATTGAAACTGGAAAATCGGTCATGAGTCATCACCAGCTGAGATGGTCAAGGATGCCTAACAGTAACTATTGCCCACCTCAATAATCTAGGAAGTTCATTTTGAAACCCAGATGCTCCCATTCCTTTAGTTCCCTTTGTCCCCAGGAGTTCTGTTCTTCCCCAGGGCTGGCCTTCTTCCTCCTAAATAGGCAACGAGTGGCGTCAATGCCTCTGCCTCTTGGGAGTGCAGGCTGAGCAAAGCAAGGATGATGCTTCCCCATCTCTCCAAGAACACTTCTAGTCTCTTAGTCATTAAGTGGCTTGTCTGAATCTCTCATCATCAGCAGAGAAGCAACCGCTACACTTTCAGGAAAGCCATGGGAGACCTAAAAGGATCTCTGAAGCACTGGACAGCAAGTGCTGTTAAGTTACACTGGGGCAAGAGTTCTGGAAGAGAGATGAGGTAGGAGCCAATTTGGCTCCATGGGTAAAGAAGCATCCAGTGTGCATCCCTTTGTGTTGGCCTGGGGCTTGGAACCAGAATTAGAAATGAGTCAGATGTGGAGGCTGGATGCCTGGGGCTGGGCAGATTTCTCTAGCATCTGCTCCCATGGCGCCACAGACCTCTCTCATAGCCCAAGCTGTGACCATAACTTTTACATTGATTCACACTGATTGTAGGGATTATATGATGAACGCTGTGTTCTCATCAGATTGTGGGCTCACAGAGGGCAGTGCTAGGGTCTGGTTTTACTCATTATACCTCTTGTGTCTTGCCAGTGCCTGATGCCTAGTAAGTGCTCAATAAATACTGGCTAACACATGAATGGTTGGGAATATCAGTTTAGAGCCAAGCAGCTCTGGGTCCGAGTTCCAGCTCTGACTTTTCTGAGTAGTGCAACTTACTTAACCTTTCATAGTCTCGGTTTCCAAATCTGTAAAATGGGGCTGATTACAGTACCTACTACCTCTTAGGGTTGTTGCAAAGATTGAATGAAGTAATTTGTGCAAAGTGCTTAGCATAGTGCCTGGCACAGAGTGAGCTCTCATTAAGTATTAGCTGCTATTATAATTATTACTACTATAATTACTACTATTATAAAGCACTCATGGTCTTGGGGCAGGCACAGGGCAGAGATTGGCATATAAGTAAGTAGCACTGCTTGGTTTGATCAGTGTCTTAAGAGAGGTGGAGACAAGATGTGGGAAAGCAGAGGGAAGAATAATATACTCTGCCAGGGATTTCCGGGTAGGCTTCCCAGGGGGAGTGGTATTCCATAGGATCTGGCAAGGTGAGTAAAAGGAGCGTGACTGCAGAGGAAAACAAGCATGGGCATGCCAGGCACAGGGATCAGCAGGTGCATAAAGGCAAAATGAGGGGCCCAGTGAGGTCCCATGTGGCGCGAGGGTGAGATGGTGGGGGGAGCCTGAGAGCAGCCCATAAGAAGCTGGGCACAGGGCAGTGCCAGCCCTTGTCTGCCTCACAGCCCATACTCAGGAGCATCCCCTTGACCCTGCAGATGGTGGGAGACAATCTCTACATCTGCTCTTCCTCCTCTATTTCCCATTCAGTCCACAGTGCCATCTTCCACCCAGATACACCAGAGACCAATTTCATGTGTCACTCATTCATTGCCCACCCCCTAAATGTTCTGAGTATGGGGAGACAGTAGTGATAAGACAAAGTACCCACCCTCCAGAAGCTTGAATTCTAGGGGAGGGAGACAAAAATAAACTAGGCAAGAGAGTATCTGAGGGCAAGTGGTGAGTGAACCAGTGACTTGATAGAGGGTAATGTTGGGGGACCTTTAGACAGAGTGGTCGGGAAGGTGGTCAGAACTAAAAGAGGGCCAGCCCAGAGGGAGAAGAGCACTGGCAGAGGGGACAGCGAGGGGCACCATGGGTCTGGCACACACACAGGGAAGGGAAATGTTATGCTAGAGGGCAGGGGAGGGGGGAGAGGAAGGGAGCGAGGGAGGTCCAGGGAGGCAGGGTTGCAAGATGCTCTGATTTTATTCCCTGTGAAAAGCAGAGCCATTGGAGGGCTCAGAGCAGTTTGGAGACATCAGCAGGTTGCAGAGAATGGATGGGGGCAGTGGAAGCAGGAAGTACCCTCGGTCTCTGGCCCTCCTGCAGCCTACATACCCATTTACCAGCCGGGCTGCTCTGCCTCCTAAGTGTCCCCAGACCCTGAGGCCTTCTCCCCCCATCCCTCCCCGTCCCCTCTGCACTGCCTTAGCTGGGATCCCATGGGCTCTGCCTGGACCTGTGAGATTTCTGACTCCTCCCAACCCCCCTGACTTTTCTTGCTGTTCTCCTGCTCACAGTCCTTCAGTGGTGCCCCATTCCAAGCTAGTTTTGCAGTGGGAAAACCTCTTCTTCAAGTGAAATACTATCTAGAAGCCCAAATAGATGAAAAGTGGCTCTGAGACAGGGCACCGGAGCTCCTGCCTCCTCAGCCTTCTCCTAGGAACCTCGAGGAGTCAGCTGGAGAAGGACCCAGCAGCAGACGGCATTCAGGGCTCATCGGGACCGGGCCCTTGTCTTTCTTGCCAGCCGCTCTGTTCCAGGTGCCCTGTTACAGCCATTCCGCCCTCAGTGCTTAAACATACTGAGCCATCCAATCTTTACAAAAGCCTTATGAGATGGGTACTATTATTATCTACATTTTCTACATGTGGACCCTGAAGTAGAGGAAGGCTATGCAGCTGACCCAAGGACCCACCTAAGGGGCAGAGGTGGGATGTGAACCCAGGCAGCCAGGCTTGAGAGCCCCCAGTTTTAGCCACTACACCACCCTGCCTCTCTCTGACTCCCCACTTCCCCAAACCCTCCAGGCTGTTTTGCGTGCCTTTGCCCTGCTCTTTCCACTGCCTGAAAGAACCTCTGACTGCCCTGGACAGCTCTCATCTTTCCAGGCCAGCTCTCCCATTCCCTCCTCTTGGGCCATCTCTCTTCACAACCCACTCTGACTTGGGGGCACACTCCCATTGCTTCTGGGTCTAAAGGCTGAGGGACAAGTGTCACAAAGGTATCGAAGCAAAGGCCAGGCATATCTGAGACCAAAGCAGCAGGACCCGGTGACCCATTGCATGAGCAGGCTGCAGCCAAGGAGAGAAGAGATGGGCGCTTGGCCCTCCCTGCAGCCCAACGACTGGCTCAACATTCTGCTGGGAGAGGGGAGCCGAGGGGGTGGGTGCTTCTTCCCAGGGACCAAGACAGGGCTCCCGCTGTGAGCACCCGGCGTGGCTGACTGATGTGGGTTGGTTCCCTGTTCCTCCTCAGGCCCGGCTTCCAGAGCTCCAGGGAGAATGCTGGGGGTGGCCGAGGTGGCAGGGCGGGACATGTCTGTTGTCACTCTGGGCTCCCTGCTGGGTGCTGGGGCATGTTCTATTTGTTCTGAGTTCCATGCCTGCTTTTTCTCTCAACTGCTTCTTGCCCCAAGGGCTTTGTGGCATTATGAATAAATGATCCGGCAGAATTGAGGCACCTTAAATAAATTCTATATACTCCACTCAGTGTCCACACTGCTGAGAGTGGCCGGCTGTGGAGAAGAAGGAGACCCTCCAGCTGACATGGAGCAGGGAAGTGTGGGAGCAGGTGGGTGAGATCCTGGTGGCTGGGTTTGGTAGCAGGGGACCAGATGAGAGACTAAAGCACATCAGCGGGAGGCAAATGTTTCTGTATCTGAGCATCTTCAGGGAAACAGATGGTTTTATTTAGGAAACTTTTTCTCTGCCTCTCCTCCCTGAACCTGCCCTTGAAAAGAGGTTTAGTGTTTCACATGCACCATTACTTTTGGGCAAATATCCGTGAGTCAGAATCACACTGGGAGGTGCAGATCTCTTCTAATGACTTTTTTAAAAGGTGGGTGGAAAGGGAGAGGGGCTATGAGGGGGTGGAAGGTGCTTGGAGAGTGGAGTTTGGGGAGCTTCTGGAAAAGTTGGAGGCAATGCCTGGCCACGCTGGAAAGTCTGCTCTGTGGGTATTTGTCCATGAGAGGCCAGGACCTCCAACCTCACCTCCGCTCTCGTCCTTCCCCTGGCATCTTCACTAGTGACAGAGAGGAATAAATGGCACATTAATGAAGTTAACAATGAGAATCTTCCCTCATTTCTTGCTTCAAACTGTCCTGCGGGGTGGCTGTCAAACAGCTGTCAATTTCCCCCCGAGGGTTGGGTGTGGGTTTGGGGTGGGCATCTCAGCAGTGGTTAATCTGGTCACTGCCCCAAGCAGGGCTGCGGCAGCAGGGGCTCTCAGCAGCAGGAAAGGTGCTCTGGCCCCTCCCTGGGTGGCTGGGGTGGTCACCTGGGGCAGCAAGGGGCATTTCTGCAAACAGATGCCCTGGGTGATGTCAAACAGGCAGGGCTTTTGTCTCAGCCAATGGTACATGCTTGAATTGCCAGCAACAGGAGTTTTAGCTTTCATGGTTTTCTTGGCTGACATGAAGGTTTAGATCTTTACCCAGCTCCTGCTCCAGGTATTCCAGAATCAATCTGTCAGCTGAGGCTGCTCAGTGAAGAGTCTCCTTACAGCCTTTCACAGGGTTGGCCATCCTGCTCTTGATACATCCGCCTCCTTCAGTTTTCCTCCCAACTCTCCAGCTACTTCCCAGACTGCAGGATCCCCGCCATCCTGCCCCTGGATGATGGGGCTCTGCACACTCATTCTCTCCACACTCCCTGCAGTGTTAACACCTATCTTTGTGCTCAGGACTCTGGGGTTTATGGTCCCTTCACAGACCTCTCTTCTAGACTCCAGACTCACATATTCAGCATGACATCTCTCTCTCAATGTGGATGTCTCACAGAAATCTAAAACTCAGATGCTTAGAGGTGAACCTGGATCTCCCATTTACATTCTGCTCTTCCTTCCCCCAACTCGGGAAATGACCTCTCCCCCTCCCAGCTGCCCAAACCGGGACAGAGATGTCATCACTGGTGCCTGCCTCCCTCTCCTTTGCATCAGTTCACCGCCAAGCCCTGTCAAGTTTGTCTCCAAATTGGCTATGGAATCTACCCACTTCTGTCCATCTCCAGTACCACACAGAGGAAAGTGTCATGTCTTCCTCCCAGCAAGCATTTGCCTCCTGATGGGCCTCCCTGCCTCCTCTTCTCCTGCCTCATTTTCTACACAGCAGGCGGAGTGCTCTTTCAACTCTGTGAGATGGATCACGTCACTCCTCTGTTTAAAACCCTCCACTGGCCTCCCCTTGCACTAGGAATAAAAGCTCAAACGCTTCCCAAGACCTTTAGGGCCCTACATGATTAGACACCCCCCCCCTTCACCCTTGCTCTGCCACAGCCCTCCTTACTCTGCTTTAGCTTCTCGGGCTTTCTGTCAGCCCCCAAAGTGCCCCAGGTTCACCCTGCCCCCAGGACTTTGCACATTCTGCCCCCTCTGATGCTCATTCCTTCCCCAACTATTACTTGGCAGGGGTTCACTCATCTTTCAGGCCTCATCCTCCAAGGCTACACCCTGTGCTCTAGACTGCGTGCTCCTGTGCGACAGGGACTGGGTCTGTTTTACCAGGACCAGGACTTTACTAGGGTGAGGAAACTAGGTGCTTGTGTGGAAAAGTGAAGGAGTCCCTCTCTCAGGGTCACATACACCTCCAAGCATGAATGCCTCCTTCAGTTTTGCCCCCTAGATGCCTTGCTTACCTTACCCTAGTCGATGCCCTGTGTTTGACTCACCACTGTATTCCCAGGATGAGCACAGAGCCTGGTATATAACATATGCTCAACAAATATTTGTTGAATTAATGAGCAACCCAGCTTTGTAAGGTGCACCTGGTTAAGAAGGGGGTGAAAGAGGCCCTTGCTTAGCCTGAGCCTCTGGTCTGTCCAGAAATGTCCTTGTGGCTTCAGGGTGAAGCCGTGTAAGGGGCTCCTCAGGGTACAGACTGAAAAATCTGCATTGGACCCACTTGGGGAAGTGTGAACTTGACTCCCGAGCTGCACCCAAGATCTACTGAGTCAGAATCTGAAAGTGGGGCCTGGGTGTGTGAATGATTGACAAGCTTCCCAGGTTGCTCTTGTGTATCCTAATTGCAACACAAGCAAACAAGGGGATTCTGAGGTTGCCCTGGATCAGATCCTATTAGAATCTCTGTCACCTGGAACAAGTCCTCATGTAACATAACCAGAGTCATTGAATATCAGTGCCACCAAGCAAAATTTGGTCACCAAAGGGCCTCTTCTCCTTTGTTAGGTGCAAACAAGGATCAAAGCCATGCGGACTTATTCATGATCACCCTTCACCTTTTCCTGATGCACCACAGGAACACTGGAGAGCTCAACTTCAGCAAGAAGGAGCCTCACCCACATGTAGAGGGTTTAATAAGTATCTGACACCATTCTGTAAATATTCCTTATTGCAGTGGTCCTCCAAGTGTGGTTCCCTGACCAGCAGCATCAGCACTGCTTGGAACTTGCCAGAAATGCAAATTACCGGGCCCCACCCTCACCAGCGGGCAGGGGCCAATCATCTGTGTTTAACAAGCCCTCTAGAGAAGACTTAGGAACTGAGAACCATTGCCTTAGAATTAGCAGAACCAACTGAGCATGCACACGCTGGCCAGGATTTTGAAGTTTCTTCCACTTCTTTCAACCTACTTATTTTGTTGATCAAAACCAAAGTCGAAAGAGAAAGGCAACTCACAGATATGGAGCATTGCATCTACTAGTTTGTAGATACCATGTGTTGTACTTAATATATATTTAATTCATTTCATTCATACAACATTCCTCAGAGGGACCTGTAATTACGGCCATACTGAGCTTCACAGGAGTTAAGTAACTTGCCTAAGTTCTCAGACTGATCAACTAAGTCTGAATTTGGACTCCTGTCTGTTGGCTCTGAAGGCCTTGCTCTTCTCCACAATGCTACACAGCTTCCTCTGGAATTGCATATGGCCTGCCCCTCTCCGCCCTACCTTCTGCCTCTGGTTGTGGAGGATCAGGTGGGCTAAGGACCTGTGTGGGTTTTGAAGGTGAAATTTATTGGTGCTCTAGAAGCAAGAAGCACTATATGGTGGTGTCAGCCTGCATTACAGATTGTGAAGGGTGCCAGCTCCTGCTCCCTTAAACCAGCCAATGCTGGCTCGCTGGCCTCATCCTGTCACTCCCCATGGAAATGCACTTGCACACTTAGTCTCGCAAAGTGCTATGTTGCTCCAGTGGACACTGCCTGGTGGTAGAGGTTGGAACAGGAGGAAGCTGGGTCAGTGGTGGGTAGAATACCTGCGCCGGAAGCTCGTGTGCTCACGCACAGCTCAGTGGAAGGCTCCTGGGCTCTCTCCACAGGGATCCTCCCGCTGAGCTTCTCTGAGGTGCAGACATCCACACTGGGAGGAAGAGACCCTTATATGAAGAAGCCTGGGGCAGGTGAGGACTTTCCCTCTATCTCATGCGGAGTTATTTTCTTTTTTCCTCAGGTTTTGAGGTGGGGTAGGGGTTGGCTTGCAGTCCCTGTGGGCTTTCGGGGGCAATTGTAGGTGTCACATCTTGGAATTCATTCCCTTGGTGTGGGATCTTTGTGGATTTGAGCAAGAGGAACTCCAGTCCATCACATGTCCCTAGGCACGGAGAGACCATGAGTGACTAGTCAACTCACCCAGTCCTGGCTTCCAAGCAGGACCACACTAAACTGAACAACTAAGTCCTCTTTTTAAAATATTTCACTCACACTTTTTACAGTGTTCCATTATCCAGGAACTCAGGAAATTCCCCTTGATGTCCAAGCTGTCCCAACCTTTACCACCAAGCAGTGTCCACTGGAGCAACTTAGCACTTTGTTCAACAAAAGTATGCAGAAATGCCCCATTGCCTCCTAGGGCATATAAGCCCTTCCTTCCTGTTTCCCACCTACCATTTCATTATAACGTAGACCTTATTCTTCAAAGTCTTGAAAACTATATCAATTTTCACTCTCTCTTCCCTTCTCCAAAGCTGAGGAACACATTGTCCTGGGCCTTCGAAAGTTTCCAGGCACTTTGGTGGTCTTTAGCTAGACCCACAATAGTTCATCAACAAAGAACTCTTAACTGGGAGTCTGGTGGGAAGCTAGGGTCCTGACTCTTCACCAACTAGGGGAGGGAATCACAAGTCAGCTACAAGGGAATTACAAACAGCCTCAGAAGGGGATGCATGGAGTCTCGGGCAGAACCGAGGGTTCAAATCCCTGCTCTACTGCTTTTCTGCTGTGTGACTGTAAAAGGCAATGGGATTTCCTGACCCTCTCTGGCATGTGCATCAGCCATCCTCAAGGTGGTTCCCTATTGGACAGCTGCTCTAATCCCTTGATCTGGAGGCATATGAGGAACCACGAGGAAGATTTTGCTAGCAGGAGCTAGCAGAAAAATCAAGATTTATTTGTAGCAAGCATACAATCTGTCTGTAAACCCCACATTCTCCTGCCATGCTGGGGCAGGCAGTGGCCCTGGGTGTGGGGAACAAAGTCCACATGAGCTGAGGGCCAGGTACGCCCCAAGGATGTCTGAGTCAGCAAGGGAAGCAGAGCAGCTGCCTCGGGTGTGTGTCTGGGTGGAGGGTGGGAATGAGGACATCTCCTAGCCTGGGTTTCAGAGGCCACAGCACTTGGCATCAGGGCCTGTGGGAAGCTACACTGGTTCGTGGACTGCCTCTTTCTTCCTTTGCAGCCCTGAGCTTCCCCACCCATTAGCACCTGCATGTGGAGTTATGGAAGGCCTCTTGTGTGGCTTCTCAGGCTCTAGGCTCCAGATCAGGTGTCCCCAGCTACATGACAAACTTAGGGGTGACACTGGCCTTAGAGCCAGGAGGCTTGGGCTCCAATCCCAGCGCTGTTGCTCACCAGCAGAATGATCTAGAGCACTGTTCTTCTCCAAGCTGCAGTTGCCTCAGCTGTAAAATGAAAGCATTGTACGAGATGACCTCACCTTCTCATCAATAAAACAGAGTTGGTCTGGAGGATGAATGGATCTGTGTGCCTAAACGCTTTGCATAGTACCTAGTACTCTTCATACATCTCCTCAAACTTTCAGGTCCCTTCCTGCTCTGGCCTGCCGTGGAGCTGTGTCTGGCAGCTGACTGGGCCAACCCCGTGGCTTCCGCCATGTCCAAGCTGTATCCTGACAGTGCTTCACTGGAAGGAGAGCAAGTGGTGAGAGGAGGACAAGGAACGAGGGAACACAGCTTCACACCCCTAACCATGCCCAAGGAAGTACAGAGCTCTGTGCTGGGAGCTTGCTCTGAACCTGGCCCAGGCCTCCCCTCAACCCTCTGCTTACCCAGGAGCACAGTGATGAAACACCAAATTAACTGTTATTGTAACTCCTCCAAAAATTACAGGCTGTGTGTCCTGCCAGAGCCAGTTAATGTCTCCCACTGGTGAGCAGGTGACACTAATGGTAATTTCCTCACTTCCAGGCACTGAGTTCAGTGGCAGAAACAGTGAGACTCAGGCTGAAAGGCAGCCCTGGGGGTGCAGAGAAGAGGGATCCAGGGAGCCCAGGCTGCTGCCACTCGCTGTCCCAGAGCCATGGCTGGTTGGGTGCCTGAGCTCCACAGCAGTTCTTCAAGATCCTTCCCCTCCCAGAGCTACTGCCTCTTGGCACTGCATGAGCCTGGAAGCAAAGCCCCACCCTATGGCCACACCACGGGCCCCGCCCACGGGCCCCGCCCACCCTCAGTCCCTCCAGCTGGGCTCCACCGGGGTCCCCGCTGTGTGTCCCCAGGGTTCCCCGGCCCGATGCCCTCCTGCTGATGGTGCTGCTGAGGAGGGGCCTGCTGCTCTCCGGATCTCCCCACCTCTCAGGCTCCTTCCAGAGTTTCCTGCCCTCCCACAGAGCAGCCAGCGTTTCCTCTCTCACCTCTTCCCCCTCCTACACCCCCATCTGCCTCTCCTCTCACATCACACTGAGCCATCTCTGTCTGTGTCAGCTGAGGCCACTCTTCCCCCAGGGGGTGGGTCCCAAATGAGGGCGGAAGCCGCCTGTTCCCAGGGAGACCCATGCCCCTCCCTGCCAGGCCGAACAATGGGAAATCAGATTCCAGGACCTGGAAGGGTTCCTGCAAACCTGTGTTCCCTGCCACCCATACCAGCCACAGCTCTGCAAAGCACCCAGCAGAGTGCTGTTCCAGTCCACCCCCTTCTTGGAGACTTGGGTGGCTGGGTCTCTTCAAAGAATTCCCAGCTGAAGACCTCCTGCAGTTAGTAGTTTCAGAGTAAAGACCTCTCTATGATAATCAATGCAAGTGCTCAAGGGTCCTTAGATATTAAAAAGGTCCCTTCGCATTTTACAGATCAGGAAACCAATCTGAAAGGCTGTGTGGCTAGACGGAGTTTTCCAACTCCTAGACAACTGTGGGATCCCTGTCTCTCACTTTCCAACTTCATTCCACATGTTTAAATTGAATACCTACTAGCCCATCTAGTACCTACTAGGCCAGGGTTAGGGACTACAGGGGACATACAAATAAGTAAGACCAATCGGTGGCTGTGGAAAGTCGAGAGCCCGGATTCCAGGCCTGCCCACCTCTATCACAATAAGGATGATTACAAGGAAGAACCTTCAGGATACTATACTCGTCACTAGCATTCATCGTGGCTAAGAGCTCTGGGTGTTCATAGAGTAGGGACTATTCTTAACCACTTTTACAGATAAGGAAGCAAGCTCAGATATTCACGGCAGTAACCAGCCCACTTTACTAAATAGGAAGGAAATGTGGCTCAAAGCCCTACAGCCAGACCCCAGGACCCTCCCTCTTAACCACCGGGCCAAGCCAGTTTGGTGTTCCGAACATTGTCATAAGGATTGTATACATTACACTACAATTACCCAATACTTTGATTTCCCCAATGCTTCTGGAGCCCTGATTAAGTAGTGCTTAATAGTAGAGCCCTGATTAAGACCATGCTTTTAGGTATCTCAGTTACTTGTTTCTGTATCTTTTTAAAAGAATCTCATTTGTCACAACAAATTTATAAACTAGATCTTATGATTACCTCCATTTTGCAAGTGAAGAAACTGTTAATATGGTTTTAGAATTCAAAGACCACACTTTGAACTGTCCCCAGGAGGTTGTTCATCCTTCCTCTTCTCCTAGGACCAGGAATAGCTTTGTTTTTCCTAAGGATATGGCTTGTATTTATGTCCTGGACACAGAATTCCATGAATACGTTTCCCTTTTTGCCTTAGCTGTTAGAATGCTTAAAGTCAAGTGTATCCCACTGGTCAGTGCTTGGACTGCAGGACATTCATTTTATGCAGTGGCCTCTCTGAACTCCATTTGACTTTTTTTCATGTTCCTTTTGCCAGATTCGTATGATACTTTAAAATTATTTTCAGTTATGTTATAGGTCTTGTGGGCTAGTTAAATCATCTTGGAGCAACTGAAAGTAACAGACAAAAATAAATGGAGGTTTTTGTTACTTGCTGTGCAAACTTCACTTAGCCTCTTTAGCTTAATTTTCTCTACGTGCAAAATAGGATAATGACCCCATAATGCTTGCTGGGGATTACAGGAGACGATGTGTGCAAAAGGATCTGTCAACTCAATAGTGCTAAATAAAGCCAAGGTGGACCTGTTAGTAATATTGTTATTAGTAGCGTGGTGGGGTCCCTGCGTCTGGAGCACCTACAGAATGAGTGGTCTGGGCCAGGACTGGCAAGGAGAGCCTGGCCAGCTGGGACCTGGTTCTGTACACTGGAAGATAACCAGAGCTGCTGATGGGTTTCACAAAGTAGCCCAGAGCTGTGTTGACTGGTCATCAGAGCTGTGCCAGAACTCATACATCCCACACCTGGGCCTTACTTGAAACTGTCACTGCTTCTCTGCCCACTGGGGAAGTGACTAGCTGCAGAGGGTTAGGCAATGGCCCCAGGGCCACTCCAGGCCCCGATCAGCAGCTCACTGTGAGGTTGTAGGACTCCCCAAAGAGTCTCCCAGGAGGTCTCAGCCTCATCACTGGGGAAGAGGAGGCCAGTTGCCCCTCTCCCAGGTCCCCCACTCCCCACGTCAGGGAACTCAGGGATTCACTGCTACTAGAGAAACAGCGGCCGTGGTCTGTGGCGAGAACCCATGAGTCACCTTCAATACCCATCTCTGGGCCTTGGCCCTGCACTCCTAACAATCCCTTCCTCCTGTTCCCTACTTACATTCTTCTCTTCTTTCCAGCATTCTTCCAGAATCGCTTAATTCTGGAAATTTCCAGGCCTAACCTTGCCAACCCATCACCCCTCTCATTCTCCTGTGCATTCCTGTCCCTCACTGCATTCATGTGATTTTCCTAAGCAATAGGAGGACTCTGGATTTCATCAAAATGTTATCTCAGGATACTGGGCTTATGGTGAATCATATTTCTTTGTGTGTGTGTGTGGCTTTCTGTATTTTCCAAAATATCTAAAACAAAAGTGTAATACTTTGCCTCGAGGCAGGGAAGAGTAAAAAAACTTATCTAACAGCCAAATAGCTTTTAAGGAAAATTATCTCAGCTTTGGTTCTGTTCTGTCACTTTAAAACTGTGTGACTCTGGGAATTTCTTCAGTTTGCTTCATCTATAAAACCGAAATACTGATTTCTTACTGTGTCGAGAGGGTTAAATGAGAAAATATATTTGGAAAGTGCCTTACAAACATTAGGTATTATTGTTGTTAGAATCAGGAGCAATAAACTATGGCACGAATCTCTGAAGGCTCTTTATCATTGGTATTTTATTACATTCTCACTTCAGCCTTGTGAAAAACAGGTTATTTTCCACATTTTCCTAATGAGGAAACAAGAGAGGCAATGTGATTTGTCTGAGGCCACACAGCAGAGGCAGGATTCAAGCCCTGGTCTCTGACTCCAAGTCCTGCCCACCTGCCAGTTCCTGAGGGCCAGCCGCATGTCTGCCAAATGCACTGTAGAGGCTTACGGGTCCTGACTGACAGACCACAACTCACCGTGTGGCTGGAACAGTTTTGCTCCCTTAACAGTGCCTCAGCTTCCCTAGGAGTGAGATGAAGAGATGATCTTCATCATCCCTTTTCAACTCACGAGAGACCCAGCCTGGAGCAGAAGCACTTGCTGGGCATATTACAGCCACCCATGTGGACATGTAATAAACTGCATAGTCTCTAAGACTCAAGGGTCTTCCCAAATTCTTCTTTCACAAATGCAGTTGCTTAGGACAACCTAAAGGTGTCCCACTCTGGGTGGCTGGTGCCCACTGGGGAGCGGAAGGGACTCGGCTGAGATCTCCTTTCCCATCTCATGCAAGATTGCTCAGCCAGTTTCTCTGGTAAACACTGTCCAAATAGGGTTGGGGGAATATTTTTCCTTAGGGAACACTCATTCCCTAAAGAAAGCTGGGAGTCTGCCCAGTCTGGATTAGATTTACTAATACCATAAGAAAACCCAAAAACCCATTGTCAGCAGGAATTGGAATCAGAGGCCCTCGCTGCCCGCCTTTCCCCCTGGCTCTTTTTCTCCCCAAATCTACCAAAAGGCCCAGAAGCAGGACAGAAGTTTGGTCCCGGTGTTTCTCCCCTTAAAAGCCACCTCAGAGTCCCAAACCCCACCGACCCTGCTTCAAAATGCCTGTGGAGGTTCTGCCCTCCCAGGACAGCTTGCCAGCTCCATGATTCTCCCAAATTATACTTCCCTGTTGCCACTGCCTGGTAGGGACATCAAAACTTAGATGTTCGTGTACCTTCCTTCCTGCTTTGTCACTTCTGGCTCACTATCAGTTAACCTGGTGTACGGATCTTGGGGAGATGGTAGATGTGGGTAAAATTGTAGATTTCCAGAATATCTCGCCTGGCTTCAGTACATCTGCATATCAATAGGTGTTCACAGGTGGAAAGAAGTATGGCTTTAGTGCATTTGCATCATTCCTCAGGGGTGGAGAGAAGTTCATCTCCATATTAATGGATAATTACCCGGGCAATGGAGGGCTTATCTGTACCCAAGAGGTGAGAGGAGGGCTGGTTTTGCTGCTGCTGGAGCAGGAGAGAGAGATGGGCAGAACTGCAGTTTTGTAAGCAATGAACGGGTTTTAAACTTTGTTTCTCGCTTTGACTGATTTCGGTTTTTAGAGGTATTTTGCCCCAGGGTTTTCTTTCCCTGGACTTACAGTAGGCAGGGCTCCTTAGAGTGACACTAGCAGGGCTCTTCGGGAGTGACTCAGCTGATGGTTTCTGACGATGTGGGGGAGGCATTTTGAAACAGGTGCCTCAAGTCGCCAAGCCAGCCTGTCCCTAACTTCTCAAGAAGAGAAATGCTTATCATGTTTTCATGCCACACCATCAGAGTTGTTTTTCTCCGTAAGTTGGACTGTTCCTAGCACATGGCCCAATGTGTCACTACGGAGATATGAGTCACCCAACGGCTCCAGGATGGAGCAGACTCACTCAGTCCCCCAGGGAAGGAGCCCCACCCGTGCCCTTCTAGGGGCTTGGGGGGAACAACCTCCCCCACCCAAAGGTGCATCTCCCTTAGACCTGGGGGCAGGAGAGAGGGGCTCCAGGGAGGTTGCCAGGTGGGGAGGAGCCCGAAGCAGTAGCTCCCTTCTTTCCCCACTGAGATTCCCTTTTTTTCTTCTGGGTTTTCTCTGGTTCTAGCTGCCCATCATATTCCGCTCCTGCACTGTCTTGAAAGCTCCAACCAAGTGTAGATCCAGCTCTGGTACTCCTGGTCCCCACAGTATCCCTGAAACAGCCAGAACTTCTTTCTCTAAACACTGAGGGTGACCAAAAAGAAACAACCCTCAATGCAAATGGCACATGCAGAATGCCTTTAGAGTCTCTAATCACTGTCCCCAAGGGCTGGGACAACTTCTCAGGCCCCTCCTGGGGTGTTTTCCCTGGCAGTTCTCTGCTCATTTCTGGGAGTGGCACCCTCTTTTCTTGACATCCACCTGTGGTCTCCTAACAACCTGTTCCTTCTTGGCTGAGAACCCATCCAACCCTTCTACCAGTCTGAGGCCTCCCTCTTAGGCCCCATTTTGGTGGGAAGGGTTGCTTCATTCTCACCCCACTGGCCAAACTGGGAGGGTGAGAGGGAAAGTGGCTCCCCACTTCCCCCATTCCCCTAAGGAGAAGCTCTTCCCAAATACACATGGATGGCCCTACATGCCCCTTTATGGACTCACAGAGTGCCAATGGCCATAATAGTTCTTAGGTAACAGGAGAAAACAAACACCATTTGAAACCCCAGTTGCTTTCTCTGAGGGGTGTGGCCTGGCAAAGGCAATATAGCAAACGGGGGGTTCTGTTGTTCCTGGAGAAGATGCCCCATTATTCAACTGAATACTTCGTTGGGTTTTGAATGTCCAAAGATGGGCCTGGAACTGGGCCCAGGCCTGGGGGCTGGAGAGAACTAATTGTCCAGGGCAATTTAAGGAGGAGTGTTGTTTGTTTATCTGTTTGTGCTTCGAGGAGGGTGGAGAGGGGTCAACAGGAAGGTGGGAACTGCACTCTGTGGGAGGTCTGGTAGGGACAACCCACCAGCTGCCCCCAGAGTCCTGTGCGGCTGTCACTGGGCAACAGGTGTTAGACACCCAGTTCCCACAACAGCAAACCTCCAGCTGAAGCACTGCTATCACTTAGTGTTGCCTGGGGTGAGGCGAAGCTGGGCTTGGGTCCTATGACTGGGTGAACAAAGGAACAGCCACTAGTGGCCCCAGAAGAGGCCATTTCCAAAAAGGGAGAAAACTGCAGCCAGAGGGGACTGGAGGACATCTGCTTTCCCCATCCCAGGAAGAGGGAGGACCTTGGGGAGAGCCCCTCGTAGCTGCCTCTTGAGAGGCAATAAAGAGCGTTAGCAGCACATGCAGTGGAGCCAGCTCGCATGGATTTGACTCTGTCTCCGCCTGGCTTTGTGACCTTGAGCAGGTTGCCCATTTCCTCATCTGATAATAATGGTACCCACCTGCAGGGTGGTGGCAAGGATTAAACGTAAGCCATGGTACACAGAGCCTGGCACATGGGAAACAGATTAGCCCCAGCCGTTGCCCCACTTACACCTACGATTGGATTCTGCACATCAGCAATAATCTGATGTGCAGATTACTGTCCATTCCCCATCTCACCATGAATCCCTCCACCCCATATGTATTCGGACCCATAATTTCTGCTCTCAGTGTAAAACAGCTCCTGGAGAAACCAGTCTCACAGTCAGAGACGTCAGTGCCCTCCTGAACTCAAAGCTGTGCCAAGGCCAGACCATCAGCAGGGTAGAACTCTAACATGACCCAAGTCTTCTGAAGCAATCCCTGGTGTTTCTCAGGCCCCCACAACAGAGGGCAATGCCAGTCTGCGCTGGCCAGAGAGAGGTGAATGGTTAAACATCTTGCTCCTGCCCCTCCTTTCCAGGGCTGCCTCCCTACTCTAGTTCCTCATCCCAAGGCCAAGTGGACTCCTTGGAAAACCCTCCATCCCAAGTTTCACTGCAGCCCTAGGGAGACCCTCAAGGTCTCAGACACTCTGTCCAGAAAGGAAGGCATCAAATATTCATGAAGAATGAGTAGGTGTCAATTCAGACACGAGAGGACAATGTGGCTACAGGGGATGACTGATGAGGATGAATGAGGACCAGATGGACACAAGGCTGGCCGGGCAGTGGGTGGGGAAGGCTGCCTGCTGGAAAGGCCACATTTCCCTACATTGCTGCTGACACTGAAACACCATAAAAGTATGCTAGCAACTGGACAAGTTGACCTAGACTCTACATCTAGCCTTGTCCCCTTTCTCCAAGGTACAAATATTTATGTGCAGTGGGGAGGCAAGGAAGACAGTGGGCAGAGCATAGGACTGGGACTCATGAGACCTGGGTTCAGGGTCCAGATTTGAACCCCAGACAACTATGACTCCCCTGGCTTAACCTGCTCATCTGTGGCAGGAGGAGGATGAGCCACATCATCTAGAGGTCCTTCCCAGCCCTGACTTCCCTGAATCAATGAGAATGTGGAGTCACAGCAGTGTGGTCTGTAGGGAATTAGAAACCCCTCAGAGACGGCTCCGATTCTCCCAAGGTGGTTGCTATTCTGGTCATAGTAACACCCGGTGACCCTGTCTCTTTGAATTGCTGCTGATATAGGGGACCCAGTGTGGTCCCTTCTTCTTGAATGAATCCTGGTGCTCAAATGGCCTTGACAGTGTCCAGAGGGGATGTTTGGCTGTTGCTTCCTTTGTGACTGAATAATCTCCCTACAGGAGAAAATGTCACCATGGATTATCAAGTGACTGAAGCAAAGACAAGTGCATATGCTCTGCGCAGCAAGGTGGGGAAGCAGGTAAAGTGCACCAGTGTTAGAGGAATTGGTTTTTGTTGATTCATGATTTGATTTGTTGCTTAATGATTTCCCACTCATTCTCATTTAAGGGAAATATTAGATACTTATACCATTGAGATGCACAGCATACTAATGAGGAGGCATGGGGCAGGGGCCAGGGCAGGGCAAGGTGGACTGGCCCAGCCAGCTCAGAGCTGCGGTAAGCTGTGAGCAGAGGAGGAAGGCAGGACATGGCTGCGGTCTGCTTGCCAGCAGGAGCTGGGGTCTGCTGGAAGCTAGTTGGAGTGGGCAGTGGGCCTGTTGGGATGCTAGGGTAGGAATGGAATGGACTCCACTGTTCTGAGCTTCTGGCAATCTCTTAAGGCCATTTCCTCTGAAGCTACAGAGAAGGACCTATGGTGAAAGCCTGAGTTTAAAAACAATTTAGATAAGAATACCAAGGCCAGGGGAGCAACTCTGTTTACAGCTGGGTCAGAGCCCTGTCTGGACCAAATAGCAGTGTTTTCCTGAACCATAGGGGAAACCTTTAAGCCCGTGTACCCAAGAACACTCCTGGTCCCAGTGGGCCCAAGTGAGAGAGTGTGGGAAGATCAGTGCATACCCATGGCTTGCCCAGAAGGGAGGGCTCACGAGGTGGAGCTCTGCTCAGGGCATTCCTCTGTGCACATGTGCACGTGTATGTCTGTGTGTGCACACAACCGCCCCATCTCCCCTCCATGCAGCCTGTGGGGTGGAGCTTGGGCTCCACTTCCCGCTTTCTGGTTTCTTGGTGGATTTTTAGCAATCCTTTTCTGGAAGAGCCTTGGCCCTTTGGGTAGTCTAGAAAAGTCAAGATCCTGCTGGCTTTAGAACCTGGGGCCTGGCCGGGGTGAACTGCCTTCTTAGGACCTGAGCTCTGAGCAGGGAGGACCCCTTGGAGAACTCCCACCATGCTCCCCCCAGGCATTATAGGCACTAGTCCCAAGGGTAGGACTGCAGTTCTTCCAGAGCAGGCAAAACTGCTTCTGGCTTCCATGTTCCCACGTGACCAAGACATCCTTCCTGGGAGGCAACCAGGCCCTTCTGCTCCTCCCCTCTTCAGGGAGGGCAGAGAGCTGCTCTCTGCACTAGCAGGGACTGAAGGAATAAACCGGATGGGGGCAGGGACCCCACATTTCTGCCCACTGGCCTGAGGGTGGGAGTGCAGGAGGGCAGCTTGGCAGCCCAGTCATGAGGATAATGAGGCCAGGCCCGAAGGAGTGTGGGGCTAAATGAACATTAGCAAAGACAAGCAGGCTAAGAGGCAGGTCCCGCTGAGCTGCAGTAAACAAGGACTGGACCCCGGTGGCTTCTGACTCAGACAGTGGGGTCAGGCAGCCTGGAGGGCCCAGCCAGCACTCACTCGGCTGGGCAGGGCGGGCAAGCTGTCTGGCTTCATACATTATTCAGAGCAGCTCTGGCTGAAGGGCTTGGGGAGCAGTGTTCACGGGTTTGGGCAGGCAGCCCAGGCCCTGCCTTGCTCCCTTCACACCTCCCAGGGTTTCTGCATGGCCCTGATCTGCCCTGCAGGCCTCTTTTGGAAGCTCCCCTTCTCTGCTTCTATGGGGCTGGTCTTGCCTGCAAGCGTTCCGACCCTCAGGAATTTAAGGCAGAATTCTAGGGCTACTGAGCGCTTGGTGAAATGCCTCAGTGTGTGTGTTGTTGGTCTGAGTTGCTAAGTGAGCTGAGGCTGCTCATTCCCTCCCCCACCCCACCCACCCCACCTTTTCCCCAGGGCATGGCCCAAACAGGGAGCCAGCGGCAGGCACGGCCAAACCAGTGTCCTATTCCTTTAAACCTCATTTCAAGGCTGCCGACTTGAGCAGGTTTCCCTAAAACATACACCCCTTGCCCCAGTCATCCACAAATGATCTCTTCCCCAGCTGGGCTCCACCAAAGCCGCTCTTGTCAAGGCTGATGCTGAACAAACTGGTCCAGCCTCAGTCTGCATCTTACTGGATCCATCATGGCATCTGATACAGCTGAGCTTGCCCTTCCTTGTCCTGGAAACACCTCTGTTTCCTGGGACATTGTGCTTTCCTGGTTCTCCTCCTGTTTCTGCAGCTGCCGGTGGCCCACCTCCTCTGCTGCTTTTCCTCGTGATCCCCACGTCTGAACATTAGAGGCCCACGGCTCAGTCTTGGTCCTTCTCACTTCTCTACATTTGGGATCTCAACTAGTCTTAAGGCTTGTGACACCATTTATATGCTGACAGCTCCTAGATTTCTTTAACCAAGGCTTCTAAGACATTAGAGATGTTCAAAGGTGTCTCAAACATTACATGTCCAAATCTGAGCCCCTGATCTTCCTCCCCAGTTGGGTTTTTCCTCCAGGATTCCCCAACTCGGTGAATGACGATTCCCTCCAGAGTTTCGCAGGCTGAAACCTTGATTCTTCTTTCTCTACACACAACATGTCAGCAAATACTGCCAGTTCTATTTTCCAAATATATCCAGAATCAAGCCACGTCTTACATCTCCACCACCATCTTTGTCCAAGCCACCCTGGTCTCTTTTTCATGACAATATTCTCCCAACTGATCTATTTACCTCTTCACCCTGGTTGTGTAGTCTACTCCCAACTGTCAGCTACAATGACCCTGTTAAACTTTCAACCGTAGAAGCGCATTAACCATAGAAACCATCTCACTTCATCTTTTACTCTCCCCCACGCCAGTCCCCTTACTGTTCTGTGACCACACCAGGCATCCCCCCACCTCGGGGTCTTTGCCATTCGTTCTGCTGGGACCTCTGTTCTTGCAGATACCTGCATGGCTCACTCCCTCTCATCTTTCAGGTCTACTCAGATGGCCCCCTCTTGGGAAGGCTTTCCCTGAACACTGTTTTGCCTGCAATCCTCTCCTCAAACCACCTTCTCAACCACACTTCCCTACTTTATTTTCTCCATGCCACTTATCACTCTCAGACATACTCTTCATCTCATTCACTCATTCATCCTCCCCTGCTAGAGTATAAGCTCCATGACAGCAGGGACTTTGATCAGTACTGCATCGCCAGTGCCTAGGTTTGTGCCTGGCACCTCACAGATGCTCAGACAGGTCACTGCTGAATGCATGGTTCCAAACTATCTATTCCTCCTTTAACTTCCTCAGTTCCCTTTGCTCTTGGATCTCCTCTTGCTGGGTACCCTTAGCTAGCCCATTGCCCTCCTTCTTGACTGTGGGTGACCCCCAAAGCTCAGTTCTTGTTCCTGAATTCTCCTTCTGCATCTATATCCTACTCACTGTCTCAGCTTCAAAAATCACCTCTATCTCCCCCTTTTTCCTTTTACAGCACTGTAAATAATTGTGTTCTTTTGGTTACATTTTTACTTGCTCTGAAACCTTCATCCAACTGTAAGCTCCTTGAAAGCAAGGGCTATGTGTACCCTTTCAATACCCTGATATTCCTGGACCCAGACAAGTTCTTTGAGTGATCACTGAAGACTTGTTGAGTGGATGAAGATTCATTATGCTTCCGTCTTGTTCCTGGCTGCCTTCTGGTCAGGATAAAACTGGGAACCTGAGATCCAAGGTGGGAACTCTGAAGGCGCTGCATCACACTGCTGGTCAACGAGCCTTTGGGAAGCTTCGGTCCAGCATGATTTAATGAGTCACAGTAGACCAATTTAGCTGATTCTTTGGCTCTACTTGAAAAGACCTTTTGTGGCTATTGCAGGATCTCATTCAACTTGAGTATGTGGGCGTGAGAAAAGGACTCAACTGAAGTCTTTTCTGGCAAGGGAGGCAATTTCATTCCGGGAGGCCAGCCTTCCCTCCATATGCTGGTGAGGACCGAATAGCAGAGCTGCTTTACAGCCTCCCTAGACAGCCTGTGAGGTTTTGAGGACAGGACTGGAGTTTATTATACCCCCAGTGCTAGCCTGAAGTGTGTGCATAGTAATTACACCACAAGTAGTTATTTCATAAAGAAAAGAAACCCAGTCTTATGCAGGTTTTTTCTAGAGCCTTCCCCCTACCCAAAGAATATAGAGAGAATACTCCCCTACCTCTGCCCCCCACCCTTGGTGCTCTCTACCTTCACTGCTGTCATGGCCTGGCCAAGAACTCCTTTCGCAGAAACGTTCTCAGATCATTCCTATCTGACACTGATTTCTGTTCTCCATCTCTCAACACTTCTGCACATGGCTTGTAGGACAGCAGCTTGCATAGTTTTGTTATAAGCATCCTGAACTGGTCTGCTCCAAGTGTGTGCCTTGCATGCAAGGGATTTGGGGGCCACTAGGCTTACTCTGCACATCCCATTAGCCTGGCCATTCTGAGCTGGCTGAGGTGGAGGGCTCTCTCTTCACAATCCTTCCCATATTGTAGCTCAAGCCTCTGTATCCAACAAGTGCTCAAAGATACAATTGACCAGCATATAGTTGACATTCAATAAAAGTTTGTTGCATGAAAGAGGAATGAATGCCATACTCAGTGCATTCACAAGAAGAATATGGGGGAGACTGTAGAGGTCAGCACAAAATTTCCTTGAAATGAAAGAGCGCCCAACCAGGCCACAGGGAAAAACAAAACACAAAACTCTTCTGGATCCCCTGACGAGCAACACAATTTCAGGACCTGTCTTCTGTCCCAAGGAGCAGTGTGACCAACTCCCCTCTAGCCATGTAAGGACCACAGGCTCTATTGAAGACCTAGATTTGAATATTGGTTCACTACCTTTCTCTCTGAGCTATACTGGGTGAGTCACTTAACCTGAAATCTTTGTTTCTTTAGTAACTTTAGGTGATGGTAATAAGGCTTGTGGCGATGGTGAATTGTGATAAAGTTGTGCTCTTCTCTTCTGGTAGGAGTTTAAGTTATTACCCATATAGCCTCAGTAACTAGTGAGGGATCTGAAGGGAGACAGGTTGGGCAGGAGCTGAGCCCCAGCACAGGATTGTGCCTCCTGGGAAAAGAAGGAAGATGACTTGTTGGTGGAGTTTTCCTTATGGCAGGATCCCCTTAGAGGACATTTCCCAGGGGCTTGAAGAGAGGATTGATTCTTACTGACATTTAAGAGGAGGGTATATCTGGACCTTCTGCCCAATGGCCTATCAATTTGGGGTTTAGGCCTCTACTATGGAGACCACACTTCCAGAGACAGGGTAGCTCTGCTCTGAAAGCAAGAGAGCCAAGCACATCTCTATAGGAGAAGAAAAGAATCTCAGAATCTCAGCACTTTGAAGCTGGTTTAATATTGAGGAAACCACAGCCCAGAGAGGGCAAGTCACTTTTCCAAGGTCACAGAGAGAACACATGGCGTACAAAGACAAGAAATAAAATAGGGATAATAACCAACAACCTGTCAGAATAAGTGGTCTGGACCAAAGTGGGGAGTGGTACAAATAGTGACCCACAGGCTGAGCTAGAAGGAAAGATTCTGTGAGAACGGGGCTCAGGAAAGCTGTTCTGCCTTGGTGCTGTTTTGGCATCTTATGTATTTTCTTTAATTTAGTACCACAATACCATTATGAACTATGCACCGCTACAATCCCCATTTTGTTGATGTGGAAACCTAGGAATGGTTTAGATAATGTGCTCGAGGTCTCAAAGCTAGAAAGTGCAGAAGATAGAATGCAACATAGGTTTGTCGCCAAAGCCCAAGTTCTTCCACACAACCTTGCTCATTTACTAGTCCACCACCTACAGCCTCTCTTCCTCTCTGCAGACTGAGTCCAGACTCTCTGAAAATACACAGAGCACTCCTTCACCCCTCCCCCAAACAACACATAACATGCACACACACACATACACAGGCTTGGTCACTCTGGCCTGGTGGGGACCTGCTAAAGCAGGAAGATGGCTGAGTCTATGAACACCACCAAGCACAATACATATTTATGGCCCCAATTACAGCTTTCACCTCCCCACCACGGTGAAGGAGTGGGAATAGCGACAAGAATAGTTGTGTGCACTGGGGTCTGAGGCCTCTGTAGCAATAACTACATGATTACAGAGATGTTGGCAAACCCTGGTGTTGGCGGCTCTATTATAATGATAAATCTACAGCTTTATATAGAAATAATGAGACTGGGGGCAGAAGAGGGGAGAAGGGAAGAGCAGGGTGATTTCAGCCAATCAGAGTTCTAGGAGGAAAGAAAATGGCAAGCCCCGGGGAATGCCCAGAAGACCAGGAGGGGACTGCAGTCAAGCCAGGCAGGAGTTGGGGCAAAAGGAGCAGCTGGGCTGCCCAACCTGGGCCTGGAATGGATTTAAGAACCCCTGTGACCTGCTTCCTGCGCCTCAGCCTCTTGATTCAGGGGAACAGCAGAGGCCTCCTCCCACAGCTGTAGCACATGCGTTTGCCTGCTTCTCCCCCTCCAGCCTGGTGGGGTGCATATTAGCTGTGTTGCTGCCTAGGCTTCCCTCCAGAACAACCTGGGGCGCAGTGCGGAGAGTGTCCCTTGTGGCTTAAGATTTGCAATTAACAAAGAGCTAGACCCCCCGAATGTACACTTACCCTTCACTAGTCTTACATCTCCGTGTTCAGTGGTTGTGAGAAAACAGTATAAATGCTGCAGGCTTGGCTACCTAAAACCAACTTCAACACTGGCACCAGGGCCAAAACAAGGGGCACACCTGGTCCCACCTGCTGGGGCTGAATCTGACTCTCCAACACAAGCGTGAGGGGCAATGAAGGCACAGCACTTGTGGACTTGTGTGACTTCAGAGCAGTCTCCTGAGCCCCCATTGTCACGATGCCTCTCCTTCTACCCAGCCTTATGGGTCCCTGACCTTCCACTTCAGTCCAGATTACCAGATCTGAATGGTTAATCTCTTTACTGCTTCAGACTCAAACCAGCTACATGAACCATACCTCTGAAGGAATGCACAGTCTGGGGCTCTATCCACCAAGCCTGGCTCTATCCATTTTCAAAATACTACTTGCCCTTCTCCTCCAGGAAGCCTTCCCAGATTAACTGCACCCAACTCCTGTTGCTTCTTTAGTAATCCTTTCTTTGTGTACCAATATATAGCTTTAATTGCATGAACTGAGCCATTGATCATTCAACAAGAATGTGCTGAGTTCTTATGTTGACATTAAATGACATGCTCAGCCCTATTAAAAATAAAAGAGAAAGCCAACTGTGGGACACAAGCCATTCCTGAGCCATTGGGAGGACTTTGCAAGACCAAATTTGATTTTGGATATAACTGAAGGACCCAGAGAATAAATCTGGAAGAATGACTGCTGTGAGAGCAGAGCTCAGGGAAGCCTTGAAAGGTAAATTGGCTTGGGCAAGGCAGTGCAGTGGAGAAAGGCCTGCCTAATAGGGGACCCTGTGAGCCAAGGCAAGAGGCAGGAACATCCAGCAAGTGCAGGGACCAGCCTGCAGACTGAGGTGCTGCAAGAGTTCTGTGCTCAGGCCTAACTGCAGCTCTAGGAAAGAAAGGAATTGGCTCATGGGACGGGACGGATGGAGCTGGCTGTGCTCAGCTGGACTCACCACCCTCTCCAGCCCCAACCCACACTGTGCTGGCTCCAGGGTTTCCTATCCACTCAGTGCTCAGTCATTCCCAGCGACTGTGACTTGGGTCTCTCTAGCCCCAGAATAATTACAATTTTAGACTCCACACCAAAAAACAGGTGAAAGCACCAGCCTTCTACTTTTCCTTTCCTCTCCTTTGCCTGATTCCTCGCCCACCAGGATGAGGAGCCTGCTCCTGAGAGCTAGTCCACTGCAGAGGCTATGGACTGGAGGGACCCAGGGGCCTCACCTGGGTGGAACACCCAGCTTAGACAGACACCCAGCCAGACAGTGTGTACACGTGGCCACCCACCCATCAGCTTCAGAAACCGCTGGGCCTGAACTCCCTCTGCTCCTGGCTAGAATGCTTCTCCTTCCTCTTTGACCATCAGATTGTGTATACCAGTCCCTCCCCACCCAGCTTAATCCCCCCTTATTCAGGAAACATTCACTGGCTGTCCTAACTCTAAGGTCTTGCAGCCTCACACAGTATTTAGTATTTGCTACTTAGCTTTGCTAGTTATTGCATGGACATTTTTGTCTCGTCTATTAGGTTATACATTTCTGCGGATTGGAGAGACTTGTCTTTAACTCGCCACCCCACTCCCTAGTGCCTAGCATGGTGTTCTGCTAAGGAAGAGATGGAAGGGGACTGTAACAGTATTGACTAAGGATGTTGAAGTTGGTGACAATTTGTCCAGTGCCTTTTGGATGATCTGCTTTTTTCTGAAGCTGGGCTGGGACCAGAACAGGGACAGCCACAGAGTTCTAGCATCTAAGAAGTCAGCATCCAAGTGAGGAGTGTGCTTCTGCATGAACTGCCTGCTCCAGACTGGAGCTTCCATCAGGCTGGAGCTAACATCACAGGAGAAGAGGGGAAGACTTAAGGGGAGAAGAGAGGCTCTTCAGAGGGCTCTGCAGCCCCTGGACCTCACCCCTCCTTCTCTCCAAGCCCCTGGGCCTTGACCTCAGCAGGGGGAGGGCTGAGCTGCCTTTCTGTACCTGTACAGTCACCATAATGAAGCTGCTGCCTTAGGAGGCCACAAGGGAGGAGCTGCACCAGATGTAAACTTCACAGTGATTTATAAGGCAGAGTTCCCGGGCTTGGGGCCGGCACACAGCTGCTGTTCCACCCCGCCCCATCGGCCCGCCCTGTCTGCCAACCCTGCTGCTTGTGATATTCCTGCAGATGACATTTCACCAAAGAAAAGGTAGGGAGGCACTGGGGCATCAGACCAGACTGGTCAGTGTCAGCACCAGCTCTGAGAATGAGATGTCTCAGACAGACAGAGCCCACCAAGCTTTCTCTCCTTGAACAAATGAGCTTTCTTACCCTTTCCCCACCAGAGTAGAGCTGATGGCTGCAGCCTTTCTCCTCACTAATTCAGTACAGAGATACTGAGTATTGCCTGTCCAAAGGAAGTCCTGCAGGCTGAGTAGGGTCAACCCTGACACACAGAAATGGTGCAAGAAATATCCAGGGAGATACTCAACCAGTTAGCACTCAAGACCCCAGATGCAAGCCATTGGCACTTGGCGGAAATGCCCCTGCTGGGCTCTCAGTTGCCTGGGTGGGTTTAGAATGAGGCACACCACTTACGCCTGTGGGATGCCCAGCTTCCTCAACACTTACCCAGTGGAGGCTGGCGTCAATGTCTCCAATGACCCGAAGGGCATAGATCTGCCTTCTTAATTCTCTGTGCCAAACCTATATGCCCTCTTAAAAGCCAGCTTGAGCCTCAGCCCCTTGAACCTTCCCTGGTTAATTCCCATTGACTGTGAGCAGCCAAGCACCCCCTCTCCCACAGGTGGATGAGCTCCCTTCAGGCCTCCCAGCTCCCAGCCTGGCCTGGGCTGGCAGTGCAGCAGGAGGGCCTGTGCTTCACAGTAGTTGCTTCGGCCACTGAGTAACTCCAGTTCTTCTGGGCACGTGGTGGGGCTGCTGTGCCTTGCCCTCGTAATATTAGGAGTTGTCGTGTGTCTTGCTTTGGCTAATGAAATACTAGTGGAAGTGATATGTGTCACTTCCGCATGGAAGTTTTAAGGAATAGTGCATGATTTGCCACATCCTTCACCCGCTGATGTGGTAACTGTGGGAGCAGATGTCAAAATGAAACCTCTGTTGGCCTGGGGCCTTGGGTGGCCAGGTAGAGAAGGACTCTAAGATGCAACATGAGTGAGAACTAAACCTTGGTTGCTTTAAGCCACCAAATCCTAGGACAGTTTGTGGCTGCAACATAATCTGGTTCATCCTGGTAATAGGGCCTACTTTCGAGGGCCTTTTCCAAGCTTCTAGTACACATCAGTGTCCTTGGTGGATCCTGCTGTCTAATTTAGTCTGTAGGCCTGGCCCAATTCTTGCCTATGATCAGAGAGAGATGACATTTCACAGGTGGGAGACCTGTGGCCTAGGAGATAAGAGAGATCCACCCCAGAACATATGATCAGAAGCAATAGATAAAAAGTCCTTCCCTTCCCACCTATATGGGGGCTCTGCTGCCCTCACCCCAACCCGAGGCAGAGTACAACTCCCCCAGGGTGGGCTGGGCCACTGGTCAGTTTCTGGAGCCCACCCTGAAGGGCAAAGGCCCATTCATCTCTAGGGATGAGGTGGGGGAGGCAGATGCGGACATGTCCCACTCAACCCAGAACTACAAACTCTCAAGGAGCCCAGGGGGCAGGGCTATACTTACGCTTGTAGCATACTGGATGTCCTTCCAGATGGAGGTTTCCCGGGACAGGTCAGAGGCCTCAAATAGGTTTTCCAGGATGACCTCTCCAATCATGTCATGGCGGGAGAAGCGGTCAAAGTCGAAGACACTGAGGTGCAGTTTGCGGTCGGCCAGCTCCTCATAGGGCACAGGGAAATGGAAGTTCTCATCAAAGGTGGGGTTCAGGGTCTTGCGGTGCACCCGGGTCTGCAGCTTGCATTTACGATCAGGCAGGAGGTAGATCTTGACATAAGGGTCAGAGCTGCCACAAAAGTCCTTGGCAGGGAGGTCAAAGGCCTTCAGGATGCGCACAATCAGGGTCTCACTCTCGTAGTCATATCGCAGGCTGAAGTTGATCTTCCCGCAGCTCTTGGTGGCCTCGGATTTGGCATCGTCCCCATCCACTGACTTCTGTTTGTAGAGCTCAGGCTTGATTCGGCCAATGCTAGTGGGCTGTTCTGCTGCTGGAGGCAGCTCGTTGCCATAGTCCACACTGGAGACGTGCATCTGCCGTGGCAGGTGGCGCTTGAAGGACGTGTGCCTGGAGGAGGTTGGAAGGGGACAGAGAGAGTATGATTAGGGTTCAGAGGGAGGGGGCTGCAGGCAGACACACCCCTGTGGCCCCAGCTCATCCTACCCCTTGTGGGATCCCCTTTTTCTCTGCACACATTTTGTGGGTAGTAAGTGCAATTAATGTTAGCCTTTGTTGTAATTATCTTTTTCCCTGCCTTTCTGCTACCTGCTTTCTAGGTTTCTTTCCTAGCAGGTGTGACTCTGGTTCTCACATTAAAGCATGAGATCCCTTAGGAGAAGGAGCATCCCTTCATCACCATTACCACCACCACTACCACCACTGTAGTTAAAATCCACAGGGCTTTGGAGCCAGACTGCATAGGTTAATGTTGGCTTTGCCGCTTTCCAGCTTTGCAAACTTGCTCAAGTTATTTAACTTATCTGCGCTATAAAATGAGGTTAATAAAGGCAGCAATTGCAGTAGATTGTTGTGAGGATGAAATGAATTAGTACATCCAAACTAGGGCCAGGTGTATAATAAGTGATACAGCATTAGCTCTCATTATCACATGGACTGTGCCATTGGCTCCTTAGCCCTATTACTCATTAGTCTTCGCCTTAGTCATTAGCCCTATTTTAGAGTTGGAAGAAGTAAGTCTTAGGAAAGATGAGAAAGTTGCCCAAGGTCAAACGATAAATTCTGTAAATGAAGCACTCTCATTCCTAGCCTCCCACCTGAAGACCAGGCCTCCTTCCCTGCGACTGGTCCCCTGGGAGTCTGGGGCAACACTGCAGGGCCCCAGGAACCCACAAGAGCCCTAAGTTTTGAGTAAACACAATGCCTCATAACTGTATGGACCACTTCTTTTAAAAGTGTTTCTGAATCTGGAGTGAATTTTTGTAATTATGTGGTGGTGGCTGTCTTTCTTTTTTCAGCTAAAGAACACCATGTATACAACTGCTGTTATAGAGGGAACTCTGTCAAAGGAATCCTCATTCTCAGAAAGTTTTAGGAACCTCTGATTTCCCATGCCCTGCAGACTCTATCTACAAGGTTTTACTGACATACCCTGGACACACTGTGAACATTTATGCCTCTGGGCCTTTGCATATTCTCTTCCCTCTGCCTGAAGTCTTTCCTTCCCTCCAACTACCCAACACCTTCCACCCACACACATGCCAGTGCACACCACAGCTGCCCACTTCAGAGGCTGCCCTTCCCTGAAGTCTTTCCTGGTGCTCACCTCCTAGGTGGTCACCCACCACGGAGTACCTCACCTAATAGAGTCTCCAGTCAAAGTACATGTGTCATTATTTTGCTGACCCTCACAGGCTACAATCTCATTACTCTACTGAATAAGGAATGTGGAGGGCTAGGGAAGGGAGGGGTCCACCCCTCACCTGGTGGATGATGCTGGTTCTGTGGTCTGTCGCTGCAGCCGTGTGTGACGCATAATGTGCTCCTTGACCGACATCTGCACCTCAGCCGGGATGTCTGGAGATGTGTGGCTGATCTTCACAGCCGCCTCCAGGAATCCCAGAGTGTTGGGATCTTTCAGCTTGTCTGCCATGTTGCCTCTGGGGCTGGGGCTCTGGAGGGCCTCCAAGGGAGGGTTAGCAGAAGAGGGGCTGGAGGCTTCCTTGTTCCTCCAGGGTATCCAGCACAGCTTCCAAAAGAGAAAGAGAAAAACTGCCACCAGGGCCACGCCACACACAATAACTACCACTGCAAGGAGGCTGACAGAGGTGCCTGCCCTCGGCATGCACCGGGCGGGGAGGCACAGAGACAGACAGAGGGCAGGAGCAGCAGGTAAGGGTGTTGGAAGGGGGGCACACACAGAAGGGACAAAGACGGAAGAAGAGAAAAGAATGGCCATGAGAAAGCTGCCCAGGCAGAGAAAGGATGGTTTTAGGGTTGACGCGCCACAGTCCACTTTGTGATATATCTGCAGCTAGTGTTCACTGCAGTCTGATTTCTCCAGCATGGCACCCTCCTCCCCACTGCCAGCTTGGGGACCTGGACTGCCTCTCCTACTGCCTACTGGCATGGGGAAGGGAAGGTAATTTAAGTAGCAGCCTAAGCAAATGTGCAAATCCATGAAGCGTCCACATTTGGATGCTCTTTGAATTTCTATTCGAGCTGTTACTATGGCCAGACTAATAGCAGAGTCATTTTAGTATATAGCTCTCTTCCTCAACAGGCTGTGAGGCCTTGGGGACCAGAGGCTTGGCCAACTCATTCTCTTCCCTTAGCCCACCCCCACTGAGCTCAGAACAGGAGCTCAGTAAGCAGTTATTGAGTTGACTTGAAGTAAAGGAGATCGAGCATACTCTCGAGTCAGGGATTAGGTCTAATGCTGTTTCTGTATTCTCAGAGCTCTGCACATAGTAGGCTCAATAAATACTCACATTAAGGCAGAATTTGAGGTACATGGTTCATTCCAAAACTAAATACAGAAGATTCCTATAGCTGTCTTTCCCCATTCCTGCGGCCTTTTGAGAACTTTGTTGTAAAACTGGTATCTTTTAATGTCATGCTTGGTTCAGAGGCGGGTGTTCGCTGCCCCACCCCCAGCCCATGCCTACCCCTAGCAGGTGCCCATTATCCCAGGAGAGCTGTGACGGAAGAAAGTATTAAGCAGGCCTCCCATCCCACCTTTAGGAATGCCCCCTTTGAGCCCAAGGCCTCTTCTTACTCTCAGCAGAGAGGTCAGAAAGTTTTGAACCAATGAGACTACTAGTAGGGTATTCACAAGGGTCACTTGTGGATAAGCCAGCAGAGGAGTCTTGTATGGCTTGCACAATGGTTAAAAAGTTGAGAAATTCCACCAACAGTGTCATCACACTAGATTTCTGACTACTATGGAAAAGGCCAGGTGGCTTGGTGAGTGGACCTATGCTCCTGCGGGCGGAACATGCTCCTGCAGAGTGCCCCTGGGAGGGGTGCAGCCTCACCAGTTCCACTCTCTATTACCTGCCCAGCCCTGCAGGCCTAGGAGTTTGCAGCCTCTGGCTTATCCTGTCCCAACCCCTATGAATCTTAGGGCTTAAGGTGAGGAATAACCCTGTAGGTACAGAGGCCGGGCTGTGCTTTTGCATAGGGGAGCAGTGGTCCAGTGGAGGGACTTGCCTGGGCTCACAGGTCAGACACAGAGCCTGGACCAGGGTCAAGACAGGACTCCTTCCATTGTCCCAGCCTTTTTGTCCCTGATTCAACTGAGGCTACAGTAACTCATGTGTTTTTTAAATTTGTCTGACTTAGGGCATAGCACAGAAACTAGCACATGAGAATGAATGAGTGAAGCAATGAATGGCACCTAAAAGAGCTGCAATTATCTCTCAACCAATATTTCCTGAGGACTTGGTATGTGCCAGGGGCTTAGTAGGCTTGGAGAACAGAGATGCCAGCCCCCTTTTGGAGGAGCCCAGAGTACACTCACAGCACACAGGCCCCAGGGAAAGCTGTCCCCCATCTAGAGGGATCTGAAAGGAGGTGAGAACACCAGCTACTCTCTCTGGGGAGCTAGCACTGCCTTCAGACTCCCTGGATATAGGGTGCTGGCCTTGATCAGCTATGAACACCTTCATGAATAAGGTCCAACAGCAGAAAATCCTCAAGTCCTTAGCCACCTACCCCAATTCCCAGGCCCCTGCACAGAGACACTGGAGGCTTTTCCCAGCCAGAGGAGCTGGGGGGTTAGTTCTTCACCCAGAGACAGCCAGAGACCAGCAAAGCTGATTCTAAGTTAACTTCGGGACTAAAGGTCACCAATGTGGTATATATGCATCCCAGGGACACAAGAGAAAAAAATGTCAGATTGTTTTAATATTTCTTTATCTTAAAAATAAAAATTTTTAATTTTCCTCTAATGCTTAATATTTTTCCAAACATTAAATTAGTTGAAAAGATAAATAAATAAAAATTTTTGATTATTCAGGTTGATAGTAATAGGAATGATAGCATTTTATTTTGGATTTAGTGAAGTTATTGACCATTACTACACCCAAGGCACAAAGTGCTTTTTATGTGTTACTCATTTAATACTCCCCAGTGAAATAGATATGATTATTATCCTCATTTTGCAAATGAGGAAACTGAGGCACAGAGGAGTAAGTAGATTACTCCTCTAATAAGTGGTGGGACTGGGATACAGCCCAGGCAGTTCAGCTCTGCAATTCCCCTCGGGAGATGTGTATATAACATGGGAACAAATAAACACATATTGGTGGTATTAAATCAAATAATTTTTGCTGCTATGAGTTCATGACCAAAATGGTTAGAGACTGTTTCTTTAGGCCCTGATGTCCCAGGAGTGTACTAGGAAAGCTACTGGATATACAAGCTCTTACTCTAAGTACCTGGCCACGTCCGGACCCTTCACATTTGCTGCCTGTCACAACCGCTCTGGACGCACTCTCTGCAATATGAGTCCCCTGAAAACAAAAGGCATTTCTAGGACTTTGCTTTCCTTTGATCATACATTTTACTTGCTCTGATAATAATTAGAATTTTAATGAGAAAGGGGGAGAAATGGGGGGAATCCAGAGAGCATAGAATGCATTTAAATGTTCAGCCTAACAAAAAAACTGAATTCATAAATGAAAAGAGAGGTGGGGGAAGGGGGCAGGCAGAAGGAATCAATTTTCCTTGGCCGTTTGAATGCTTCTCCATGTGACCCTTGGCTGTTGTTCCTTCAGAGCTGTGCTTAGGGAAAGCTGAGGTATGGATTACTGGGAATCAGCACCCAGTGCTCATTACTGGTCATGTAGGACCAGGAGGTCCTTCCTCTGCCTGGAGAATCTTCTTCCAGGACATCTCCCAGGCAGGTAATGTGAGGAGAATCAGACCCCGATACTGGGTGGGTTCACTCCCACGGGGGGTACAAGGTAGTGAGCAAGGCTTGGTAAGAGCAGAATTCAGCCAGGGCAGGGGGTGATTCTATAGGATTTAGCCCCTTTTAAATCGCTGTAATTAGCCTTGAACTCAGCCAGCCCTCATAGCCTGGTGAAAGGTGCATTGATGCTGGGAAGGGTTAACTCCTGTTAGGCCTAAGGCTGTGTGCAAAGGCCCAGATCACCTCAGACATGCACCTTCCTACCCAGTACCTGCTGGGGCCAACCCACCAGGATGTGTTGCTTTCTAATAAATTGCAGGTGTAGAAGTAGCCTTCAAAGCCTTTTTCCCTGCTTACATCTTTGAACCTTAACACTGTAAGGCAGAGAGTATTTTGATGGGCCACTCAGCTACCTTTTGAGTCTCAGTCCAGTGTTCTTCTTACTTGTACCATGCACTGGCTTCACCCATGCACCATGCACCCTTCAGTAAAGGAGAAAGCCCATACCACAGCACTGAAAGAGAGAAAAGATTTCCTAAATATCTGTGTTCTTCCTCCCTCTCTTCTTCCTTCTTTATTTCCTCCTGAACCTGGAGAGAAAGAAGCACTGCCCTGGGGTCAGACTGGGCTCAAAGTTCATCTCCACTGGCTATATATAAACTGTGTGACTTCTTGGCAAGCTACTTAGTCTCTCTCAGCCTCAGTTTTCTCATATATAAAATAGGTATAATACTAGTATCTACCTGATAGGGCCACTATGAGGTTAAGTGAGATAGAAAGTATATCCAAAGTGCTGAGGACACAGCCTGTAATGTTTGCCAGCAATACAGTAATATTAACTGTTTTATTGGAGTTATTTAGTCCTACCCAGTCCAGCTTTGAACATCCCCTACTTTTGAAATTCCTTTAGTTGAAAGAACATTTGCCAGCTATGAACACTAATCAGTAAAGATAGCTTTGACTTCATCATTACAGACCAGGAACATCTTGCTAACAGAAATAATGCACGTATTTCTTATATAGCTTAATCTCTCTAGGTCTCAAGACATAATATGTGCTATATTAAAGATCTTACATCTCCAAGTTTTTCTATCAATAATCATTTGCTTGCCACTTGTCCAGTTTTGTTATTACCATCACCAGCCAGCTGGTGAACAGGAGTGAGCTCCAAAGAAGTAAAATGAAAATCATGGAAAGAAAATCAACAATCGAGGACATGCTATGCTCTTGCAAAGTGTTCTTGGAAATTGGGGAAAGAAGTCTTTATTCAATATTAAGCATGAAGCACCTTCATTGAGGTATCAGAGGAGTGCAGTATTCCATGGGCACCTGGTTTGGGAAACCACATTAGCTAATTACCCAGCAGCTTCTGGGTAGAGCAAAGAGATATGGGTCTAGCTTTGGAAACATACCCAGTGGCCTTGTGCTGTGGAGGGGCATATGGCTTCTAGTCCTGGCTAAGGAAGCAGACTTCATTGCATGCTCAGACACCAAGTGGACATCTCAGGTGAGCACCAGTGCCAGAATGACCACAGAGCGTATCCATCCACATTTCTAATTGTGTGACCTTGAGCAGGCTACTTAACTTCTCCAAACCTTGGTTTCCCCTTTTATTTAATGGGGATTCTAATTACCCCTACTGCATAGAATCATTATGCATATTAAATAAATAACACTTTGAGCACAATGCCTGGTACATGGCTAATGGCTCCCAAAATGTAAGCTGCTCTTATTCTTCATGTTTTGCTCTTTTGGTAGAAAATAATAATTTACTGCATACAGAAGAGACCCAAAGCTGGGTCCTCTGAGGCAAGGAAAGGGACACTGTATCAGAGGGCAAAGCTCTTGAGAGACCTCAGGCCCTTCATCTCTGCTGGGAAGTTAAGATCTCCCTGAGGTTATCAGGAAGGATCTGCTTGTCACCTTAAGTGAGATTGTCGGGATAGAAGGCTCATGGCCTTCTTCTCTCCCTGGAAAATGCTGGGTTATTAATAGGTAACCCAGGGCTTTCTTAGCTCCCCCACAGACACTTCTTTCCCCAAAGACAGAGCCACGGTGTCCCCTCCCCTTCGCTCCACCCATAGTGTTAAGATTCATCAGCAATTCTTATCACTTGCTGTTGTTCCCATTTTTCTGATGGGCTTCCAGGTCAGGAAAATCCATTTTGTAACATTAACAGGCATTCTTGCTAAGATATTATAGTTGAAAAGATAAACTAGGGAGAGGAAGTGAAAAGAAAGAGCCATTTCCCTGCTCCCCCCAAACCTGGAGAAGTCTTGCTTCTGGGCTTGGGTTTACTGGTGGACCCTCAGAAATGGTGAGTGCTGGGCTGTAAAGAGCAGGAACTGCATGGGCCAAGAAACTCTCATTCAGACACGAGTGGAACGTGGACAAGGACTACCTGACACCAGACAGCAAGCAACACAGAGGCCCAAGAGCCCGAACAGAACTGCCTACTCTGGGAAGGGAAGACTCTGAGCAGAACTATCAATATCAATAATATATGCTGGTAATATTGTTATTGTTTGTTCGTGGTCAGCACTGTACTCTAGTGATAGTATCTCATTTAATTTTTACAGCCTCCTAAGAAATTAGCATTCACCTCTTAAAGATAAATTACCTAAGTTTAGAGGTATTAACTAAATAACTTGCTCAAGGGTACATTGTGTAAAGCAGAAGAGCTGGGATTTGAACCTGGGATGTTCTGATACCAAAACCCAGGCTCTTGAGCCAGTCTTTGGGCACTGGAGGGCTAAGCTGAACAACTGTCAAGTTGAAGACTGGGCAGAGAAGCTGGGGAGGCATTTCTTTATTGTAATCAGGAGAGGGTTGGGGGCATCCTCTACTCTTTGGCCTGACCCTCTGAACCTGTGCAGAGCCCTGGAGAACAGGATTATGACCTACCTCAGCCCCCATCTCTTTCATCTTCCCTGGAGAGTGCAGGCAGCCTCCAGGAAAGTTGCCTCCAGAGATGTTCCTGAGAAATGCGCGCGCGCGCGCGAGTGAGTGAGTGAGTGAGTGAGTGAGTGAGTGAGTGTGTGTGTGTGTGTGTGTGTGTGTGTGTGTGTGTGTGTCTGTCTGTCTGTCTGTCTGTCTGTCTGTGAGCATGGGTTTACTGAAGGAACTGGGACTATTCTGGGACTATTTTGAGGCTCACAGATGTGGTCCATTAATAATAAGCTTTGCCATGGCTTGTAAATTTATTGAGAGAACCTGGTGTAATTAAATTCAGGGTTAGGGGGAGGGAGAGCCGAGAGCCTTTGCTTTCTTCCCTTCTTTCAGAGATCCAGGCCAATCTACCAATGGGGATAATTAGCAAAGTCCAAACAGAGAAGGAATTAATGCTCCTGAAAAAGCTGTGGTGAGGAGAGATGATGCTGGGCTAATTATGGCCACACCAAGCTTTATGACTGGGCGCCAGCTTACACCATCATTAAGAGATTCAGAGATAAATCGGACACTAATGTGGAATGTTATAACAGAGATATTCTGTTTGGGCATTAATTTAGCAATCATTAGTATTATTGTTTTGGCAGATGGTAACTACACCTTCTGCCTGATTAGTCAGGGCATGTGGCCCCTCTCAATGCGGAGACCAAGGCTGGGGTGATGAAGGGGAGGACAAGACAAAGAGCCAGAAAGACTCTTTTCTCTCTGCCCCCCTCTCCCAGTTTATACCTGCACATAGTGAGAAGTGAGGTCTGCCTGGTTCAACATGGAGCAAGAGAGATCAGCAGTGGAGAGAAGGGAGGGTTGAGGTCCTGCCATATAGCTGAGTGTCCTCAGCTGGATGCCCTGCTCACCTCTACTGTCAAAAGTCCCTCTGATTCAAGTTCCTAAGTGTGGCTCAGTCCTTCCTGCCTTCGCAGCCTCTCTTCCTAAGCAGGAGCAGCACGGTGCCATCCAGCTCAGTCTGGATTCTCTTTTACCTGCTTTTCCCCACTCCAGACAGAACCTACACAGACCCTAAAGAAACATGGCCTGACCCTGATGCCTCTATCTTGTCCCAATTATTTGCAGCCATATGTTATACCTCCAATGCCTTGGACAGGGAGGACACAGTAACATTAGAACTCTTAGAAGAGAATAACTTTTGTACAGAAGTTGGAGGAATAGAACATTCTGGATCCACCATCCCCACTCTTAAAGTTCCCACAATGAGAAGAAGAGATCTTTTAGAAATGTAAATCCAAGGGCTCTACAACTCCTAGATACTGGACCCTGGTCCTAGAATTTTGATACTCAAGGCACACCTAGAGTCAGAATATCATCACTATGATTTCAAAGGATTGTGCACTGCACCCTTCCTCAAAGAAGTTAAAATCGCAGAATTCCTGCCTTTCAGCAAGGAGTGAGGTAGTGACTGGAGTATTCAGTTATAGAAAGAGGACTTTTGTTTTTTGATGAAATGCTGTGCATTTAATTTGCCATCACAAGCAGGAAAAATATTTCTGTGCTTGCAAAAGGCCAACTTCAAAGCCAGGTGGTTGAGTCACAGAACATCTCCAGAGTCATTAGAAAAGTGAACAAACATCACATCTCATGGCCATATGTAGGCGGAAGAACACCTGTTCCCGACTGCCAGCCTTTGTGGGGCCGGGCGGCTCAGGGCCACCCCTCGGGTTCCTGGAACACCTCTGAACCTCTCAAACCCAGAGCCCATGCTACCCATACCTAACTCTCTGCAACCTGGCCTTTGGAAAAAACTCATTCACCTCCACAAGGCAAGGGACACAAAGGTGGAAAAATATTTGTCAGTGTCCACTTGTGGGAGGTGGCAGGAGGAAATGTATTAGGGAAGAAAATGGACCCTTTACCTTTAGAGTTTTTAAAGTAAAAAAGGAACTTGCTTTTAGCTGGGATAATTTGTGTAGATATGTTTCTAAGTCAGGGTCTGATGGACTGAGATTTTCTGTGTAATTTCTAGCACCTACCTTGGTGATAGCAGAGGCTGAATCTCAATTGCTGAGTCTCAGGGTGTTACTAGAAATCCCATGAGCTAGAGACTTAGAGCAGAAGGAAGGCAGAGGAAAACATACAATGAATGGTAAGGGGAACTGGGCATGCTCTGGCCACTTGTCTTCTTCATGAAACTGCAAATAAAAAGGTCCAGCATTTCTCTGACTGGGGAGTCTGGACCCAGGATGCAGGGAGTAGGTTGGGAGGAAGGACACCTGGGGACTTGATCCCAAATGCCATGGCATCTCCCCAGGCCCTGTGCTCATCTAAACCCCAAGATCCCAAAGCCACTCTCCACCACTTTCTTTCTTTTGCTATGATCAAGGGTCTCCTTCTGCCTCCCCCATCCCTTTCAGCCCCCTACCTCAGCAGGGGCTTCCTGAGGCTTGTGACTCAGCAGTCAAAGTTAAAGTTCCCCAGGGCTGACAACTCAAATTCGCTTTCTGAAGCAGCCTGCAGGGAGGGCGCACTGATTCATCTGGGCCTGTTGGCTCTCACTCCTCAGCCTTTTCTGAACCTCAGCCTGGCCATCCAGGTACCTGTCATTCCAGACTATGGGGTGTCCCTCTGAAGTCAGAACACCAGTGCCTCCTAGTATCATGATGTGTTATGCACATACCACCCGCTTTTCCTGCCCCTCTACCCAGCATTTCTGCCTTGGACAGACAAGAGGGGCAGTCTCCATCCAAGGTGGAACTTGACAGGTGTGTTCTCACCTTGAATTTTTCCCTTTAGCGTGTGAAAGGTCAGGAGCAGCACTCAGGGCCCCTGGGGACCATTGAAGGAAAAGGTGGAAGGGAGCTGGGAAGGCAGACAGGCAGGGACTCCTTGATTTGGGAAAAGTGTCCCTCTGAAGTCAGGTGGGTACAGGGAGTTGGGTGGTAGGAGGTGATGGCACCAGAGAACCAAAGCCTCTTAGTATTTGTGGGCCTAATCTGCTTGGAGATTCTTCACAAGGGAGAATCAACCCCTCCAGCCTCCATCACTGTACCACCCTCTAAAAATTCTTCATGTCTAACCTCAGTCCCTTCTGCTGCAGTAATCGACCCATTGCTTAAATATTGCCAGGGCCAGTGAGAGGGAGGGCGCAGCGCCCCCTACAACCTACACAGAGCTGGGGTGGGCTCCACTCCTCCCAAGACTGGACACAACCTCTTCCCACACACAAGTATCCTTTTAGCCCACTACCCTTCTCCCTTTCCTCTACCCGGCAGCGGCCCTGTTCCTACCTACATCCTAGGTAGGAACATCCTAGAACCTACCTACATCTCTGACCTTTAACCTCAAGTAAAAACAGAACCCTGGACCCTGCAGCCTCTTGGGTAGCTTACCCCACCTGTACCTGCTCCCGCAACCTCCATTCCACTCCCGGGCAGGTCCCAGGAGAAGCCTGTGGAGACGAAATTCCCGCCTCTTGCAGCCCCTTGCTCCCTTTTCAGCGCGCGTGGTGCGCAACTGCGGGGCGACCCCTGCATACCCCAAGGTCCGACCCCACTGGGGTCAGTGTCAGGGGACAGGAGGGGTGGAGTCTGCGGAGCCAAAAGAACCCCGGCGCTTTGGCCCCTGCAGGATCTCCCCACCCCCACTCCGCATTCTCTCGAGGCCACGCGCTGGCCCCCAGCCGCTCCCCCCGGAGGTTACGCGACTCGACATCCCCTCCAGCCCAGGACCCTCCAAACGTCGGGATCCGGACAAAGAAGCCTGGCTGCAGCGGGCGAGCTTGGCCGAAAGGCGCTGGTGCGGCAAGTAAATACCCGGGGCCAATCGGCCGCCACGCTGCCCACCCTCCCCGGCTACGGCCGCCAGGGCGCGACACGCCATTCCCGCTGTCGCGACTCCCGGGAGACGCCGCAGCTGCGCGCAATGGGGCCCGGGCTCCGGACTCACCAGCTCCGGCGAGCTCGGCTCGGCTCGGGCTCCCGCCTGGGCTCGGCGGCCACCTGAGTCCGCGTCCGGCGCAAGGTCCGCGCCGTTCGGGCAGGAAGAGCCCGCTTGCCAAAGTCGGCGAGAGGCAGCGGCTCAGTCGCGCATCGGCCCCGAGTCCGAGTGAGTCAGAGAGAGACCGAGGGAGCGAGTTATAGGGGCGGGGGTGGTGGGGAGGATGCGAGACACCTTCCCCCCTCCCCCGCCTCCCGCGGAGACGCAGAGAGTCACTCGCAGCCGGAGAGACACCAGGGAACAAAGACCTCGTGCCAAGTTTCTACCTGAGCAACCCAGGGCGCTCGGGCAGCGTTCCCCGAGAGAACAGACAAACGGACGGATAGCCCGCAGACGAACCCTGGGACCTCGACACCCCCAGGAGACGAGTTACTTCCTTAGCTAGGATGTCCTTGTCTCTTGCTCCACGGACCCCTTCCCTGACAGATGGCCCGCAGGGCAAGCGGAGAGACGCGGGGAAACTGAGGCTCCGAAGGGCGCCAGGTCCCGCAGCCTGGCTTTCCGCGGGGACCCTGCAGTCTTACGGGAGCAGGCAGGGGGATTCTCTCCGTGGTCCCCTTCGCATTTCTCTGCTTGCCCTGCTGGCGATGGGGCCAGGGTGCTGGCTGACACTGGTTCCGAATCCAGAATCCTGAAGTGGAGTTCTCTCTCTAGGTTCCGGGGCTCCTTGGGCCCGGGCTTCGGGGAGGAAGAACAGCCAGGGCGAGAATCTAGGGAGGGAGGGGGCCTCGGGTTTCCCGTTACCTGCGTCGGCCGCGCTCGGGCTCCGCTCTGGGGGCTGCAGTTCGAAGCTCCGACAGGTCTCCACGTCCAGCCCGAGAGGGGGCGGCCGAGCCTGGCACAGAGAGGCCAGGACCGCGAGCGCCGCCTGGCACCGAGGCCCCCCGGTACCCCACACCCCGCTCATGCCCCGGACACCCCAGCCCTCCTAGCAGTTGCCCGAACCAGCTCCGCGGCCGAACTGGGGCGGGGCAAGGCGGCCCCAGGAAGACCCTCCCCGCAGCGGCCCCCTGCGGTTCACTTCGGCTTTTAATCACTTCCCCGCAGGGTCTCCGCCCCTCACGTGGCATCCCGCGGCAGCTGGCAAGTCTGGCGCCTCCCGGCCGCCCCCTCTACACCCAGGGACGGGTCTGAGTCCCTGCGGGTTCGAGGCAGCGGGGCCCGGTTGTCCCGCATCCTGGAGGGTGCAAGGCCTCGGAAAGAGCCTGGGATCTGGCCACCCATTCACTGCCTGGTGTGACCTTGGGCGTCTCTGAACCTCAATTTCCTTATCTGTAAAAGGGGTATAATGATTACTAGTGCTTCACGGGCTCCCTGAGGATATACAGATAGTGTTTGTGAAAAAGCTGGGTAAATTGTAACATGACAAAAAAGTGGCAACAAAATAGATAAAAACTTTACAGAAAGAAGGGTGACCCGCTGGGGGTGGGAGGATCTTGGCCACAGTTCCTGACTGGAGAAGTTAGTCAGACTTGCCTCAAGTCCCGGCTTCGGAGGCAGAAGACCCTAAGACTGCGGGGCGATGTGAACTGCAGCAAGACTTTCCGAGTCCCGCAATCCTGCGGTCCCTGGTACCCGCACGTTACTATGGCAACGGAAGGCAGCGGCCGTCTCTCTCCATGGCAACCGGAGGGGAAAGTTTCTGGTGGTTGGGAATGGGGGCTTTTCAAGAGTGCGCCCTGTTCCTGCCAGACCCACCTTCCTGCAATGTCCAACACCATCGGTGATAATGTAGCTGTCTATTACGCATAGCAAGGGCCAGAAAGACCGAAAACCAAACCGCAGGAACGAGGCTAAACAGACTTAAGGCAGAAATGTGGCCTGAGGTCCAGGAGCAGGTTGGCCGACGGGCTCCGAAGCCCGTCACTCAGCTCTGGAGATCTATGGCTTCCACCCGGAGCGGCCTTGCGGGGGCTGTCACCGACGTCTCGTGTCCTCGGCTTGTCGGCAAGTGGGCCCGTTCCTATGTGCGGCTTCCCTGAAGCTCCAAGCTCGGGTCCCTTTAACTTCCCAAAGCTGGGAAGGAAACTTCAGCTGGAGCTTCCGCAGGCCGTGGGGCTGATGTGTACCCGGGTGGCGGGGGTTGGGGGGAGGAGGGTCTTTTCTCCTAATTAAGTCTCTAATTGGAAGTGGCTCGGGTGGTGACTCACGTTCCGGAGGGAGGAGATTCGGAGCCCCAGCTCCTGGCGGTCTCCATCTGTGCCAGCTGCGCTAAGCCGGCCCTTGGACTTGGGAGTCCTGGGCAGCTGGTGCCCGGGGTTCAGAGGCCCAAGCTGAGGCCTGAGAGAACCCTGGTCTAACCTGGCGTTTTCCCCCTCAGGAAGCGATCTCTGGCCCTGTCCACTGTTCTGAAGGTCCAGTTGGTGCGACAGTCGCATGGGCAGAGGGTTGGATGGGGGAGGTGGGGTGGGGGGAGGAAGTGGGGGTTGGGTATCAGTGGGTTCCCAGCTTCCACTCTGACCTCTGGAGCCTGCAATAGGAGAGGGGTAAGAACTCAGGCGGGATGGACTAAGCACAGATGAGCCCAGCGACCCTATGCAATCCAGGTCACCTTCCTGGGGGAGGTGCTCAGTTGCTGATCTAATAACAGGTAAGGCTGTGGAGTCCCTATTCTCCTCCAGCGCTTCTAGAACCCACCTGAGGAGTTCAGAGGTCCAGTCACCTTCCCCTCCCACCACCCAATGCAGAGCTTAGCATCTGGGACAGACAGGAGCTCAGAGGCCCCCTTTGTTACATGCTCATTAGCAGTTTTGAGGCGGCAGGTTTGTGTTTATGTAAAATACAAATGGAGAAGAACTGCTCTCTGCCCATGTTTGTGGCAACTATGCCACTCCGCGGCGATTTCTCCCTCCTCCTCTCGAGTTCCCGGGGAAATTCACAGAACAAAGCGCCTTGTTTTGTCTTTGCAGATAATGAAAAAACACAGGACCGTTCCAAGGGCCCAGGCCTGTGATGCAGGGAAATCAATATTTTGCTTTACAAAGAGTGGGGAAATTTGCATCTAAACTGAAGGCGATGGAGCCTGAGCAGGGCAGGTGGCAGGAGCTGAGAATTAGATAATTTCTCATTGTTCCCGGATTCAGCCTCCACACTAGGCAGGCAGTTCTGCAGCATCTCTGGCGCCCCAGCAGCACCAGACCTGACATTTCTCAACTGAACAGAGAGAAGGAGGTTCTGCTTTGACAGTGCTGAGGGGAGGGCCTGCGGGAAGGGGCAGCAGATCCCAGGTCAATCGAGACCTATTGAATTTGGAGTGCCTGAGTGACAGACAGAGATGAAAGAGACAGAAACAGAAAGAGAGAGAGAGACAGAGAGGCAGAGGATGAGACAGATACATATGGAGACATATATAGGAGATACAGAGAGAAACAGAACAAAGAGGGACAGAAGGACAGACACACATATGAAGGGACATCATTTAGAAAGAGACATAAAAGAGAAACATTTTATTTTTCCTTGCAGTAAAAAAACGCTTTTCTAATTGTCATCTTAATGCCCTCTCCCTGCCCCTGGTTAATTGCCTGTGGTCACATAACTCACCACAAAGCAGAAAAAAAAAATTCTTATGTAAAGATGGTAACTTTTCTCTCTCGAACCCATCTCCCCACAAGCCCCTTCCGAAACACACCTATGCTTCTTTCCACATGAAGAGACCAAATTCAGATTCCCAAGGTCCTACCTAGACCCAGGGTGGGAAGGAGGTGAAAAGAAGCGAAATTGTTGCCCCTCAATGGGCCCCAGAGAAAGGCCATTCTGAGTTTTGGTCTATGGGTGGGGTGGAGAGAGGGAGCAGAGACAGTCAGCATGGCACAGTGGCAAACAAGGGCTCTGGGCAGCGCTCCAGGAGGCTGGGCTGCAGGACTGGCACACCAAATCAGCTACAGGGCAAGTGCATCCCCTGGCAGGGTGTTAGTTTCCTTATCTGCAAGACATAGAAGTTGGATGAGGGGCTCTTTGACACTGTTTCCAGCACCAACCCTCTGGGATTTTACATGAGGGAAAAGGAGACTGAGCGGAGAAAGGAAAAGGGGTCTGACAAGCAGTTTTCCTGGCTCTGAAGAAGAGGGTGGGGTTACAGATGTCCAGACTCATTTTGGGCTTCCCCTCCCCCATTGCTCTCATCTCATCTACAGCCATTCTAGGGTATCCTGAGTCTGCGCCCTCCCCTCCGCCCAATGCCGGCTGCTCAGAAGCAGGGAGGGGGCCTGGAGGTGGGGTGGGAGGCAGAATGAGAGAAGGTTTGAGGCAGAAACCAGCAGCCTCCCACTCCTATGCCCTCCTCTCCTCAGAGACATCCAAAGCGCTCGTCCCCTGCCCCCCACCTCAAGTCTCAGGCAGTGGCCTGACTGCCCTTGGACAGTTTTCCACCTTGCTCTGAGCAGCAATGGCCTGTTCAGTTATGCTACAAATAAAATAAGTTAAAACAAAATAATAATTTCTTTAAAAAATTAAACCTTGGTAGGCAATTGCTAATGCTGTAGGCGGGAAGAATGAGCTCCTTTGACGTGAGCCGATGTGTCATATTGTCTTTCCATCTCAATGCAATTTCTAAATAGGGAGCCCTTTCCCCTATTCCCTCCACCCCTCCAAGCCCCCAGCAGAGATGCAAAGGGAACAGTCTGATGTTCATAGCTGGATTGTGTGACACTCAGGGAGAGACACAGAGAAACAGACACAAGTGGACCCAGTGCTTTGCCAAGCAGACTGGAGCCAAGAGAGCTCTGACCCAACCTTGAGAGTCCTTGATCTCATCTCCCCACCTCCTCTATCTCCTGCTTACTGGGGCATGTGGCCACTTTCTACAAAAGTTTTAAATTTATGCTAAGAAAACAGACATCACTTGAGCATGTTCTACTGCTGGTGGAGAATTAAGGTGATGTACTGTATTGGGGAGTGGGAGTACCTTTATACCATTCGGAAGAAACACTGCTATGGAATCCCTATGGGATTTCTGCCAGAACAGCATTGTCAGTGTTTCCAGCAGAAATCACCCTCTGCCCCCAAGCCCCCAGCCCCAATATAGCAACTTAAGCCAAACCTGGAAGACTTCTGCAAGCCCTTCCAATCCAAGCACCATAAAGAGTTTTCTAGAGTTCCTCTTTGCCTGAAAAGATGTGAAAGACATGACAGAGCCCTGATCAATGCACAGGTATTCTTGAGAGTCCAATCTTGCTTTTTATTCTAGGATAGACCCTCTATAATTCAAACCTCCTGAGCTAGGGGTATATTTGCCTCTTTCTTATTTCTTCCCCATTTCCAAGTTCTCCTCTCTGTTGTCTACTCTGCTCAAGCATACAGTGTTCCAGGTCGGACTTGGGAATGCTGCACAGAGTTTGCTGCTTCCAGCAGACTGGGGCCTGGGGAAGCAGAGACAGGTTCAATGTCAGAAGGGAACATCCTCCCTGAAAAGTTTTAGAGCTGGACCTAACCATGGTATGTCCAGACATACCAGCCCAGTAATGGCTGTAGATGAGATGAGAGCAATGGGGAGGGGAAGCCAAAAGTGAGTCTGGACATCTGTAATACCACCCATGGTATGTCCAGGGCTCTCTCTGTATTACTTGAGAAGTGAGAATGATATAGGAAGGGAGAGGCTGGGAAGGAAACAAGTGTACTCCTCTTCACACTGACCCTGTGTAGAAGGAAGAGCACAGGTTTTAGAGTCTATGAGCTGTATCCAAATCCTGGCTCTATCACTCACCAACTGCATCATTTTAGGCACTATACTTTCACTCTGAACCTTAACTTCCTCATCTGTAAAATGGGACAGGTAAGGACTGCTTCAGGTTTACGAGGATTATATAGTTAGCTTAAATGTCTGATACTCTGTGACTGATACATGGCAGGTGTTAAAGCAAATGACAGCTCTTATCCCTTTCTTCTGTCTCTTAGATCACAGAGGGACACCCATTAGCCACACTGTCCAGGGGTGACTCATACTCTTCCACTGGGCAAGTCCCTAAAGGTTGCCAAGAGGGAATTTATCTCATTTAATCCTGTGACCACCCAGAGAGGCAGAATGGGTTGATGCTACTAGTCCATTTGGTAAATGAGGGAATTAAGTGACTGGTCCTGGTCATACAAGCTTAGGAGGTGGCAGAGAACTGGAATCTAGGCCTTCTGATCCCTGGTTAACACCCCTTCCTTCTACTGGGGAAGATGATGAGGGTGTGAATAATATTTCTTCCTCTACAAGAAAGGCTATAATATTTTTAAATTGACTTTATACTAAATAGAAAATATTTGGAAATAAATTACAGAGCAGTGAAAGACTTACTCCTGTGTCTCTTTGCAAAGGTGTTGGCCCTCTGACCTTAACCATCCCAGCTGCCTCTTAGACCCAGTTGCTGGCATAGAGGAAAGACAGTGCCATTGATAAAACCCAGGGCTGGGCCAGGCAGCTTCGTGGCTCAGGGCATGCATAGCTGCGTAACTCCTGACAGAGACAGGGCTCCTCAGAAGGCAGCCTGGGGAGTCTTTGGCATGCCTGGATTGTATCCTGGAGTCAAAGCCCAGCTTCCAGGAAAGGTGCAAGCCAAGCTTCTTGTCAGACCAGGACCCCAAAGACTGGAATTCTCCCCAAGGAGCCTGGAGAGAGTTTGCAATCTCAGGACTCTGGCTGCTTCCCTAATGAAAAGAAACCAAATAAAATGCCAAAACTAATTGAAGTGACAAAACCAAAAAGCCTTTGTCAAAGCTGGGAAGTCTTTATTCTTGATTTCAATGGAACCAAGCAGGAAGAATCAACATCTTTTGAGTCAGTGGGCCAGCAGTCCCCTGTGTAACTGAGAGGCTGGAGCCCCTAGAGAGGACAAATCTGTCCCCCAAATTTTACCCTCCATCCATTGGGTATTTAGAATCCTTTTCTACCCCAGCCCCCATTTCTGCTCTCTGCTAGAGGTACAGTAAATGGTTTTAGTGAGTTAGCCTCCAACCTTTATTGATACTCCTGTACATTTGTAAAGCATGGTACAGTTTACACAACACTCTCACATATGTTCTCTTGTTTCATACCCACAACAACCCTGACAAGTGGATATTGTTATCCTCATTTTACTGGCAAGGTCTCCAAGAAGCTAAAAATAACTGATGGGATTACAGTTAGCAAGAAGCAGAGCCAGAATTAGAGCCTGCCTTTTCACATCGTTCATTTATTCACTGAGCATTTCTTGAGGTCCTACTAAGAGCTAGTTCTGCAGCAGGCACATAAGACACAGTCCTCTTATTTTCCTTCCACACTGGCCTTCAGTCACACATAAGCTGTGTCCTGGGAGAGAACACATAATCGGTGGTGGAGAGAGGCCACACATGAGATTGTTTTAAAGTGAGTACTTTGACCTCTTCGCTGCAGAGTTGCCCACGCCCACATCAGCTGTGAAATTCTCTTCTGTGACATGATTCTCTCTGGATTTTTTTCCCTCCCTGATTCACTCACTCTCCTGTGCCTCCTCCCAACCTTTGCATTTTCGCCAGGGTTCAGCTCTCATCCCTTCTTCCTTCCATCTCTGCACATCCTCTCTGAGTGATCTCATCCACTCAGAGGACTTCAAACACTAAACAATAGTAATAATAGTAATAGTAATAGCAATAGTAATAGTAATAGTAATAGTAGCAATAGTAGTAGTAGTAATAGTAATAATACTAAACATTGATTGAGCACATACCTGTTTCAGGATCTCCCCTGTTGCTTGACACAGCTGGTATCATTTATCTCTCACAACAGTCCTCTATTATCTGCTCTCAACTGGTGTCAAGTGACAGAGCCATAATTTGAGCCCAGTCTGTCTCACTCCAGAGCCTGGACTCTAAGAACTCCCTATTCTCTAGCTCTTACTCATCTGTCTCTCCTTGGTCCTGCGTGTGCGTTTCTAAATTCCTGTTCTGAGTACCTTTGCCCCAGACCTCCTGAATCCCCTATGTCCAAGACAGAATTCCTGTTTTGCTTTACAAGGCTGCTCCATATCCTTAAAGAAGTACAGAACTACACCAAACTAAGCCAAAGACCTCAGAGCCCTCTTTGATTCATCCTTCCCTCTTGTCTGTCCACATTCAGTCTGTCACTGAGTCCTCTTGTGTTCGTCTCCAGTGTGTTTGGACCCCGTCCTCTTTCCTCACCACCTTCGCTGCCCAGCTCGGGCACTCTACCTGCCTCTTCTGGATCATGTTATGATCTAGTCGCCTTATGGGGTGATACAGTTATGTCACCTTCCCACTTAAAATCTTCCATGGACTTCCTGGGGCCTTCAGGATGCAGTTGACATTCTCTAGCATGGCATACAAGGTCCTTCCAGATCTGGCCTCTTTCCACCTATCTAGCTTCCTCTCCAGACACTCCTGTATCTCTGAAGACTGCCTGTGCTATGCTCGCAGAATAATTCCCATCTCTTTTCCCCATATCCCATCAAACTTTCCTTCTTTTTCTGTTTGGTTCTGCAGCTCCTCTTCTCCACTGTGCCCTCTCTATAAGGTCTGGAATTTTGCAATTGCTTGCCCCTTCTGCCCTGAACCCTTTCCTCATCACCCAGCTAGTTCCTGGAGGATGCAGTAGGACATAGAGGTTGAGAGTATGGGCTTTGGAGTCAGGCTGCCTGGGTTCAAATCTTAGACCTGTCATGTAGTATCTGTGTGACTGTGGGCAAGTTACTAAACCTCTCTGTGCCTCAGTTTTCTTGTCCACAAATGGAGGTGATAACAGTAGTGCCACTCTCATCAGTTTACTGAGAGGTTTAAATGAGTTGATACACACAAAGCACTCAGAACGGCCCCCTCCTAACTTCCAAAGCTGTCTCAGGCATCCCCTTCTTGTCAGCCCATTGCACTCAGTGCTCACCTTTGTCAAAGAGTTTAGGAATAGCACCCTGTTAACTGACACTAGACTGTGAGCTCCTTGAGCCAGGGTCTGTGTCTTATTCATCTTTATAACCTCAGGGCCTCACACCTAATCGGAAGGTCTGTCCTTTGAAGAGAGGGAATATGGGAAGGTAACATTGCAAAATGAGTATGTGAGTGCTAGAAAAATCTAGAGTTAAATGGGCCAAATCAGAGAAGACTTCCTGGAGGTTTTGAGTTTTTAGGCAAGTGAGACTGGAAGAACTGGGGGAACACATTCACTCCATGGGGCAGGCACAGACTGTGACAAGGCTTTCAGCAAAAAGCAGCACTTCACATGAGGAAGAGTGAGTGGATTTTCTTGGCTGGAGCATCGATGAGAAACAGATGAGAGAAAGGACCACTCAGCCCTCGTGCATCCCCATATTCACCTCCCATGCTGTCTCGCTCAGCTGGAGTTGTGTAGAGGGCCCTGGTTTTTCCAGCCAGTCAGAGGCAAGAGGAAGAAGCCCCCGTCCCTGCCTTCCAGAGATTATGACATAGCTACAGGAGGCTGGGGGAACCAGCCCCAAACTCCTCTGTCAATACACCAGAGTTGGGGTCATGAAAAGCTTCTTTATGAGAAGAAATTGCTCATTTTCCTCAAGTGTCAAACCGTCTCTGTGAAGGAAGTATGTGTCTGCTGGGGCAGCTGACTGTTTTCCAGGATAAATCTCTGATAATAACACAAAGTCATTACTGTGCAATTAGCACTGCTAATGGGGAATGCAAAGTTCCCTTCCCACTCCTTCCCTTCTTCCCTCCCTCCCTCTCATTTTACCTTTCTCTACTCTTTTTCACCCCTGCACACACATTCTTCTCTGACCTCTCCCTCCCAACTACTGAGCTGGCTGTGGCAGAAGAGGGCCCAGGGTGGTGTTTTCAGAGGCTGAGTTTTGACTCCTAGGCCCCACTAAATTAGCAAAGTGCACACAGAGCTGGGAGGGAGGCAAAGAACAAAGAGATGAGGATGAAGGGGATGGAGAGGCTGGCCTCAGATGAGAATATTAGTTAAGTTAAAAAGGGAGGCACCCAGCAGCCTTCAAGGTATGTAGCAGCCATGCACCACACTTAGGGACCCTGTGTCATGTCCCAGGAATAGGGAGATTTTCTGCAGCAGAGGGGACACAGCCCAGTGCCAAGGCCAGGGAACAGGGCTGTTGCGGGGGAATGCTGTGGCTGTTTGGCTTGCTGGCAGTATGTTTTGTTTCAGAATAATTCCCATCTCTGTAGGTAATTATTTATCCTACACACATATACATGCCTATGCATACATACCCAGGCACTGGGACATACATGTGGATAGGCCATGTTCAGACATATCCCACAGGGGGAATTTTCTACCATACTCCTGAAAGTACCTGACAGATCTTCTGACATGCTGTCCCTTCTGGGGGCTGTTGAGTTTTAGGAAATCTCAGCAATTTTTGTATGATGGAATGGAGCAAATTTTGAAACTGCTGAGAAAATCATGGAGGGGAGGCCCAGAGCCCACTGAGGTCTCCATTCCTAGGTGGGTCTCTTCATGGAGGGCCGGACAGTCGCCCAGGGACTGACCAGCACAAACCAACAGCAGCTGATGAAGGCCAAGCTTACTGCCCAGGGGAGAGGTGGGCAGAAATGGAAAGAAGAATAAGGAAGAAGTGGGGGAAATGGCTAACCCTATGGACTAAGGAGGAGGAATCAGGGACAGCAGATTGTTGTGTGGCCTAGATTCAAAATCCTTCTCCCCGATTCTCCTCCACATGCAATCACAGGCCAGCAATTTGTAAAGGAACTTCAAGAACTACTAAGGAAGGAATCACAGATTATGAGAAAAAGTTTTGAATAGTCAGATTCCCAAGCACAGCATCTGATTGGAGTCACCATTCCCCAGCCAGAAAGGACAGGTGCATGTCACAGGCACCTCACCAGGCTCCTGGCCTGGGAAGATTGAGCCTCTAGGGCAAGGCTAAAGCTGGGTTCCCAGAGATCATGAACTAAATGGCAGGAATGAGTAGGTCCTGATTCACCATAAACTCTGCAGCCACTGCCAAGTGGTCCCTTGTGCAATACCAAAGCTAAAGGCCACCAGGATCAGAGGAGAGAGCTGAGATCCCAGCTGCAGACCCAGAATGTCAGAGGCCAGCAGGGGTGAGGTGAACCAAAGCAGGCTGCATCCATGGGCAAGTGCCACAAACCTTTGAACATTTGAAAAATGGTCAGAATTTGCCTTTAGATTCATAGACACTGAGAAGTGACTGGTAGTTACCATGAGGGAGGAGTTGGCGTGGGTGGGTGGGGAAAGAGAGGGGGACAAAGGGGCTCAGAAATTCTCAATCATATATAAGTTGACCACAGGGATGGTAGTACAGCATGGAGAATATACTCACTGTTTCTGTAACATTTTCCTATGTTGACAGATAGTAACCACACTAGCGGGGGTGAGGATTTAATAATATGGATAAGTGTTGAACCACTGTGTTGTATACTTGAAACCAATACAGGACTGTATATCAACTGTACTTCAATTTAAAATAATTTGCCTTTATGGGCTGTTGATGTGCTGTGCAGCTGAGTGACTGATTAAGATTAAAGAATTGGGGCAGAGTGGAAAACTTCCCTTCCTTCTAGCCACTGCCAGTTTTCAGATGAGCTGGTCAAGCCATGCCAACCTCTGATAAAAACAGGAAACAACACCATAGTACCACCCAGAGAGTTGGATGATCCTCCTTTTCAGCCCAAGATGATTGTCAGTTGGCAAGATCCAGCAGAGGTTAAGGGGATGGGCCTTGGAGTTAGGTCGGATGGAGATGGATATAAATCCTGGGGTCTGATTAATTCAGTGTACATTTACCCTGCCAACCTCTCTTCATCTGCAAAAGGGGGTGACTTAATCACTTACAGAGGTGTCAAGAGGATTAAATATAGTAATACCTGAAAAATACTTCACATACAGTAAGTGCTTAATAAACAATAGCTCTACAATTATTATTTGGACTTGGTAAGTGATTGCTGAATGACCTCAAATACAAGTGGATGGCCTTGACAAAGTCTGCTATCATAGTCCGCCAGCTGAGCACCTTAACCACGTGACAATAGTCTAGGCCTCAAAACAGAAATTGTCCTCAGCTCTAGCAGGAGGAATCTGCTCCTAGCTGCAGTAGGCAGGTGTCTTTGCTGGCCTGGAAATCTTCCGATGGCCCCTTTCCCTCTGCACTGAGGTGGCCACTAGTGGAGGAGGGGGCTGCTACTTAAATTGAGCCCTTTAGACATAAATTATGAATCAGTGACCTTTCCTTGCTTAATTACTCCCACTGCTGGGTGGTCTGGTCTCTGGTGCTCTGCCCCGGGGGGCAAAATCTGCTCATAGTCTTCAGAGCCCACCACCTAGAGCTTCTGCTTTTATCCACCCTGGTTTGTGAGGCTATTTCTGTGGCAGGAAAATTCTCCCACTGTGATGAAGGTCATGCCCTAGACCAGGGGCTGGCCCCCCTTTGGGCTCCCCTAATCCCTTTGACCTTTGCAGAATCACCCGATCCTTCTTTTAAGCTTGATATCATTGCCAGGTCATCTTTTTAAAAAACTGAACCTTGATGGACAGTGACTGTAATGGGGTATGTGGTGGGGACTTGATGATAGGGGAAGTCTAGTAACTATAATGTTGCTCATGTAATTGTAGATTAATGATACCAAAAAAAAAAAAGGTGAACCTGAGGGTTATTAATAAAGCTGTCATACTAAAGGTCTGTGGTTTCTTGAACTGGTACATAGAAACAAATGCATTCATATAAAAAGGCCACAGGACACTCCCCGAAGGGGTGACCCTCTGGATCCTGAGGGGGATTCTGTTAGTTTGCAGCCTCCAGAGGGGAGAAACCAAGAGGATGACTATTTTTTATTAGAAATTTTCAAACATATACAAAAGTAGAGAGAGTAAAATGAAATCCTATGTAACCATCACCTAGCTTCAAAAATGATCAACATTCTCCTAATCTTTTTACATTGTTTCCTGACTCTTGATTTTGCTAAAGTATTTTAAAGCAAATTCCAGATGTTATATCATTTCACCTGTCAATTCTTTGGCATGCACTTTTGATAAAAACTTTAAATACACACACACACACACACACACACACACACACACACACACACACACACACATATCACCAACCACCCTTAATAAAAATAATGAGATAATGCTTCTCTAATATTGCTCAGCCCATGTTCAAATGACCCAGTTGTCTGAATAATATCTCTTTATAGTTGTCTTATCTTAGTTAGGACCCAAAGTGGATGGTTTTTAACAGTTGCTTCTGGCTTTCTCTGTCCACTATCCACCATTCGTGACCCTATGGAATGACCCAGCAAGCAGCCAGACATGGGCATCATTAGTGTAAGGTGGGGATGCGGACATAAGGAAAAGACTACCTTTTTCAAAGATAAGGCCTGAATCCAGAAAATCATATTTAGCTTGAGTTTGGCAGGGGAATTTGCCTTGGAGCCCCGGGAACAGAGACATCCTTTTGACATAGTATAATAGCCATCCTCTGCAATAGGTCTCACATGCTCAGCACAAAACTGCACTGGGGCTTTGCTTAGAGGCTTGTGCTGCCTGTCTCAGAAGTTGTATCTGTCTCCTCCATTCGTGGATTTAAGGAACAGTTATGGGACCTTTGTTCTGAGCTGAGAGCTGGGGGAACAGGCAAGGAGCAGACGGGCTGCCTGACAATGTCTTAAGCCCCTTGTCAAGTGTGCGCAAAAGCTGCAGAAGCCAGAGGAGGGAGCCACTGAGTCTGCTGGGAGGCAGGGAAGGCTGCCAGAAGAGGCCTTTTGAACTGATTCTGGAGATGTTGGAGTTTCTGAGGGGGCCAGTGCATCAAATCTCCAGATTTTAAACCAGAAACAGACACAGAAATCAGAGAGAGAGATCAAATACCTGCCTTATTACAGGTGAAGCTGAAAACAGCTTAGATTTGAGGCCCAAAGGGTCTCCCTTCTTCTCATCCTGAGTGATTTTAAATTAAATGCAATAAGGAAGCATAGAGGATATAGACAACAGAATGAAACATTAAAGAAACACCACAGAGTGTAAAACGTTACTGTGAACAGGTCAGAGCTTCATTAGAGTAGGCTCTGGAGAGCGAGGTTGAAAGTTTGCCTTAGACAGTGTGGACCAGAAGAAGCTATGGATCTGAGCAAGGAGGCCTTACCCAAGAGAGAAGCCTTCCTGTCTAGCCCATGGCCTCCATGCCCTTGTTCAAGGTGCTCTCCTGGCCTGGGAACCCTACTTGAATCCTTTCAGCAATACCATGTCCCTCACATGCTCTTCTTCAAAGAACTTTCTCTTCCATCACTTCTTCTCTTCTTGGAAAGCCAACGTGACTGGAGAGAAGAGGGGTGGGGGGCAACATTACAGAGGTTATGTGGCTATTTAAATTTAAATTAGTTAAAATAGCATGAAATTTAAAATTCAGTTCCTCAGAGAACAAGAGGTATTAACCTCTGCAGACTTGCTCACACTCAAAGACCTGCAACAGAACCCATAGCACTTCACACAGGCCCTTCCACAACATGCAGACGCTCGCTGCCAGGGCCAAGCCACCTCCTACGGACTTCTGCATGGAAGTCCCTGCTTTGGTTTCTTTTGCATCCCTACAACACTTAGCATGGGTGTCTACTCTTAGCGAGAGCCTGTTTCATTAATTAATTAATTCAACTAATGATCAAACCATCCACAGGAGATACAACAGTGAGCAGAAACAAACTCTCCACCCTATGAAGCTTATAAACTAATGGAGGAGATGAATGATGAACAGATGGACAGGCACATAATATCATGGCAAGAGGTGCCAACAAGGAAATTAAGAGAGAGAAAGAAGATGGAGAGTTACAAGGGATGCCTTCTCTGGTAGGGTGTTCAGAAGACCCAAATATTTCCTGAGGAGATATTTGGCCAGAATAAAATAAGGAAGTAAAATAGGGGAAGTACATTTCAGATGGAGAGAAGAGCAAGTGCAAAGGCCATGAGGTGAGAATGTGCTTAAAATGTTCAGGGAGTATCTGGAAAGCCAACATGACTGGAGAAAAGAGGGGTGGGAGGCAACATTATACAGGTTATGTGGCTATTTAAATTTAAATTAGTTAAAATAGAATGAAATTTAAAATTCAGTTCCTCAGTAGCACTAGCCACATTTCAAGTGCTCGGTAGCCACATATGGCTTGTGGCAACCATACCAGACAGGGCACATGCAGAACATTTCCACCATTGCCGAGTTCTGCTGGATGGAGTTCTTAGCTGCCAGACGAGTTCTTAGCTGGGGATTCCTGGGGAGGGGAGATTTTTGGTGAGGGTGAGGGTGGTACAGAAATATGCATTCAGTGTGCACATGTGTAATTGTGAGATACCCACTAGATGTGGTGATAAAAGGAAGAAGATGCATGTTCAAGTTTAAAGTACAGCAGAGAGGTTAGGGCTAGAGATAAAAATCTGAGAGATAATCTTTAAAGCTGTGAGACTGGGCGAGGGCATCCAGGGAGAGAGTGAAGCACAGAGAAGAGGTCCAAGAATAGAGCCCTGGGGCCTGTATCATTTTGATATGGGGAAGAGGAGGATCCACTGGGCAGGAGCAGCCAGTGAAGTGGGAGAACAGGAGAGGGTAGTGCCCTGGGAGCCACGTGAAAAAGTTGTTGTAAGAAGGATCAGCTGTGCCAAACACAATTAAGAGGTCCAGTGATGTGAGACCTGAGAACAAACCACTGGATCTGGCAATATGAGATCACTGATGATATGGACTGAATGTTCGGGTGCCCCCCCAAATTTATATGTTGAAGCCTAACCCCCAGTGCAATGGTATTTGAAGGTGAGGCCTCTGAGAGGTGATTAGATTAAGGTGAGGTCACAGAGGTGGGGCACCCATGATGGGATTAGTGCCCTCACAAGAAGAGGGGGAGATCAGAGCTCTCTCTCTGCCCTGTGAGGATACAGAAGGCAGCGTCTGCAAACCAGGAAGGAAGCTCTTACCAGGAACCAAATCAGCCACTACCTTGATCTTGGACTGTCCAGCCTCTGAGAATAAGTGTTTGTCATTGAAACCATCCAGTCCGTGGGATTTTTTTTTATAGCAGCCCAAGCTGGTTAAGACAGCTGGGGACCTTGACAGTGGCTCTATCAGTGGGGTGAAGGAAGTTGGGAGAAAAAAATGATTGGTAGGCATGCAAAAGAGAACAGTAGGTGATGTTGTGGAGATACCTATGGTCAAGTTTTCAAGGAGTTTTGCTGTGAAGGGACACAGACAAATGAGGCGGCTGCTGGAGAAGATTGTGGTGTCAAGGGATGCCATTATTTTTAAGATGAGAGACATTACAATTTGTGCAAGCTGACGAGGCTGATCCAGTAAGGAGGCAAGGGTGGTGATGCAGAGGGAAGGGGACCTGGTGTAGAAGCAATGACCTTGAGTGGGGGGTGGGGAGGAGACCCAGTGCTGAGGTGGAGGGTTTGGCCTGGGGCGGCAGCCTGGGTGCCTCACTCCTTGTAACCAGAGAGAGGTGGATTCTATGGACTCAGTGCGCAGGCAGGTTGATGGACAGAGCACTAGGGATTTCTAATTGCTCAGTGAAATAACATGCTGGGTCATCAGCTGGGAGTGAGGAGGGGACCATGGGTATAGGGGGTGGGAGGAGAGAGGAGAAAGTGTGAAATAGTGTTCTTGGAGAGCAGGAGAGTGAATTACCTAGGTGAATGTAGGAGCACTCCTGGCAGCATTGAGGGCTCACTTGAGGTTTGTGGTCATGAATTTAAAATGAGACAAACCAACATGGGTGTGCATTTTTTCCAACCGTGATTACAGGCGAAGAGTATCAGAGAGGTGGGTGTTATCACAATTTTACCAGGTAAATACCAAGAATGAGGTGAGGTGAGCTAATTTATTATAGTGACACAAGGCAGCAATTCTACGGATGGATGGGGGATCTAAACTGGGTTAGGAAGGAGGCAGGGCACAAGCAGGGGAATGGGAGGAAGGGGTGACTGACTCCATGGCTTAGAGGTTAAAGGTTATGTACGGAATGACATTTTTGGTAAAGACGGATGGATGGCAGCAAGCGGCGAAAAGGAGGATAGAATTAGGGGCAATGAGCAAGTCAAGGAACTGCAAGGCCAGGGATGTTCAGATGGCTGTGGAAGTCACCAAGAATCATGGCAGGGAGAGAGAGAGAAACAGTAAACAAGGTGGTGAAGCAGTCAGTGAAGAGGGGAGCCTTTAGGAGGACAGTTGATAATTGCAAAACGAAAAGTTATGATTTGACAGTGTGCTTCAGAGAAACTGAGAAATTCTAGGGAGGAAGGAGAGCAAACACCCTGGGTGCAGGGCCACTGGGGGGACCTGGTGTGGGGCATCCAGTGCTGGGAAAGAGCAGTGACCCAGACAGATAAGAACTCTGATTTTATGGAGATTGTGCTTGAGGGAGACAGATAATATACAAGTAAATAAATATACAAGGAAATATCAGATAATGAGAAGGGTTATGATGAAAATGAAAAGGAGGATGTTACTGACAGTGTCTGGCCGTGGGAGGGGGGTAGGGCGGTTTTAGTTCAAGTGGTCTCAGTGAGTTGGCCATGGGGCTCGCACATCCTGGTCAGAGAGAAAAGCAAGTGCAGAGACAGGCTCAGACGCATGGGATGCTTGAAGCAAGATCAGGATTCCTCCAGACTTAGGGGACTGGACTCCAAGACAAAAAGAGGAACTTAGCTGAACAAGGCCCCCAGGAAACAGGGATCTGAAAGGCAATTGTTTGTGCCTAAGGAGGTATTAAAACTGAAAACAATATTCTAGATGAATCTCTATGTGGCTCAGAAAAGTTACAGTATTCCCAATACTGCTTTTAAAAAGTTCCCCATTTTTTTTGCCCTTAGACAAATTCTTCTTCCTTTGTCTAAAATCGAAGAACATTTTTATTCTGTGTGTGCTGTTGGCTGAAGAGTGCATTGTTGGTTTTCTCCCTCACTTGTTCTTATTTTTTATTTTATTGTTATTCAGCGCAAAACCAAAAAGCTGTGATCAGGAAAAGACAATAGGGGGATGGCTGGAGGAAGCCTGTCAAAACAACCTCCTACTTAGTAGTTTTCTTCTGCTTGTTCCTAAGACTTTCACATGCATAAAAAGGCCAGAAGTTTATCACAAATGGCAGCAAATTGCATTCCATTAATTTCAGAGTCTGTGGCTCCTACAGCTCAATCATCAAGAGCAGTTGCTTCTAGGATGTTCAAGAAAACAGAACACGTCACAATAAAAGCTGTTTTGCTTATCTGTTTCACATTTTAGAGAAATGTATTTCAGTACATTATCCAGAGAGATTTTGCTCAGAATCTCACCAGTTTGTTTAGAGTCAGCCCGCCTGCCCAAGCCCTTGACTTCCTCTTAAAGACAAAAGCTTAAAAGCTGTGGATGAGGTTGGTGAAAGAGAATCTCTTACAGAAACCAAACTCAGAAAAGTAAAATATGCCTTTCAAAATGGACGGAATTACTTGATAAGGAGAGACAAAAAAGAAAACTTAGAACCTTAAAATTACTTCCCCACTGTATCCCTGATGTTTGTTCTTCAGCTTTTGCTTGAATTTATCCAGTTCTCACTACTTCTAGACAGATCGTTCCGTTTTTACACAGTTTTAATTGGGAGAAAGTTCTTCTGTACGGGCAGAAGTGGACTCCTTTTAACATTTGTCTGTTGGTCCCAGATCTAGCCTCCAGGATCTCCTGCATGCAGCAATTCTGCATATACCAGAGCAACCTCCCGTCTCCCTTGGGTTCACCATCTCTCGCCCTCTTTGGGATTGCCACTTTTCAAGGTCTCTTTGCTGGCCACAGCCTTCTAAAATTCAAAATGGTGAAACTCCAAGATTACAACCAGATTCAGGCATGTGTTTACCTCACTGTGTTTAGGAAACATTGGGCAGAGTACCACATGATCTGCAGAGGCTAAGTGCCTGGAAGTGACTGTCTACCGTCAGCATCTCCAGCAGATGGCTGGTGCTGCCCAGCAAAACCCAGCCCTCCCCTCCACTAGGCCCAAGGCCAAACCAGCACATGACTGTCTCAGGCTTCTTTGGGGTCATGGATCCTTTTGAAAAGGTGATTAAAAGCTATGAGCACCCTTGTCAGGAAAATTAATATGCACATAAAAAATTGCATTCAGTTTCACCAAACTTACCCACCTGACGCCAAATCCCATGCATGAATCGAAACCCCTCCCCTGGGGTGTGCATAGACTCCAGGTTAAGGAGCCCCACTGCAAACAAAGTGTATACAGTCCAGCACCAGGTCCTCTATGAGATTTCAAAAGGCTTTTCAATTGAGGGCTTGAAATGAGTCACCCAATCCACCCATCCTTTCAATCAAATATGCCAAGTGTGTGTTATGTGTCACACACCAGGGCGATGGCACTAGACAGAGATGCAGTCTCCATTCTCAGGGAGTTCATGGTCCCATGGACAGAGTAAATAAGCAATTAGGTGTTCACAATTTTCTATTATAATGACGGTGCTATCATAAGTACAAGGATGTGGGATGCACAGAGGCAAGGCACCTAACCTGGCCTGGGGGTTTCCAGGAAGACTTCTCAGATGAGACCACAAAATCCTCAAAACCTTTTATATTTAGATCATTTATTAAATCCCAGCTTTGTTACTATTCAACAGGCCAAATTGGCTACATTCAGCACAGCACAACCCCTCACAGCAAAGAATCCCACGTATTGGCTCCAGAGGCTGCCATCCCCTAGCCTCACAGTAAACACTGGAAGAGCTACTTCTTGCCCAGTGTGCTGTCTCCTCCCTGAGGCACACTGTGGTGACTTCCCACAGACGCTGCTCCTTCCAAACATCCCTGGCCTCCAGGCAGGTGAAATTGGGATACAACTCCAGTTGCTAATGAAGAGATGATGCTTCTCTAATGAAAATAGGACATGGTGCTAAGAGCCCACTACACATGAATAATTACATCCTAATTAAACATTGCCTTGTGTTTCCCACACAGTTATTCAGTATTAAATGTGAATGAAGTTTGCTTCATGTAACACTCAGCTCTGACACATTCCTATGGAATCACCAGGAAGTTATTTCTCTGCTGGTGCTTATTATATTCCTTGGAGTTCTTTTTAAAAGTCAGGATGTGCATATAACCTTTGTAGGTGGAAAACTTTCCCTGTAACTCTGGACTCTCTTCTAATAGATTGTCTGCACTGGGACTTTTTTCTGAATGAGCCTTGCTTCCAGGTTCTCCTTGGCATGATCCTCACCTCCGATCAAATCCATTCTTCAGTCCAATCATACCAAGTTTGTTTACTCTTCATGCCCATTGCAGCTTGGGAAGGAAATGACGAGAAAAGACCTCTAGCTCAGCTCTTGGAATACAGCTACGCTGTTGTTCCCTGGAACAGGAGAGGTCTGACTTGGGAGAGTTGGGTGAATTTCCAAGGTCTCATAGGTTATTTCTTCACAGTTTAGCTTTATCATCTTTTCAGAAACTGGAATTTCTCCAAATATTAGACATCTTCCCTTTCAAATGCATTTCAAAGCCCAGACAGGATTTTTCTGGAATGAACAGGCTTATGTGGGCAGCTTCCTCTGCCATAAAGCATCAAGGGCTGTCCGTATTTTGCAATGATTGACTCCAGATGGGCAGAAAGCACAACTAGTAAAAAAGGAGTCCTGAGTCATGGCAATCATTAGTCCTGTTGGCCAGGTGGCACTTTCAGGTCTCCTTGCGTTTGGGCCTGTGTAATTGGTTTGGGCCAATGACTTATAAACAAAAAAGAAACACATGACACTTACAGGCGGGAGGTTTACCTGCTGGTGTGAGGGCCCCCAGAGCACTGGAGCTATAGGGGAAGCGCTATCCGCAAGAGTCCCTGGATAGCTACAATGAGCACACCTGCTCTCCCAAGTATTGTGAATTGCATAGATGTTCTCCCATAATTAACTAATACTCAAGGTCCCAAGGGTGGCGTTCATCCCTAATAAAAATGCATGTAAACCCACGTTTCAGAAAGTGTTTCTGATCATTTCTTTTTTTCCCCCACCTCTTGTCAGATCTGATTAGATCATCATTACTTTACTGCATACTGTGGCAGATGCAGGACTCATACTAGGAAGAGAAATGTTGGTTCTGCCTCTTTCTTATTGCTCACTCAGGCTTGTATCATTGGAGTTAACTTCAAACCACAGGAATCCTTTTAAGCCATTTGTCTATTTTATGAAGACTATTTTAGTTAAAACTAGAAAACAATCTCTAACTCAATAAAAATGAAAAAAAATGGGTAAACAACAGAAGTGCATTAATGGCTGAGGACGCTACGTCCACCCCTCTGGGTGTGGGGCCCCCACTTTTGCCCCAGATTCTCTCTGGACTATACAGGTTCAGAACCATGCTGGTGTACAGCCATCAGTGTTCGTCCACATATTAAATATTAATAAGCGTAATTTCTCATTTTTTAAATTATAAAATACAACTATTGCATTTTTTTGATTCAAAGACATGCATTTTGTCATTATTTTAGTATCTCTGAAATTAGGGAGCATCTTTTTCTTGCCTGAGGGTTTCAGTCCTAAGCAAGTTTACTATGGATTCAGTGAGACTAAAAAACAGCAACAGAATGTTCTTGGGGTCAAAGGGTTCATACACGGCTTTATTCTCCCTGTAGGTCGAGCACTAGAATCACTTCTGCATCCAGCAGTCTGCAGGTCTGTAATCCACCTCCGTCTCTGCCTCTACCCAGAGCACTGGGCAGAGCTCTTTCTACAGTGACTCAGTCCATAATAGCTCATTGCCTACAGGTGTGGAGCAGCAGTAGCCGAGCAGCAGGCCAGTTGCATCATCAAGTAGTTTAGGTTCAGGTGACGAATCTGGGCATAGGAACCTTCACTTTATCCACAGGGCAACACCTAAGGGTTATTAGAAAAGAAGAATCTTGCCCCAAACACCTAAATCAGGTCATCATTTTAATAAGATCCTAAGGTAATTCATGCACATATTAAGGTTTGAGAAGCCCTCTTCTAGAGGCATTGAAATTTGGGTCTTGTCCAGTGGGAGCTTATAGTATATTTGATAAGAGCAGATGTACTTCAAAGGCTAGTGCCTTATCCATCTGACTAATGTTCACTCTTCTAAGACTCAGCTCTGGACACTCCAGTGCTGGTAAATGTTTAACAACTGACTCTGGGAAGGAAAAAAAATAGCATTTGTAATTTTCCATTTAGTAAATATTCTTCCCATAGCTGATTTCAAGTTACCAGTGGTAGTTTTGGGTAGCATTCCCGGATATTCAGTCAGCTCTCCAGAGCCACTATGAGTCAGCTGAAGCACTTGCCTCCAGTCCTTCCTTACCACTTCTCCTCTCCCTTTCCAAGGTTTGGTATGGTAAGACCTACCCCACCTGTGCATGTCTCCTTCAAGGCGGAACCATACTGTGCTGCTTAATTTTGTTCTGTGTCTGTGTGGTAGGCAGAACGATGGTGCTCCCAAAGATGTTGTCTTGCCGATGAGTTTCAGCCCCAGGCAAGTCCGCTATGCATTCAGTGTGACCAAAGAAAAGACGTTCTCATGCTGAAAGTGTTATACCCAACTTTATTCTCACAGTGGCAGGTCAGTCACTAAAATCCTGTTCACTCAGAGCGAGTCTGCATGCAGCAAGCCAGTCTCTGCCTCTGGGCCCCTCTGTCCACACAGCTGTCCTCTGGGCTTCTCTGCACAGTTGTCCTGCACAGCCATCCTCTGGGACTCTGTCCTTGGCACTGCCACCACACCAGCCTCTGCTCTGCTCTCCTGCAGCCTTGCAGCCCTGCCACCATGTCATGCCCAGAGCCCTGGGCGGAGCTCTTTTTATAGTCAACAGCCATATATTGCCCACAGGTGTGCAGTGAGCTAGTCAACCATGGCCAGGTGAGAATCCTGGCCACAGAAACTCTCATTTTATCCACAGATGTCCAAGTCCTAATTCCCAGAAACTGTAGATATGTTTTGCTGCATTACTAATCAGCTGACCTGAATAGAAGATTATCCTGTATTATCTGGGTGGGTTGAATATAATCACAGGGGTCCTTATAAATCAAAGAGAAAGTCAGGAGATGCAATATGAGAAAGATTTGATCAGCATTGGTGGAAGGGACCATGAGTCAAGGAATGCAGGCGGTTCTAGAAGTTGGAAAGGGCAAGGAAATAGGTTTTCTCTTAAAGTCAGCAAAAGCAGTGCAGCCCCACCAACACCTTGGTTTTTTAGTGAGACTGACTTAGTAACACTTACGGTGAACTTCTGACTTCGAGAACTCTAAGGTTATAAATTTGTGTTTCGAGAACAAAGTTTAAGTTAATTTAAATAAACTTTAAGTAAAGTTTATTAAAACAGGTTTATGGCAACTTGGTATACTGCCCACAGAAAACTATTATAGTCTGTCTTTCCCTACAGACCAATGGTTCTTAATCTTGGCTACACACTGGATTCACTAGGAATTTATTTAAAAATTATGGATGCTGACATCATCATGGCCTATACATTAGGATTTCTAAAAGCATCCCCTGGGCTCCTGATTCCATCATCTGAGAACTTGGTAGAAATGCAGAATTTCAGGCCCTGACTGTGATCTACAGAGTCAAAACATGTATTTTAACAGGATCCCCAGGTGACCTGTATGAACATTACATTAAAGGGGTGCTGCTCTAGCTCATGAGCATTTTGAGGACAGAGGCTGTGTTTCTTCACCTCGTAGCCCAAGCCGCCGGCACAAAGCAGGCAGTAAGTAAATAGGAAATGAATGGTAACTCAGTTCTAAACAAACAGAAGGCTTGAATGTTAGAGCAATACAGAAAGATCTAAGATGATAGAGTTTTTTTTTTCCTTTAACTAGCATCTTATGTAGAAATTGAGCATAAGAGACAGCTGAGGGTGGCACCAGCACTTCTCCCTGTGCAGCCTCTCCCTTGGTCACTGGGACCCCTGCCTGGATAGCATCCTGGAGCTCAGAGAGCAGTGGGATCCCCTTATGGAGGAGAGGACAGAGAGGGTCTAAGCAGGATGCTGGGTGCAGAAGGTCCAGAGCAAGAACAAATGAGTTGGCTGTGTGACTCACAATGAGGGGCTGTTGTACAGATAAAAAGCTGTGCGAGTTCACTAGCATATGATGTGTCAGGCCTAACAGACCAAGTCAGCCCAGTACAATGTAAGCTAGGGTCAAGGTAAGCAGGGGTGAAGGACTCGGCAGGGGGAGGAAGTCAGACTCGGAGTCCAAACGTCCAGGCAGGGCTCAGAGAAGGCCAGAGGGAACAGGCAGGCTGCGCGCCTGCCATCCACTGGAGTTGCCATTCCTGTGCCACTCTATTCCCGTGCCACTCTATTCCCAAGTCAAAGGCCCGGGAGAGAGAGTCCATGCCCTCCTTGGCTGGGGCAGGATAGGTCGCCTCCATTTACAGTCCTGTCAGAGCTACACTTTGCAAGTAATAGGTAATTCCCCCAAGGAAATCAAAGTGCTGATAGGATGAGCAAACACAGAACACAGCCATGTTTCAGACAGGAAACGGGGGCTCAGTTTGTTTAGAAAACTCACCCAGTGTTTGCATAGGGAGTAAGTGCTGGCCCTGAGGTTTGAGCCTAGGGTGGTGTCATGCAGAAGCTGATACCCTGCAGGACAGCATGTTGTCTGGCAAAGAGTCTAGTGCCTGGGACTGAGACCCTTCCTTGGACAAGCAAGGACACAGGCAGGGGCAGTGATGGGATGACTGAGAGTCCTGGGCTTGCTGGGCCTGGACAGGATCGGGGCTGAGCCCACCCGGGGGGTAGGCTGGGCAGCAGAAGGAGCCAGACAAGTCAGCAGGAGGTGGGGAGGACAAGCCTCACCCCCGGCAACCCTGCACATCCTCGGGAGGCTGTCCTCCAGCCCCATTTTAAGCACCTGTATTAGTGTTCTCCATGACGAAGTACCACAGACCGGGGGGGCTTAAACCACAGAAACTGATGGTCTTGCAGCTCTGGAGGCTGGAGGTCCAGAATCAGTGTGTCAGGGCTGGCTCCTGCTGAGGGCTGTGAGGGAGGGATCTCTTCCAGGCCTCTCCTCTTGGCCCCCAGATGGCCACCTCCTCCCTTCAGCTCCTCACGCCGTCTTCCCCCTCTGAGAGTCTTTGTGCCCAGATTTCTCCTCCTCATGAGGACACCATATTGGATTAGGGCCTGCCTGAATGACCTCATTTTAACCTTGTTTTCAAATAAAGTCACGTTCTGAGGCCTCGGGAGTTAGGATCTGAGAACCCCCTGGCTGTCGTGTGCTTCAGTCAGTTTGACTCAAGGCTCAGGACTTGTACATGTACACAGGGTGTGTTATGACCAGACAGTTTTGGAACATCAAGTGTGTGCTTGGCAGTGAATTCTAGCTCTCACACAACTCACTTGTGAGAGAAAAAGGCTTGTACATGAACTATGCTACAAGGCATTTGGAGGCCTGGGGGATGCAGTTTGACAGTGTGGTTAAGAATCGGTAAACAGATTGCTCTTGAATTCTGACCCTGACTTTCAATGCTGTGTGATCTTGAGGAAATTGCCCACCTTTCTGTGCCTTTGTTTTCCCACCTAACATAAAACAGGCATAATAATAGCAACCACCTTATTGGTTGTGAGGTTTCAATGAGGAAATATTCCCCAAAGTGCTAGCAAGCACTGTATAAGTGTCTGTAAAGTAAAACCATCAAAAGTAGACCCAGGGTCCTGAGGAAACACAGAGGAGACCCCTAACCTGACTCAGAAGCTTGAGGGACAGTTGGGAACACTTCCTGGGATGGTGTGGGTACCAGATGGAGGCTGCCAGAGGAAGACAGCATGCCAGGGTTCTCCAGGGGGCATTTGTGGCATGTCCTTAGAGGGGATGTGGGGTGGTGGGTGGGAGTTTCAGCTCCTCTGGAATGTGTCCCCACTTTTCCTCCAGGCATGGATGGGGGAGAGCTGGGCCAGCTCAGCCACAGTTCTGGAAGAGGAAATGGCAACAGGAAAAGCATAGTCCCATCTATGCCCTGTGTGAAGCCTTCTTACTGTCTGGAAGTAGTATGGGGCTTCTCTCCCACACATGCACAGGGCAGTGGTGAGATTTTAACCCAAGTCCAGCTATCTGTGGTTACCAAGTGCATATCTGAATTGCCTGTGTCTATGAATTTGAGTATATCCAAGGGATTAAAAAGAATAAGCTGAGACTGATTAGAAACCCAACCCTACCCCAACCACCACCACCGAAATTGTCCTTCCTCTCACAGACCTTCTACAGTCATTGGTCATTTCCAGATAAACTGCAGTTAAAAAAATTGTCCGTGTCCCAAGGACCCCACCCTGAGGCTACAGATAATTAAAGGCAACCTGATTCCTACAAACTGCAACCAGAGCCAACTATGATGTGAGCCTCGAAAGCTCTAATGAGCTCCTTTGCCTCCAGGTGGAGAGAAGGCCACAGACATAGTAGAGTCAGAGGTACTGTCTGCAAAATGGGGAGAGGAGAAGTGGCAAGCATGTTTTAAAAGGCTTCTCTCTGGGGTCTGCAATCAGAAACTGAAGCTGGGGCTCACATGTCACCAGGCCACTCTTGGTCTATTGCAGAACCATTGTGCTCAGAGGAGTATTGATCCTATATTGAGATCTCTCATTATTTTCATTTCTTGGCTTGTTTAGAATTTGTTTCTTTGTGGTGCAGCAAGTGAACTCAGGAAGTGGGTTAGCAAGGACAGTGGCCCCCACTGGGCTTCCGCCCATTATTGATGAGGAGGTGACACACTGAGGTCTCCCAGCCTGGCCTCCTCTTGAGATGTCACATGTACTACAGGCCTTAATGAAGGTATGTGCAGTGAATAAGAAAATTAATTTCCTGCCATGTGTCGTTATTGGTGAGTGCTTTCCTATTGATACATTGAAACTGCAAAAGAGCAGCCTCTTAAGTGGCTTAAATCAGGAGGTAACCACAACCTGGACTAAAAGTAGTGGGGGGAGCAGTTTGGGAATCTCATGTGCCAGCCCACTGGAATCCCCGAACGTGTAGCTCCTTGCCTACCCTTGCACCCATCCCAGGGAGGAGCGGGTGAGGTACCAGAGTGGGGTGGAGCTGAGTTAAAGCAATGATGCAGAAAAAGGCTGGATTTAACATCCCTTCTCTCCTTTCCTGGAAGCCTCTCAAGAACGCGTCTTTTATTTATTCTGAAGCTAGCCTCCCGCCTGATTCCCCGCTCAACCTCTGTTCTCACTAAAGCTGGGGCAGACACTTCTGCAATAGACGAAGAGCAGAGGTGAGAGGATCCCAGCTTCAACTGCAGTCCCTGAAGGCTGCCAAGGGAAGGCGAGAGGTGGCACAGATGGCAGCAACTGGGACTAACGCTGCCACTCCGTGGGTTGAGCCCTTACTCCGGGAAGGTGCTCTGATCAGCACAGCCCCCTGCAGAATACAATTCTTCTGGCATCCCAGCCATGAGGGTCCCTTTTCCTCAGGGTAGGGAAGGGGAACAAGCCAGGTGCCAATGCCCAGATGCCCTGCCGCAGGCTGCCGGGAGCTGCGGACCCCACACTTTCATTTTCTTCTGATACGTATACATTGGGATGTTTTCATTGATCTTCACAGCAACCTCCAGGCGCAGGAACTATGGTCCCCAGTTTACACAGGCAGCATCTGAAACTGAGAGAAATCAAGGGGTTTGATGAGCAGCCGGTCACCTGTAGACCCTGGATTTGAACCCACCTCTGCCTGTACCCAAAGCCAGTGTGCTCACCTCTCTCCCCACATATCTGTTTAGCGGAGGCCCAAATACAAAGAAAGGGTCTGGTCACTGGCATGCAGAAATATGCAGACTCTAGTGCATGTGCCTCCCTGAGGGTTAGCTGGAGCTCCAGAATGTTCTTTGCTGATCAAGGAAGCTAATCATTATGCAAGTGTGTGAAAGCCATGCTATTGTATCTGTTCTATTCAAAACATAGATAATTTCCCAAACTGGGTGCATTAAGTATTATTAGTAACAAATTATTTGCAACACCCTTCACAACTGATTGTAAGATACGCCTCAGGGGTTCTCAGAGGAGGTCGTGCATCAGAAGCAGATTCCTGGCTCCACCCGCTGATTCTGCCAACAGACCCACAGGCCTCACTGAGGAACCCCACCTAGAGTCTGTAGGCTGGATCTTCTCTCTCAAGTCATGGGGTTGGAGGGGGATGGCACAAAGACAGGGGCCCAGCATTCTGGGTTCTAATGTCAGCAAGCTGCTCCCTAGCTGTGTGGCCATAAGGTGGTCTCTCTGACCTCAGCTTCCTCCAAGGCAGGGGAGGGCTGATTGATCTCTGAGACTCCCTCCAGCTCTGAGAGTAGAGAGTTCTGAGGCAGGGCCCCAGGCCCACCCTTCAGTAGTGGCACTTCTACTTTCTTAAAGGCAGAGAAGAGGGAAGGGGCTGGCAGAGCAGGTGAGGGGGAGGAGGGTTTGTGGGCAACGGGGTCCTGCACCAACCTCCTTCAGAGTCGCTGAGTCACCAGACCTGGACTCTTGGAAGCCTGGTGCAGCCAAGCCCGAGGAAGAGCTGGCTCACAGGGGCCCATCATTTCTGCAGACAGAATTCAAGTAAAAATATTCCAGACCACACAGGTCGCGGGAAGGGATTCTAGGCCTGGGAAGCACTTAGGTGGGATTCAGAAGCCCTGGGCTCGCCTCACTCTGGCACTAAGCTTGCGTCCTTTCCTGAGTCCCTTTGCCTCCTTGGGTTTCAGGCCCAGCCACAGCATGAAGAAAGCTCTGGCATTACTCACATCCAAAGCCCTTTCTCAGTCTACCATTTGATGACTCTGAGGCATTATAGATCTTGTCACAGGCACCAAGCTGTTGACAACAGCCCCATGCTGCTCCACAAACCAAAGGTGAGTGAAGACTGAAGGAGGGAGGAAGCTGTCACAGCCTCAATTCCATGCAAATAAAATGTGTAAGCTCAGAACTGCCACTTGTACCTCTGCACACGCTCAAAATTAAATGCGCCATTACTACTCGGCAGCCTGTTCCCATTACCGCAGCCGAGGCACTTTGCTCCCGAAGCAACATTAGCAGGGGGCAAAGCATGGCAGCAGCTGTGCCTGTAAAAATGGCTCTGGTTGGAAGCAACATTCCCTCATACAGCCGTTAATCTGAGCTGCAGAGAAACCAAGGGGCCCTGGCAGTGAGAGAGAGAGGGGATGGTGGGAGCAGCCACCCCCCCTCTCACACTCAGGCTCCTTAGGTGGCTGCAGGGCATGGAGGGCACAGCGGGAGCTGTGCTGCATGGGGTACCCATGTCCTCTCCTGCCCAAGCCCTGCTCCTCAGCGCTGTAGCCCTAGGGTGCAAGAGCCAGAGGAAGGAGGGGATTGTTCTGTCCATTTAGCTTCCACTTACCAAAGAACCATGAAGAGCCAAGCCCTGTGCTAAGTGCAAAGGATGCACACACGGGTAATATCCCCATCCCTCCGAACATCAGCTTCAAACCACATCTCCAGCAAAGTCCTGTCACCAGGGGCTACCTGCACAGCCCGGCTAGAGGAAGCCAAGCCCAATAGAAACCCTCCCTGCCTAAAGAGGGGCAATGCAGGCAGGGAAAGTTGATGGGCAGGTTCTCATTTCATGTTCTCGGGGGCATCTCTTGTCTTAAGCTGCCTTATTTCAGCTCCTTATAAGCCCTCACCTGGAGGTAGCAAAGTCCCCCTCAAAACAGTGAAATCATTCTAATAGCAGGATAAAAGACATGGGGATCAGGGCCCGTGCTGTAAGCTGATGGGGCAGTGTTTCAGTCTTGCATTCACTCCACTCTCTTTGTCTCCTTTTTAAATCGTAGTCTTACGAGCAGCCTTATTAACATACCACTTCACGTTGTGGAAGAGGTGCACACTGAGGAGCAATGCTGGAAGTCATGCCACTTCCCGGCTCCCTCATTCCTCCTCCAACTGGTCTCCCCACTTCCAGGCCCCTTTCATACTCCTTGGCTTGGCCAGGTAAGCCTCTCCAAAACCCACTTGAATGGGTCACTGTGCTGCTAGCAGACCTCTCAGATTTAGGCTTATTTACAAGGCTTAGGAGGACAATTCCTACCCACTTTTTAAAAGTTCATTGAATTCCTACTCAGCCTAGGGCAGATTCCCTTGCCAACTCTTAAAGCCAGGGCCACACGGTATCGTGTGTCTGCTTGGATCTGTATGGCTTTGGGACCAGCCCCTACTACTCCAGGATTTGTGGGAGCCACGGAGCATGGGATGGAGTGAGATTATGTTCTCAGAACTACCCAAAGAAAGGAGACTTTCAGGCAGGCTAAGAGCAGTTTGCACAGCTGGAGCTCTGTCCAGGTCACCCAGGCGACGGGAACTTGCAGGCCCAAATCAGAGCTCTCCACAGCCCCTCCCTGCTTATCAGGGGTAAAGCAGAGACAGAGTGAAGACTTGTAAACAGAATGAAATAGCAAAGAGACAAAACTCAATAACTTGAGCAGTGAGAAAGCTTTATTTAAAAGTGCACACTTAAAGAAAGGAAAGTGCAGGTGTCCTCAGAGAGGAGGTGCACTGAAAGGTGTGGATTCTGTCTTCAAGGCTTTCAAGAAGGGGCAAAGGGGGGAGGCGGGTTTTGGGGCATAGGCTTGACTGTGGTCTCATGATGTGTTTCTCCAGTGAAAGACACGATGTCCTCACCCACAGTCAGTCCTCTAGATAATTCTGTAGGATAAACTTAACACAAGGAATTTATTGATCCTGTTCCTCTCCAAAACAGTGGTTACCCTCGAGCCGTGGGGACATATCATTTAGGCCTACTTGCCCTGCCCTAGGGTACGCTGTTGGCTGATTACTAAAGAATATGTTAGGAATCTTACTTTTCAACTCTTTGCTTTTTAAAATGGAATCTTGGCTTTAAGATGGAGTCTCTCCTGTTCTTACTATGCCATTCTATCTTGGCTTTTTTGGAAAATTAATCATGATGCTTCTCCCATGTCCCTGCCCTGCCTCATTATGGATCTCATTTTACAAATGGGAAAACTGAGCTTCAAAGACAGTGTGAAAGTGGCAGAGCCAGGATTTGAACCCTGTTTCAAAACACCCAGCATTTGCCCTTTCACCTGTGCATTAGATAATGTCATAAATTGGTCTGTGCTGAGAGGCCAAGTCCAGAGTTAGGAACCATTAAGGTGTGTTTTGTGGAAGTAGTCCTTTAGATGTTAAGCAGAGAAGGGGTTCCCAGGTCAGATACACATGGGAGAGGTTTTCTATCTCTGTCCTGGAGGTTCACAATGCACAGGAGCCCTGAATTCACTCAGAAGGGACCAGTCTTGCATGACAGGGGCAATTTATTGAGATAATATTTTGCATTTTGTTCTCATTCTATTCTCCTTCCCCAACCCCTCTCCCTGAGAAAGTGATCAGCCTTTTGTTCCCTCTGGACTGAGGGGAGATGTGCTCTGTGGGATCTCAGTAGCAACTTGTTGACACATTTCCTGCCTTTGGGAGAGATTTTGCTAGATCCCTTCAGAGGGGAGGAAAAAGACAAGTGCTTTTGCCTGGTGGAGAGTGGGGTGGGGAGGCAAAAGCAGAGAGAGCAGCTAGAAATTCCCTCAGTAAACGGAGAAGGGAGGTCGGGGCTTCAGGTAGAAGCTGGCTCCGGGGCCTGGCAGGAGCTGCCAGGACCGGACAGGGCCTGTGGGAAGGCTCTGGCCTCAGCTAAGCCCCCAGAGCCCAAGCTCGGCCCAGAAACAGAGAGCCCCCACCCCCGCCTGTGGCCACAGCCTGGCCCTGGGAGCCCTTTGCTGCTGCTGCTGCCTCCAGAGCCCCAAAGGTCCTGCTCTGTGTGGGACCTCGGGGCGCTGTCACAGCCCCAGAGTGGGGAGGGCAGGATCAAGAGGACCTGTCCGTGACTTTCTTATTAGCCTGGTGGGCTGGAGGCTCAGATTCAGAGTCAAATGGATTTTAAGAAAATCAGCTAACATGACAGTTTTTACACATCCAAGTTTGAATTTAAATTCTTACCCATTACATTTGATAACTCTTGATTCACCAACAGAAATCTTTGCAAATATATAAAGTCTCTATTAACAGCCATTGGAAATGTTGGTCACTAGATCATATTTTGGGAAATTCTGACTTCAGAGCATTAGCCTCCACATCTAGGACTTAACCTCCCAGAAGTAATGGGCCAATCAGACCAGGTAAGAAGGACAAGATGGGTTGAAAGAAGGAGGGGAGAGTAGGAGACGGGGAAAGAAAAGGAGAGAGGGAGAAGGCAAGAGAGTCAGGGCAGGCAGAGAGGGGCTGAGCTAGAGAACAACAGGAGAAAGGGACAGAGAACGGGAGATGGGGAGACTGGGGCAGAAGGAAGGGGGGGCGAGAGCCCACTGGGGAAACAGGCAGGGACCTGGCCATGCTGCTCAGAGCACCTGGGCCAGGCACACCCACCTTCCCTGTGAGTGAAGAGACCCCAGGAGGCTGCAACAGCTGGTGCTGTGTGAGGGGGAGGAGGGCTGGATGTGCGCTGAGGAGAGGCCCAGCTGTTTTGAGGGCAGAATCCTTTCAGGGAATTGGGAATCAGGAGACTAACAGAGAACCACCTCAGCCAGTTGGCTGTGGGACCCGGGGCCGGCCACCGACCAGTGCTCCTTCTGTCCACAGAGGGTGGGACTGAAGGGTCTGGCCAGAGTCTTCCTTCTGCAGGGCACCTCCCAGCTCTAACATTCTGGAGTTCCATAAAAGGAGTTAAATGAAATAATCAGGCAAAACTTGACAATTGGACCAACCCAGTACAGATGTGGGATGCCCATCGCTGTGACTGAGCTGTATCAATAACTGGGCTGTGGTTCCTTCAAAGGAACTCAGTGGTGCTTTTCCCTCCAAAACAAGAGTTTCTGGGGTCACATGCACACTGACAGAGCAAGAACAGAAGGGAAGGAGAGTCTGGGTGCTCTGCCTCTGCACCCCCCAACCCCACGCCCACAGAGAGAAGGAGGAGCTCTCTGGCTTCTACCAGCGTAGTGCTGATGACTGAGGACCCGCTTGCCCCAGCTTGGTCTTGGGGAGGAAGACATGACACCATGACCCAGCCTTAAGTTCCTTATTTACTTCCATTACAACCTGGAGGTAGTACACTAGCCAAGACTTCTGGTTATGAATTTTGGACATCCAACTCAAGGCTAGTTTAACAAAAAAGTGAATTTATTGAGACATAACTGGGGATCCTTAGGGTACATCTGCTTTCAGACATGGCTGGAATCAGGAATCAACAATCTCATTAGGACTCTTTCTCTTTTTAAATCTCTACTTATTCCTACTCAGCTCCATTTTTTGAACAGCTTATTCCCACATGGCAGGTAGCGTAGATGGCTACTGCACCCACATACTTCTATCCTCCCATGTAGCAGCTCCCCCCAGAAAAAAAATCTGTTTTTCTCAATAGGCTGCCAGAAAGATCGGATTGGCCAGCTGGAACCATATATTCCTCCCTGAATCAAGCTCTGGCCAGCAGGATGAATGTCCTCTGAGTGGACAGACCAGAGTGCCTGTGAAGATAAAGCAGGGCTCAGCCTGACTGGAGTGCCGTGGAATGTGTTACCCACAGAAAGAAGAGAATAAAGAAGGGACTCTAGACAGATGGAAACATGAGATTTTTCTCAAGTAGATTGTTCTTAAGCCCGTTTTACAGATGAGAAAATTAAGGTCAGATTGGTTACATAACACACCTAAGTTCACAAAACTAGACAGTCACAGAACTTGGACTTGAACCCACGTTTGTCTGCCTCCAAAGTCCATGTTTTAACCACTAAACTCTGCTATCTAAACTGTCCCAGAATGCCCAGGGGCTCCATTATCCCAGCTCCAAATACTTGGGGCTCATCATTCAGGGCTCTTAAAATAAGTGAACTCACAGGAAGCTTGCCAATAAATTCTAGACCCCTGGACCCTCACCGAAGTGCTGCTCTACTCCATTCCTCTTCCTCTGTCTTTCTCCATTTGGAAGGAAGGAACGGGGGAACAAGACACGCCTCTCGTTACCCCTGCCAAGGCTGAATGCACAATACGCAGAATAGGCCATCACCTTTTCAGGCAGAAGTTCTCAACTACAGTGTGGTCACACGGGTGTGGTGAGTCGTTTATAAGCTGGCTTGCAAGTTATTTCTTTTATTAATAGTTAAAATACCAGAGTTTGTGAAAGATTTACCTTTTTTAAAAAAAATGAAAGAAAATTCAAGGTTATTCTTGTAACAACAGCCATTGTATTCACTTGTATTTTACGCTGTCTTGAGTGGGAGGGAGATGAGGCTAAAGCAAGCAGGCATGAATCTGTCACTACCCTGGGATTGGCATGGGAGATTTTCTTACTTGTGTGGCCCACTGGGAAGAGGGTTGGGAGTTACAGATTTAAGGGAGGACTTCTGCCCACAAATATCTTCTCAATACCTACTTTCAATTCTACCAACTAAAGACATACTGATTTTAAAAGCTAAAGCTGGGTAGGGAGAGTGTTCAACAGTCACTTGCATATTAGTGTGAATTATAGGATACCCTTCTTCAAGAATAAACTATTCTAGAGATCCCAGCTGAATGGAGATATCTCTGAACACTTTCAGATAATAAGAATTTCAGAAGGACTAAAAAAAAGTCAAACTTTAAAGTGGAGCTTTAAATAGAGTTGAAAGCTTTGAGTTAATAGATAATTTTATGCAAAATAACTTTCACACTAGCAAGCAGCTTCCAGAATGAGTGACAAAGTAGGCAGCGGATTTTTTGCCATTGTGGCAAAGTGGAGCTTTATCCTTTCAGGTCTGCTTCCTGGATATTTTTAATATACTTGTAGTATAAGAGGGAGCCAGAATGCACACCCACGCTCATTGCAAAATTATTCACAACAGCTAACCCAAATGTCCATCGAGGGAAAAATGGATGATGAAAAAGTGGTGTTTACATACAATGGAACATTCTTAGGCCTTAAAAAGAGGAGATTCTGACATATGCTACAACATGGATGAGCCTTGCAGACACTATACTAGGTGAAATAAGCCAGCCACAGAAAGGCAAATACTGTATGACTCCACTTGTCTGTGGTATCTAAAGTGGTCAAACTCATAGAAACAGGAAGGAGAGTGGTGGTTTCACAGGCTGGAGAAGGGGCAGAAGGGTAAATTGTTTTCAAGGGCATGGATTTTTGGTGTTGCAGGATGAAAAAGTTCTAGGTATCTATTGTACAATATGTGATTATAGTTGACACTACAGAACTGTACATTTTTAAACAGTTAAGACAGTAAATTTTATGGTATGCATTTTCTACATAATTTTTTTAAATGTTAAAAGAAGAAAAATAAAGAGCCAGAACACTAAGGCTGAGCTATTTCAGTCATTTGAAACAAAATAAAAATCAGGAGGGTGGGAGGAGGCAGTGATGGGTCCCAGCGCCTAAGTCTAGGAAGCTCTGGAAGTCAAAAGTGACAGTGATTCCCTCTCCGGTGGAATAAACGTCAGAAGAAAATCTACATGGAATGATTTATTTCAAAAAAGGAATACTCAGAAGCAGGAAGAAGATGGGACAGGAAGGGAAGGAGTAGTGAGAAGCAAGACTGTAAGAAGTTGTAGTCTAAACAAGAATGATTTTCAACAATACACACACAGAAAAAACAAAATAATGCAACCATGCCGTAGCTGGCATTGCACAAAGGAGAGACATGTTACCATGGCAGTCACAGGGAAGGGGTACTTGTGACTAATTAAAACAAAATCTCACCAAGCACAATGTTGAGGGCTTTGCAATTTTATCCGACTGCGTAAGGAAACAGAATGGAGATAAAGAATAATTTGAAGGCCTAGAACCCTATGAAGACAGGCCAAGCAGGGTTCTGATAGTCGTAAGGGTGGTTTATGGAATCAGAGTGAATGGGAGTGTTATTGGCGCACTGGAGGGGGTGGGGGCAAGACATGGAAAGGAGGAAGACTGCCAAAGACAGATTTTCTGAGTAGGAAAAAAACATGATGAAAGTTGGTTCTGCCTTCCTTCTAGAAATAAGCGTGTTTTTCCTTACATTTTATTAGTCCCTGCTTTATTCCACTGTAACCACCGCTCCCCCGCCCCCCAACACTAGAGGGTTAAGACAAGTCAAAGCAGGTCTGCCATGGGCAGCTGGCTCAGGGGAAGCGCTGGAGCGCCCAGGGAGTGCCCGAGGTCGGCCGCAACGCGCGAGCAGTGTGCTGAGCTACCAGCGCCATGAGGTGGTGCACGCAAAGGCAGCTCGGTGGGCTCTTTGTCACCCAGATGGCTGCGAGAAGGCCAGCCTGGCAGCAGCCACACGGGTCATTTTCATGGGCAGCCCTTCTGGACTGGGAGAAGGCTGGCTCTGGCAGCATTCCCGGAGGGAGGCGTGCTACTGCCCTGCCCACTCTGGACTCCAGTATCCTGTCCACGGGGGTTAGGTGGGGCTCCTCTCCCATTAGGCTCCATTCCTGAAGTGTTCTTTAATTTAGACTTTAATAAAGATAAGACCAAGGTTAATTGAGAATAGCTGAGTCTCACATTAGGGACTGAGAATAACTAAATGTACTGTACTGTTAATTTGGGAAAACTGCAGCTGGATTCTGATGTTGACTGTCACTTCCTCCAAAGTCAGAAACTGATGACTCCGTCAGTTTGAAGTTATCCATGTCTAGCTGACCTGCTTCTTCCATCCCACTTAATCCCTGGCTCGAACTGGCCCAGGTTCAGGTGACTGTTTCTTGTATCAAGGCTCTTGCTATTAATCGCAAGGAATTCTTAATCTTTATAATCTTTCAAAGTTCAGGTTGTCAATAATGAGGGCCCTATCAGTTGGTATCTAGGGAGGTTGTTTTTTCCAGTGTGTTCTGCAAAATGTCTACTGTCAGTTATTTGTAATCCACCATGGCTCCTCTCTCTGCTTGCAATATGCTCTTCTGCTCCATCATCAGCATCTGCTTGCCTCTCTGGTGGACTGGGCTGGGAATTGGAATCCTTGGTAGCAAGAATTACTCCCAGACTCATTCTGATCTTCACCCATTGGAAAGAAATGTAGATTCCAGGACCCTTCTAGAACAACCCCATTCAGCATCCCCATTTGACTGCAGATGTTTTAGGGTTTTACTCTTTAAGTATTTCACATTTGTAGACAACAGCAAGAAAGTACTTGAAGGTTGGGCCACTGTGCATGGAGGCCAGTTTAGACACTGTGCAAAGGTATCCGGCCAAGAAGCCAAGAAGGGTTGACTTCCAGTCCTGCAGGAAGGGATGCCTTTTCTTTGCACAAAAGCAACAGCTTTCCACTAAGCCATATGCCAGCAGAGTGTGTCCCCACAGAAGGGGCATCCTTCTGGAATTTACACACTCTATAGGCTGGCAGCAGCCTTCTCTGAAACAGATGCTGTGGGATGGGAAAATTGGGTTTTGAAGGAGCATAAAGAAATGCTTACCAGGATCGTGAATGGAGGAAATTTCATCTCCCGAAAGGAAGCCAACAACGTTCAGTCCAAGGGCAAAGGTCAAGAGTTTGAAGTTCTGCACCCTAACAGACTCCCCAGTAGGACATGCTTCCCTTCCCCTAACTCCTTTTTCTATTCTCTCCCTACATTATTTCAAAAAAGTAAAAGCTGATTTTTCCATATGAAACTGGTGGGCAGAGGCCTTAGGTAATGCAACAAATACCACAGAGCATACTAGCCAGTTCAAAAATGTGTTGGGTGCCATACCCCACAAAACACAAACTTAGGCCATGGAGTAACTCCTAGGACTGCTTATATTCAGCTGCATTGAAGGCAGTCGCACGCCCAATGTGCTGGGCCCATGACACACAGCAAAAGAGCTCCCTTCAGGGTGGGGACACTGCCCTCCAGTCCTGCGTCTCCAGGCTTCCCTTCCATTCCCTCATCTTTTGTTCATCCTCTCTCGCTGCTCCTGTTCTATGTCTGCAATTCTCACTACCTCCCAGGCCCTGTGGTTTGCTTTGATGATGCTCTTTGTTCTTTGTGTAGTAAGTCCCTGGACAGAATAATAGAGTCTCCCGCCAACTCCAGTCAATTTTTTTCTTCCAGCCTTCACTGCTCAGACACAGAAGTAAATGTAGGGACAGGTATTTTTGAGCAGCTACTATGCTCCAGGCGTGATACGTGATTTTAGGCCCTGGGAATCCAGTAGGGGCGAAAGCAGGCAAAAACCCTCACGTGCAACGTACGTGCTAGAGGGGGTGGGATATGGGGCAGACCAGCAGTAAACAAAATGGTGTATCGTGTGTCTGACAGTGACAGGTGTTAAGGAGAAAAACCAGGACAGTGTAGAGTTGAGGGTGGGGGCTGCCATTCCTAAAGGGCAACCAAGAAGGTCCCCAATGAGAAGGTGACATTTGACCAAAGATCTGCAGGAGGTGAGTGAGCCTGACATCTCTGAGGGATGAACTCATAGTGATTCTTTGTAATTCTCACATTTCTGGTTGGCTACCCAGGGTTTATATTTTGCTTAGCTTATACCAAACGTTATTAGTTATTGGTTGCTGTGTAACAAATAACCCTAAAACTTAGTGACTTAGGACAACAAATTTTTGTTATCTTGCAGAGTGTTGTACGCACTCAGCAATTTAGGTGTGGCTTGGCCAGGTCCTCTGACTCAGGGTCCCTCCCAGGCTGCAAAGAATGTGTCAGCCAGAGCTGCAGCCATCCCAAGGCTCAGCTGGAAGAGGAGCCAACTTCCAAGATCACTCAGGAGCCTGTTGGCAGATCTCAGATCCTCACTGGCTGTTGGCTGGAGATATCAGCTCCTTGCCACTTGGAGCTCACAACAGAGAAAGCCAGCAAGAGCTTGAGTGAGATAGAAGTCACAGTCTTTTTATACCCTAATCTTGGAAATGATATCCCATCTTTTTTGCCACATTATATTCAATGGAAGTGAATCATTAGGTCCAGCCCACATTCAAGGGGAGGGGATTATAGAAAGCAGTGAATACCAGGAAGGCAAGGTCATTGTGGACATCTTAGAGGCTGCCTACCTCCCCAAGGATGCAACAAAGGTGTGCACACTTTTAATAGCCACCTGGACTACACCACCCAGTGAATTTTCCCTATAGCAGCCTGAGTGGTCCTTGTAAAATATAGGTGAGAGCATCTGCAAACCATCTAACACATCTTGGAGCAACATCCGCATTTTATGCTCTGGCCTCCGCCCAGCTCTCCCGCCTCTTACTCCACCACCCACTTGACTCACGCTGCTCTCACCAAAGGAGCCTTCTTGCTCTTGCTGGCATATTCCAAACCCATTCCTAGCTGTTCCTCCACGGGGAGCCCTTCCCACATGGTCCTCTTCCTTCCCGTTCCTTGGGTCTCTGCTCAGCTGTCACCTCTTCAGTGGGGCTTTCTTTGACCACCCCCATCTAAAATATTCCCCTCTATCTCCCCTCTCCCCCTTATTCTTATTCTACTGTATTTCCTCAGTCCATCTATCACTATCTGAAACTACATATTCTTAATTTGTTTGTGTATTGTCCATCTCCCCGACTAGGAGGTAAGATCCATAAAGGCAGGAATTTCAGTCTATTTTGCTCACTGCTGTAATCCTAGTGCCTGGGATTTAGGAGAGTCCCAGTAAAAGTTGCCAGAATGAAGGAATGAATGTCATTAGAATGTATGTCAAAGGGAAGTCATCTCTAACACACTAATAAGAACATTTTCCACTTGGGGAATTATTATTATTTTAATAGCCACCTGGGGGTGGCTATTACTACCACAAGATAGGTAGTATTGTTATCCTCATTTTACAGAGGACATGGAGGCTTGGCAAGGCCAGGAGCTTACCAGAAGTCTCACAGTAAGGAGCTGGTATCTAAAGCCAGGGTTGTCTGACCCCACAGGCCCCACACTCACCACCGAGAACATTGTCTCTCCAGCAGCAAAGCAGCGGCCACACACAAAGCACCTGCAGGATGTGGGCCCCACCACCACAGGACGATAGTCACTATGAGATCATTTCTAAAATTGCTCCCAGGGAAATCCTGACATACAGCCTGGGATAAGAACCTTTTTTCTAAAGAATCTCTCACACTTCAAGATCTGGTGAAAAATACTAATGCAATGTTTACCTTGGCCTATAATTTAATAGAACATTTGTTTACTCTCAAGCCAGCTTTAGGTAAAAGTGCGATGTTTAGCTTGGGGTTAGTCAGGGACCCCACTGAGCCTTGGGCCACCGCCGTCTCTGCCCTGCTCCCCACACTGACCTGTGCTGCCGTCTCCTCCCCCAGGATTCTGTGCTGCCCCCCTGGGCAGTGAGAAGACACACCAGGGCCAGGCTCCATTGCAGAGAGTGCTCAGCCCCGACTGCTGCAGCGGGTACAGCCTGATGCACAAACCAGCTCCCACCCCTCAGTTCATCCTCACCTCCCTTCTCTGTACAAAGGACCCACAAAATCACCGTCCTGCGGAGCACCCTGACTCCCAGCATTCCTTGCTCCTGCCACTCTGAACTTCTCACTGCCTCACTGACATCATGCTTGTGCCTCTGCCTAGAACAATCTTCTCCTCTTATCATCTGGTTAAAGGCTAGTCATGTTTCCGGTCTTAGTGTAAACGTGGCTTCCTCCAGGAAGATTTCCCTAACCACCTCACCCCCTGTCTGCGTTAGATGTTTCTTTGCTCTGCTGACACCAGGGATTTCCTCTGTATTGAGCAAATATCACCTCGGATTCACAATCACCTGCTCCTTCTATATAGGATCCGACACCAGGGGCCATGCCTATTGGCATCTGTTGTTTGCAGCCCAGCATTTGTTCCTTTTCTGAGAAACAGTTCTGGGAAACCTCCTCCCTCTGTGTTTCAGCCATGTGATGTGTGGGGGAGTGACATGATGCCTGGCTCCAGCTGTGGCGCATACACTAACTGGCATTTCCTTTCCCTGTCGCAGTGATTAGCCCAGGGTTGACATGTCACTTAGCCTGGTCCAGTCAGACTGAACCTCAGGGCTCTGCCTGGAAATGAGGCTCTTGGCCTTTCTTCCCTACAGCACGTGTGGCTTCCTTGCATACTAGACACCACCGGCACCAAAGGGGGTGACATGGCTTAGGGTGGGAGAGTCTAGCCAGCAGAGGAGCCAAGCAGAGACAAGAAATGGCAGAAAGAAATGGAGTCCTGGTCACATTATTTGGGCCTCTGGGTGAAGTATTGCCTGAAACTAAGCTACCTCTAGACTTGTCAGTTACGGGAACCAATAAATTCCCTTTATGTTTAATCCAGTTTGAGCATTTGCTTTTCGCTGTTACTTGCAACTAAGAAACATCTTAATTTCAAATTCTGCCCTGTCACCACTGTATCCTTGGGCCTCAACACAGTGCCTTATGCTTAGCTGTGGGTGAATGAAGAAGTTTCTTAGTTTTGGGTAAGAAATCTGGGGACTGGCAACTATGAGGGCAGGCACTCAGAAGCACTCCGCAATCTCTAGTCTGGTACCTGGAAAGACTGGTTCTACTTCTTTCTCCCCTATTCCTACTCAAGGGCTGATCAGACATCCTTCCCTGAGCTCCCCTGGGCCCTGGTCTGGCTAAAACACAATCCCCAACTCCCAGTCCCACTTACAGAATCACCCCTGACTGACTGGCTCCATTCAAGCCCCAGCCAGCCTAATAAGAGTTTAGTAACCTGGAGCTGGTTAGGGACCATGGGCCACTCAAAGCACAGATTTAGGCCACTGTCCACTTGCCTTTTTAAAAAGATCCAGGCTGATAGGGCATAAATCTGCAAAGAAGTAAAAAGCTAACCTTTTCAAACAATATGGCTTCTCTCTCACTTACCAACTTTACATTTCCCTGTATGGCCCCGGAAGATGACTGGTTAGCCAGAGACAGGTAAGATTTCTCAAGGGAGGAACAACCTAAGACAGGCACAGTCGCAAGGGGGCCATCAGGTGAGAATTTGGGGATCAACAGAGGTGAGGCTCAGAACCTCACCCCCCCTGCTTTGAGAGAAATCTTCTGCATCCGTGGATGTCTTGTTGCCCTTGTCTAGCCTGGATTAATACTTAGTCCATAGGCACACACCTGATCATCTGATCATCTACATTTGCCCTCTTACAGCACTAAACTATGTTTTCTACCTTTATCTTGCATCTACCTACCACTTCAGCATTTTATTAAAAATAAAAATAATAATAATAATAAAGGGAGAAATGTGGGATCAACATATAAATCAAGTACAAAAATCAAACGAATATTCATATTTGACCTGATTGTTTATAAACATAATGCGTGATCAAAACCGAAAGTTTCTGTGATGAATGCCCTTGTACTGTTCACCATGTAAGAATTTATTCACTATGTAAGAATTCATTCACCATGTAAGAACTTGTTCGTTATGCTTCAGAAGATTGGAGACTGATGAGAATTAGGCTTGAGATGGATTAATGATTGTACATTGAGCATTGACCCCCCTATACTGAATTTTATTGTTGTTAACAACCATTTGATCAATAAATATGAGAGATGCCCTCTAAAAAAAAAAAAAAGATCCAGACTGTGGTTGCTTCTTTCATTCACATTCTGAATAAATTCTATGCCCTGTGCATGTCAGCAATCTGTTTCTATTCCTGGTGTTGGAAACACAGTATTTGAGAAAGAAGCATAGGAGCCGTCTAGTCGAAGCCCACTCCCAGGGTAAGGGCTACCACTGCTACAGCCCTGACAGGGGTCTAGCCTGCTTGATTTGAACATGACCAGAGATTGGTGGATTCATCCTTTGCAAAGCAGACATATTGTCAGATGGCTCAGATTGTTAGAAAGTTCTTCCTGAAACTGAGCTGGAATCTCCTTCCTTGTCATGCCACCTAGTCCTGGATTTGCCATCTGGAGTCCCTGGCATCAGCCTGATCCCTCCCTCACATGGGAGCCACTGGGATATATGAGGACAGCTTACATGGCCCTAAAGTCAGACTGACTCCAGGCAAAGCTCCCTGGTGCCCTCCCTCAACCCTCATATAATTCAGTCTCCTGACAGAATCCTCTGGATTTGCTCCAGTCAGGGGCTGTCCCTCTGGAAATACGGTTCCTTGAAGAGATCTGAGTAGTCTAGATGTGGCCTCTTCAGCCCCAAGTACAACAGAATCATCCTGTACCTTGTTCTGGACTCACCGCAAGTATTAATGATGATATTTAAGTTTCTGGTGCCATTTTTACAGCCTCATCATACTATTGGCTCAGTGTAATGTAATCAAGATAAAAAAAATCTGTTGGATTTTCCATATTTGAACACTGACTATATGGAGCTCCACATTGATTTCCCCTAAATCTTACTTTGTCGGTTTTGGGCTATGCAGAATCACTATGGTGACCTTTTCTCTGAAGAATCCTTTAGAGAAAATAAATATAATTTATCATCCAAATCAAGACACTTTTGAGAGTGAAAGAGGTGCTATTATTGCTATTAATAATGACTTTGAGACAACAGGCATGACCAGGACTGTTCCAGACAAACTTGCGTACAAGGCAACCCTCTGCAGAGTGGACCACAGAGCCCAGGTTCAAATCCCAGTGCTATCATTTGCCAACTCTGGACTTAATCTCTCAAAGTTTCTGCTTTCCCATCTTGGAAAGCAAGCTAATATTCCTAAATCATAGGATGATCATTAGCACTAAATGAGATCATGTATGGAAAGCACTGAACCCAGAGCCTGGCCTATTAAGCGCTTAGAAAACATCACACCTGCTATTTTTAGCTTCTTGAGATCTTTTTGCATTTGACCAGCAATCCCCTCTCACTCAGTCTTGTGTCCTCTTTAAATCTGGTAAGTATGGCTTCCACATTTTTTTCTGAAGTATTGCTTAGAAGAATCTGTGTCGTGTCCAAGACAGAGCCCTGTGGCATGTCACTGGTCTTCTTGTGATCCAGTGCTGACGCATTGGTCACTAGTCTTTGAATTTGGCTGTTAAACCAACTAACCCAGTGGATTAGAGGAAAGTGAGTTCAGTAGTAAGGGACCCCACAATTCAGAGGCTTAACAGATACACAAGGTGCCTTCTCATTTAACAGTCTGGAAAGACCCCACTTCAGCAGAAGGCCTCCGCACCATCAGTCGGGAACCCAGACAGGGCAGCTCTTCCGGCTTCAGCATGTGGTTTCTGTTGCTCTGCTGGTCACCATTCCAGCTGGCAGGAAGGGAGAGAACTGGAGGCGTGAGGAGAGGAGGTGTATGGGCCAGGCCTGGGAGCGGCAGGCATCTCTTCCTCTCTTACAGACACAGAGTGCACCTTCTTGTAAGGAAGGTAGAAGACACAGCACAGCTGGCAGCCCCGGGCCAGCTCCCCTCCTGTTCCTGTGAAGAAGGGAAGATAGGAATTTAGTGAGCAGCCAGCAGTCTCTACCTCGACCTCGTACTTAATGCATTGTCATTCAGCCTACATTTTCTATCCTGTCCTCAAGGAAATAAAGTGAGACTCGACCAAATGCCTTATGAAAACACAGGCCTCCAGCATTCGGGTCTGCTACTAGCCTAGGAGCCTTATCACAAAAGGAAATCATTGCCAAGGCCTCGTAAGTAGATGGCACACAAGCAGCCTGCCCTGTTTCTGAAAAATGGTTTCACATTTTGGGCAGTGAAATTCATTCAACCTTCCATTAATCTGTGCAGAGAAGAAATCAAAAGGAGAATGCAGGAACCAGCAGAGTTCAAAATGAAATCAAATGAAATTCCAAAACTAGAAGCTTAATGGAAGAGTAAAAAGGAATTCTACATAAAAATTAAAGTCATCTTATGGATTGTTCCACATTCTTTTTGACTAGTCCTGAGCTCCCTGAAATAGGTTGCAGGACCCAGATTCTGAGGCAAGTAACATAAGCATTATTTTCAGCTCTGAAACTCCAGCCTGTAGCTATGAAAGTCAAGCGCTGCAGATAAGTAATCTCCTCCTGAGAGAACTCAGCTGTTCATTCAACAAACATGTATACAGAAGTTACTTGGTGCAGGCACTATGAGGGGAATAAATAAATAAACAAGCAGTGGTCCCTATGCTGGAAGATTTTTTTCAGACTGAAAGGTCAAAATTCATAGTTACAACAAATCAGAAAGCATTTCTGGCTGCTTTCAGCAGAAAATTTATTAAAGAATGAATTTTAATAAAAGAATTTATTGAAGAATATTAGTTAGATCACAAAATGTCTGGGAAGCTACACAGCTAGGAATCACACCCCCAAACACTTTGCAGTCTGGTGGAGACCCCACTGCTGATAGTCCAGTGCCGGACCTCAGAAGCTCTCTTCAGAATCGTCTGCCACGGCTTCCTCTGAGACTGCCAGCGATACAAGCCACCTTTGCTAGAATGTACTCCTCCCAGTAGGCATTGCTTTACTGCACTAGCTTCTGATTCAGGGTCTTGATGGGCATAGGTGGTGGTGGTGCAGGTCACATGCTCTGCCCTAGCTGCGAGGGAGGCTGGGAAAGCGAGTGTGGGCCTTCCATGTGTGATAGGATGTGGGGATTAAGAAAAGAGAGAATTTCTCAAATATAGGGAGAATGTGAAGGGTCCTGGGTGACCAAAATATTGATAAATGCCCATGATGAGGTGGAAAAATGCATGTAAATGCATACAGTAAAATGGAGTAAGCGGTTTATATGAATTTATGAACAGAGTTGTAGAAATACAGGGGACAGAGAGATAAGATCTGGCCAGGTCAGCAAAGACCTCACCAAGGCAATCTCCACACCTCCCATCCATCTGATGTGTTATCTTTCTGCCCATATTTTCTATCTTGTCCTCTGGGTCATAAAGGACAAATAAGAACTTTCTTGGGAAAGATCGTGAAGAGAGAATTGCACGCAGAGGAAACGTGTGTGGAAAGGCATGGGAGTGGAAAGGTGAGGAGCATCTTCACCATGCACTGAAGGTGAAGGTAGTATGTCTTCAGGGAGGGGTGGATGGGCTGAGAAGGACAGGTTAAGGTCAGTTCACAAAAAGGTAGGTAGGGAGTGTGGATTTATTTTGAAGAAGAAGGAGTCATTGGATGGCATTTAAAAATGGGAGGATAAGATCTGCTTGTTTTCAAGCAATAAGCTGGGGCAATGCAGAGGGTAGATTGGACAGAAAAGGAAATTAAGGTGGAGAGAGACCAGAGGCTGATGCAGAAGATAAGTGAATCAAGGTGATGGCAACAGGAAGGAAAGGAAAGTTGAAGCTGAAAAAATGATTCTAAAATAGCTTTGTCCAATGGGAACCTCAAACTATAGTCTGGAGGTACAGATTTGGGAATCATTAGCATTTAGATTGCAGTAAATATAGTAAGAAAGGACACGGGGGTGACCAGAAGATGAGTGGAACTCTCACATTTAAGCATCTGAATGTTCAAATCAGGCTTCCCAACCCAGCATGGAGCCAGAGGCAGGATGTGCCACAAAAGGCACAGCAGGAAGAGGGAGGAGATCTTGGTCCAAACTTCCTGGAACTGATTTCTTCTGTGTGCACTCTTGGGAATGTCAATCAAGGTGCCCTGTCCATCCCTGGACTGACTGGTAGGCATGTGGCCCAAGGGCAATCAGAACCTCTTCAAGGACTTTGTTCCAGCCAAGTGAAGCAGGGCTGCAAAGAAGACTTTGAGTTGATTTAATCCAGCAACATCTCCCCCAAGAGACCGTCCATCTGTCCCTGCTCCATGCAATCCTGAGCTGCCCTCTCTTGATCCTTCTGTAAGCCTGCTTTTCCAGCCTTCCTTTCAATTCCATGAATTCAGTGAGGTTGCCATTGCATTTCCCTTCTGCTTAGGGCAGTTAGAATCTGTGGCTTGCTAGCAAAGAACCCCAACCAATTCACAGAGTGATCACGCTCATGGAAACTTTATGCATGAATCCTTACAAACCAACCTCCTGACAGAGGCCAGGTAATTATGAAAAAGGAATAGGACTCTCATGCACCAGAATAGCAGCCAGGAAGCCTGGATTCTAGTGGTGAGTCCATCTCACTTGTTGCAAGACTTTGGCTGATCCCTTCACCTCTCTGGGCCTTAGAGCTCTGGTCTGCAAATATCAGTGCTGGTCCCGATGTTACTTGGTGCCCAATGGACTGCTGGTAAACTCATGCTCAAAAATATACTCCCTCTGTGGGTAATTTCAAACTACCAATGCTTTAACATTGGTAACCAGTTCGCACATTTCCTAAAAGTGTTCTTGCCATCAGGTACAGGCCAGTTCCGGCACATGGCTGCTGGTATCCCTTCTAGAACTGGCTCCTGGTCTGTGCTCCACTAAATGGGGACATTGAAAGACTTGACTATTTGGCTGTTGTTGAAAGAAGAGCATGTATGAGAATCATGTAGACAATTTGTTAAAATGTAAATGACCAGGGACCACCATCAACACTCTGAATTAGCATGGGGGCAGAGGGGAAAAATCTGCCTGTAACACACTGCCCAGACAATTCTGATGCAGGGGGTGGGAGGGCCATGCTTTGAGAGACACTGGCTTGAAAAGTGGAAGAGATTGTGAAGAAGGAACAGGATGAGAGTGGTGATGGGAAGTGGAGAGAGAGGAGGATTGTGGGGGAAATGACAACCCAGACCATCAATATCACTGGGATCTGGAGGCTGAGGAAGGGAAAGAGAGGAGGAGGCAGAAAATATTCCCAACTAAACATCCAGACTGAGAGTGCTCTTCAGAAAGCCACGTACCCGAGGGCCTTTAATAAGATTTGATGATGGTGACGGCAGTGATACTGGTGATGATGGAGGGCAGTAGACTTTGTTCACCAGCCTTGCAGAGCTGGTAGGAAGCAGAGCCATCTGGTGCATATTCTGCACATTACAGAATCTATTTTGCTTTCACTAGTGCTGCTCAGCCAAATTTATATCTGTTTCTGGCTGCAAAACTTGCCTGGTATTGGACTGCACCCTGAGCCCTAAGCAGGAAGAATCCTATGCCAAGGACATGATCAGTTTTTCCTGAGCCCAGGGCATGTCTAGATTTCTGAGCCTTCCTAGAATCTGAGCCCTGTTCCGGAGGGTAGGAGCCCAGGAATGCCTCCAAATGAATGATCACAAATCCTGGAGGAATCTGTGCCCGCATCACCACACCCTCTTGCTCCTCCCACAGGAGAAGGCAGCTTTGGCCCCAGTGTCAGGGCTTTTTCACATCCTCATTCCTGTTTGTCTGTGGCTTCGGAGGGCAGGGCTAGGGGTCTTGTTCATCTTTTCAGACCAGACCCTGTTCCATGGGAACTACACAGTGAGTGTCTGCTAGTTGGACAGAGGGTAATGGTTATACAGGAGGCTGGGAGACACCATGAGGGTTGGCCTGACTGCAAGAGAAACAGACAGAAGAGTAATTGACCAGTGGTCGTGGGTGACTGAGGATTAGGGGTTCCAATACCCAGAAACTTACCCACTGAAGGAGGAAAATGAATCTGCTTAAAACTACACAGTGAATTAACAATCTTACAGTTTTTTTAAACCAACTAATGCTCCTCCCTGCCACAATCACTCCCCAGAATAAAGCAGAAGAAGGGAAGACAACCTGCAGGAGAGTTGATTTGATGGGGTGAGGGGAGGTACCGACCAGTGTAAGAGGCTTTAGGGACTGACAGAGCATTTGTCTCCTTGTAATCTTTTCAACCTGTTCCTCCCCTAACTGTTCCAAGGCATGCAGGCAGAATTTCTCTTCCTGCACTGAAACACAGGACATCGCTAAACCCCTGCAGATCCTGGAGTGATGCTTCAGGTTGCATGCATCTGACTTTCCCCGTTTCAAACTCCTTGTCAGGAATCCTCACTTCCACCCTGACATCCCAGACACTGCTCTGGGTGCATTATCCCTGCTCGTTTTGTGTCCCTGCAGTTCAGCTCAGACAGATGAAATACTGGATAAAACCTCTTAGTGCACCGGGCAGGGACCTTGTCTTTGTGTCTCATAAAATGCCATGTATACCTGCAGTGCTTTGTAAATAATAAATGGCCATAATAAAGATGCTGCCTCTTCTAGGTCAGGGGCACATGTTTGCAGAATAAAACCCCCCTCCCCTCCTGGTGCAGCTGTTGCCAGAGCCTGAAGATACACCACATGGAGATTTCCAAAGGGACATGCGACCCACAGACTTAGGATTCCAAACAGAATAAAAGGCACAGCGTTAGGATGTCTTGGCCAAGGGAGGTCAGAGAGCAACCTGATGACATACTACGTACTTGAAAAATAAATGCACCATGGAAATGCAAGCTGTCATTATTATTACTTCAAGTTTTATTGTCCTGCTTAATCCATCCTTTGCAAATTACAACAGCACAGGCCTTTGTGGCGAAGCACATAATAATAATTTGCTACTGAAAGAGAGATCAGCTAGTAATAACAGTATTATTACTATAATAGTGACTTGCCGATTTAATATACAGGAATAGGGAGACCTGCTTCCAAATGGGTGAACATGTTGAAATAGACAAAGAAGGTCTCATTAGGGGAACTGTGCTAAGGTCAGGGGCATGATTACCACATGATCACTCACTATAATGACTCATGTCACACACACTAGGAACAAGTAGGGTAAAACCCTGGTACATTGCTATGGTCTCTCACTACAACTAAGAAATGACAGTTCATCCTTTTGAAAACATGCAGCTAAAAATCTACCCTCCTTGTTTGCCACTGTGGGGCATCATCAGGACAAGAGAGACACTGTCATGACGTGCTGATCTATTAGGTATTTTGGCTGCAGACAGAGCACATTCATTACAATAGCATGTACTTGAAAAATAAACATACCGTGCTATATGCCGAGCACTGTGCATCCTCTCATTTCATCCTTTCCACCCACCCTCTGAAGTAAATCCTGTTACTGTCCATTAGGTCTGTGGGAAAGACCTCAAGCTCAGGGGCTGGGGTCCAGTACAGTTAAGATTCAGATAGTTTTATGTTTGAATCCAGAGCCCAAGAGCTTGACCACTTTGATCTACCCCCTCTGCTGCCATTTGGAAAATTTTCAATGGTTGAAATGATTTACTCTGCGTAAGTGACTCAGTCTGACACCTCTAATCAAGAGCGGATAATTTTCAATCATCCAAACTGACGGAAAGGACAGCGGTGGCATGGATAATCCCAACGCACAGATCCTCAGGAAGGGGTTTCGATTTGGCTCCAGCCTTCATAACTGGGACAGTTTGCAGCAGATTTGTTCTCTGAATGATGTTTTTCCAAGGCAGGTGTTGAAAATAGTCCCTAGTCTGTGAGAACAGGCTGAGTGGAACCAGGGAGTGACTGCAGAAGGGGAGGGAATGAGAAACTGTTGTGGCATGCAGACGTTACTGCCATCTGTACGGCTGATAAAGTTGATGAGATTTGCTCTTTCTAATTAGCAGAGATATATAGTTGTAGCTCCTTCATACCTTTGACACTTTGTTTTAAACTTTTTTTCTTTATCTTTAAATGAGGAAATTGGAAGAAAATTAGAAGGGTGCATGCTTCAAGGCTCTTACTGTCTCAGTCTGACCATCTGCCCAAGACTCGAATTATTCCAGACTACAAGTTCCACGAACCATACTGATGAGCGAGTAGGGAGAAGGTCTCGGTCCAAGGCTCTGGGCTACAGTTACAGCTTCACAAACGACTCACTGCTTCCTAATTAACCCTGTGATCAGCCCTGGTCTGAGCGCATTCTGCTTCCTTCCCAAGCAGGAAGCAGGACGACCAGGCGGCTTTGGTTGTGGCCGGAAATGGAGGCAGGGCTGCACACAGCCCTCTCATGCTCAGCGAGGTCACCACACCATGTTGCTCTTAAATACTCAAGGTGGAGGCCTGGAACCGGGGGAGCTGTGGAGGGAGAAGGGATGAGGGAGTGGCGGCTCTGGATGTGGCAGCCGCTGTGGTAGGAGTGGGGGGCACGTGTTCATGTGCAGTGAGTGGGGAGTATGATGTCGTGTGTGTTGTGTAGGTCAGAGTATGTGGGTGGTGCGTGTGGCATGCCGTGTGTGCTTGGCATGAGGGGGTTGGGTGTGGTAGTGGTGTGTGTATGTGTGTGTGTGAGATTGTGAGAAGAGGCAGAGTGAAAGTGAGGCCACCTCTAACAGTATAAGCTGTTTGAAAGAGTTTTTCTATTTCCTAGAAATTTGCCAGAATAACTTCCTTTTTAGCTAAAGCTTCTCTTCAGAGGATTTCTGATGCTCTGGATAAAAAAGGACAAGCTGGGCCTCCTCTATTTGGTGGAGTTTTAAAGATGTTTGGGGGAGAAGCATTTTTTAAAAACCAGTGCTAACAATGAAGCAGTTTACATTTCCTTCTGAAGGTGAAAACGAAGATTTCATTTTAAAGCAAGTGGAGTCTCAGGCACTACACCAGGAGGGAAATGCAACAGGCACACGCCGCCCTCTTTGTAGATTCATCTCCACTCCTGCGATGGTTTGCCAGGTCATGGATGGGATGAAATTTTCTCTTCATGGAATATTCAAGAGGCCTTTGGGTCTCCTAGGACTTGGAATGAATCCTGCACAAACTGCTGAAGGCACCCTGATATGGAGGGGCCATCTAGGGGCACAGGGGGCTGGAGGAGTCTTCCTGAGAACTAGGAGAGAGCAATCTGAGCCATGGGGCGGTGTCCCACTGGCTTCCTGGGGCTGGGGTCCTTATCTAGGGACGCATCAGACAACTGAGGCAAGGGTTCAGCCCAGACACCTCTGCAGCTTCAAATGTATTTCCTTAAGCTAAACTCCCCAGCAAAAGGGCATTCCAGAAAAATGCAAAGTAAACATATGATAAGTAAACATATGACTTGTTTCACTTCACAAGTCATATGTTTACTTGTGCAAATTAATGCAAATTAAAACAATAATTGCAAATTAAAACAATAAATCACCTCCGACTTGGCATAGGTTCTTAAAATGATAATGCCAGGGCACTCTCATATGCCACTGAAAGAAATGTCAGTTACTGTAACATTTCTGGAAGGCCATTTGGCAATATATATCAAGAGCCTTTAAAATGTTCCTACGCTTTGACCCAGTAATTCCATTCTGAGAGTTTACTCTAAAGAACTCATCAAAGCATAAAGATCTCTCTTCAAGGATGTCCATTGCAGTGTTAAGTACAAATGTGAAAAGCAGGTATTAACTTTAATGTCCCAAACTGGGAGGTTTTAAGATAAATATGGAATAACCACATGATATTGCTGGATAGCCATTAAAAATGATATTTTGGACACTACCAAATGACATGGGCAAATAGTGAAATATGTGGAGTGAGAAAAGGCTACATACAAGAAAGGAGATATATATATATATAATATAGTCTCAGAAAAAGGGGCTGTGGGATATACATCAAACTGTTAATGTTGTCTTTGGGAAAAAGTTGTAAGTGATTTTTTTCTTTATACTTTTCTGCCTTTTCTATACCTTTCTGTACTGAACATGAAGTGTTGACTCTAATAATAAAAACCATATATGTAATTTAAAAAATAAAATTGCTAAAAACAACAATCACAAAGATGGTAGAGGAATTCCTTTCCATTCAAGGCAAAGGCACTAGCATTTATCAGCCTTTCCTGTGTCCAGGTCCTGAGCTGGAGTCATCTCAGTGGATGCTCACAGCACATGCTCCTCTCCCACATTCAGCACCTCTACCCTGCCCTTGCTTTCTGCACGTGACGCTGCTTCCTTTCTCACTGGGAAAACTGAAGCAGTGAGAACATCCACTACTTCCCGCGCCACCTGGCCTCCTTCCTGCCTCTAGGTACACATGTGTGCTTCCCCCATCTTGCTACAGAGGACAGTCTGCACCCCCGCTAAGGCCAGCCTCTACAAGTGTGCTCTGGATGGGGTCCCCTGGCCTCTGCTCAAGGATTTGCCTCCAGCAATTCTTCCCTTTCCCTCTCGAATCATCAATTTTCCCTTGTACTGGATCATCCCAATATACGTAAAGATACAAACATGCTGTAACATCTCCTACATTTAAAACAAACAAACAAAGAAAACCCCAGCCTCTCTGGATGACAGCCCCCTCCAGCTCTGTACCCCTTTCTTCACCTTCTTTTGCATCCAACTCCTTAAAAGAGTTGTCTGTACTGGCTGGCTGTATTTCCTCCTGTTTCCCCTTACACCTCCCGAGTCAAGCTGTCAGTCACCTCATCCCACTGCACTGGCATTGTTCCTATCAAGCTCACCATAGGCTTCCCTGTTACTAGAGCTAATGGTCAGTTCTCAGTCTTCATCCTGCTCAATTTCCCACAACCTTTGGCACAGCTGAAACAATTGACACTTCTTGAAATGGTTTCTTCACTTGATGCCCAGTCCTCTACACTATCCTGGCTTCTGCCCATTTTACAGGCTTCTGATTCTCTTTTTGTTGATTACATCCTGCTCAACTCCCCAGGGTTCAATTCTCTGACCTCTTTTCCTCTCTAAATACTATCTTGATAAGTGTTTTCAGTATCTTCTGTGTGCTATGACTTCCAATTTTATATTCCTTTGAAATTCACACACACACACACACACACACACACACACACACACACACACACACACACACTGATTATCCTGTTTAAAATTGCAAATTTTTCCCTACACTCTATTCCCCTGCCTCACTGTCTCTATAGCACTCATCATCATCTGGTATACTATGCAGTTCACCATTTTTTTTTGTCTAGTATAGAAGCTCCATGAGGGCAGTCTTTCATCTGTTTTGTTTACTCTTATATCCCACCACCAGATCAGTCCCTGGCATGTAATAGGCACTTAGTGAATATTTGCTGAATGAATGAATGAATGAACTCCTAGTGATTGTAAAGGACTTAATATCCTATTTGGTACTCTAAAATTGTGCTACAATTAGAAGAACAGAAAGGAAATTGGCCATGAGTATTTCTATTCTGTTCCCATTAGAACCTCTAATGAGATCGCATGGTTGTGTTATTATTCCAAAAGCAACAGCTTTCCAGTGTTTTAACAATATGCTAAATGCTTTTGCTGTTTGTTTGTTTGCATTTCTTTTTCCCTAATGAGTGAGGGTATGCCTTTGCTGATATCCCCACTTTATTAACCACCAGGAGGCATGTTTTCCCTTTGGCATTTGACATCTCTTCTTGAGCTCAGCCAGTCGCTTGGTCAGTTGATAAAATTTTTGAGCACCTCCTCTATCCTCTCTAGGGTCCTCCTTCGGAACTGTAAGCCCATTACACAACACAAAACATAAACCAAATCTCTATGCCACAATCCTAGCTCTCTCCACTTCTGGGAGCTGTTGTGCCCAGTCTCTGTAGTGATAAAGAATGTCACAGCTCAGCCAGGCCACCTTAGACACAGCATGAGGTGATGTACAGACTCCTGCGCAGAACTCTGTGTCAGTGTCAGTAAGTTCTAAACCTCCTTCACTTGACAGTGGTGTGTATCTATGGATTGAGGCTACTGATGGCAGTTACTATACATTTGAACTCACAAACCCCATACAAAAACTGAAACGGTCAGGGTTCAGAGACTGAGACACCGATGTCTCTAGAAACAGCATTATTCTTAGAGCCAAAAGGCCAGACCTCACTTAGTTCTGCCACCTACTGGCTGCGTCTCCCTGACCATTACTCTGCCCTTCAAAGTCAATCTCATCTGAACACGAAAAAGGGAAACCTGCCTCGCTCCCTGTGCTGAGGTTGCAGTGAGGACAGCTATGCATGAAGGGGCTTGGAAATAGATCAAGGATGCAGTATCTGTAAAGCCATGTGTCCTCTCTCCCGCAACACGCGCCAACACAGGTGGCTGTCATCTAATCCCCCTGGGACCTGTCTCTTCAAAAATACTAGCTGAGGTTATGTGGAGGTGGTTTTTTCCATCTATCTCTCTGTGTTTTCCAGTTTCATTAAACATATGCTGAGAATAAATTTACTACCAGGCTGTGAATTTCTTTAGGGCAGTGACAGAGGCTCCTCAGTCCCATTGACCCAGAAAGGACCCTCAATAAGCAGGGTCCCAGAGCAAACCTCTTCAAAGGAGCTCTGGGGGCCTGACATCTGAGGGAGCCCCCTCCTGACTAAGTGAAGGCTTCCAACCTGAGGCCAGTTTCCTTCTGGGGTCACAGTATAAGCGGATTTTTCCTTTGGCTTCCCCAAGCAGGCTCACTTCCTCACTGAACATTCTTGCCAGCTGCTTTCAGTCCTAATATTTTGGCAGCCAAACAGCATGCTGTTCTGCAAAAGAGTTGGGAAACTACTAATGATCTGATATTAACAGCCTCTCAGCTTTCCTGTGTTCCCACTCAGAACCCAAGGTTGATAATGGGACTGGCACCTCCTAGCCCCTGACTGGGCCTCATGCTTCAAAGCCCCACCCTCATGTCACAGACATCTAGAAGCTGTATTCATGAAGGAAAACTCATGCCACTGTCACTTGAATCTGTGGCTTGACTTTGGTACAGCATGACCCATAACCCTTAAACAACCCCACTTGGAATGACACCACTCAGGCCCCAGGACAATACTTCTCTACATCTCTGTCCTTGAAACAAAAGGTGACTGCATCTGAGCATGAAGATATGTGGGTTATGTTGCACCTGATGTTGGAGATGGACATCATTTCAGACTGTGTTTGCTAGGGTGGGGGTGCGGGCAGGTGATTGGCAGAAATGCTTAGGTAAAAGAAAAGACAAATTAATTAAAATGTCAACTCCTTCCTCTCACATAGCAAGAATGCAATAGATTCTTGCATAATGCAATCTGTGTCGCCTGTTTTCTTGCTTCTCTTCCTGTTTCATTTTGTGATTCTGGAGTTACCTATAATTAGTATAGTATTCACAACAACTGCACATAGGAGTTAAGGAACACTTTGCAACATTAAAAAGTTGATTCTACTCTTGTGTGTGTATAACCAGGGCTTCTCAGCCTCAGCACTATTGATGTCTTAGTGTGAGTTTTTGTTGCATTCTGTTCATTGTAGAACGTTCAGCAGCATCCCTGGCCTTTACCCACTAGGTACCAGGAGCACCAAAGATGTCTCCAGGAATTACCATTTAAATGCTCCTGATAGACAAAATCACCCCCAGCGGAGGACCACTGGTCTAGACATAATGTGGGAAAGGAGTGACACTGGGGACTACATGGCTATTACATACTAGAATTGTAGGAATCATTTAATGTAGCTTGACTAAATAGTTTTGGTTTAACTATTAAATGTTTTTATGTTCATTAATTATAATTTGTATTTTGCCCTTAAATTTAATATGTTAAGAAAGATTACTTTGTTGAAAATGCATGTGGCAATTTTATGTTCAAGTGGTTTACATTCGGTTTGATCTACATTTTATGATGAAAATATGCTGAGATTTAGAGCATTTTGAATACAATCACATTTTATTTATTCTAATCCATATCATTACCATCAACAGAATATTGCATGGTTTGATTTTATAACAACATAATTAGTGATTTTGCTGAATTCAAAACATGAAAAATAAAATTTATAGAATGAATCTGTAATCATTTATGAATGACATGTGCTTTTGTTAGTCATCTCAATATCTCTGTCTCATTGACAGAATACACAGAATTTAATAATAATTTATCAGCCATCTTTGATATTTGGCAAAATTTCAGTCACATGAAAACTATAGCTTTGTACATATTTTTCCATTTGGTAGTTTGGAAAATACATTTGCTAAAGTAGGAGCTATAATATATTTTATTGAATAGTTTATTTACTTGGTTTGTAACTTTAAAATATTTAGACATATGGCCCTTGGGTCTCCACTTATCCTTTTGCTAGGGGTTCTGGCACACAGGAGGGATGGTCTGGTCTCATCCCCTTGACCTGAGGCCTCAGTTCAGAGCCTGAAATGGGGCCATGTAGGTGCTGGAGGTCGGGGTAGGCAGTGCAGGTGGGGCAGGCTGAGAGAGAGGCTGAGAGGGAAAGAACCACTGGCCTCAGGCAGAGACACATCCTGGGCAAAATAGACAAAGCTGTTACTCCCTCTTGGGGCATCCCTCTCCCAGCTTGGACTCCAGGGTCCTCGTGCCCTACCCCAGTCAGGGTTCAGCATCCAATCTTGAAGTGTAAACTGACATTTATTCATTCAACAAGTATTTACAGAACATCTCTTATATTCTGAGCACTGGGCTGGGCCATGAGATATAAAATGGTTCCTCCTCTTAAGAAGCTTATCTACAGAGAGAGTCCTTATCAATATCCACTTCTTGTATCTCTTCCCGTTTTCCCAATTTTTCTCTATCCATAAGCCATAATAAAGGAGAAGAATACATTGTATTTATTAAGTTCTCTGTTCACTTTTTCAGAATCTTGCTTTCTGCCATCCTAAGCAACATTTAATTTGATTCATTTATTATTACCTGCCAGTCACAGATATGTCTTCCCCAGAGATTCAAAAAAGAATTGGTTTCTGGCCTTAAGAAGATCACATACTCATATTGCACCAGTTGGGAGGCAGGAGGGTAAGTGATGAACTCTTCTCATGCTCAGCTAGGACCATGCAGAGGATTTGCAAAGTGTGATGACAACAGAGAAGGAGAAGGACTCTTTCTGGGGGCTTAGGTGAAGCTTCCCCACCGGATGCTCTTTCAGCTTAGTCATGCTGGTTATACAGAACCCTTCAGACAGACGCAGAAGGATTAGCAGAGGAAGCAGCGCTGGTAAAAGCACAACCGAAGGGGACAAGCATCTAAGGTGGGGGACTAGCACGTGGCACACAGTAGGAGCTCTGTGGGTTCCAGTTTCCTTTGACTGTATCGCAGCAGTGTGACAGGCAGTGTGTTCACCATAAAGTTTAGGTTATTCCTAGAGACATAACACCTAGGCCCAAAAGAGCAGTTATTCTAGGATTTTCCAGCTCTAGATGCTGGAGCAGTGCTTTTCTGCAGTCTTGTATATGTACAGAGGCAGCTACCATCTCTGCAAGGGTGAGAGCCCAGGCAGAGGGCATGCTGGCTAATTAGTTAATTAGTGGCATTGATTGGCTGCCTGCCCTCCCAGAGTGGCTGTGGTGAGCATAAGAGACAAGGAGTGTGTGTGTGTGTGTGTGTGTGTGTGTGTGTGTGTGTTCTGTGTGGTGGGCATTCCTGGAGTTGCCAGAGAATTAGTAGACATCACTCTTATCAAGGAACAAAGCCCTTGTGTGAGAGGAAAACCTGCCTGTGAAATGCATAAGAAGTGACTTTGGCAGTTAGAAGGCTTGCAAACAAATCATGGAGAGAATCCCCAAATCTACAGCGTTGCAAAAGGAGGGTAGTGACACGGGAGGGTGGGGTAAATCCAGTGTGCCTCCTAGACAAGATGCACATAGGATGGCCAGGAAGAAGGCACAGTGTTCTGGGGAGGTGACACACCAGGCCAGGTGAGTTAGCAAGGCGTGTGGGAAGGATAGCAAGTAGGTGTGGCCAGGCAGGGCAGAGAGGCCAGGCCAACAGAAAGGGACACAGTGCCAAAGGGCAAGGGGCCAGCTTGAGGGCTAAAATGCTAGCTGGAGGCGCCGTACTTTCAACTCTTGGGATGGATGCCATTTAAGATCTGCTCCAGTCCTGAGGCTTTCCTTGGAGACAGAGTCCCACTCTTTAGATGCCCACCTCTCCCCAGCATGATCCAGTCCCCAGTTCCAGGGGCATTTCCTGATGGGTTTAAACTAGTCTCAGAACACTATCCCCCTGACTTAGGGTGGCTCTGTGCTCAAGTCTGGCCAATGAGTCATGCAGGTGAGATACGGGCGGACCAGGAAGGCAGACACAGGAAGAAGCAGTTCATCTTCTCTTGGGCAGGTTGTTGACGTGTTTGGATGCGAGATCTGAAACTCTGGCAGCCATCTCGCCCCCAGCCTGAGGATGAAGCCAATGCAGGGAGGGACAGAGCAGAGGAGCTGCAGGACTGACACCCTGCACTGACACAGGATTTCTTACTATGTGAAACGGTAAATCTTCCTGTTGCTTACACCTTTTGGGGGTGGGTTTTGTGTGCCTACAGTCAAGAGCATCTTACTATTTACCTGTGTCTATTTATAATTACCCAGCCAAATAGAGATGGGACAGTATCACTCAAAGCAAGAGGAGCCCATCAAGGAAGCATGACATATCCAGGCAACTATGGGAATTTCAATATGATTAATGCATGAAGTTCAGGACTCCATGCGGCTAGAGATAGAAACAGAGGTACAGGCAGGGGACTTGCACACTTTGCTGGGGAACCTAACCTTTGGGATATTTGGGAGCCATTGATGGAAGGGTTAAGTTGCCCTGAATAAAATGTCAGCAACCAACAGGATTGCTGAAGGGGGACTCACTAAGCTAGTGTAGACAGAGGTCTGCACTGCACTGAGACTTAGGTAACAAAATAGACCAAGGTTTGAATCACAGTTCTACCACTTCTGAGCCATGTGCTTTGAATGAACCCCTCTGAGCCTTGGTTTTCTGGGAGATAGTAAGTTCCACTCCTCTGGGAGGTTGTGGAGTGTAAGCAAGCTCCCTCACTGACTACCTGCACATCTCCAATTGTTCTACAAATGCTCACTGAGCTTCTGCAAGATGCCAGATGCTGAAATGAAGATGGGTACAAGGTTGCAAAGGGCATTGCTGCCCTCATGGCCAGCAGAGATGCCTATGCATGAGAAAGTAAATGTCAGCATGATGTGCAAAGTGCTAAGTGGAGACAGATCCAGGCTATGAAAAGTGGTCTTTTAAAATTTCAAGGAACAAATAAAAAAAAATTCAAGGAACAAAAGTCCTATGATTGCAAAAGTTCAACAACTTGGTTGGCTCAGTTGAGAGACAGGGGAGCCACCCCTCCCTGCCTGTCCACTGCACACCAATTCTTCTTCACCCTGAGACCTGCAGCTGCCACATTCCCTCAGCCCCTCCATGGGACTAGTGGGAGAGACCCAACACCCTAGGCTTCTTCTGCAGCCCTTCACTGGCCCACCCATTAGGGTCACTTCTCAGGAACAGTTTTGCAGCCTGCCTCTGAGGAAGGCCCGGTATCTCTCTCAGGTCCTGTGACTTCCTGTCCCCTTGGAACCCTGGTCACAAACTTCAGGAAAGCATTCCTATGCAGCAACCTCACACCTGCTAAGGGCTATCCCAAGCCCATGCCTAATCAAACTTCTGAAACAAATCTTTTCTCAGATGGGAACCAGGCCAAGGTTAATTCTCCCTGCTCAGCCCCAAACCATAACCTTTTGTAAAGTATTGTAGAGGCTTTGAATCACTGTTACCCCAGAACTCTGCATTATACAGCACCATGCATCACACAGTCCACAAGTCTGTTATAGGAGCAGTGATTGAAATAGCTCGTTTTTTATTACTCCAGTTTGAAAGCTGCCACAAGATTCAGTGACCATCTTCCAGAATCCCAGCAGTCCCCTTACCCAGCATTCAAAGCCTCTCATTACCCTCATCTTAGAAAGCAAAGGAGGCTGACACTAAACAGGGAACCGATTTTTTAAAAATTTAAAGTAGTATAACACATATACAGAAAAGGGCATACATCATAATGACACAGCTCAATAAATTACCATCATATGACTCTCCACGTAACCACCCCCAAGGTAAGACACAGGGCATTGCCAGCCCTCCAGGTGCATACCCCCTTCCTCAAAATTAACCTCTATCCTGTCCTCTCTCTTGAAGTTTTCACACCAGAGAAGCACTAAGGTTTAAAACAGAAAGGAAGGACAATCATATCTATCCTTCGTAAAGCATTCCCAGGTTTGGAGGAGGGCAAGCCTGCAAGCAGGGAGGTGAGCCAGGAGTCTGTTGCAGAGCTGATGGCGGCTGGGACCAGAGAGGGGTGGGGGCAGAGGAGGTGAGAGGGGCAGGAGTGAGGGATTAGGCGGCCAACTGCCGCCCACTTGTCCACTCTGCTGCTTTTCTTTGGTCTGCAAATAGATTATATGACCTTAAAAGTCTCCTGCCCAATCCCTGGAAGTCTTTTACTCAAATCAGTCACCCAGAAAGCAAGTCTCCTGCTGTGCTTAGTTCACTCAAGGGAGGATTAGAACCTGGTTACCACTCTTTGAAAAGTTGCTCATAAAATTCTGCAGAAGCCTGCAATCCTCAGAGACTTCTGTTTTTACCAAAACACACACAGAGAAGTGGGGAATTTTCAAATGAATTAGACATGAGATTGATTATTTTATACAGAAGAAGAGAGACAAGCCAAAGTGATACTGAGTTTGAACTACTCCCCCCATCTTCAAAGTCCATAAACTGCCTCACGTCCTGGCTAAAGTCAGGCCCAAGCAATGGCCAGGACCCAGGCACAGACAATGGCAAGGGCTGGTGGGGTGGAGGCCAGAAATGCCCCGTGGCCTCTCCAGGACAGTGAACAACCCCCAGGCGCCAAACAGTCCCCTCCAGCCCCACCTGAATAATAAAAACAGCTCATACTGTGAGTGACAACTGGAAAAAAACTCCAAATAGCACACGCTCAGGCAGGGCTGGGGTCTCTGCCCTGGGAACCCAACTGGTAGGGCAGAGGCCTGAAGACAATTATTTCCAACACTTGTTTTACATTCACCAAGCTGTGGTCTTCCCGACAGCGTATCATCAGCCACCTAACACCCTTGCTTCTGCCTGGCCTCAGTCAAGGACTCCCTGTGTTTTCTCTTATGGGCTTTGCATGAGATCTGTGGTTATTCCATGGTGCTCCACATATTGTATGAAGGGAGCTTAAGAGCCCCTGAGCAGACAATACTCTGAATGCCTTCAACTAGAAAGCTCCACTTTAAAACTGAGCTTAAGATAACATAACTCCTTTCATAAACTTTTGTCAGGCAGGCCTATCTCTGTCTTCTTGGCCATAACAGGTGATTAAAAAACTAATTTGTGTATGGTTTGCCAGGTAGGAGAAGATAAACCTTAAAAAGGCTGTTCTTCAAAGGGCTAGACAGAGATGATAACTCATAGCTTAACAAAAACTCAGGCAAGTACATGAATGAGCAAAGAAGGCTGCTTAACAAGAGGGAGTGGTGGGATCTTTGACAAAATGAAGTATGCATCCTTCTCACCTCTAGCCAATAGCTGCCATGGAACAATGCAGGCCTGTCGTTGCCAGACCCTTTAATGCTTTAGGAGAAGAAGGATATCACAGAAGACAGATCTTCTGTGAATATGCTGATTTTTAAGTATTGGCAATTAATTCAAATTTTTAAAAAACCACAAGCATGCACAGTCTGCGGGCCATGGACTTCTGGTTTAGGTCCATTGAGAGAATTAAACCAGCACACTGGAGAAGAGAGGGCTTTGAAGTCTTCAGACTTCAGGGACTGAAAAGGAGAAAGACTGGTGCAGGGGGTGGCCGGATAGGAACTAGGCTATAGAGTGAAAAGGACCTGTGCCAACATAAAACACAACACCTGGAAGAGGCAGGCCCTTGGGCATCAAGTACTGGAGCCAGGAGGGTGTGGGGATGATTGCACTGCTGAGCACAGCCCTGGGGAGGCGGGGCTGCCAGCAGAGCCACCTGCCTCTACAGACCTGAAGGGCGGGCAAGGAGCAGTGTCCGCATCGACCAGGAGGGCCCAAGGCCCTTGCTGATTTTTGCCATGGTTGTTGCCTGACCCCAGACAGGAGGAAAGGATCCCAGAAAATTAAGCATAGCAGACTTACTGAAGCCAGAGTTAATTTTATTTAGCAAATAAGGAATATGTCATTTCTTTAACCCAAAAGCCATAGAAGAGGGGTTCTTAAAGTATATGTTATAGATCCCGGGGGGTCCCTGAAAGGTCAAAACTATTCTCATAATAATAAAGATGTGTCCCTATGTTGATCACCGCACCAATGGCAAAAAGCAGGTGTGAGTGAAACTGCTGGCCCCTCGCCCTGCTGCAAAGCACCTCCTACTGTCACCGCATTCTTCATCAGCACAACACAGGAAAACCACGGCCAGTCTCACTCGACATTCTTGATGAAGCAGTAACAATTATTAATTGCATTAATCTTTGTACAATTTATTTCTAGTTTTATACCTTTGTGGTCTGAGAAGTTGGTTGGTAGAATTTCAATCTTTTTGAATTTACTGAGGTTCTTTTTGTAGCCTAGTATGTGGTCTATTTTGGAGAATGTTCCATGTGCACTTGAGAAGAATATGTATCCTGCTGCTTTTGGGTGTAGAGTTCTATAGATGTCTATTAGGTCCATCTCTTCTAGTGTGTTGTTCAGTGCCTCTGTGTCCTTACTTATTTTCTGTCTCATGAATCTGTCCTTTGGAATGAGTGGTGTGTTGAACTCTCCTAATATAAATGCATTGCATTCTATTTCCTTCTTTAATTCTGTTAGTATTTGTTTCACATATGCTGGTGCTCCTGTATTGGGTGCATATATATTATGCTGGTGCTCCTGTATTGGGTGCATATAGTCAGTCTTGTTGGACTGACTCCTTTATCATTATGTAATGTCCTTCTTTATCTCTTTGACTTTCTTTGTTTTGAAGTCTATTTTGTCTGATACTAGTACTGCAACACCTGCTTTTTTCTCCCTGTTGTTTGCATGAAATATCTTTTTCCATCCCTTGACTTTTAGTATGTGCATGTCTTTGTGTTTGAGGTGAGTCTCTTGTAAGCAGCATATAGATGGGTCTTGCTTTTTTAATCCATTCTGTTCCTCTGTATCTTTTGATTGGTGAATTCAGTCCATTTACATTTAGGGTGATTATTGAAAGATATGTACTTATTGCCATTGCAGGCTTTAGGTTTCTCAGTTGCCAAAGGTTCAAGGTTAGCTTCTTTACTATCTTACTGTCTAACTTAACTCACTTATTGAACTATTATGAACACAGTCTGATGATTCTTTATTTCTCTCCCTTCTTATTCCTCCTCCTCCATTCTTTATATGTTAGGTGTTTTATTTTGTGCTCTTTTGTGTTTCCTTTGACTGCTTTTGTGGGTAGTTGATTTTATTCTTTGCCTTTAGTTGGTATTTGATTGTTCTGCTTTCTTTGCTGTGATTTTATTTTTTCTGGCGACATCTATTTGGCCTTAGGAGTGCTTCCATCTAGAGCAGTCCCTCTAACATACCCTGTAGAGGTGGTTTGTGGGAGGCAAATTCCCTCAACTTTTGCTTGTTTGGGAATCATTTAATCCCTCCTTCATATTTAAATGATAATTGTGCTGGATACAGTATTCTTGGTTCAAGGCCCTTCTGTTTCATTGCATTAAATGTATCATGCCATTCTCTTCTGGCCTGTAAGGTTTCTGTTGAGAAGTCTGATGATAGCCTGATGGGTTTTCCTTTGTAGGTGATCTTTTTTCTCTCTCTGGCTGCCTTTAATACTCTGTCCTTGTCCTTGGTCTTTGCTATTTTAATTATTATGTGTCTTGGTGTTGTCCTCCTTGGGTCCCTTGTGTTGGGAGTTCTGTGTGCTTCCGTGGTTTGAGCGACTATTTCCTCCCCCAGTTTGGGGAAGTTTTCAGCAATTATTTCTTCAACTACACTTTCTATCCCTTTTTGTCTCTCTTCTTCTTCTTCTGGTACCCCTATAATGTGAATATTGTTCCGTTTGGATTGGTCACACAGTTCTCTTAATATTCTTTCATTCCTGGAGATCCTTTTATCTCTCTCTGCCTCAGCTTCTCTGCATTCCTGTTCTCTGATTTCTATTCCATTAACAGCCTCTTATACCTCGTCCATTCTGCTTTTAAGTCCTTCCAGAGATTGTTTTATTTCTGTATTCTCCCTCCTTAGCTCTTGCATATTTCTCTGTAAGTCCATCAGCATGGCTATGACCTTTATTTTGAATTCTTTTTCAGGAAGATTGGTTAAGTCTATCTCCCCAGGTTCCCTCTCAGGGGAAGATGTCTGTGTGATTCTGGTCTGGATCAAATTCTTCTGCCTTTTCATGGCAATAGAGGTAGTCATGGGCAGTTGGTGTGTGTGTCAGCTGGGAGAACAGAGTCCCTTCCCTCTTGCTCCTCACCTTCCTCTCCTGGGAGAACGGCAACCCCTAGTGGCTTATGTTGGGCAGCTGCATGCAGACGGGGTCTCTGATTCTTGCCCGGGCTGCTGTGGAGGAAGCTGTGTGTGGCTGCTATGGGCATGGTCGGACTCAGGCTGCTGCTCTGCTATGGCGGGGCCCTGTCGGAAGGGGAACGGGTGGGAGGCTGTTTATCGCCGTGAGAGGCCTCAGAGCTGCACTGCCACCCAGGGGGTTAGGGCGCCCAGAGTTCCCCAGGATTCCCAGCTGCTGGGCTGAGTGTGACGGGATGCTTCCGTCCAACTGTGAGGCACCTGTCCCTTTAAGACTTTCAAAAAGCACTCGCTTTTCTTTTGTCCCAGGGGCGCTGGCTGTGGGAACCCACTCGCAAGTTTTACTGTTCTGTTTCCCTAGTATCCAGCACACCACGTACTGTGTGTCTGCACTCTGGGTACAGATGGCTGGAGCTGGGTATTCAGCAGTTTTGGTTTCCCTCTCCCTCCCCGCTCTGACTCCTCTCCTCCCACCGGGGAGCTGGGGTGAGGGGCGTGCTCGGATCCTACTGGGCCACGGCTTATATCTTACCCCCTTCGTGATGCGTTGGGTTCTCGCAGGTGTAGATGTAGCCTGGCTATTGTCCTGAATCTTCTGGTCTCTCTTTTAAGAATAGTTGTATTTGTTGTATTTTCAAAAATATATATGGTTTTGGGAGGAGATTTCCACTGCCCTACTCATGCCGCCATCTTGGCTCCACTCCTTAATTGTATTAATCTTGACCAGTGAGTGCATGTATCTGAGTATTCTGTGTGACAAATTGGGAATACACATAAAGCGATTTGATACACACAGAAGTATGGCGGTGGAAGAAACATACTGCGATGGGTTTGGGTGTGAGCTAAACTAGCCTTTTCTTAAAAATGGAATGCCATTTTACTTAAAAGAATCACTAACGGACTAAATGTGGTTATTCAGACTTGGGTATTTGACAGAGATTTTCTAAACTGAACAAAGTGAGCCTGTCACATCAAAGAAATCTACTGACAGTATTTGTTGCCAGTGAAAGAATTTGAGCTCTTAAACAAACATTTAAAATTTTTGGAAAACTTTGTCTCCACCACTGTAAGTTTGACAGCTGCCCGATAAACTAAGATTTTTCTGATGAGACTGGTGGTAAAATTAATGAATGGAATTTCTTTGATATTATCTAAGGAAATGGGTCAACATTTAGAAGGTCTGCATAACTCACTGAACCAATATTTTCCAAATGACCCATGCATGATATCGAAGTCCACACATTGGTAAAAGCTCCATTCAAAGTGTGAGATAGCCCATTTTAATGTAACAAAGAATGAAAAATTCACTGATATACAAGTTAGCTAAGTAACTACTGCTTGTTGAATGGGTATGGTATCAAAAAACATCCATGATTATCTGAAAAAAGTTAACATACTTCCCTCTTTTCCAAATATACATGTATGGAGGTCAGATCTTCTTTTTATAGTTTAACCAAAACAGCATGTCCCCACAGACTGAACAGAATAAGCCAGACATTAAAGAGAACCCCAAAACTGTAAAACAATGCCACTCTTCCCACTTGGCATTTTTTGTTTTGGAAAAACCACTGCTTTAAGTAAAAATATGAATTTATATTAACATGTCATGGGTTATCATTTTCTTACACCAAATTGCTAAGTACACGTTTTGTAATCCTTAGTTTTAACTTTAAATGTGCTAAGTAACCATGAGCACACAAATAACTCTTTGAGATACTCAGTAATTTTTAAGAACATGAAAGGATCATGTGACTGTGAGTCTGAGAACAGCTTTGATCTAGAACAAGTCAAACCTGTCCTACTCTGCTTCTTTGGAGAGCCTAGAGAGGCCACAGTTACTAAGAGCCACCAACTGCCACTATAAGGGGGCTACAGTGGAGGTTATGATTTGCAATTTAAAATGCACCTTCAGGTATATGATCTCATTTTATTCCAACCCCTCTCTGGGAAGACAGCAGGATCTGCTTTCCCAGATGCAGAACTGGGACATGAGAGGTGAAAAGCCTGGTCTCAGACCCAGCTCCCTGGAAGACCAGTCAGCATTTGATGCCAGGCCCTCTGACTCTAAGCCCAAAGCTCTTTCTGCTCCTGTGCACTTTACCTCTGTGCCCAGATGAGCCTTAGCCCCTGTCTTTTCCCTTCTCATCTTTCCCCTGGTTTGGTCTCATGGGCAATGTGAAACTGTCTTAAAAGAGAACCTGAAATTCTTTTTCCACTTCAAACATTCTATAATTGACCATGCAGCTCTCCCATGGCCTACAGCCTATATGCCACACAACCCATGTGTCCACCATGAGGACTGCCTGTGACTGAGGAACCAGGGGTGGTCACTTGACCTAGAAGCAGAGACCATCCATAGATGTTCTGGGCCAGTTAGCTTCTCTCCTTCAGGAATTTGATTTGAGAGACGCAGGAAGAGTGGTCAGCTTGATGGAGAATCCTAGAGCTGGAAGCTCAGGCTGACTTAGGGGCTGAGGCAGCTATTTTGGGGCCACATGAAAGATGACTAAACAGAGGAAACTGGGGATGGTTGCAAAGAGATAGAGCAAACAAAATAAAGTGGCCATTGCAGACAGAGAAGGGGATCTACAGTCCTGACTCTCCAATCCCCATGAGATCCAACACCTGCTTTCTGTGCCCCAGCATCCCTGAGGTGGCCATGCTATGCCTACAGTTAGCCCCACGTCTCAGTTCCTCGCACCTCTAATGGCTTTGGGACCTCTCGAAGGCTCACTCTGTCCGCTAGTGCTCCTGGCAACACTGGAGGGATGTTTATGCTCTCTCTGGTTTGCATTTCCACCTGTGAACTCAAGCAGTGAAAGGGAGCCTGGCATTTTACCAGCTCACAGTCCAGTTGCCTTGCGGCATCAAGAATCAGACTCCACCCGTGGTGTGGCTTGGGAGGCCTGGGAGTTTCTTCTCCACAGCTGAGTACAACTTTTTTCCTTTTCCCTTGGGACCACATTTTTTCCCTTGATTCAGTGATCAAACACACCCTCAAGTCTATTAAAATCACTTTAAGTAGGATTTAGGATCAGATGGATGGATTTTGTTTCATAGGCTTTATTAGTTAAAAAGAGCTTTTCTCTAGCTCTGAACACAAATCTCTCTGTTTCCTATGTTTATCCAAAGCTTTAAAATCCCCCCTCAAGAAATGCCAAGAGCTAAAGAACACTGGCTTTGGGAACTTGTTGAGCCAAGAATGTAACTTGCCACGGAATGGCCAAAAGGAAAGGCACTGGGTCCTGTCTCCTCTCACCACCCGCCAAGCACACGTGAAAGGCCTGAGCAGCTCAGGCTGCTTTAATTGTCACCTTTCTAACCCACTCCCTGGTCTACAAGCTGCTCTGGCAACCCTCCATCCAGACAGCAGACCCACAGGCTTGCTTACTTGCGCTTGTCTCCCCAGACCTCCCCTTCCAGGACACCATGACCATGACACTACGACATCCTTACACAGAGCTGAGTTACAGCAGAGAGGCTGCAGCAGAGCAATGCTTCAGTAAACAGGACATTGTCACACCCAGACGGCAGGAAAGCAAATTGGTCCAACCTTCCCAAAGGACAGCTTGGCTGCATGTATCAAGAGCTTTAAAAGAGCTCATACTTTCTGACACAGTATTTTTTTATAAAGAAATTTACCCAAAGGTAATAGTAATGTTCCTTAAAGCATATTTATCTTAGCAAAATATCAGAAGCAACCTGAAAATGTCCAGCAAGGAATTAATTAAAGAAATTATCAGTACATGTGGCCATTGAAAATCTTACTTCCAAATACTAAGTTTATGTAAATTTGCTTATGATAAACTGTGAAGTGAGAAAAGGCAGGATACAAAATCCTAATGCATGAAAATAGTATATATAACTTCACAGGACATATAATATTTATATATGTTATAAATAGATATAAAGTTTATATTCGTGGTATAAATAGTTGTGTGTGTGTGTATATCTGTGTGTCTGTTACTGGATGTTAATACAATAAAATGGTAATAGTGACTATAGATTTATAAGCGAGTTTGATTTTCTTCATACTTTTATATAGCTTCCCAATTTCTCTCAGGAACACATTATAATTAGGGAATAATAATGTTAAAATAACTCTTAAATGTTTGACCTGGAGTCATGTGACCCTTAGGCAAATGATGCCACCTCTCTGAGCCTCACTTTCCACTTCTGTAAAATGGTAAATAATACCTATCTTGCTTTTCTAATGAGTATCAAACACAAGTAGACATAATAAAATGCAATCTACAAATATATTATTGCTTGTGACATATTTTTCAAAACCATCTATTTAAAATGAGAATCTGAAATAATTAACTCATGAAAGCCTTTCCACGAGTCCCCCTTTGAAGCAGGATGAAGTCCCAGCTTTACAGCTCCAGCCCCAGCCTCTGCCTGATTCTGGCCTCATTTCTAGTTCTTTGACTCATACATACCCTTGGCTCAACCAACACCCACCTAGACATCAAACACCACACTGCTTCTCCCCTTACCTTCCATCCTGCTGACCTGTTCCAACATTGTCTTTCCTCATCCCGTTCACTTAGCTCCTAGTCTTTCTTCTCGATCATCTCAGGCATCCAGGAAGACTCTCCTGCCTCCTCCAAGATAGTTAATTTCTTTGTATGACAGCAATCCCTCCACCATTGGCTTCATCCCCCACGCACTGAATGATCTGTTTAGTGCCCCTCAGAGCTCAGCTGCAAACAACTTGAGGGCAGTGACCTTCTCTCTTTGACTGTTGGGTCTGTGGTGCCCAGCAGGGGGCTCCCCTTAGCCAGTGCTTTAAAATAAGATACTAAAGCTTTGCACTTTTTGCGTAAAGAAATCTGCAACCTCAAATAAAACTACTCCCCACTCAGGGCCACTGCATATGGGTTTATAGGTTGTGCAGTGAGCAAAGGTGCCTGGTTAAGGATGCAAGGGGGGATGAAGTTCAGTGGACAGTTTGCTTGCCAAGCCATGTGCACCAGCCCAGGCTTCCATCAGCCCAGAACAATGGAAGACTTTTGCTTTGCGCAATGACTCCATTGCCCTAGTGAGGGGTGGCTATGAGACTACACCCACCTAGAAGTGTATTAGGTTAGTGAATTTGGTAATAGCCACTTAATTCTGACTGCATCTACATGGCCCAGCCAAAAGGAAGAAAAGAGGTGACCCACTGGGATGGCCATATCCTCACAAATCAGTGCTAATGAATGCAAAGCCCACTCTTTAGGAGCAAACACCATTCTTGTAGAAAAGACGATTAAATTTCACATATTAGCATGAAAACATTTGTAATCTTCCAGAGCATATTTACAATGTTCCTTACAGCCAACTCTATTTAATACAACTTTCTGTGATGAAGGAAATGTTCTACACTGCCCAGTACAGTAGCCACTTGTCATGGAGGGCTACTGAGCACTTGAAATATGGCTAGCATGACTGAGAAAGTAAATATTTAAATGATATTTCATCTCAATTAATTGAAGTAGGCACAAGTGGTTAGTAGCTATTACACTGGACAGTGCAGGTAGAGACAAAGCTCTCTTAAATTTTATTGTGCATAGCAATTTTCTGGGTACTTGTCATAAAGTTGGATTCCCAGACCCTTTCCAGGGGAACCAGGAGAATCCGATTCAGTGGGTTTGGGTGGGGCCAAGGAATCTCATGTTTATTCAACCAGCACCCCAAGAGCTTCTCATACAAGTTGGCACTTGGGCCATATTTAGAGAGTTACTGTCAAATGGGTGTTAAAGTATTTTGGAGTTTTTGATCTTCGGCCCTTTTTCTTAGAATGCTTTGGTCCCTTAGCTAGAACTTGCTGTGAAAACTCTCACACTACTGAAATTTTGGAATAAAGGAAGTCCTTCCTAGAGATACATTTTCTGGCTTTGCTGATTTCTCATTGAAAGCTCACATATCTGTCCATGTCAATGTGTTCTCCTGTTAAAAAAATGAAATTCTGTTAATGGCAACAGCTGTTGCTCAAAGCAACCACCTGAGACCATTTCTTCTTCCCTCTTCTTTTCCTTTGGTCCCAGACTTACCCTACCCTCAGTACAGCCTCTTTCCACCCCCTCCCCACACCATGAGACCCTCCAGAGAGGCGGCAGCAGGGCCCTGGGTCTCCCCTGGGTTGAGAAATTGCTCAGCTGAGTGATTTGAGGAAATGCCTCCTGCCTTTCCAGAGAAGGACCTAGACAGTCACTGCTCAGCTCAGTGGGAGCTGGAGAGGTAGCAAGAGAGAGGTTAACCCACTGCCTACACAGATTCTCCCAAGTGACCCAGGACTACCCAGTTTAGAGTATAAAACAGGGTCACATTTATGTTTACACCCGAATTCAGTGATCCTGAGCAAGCCCTTCATGGAGCAAGCAGAATCCAGCCTCTTTCAAGAAGCCCTTTGAATTCTAGGAACCACTGCCGTGGAGCTCCATTGTGGGCTGCAGGCCAGGCTTCCAGCTGCAGCAGCCACTTGGGGCTGCGCTGCATGACCTCTCCCTGTGGCTTCCACTCACCCATTAAGTTGCTTGAAGAAGCCTTCCAGACCACCAGTACTCCACATGGCACTGAGTTCTATGCAGAGAGAAGAGAACGGCCTCTTCCCACTCTCAAGCCATACTTTGTCACCTGGGTTCTAAGCCTTCCACCTTGTGCCCAGAATCTTGCAGAGCCTTCCATGAAGATAATTTCATCAGTTTCAGATCCTTACACCTCTGTAACTCAAATCCAGGCCAAGGGGCCAGGTAGAAGACAGATCCATGAAACCCTTGCTTCCTCCTCCAAATACAAAATATAAGCCCCAGGCATATGAATGGATACAAATAGGTGGCAGGGGGTAATGACACCTGCAGGACCTGGGGTCTAGCTCAGTCAAAATTGCCCCTGGCTACACATAACGAGGAATGATCCAGTCAGATAAATGGAGGATGCCTGCCTTCTCCGTGTTGCCCTGAACCAAAGGCAGGTGCTTTGCCGCAAGCAGCACTGCAGCCTGGGGAGGGGAGAATGGTGAGGAGGAAGTCAGACAGGGCTCTTCTTACAAAACACTTTGCCTCTCCTGGAGGCACCACCTGTGTGTTTTCCCTCCTTTTACTCACTTGAAAGCTCAGTTCATTGATTCAGGCTTTCCATGGAGTCAGCCCACTTTCAACAGACTCCAAGGAGTAGCTACTTCCTGCCTTGAAGCCCTCGGGGCAACTCGGTCTGGGAGAATCTCTCCGAGGCTTCCCCGGCGCTGGGGAAGAGTCTGTTCAGGTCACATTTTTTCTCACACCAGCACTAAGCTGAAAAGAACCCCAGGGGAGTCCGCCGTTACTGGAATCGGGGCTGGACTATCAATACAGCACAACTGCCTCCCGTCAGATGGAAAGTTAATTGCGATAATGAACTATCTGGGAAGGCTCAGGGAACTAATTTTCCTGTCCTTGGATAATCTGGTCCTGCTGACCGCGGAAGGAGCCTGCCAGCCGGCTGCCATCACCACACAGAGCACAGCACCCTGGCTTCTCGGCTCTCGAGCCTTTCCCACTGAGCTGCCGAGCTGCAGCACCCAACCTGGGGAGCGATCCCTGGCTGCCATTCATGGAAAGACAGATGGCCGAGAAATGATTTTCTGGAGTTTCCTGACCAGATTTCTCTCTTATGCATCATGAAGCAAACTATGGCTCTAAGATCCATCCCCATAGTGGCAGGCAGCCAGTCTCTGACTCGAATCCTGCTTGGCTAGGAAAAGCCTGAACACTGTCAGATTTAGGTCAGGTTTTGTATATTAATCGGCCCATTTTCATTGGGACATGCGTAGGGAGAGAGGGCAGGCTTCGATTTTCATTGCTGATATTAAATCAGAGAGAGACAGTCAAGAAGAGTGAGATCAGTGAAGAGTGTGAATATGGCCCTGGAGTGGGACAAGGCTGCTTCATCCACCCAACGCAGGGAGATAAAGAAAAGGACCCTGCCATCAGCTGCCATCCTACCTTGTGCCAGGCACCCACCCAGGCACTTTATATATGATAACTTGCTTGTTCCTTGCATCTCTGACCTTAGCAATTCTATCAATGAGGACATTTTTTTCTCTTCACTAAGTGCTCTTCTTGGAGTTCACTGCTGCTCACCTAGCTTCAACAGCCCTCTAAGTGTTGGCAGCTCACCGTCAAGCTCTGTCATCCTTCTGAATCCAATGCATATACATAATTGCCCTCATCAGTCTCAAACTCAGCACAAGCTCCACGTCTTCCCCTGTGCCACCCCTGTACCAATCCCTACCTCTGTGAATGGTACCACCACCCACCAAAGGTCAGGGCAGAAGCCAGGTAATCAGCCTGGGTCCCCCCTTCCCTTTACCTACCATATTCCGCAGTCCAAATCCAGTCATTTGCCTGTGGAATAGCTCTTGGCACCATCCATGGCTTGCCATCCTCTGGGCCACTGCACTGGCCCAGACCACCTCACACCACATCTACCTCCTAAGGGATCACCATCTCCAGTCCATCTGTGCTACAGCCAGAGATCATTCTGCCATCTGATCCTGTTGCTGCCTGTGGGTAAAATCGCAATTTTTCCAGAATCTCTCATCTGGCCTTAGTGAATATCCATATCAATAGGTGTTTCCAAGGGGTGGGGAGAAGTAGTCCATCTCCATATCAATAGCTGATTACTAGGGTTGGGGGAGTGAGGGTATATCTGGACAAGAGAGGTTGGGTGGGTCTCTTCTTGCAGCCCCATGGCAAGAGACACAGACGAGCTGAAGTGGACGACCACTTTATTTCTTCCTTTCAATGATTTTGGCTTCAAAGGTAATTTGTCCCAGGCTGGGAACTCCCCCCACCCACCCCCAACAAGTTACACTGCCTAACTCGAAATTTTGCAATTTCCTGAATTATCTTGAATCTGCCTTTCATATCTCTTCAAGATCTGGCTCCTGCTATCTCTTTGGTGTCACTTTGACCTGCCACTCCAGTCCTGACACATCCACACCTGAACTACACTTGACCACTTTGATTCCCATAGTGTGCTTTATTTCTTTTTGCAAACATTTGGAAGCTGTTTCCTCTGTCTGTAATCTTCTTACAAATGCTGACCCTATTCACTCTACCCTCATGTCAGTTGACTGACTCCAACAGTTTCTCTGATTCCAGCTGAGATGCCACTATCTCTGAAAAGACTTCTGACCTCTTTCCACTGTGCTCCCTTGTCACTCTCTTACCTTTAATCACAGCATTGTATTGTCCCCTGCTAGACTGCAAACTCCTGATGGACAAAAACAGTGTCTTGCTCACCATGGAATCCTTAGTATCAGGCATATCTGGCACACAGCAGGTGTTCAAAATATTTCTAGTGAGTGAGTGAGTGAATGAATGAACAAATAAATAACTTGCTCAGAGCTGCTCAGCAGTTAGACAGTGGAGTTTGATTCAAACCCAGTCGTTTGCCTCAAAGCAGTGGCCTTCCCTTTGCCCTCTGATCATCATGTGGACTTATCATCATGTGCCCACAAGCATCATCATGTGGACTATTTAAAGCAAGGCTGGATGACCTTGGGAGCTAATACAGTATCTTGGGTATAACTGCACTGAACTTGAGGGTGTTCCAAATCTGACATTTTGAAATGAGCTTTGAGTATTCTTCCTTCCACTTAATATTCTGGTCTAGAAACTGGGTCTCATCCTGCTCTTTATCTGAAAATTGAGTGACTTCTCCAAGTTACCTCTTTCTTTATCCCCAGAGCAAAACCTTGGCAATAGGACAGTTTTTGTTTCCTTGTACAGTCCTGTGTAATATGCACTGAGAGCTGGGAAGAAACTGAACAATAGGAACTTCCATTTTCCCTACACCACCAAACATGTGAAAGAGCGCATCCAAGATCAGCAGAGCTGCCTACCCAACCCACAAGAGTCAACCGAAAGGTCAACCAAACGATAAGAAACACTGCTTTAAGCCACTGAATTTTAGATCAGTTTGTTATACAGCAATAGCTAACAAATATAGAGATGCTTTCATAGCTGTACATTAAATAAATTACCATGTATGAGGCACTTGGAAGAGTGCCTGGCCCACAGTAAGCTTTAAAAAATGTTAGCTATAGGGCATAGAAGCCACAGGGCATAAATCTGCAAAGAAGTAAAAAGCTAACCTTTGCAAACAATATGGCTTCTCTCTCACTTACCAACTTTACATTTCCCTGTATGGCCCCGGAAGATGACTGGTTAGCCAGAGACGGGTAAGATTCCTCAAGGGAGGAACAACCTAAGACAGGCACAGTCGCAGGGGGGCCATCAGGTGAGAATTTGGGGATCAACAGAGGTGAGGCTCAGAACCTCACCCCCCCTGCTTTGAGAGAAATCTTCTGCATCCGTGGATGTCTTGATGCCCTTGTCTAGCCTGGATTAATACTTAGTCCATAGGCACACACCTGATCATCTGATCATCTACATTTGCCTTCTTACAGCACTAAACTATGTTTTCTACCTTTATCTTGCATCTACCTACCACTTCAGCATTTTATTAAAAATAAAAATAATAATAATAGTAGGAGAAATGGGGGATCAACATATAGATCAAGTACAAAAATCAAACGAATATTCATATTTGACCTGATTGTCTATAGGTCATATTGCATGATCAAAACCGAAAGTTTCTGTGATGACTGCCCTTGTACTGTTCACCATGTAAGAATTTATTCACTATGTAAGAATTCGTTCACCATGTAAGAACTTGTTCGTTATGCTTCAGAAGATTGGAGACTGACGAGAATTAGGCTTGAGATGGATTAATGATTGTACATTGAGCGTTGACCCCCCTATACTGAATTTTATTGTTGTTAACAACCATTTGATCAATAAATATGAGAGATGCCCTCTCAAAAAAAAAAAAATGTTAGCTATAATTATTACTACATATAAATAATGCCTGCAAAGTATCCCACTGGATGGTATACCATTTTTATTCAATTAGTCTTCATTTATTGAACATTGATAATGTTTCTACTTTTTTTTTACTATAAAGAATGCAGCAGTAATCCTAGTATATATATTTTGTCTATTATTGGGAAAGAATGTTTAAAATTTTAATTACTGAATCTAAGTTTATGCACATTAAATGATGATGGATAATAGAATTTGCATGTCAATGAAGTTATTTGATTTGTTTCTACCAACAGTGTATAAAATGACTGTTTCTCTTCACCATCACCAGAACTAGTATTATTTTAATGACTGTATAATATTGCTATAATTTACTTAACCAGTCTTCATTGGTGAACATTTAGGTTATTTCCTTTTTCCTCCTATTATAAACAAGACTATGGTGAACATTCTGGCAGACAAATCTTTTCACACACTCATGATTATTTCCTAAGGATAAAATCCTAGAAGTAGAACTTCTGAGTCACAGGATTTACACATTTTAAAGGATTTTGAGTATATAATACCAAATTATTCCTCAGAAAACTATACCAGATTAGACTCATATGCAGCATTTACAAAAACTTTACTACAGCAAATTTCAAAAATGAACAAAAGAATACAGAATATTAAAATGACTTCACCCACAAAGCTAACACTAAGATTTAATTATGATCAATTTCTAGCCAACCTGTTTCACGTACAACTCCCCAGTTTGGCTAGATTATTTTGAATCAGATCCAAAGGGTGCATTTTCATTGTACTTTCATTTGAGCAGTTGAGAATGCAGAAGACAAATGAAAGGCCCTCTTCTCAGAGGGGGTCCTGGTGGGACTATCACAGCCCAAGGCCCTTGACTAAAGGAGAGTGTCAATGAGGAGCACAGAGAACTGTGGGAAGCCCAGATGCACTGTGCTTATTCCCTGCCCCAGTGGAGCCAAATATGCTGCAAGAAAAGACTACTCCAGCCCAATTCTTAGTGTTCCCAGGGCTTTTGCTGAGCCTCTGTAGTTCCCAGCTATATGTCATTCTCATTTGAATAAAGCAGAGGTAGATAATGTAATCCATCCATGGCTCACGTGAGAGCAGATTTTGTGAGGTATTTACATTGAGGCAGCTGAGCAGGATCTTTGGCCTTTGCTGGAATTTTCCAGGCTGATTGAATTTTTTAATACTAGTTGGTCACATTATATCAGCAACAAGTACAATCTAAGGACAGAAATACAAGTGGTTTCCCTTAATAAGAAAGTACGGTACACTTTGATTCAACAATTAGCTATTGTTGTATAACAAACTGTTCCGAAATTCAGTGGCTTAAAGCAAAACATGTTTTTTATTGTTTGGTTGACCTTTGATTGATTCTGTGGCTTAGGCAGCTCTGCTGATCTTGGGTGAGCTCTCTCACACGTTTTGTGGTGTAGGGAAATAAAAGTTCCTATAGCCAAGATCCTCACCTGGCTCTAATCTACTTGATGATATAATTGCCTACGGTGTAGACACTTGCTTACACACCTGTTGGCAAGGAGCCATTATTGTCTGTGTTACTATATAAAGAGCTCTACCCAGTGCTCTGCCTGGAGGCAGAGATGAAAAAGGATTGCACACTTGCCAGAGGCAGACATGATTCTAGCACTTGACCTGCCACTGTGAGAATAAAGCTTGTTATAAACCCTTTTACACCCAACATTTGGTCTCACCAAAACCAAAATGAACTTGCCTGGGGCTAAAACCCTCCAGAGGGACAGGTGGTCAGCCAGCATAGGCTGGGTTAGAATTGACTTGACTGGGACAATTAACCTCTATGTGGACTGTCATCTGCCAATAGGCTAGCTCAGGCTTGTTCACATGGCAGTGGTGGAATTCCAAAAGAAAGAGTGGGAGCATGCACAGCTTCTTGAGACTTAGAATGAGAACTGGCACACCAAAACTTCCAACACATCCTACTGGCCAAAGCAAACCCAAATTCAGTTTAAAGAAATATTTTCCCTTTCTTGGTAGGAATAGCTTCAAGTCATGTTGCAAGAATTTAAAAGGCGAGAATGATTGGGACCATTTTTTAATCAATCAGCTACACATCTAAGGTGCACAATAGTGTGTGTTGTGTACTCCTATGTGTCCAGTAAAAGATAAAGCATGAACCTTATCTCACACACATACACACACACATGTGTATAAGTGAAAGATTTCTGTCAGGTGCACAAAATTACTGATCATTACAGTTACCTTGGTGAAAGGAATGGGAATATGGGATAAGAAATTTTCTTTTCATTGAACATTCTTATACTGTTTGAATTGTTTCACTATATGACTAAATTAATTTTATAATTAAAAAGACTAGCAAAATTAAAAGATATCAAGAAAGGAAATAAAAATATATAGAACTGAATGAAAATTAAAATACAACATATCAAAATTTGTGGGATACAGCTAAAAAAGTGCTAAGAGGGAAATTTATGGCACTAAATGCTTATCTTAGAGAAGAAAATGTCTCAAATCAAAATTAAAAGAGAAAATATAGCAAAAATCATGTTCTGTAAGAAAATTTAAAATGTGGAAATATTCATAAAATACTTATAATGCAAATATGCAGATTATAAGAAATAAAGGTTTTGATATGTAAATATGAACATAAGAAAGGATAAGCTGACGCATACCAAAATATTAATATTTTCTTCTTTACAATTATCGGTATTTTCTGTTTTTCCTACAATTTGCATTTATTATTTTTTTCAGCCTGAATATAGAAATGAAGGTACTGTAAAAACAGCTATGTTTCAAGGATCTCAGGAACAGCTTCAATTCTTGGCTATTCTTTTGTATTAAGAATACCAAGGAGGGTATTATAACTTCTACCACAGTTTGACTGGCCATGGGAAATTTGTGTCCAAGTTCAGGTCCAACTTTTAGCCATTCTTTCCTTTACACAACAATAAAGAAAAATGCAATTAATAGGCCTGTTTAACAGATAAGGAGATAGAGACCCTGATCAGGACTGCATTCAGGCCATCTCACTGCAGTCTCTGTTCATGCCAAGACACTACTCCCTCCCCTGGGGAAGCCTTGAGGCAGGGCTTAGATTTGGCTACCCTGACTTCCACCCTCTTTTGGTGTTTGGGTTTTCCTTCAAAAGCTCCCACCTTTGAGGGATATAGCAGGAAACAAGACCAACAACAAAGTCCTTACTCCACAGAGCTTCCTTCAAACAAGAGAGGCAGATGTTAAGCAACACAGTGATTAGATTCTTTATTATAATTGTGCGAGCACTATGAAGGAGAAGCATAGTCTCTAAGAATGCCTATGACGAGGGGAACTGGTTCTGCCTGATATATTCAGGCAGACTTCTCTGAGGCAGTGATGTTTGAGCTGAAATTGGTCCTTATCATCATCTGTGCTAGACCCAGAAAGTCCAGCATCCTGGGCAACTTCAAATGAACACACCTTCAGATATCATGGCGCCATAGAGGTAAGACCTGAAGTTCTTGTTTGGGTCTCTTTTACCATTCACAGTTCTGCAACCATGGACAAGGTATTTGAATGTCTGAGTCCTTGTTTTCTCATGAGTAAAAAGAAGTTGGAGTAGCCAGTAATTGGCAAACATTTTTTTTCTTTTTTGAGCCAGAATCTGAAAAACATCAGAGCTGGGCTGTTATAAAACCTCGTGTGCCCCTCCCCAACCTCCCTCCTTGATCCCTGCAGTGGCCCCCAATATCTCTACAGAAACCCCAAAACCTGGACCTCACACACACCATAACACGTGTATGGAGGGCAATAGAGTTGAGACATAACAATACCACTGACTGAGGCATTTAGCACCCACTCCAACCACCTTTCTGAACTAAACAGGCTGAAAAGCTAAAACTACATTTTGCAGATTCTTCACAGCTGGTGTTCCACATGTGACCTGGGTCCACCAAACCCAGACACCACGTGAGCCTTGGAAGGCAAAGGTGAGCAGTGTGTCAGATGGCCATGTGCCAGATGATTGGGTTTTCCAACAAAGGCAGTAGCAGAGGCATTTGGCTTTTCTGGAGCTGCAGGATGTTGGTTCTGTGCCAGCAATGGCACCAGCGAGTTTCCTAGACAGTCTGGAGTTCTACTTGGTCATATCCCCTGGCTAAAATGATTCATGAATTCATAACATCCAAGCATGATTTGAGCCCCTTCTGGAAATTCTACAAGCTAAATGATACCCTGCAATAAATCCCTTTTTGCTTAAACTAGTGAGGTTGGATTCTTATTACCTGAATACAAAGTCCAAGAAATACCAGAGCAGATTCTTAGATGGCCCTTATCAACATGCCTGGCCCCTAGCCTTCTTGGTTGACTCCCTACCTCCTGCCTCTGTACGCTTCCCCTCCAATCCTTCCAGATGGGACTCACAGAGTCTCACAATTCCCACCACACCAGTTACGCTTATGGAGGCACACTACTACAGACTCGGATAGTCCTGAGTTTGAATTCCAGTTCTTCCATTTAGAATAGAACAAACTTAGGCAAATTCCTTAATATTTTGTTTCAGATTCCTCGTTTTTCAAAATAAGGATAATATTACTACCAATCACAGACAGTTGTGTAGTGATAATCAGATGAGATAGTGCAAGAGAAGCTCATAGCAAAGTGCCTGGCACATGAGAAAGGCTCAATACTTGGCCACTGTTGTTGATATTATCATTACCTTTGACTTCAGCACACCTCCCAATGCTTACCCATTCAACTACAATTGAGGGCATCTGCCTGTAATTTTACAAATGACACAAAACAGGATTAAAAGCTGTCTTGGTTCCTAGTGTCCAGCTTGAATGACAGGCCCCACCTCTGTACCAATCAGAGTTCTTGGTTACAAGTAACAGAACCAACTTTTGATATTCAGTTGAAAAGGAAACTTATTGGGAAAAATACAGGGGGCTTTGGAAGCCATTATTGGTGGGAGAACAAGGCTTGGAAAATGAGAAGAAATTAAGCATGACACCATCCTTTATCAGCCACTCTCTGCCGCCACAGGAACTGAGCTCTAACTACCCCTTCCTTTTAGTTTGCCCTCTCAGATTCAAAGTCCCATGCAGGAGCATCTGACTGGACCAGCACCGGACATGTGCTGCACCTTGCAGCCAAGGTGTGGGGAGAGGAACCACTTGACTCTTGGTTTTCTTTAGCATGAAATGGGGCTTTGTTTCCCACCAAGATGATAATCACTGGGTGTGATGGTTAATTTTATGTGTCAACTTACTGGATCACAAGATGCTCAGATATTTGACTAAGCATTTTTTCTGGGGGTGTCTAAGAATGTTTCCATTCAAATTCCATTAGAATTTGAATCAGAGGACTCAGTAAAATAATTTACTCTCCCCAATGTGGGTGAGCATAATCCAATCCCTTGAGGGCCTGAATAGAACAAAAAGGGGAAGGAAGAAAGAATTTAGCCCTTCCTGCCTAGTTGCTTGAGCTGGGACATCCACCTCCCGTTCTCAGTACTCCTGGCTCTCAGGCCTTCAGACCTGGATTGGAATCTATATCATCAGCTTACCTGGTTCTTAGCCTTCAGATTCAGTTTGATTTACACCATCTGCTCTCCTGGGTCTCCAGCTTGCAGACAGCAGATCATGGGACTTCTCATGATATGTGAGCCAATTCCTCATAACCAATCTATTGGTTGTATTTCTCTGGAGGACTCTGACTAATACAGTGAGACACTCCCAAAGACAGAGAGGGGAATCGGACGACAGTGTGTTAATCAGGGTTCTCCAGAGAAACAGAACCAAAGATGTCTATGCAAATATCTGTATCTATACATACATATGAGTCATGATATGGAAAATAGGCTCATGCATTTATGAAGGCTGGAAAGTCCCAAGACCTATAGGGTGAGTCAGCAAGTTGGAGATCCAGGAGAGACAATAGTGTAAGTTTCAATCTGAAGGACATAAACTGAAGACCCAGGAAGAGTTGATATTCTAATCCAAAAGCAAGAGAAGGCTGTTATCCCAGTTCAAAGAGTCAGACAGGAAGAATTCTTACTCAAGAGAGGATCAGCCTTTTCTGTTCCATTTGGCCCTTCAACTGATTGAATGAGGCCCACCCACACTAGGGAGAGCAATCTGCTTTATTTCTTCAAATGTTAATCCTATCCCAAAACAACCTCACAGGAATACCCAGACTACAACTATCAGGTCACTCCATAGCCCAGTCAAATCATAAAATTAGCCATCAAATCAATAAAATTAACTATTACAGACAGTGATCCCAATGTCTGTTAGGATTCTTCAAAAGAGAAGAGTGCCTCATTGGAGATACTGACAGGCATGGGGCTCCTTGTGTGGGGTGCCAACCAGGCCTCCCAGACAACACAGAGCCCTTGATGTCTGCAGTGCAGCCATGGCTGAGGACAGGCTGAGTCTACTTCCACAAAGTAGACCCCAGACTGGCAAAGTTTAAGAATCTTGGTTTATGAGAGAAATGCACCAATTCTTTTCCATAGCAAGTTCCCCCTGGGGCCAGCTTCCCTTCCTCAGTATAATGTGGAAGGTTTAGAAACATTTTCTATCTTCACCAGTCTGACATCCCAATCAGGCATAGTAACAGTCCTATTTATCATGGAGTACCTTTTCCAGACTATGTTTGTTATTAACACCTGTTTGTCTCTATTATGATGCATTTCTGCATGGGAGTCTTGCCATCAGAGGACCAGTCTCTGTATATGATATGCTGAGCCCAGTCCTTCTCTAGACAACTGGTGTTGATGTCACCTGAAAATAACAACATGTTAACATATTTCCTCTCTCTCACAAGACACCTTGGACACACTGCACCAAAAATTCTTCAAAATGCTATGCTTTCCATCTCATCAGGCTTTTCAGGGTGGACCAGTCTCAATTTGGAACAGTCTCTGGGAGAGCATACCCTTCTAGTCTCGGCAAATTAACCAGTGACTGCAAAGAATGCATTGGTGGATATTGTCGCATAGACCTCCTTGTTTTCAGTTTAACAAAAAGAAAACATGACAGCTGCCAGAGGAAAATTTGCCAAATTCCACAAAACTTGTTCAATCATTTGGTCAAATTAAGTAGAAAATCTTATCCTCTGACTGGAACTGGAACAGCCAGTTTCACGGATTAAACCATTCTCTGCAAAAGAACTTTTCTCACTGGAGAACAAATGAACTCAATTGGGGTATGAGGTTTTCAAAGCTCTCCTTGAAATTTTAAAGCAAGTGTTTTTTTGCTACATATATACAGTTTTAATTCTCTAAAATGAAACTTACAATTTTTGAAAATTCAAGTTATCAAACTATGCCCTCTTTCTTACATACCATGGCAGAACTGTCTTTGAAGTGCTCCACGTTTTTCAAAACACAGATTTTGAATAACTGTTCCAAAGTGCCAATCTTGATTTGCTAAGTGGATTAACTAAATTTAACATTTATTCAAAATCTTTCTATCATTGAAGCTCAACTTTTCTGGATCCTGACCATTTGTAAATTTTTCTATCATGATGTCATTGGCTGGCAAATATCCCCCTCACCCCCACCTGGACACAGGAAATGGGTAAAGATAAGTTAAAGTTGATGCTGAGGAAATAATCTTGTCTCTGAGCCCTGCCACCCAAATCCTAGGAGCTCCCCGTCCCTAGGCACACCCTTCTCCATGCAGGATCCTGTGCCACATTCTGCCTGTCCTAGAACTTGCCCCCCCCCCCCATACACACTGGTAACAATCTTGTTACCCTAGTGGAGGCAGCCTGGTCACCCCCAGAAGTTATCAGTGTCCACTTCCATCCAGTGTACCGTCTGGGCTCACCTCACTACGCCTCTCTAAGGGCACAGATTCTTTTCATTTTTTAGAGCCCATCTTGGGAGATTTCACACACTGTAATATCCTTATAACACCCCAGTATTTTCTATCTTTTTATGTGATTTGTACTTCAAAAGAAATACCATTGAAAATACTAATAATCATCATCACCGCATAATAAACCCCTTTTAGATGCCCAGACACAGCGGTACGCACTTTACATGGATTATCTCAATTGAGCCTCACAAGTGCATGCTACATTCTTGCTTTCCAAGGTTGTGGCTAGGAACAGGCACTTTGGAATCAAGCTGTCCCTGGGCTCCAATTCCAGCCTTGAGATCTCAGGCAAGTTACAAAGCCTCTCTAAGCCTTCTTTACCTTAACTGTAAAATGGGGGTAATCTTAGCCTCTACCTCCAAGTGCTACTGCTAAGTGAAATGGTGCATATGAAGCACCAGCAGAGTCCTAGCACACAGTTGGTGTTCAATAAATGGTAACTGACCCAGGGCTCCTCTGGTCAGTATCCCCACCTATGTGACCCACAGATTCCCCAGACTCAGCAGTCTGCTGGTCTGAGGACCCCTGCAGCCTTCAGTCTTTGCCTCACTCCAGTCCTCCTCCAGTTCCCAGGACTGTGCTGCAACACTCTGAGTCTCTCCCACTTCAGCAAGAATTCCCTTCCTTCTCTGGAGATGGAAGGGCAGCCCTGCCCCTCTGCTCTGCTCTCCTCACAGGTCACTTGCTGAGAGAGCCACTGGTGATGATCTTGCCAAGACCAGAGCCTTGGGCCAGGCTCAGAAGAGGGCTTCTTATATGTTCAGAAATTAGCCAAAGTCCTTATGAATTCTTTTCGAAATAAGGGACTTGATTCCATTTGGTACCTTCTCTGTTCTTAAGAGAATGGAATTTCTTTTCATTCACTGTTTGGAAAGAGCCAGTTCACCCTAATACAGGGCCCTCTTCCCTTGGAAGCTGCCAGCCCTGGGAGGCCTCAGGGTTATGGCCCATTTGAACACCAGGCTGCCTAGAGATTGAAACTGTAGATATACCAAACATTTTCAAATGTATGTGGATGCTATTGTGATGATACAACACAATATACTTTATGCACTTTATTGAATTCAGGGTAGCCTTTTATCATTATTGCATATAAATTTTGTGACCAGTAGATATTAAAAGCTTTGATCTGTGACAGTGTTCAACATATTTGACATTTAGAAGGGGGTCTTTTTGCTTTAAAAATCTGGAAACCTCTGACATCATGGGAAAGAATTTTGGAAGGGAAGCCAGATATATTGTCTGGGAGTGTGATCCTACCAAGTCAAGTCCCCTCCCTGGACCTCAGGATCCTCACCTGTAAAATGATGGGGTTGGAAGAGATGGCCTCTAAGCCCCAGTACTAAAATTTTATGAGTCTTCAATCCCTCTCCTCTAGCTAGGTGAAGACGAGTATTTATAGGAATGGCTGAGATTTTAAAGGAAGGAAGCTATATAGATGTGCTCTATACCCACATAAAACAAATGGCAGGCTCCTATCTGCTAGTTTTTCTGTCATACTGTGTTGTTGCTACTTGTGCCCTCCTCTAACAGCCTGACTTCTCCCATCCTCACTGGCTGTTCCGAGAGCCTCCTCGTCCGCCACTGGCATCCTGTATCCATCCTTCAAGATTTGTTAATGTTGGTATCTTCTCAGTGATTATACAGTGATTGTCACTTCCTCTCTCCATTATTTAGACATTCCACATGCTTGGTTTTATTTTTGTTCTCCATGCCCTCCAAGACCTCGCCTTGAACAGATTGCTTTCACAGTTTCAACACCACAGTTTTAACGCTCTGTTCTGAGCCAACATCCTCTGTCCCCTTTTCACCAAATCTTAAATTCATCAGTGGGAGTTCAATTTGCAAACACTCCAACTGTTGCCTAAATATTTACCCCATTCCTACAATACTTGTTTCAGAGGAATGGAACCCCCACCTTTGGGTAAGGTGTTTCTGGGCTCCCCAGCGGCTGCGCCTTCGTGCTCTGTTCTAAGCAGAAGGAGCTTTCTCAGCATGGTCACCGCCTTGACACTTCCACCCTTCTGCCCACCCCACACCTCTGCATTGGCTAATCAGAATGCAGCTTCATGCTGCACAGCCAATCAGAAAACATCCTCATACCCAGCGTTTATTAAGCTCCTGTGAGTGGGAAAACCCTTTCATGAAAGAAAACACAGAAGCTTCAAGGTTTGCGCTCAGAAGAGAGAATTTGCAGTAGGGAGAGGACAGCATATCATAAATTTTGTTTCTGGTGAAAATGTAGAGTAATCTTAGGCCCTCCAAAGTGATAGAGCACTTAAAATTCTACTTTGGAAAAAATTCCTGCCCATCACCAGAAGGGACATGGCTATCCCTTTAATTCTACAGCTCAATCACGGACCCAAACTGTCTCTCATGGATTATTTTAGAAAGGATCAGGCAGGCTGGAACTTTCCATTAGACTTTGTTAAATACTAAGGGACAATAAAAAGGAAATGCACAAAGAAAATCTCAGAAATAATTCTCAAATCAAGAGTGTTTATCCTGTCGATGCTGTGTAGAGAACCTGGCCCATTCCCTGTTCTCTCTGAAGTGGTTACTGCCCAACCCCAAGAGAAGACGAGCTCTAAATGCCCCAACTTGTGTGAATGTCTGGCTTCCCAGCTTCCATACTGCCTCTCTTCTTCTACACAAGGCAGCTTCAGGAAGCTAACAGAATCTTAACCTTAAAACCATCACTAATTCAGCGAACACTCCAGGCCCCCTCATTTCTGGGCTAGACAAGGAGTTGTAAGCAGAGTGTAATACCACTGCTGCCTCCATGTTGGTCACTGGTCGGGGAGGCAGACCAGCACACAACTAATTCCACTAGAGGACAATAGTGCTATGATGGCGACATGCACAGGGAAGTGCTATCTGCTTGGACTGAGAGGTCCAGGAAGAATTCCTGGGGTCCCTCAAACTTGAGATGAGATGCAAAAGATGAGTATGATTCGCTAAGTTTTAAAAAAAGAGAGGGAAGGAGGTCATTGCCGGCAGCAAGGACTGCATATACAGAAGCAAGGAGGGGTGAAAGGGTATGACTGGGGAACTGAGCAGCTCCGTTTGGCTGAAATAAAAGGCCTAAGGAAAATCTCCGGAGAGGAGGCCAGAAAGGAAGTCAGAGGGATGGATCAGGAAAGGATTTGTGTACTAAATGAAAGAGTGTAAACTTTATTCTGACAGGTCTAGGGAGCCACTGAAGCATTTCAAGTGGGGGTTGACATGATCAGATTTGTGATTTCGAACTCTAGTAGCAATGTTTAGAAAAAGGAAAGGGGAGGAGGGAAAAAGGACAGGATTCATTCTGAAGCCTGTAACAAAACCCAGGTGGGAAATAAAGAAGGTTTAAGCTAAGGTTTTAAGCCTAAGGTAAGTAAGAATTCTGTGGTTGTTTAGATATGGGAGTGGGAGGAAGAAGAGGGAGGGAAGTGCAGAAAACCTCCCACGTTTGTCGTTGAAATAATCAGCTGAAATAGTAGCAGCTAACTTAACTGAGCACCTACTATACACCATGTTAAGTGTTTTGCCTACTTTCATTCTACAATTTTTATCAAGAGCCTACTGTGTGCCAGGCACAGTTTTAGGCACTGGGGTTATAGCCTGGAGGGGGGGGGGAAGACAAAAATCCCTGCCCATATATAGGATGTAAGAGAGTGATAAATAATAGGGAAGAAACATAAAACAGAACAAAGTGATAAGAACATCAGGAGTGGAGAGAGTTTGAAAATTCAAACTGGGCAGCCAGGGAAAGCCTCACTGGGAAAGCGACTGTGAACCAGGCATGTAGCTTTTGGGGGTCAAGCATTCTGAGCAGGTGGAGCACATTAAAGGACCCCTGAAATCGGCAGCGTGGCTGAGTGGACTGATGAGGGGTGAGTAGAAAGAGACGAGGTCAGAGATCAGATCTGAGGTCAGCGGAGGGAGGTGCAGATCATGGAGGTTTGTACAGGCTGCTGTACTGACTCTAGCTTCTACCCTAAGGGAAGCAGGAAGCCATTGCAAGGTTTTGAGCAAAACAGCAATGTGACTGACTTGCACTTTGACAAGATCACTGTGGCTACTGTGTTGGAAATAGACCAAAGAGGGGCAAGGCTAGTGCAAGGGACCCCCCAGGAAGAGCCTCCAGCACAGGGGAGAGGTGATAAAGTCCTAGCAGGATGATGGCAGTGGCGACTGTGAGAAGCAGCAAATTCTACACATGTTTTTGAAGGGTTGGCTAATGTTTTAGATGTGGGTGTTTACAGAAAGAGAAAAGGATGACACCAAGAATTCTAGCCCTGGAGGAGCAAGTTGGGGAGGGGAACTGAAAGAGCGCCTCTGGGACAAGTTAATTTTGGGGGATGCCTGTTAGGCATCCAAGCAGAGATTAACAGAAAGCAATTGACTATATGAGTCTGGAGTTCAGGAGAGAGGTCTGAACTGACGCTATAAATCTGAGTCATCAGCACAGAGATGGCACTTAAAGCCATGAGCCTGGATGAGGTCATCAGTGACATTAGAGGGACAAGGAAAAGGTCTAAGGCAGGGGTAGGTCCTAAGGGAACTCAACAGCCCCTTTCAAGTCGCCTACTCTAGGAGAGATCATTACAGGTCCTGAAATGAGGGGAGACTAACCTCCTCAGATGGGGGAGGAAGGATTGCTTCTAGGCCACGAGGCAGGGCAGAACTTAGAGTTGGAAGTCCTCAGTTTCAGAAACTGCCCATATGTCCCCATTGCAATTGTCAGGGTCCCTCTTCTTCCCAATCAATATCCTAACTTTAACATAAAACCCTGCAAGGTTGTGATTTCTTTCTTTTTTTTTTTTTTGGTAATAGCTTTTTAAATATAAAGTTCACATACTGTACAATTTACCCATTTAAAGTAACAAGTCAATGATCTTTAGTACATTCACAAATGTAAATTCTCTTTATGTTGTAATTCAGCCACCTTCAAGATTAGGCCTTGGGTTTGGGTTTCAGAAATCTTGGCCCTGCACCTACAGAAGAGAAGTGCTCTTTCAGGACAGTCATAGAAGCTTTCTGGTTTATCACTTGGATCTTGATCTGGGCATGCAGAACATCACGCTCATCATTTTCTTTACCCAAGCTCACCAGTGTGCTTAGAAGCAACCAAATTCTTCATAATTTTCACGTGCCCTAAAATCTTATGTGGTGGCGTCCACCTGGTACTAATCCCTTGCCTTCTCCAGGAGCTTGATTTCAGGTAACTACAGTTAAGCAGAGTGCCACTTAAGTGCCATGGACTACTAGTGTCCAGTTTACCATTACCAATAGAGTATTTAATGCCTTTACATCTAAATTTAAATTATATCAGAGAACCAATTCCATATGCCCATCCTTAAGGTTCTGTTCCACTGGAACCACTTTTGGTACCAATAACTGTATCAATCAAGTCAAGGGAGCAGAGTTACCATGGATGTTATGGGATAAGGGAAAAGGAATAAGACCTTTCACAACTGTGGATGGAGCTGGGGAAGTAAAGGTGTGGAAGTGGTGACCAAGGGAGGGCTCACTCAGACATCCAGCCACCTAGGAAGGGAGACTCGTGGGTAGGCCTATGGGAAGCTGTGGCCTTAGTATTGCCAGTGCTTCTATGAGTCCATTCAAGTGTCTGATGGTGGGCCTAGGACCACTTTTGGTAAGTAGAGCTGAGAAGTTGGGGAGAACCAGCGGAGAGGAGGAGAGAAGGGCATGCGGGAAACTGCTGGGCACTTGTGCACCTGTTCAGACTACTTCTCACTACAGTGACCTCTAAAGAAATAATTGTTCATTCATTTCCACCTTGATAAAAAATTGAATTGCTTCAAGTTTTTGGCTATTATGAATAATGCTAGCTATGAACAATCACATACATATCTTTGTATAACTATACATTTTTGTTTCTCTTAGGTAGAATTCCAGAAGAGTAATTTCTGGGTTCTATGGTAAGTTTATGGTGAACTTTTTAAGAAACTGCCTGACTGTTCTCCCAGGTGGCTACCATTTTATATTCCCACAAGCACCAAACTTGATATCACCGATTGTTTTGATTATAGCTGCTCTATAGAGTATGTAGTGCTATCTCATTGTGGCTTAATTTGCATTTCCCTGATGATTAGAGTTTTCATGTTGAGAGGTTGAGAGTGTTCTCATGCACTGATTAGCTATTCATACATCTTCTGTAACCAAATGTATGTTCAAATCTTTTTCCCATTTTTAAATTGGATTGTCTACCTTTTTATTGAGTTCTGAGGATTCTTTATATATTCTGGATATGAGTCCTTTATCAGATATGTTACTGGCAAATATTTTCTCCCAATCTGTAGCTTGTCTTTTCATTTTCTTAATCATGTTTTTGAACTGTAAAAGTTTTTAATATTGATGAAGCCCAAGTTATCTATTTTTTTTCTTTTATGAGTCATGGGGGTTTTTTGGGGGAGGGATTTGCACAATGAGATAGCAACCATACTCATGGTTGTTTGTTTGTTTGTTATCATACCTAAGAACCCTTTGCCCAATCCAGGGTCATAAAATTCTCCTATATTTTCTTCTGAAAGTGTTATAGTCTTACACATTCACAGTTATGTATATAATGCATTTTTAGTTCATTTTCATGTGATTTTCAAACTTAATGTATAAATCACCCAGGGATCTTGTTAAATCCATATTGTGAAAAAAAAATGCATATTCTAGCTCAGATGGTCTACTGTAGTACCTGAAAGTCTAAATTTTGAGAACCTCCATTTCCCCCCACCAATAACTACCCCTAAAATTCTTACGGAAATCCCACTCAGGCAAGCTCTCTGATCTTCCTTCTTATCTTTGGTACAGTTCTTTCTCGTGCAGACCTACTCAGCTACTCTGACTTCCCTCTGTCTTCCTATTGCCTCATTGCCCAGATTCTGCACAGCACAGAAGACAAGAAAAGGAAGGAAGCAGTTGCAGAATTCTCATTCAGGGTGGATTAAGGGAAGAGTCTATAGATATTCACTTGTTAGTACTTTTGTTCCCATCCCATAGTACAGTAATTGTGGTCACATGGTGATGGGAATTTTTTGAGGAGAAAAACTTGAGCACATTTACACGCTGAAGGAGCAGGGCCGATGAAGGAGAACAATGTGGAATTTAATGAAGAAATCTGGAATGAGTGATGGAGTGAGGCATCAAGGTGATAGGGGACAGTGGCAGGGACAGGGGACAGGTCCATCACACAGGAGAGGGGAAATTTAAGGAGGAAGGAAGGCCTCATCTTCCACTAAGTGAGTTTGGAAGACAGAAAGGATGGTACAAGCTGAAATCTCTGGCAGCCAAAGAGCCCAAGGAAGACACTGAAGGCCTCTGTTCCCCCTATGAAACTGAGAGGCAAGGTCACTGTGGCGAGAGAGGAAGACAGAAGGGTAGATTTAAGGGAAGAGGGGAAATACGAACTGGTTACTAAGGAGATGGGAGAAAGACTGGGCCACATGGAAGGATTTCTGGCAGTGCCAAGCCCTGGGAGGTTAAAGAGCATGAATTTGTAGGTGATGCCCTTTTCCTTAGCAAATTTCCTTAGCAACACTCATCTGCCTGAGTAGAAGTGGCTGAACTGCCCCAGGGCTGGAGTGCTGAGGTGGAGGGAAAGAAAGACAATGTGATATGAAGGCAAAGGGGAGAAATGAAGTGACAGACCACAGGAGGAAAGGAAGTCAATTCAAAGGGAACAAACAGTGGGAGCCAAACGAGCAGTTCTGAAACCAGAAGTCACCCTGGGGATAAAAACGTCTGTTAAGGGAGAGAATGAGCTGCAAGGGTGGGATGTTGTTGTCAGAATGGAATCTGGATATTAAGCTTCAGAATCAGGGCAGTTCTGAGTGTTAGATCCAGGCCTGGGGAATGAAGTAAGGCAAAGGTGAGGGTCATAAAACAATGGTGGAGCACGGGGGAGGCTGGCTCGGTCGCAGCATCTGCCGGCTGTGTGCTTTACACAACACATCCAGGTAGAAAGCTGTGGCCACTGCCCTGCAGGAGCCATCGCACACCCCAGGGGCAGACAAAGGAAAGGCAGATGTCTAACTAGAACGCTCTGAGGTAGGGGCACCTGGGAGGTGTGGGTGTAGCTGGATGGGGAGTTAGGTAAGAGACAGTCATGGGACTTCCACCTTTGCACAGGGGCCCAGGAGGAATGAATTTTGTGCCCACTATCAATGACTCATCATGAAAAGGATGGACTCACAAAAGGTGAAGGAGGGAAGGGAACTAATTCCTTCTGAGGCCTGACATGCGCCCAGCACTGTGCTAAGCACTTTATATGCAAATGAATTTTCTCATTCTCTCCAAACAATTCAATCTACAGACATTTCTTAGTATTTGCCAGAGTAAGTAACTTGCCTCAGAACTTACAACTATGAAACCAATGAGCCAAAATTCCAAGTGTCCAACTCTTTTGTATTTTTCCATTTTGACTAAAGAACAAAAGCAGAGGTCTGAGAGGCTGAGAGAGGATTCAGATTCAGATTCAAACACAGCCTCTGCAAAGTGCTTTCTCCTACATTAACTCATTGGCCCATGTTTCAGAGGTGGGTTGAGATCAAAGAAACACGGTCTAGCTGAAAAAGAAACACAAAATTACTCAAGATCTTAACTTGCATTTCTCAAGCACCATATAGGGAATAGATGCCTCTAGACAACATTTTTTTTTTAATCCTTCTTTCCTCTCTCATCTACTTCCATCACCCACCACAGTCCACCCGGTCCTCGCTCTGCTCCCAACTTCTTAAGAGAACTTCTCTCCTGAATTCCTCCCTCGGTCTGCACCTTGCTCTTCTCCCTGTAACTCGAGGGCACTGTGGGTAGCACAGCCTCCATAATGGGCAAAGGAAGGGGAGAATTTGAAAACGTACATGCATTAATAGTTGATGTCTTGGAATAGGTACTCTCCTGTTTTCTAGAGGAAGAAACTGAGGCACACAGCAGGTGACCTGCCCACCATCACGCAGCGACTTTGAGGACTTCATCACTGAACTCAGCCTTGAACTTCTAGAGCACTACCTTGAACTTCTGAAGCTGACACCATGTAATTTACTGTTTCATTTTAGTCTGCCCTGTGTTATTCTTGTTTCGTTCCTAGCTGTTTTGTGTTCATTTGGAGTAGCTCTCCTTAGCCTTGGGTTTCTAGTATAATTATTCCACCACTGTCTCCTTAATTATGTGGCTGTTGTCCTTCAATTTTTATTTTCCTGTATCTGTATCATTTATTCTGAGCTTTGTCCAATCTTTTCTCGGAAAGAAATGGAGTATAAAAGTGTAAGCAAATAAAATATGATTTCACATGTATTAATATTACACCCCTGGCTAGACTGTGAGCAACTTGATGATAGGAATTGTGTTTTAGACTTCATTTGATCCTAGCCCCCTAATAACTAGACGAGTACCTGGCAGGTGCTCCACAAACCATTATTTCACAAATACTTTTAATTGATTAAGGAGAGTGAGAGCTAGCATTTATTGAATACTTACTCCCTATCAGATACTCTACAAACAATATGACTTTTCAAACACACCAGAAACGAGGTGTTATTATTCCTGTTTCAGTAGACTGACAACCTAATCCTGGTTTGCTTGAGACATTCTTGGTTTTAACAGCGAAAGTCTGCATCCCAGCCAAACCCAGGATGGTTGGTCATTCTATATTTTAGCCATGAGGGTGCTAAGTTTCAAAGAGATTAGTTATTTACCTTGTCTTAAAAATTCAAATCCACATCTGTCTAGAGTATGGAGCCAGTGTATTAACAGGACAGATTGGTGTACTGGAGAGAAAGAAAGTGGGGTTGGCCAGGGCACTCTAGTCCAGATGCGGGCACATCCCAGCAAGTGGCCCTGGGCACAGTTGCGAGGGCAATGAACAACAGCTATAAAGTCCTATGGAGGAGGATGGGATGGATTAAAGAGCAGCAAGTGGCAAAGCTTTGAGCTGGTTTGAGGGTTAACTTCAGAGGAACAGCGCTAAAAGGCAAAAGGGCAAGCTCAGGTGAATTCTTGCTCCAGACAGGCCTCCTTGGACCTTTTGTTGCAGTCACGAGGCTTTGTTCCCTGCTGATCGTATCAGACTTGATTCTAGCCGGTTGCATCAGCTGACACTAAATTTGCGACCCAACAGAGTAACAAATGAGTAATTCGGGCCTGATCATTAGTCCCTGCTTACTACTCACATGCCAAATATTTATAGAACAGAATGCAGCCTTTAGAGCTGACAGTAGAGAGCCCATTAGCTCCCCCTGCCGTCCTCCTTCCCTCCGGCAGGCAGAGAATCGCTCAACCTTGAAGAAGGGAGACCAGCTGAAGACTTGCAGCCCTGTAATGAGGCTCACATTTCCATTCCAAGCTTAGCGGCTCTCTACGAATCTTTCCTGTATTCTACAGTTTTGCCTATTCAAGTTCTCTGTTTCCAAGTCTCTACCTCACTTCGAAGCACAGAAAATGAGGCCCTTGTGGTACTGAAGATCTGAAAACTGCAAATTCCATGACTGTCCTCAGCACAGTTTCGGATGCTTCCCAGCCGATGGGATAACACAATCAAGCGCTTTCCTGGGACTCAGGATGGCCAACGGCTGAATGTGCTGAGTCCCACAAATCTCGTAAATTCCCGTCACCAGAGCTCCTTCTCTTTGCCTGGAGCTGGGTACACAAGGTGGAATGGTGCAGCCATGTCCTCACAGAGCTCACAGGATATGCAGGTGCTCACAGTCTTAAGGCATTTGTGAAGAAAAAAATATCATTATGGTTTATGTTCCTGATGTGGCTGAAAAGCAATTTGATGTCCTTTGAAAGGACCAGATGATAATAAAATGGAGCAAGACAAGGACATGATAGCCAGCTATCAGTTCAGAAAAATATTTTCAGAACAAAATGATCAAGAAAACATGTATTATGGCCTTGTGTGGATGACACCAGTGAATTCAGCCTCGTATTCTGATTTGAGAGCCAGTATTTTTCTGGATTCCTGTTTTTTGTTTATATATGACTTTACCCAAACATAACAAATTTAAAATTTTAAGTGTTTTACACTCTAGGGCTTACTAGCTGAATAATCCTATGATTCTCCATCTCATGCTGAATCTGCCACTGACTCTTGGTCTAGGATTTTTGTCAGTATGTTTATAAATCAGATTTATGTATTGTCATAAAATTTAGATTACATTTTTACTCTTAGAATAAGATAATTAACTGAGTTTTTTTTTTAAAGCACTAGGCTTACCTGATTGAGAAAAATGAACTCTTTTCTCAGACCAGTTTTATTTGCAATTCTTTGAGCAATCAGAAGTTTAAAAGTCAATTTATGGGTCTGGATTTGAGAGTTTGTTACTTTTAATTAGGCACATAAATCCACTTACCTCATTCTGCATCACAGCTGTATGTGCGCCCAGCCTTGCTCTATTGAAGAACAGATGTAACATGTATTTGACTAGTAAATCCACCCTTGGTGACTTAACAGATAGCTGCAATCTATCAAGTCTGGTCAGAATATCAATGTTTCAGGTTCTCTTTAATGTGGATAAAAGAAACTTGGTTAATAATTTCTTTATGTTAGGTTAGATTTACTTTGGGAAGCATGGCATTATAACAGGCTTTCAAAAATATTTTTTTATTTTAAATACCCTGGAGAGAAAAATGTATGTCAGAAAAAATACTAAAGTTACTTTAGGAGGTAAGAAGAGGAAGAGAACATTTTTCTTTATCTATAACCCAGCTCTGAATTCTACCCAGCCCACTTAAATATGTGTCTTTGGTTCATTTAATTAAGGCCAGAAAATAAGCCACTGGCTTGCTATTTGAACTTCTCTGTGTGAGTGTGTGTGGTGTGTGTGTGTGTGTGTGTGTGTGTGTGTGTGTGTGTGTGTGTGTGTGTGTGTGTGTGTGTGTGTGTGTGTGTGTGTGGTGGGGGCCTAGGCGGGGTAAGGGGAGCAAGGGGCGGGGCTAGCCAATGTGTTTGCATTAAACCCATGCTGAAAAACAATGTGCAGAAGAGACAAGCTCCCTTTTAAGATAATGGATGCTTTTTTGTGCTATGGAAGAGAAAACAATTCATAAGAACTTTGCTCTTCCAGATAATGTTCCTTGGAGTTCTGCAGGGAACAGGGAAAGCTGGCCTATCATAGGAAGACAGTTTTCATCCTTACAACTTCCCTACATGTCAGCCTCCTTTATGTCTTCCCCCAGATGGCCAAATCTCTTTCAGGGTTGTGAGGCATTGTTCCCAAAGCAAGAAGCAATTCTTTAGAACTGAGCATCATCAACTCTGAGGTTTAGAAAGTCAGCTAATAGAGATGTAAAATGCAAAGGTAATATGGAATGACCCCAAAATCTCTATTAAAGTTTCAAAGAGAACATTCCACATCAGGCCATTTCACAGGACAGTGTTGAACTCCAAAGTCTATCATATCAAGTCATACTGGTTTCAGCTTAGAGAGAGTGTCTGGTGTTACTGATGCCAAAGATCCTGTGCTCAAAACACAGTGGCTCTGGCCAGTGACTATCTTGCGCATGCTGGGTCCCAGGGTGAGTTGTGTGACGTGGATGAAGAGTTGGTCCTGAGAGAGAGGAAGGTGGAGGGCAATTGCTGTTCTTGAAGACCTACTGTATTCCAGGCCCTGCGCCAGGCACTGAACGTATGTAATTCCTCTTCATCTCAGCACAAATATGGTTTGCTCCAAACAAGACTGACAAAGGGAAAGAAGCTGTGTGGGCTATTAGAGGTTTCAAAGTGTTACATACAAACCTTGGTATGTGATCTCACATGCCTGTCTTGCTCGTAGCTGGATCCACAAGGCCTCACATGTGGTAGAACACAGTAAATATTTTTGAATGGATGCACATTTTAAACATTTAAACCCATTCCCCCTTCAGGAAAAGAAAACCCTACACTTTGTTATATAATTTCAAAACAGCTAAATAGCTTAATAAAAAATTAATGCAATGGAAATTTTAAACAAGGTTTTTCAAATTACACATATCCTACTCTTTGCTATGCCTCCAAAGGGGATCTACCTCACTGGTAGAAAATGACTGCCTTAGAAGTAGTGAGGTATGGAGTTTAAAAATGAGAGGAAGTACACAAGGAAATAAATGACAGATGCACACAGCAACTATGCAAAGAGTTATCTGCTGTGGGGCATTTATGTAGTCAAAGTAGAAACAATGACTGGAGACGTCCATAACAAGTCATGTGACATTCACATACTAGAATATTCTACGTCAACTAAAATCAAGATTTTAAAGATATTTAATGACATGGAGAAATACTATATAGTTTTAAGTCAAAAAGAAGGATTCAAAACTGTGTACTTTCACTGCTGTGATACATATTTATTATAAGTTCATGGGAAAATTCTAGAAGGAAATACACCAAAATGTTAGCTGTGATCATATGTAGATAGTGGATTTTAGTGATGTTTAATTCTTCTTAATATCTGTCGCTATTTTCTATTATTTGTATCATACACATGTATTACTTAATTAAAATAATAATTTTAAGTTTTGTTTTTTTCTTTTAAAGAAGAGGGCTTTGATAATAGAACCATGGAGATATAAAATATGGGGTTACTTTTCCCTGGTGCTGCCATCTGCTCTAGGGAAATGGAAAAAGAAGTTTTTGTACCAAAGGGAATGACTCTTTTTGCTGAGTGTTTAAAGGGCTTCTCCCCTTAATCAGGCCTACGGTCCCCATAGTCAGCCAGTTTGCTCATTTGACTCAGTAATTTTTGTCTTCATGGTTTTCCACATTAGCCCATGCATTAGCTGCTCTAAAACCTACCTTTGTATTCTGTGGGAAAGGCTCCAACAGTTAGAAAAACATTTCTGTAAATAGTGTCATGTATTTACTCAAAAATCATTGCAGACCTCACCCCCCCCCAGGTGCTGTGATGGGCAGCGAGGAAAGACCCATTTCGTTCTGAGGTCTTTATTTCACTCGGTAGGTGCGGGCTTGAAAGGCTAGCTATTCACTTCTTCCCAAGTGCTCCCACAGTGCGGGGTGTGGAAGCAGAACTACAATCACAAAGAAAGGCTCACCAGAAGAGGGAAAGCCTACCTTCCCAGCAGTGTGAGACCTTGAGGACATTATGCTGAGCGAAATAAGCCAGGCAGAGAAAGACAAATACTGTGTGATAACACTGATATGTAGAATCTAAAAAAGACAAACTCAGAGAAATAAAGTTTTAAAATAGTAACTGTTAGAGGCTGAGGGTGGGAAAATGGGGAGATGTTGATCAAAGGGTATAAGCTTCCAGTTATAAGATGAAGTTCTGAGGGTCTGATGTACATCATAGTGACTACAATTAACAATACTCTATTGTACACTGAAAGTTGCCAAGAGAGTATATCTTAAATTATCTCAACACACACACACACACACACACACACATACACACACGCACACACACACACACACTTACCTACGTGTAACCTTAATTCTGTGAGGTAACAGCGATGTTAACTAACCTCATGGTGGTATTCTTTTTGCAATATATATGTGTATCAAATCATCACATTATATGCCTTAAACTTCTACAATGCTCTATGTCACTTACATCTCAATAAGCTGGGGGGGAGTTTTTTTTTTTTAATAAAGGAAAGGTCAGCTCAGATGAGAATTAGTTGAATCAAAAGCTCTGCCTCCTCCTGTAGGCAGCTGGGGTCTGCCTGGTGGGAGTTCTACTGATGCCAGGTCTTGCTCTGCTCACAGAGTCCTGGGCCAGAAAATACCAGAAAGAGCCCCCAGGTCCTCAGGAAAACCTTCCAGGCCTGGATGGGCAGATTCCCTGTTGAGAGGAGCCATGTGGGAAAGGAAGAATTGAGCGTTACATTGAAGAGAAATATTTTTAAATTGTTCTGCTTCAGCCAGAATGACCTCAACTATGACAATATGATACTGATAATAAGTAAATAGATAAAGGCAGCTACAAAGAGCCAGTGTGCAGCCCTGCCCCCACCACTTGCCCTGTGACCTCTCTCAGCCTCAGAGACCTTGTCTGAAAATGGGGGTAATAATACTCCTCTTGTGAGGTTGTTTTGAGAATTAGAAATAAAATCTGTAGTATGAAGGATACACTCCCTCACAAATATTAGGCATTCAATCATGATTGATGTGAACCTGCACTGCTTCATACTTTTAGAGTTACTTAACCTTTATATAGCAAAGACTTTTTTTAAACGGGAGACGAAACACAGCTAGATGACAGACAGGAAGGTAGAAAGAAGCACGCATCAGGGTCTGTTGGGAGGGTGGAGTGTACAGAACCAAGACCTTGAACCTCAAATGAGTGCTAGAGCTCCCCCTTCAGGCAGAGTTCAGCGAGTGTTAGTAGGATTTAGGGGAAGCTTAACTGAGACACACAGCCAGGGGAAAACCCAACATCCTTCTTGTTTGGTTTAGATTTTCCTATAAAAAAGAAAGTACTACTTATCCACCCACATTTGCATTTTTGCTAAAATTACCATATTAATATTAATATATGCATATTACCATATCTGATTAGATTATACACAATTTAGTGCAAGTTTTTTTTTTAATGCCAACATCTATTCACTAACCAGGGATATTAATTAGTGCTTTTTTTTTCTTTTCACCCAAAGCTTAAGTAAAACTAACTTACTCTGAAATCTTGTTTGCCTTAATCAGAACCCAAATTGCCATCTCTCAAAATCACCACTATCATTTCTATTTCACAAATATGCAGCAAGCATTTATTGACAATTAACTCTGCATGCAAAATAAAAACATGATGCCAAAAGTTTAGGAGCACACAAGCAATATATAAAAGTATAAGCAGATTCCTGCCCTCAGGTGTGAAGACAAATAAAAAGACATATAAAATGGGTAAATAACAAGCAAGAAAATAATTGTGAGCCTATCTACACTGGAGCTCATGCTTCATTCAAACTTCCACCCCCATTCTCAGTACCTTGTACAGGTTATGTCATAGCACAGGGGCTCAGCAGATGTTTAGCAAATTAAACTGGATGTCATGATGATAGAGAGAATTAATACCAATGACCATAGAAAAAAATTCCCTTTCCCTGCCCTTTTTTCTCTTTAACACTTTCTACCTTCTAACATGCTATCATTTATTTTATCACTTATGTCCACCTCTAAATCTCTAAACCAAAGATTCTGTCATTTTATTCTCTGCATATCTACAGAGTTTAGGCTTTTGTCTGGAATGTCATGGTCACCCAATAAATATTCATTGAATGAATAAATGAATATTTCAGCCATAATTTATCAAGAAGGTGTACCTAGGTGAGTTTGAGGTTCCTGGTGTCTTGTGGAATTTCAGGTTCACGTCTAACAAACCACAAGATGAAATACCAAAAATGTACCGGGGTATTTTTTGCAGCTTTGTTTATAATTGTGGCAAATTGGAAACAATTTAGAAGAGGGAATGGCCACACAAATTATGGAACATCTCAATAATATAGTATCATATATCTATTAAAATAGCAGCATAGGTCTATATTCTTTTGGAAAGATATTTATGATATATTAGAAGTGATAAAATCACAAAATAATGGGGGCTGGAGGTATTTGAACAAAGAAAAAGTCTGGAAAGATTTCCATAGACTATTACTAGGTGGCAGGATTCAGGGTGGGATTTCCATTTTGACTTTAAAACAGCAACAATAATAATAAACACATGTATGCATCATTTTAAAATCAAACTAAAAAAGTTGTTTTCATTTTCTGAAAGAAGCTCTCTGGGGATCCCATCCCGCAACAGTCCCAGGAGTGTAGAAATGATCTTCCTGGGTCCTGACGTGGCTGGGCACCCACCCTGCTTCTCCGTACTTCCCAGTGGCTCCTGGGTGACATAAATTATAGTTGACTGTAACTGATCCAGCCAGCCCAGGATTAACTTGAGGAGGTATTGATTTCAGATGGTGATCAAATTTAATAGCCAGTGGTCATTACAGAGGTTTCTCTCTTCATCTTTCTTCTTGACAAAGATGCCTTAGATTGCCAACTGAACTTTGATCAATGAAATCCCCCAGAACTGCTGTCTCAGGTTCTGACAGCAAGATTCCATTCCCTACTGGGAGAACCAGCCCAAAATTCCACCCCTAAAGGATCAAATTGACAGGGCCATGATCGGGTTTGTAATAGGAGAGCTAAACAGAAGCTTTGGCTGAGTGACTGTGTGTGGAAGTGACTGTAACGGGGGCTGGGGTAACTAAGGCGTACTCCCTTCACCCAAGGCCCCCAGGGCTGTCCTGGTGACACACATGTCCTCCAGGCTTGGTGAAAGCTTCCAAACCACCAGCTCTTTATGCTGGTTCTGGTACCAGTCGGGTGTTTTCCTTTAGAGATAAAGTGTGTACTGGTCCAGAGATCTGGGGTGCGGCGGGGTAGTAGGAAGTAGGAAGAACATAGACCTTCACAGTCAGGCTGGCACAGGACAAGGTCTTACATCCTCTTAACTTTAGTTCTCTCATCCACAAAGTTGTGTTGTTAAAACAAACTTCACACAGTTTTAAAGAATACACGAGATTACAAAATGAGTAGTCAGTGCATGGCACAAAGTAGGGATTCAAAAACTGTTTCTATCAGTGTCTACGGATGTCTCCATCTAACTGGAATTTCCTACACAGATAATGAAAACTGTTTCTCTACACACAACACTTCTGAGGGTTTTCCACAGCAAGCAATTCTCTAGTTCTCAACAGACACCAACTGGGTGCTGTGCAATTTAATGCAGTCCTGACACTAACTACCCAGAGTTAGTGCAGATCCCACAGTTTAAGGGCTCAGTCCCACACTTCAGCCTGCCTTCCACTTCAGACATCAGCTGTAAGGGGGTCCCCAGATTACTCATATTTCTGTCCAATTTAGCTACAAGTGAGGGGTTCCGTGACCCCCTCCTCAGGTTTGATGGTGTGCTATAATGGTTTACCGAACTCAGGGAAATACTTTACCAGGGACAAAAACCCAAAAATCAAATATATATTTCTCACTATATACCACAATACCATAATGGGCCTCAAAACCTAGGACAATAAAATTATCCTAGTTTCTCATAGCCTAAATATTTGTTACTTGACTTATTTAGTGGCTATTAAGAAAAGAGGGAAGGACAATGTATTGCGATCACATGAAGTGCCAGACCCTCTCCTGGATGCTATGCTTACATCATGCTCTCATGACTCAATGCTACTGTGTGAAACCCATTCTACAGATGAGGTCCACAGAGGCTAAGTGATTTGCCCAAGATCATGTAAGTGTTTGAATTTAAGTCTATGTGCTCCCAAAGCCCATTTTTGAAAACTCTAATTAGGTTGCTTTAAGTGAAAGAAATAGCATGAAATCCCTGTTATCCCATTATTTTGGGGGTCAGGGATGGCCATCCTCTAAACAGATGTGGTCAAAGTCCAATTTTACTTCAGTCATGAATGCCCCAAATTATTCAGCTGGGGACTGGGTCTGGCTGGGTATATAATATGTGATAATCACAACAGTAGCTCATTTTAGGACAACTTCCCATATGTCAGGCTAAGTGCATTATATGCCTTACAAGGATTCTCATTGCACATTTCACAATAAGTGCATGAAGTAGGTATTACTATGAAGTGGACATTATTACCCCCATGTCACAGGTAAGAAAACTGTACAATGAGGCTAAATAATGCACCCAAACAGCAGAGCCTAATTTCAGGGACTCACCACTAAACTACCCACCTCCCATGGAAAGAGACATTTTGTGCAGACTGGTGGCAAAGCTCCAGGCCCAGTCAGAGCCCACATGCCAGAATTCCATGGCTGGCAGCAAGCAGAGAGGCCAGCCCACAGTGAGGACCCAACTCCGAGGACTAAGCAGTGCCTGTGCCACCAGGTGCCAGGGCGGCCTCAAGATCTGTCCCCAGAGGTCTGTTCTCAGATCTTACCCTCTAGAGCCTAGCGGCCAGGGGGAAAGCCCTGAAGTGGAGCCGGAGCCCAGCCCTTCAGCCTGGCCTCAGGTGGAGAGCAGGGCCAGGCCAGTGAGCGCCTCTGAGCTCGGAGTGTCAAAGAGGGACACAGCAGGGAGAATTTGGCTGAGGCAGAGGCTTAGTCACCTGCTCTAAAGGAACTTTTGGGGACCGTGACTCACCAAGCAACACCATTTTACTTGTGGAGCAGCTATGCAAATTTTCCTCCACAAAAAGAAAAATCTTTGTCAGACTAAGACAAGACACAGACAAAATAATTCATATAGGAGACAGGAGACTTTAAAAATATAAATTAAATTTCACAGGAGGAAGGAAAGTTATATAAAACTACACTTCAGTATTTCCTATTACTGTACAGTGTAAAATGTTACCTGTTATAAAACATGGAATTATTTTTCCAAAGGCTCACAGCACACAGGAAGATTCTCTGGTGAACACCCGCATGCAGATAGTGTTATTTTAAAAATACAGCTTGTAAGTGAATAAAGAACAAGGCTTGCTCTCGGGTCTACACAGACTAGCCTTCATTTCTGCCACCTTGACAGAGGATGTTATCTTACAGGGCCAGGACTGGTAAAGCAGGTCTGGTTCCCTACTACAGTAGCCTTCCATTTTTTCCAATCACACAGCGCAGCAGTAAACATCTGGGGACATGCACCCAATATGTTTATTTACCTATAAATTACAGATAAATGTACCTCTATCATTAACTAATGTCTGAAGCTTAGTACACACGTAGCATGAAGTTCATCCGAACACCAGTGGACATAAAGTCACTGTCCCCTTGACAATTTCTAAATTTGTTTTGCCCACTTCTTGCCTGAGCTGATGGTCACTGTTTCTAGTCTCATAGGATGTCTGACAACAAGCATGTATCAGTAGGGACAGTGCCATTTCCTTGCTGTTCCCTTGGATTTGCACTATTGGCGTTCTCACCCACACATCCCTTCTTTCCCTACAGGATTCTGCTCAAGCCCCTCCCCCATTTTGTGAGGGTTCATTTAGTTAAAACAAAATAATATGATCTGCATGCACATCCTCTCAGGGAGCACAAATGAGCTATAATTCTCTGAAAGCAAAGTGAAGGGAGGTCTGATGGCCAATGTGTATGAGTGTGAGTGTGTGGGTGTGAGTGTGACACTCAGAGCGCCACAGGACACCCCCTAAGGTCTGTATGTGACGTGAGACCAACAGACATACAGACCAACCGAGCTTGAAAGTATCAATCTGTATATTAAATTTAAATAGTTTGCCTCCTTTCTTATTTGTAGGTAAGATATTAGCAGACGTGCCAATATTTTCTTCCTGTATCCCCCATACATCATTTTCCTTCCCTGAGATGCCCACTCTCCACTCCAGAGTCCCAGGGATAATCCTCATGGACTCAGGAGCTCTCATGGCCATGTCTGTGGGTAGATTTGCAGGGTTTTGATCCTCCTCTGAGTCAGGTCACCTACAAACAGACCACATACCTTTCACCGTAGTGACAAAGCCTCCATTGGGAAGATTTTAGAAGGGAAAGGAAGTGATGCACAAAACTTTCCATCAGCCCTCCCTTTAGCCCCAGGACAGCCCCTACACAGGTTCTGGTCATTGTCAATATAGTGGTTCTGGACCAAATGACTTCCCTGGAAAAGTCCATTCATCAGGCAAATGAAGAAATAAACAAATAGCCATGCATGATTGAAAAAGGGAGACAATGGGATTTTTTTAAGGATTCTGTTCATTTTCCCCTCTGGTCTTGTGATGTAGTTGTGCGTCATCTTACTCCATGAGCCATGTCACCAGGGACTGTAATAATTGGTGTTTTTGTGTTTGTCCCCTTCACTAAGTTGTAGGTCTCTTAGGGCAGGACAGTTTTGCAGCCTCAGTGCCCAGAATGGTACCTGGCATAGTAGGTGCTCAGTAAATGTTGTTGTATGAATACACTCTTGGACATAATAACCTGTGAGGATCAAAGGAGATGTTGTAAGTAAAGCACATAGCACAAGGTAATTGCTCAATGAATACATAATAATTGCATAAGACAATATAATTGCTCAGTCAGTGAGCAAGTTTATTATATTTTTTAACAGGACTTTGTAAACTACAAAATGATATGTTAACATATAGTTTTCAACTCCCCAGTTTCTGCTGTTGAAACTAAGCTCCAGCGAAGTATCAAGAGTCTTGAGTGCGCGCAGGCCCTGTTGGGGTAACGAAGGCACTGGGTTCCGAGGCCTTGGCTCTGAACTGAGAAAGCCACTTCTAATTAGAATGGAGGTTACCCAGGTAAGGTGTAAGATAGATAATTTGATTCCCTCTACTGCTGCACTCCAGTTCTGAGATCAACTTTACAACATCCTTCCTAGGTCATCTGGTGCTCCTGAATCTGCTATTATTCTACCAAAAGTCTAACCTATAGCCCATTATGCACTGAGATTCCTTCCAGACATTTCCACACCCCTTCAACAGCCTCTTCAAGAGCAATCACTAAGCATTCGGCTCCTGTCTCAGAAACACTCTCCCTCACACAGCAGTGATAAAAAATCCCTTTCCATCCACCCATCCAATAAATAATGTGTTTTCTCCTATACCTACTGTGTACTTGGTGTTACTGTAGGTGCTGGGTATAAAGCAGTGAACAAAACAGACACAAATTCCTGACCCCATAGTGCTTGCATTCTAAATAAAATAAACAAGTAAAACTTCTAGTGCTGGACAATGGTAAGTGCTAAGGAATAAAGTTGGACAGGGAATTTGGCGGGACTGGGGGAGGGCTGCACTCATTAAAAGGTGGTTTCACTGAGAAGGCAACGTGGGTACAAGGACCTGAAGGAGAGGATACAGCCAGGAGGATGATGGAGACAGAGGGAATGAGACAGCACAGGGACCGGGACTGCAGGGAGCCTGCAACCAGAGGAGTAGAGACTTTGGGGATGAGTATGGCAGGAGGCGACCTCAGAGCTAGATCCAGCAGGGGTGTGGGCTCTGTACTAACTGTCTTATGGTCTGAGTGAGATAAGAAGCCAGAGGAGGTAGTGCGACATGAACTCACCTATGTTGCACCGTCAATCATGCAAGCTGCCAAGCCAATAACAGACTCCGTGGGAAGGCGGGACAGTGGGAAGCAGGAAGGCCAGGTAGGGGATGTTCCAGTAACCCAGGTGAGAGACGATGAGGCTTGGCCCATGGGGTCCTGGTGGAGGTACTGAGAGGTGGCCAGATTCTGGATATATTTTCAAGGTAGAAAATGCAAGATTTCCTGAAAGATTAAGTGTGGGGGTGAGAGAGAAAGCACCCAAAAATGAAGGCTTTAGATGAGACACTACCCTTTAGCCTCATAGAGAGTTATGAAATATGTGTTCTTTGCAGCTTTTGCCCTAAACCAAAGCCAATTTTCTAAACTTAGTCTTTCTTTTTTAACCATTGCTCAAGGCATGCATTTCTTGAAAAGTATGTGTATTTGAAGTTTCCAAATAGTCTAACAGTACATAAAATATATGAGCTGTGCTGCTTCTCTGCAATGAATATCAATCTCTAAAACTCCCGCTTCCCACAGAAATTCTATCAGCAAAATTAGAAGTGCAATTTTATTCTTCCTCAGTTGTCTGATTAAGGTTTCATTTAAGCCTAGGGCTTATTTTTGAAAGCCCTATAAACATTTTACACACTTACGCATATATATTACCAAAGTCATTCAGAATTCAGCCTACAGTAAAATTAATTACCGTGTCATGAGTCTGTCACATTTCAAGAGAAATAAATATTTACTCAGACCTGATTCAATGTCACTTTGAAATGAAACAATATTGGCAGCAAATTTCTTGGCATTACAATACATCCTTTGGTTGGAAAATTTCCAATAAAGATTTTAGAAGACCTCTTTCAATACGCAGAAAAGATAATAAATCAACACTCATATCTCTCAAAACTCCATAGGCCCATAAAACCCACATGCTTTTCCAGTTCCTCCTGGGACTATACCATGAGGCTGGCAGCAGCAGAAACAGAAGCCAAGCCCGGGAGTGCGAGAAACGGCTAAGCGTTTAGGAGACTGACTGTAGGAAAGCTGCCATGATAGCAGGAAGTGAAGTCCGGGCAGACGGAGGCAGTGCAGGCATGCCAGGCTGGGGCTATGGAAGCCAAGATCTGAATGCAGTCTGTGTCCTGAAATCGAATCCAAAACTCACCAGTGGTGGCCTGAAGGCAGGTGACATGGTCTCACCCGATGGAGTGAATTCAAACCCAACTCTGCCACTCGGGTACTATGTGACTCAGGTGAGGGAATTGCTCTGTGCCTCAGTTTCCCCATTTGCTAAAAAGTGCCAGCTTCATGGTTTGTGAGGAAGATTCCATGTAAGAACTTCAAACAAGGCCTAATACACAATATATTCTTGGTGGAGTATATGTCTGGCATATATATATATAGACAGATATAGATAGATGGATCTGTTCATATACACACACACACATATATGTGTGTATGTATAGACATATTGTGTATATAGTATATGGACATACACACACATTTAATATAGTGTGTACAATTCCTTCAAGTCAAAAGGACTGGATTTGAGTCCCCAGCTCTGTCACTGATTATCTTGTCTCCTTCCCTCAGTTTCCTGGGGATATGAATGGCAATCTTGCCTGGAGCTTGTGAAGATTAAATGAGATAATGTGAAAGACTTCTGCAAAGTTTACAGGTGTGGGCTGTTATCACGAGGTCTATTCTACTCTTCACTCATTACTATCCACCTCTCCATCCTAGAGGGTCTGACTCTTTCTGGGTGGTCTGGACTTCATGGACCTGGGTCTTTGGCCTGCCACCCAACCAGTCACGGCAATGACTGGTCAGCAAAGCCCTCACCCCAGGCCAGCTGACCACCTGACTCAGGTCCTCATTCAGAGCTGCTGTCCTTCAGGACTGCCTCTCAAGGAAGCACATAGGTCTTTACAAGACTGGAACTGAAATGTGTAGGTTGAACTTGCTCACACTGATAATTTAGGTCTTTGTGCCGTGTGCTTGGATGACTAAAATAAAAGCCAAAAGAGGAGACGAAGAGGCTGCTGAGCTGGGTGAGCTGAAGAGGTTACGTGTGGGGGAGGCAGCTCAGGGGAACCACCTGTGTTCCTCTCGCTTTGCTTTTCTGGTTCCACTGTCTTTAGCAGAAGGAGGAAGTTGTGCCATTTCCTCTTCCCCAAGGACAAGAAGGGAGAGTAGTTAAATGAAAAGGAAAAAAGACTTTAAGCCTGATCACATCTAAAATCTAGATCAACAGAGAACTGTGGAACCCCAACTATTTTTTTCAATCTATTTCCTAAGTTAGAAAAGGAGTTTTTCAGTCTTTTTTTTTTGGTGGGAAGGAGTGCAGGGGGGGGGGTTGGCTTCTTTATTTTCCACACTTAGCAGCTTTATTGGGGTGTAATCTATGTATAATACAATTCCCCATGACGCATGTATAGTTCAATGGTTTTTAGTTAACTTACAGAGTTGCACAACCATCACCACAATCCAGTTTTAGAACCGTTCCATTGCTCCAAATAATGATGTTTTGCCCATGTGCTGTGAATGCTCACTGCCACTCCTAGCCCCAGGCAACCACTCATCTGCTTTCTGTCTCCATTGATTTGGTTTTTGGAGAAATTTCAGATAAGTGGAATCATATACTATGTATTCTTTGTGTCTGGCTCTTTCTGTCAGCATAATATTTTTGACATGCATCCACGTTGCAGCATGCATCAGCGGTAGTGCCTTCTATCACTAAGTGGTGTCCCATTAAAGAAACGTACCACGTTTTGCTTACTCTTTCACCAGATGATGAACATTTGGATTGTTTTGTGGCTTCTTTTTTAAAATGTGCTATGTAAAGGAGGTTGATTCCATTTCTTTGAGCACGTCCTTGTTAATCTTTACTGGAAATATTCTTTTGCAATAAGAGCTAAGCTCCTTAAAACACATTCCACAGAGCCCCTGTGAAAATACAGACACTTTCTTCCAACGTAACAGAAAGAATGCGATACGATCCTAAACACAGGCACACCTCACAAGAGGTAAGCTCACATGCTAAAGCAAGGACACCAATCCTTTCCTAGTACCTGATGCTTGAAATAAAGGAATTTTCCAAATGGAGTAGCTACATAGGGCAATGACCTCCTTTGGGCATAGGATGTTTGCAGGTCACAGTCCATCACTACTGATCACAAGAGGGACCAAAATAAGGAGAGCAGGGGACCTAGGCCTCTCTCATCACACCAGCAGCAGGGGAGCAGGTCACATTCCAAAGGAGAAGGACCAAAGAGAAAGCCAAGAGTGTGGACCCCAATCTCCTATCCTCCCTCCAGAGGTGCACCCCCGATACAAAGGCTAATGTGCCTTGGCACTCTGGTCCTTGACTCATACTCAAGCCCCTTCTGCAAGCTGGGGGGTGAGGAAGATGGTGTTGCCAAAACATTGAGTTGACCCTAGAGGTTATGTTAGGAGCCAAAAGGTAGATCATTAGAAACCAATCCCTACTTCTGGAAAAATGCCACACAGGTTCTGCTAATAGAGGACCCTTCACTCAGTCAACAAATACGCACTGACTACCACCATGTACAAGTCAAGAACCCTGACAGGCACTGCGGTACAGAGAAGATAGAGCGCCTGGCCTCAATGAGCTTACTGTCCAGCAAGAGAGAGCAACTGATAAGCAAGTGAATGCAATCCTATAGAAAAGGTTATCCCAAAGCCCCATTAAAAGCACCCTGAGAACATGGAGATGAGAGCTAGAGGGAGTGTTACAGAACAGCTGGTATTCCATCAGAGCCTTAAAAATGGGAAGCTTATCAAACAAGGGGAAAAGGGGAGAGCAGTATTTAGACAGGCATTCAGGATGACTTTACATTATCACAGATAAAGCTGTAGTCAGCCAAGCTCACATCTGTACTTTTCCTGTAACCAAAGCAACATATTAGTTCTGAAATCTACCAAGAAGTCCTAGCAAGCTGCCTGCTGGCCATTCACAGTGGACCAGCCACTTTAGCTGTTTAACCACATATTTGGTGAGCCAACTCAGTTGGTAACAGAATAATGGGGAAAGGGATTTACTTTAGTGCCAACTTGGCCAAGTCACTCCTACTCCACTAAGGATGCTCTACCTGGGGCTTCACCTCTGACTCCTTGAACCTCTCCAGGGAGATTGTCACAAAGAGCATTGCTAAAATACTAGTTGATGCAACATTCTTCTGTGTACTGTGAAATGAAGCAGCGCTGGCTGGGAATAAGATGGGCACAGGCTTGACAATCACCAGGCATTCTCCCCACCAGCCTCTTCTAACCCTAGGAGCTAAGAGTAGCTGCTTTGGGGAACTTCTGGTTAAACAGGGCATTAGAGCACATGCTTTCATCTGTTTCCTACCAAAAGTCCGATAAGAATACAGTAGTAAAAAAGAGTTGTGGTTTTTTTATTGAAACATAATTGACATAATATTATATTCATTTCAGGTGTATAACATAGTGATTCAATATTCATATACATTACAAAATGTTCACCACAATAAGTAAAGTTACTGTCACTACACAAAGTCATTACAATATTATTGACTCTATTCCCCATGCTGTACCTTTCATTCCCATGACTTATTTATTTTATAACTTTTTGCTCCTCTTTACCTCCTATACCTATTTTGCCTAATACCCTCCTTCACCTGTGGCAACTACCAGTTTGTTCTCTGTATTTATAAGTCTGTTTCTGGTTTTTGTTTATTAGTTTGTTTGTTTTGTTTTTTTAAATTCACATATAACTGAAATCACAGGTATTTGTCTTTCTCTGACACGCTTCACTTAGCACACTACTCTCTAGCTCCATCAAAAGTTCTTTTTAACCTACAAAAATTAAGAGAATAGGGGAGGAAATTCAGCAGATAATAAATGTCTATAAAATTTTAGAAGCTGAGAAGCAGATGGACCAGAGGCAACTGGGATAAAAGCCAGAAAAGAGGGAGGAAGCCGGGAAGAAGCAAGCCTATCTGTACTGCAGATTCTAGAAAAGCTCAGGAATTGGAAACACAAGGGCTAGAAAAAGGACAAGTGATGAAGAGACTGAAAGAAGCAGTTAGGCCCACCCACTGTTCTTCCTACCTTGCCCAACCAGATAATTACTCTTTAGCCACCCCAGCAGGAGGATGGGGATTTATTCTCTGGAAAGGTGAACCAGTGAGGCTCCAAACTTGGAGATCCTGGGCCCAACTGATGATGGCTATTAGCCTCTATACTGGAAATGGGGACTGTGTGAAAGCCAGCCTACCAGAGCCCCCAGCCTCCTTCCCCTAGTCTGCTCCAGAATGCTTCAGGTAAGACTTCCTCTGGGGAAAAACTGACCAGCTCAAGTGAAAAGGTCTACAGATACTGACTTTGGGGGTCTACCCAAACTGCGCAGTGAAGCCCACTGGACAGTAAGCCCCTACTATGCACCCAGGGCTTTGTATGGTATTTTAGTGCCTTAAGATGCTGATTATGCCTTAGTGTCTTAAAGTTTTAATGTCTTAAAAATGGACAGTCAAAGATTACCAGAAATTTGAAGAATTACTATAATGTGAAAGGATTAAAAACAAACCACTAGACAAAGAAACTTGGAGGAAGAAGAGACAGTAAGGAGAACAGAAGAAAACATCCTGACATCTGTAAATATTATCCTGGGAGTAAGATAATTTGAATTTGAGAATAAGAAACTCTAAAAAATAAATATTCAGAAAATAATAAAGAGATTTTGGAAGTTAAAAATATGATTAAAAATGATTTGACTCAGTAGGAAAATTGGAAGATAAAATTGAGGAAATTTCCCAGAAAATAGAATCAAAAGAAAAATAAATGGAAAAGGAAAGATAAGAAGAGAGAATCCAGTGAAGATGAAAATCATTTGAATAATTAGGCATTCCAGAACAAGAAAGCAAAGAAGATAAAAAGGAAGAAATTAATGAAGAAACAATACAAGAAAACTTCACAAAACAGAAGAATATGGGCCTTCAGTCTGAAAGGGACTCTCAAATGTGTAGTGAATAAGAAAAAAATAAAAATCCCACATCAAGCTTCATAATAATGAAATTTCAGTACACCAAGGATAAAGAAAAAATCTTAGAATCTTCCAGAGAAGGGAAATTAGAAAAGGAATTACATACAAATTTCCAAAGTTGGTCAGGAATCAGAATGGCAGTGATCCTTGCGACTGAAACACTGGGAGCCACATGACAATGGAACACAGATTTCAAAATTCTGAAGAAAAAATATTTTCAATATAGAATTCTATGCCTATCCAAGCCATCGATAAAGTTGAGGATAGAAGAAAGACATTTTCTTATATGCAAGACCTCAAGAAATATATTTCCAGGCAACCTTTCTCAGGAAGCTACTAGAAAATGTATTCCACCAAAATATGGAAAGAATTAAAAAAGAAGAAAACCTGGGACCCAGGAAGTAGGGAAAGAACACACAGGAATAAGGCAAAGGGAATTCCCAGGATGTGGTGCTGGGGATTTTCAGCTGTGCAAATATGGAGATAAACCAATTAAGATATGAGCAACACACAGAGTTCAGTGAGACAGAAGGAAGAAGAGACAGAGGGAGGTAGGAAAGGACAGAACCCTCAACACTGGTCAGTGTATTGAGATCTTCCTCATTTCTGAGTGTGGGGATTAACCCCATGGTAGGTATAAGGAGTAAACTGAGCAAACTAAACATGGGGTGATTGTTAACTCCAGAAAAGAACAGAAAGAATAAAAAGGAAATGCAACTGGAATTCACCATATGATTCAGCTCTGACTATATAATATAATTCAGCTATAATAATGTAAACTCTGAATATTGACTTAAAGGGTGATTTAATGGTGTTGAGAGATGATGCAGGGGCAAGATTTCTGAGGAGGAACAAGAGAGAGCTAAATCTACAGATGCCATAGTAAAAAGTTGACAGGTTATATTTAAAGCAGAAAAAAAAAATAGTGATAACAATAAAAGCATGTTTTGAAGAAATATGGACGTAAATACCAGATTAAACACCTAATAGAGTTGAAAGGGAGTATGATATTTAATTTTATGTGTCATTTTGTCTGGACCACAGTGCCTAGATATTTAGCCAAAGATTATTTCTATGACGGTATTTATGGAAGAGATTAACATGTAAATCAGTGGACTTCGAGTAAAGCAGATTGTTCCCCATATGTGAGTGGGCCTCAGCCAATCAGTTGATCTGTTTGTCCTGTTTGCTCTGTCTCTCTAGAAAACCCTAACTAATACAGTAGATGTCACCTGGAATGGGGAATGGGTGGGGCACCAGGCAAGAGGTTCCTGGCTTTTTTGTTATGAACTTGGTTGGTTTTGATTTTTTATACTGTGTATATTTGTTACTCTGAAGAGAAAGGACTTAAAAGGAAAACAATTTTAAATAGTTAAAAAGATGACATATTTTATAATCAGGAGACCCTGGTTTAAACTCCATCTCTGCCGCTTACCGGCTGGGTGAGCTTGGACATACGTCTCTGAGCCTCAGTCTCCTCATGTGTAAAATGGGTTCTGGTGGGGGTCATCAGGAAGGTTAAATAAACCATTAACCGTAGAATACGGCGCGCCGCCGGTGCTTCGGGAAGGCTGGCTGATGTTAGGACGGAGATGCCTTTACTTGCATCTGTTTCTCCAGGCTGGGGGCTCGGGTGTGACTGTGATTTCCTCGGCATTATTGTTCCAATAAAATACACTGGCAGAAAAACTCATTCTCTTGGAAAAGAACATTTGCCCTTTTAATATTTTATTCCTGATGTGCTTTCTAAGACAATACTCTTCAATGTTACAGCTAAAACTCCCGGCGCAGCGCCGCAGTCCACGACCCCAGGTCAGCTCCAGCCCGCGCCTCTGCATCGATCTGCGGCGCGCGCTCCCGCGCCGGGCGGCTGCGCCGCTCAGCGTTTTCCTGCCCAGCACTTGGTGTGCACAAATGAAATCACTTCGAATGACCTGATGTGCGCTAATGCCACTTGGAAAACGGAATGAAGAGGCGAAGAGGTGAAGAGGCGAAGAAGCGGCCGCGTGTGAGGCGGGGAGAATGAGTGATCTCCGAGGCTGCATTTCTTAGGGGACAGTCCAGGACAATACGAGCTTGGAAGGGCGATTGCCACCCTGGAAGGTGTTGCGCTGTCAGGGAAACACGCCAACATTCCCAGAAGGACGAGTCTCTGCTTGCTTGTGAAATTATCAGAGGCGACCTCAGGCGGTGGTCGTCTTAGTCAGGGGCCCGGGTATAGGCGTCAGAGGGGTCTGCAAACTGCCTGAAATTGTCTGCAAGCTCTGGCGTGAGTGTGCAGTTGTCTGGGGAGCAGTATGTGGCTTTCTTTTATTTTTAGAAGAGCCAGTGCCCCTCAAAATGTGGCATCGCCTTAAAGAGTTGGCAGTTTCTCTCGGTAACCCCCAATAGCACCCAAGTGAATAAGCGTGCAGGCCCTGGGATGGCAGGGCTGTGCTGGGTCCACAGCACCCTCCCAGTCCAAGGTATCGGTGTTCTCTGCTACCCTGGACCCCCACCGCAGGCCCAGCTCTGGACCCAGCCTGACTACAGGGGAAGCCTGCAATGAGCCCAGCCCTTCATCAGGGGCAACCTGAGCCCCACACAACCGTGAGGGGGGTACGCCCCACCTGCTCTACGAGGGGAGAGAAGGAGGGGAAGGGAAGTCACACTTTGGGGTTAGGCCACGTGATGCTCTCAAAAAAGAGTGATTGGATCACTTTACAGCACCCATTTACTTTGTACAACATCTGTGCTGTAGACATTATTGTCCCCATTTCCTAAAGTATGAAACTAAGGCTCAGAAAAATTCACTTGCTCAAGTTCACACAGTTGCTCAGCTTATGAGTCAGGTATGAACTCAGTAATGTCCCTGCAGCCACGGCTTTTCCTGCCTCCTGACACCCAAGATCCTCCAGGATTCACGATCTGCGCACTGGCCGTTCGGAACCATTGCATTATACTTGCGATTTCCCTACAACGATGTTACCTCATGCCTATAAGCACTTACACATTCTGTTTCCACTGTCTGGAGTTCTCCTTCATCCATTGTTGACTTCAGAAAAACCGACTTGCCCTCCAACACTCAGTTCACAATTCCTCTGTGCCGTGAAGCCATTTTGCTGGCCCCCCAAACTCCAGTCCCCAGATATCCCCTTCCCCTGGCTGATTCAACTCAGTCCTTCTTTCTGCTCAGCTCCCAGAGCACCATGCACGTGATTTTATTAAAGAACATAGCATATTGGTTGTTTTCTTCTCTTTTCATTAAAATGGGAACTCCAGGAGGAAAAACTTTTTGTCTTTTTCATCTTTGAAAACAATGAAAAATCATATGCAGCCTTCATTCAAGTTATTCAGAACTACTTGTAATTCCCTAAATGCAGTAAGCTCTCCACACCTCCTTGTTCTCTTCCATGCTGGGGCCCTGCGCCAAGTACAATGCCTGGTACATAGAACGTGTTCAGTGAAAGTGTCTGAAATGTTGGTTGTTGAAAGGATGGGTTGTTTCCTCACAAACCCCTCCTAATCATGCTTCCTGTCATGCTTCTTAAAAATGTTCTGAATGAGACACAACTTTTCAAAAGACAGCACATTAGCTTCTGAAGTAATTTCTGTTGTTCCTTGAAGGAGACAGGGAGAGGTGGAGGATCAGAGGCAACCGTCTCCAGCCCTCTTGCAGCAGCTCAAAGAAGCAAGAGTGAACACAGGGGAATACGCCACTCAGGGAAACGTCATCTCAAAGAAATGGCAACCAAATTGGAAAAGACAGATTCCTGAACATTGTTATTCTTGATGCAACTGGACAGAACAGCAGGTTTCCATCTTTGCCGCACTCTCTGCACCAGACCTTTATTTATTGCCTGCTTCATAGTCATGTTCCTCTCTCCTCAAAAAGAGATTTGCTAGAGGCTGGCTCCTTTCCCATTAAGGTCACCAGAGAGCTGCTGAATGCTGGGAAATAGTAACCTCAGCAAAATGTCAGGGAGGATATAGTGAAAATGAACTTTGTTTCGTGCCCCTCATTAAGGAGCCAAGCTAGCAAGACCACACATGAGGAGCCCAGAGCTGCAGGCAAAGGCAAGGGCAGGCTGGACCAGACCTGGGAGACCACCTCCTATCCAGCAAGCAACAGCCTCCCCTGGAGCTCCACAAGGGAAAGAGGCCTAGTAGAGTGAGTCCACCACGACTGTCCCTGCAGCCAGCACCCCAGCCACAGCCGGCACCCCAGACATTCTGTTTGTCCTTAACTTGCAGAAATTACCAGCAAAACCCAAGGAGTGATTCATTCAATGACAGAAGAGGAGCAGCAACAATTTGCAACATGGAGCCTGATCTAAAATACACTCTGCTCTGCTTAAGCAGTGCCCCTGAAACATACTTTCCCTTTGTCTGGATGAACAGCAGTGCCTGGCAGGACCTCCCACCTCAGTGCCTTCCATTTTCAAAGGGACTTCTAAGTTCTTCCCCGGGGAATATCCTTCTGTGTGTCACAGAGGTCTTCAAGCCACAGGTGGACCATCTCTCTAAATAGGTCATGCATGAAGGAGACATCCAGAAAAGGAACTTAAATCGAAAGATTCAGGAGAAACCTTCCCGAGGTTTCGCTAAGGTGCCTGGGAATCAAGCTGGTAACTGAATCCTTCCTCTGCTCTTGTCTCAAATGCAACATGTTTATAGTTCTTATGGTTACATCCAAATGCACAGATTCATATTAGATAAAATCCAAGCCAATTCACTCTTTCACATTTGGAAAAGCATGTGACACACAACCCACTAACAGTCACACAGCCTACCACACGCTGCCTTGAATGTCAGGTGTGTGACCCTCAGCAAGTCACTCTCTGGACCTCATATTCTTCCCCCAAGTGGCACTTGCTGGTACACAAGGACACTTTCAGCTCACTGACATTGTGAGTGTTGCCTATCTGGGTAGGAGCAAATTTATTTTCCAACAACCTGCTACTTTCTAGGTTTTATTAAGGACAATGGCTTTACTGGTTTTGTAGGAATTTCTGTGCCTTCCTCTAAAACTTCCTAAAACTGTTCCAAAAACAAAAAAGTCTTTAAAAAATGACACATATAAGAAATTCAAACAAAATAGAATGGTATGCCCAGAGGAAATTTTTTAAATCATCCTAAATACCATTATCTGGATATAAGCATCATTAATATTGTTAAACATTTTTCTAGATATCTATTTGTGCATGTATTCAGATAGAAGGGTAGACAGATGGAAATTATATTTCAAAAATGAAATTATAGTCTACATGTTCATCTTGATAAAAGTATCAAATTTAATATTATTTTCAATTTAACATGAAAAAGAAATTGATGTAAAACTGAAAATGCTCTATCACAAGAAATATGTAGTGACAGATGTAAGTAGCAAATGGCCACAAATTCTTTGTCACTCCTCCCACTGAGAGGTGGGATCTATTTTTGCATGGCCTTGAATATGAGCTGGGCCTATGACTGTATGACTGCTTTGACCAACAGGACACCGTGGAAGTGAGGCTGTCCCACTGCCGGACCTGAACTTTAAGAAAACTAGCAGTTTCTACTTCTTTCTGCTTGGAATCTAGCCACCATGATGCAAGGAAGCCCAAGCAGCTACACAGAAAAGCCAAAAAGAAGGAAAATGGAGGTCCCTGGACAACAATCCCAACTGATCTACCAGCCAACAGTCAGCATCAACTTTGCCAGCCATATGAGTGACCCACCTTGGCACTTGCCCTCCCAGCCCCACTGACACCAGGAGTAGGAACAAACTGCCTGTACTCCAAGTTCTGCCCAATTAACAAAGTGTGATCAACAACTGTAAAACAATAACATGATTGTTGTTGTTTTTTGTTTTAAGCCACTAAGTTTTTTAGAGAGTTTGTTATGTAACAATAGATAACTGAAACAAAATTTCTCTAAAGTTAAGAAAAAAAGGTGAAAAGTTTATGAGTTGGACTTTTCCATTTATGTATTTCACCTATGGAAAGTCTCAATTGACAGTAGCTTTTAAAAATCCTAGGGTTCTTTAGTCTTAGTTCCATATTCAAATGGTAAAATGTTTGCCATGAGATTTTTTACCACATTTTCTCAACTCCTAATTTTTAATATTTGGTTTATCACTTGGTTGATGGACTTTAACCTCAAGTATCCCTCACCCCCGCAAAAAAAGTTTGTTGGTAACTATCAAATATTGTTTCTCTAATTGCTTTGCTTCCCCTGTCCTTTCCTTTGTATTTACTGTTATCTCAAACCTTTCTTTTCTGTCAGCTTTTCCTAATTGGTACATGCAGATAGAATTAAATAATATTGAATCACATGAAAGTAATTTCCTTTTCACTCTCTCTCAGTTGTGTTTAAATCAAGAGTAGAAAGTCTCAGTCAGTGCTAATCTATCTTCAACATCTTTCCAAATGTATCTAGTCTTCCTTTTTAACAAAGAGAAAGTAGGCCTTAAAGTTCACCACCTTTAACAGGCAACAATGTAGAATGAGAATTTAATCATATTAATTTATTTTCATTAGATTTATTGTATTCTATTTTTGACAAGTTAGTCTTCTACTTACTGTGATTATATAAAATTTCTTTTTAAAATAAATTCCTTCGGTTTAAAAAGCAAGCTGATTTAAAGACAATATTAAGTATATAATAGAACAGATAGCACTTAAATATGGCAAAATTAGGTCTGTGATACATGAATACTTAGCCTTTAGGAAAACCTTTTCTTTATCCTGTTAAAGAATAGAATCTGAACTCTTAACTCTTTTGGGGGGGTGTGGGGGTTAGGCTTTGTTAAAAATATGTTCTATGGGTATACTCCCCCAGTGAGGATATCCTATACCTTGTAGGGAGAGTCCTGGAGCCTGTGCTTCAGTGTCAGTCCCAGACTGTTCACTTCCCTGCTTTATTCACCCATCTACCCAAGCACCCTTTCCATGCCCACCAAGTGATAAGCTACAGGAGGAAAGGGTGAGGTCAGCCCTGTGTCAATAGCTCCCACACTAGAAAAGGAACTTTGCCTCTGGTGGCCCTATATTCCTATGCTTGACTTCCTGATCCTCCTGAACCTCTCATCTTATTTATTTTCTCTTGTCTTTAAGAATGTTAGGTTCCTGAGGAGCCAAGATGGCGGCTTGAGTAGGGCAGCAGAAATCTCCTCCCAAAACCATATATATTTTTGAAAATACAAAAAATACAACTACACCTAACAGAGAGACCAGAAGATACAGTACAACAGCCAGGCTATATCTACATCTGCAAGAACTCAGCATCTCATGACAGGGGTAAGATTCAAAGCCACGACCCAGCAGAACATGAGCGCTCCCCCAACCCCAGCCCACTGGCAGGAGGAAAGGAGTCAGAGCAGGGAGGGAGTGGGAGCCCAGGACTGCTAAATACTCAGCCCTAGTCATCTGCACCTGGAGCACAGACACACATTGCATGGTGTGCTGGATATTAGAGAAATGGAAAAGTAAAATCTGCAAGCAGGTCCCCACAGCCGGCTTCCCTGGGACAAAAGAAAAATGAGTGCTTTTTGAAAGTCTTAAAGAGACAGGGGCTTAACAGCTGGACGGAATCATCCCAGCACACTCAGCCAAGCAGGCTGGAATCCTAAGAAACTTCAGGTGCTCTAACCCTCTGGGTGGCAATGCAGCTTTGAAGCTCCTCATGATGATAAGCAGCCTGCCATTTGTTCCCCCCACCGGAGCTGCCCCGCCACAGCAGCCAAGCAGCCCAAGAGAGGCCGTGCCCCCAACATCTGCCCAGAGCCTCCTCCTGGTGCATAGCTGCCCAGGCCAGACCCAGAGGCTGCTGCCAGCTGTAGCTGCCTGGCACAGACAAAGGAAGCCAGGGCAAGGCATGAAGGGGTGCTGTTCTCACAGGAGAACACCCTGCAGGGCTCTGGGTTGCCCCGATGGCTGCCCTGACCACAGCCGGGAGGCTGCTCCCAGTATGCAGGTAACTGACACAAGCAGTGGAGAAGGGCAAGGCAACCAGCAAGCAGGAAGGGACTTTGTTTTCCCAGCTGACACATGCGCCACCTGCCTATGACTACCTCTATCACCATGAAAAGGCAGAAAAATTTGGTCCAGTCAAGAATCACCCAGACAGCCCCCGAGAGAGGGCCTTGGGGAGGTAGGTATAACCAATCTTCCTGAAAAATAATTCAAAATAAAGGTCATAACCATGCTGATGGACCTGCAAAGAATGTTAGGTTCCTTTTGTTGCAGGGACAACCAGCTGTGCATGGTTAAGATCATTTTGACTCCCCTCAGCCTTGTTCTCTCAGGCTGGAGACTCTCCTTGCTTCCTGTGATGCTTCTGTGCTTCTCCTCCACACTCTCTCACACCACTTTTGTCCAGCTGAGGGGATTAGACAGCTCCTGGGGTTGTGCTGACTCTCATTCTTCAGCCAGTGACAGTTCTGGCTAGCTGGACAGAGACTTACTGAACTGCACCACAATTCCCCATTTCTTCCTTTAACCATCTAGTTTTGATGTTTGTGGCACAAATTTGTAAACTCATCATTGTTTAGTCAGTGTTATTGGTAAGTTCTTTGTTATTTCAGCTTCTGCTGGTTTACACATTTAATTACTGCAGAGAAACAGTCTATGGTCTTGATTTTTAAAAGTTCTCTCCTTTCAGACTGACGAGAGTTAGGCTTGAGATGGATTAATGATTGTACATTGAGCATTGACCCCCCTATACTGAATTTTATTGTTGTTAACAACCATTTGATCAATAAATATGAGAGATGCCCCCTCAAAAAAAAAAAAAAGTTCTCTCCTTTCTTTTGTTGGAAGACCTTAATAATTTGAGCTACATTTGATGGAATCCCAGTGTTGGCCAAGACAAGGGGGCAATCAAAAAAAAAAAACCCTGAGTCTGACATACAATGGGGAAATGACAGCCGCTTTAACAGCTGGTGCTGGCAAAACTGGACAGCTACATGCAAGAGAATGAAACTGAATTATTGTTTAACCCCATACACAAAAGTAAACTTGAAATGGATCAAAGACCTGAATGTAAATCATAAAACCATAAAACTCTTAGAAGACAACATGAGCAAAAATCTCCTGAATATAAGCATGAGCAATTTCTTCCTGAACACATCTCCTCAAGCAAGGGAAACAAAAGCAAAAATGAACTCATGGGACTACATCAAACTAAAAAGTTTCTGTACCACAAAGGATACTGTCAACAGAACAAAAAGGCATCCTACAGTATGGGAGAATATATTTGTAAATGACATATCCAACAAGGGGTTAACATCCAAAATATCTAAAGAACTTACACCCCTCAACACCCAAAAAGCAAATAACCCAATTAACAAATGAGCAGAGGATATGAAGAGACAGTTCTCCAAAGAAGACATTGAGATGGCCAACAGGCACATGAAAAGATGCTCCACATCACTAATCATCAAGGAAATGCAAATTAAAACCACAATGAGATATCACCTCAGACCAGTAAGGATGGCCAGCATTGAAAAGACTAAGAACAACAAATGCTGGTGAGGATGTGGGGAAAGGGGAACCCTCCTACCCTGCTGGTGGGAATGTAAGCTAGCTCAACCATTGTGGAAAGCAATATGGAGGTTCCTCAAAAAACTAAAAGTAGAAATACCATTTGACCAGGAATCCCACTCCTTGGAATTTACCCAAAGAATACAACTTCTCAGATTCAAAAAGACATATGCACCCCTATGTTTATTGCAGCACTTTTTACAATAGCCAAGATATGGAAGCAACCTAAGTGTCCATCAGTAGATAAAGAAGAGGTGGTACATATACACAATGGAATATTATTCAGCCTAAGACAGAAACAAATCCTGCCATTTGCAACAACATGGATGGAGCTGGAGGGCATTATGCTCAAAAGCCAGGCAGAGAAAGACAAGTGTCAAATGATTTCCCTCATTTGTGGAGTAAAACAACGAAGCAAAACTAAAGGAACAAAATAGCAGCAGACTCAGAGACTCCAAAAAGGAACTAGTGGTTACCAAAGGGGAGGGGTGTGGGAGGGCGGGTGGGGAGGGAGGGAGAAGGGGACTGAGGGGTATTATGTTTAGTACACATGGTGTGGGGGATCACGGGGAGAGCAGTGTAGCACAGAGAAGGCACATAGTGGATCTCTGGCAACTTACTGCACTGATGGACAGTGACTGCAATAGGGTATGGGTGGGGACTTGATAATATGGGTAAATGTAGTAACCACATTGTTTTTTCATGTGAAACCTTCATAAGAGTGTATATCAACAATACCTTAATAAAAAAATTTTTAAATAAATTAAATAAAATAGAAAAATCCCTGAGTCTCCCCCACATTACTGCAAGGCAATATAGTTAATCAATGGGATACAGACTAGGTTTGCAGCTCTATCACTTTCTAGCTGTGTAACTTGGTGCAAGGTACTTAACCTCAACCAACTTCAGTTTCATTCCCTATGAGGTGTCTAACATGGTACCTGTCAGATAATAAGGACTCAGGAAATGTTAGTCTGTTTCCCTCTTTCCTCTTTTCTTCCAAGCCTTCCCAGTGTCAGGACTGGCCAGACACAGGAGTAGTGAAGCCACCTTTGTTTGTTTGTTTATTCTAGGGAAAAGGGATGTAGGGGTGAGTGTAAAGACTGACATGAATCCAGATTCATTCATGAGCAAAGAACCAGCCCCTTGTGTCCTGTCTCTGAAAGAGCCTGAGAGTGACACATGCCTATGAGCCCTCTGAGAGCGAGCCGACTCCATTCTCCTCCAAAGAAAATGAGACAACTGAGTCAAAGGCATGTGAGGGATAAGATAAGGCTTTTGAGCTGGGTCAGATAGGTGAGGTGATAAAGAGGCACAAAATCTCAATCCTAATATAAATCAGCCATGGGGCTAAGAGTACAACATAAAGAATATAGTCAATAGTTCTGTAACTTCTTTCTGTATTGACAGATAGTAACTACACTAGTTGGGTGAGGATTTAATAATGTATATCACTGTCAGATCACTATGTTGCATAGTTGAAACTAATATAATATTGTCTATCAACTATATTTCAACAAAAATATATATTAAAAAAATAATAAAGCCTTTGAGTGGGGTGATTCCAAAAAGAGGACTGACGATCCAGCCAAGGCTGGTCGGCTCTTTGATGTTTTAAAGTTCTCTGAGCATTTATTCTCTCTTTCTCTCCCTCCCAATCATACTTTCACATGGACATGCACACATTTTTACATATATATCCACATCCACACACAAACATACACACACAAAGTACCCACACATATACACAGACACACATTCATGCACACTCTCCCATATGTGCAGACACACACTCAAAACACATACACATATACTTACACACATACACATGCACACCCTCACTCCTCATACACACATTCCTCTTAAACTCTTCTCTCTATTAAAAGAGAAAAAAATAATCCCTGCTCTCGGGCCTCAGAAAAAGTATCTCCTCAGTCACAGAAATACTCTGAAATGTTATCCTATTTGTTATCACAGTGGCCCAGAAAATAGCCAACTCAGTTACAATGCAGGGACAGCCAACTGCTGAGTCAGAAGAAACCAGCCTGGCTGAGAACAGGAGACAGGCTGACTGCATTCATCCTCTCCTACCCAATGACTGCCTTTACAGTCCGTTAAAAACATCTGAATCATTACAAAGCCAACCCCCAGATTTCTATTTGGCTTTGTAAATCTCAGACATGATCTTTGTCCCAGGTAGCAGAACTTGAACTCACTAAAAATCCTTGTAGACCTACTAGGTGACTAAGCACCCACTTTAGGTTAGAGGATGGGTGTGTGAGCAGGCAAGGGGGGCGGGGGGCTTAATTTCCTGAGATCCACTGCTGGGGGTAATTTATTTTAGAAAGCTGCATCTTTAATTAAGTGTGACTAGCATCTGATTTATCACCTGTGCCTAATATGCTGTAACCAAAGTATCATTATGCTGGAAGAGCCCTGAAGTTCCTGTGAACTAAATCAGCAATAAGTCTGTGTCACTGGGCAGACACAATAGATGCTGCCTTCTTAGCCTGTAATGTCTTCCACTTCATTTAGATCCTTTTCATGGAAGTGTCATCCTTTTTGAGTGAGCTCTAAAGATCTCAGGAAAGATGCTGCTAAATCTAATATATACATAAATCTAATATACACGTAGCAGTCCTGGCTGAGCCAACCCAGGTTGTTCTTGCAGAACTGATGGGCTGGGGACTCCTGTGGTGTCTATTTGCAGAGGCTGATGGTGGAAGGAGTTTGGGGGTCCCAGAGGTACTAGTATAGCAGAGAAAAGGATGGGAAAAGGCTGTTTCTGTCCCTGTCACAATCTCCTCACTCTGGCCAACTCTACAGGCTAACAAACTAGATTTGCTCTCCTCTGGAGAGGGGTTCAGACAGCAAGCCAAAAGAGCTTTTACGACAGCTCTAGTGAATTCTGGGCAACTGTGATGGTGGTAGCCAAGTGCAGCTAAGCTAGGGGACAGCAATCACTGCCCCTGTTCCATGCCATGACAGAGCAGCCGGGGCAGATGGCAGGGGCCGTAAAGCTTCAGGGAGCCACAACAGTGCTGACTCCCGGCACAGTGGCAGAAGACTTGGTCTCGTCAGGGTCACCAGGAGCAAGAGAAGCCAATAACCTCCCTTGAGGTCTTGTGCACCCCTGTCTTTTGTGAGAAGATCAAGCAAAGGAATTCAAGGAGACTCGGCCTGAGTACCCATGGGTTGTCCCTGGAGACAGAAACACTGGGGGAGCCTTTGAATGGCTGTTCGATTGATATCCTTCATTCTTCTCCAGAGGTTCCAATGGCAATGGCAACATTACATCTTTTGTTCCATCTGCCAAATGAAAGCTGTGACATTCAGGCACAAGATCACACTCCACAGTAGGCACCTAAATTATCCAAATCTAAGTGCTGAGACTGTCTGGCCCCTGGGAACTTAGCTAGACAACCTGTCCCAGCCTCCTTTGAAGTCAGGTGTCACTAAGTGGCCAACTCCTGGCAAATGGAATGTGCCACTTCCAGGCTGGGCCCATAATAATCTGTTTTTAGGACCTGTTTCTTTTCCTTCTCTCAGCTGAATGGAGAGGACTCCAAGGACCTAGAGAGAAGCGGGCATACAATATGGTTCATGGGATGGGAGGATCCCAGTCTCTGAATTTTTCCACAAAGAAAGGTACCAGACCACAAATATCCACATTGGTGAAACACAAGCAAAAGACAATCTTATTGTGCAAAGTCATTGAGATTTGGGATGGCATATTATAAAAGCTAGTGTTGCTTACCTTATCCATTATACCAGAAAGGTATATTATCTTCAATCTACAAATGAGGAAATTGCAATTTCATAAAGGTTAAGTCAGTGATTCTCAACCAGCAGTGATTTTGACCCCGAGGAAATATTTAGCAACACCTGGAGACATCTTTGTTGTGGAGGGTATGATGCAGGCAGTGTGTGGCCCTGGCACCTAGGATGTAGAGGCCAGTATGCTACTATGCATTCTATGGTGCCCTGGGCAGCCCCCACAGCAAAGAATGACCTGACCCCAAATGTTGATTGTGCTGACGTTGAAAATCCCTGGGTGAAGTGATTTGTCTGAGGTCACTGAACTAGAACTAGTAGGTGGCTCATAACCTCAGTCCTTTCTCAGTAGTAGATGATCTCTTTACCTGGAAATGTGTGTGTGAGCTGCCATGTTATGGTGCCCCATATCCCCATGTGTTCTGAGAGAGAAGTTCACTCCTGGTGCCAAAAGGAATCAGGTTAAGGAATAATATTTACACATATGTAGACACATATCTTAATAAGTTCTATGGAAGACCGACACTTTATTTATTTCCTACTGAATCAAGAGGGACCAGAATATTTTGCATTTTGCAGTCTGAAGCAGGTGCCAAGCCTTAGAAACTTGAGAGAGAGAGAGAAGGTATTTCTATTTCCCTTAGAGGCGTCTACATTATCAAAAGTACCAATACTTTCTGCTTACAAGGTAATATCTTTAAAAGACATTATTTTAAAAAAAGTTCATATATTCCATCTGCTTCATGAAGTCATGGTAAATGATTTCACTCATATTCTTCCATATTTCTGTGTGAGGCTGTCTCCAGATGAGGTTAGCATTTGAATTCATGAGCTCAGTAAATCGTCCTTCTAATGTGGGTGGGCATCACTCAGTCCACTGGGGGCCTAAAAAGAACCAAAGGTAGAGGAAGTACAACTTGCCCCCTTCTTTTTCCTGCTTTATGTTGAGCTGGGACACCTCATTTTCTCTTGCCCTCAGACTAGTATTTACACAATCTCCAGCTCCTCTGGTTCTCAGGTCTTCAGACTCACACTGAATTACACCACGGGCTTTCTTGGGGTTTTCCAGGTACAGAATGGCAGATGGTGGAACTTCTCAGCCTCCATAGTTATGTGAGCCAATTCCTTATAATAACTTCCATATTTTTTTATATTTCTATCTCTTTTATATTTCTATATTTCTAACTGGTTGGTTCTGGAGAACCCTAATACAACTAACATTTCTGTATTTTTAACTAAGATAAGACACACACACACACACACACACACACACACACACACACTAGAGACCACTGGGGTCTAATCTGTGTTCTCTTCTTCCTGAGAACACATTTGCAATAAATTTCCCAGCCTGCCTTGCAGTTAGAGGTTGGGCAATGACTATGTCTAGCCAATGGGACACAAGCAGAAGTGATGCACATGCTAGGCCTGGCTGCGGAAACCTTCCCTACAGGCTGCTCCAAGTTCCTTTCTGCTTCTAGCTGGCTGGGATGGAGGCAGCTGCGTGGTGAAGATGATGGAGCTTTGCTCAGTCTGAGCCCTGCATGACTGCATGGAGGAGAATCACCACACGAACCCGTTCACCTGCTCAGGATCATTATGTGAACAAGAAATACACTTTGCTGTGTGCATTTGGGGCCTGTTTGCTATACTAACTAACATACACTCTGCAACTTGCTTCTTTCTCTTAAAAATTCATCTCTAATGTTTTCCCAAGTCAGTAAATATACTTTTACTTCTTATCAGATATAGTTTATTACCTACAATTTAACTTTTCTGAAATTGGAAGATAACTCATATTTGAGAGCTACTGTTCACAAAAAAACTTCCCATTAAATGGTTGGGGCATCTTAGAATCAAGAAAATACCACAAATCTTACCTGTTAGGGCTTTAAAAATAATATAGATTGACTGTTGCTGTTAGACATCAAAACAGTGTCACAGGCTTTTAAAGGAAAATTCGGAAAAGTCTCTGGTATAGCAGAAATGTTCAGACAGGACAGCTCTTCACTTCCAGTTGAAATCGTTTTGCTAATAAAGAGAAGAATACCCACAATTGAAGATGCTGGGGCTGAAGAAATCTGAGAGCCCCAGTGCAAGTAAGTAGGGAAAGCACTTCCAGGTTTAATCTTGGGATCTATCAGGCTATATTCAACAATTGCAATGAAGATTTTATTTAAATATTTCATCAAGGTGACTAGCCAAACAAAATGAACTGAAAAAATATTAGGGCATTTCTATGATGGATTTAAGTATCAAGGCTTGAGATAGAGATATAAAATCAACCAACTGGCTATATAATCTCCAAAAAGATTGAGAGTGCTGATTTTTAAAGCTATATTTCACTCACATTTAAGAATAGCTACCAGATTCTTTGCCTTCCGATCTTCTGACAAATTTTCCAAGATCAATAAATGTATTTCAACTATAAAGCACATTTGGTATCATATGAGAAATGGAATGTTGGATCATGCTCATTTCATGGATCTAGAGATGTGTGGGTCAGAAGACAACCCTCTCTTTAAAGGTTTTGGAAATATTAGGCACATAAGAAAGGCTTTTTTGCAGGACTAGCTCCATAAAACATTAACTATGAGGAACAAACAAGATGCACTGAAGTGAAACTTGATGTACTAAAATTTATTTTCCCTATAAAATGCATTTGCTGTTTTCTCTCCAAGGCAATGAGAGGCCTTGTGGCCACCATACAACTCTGTTTTGTCTGTTTTGATGGTTTCTGAGGTCTCTGGAATCCCTAAATTATTCTCTCTGAAATACGTTCTCTTGGTAGAGCAGAATTTTTTCACACAGAAAGAATTGGTGGTTTAAACATGCCTTTTTTAGGTACAGAATAAAATATTCATCAAACTTTGCCTCCTGATCTCCCAACATCTATTTATGAAAACTTGCCATCAAAAGTTTTATGGTGACAAAAAAACTGCCCAGGTGATGGCAAAAATAACTGATTCACATTATGATTTTCATACACCCAGTCCAGTTTTTCAACATTCCACAAAGCTTTGTTTGTATAGAAAATGACCTCTTGAGTTTTCTTCCTTCTCAATGACTAGTTTTGCCATAAACATGCAACATTCAAGAATTGATGAGTCTGGGACTAAAATTCACTATAGAGGATAGGTTAGGACATAGCTTACAAGATTTGATATAGTAAATTCCAAAAGCTCTCCACCCAGTGTCATTTCTGACAAGAGAAAATGTAGGTTCTCTGGAAGAAGAAGATGTGGTTTGTAAAGCTAGCTGAGCCAACATCCTCAAAATAAGAGTTACCAGCAACTCACTATTAATAGGCAGTATTTGTGCCCTCGAATCATGCAGTTTCCATGCTGGTGAGTAATGAAAACCACTTGTTCAAGTAATAACAAGTCTTGTTCAGAGAAACTAGTTTTATTTAAAGCTTTGAGATTGTTGGAATTTTTTTCCTTGGTTGAAAAAAACGTGAAGTCAGCACTGAAAGACTCTTACTTCTTCCTTTACCATAAAAAGGAGAAAACTGCTTATTATACAAGTCCTTGGGGGAACTTGTACTCATTGGAGACTAGACAAGAAGTTGTCATGCCTTCACCAAATGTCTAACTTGCCTTTTAAATTATTTATTTATTTTATTTAATATTTATATATAGTGTTCACATTGTGCTAAGAACTGTTCCAAGCACTTTATATGTTATTAACTCATTTAAGCCTCATGATACTGATAAGATTTTCCTGATAATTTCTTCTTTTCATCCAAACTTAAGATAACACTGAGTTATTGCTGTGGATAGGACTAATATTTCAATTTATGTATTTTTGTCTTTTAGGATTATCCCAAGCAGATAGAAATGAAGAAAAATGGAGTTAACTTTTAAAATATCAGTTGGGGATTGAGATCAGTAGAGAAATAACAAACAGAAAAGTGTCCAAAAAAGTAAGTATATTAACTCTGATAGAACTTGTTGTCTAAATTCCACCCATTCAGCTAACCAACTTGTATTTATTGTATCAAAAAATAATGAACTTTTATCACAAAATGCAATGCTACAAGTCATACACTAGAGTTACTAGAGGGTAGTTAATACTCTTTTCATGATACTTAAGCACTTAGAGAAAATATCACCATGTGATAGAATGCTGCCCTACAGTATATAGAAGACCAAGGTCCGAGTTTGGTGTTTCAGTTCTTATATGTGCCTTGAGTTGTGTCATTTACTATTTACAATACCTCCCTTAGTGAACATTGAAGATTGGTCAGATGAATTACTGAAGTCCTTCCAGGTGAGCCAAGATCTTACTGCTCATTTCATGCATCAGTTTACCCACATCTAACATAGTAGTCCCCAAACTGTGGTCTAGAAACCCATAGGTTTACACAAAAATAAAAACTTCCAAGAAAGTATGTTTCAGAAATGCTTCATATTATGTAGTCCTCCTGAAGATGCACAATGTACCACAGACTCTGAGAAGCTCTGCAGAAAATGAATTTGTTTGATTTGTTTAACCTAGCCTTAGTGTTCTGAGAATGTAACTGAAACTGTTAGGCAGAAAGACAGACTTGAGCTGAATGAAAAGAGAGTGAGACCCACCAGGAACTCAGGAAGTTAATCAGATAAAGCCAGAGAGCCAGAAAGGACTTTCAGAGTCAACGCACTTCACAATTAAGTTCATTCCTCATACTCTGAATCGGGGCTGACCTTGAGACTTGCCCTAGCTAATTCAGGTGAGATAGGGCAGAGACATGAGACGAGCATTATGATTAATTTTCCTAAAAATGCCAAGATGTGAATAGCACAGTGGGCACAAGAGGGATTTATCTTGAGGCTAAGATTCCATTTTAAGAGCAGAGAGTTCGGAAGTTTAATTTCTAACATATTCTTAACATACTAAGAAAACAATCTATCTTAAGGCAAGGCAAGAAGTCTTAACTGATATGTTCCCAGTGCTTGGGGATAACCACTATCTTGGAGGAGAACAGGACCCATAAATTCCTTGTATTGAGTTTATTTTACAGACTTATCTGGAGGACTAACTGTGGATAAGGACATAGAGTGCCTACTGGAGATAGACATCACGAGAGCACATGTCAAGCCTACACTCCTTGTAACCCTTTATCTTTATCCCATTCTTGAAAGCCTTAAAGGACAGATCCTAAGCCTTAATGCACCTCCTCTCTGAGGTTGCCTGCACCTCCCTTTCTTCAAGAGTGTCATCTCTCTGTCCTACTCCAGATAAGTTGGGAGGGGCTATTGAAAGCTCTGATTTGGGCTTGTAAATTCCTGTTGACTGGGTGGCCCAGACAGAACTGTGGCTATACAATCATGTTCTTTAGTAGCCTGCCTGAAAATCTCTTTTGTTTGCCTTTAGGAAGTTCTCAGAACATAATCTCACTCCATCTAGTGCTCTGCGACTCCCCCAGCTCCTGGGGTGGTAAGAACTTTGTTCCCACACAGAGCAGATTCAAGCAGACACTGGACGCTAGCTGACACTGGCTTTAGGAGTTGACAAAGGATTATGCCCTATGCCAAGCAGCAGTTCAGTGAGCTTCCCCTCCCTCTCTCCTTTATTCAAGTGACTCTGCCTTTATCTATTTTGACTCTAGCCCACTCCTCCTTTGGAGTGTATTTGAATAAAACTTTCACTCTGCTTCACTACTGTGTCTCTGTACTTCAATTCTTTGTTGCAGGAGGGACAGGAACTGAGGAAAACAAATTCAACCCCTAACAGAAACAGTGGTTTATGTAGTGAACTCGGGACAATCTGCTTCAACAAATCAGAATAAGCATGTTGCAGAGAACAGTTAGCACCTATATTTGAGAGCAGGCCAGGAGATTGTTTCTTGGGAGTTTCTTAAGTGATGGTTTTCTCTTCTGGTTCACAGGTTGCAGAGGTTTGAGTTGATCATACTTTTCAGTTCATGGCCTGTGATATAATGATTTATAATAAAAATATGTATTTGGTCCTCACCCCCTTTCCTGGCAGAGAGCTCCTAAAACCCTCAGAATTCCTAAGTGATAAGAATGATAAGGGTGACTTTTGTTATTCATAATAAGCCCCTTTCAACCACACCTGAGTTTATGTTAATGAGGTGATTTGGGGATGACCCAGAGGATGGGCATTAGTTGCCAAGGAAACCAAACTGTGATTAGATTAGTGTTTGTAGCACCACCCCCCCCCAACCACCGAACTCTGGAGAAGATACAGGAATGGAAGGTTGAGTTAACCACCAGTGGCCAATGACTTAGTTAATTGTGCCTATGTAATGAAGCCTCCATAGAAACCCAAAAGTATGAGGCTCAGAGGGCTTCCCAGTTGGTGACCACTGGTGGTGCCGGGAGACAGGTGTACCCAGGGAAAGCATGGAAGCTCTGCATCCTTTCCCATATACCATGCCCTATGTATCTCTTCTGTCTAGCTGTTTCTGACTTACATCCTTTTATAATAAACTGGTAATGGATTAAAGATGGTGGCATGAGAGGTAAGACAGAGGTTTCCTCCTAAAACCACATATAATATGAAAATATAATTAATACAACTAATCCTGAAAGAGCAACAGGAAAGAGGACTGTGCCAGACTGCATACACCTGGAGAAAAGAGCAGCCCTCACAGAACAGGGTAACATACAAAAGCTGTGGCCCAGCAGGACCCGAGCCCCTCCCCCACCCCAGCTCACCAGCAGGAGGAAGAGAAACAGAGCAGGGAGAGAGTAGAGGCCTGGGACCACTGAATACCTAACTCCGGAGATCTGCTCTGGGAGCACAAACCTACATTTCATGGTACTTTCATGAGACTCTCATGATTAGAGGACTGGAAAGCTAAGACAGGCAGAATTCCTGGACAGACTGAGATTCCAGCCACTGTGGAAAGCAGGGATCCATATTCAGCTGCTCTGGGACAAAAGAAAGGTGGACGGTCTGACAGACTTCCTAACAAGGAAGCCCTTAGCAAGAGGGCTGCTAAAGGGGCAAGGATTGCACAGAGCTTATGCTCAGGAGAAAGGACAGGTAAACAAAATTGTCTGCATGCACTCTGCTCAGCAGCTTGGGAGCTTTCACAATTTTCAGGTGCTCCAGCTCCCTGGCTGGCTACACAGCTCCAAGGACCCCCGCTGTGATAGGCAGCCTACTTCGCCTTTCTCCTGGCCAGCCCCACCTGGCTTGCAAACCAGCAAACACTACCTTGGTGTTAGGCCAGCCAGAGGGAAGATCTGTCTACAGCAACTATCAAACGTAAAGCACAGAGGCTTATACCTGTGTGCTTGGCCCACTGGTTCAGGCAGTGGAGGCAGGCATACCAGCTGGGAAGAAGGAAACAGCTCTTTCTTCCCCCCAGGCACCAATACCACTCCCCTGCGACACCCGACATTGCTTCTGGAGCTGAGCAGCTCCAGAGAGTAGAGCTTCTGAACACTAGAGGGCACCATATACAAATATGAAACACCAAAAGAACCTGGTTCAGAGTAAAATTATTACTACAACTCCTGAGAAAGATGGCATTGACCTCATGAATCTTTCTGAAAGGGAGTTCAAAAAAAATCATTAATATGCTCATGGAGGTAGGGAAAGATATTCAAGAACTCAGGAATGAATTCTGGTCAGAGATCCAATCACTGAAGAGCACAATGGAGGGAATTAAAAGCAGATTAGATACGGTGGAGGTGACGGTAAATAAATAGAAACTAGAGAAGAGGAATATAAAGAAGCTGAGGCACAGAGAGAAAAAAGGATCTCTAAGAATGGAAAAATGCTCAGAAAACTGTGTGACCAATCCAAACAGAACAATATTTGCATTATAGAGGTACCAGAAGAAGAAGAGAGAGAAAAAGGGATAGAAAGTGTCTTTGAGGAGGCAATTACTGAAAACTTCCCCAATCTGGAGGAGATAGTCTCTCAGGCCATGGAGATGCAGAGATCTCCCAACACAAGGGACCCGAGGAAGACAACACCAAGAGATATAGTAAGTAAAATGGCAAATATCAAGGATAAGGACAGACTATTAAAAGCAGCCAGAGAGAGAAATAGGATCACATACAAAGGAAAACCCATCAGGCTATCATCAGACTTCTCAGCAGAAACCTCACAGGCCAGAAGGGAGTGGCATGATGTATTTAATGCAATGAAGCAGAAGGGCCTCGAACCAAGATTACTTTATCTGGCAAGATTATCATTTAAATTTGAAGGAGGAATTAAACAATTTCCAGATAAGCAAAAGCTGAGAGAATTTATCTCCCACAAACCGTCTCTACAGTCTATTTTGGAGGGACTGCTATAGATGGAAGTGTTCCTAAGGTTTAATAGCTGTCACCAGAGGTAATAAAACCACAGTAAAGAAAGTAGAACAGCTAATTACTAAGCAAATGCAAAATTAATTTAACCATCCCCAAAGTCAATGAAGGGATAGACAAAGAACACAAAATATGATACCTAATATATAAAGAATGGAGGAGGAAGTAAAAGGAGGAGAAAAAGAAAAGAACCTTTAGATTGTCTTTGTAATAACATAAAGTGAGTTAAGTTAGACTCTTAGATGGTAAGGAAGTTAACCTTGAACCTTTGGTAATGACGAATCTAAAGCCTGCAATGGCAATAAGTACATACCTATCAATAATCACCCTAATTGTAAATGGACTGAATGCACCAATCAAAAGACTACAATAGACTCACTTTAAACACAAAGACATACACAGACTAAAAGTGAAGGGATGGAAAAAGATATTTCACACAACTAATAGGGAGAAAAAAGCAGGTTTTGCAATAGTTGTAGTAGACAAAACAGACTTTAAAACAAAGAAATTCACAAGAGACAAGGGCATTACATAATGATAAAAGGGTCAATCCAAAAAAAGGATATAACCATTATAAACATCTATGCACCCAACACATGAGCACATATATATGTGAAACAAATACTAACAGAATTAAAAGGAGAAATAGAATGCAATGCATTCATTCTAGGAGACTTCAACACTCCACTCATTCCAAAGGACAGATCAACCAGGCAGAAAATGAGTAAGGAAACAGAGGCATTGAACAACACATTAGAACAGATGGACCTAACAGACATCTACAGAACTCTACACCCAAAAGCAGCAGAATACACATTCTTCTCAAGTGCACATGGAACATTTTCAGGAATAGATCATACACTAGGCCACAAAAAGAGCCTTGGTAAATTCAAAAAGATTGAAATTGTACCAACCAGTTTCTCAGACCACAAAGGTATGACACTAGAAATAAATTACATGAAGAAAATGAAAAATCCCAGAAACACATGGAGGCTTCACAACATGTTCCTAAATAACCAATGGATCAATGCCCAAATAAAAACAGAGATCAAGCAATATATGGAGACAAATGACAACAATAATTCAACAACACAAAATCTGTGGGATGCAGCAAAGGCCGTGCTGAGAGGAAAGTATATAGCAATACAGGCCTACCTCAGGAAAGAAGAACAATCCCATACGAGCAGTCTTAACTCACAATTAACAAAACTAGAAAAAGAAGAACAAATGAGGCCCAAAGTCAGTAGAAGGAGGGACATAATAAAGATTAGAGCAGAAGTAAATAAAATTGAGAAGACGAAAGCAATAGAAGGAATCAATGAAAGCAAGAGCTGGTTCTTTGAGAAAATAAACAAAATAGATAAACCCCTAGCCAGACTTATCAAGAAAAAAAGAGAGTCTAGTCACATAAACAGAATCAGAAATGAGAAAGGAAAAATCACTACGGACACCACAGAAATACAAAGAATTATTAAAGAATACTATGAAAAATTATATGCTAACAAACTGGATAACCTAGAAGAAATGGACAACTTTCTAGAAAAATATAATAAACTGGTAATGAAGTAAGTAAAATGTTTTTCTGAGTTCTGTGAGCTGCTCTAGTAAATTACTCAAACCTGAGGTGGGGTGTTTGTGGGAACTTCCAATTTACAGCCAGTCAGTCAGAAGTACAGGTACCAACCTGGACTTGCGATTGGCATCTGAAGTCGGAGTGGACTTGTGGGACTGAGCCCTTAACCTGTGGGATCTTATGCTATGAAAGTGTCAGAACTGAACTGACTTGAAGGACACACAGATCCAGAGAATCTGAGAATCACTTGGTGTGGGAAAAAACACCCACAAATTTGGCAGCCAGAAGCAAAGGACCGAGTGCAGTGTGAGAGTAAAGGAGCAACTCAGTAAGAGTTTCCCTTTACATCACCCATTTTCACAATCATCAAAGCAAGATCCCTCTCTGTTATTTTTTTTTTATTCATCCCTGTTTTAAAATTTGCCTGATTTATTTTCATCAGGTATGATAAGATACACAGACATGGAAATGACTGTCGTAAAGGAAGAAGTTTTTGTACTAACAGGTCCCTAGAGGGAGAAGGCGTGCCACGCCATGCAGGGCCACACCGAAAACACCAGGGTCAGACAGGCAGCAGAAGGAGCAGGGGACAACATGGGCAAGACCTTTATCTGTGGTTTTCGTGGAAGGCAAGGCAAGGCTGGGTAAGCAGGTTGAGGACTGGCTAGTCTGGATAGTTTCAGCAGATTCTGGGACGTAGGGGTTGTCTCTGCTGCATGATACCTGGCTCCAGGGCCATGAGTGGTCTGAGTATAAGAGCCCGGGGAGAGCCTGGAAAAGGAGGTGGTTTGGAGTGTGAGCTCTGGATTGGTCAGTTTGTATGTGAAAGGTGTACTACTCCCTGGTGAGTTTCTTGCTCTCTCCAAGAATTAGCTGGCCCTGGGGTCAGCCAGACCCCAGATGCCAAACATCAGAATAAAAAGACATGCTTGGTGAAATCCTTAATTTCCACCCTCACTCCCTGCCCCCAGTACAAACCCATTACAAAGTATTTGATATGTATTCTTGGAAATACAAAAACCTTTGTAAAATATGAAGTGAGTTTTAAGTATATGATTTTAACTTGCATAGATAGTAATATTTCAGTATCTCATTCTGTTTCTTACTTGTCATTCAAAGCTTTGTTTTAAAGATCCATCTATGTTGCATAATAATCATCTAGGTTTAGTATGGAGCACCTAGCTCCAGTATAATATTTCTTAGACTGCACTTGACTTATCCATTCCTTAATGGAGAACTCTTAGTTGCCTCCAACTCCTCCCCAGGAGCAATGTTTTACTGTTCCCTTACATAAGAATTTCTCTGGAGAGCAACCACTGTGTTGAAGGGCAGATGAATATTTAATTTCACCAAAGAGCAACTCTGCTCTCCAGAATTGCTGTGCCAGCTTATACTGAAACCATAGGGCCAGGGTGTTTTCATTTCCCTATGTGCACAAACATGGCTGAGTTTCATGTCACTGCAGAGCTTCCAGGTGGTTCCAGCTTTAAATAGCTGCACAAGACACACACAAGCAAGAGCATGATCAGCTGCCCTGCTGTGTTCGGTTCTCCTTTCAGATTATTTCAAATTACCCTCAGTGCCAAGAGACTTGGCTGCGAACTTACCAAATTTAGCTTCCTGTGATGTTGCCATTGGCTGAAGAGGCTCAGTGTCGTCTCCAACTGGCTCTGATTCGTTGCCACAAACTCCAGCTGTGTTCGGGGTTTTAGAGACCCATGCTGTGACTTCACCCACTGTACACTGACAGAGTTCATTAATGAAGAATGAGGGACAATATAGCACCTTCTTGGGTTAGACTGAAAAGCAACAGTTCAATGAAGTTATTAAGAAACCAAAGAATAAGAATGCAATATAAAAGGCCTATGCATGGAATCTGACTTTAGGAATCATATTTTCTTAAGAAATCAAGGAAGAAGTAGAGAAGTTTGAAAAACATGCCTCATTCTTACACTCAGGACATGAGCAGTAGAAGAATGAAAACAAATATAAAGGTCAATTAATCTATAGAAAGAGAATTCCTTTGAAGAAAAGTTGAGATCTCAGAGGATCATCTGGGCTAACATATAAAGAGGACAGTGGAAATGGGGAGAGATGCTTTACATGTGGCTAGATCACAGGGATTTGCCCACAGTGAAGCCTAACAGGAGACGTAAGATCAGAGAGAGAACGGACTTCCCCAGAAGTAGCTGGGGCCCAGGGAGCTCTGGAGAGGTGCCCCCTTAAACCTACATCTAAAAAGGTCTATAGTGAGAACTGTTGGTGGAACCATCCTTGCAGACTGGGATCGTGGAACCAAGGAGTTAAGGAGACCTGCATCATTTTAAGGGAGGAACACCGGGAATTATGTTCCACCCGGAGGACATATAAGCTGACCCCAGAAGGCCAAAGAGTCCATGAGACCAAAGAAAGAGGCTGGTAAGTCCAGCTTAAATTCCGCAGAGGTTTATCGAGGGGTCCTACCTACTGAGGCCCAAAGGATACATAGATGTCTGCTCTGCTTCATGTTTACAAGGCTGATTCACAGAGGCAGGGAGGAGGGGTCTCTGTGCAGGGTGGCCATCTGTGTTGACTCAAAGCAGGGGCAGACTACTACCCTTATCTTAAGAATACATCAAGGGCCCGTGTTGTTATTTCCAAGGGATCTTACCTATGGAATGCTTCCTGTTTGCAGTACACACAGGATGCAGGGAGGGGGTAAGGGTGAATCAGTGGCCATCATGGCAGATTTGTCAAGATGGCATTACTCTTGTTCACAGGGTATAAAATATTGAATTTTGGGATGATCAGTCATCATGGGAGGAGATGAGATGGGTCCTGTGTCCTGAGGGGACACACATATAAATTTATGGAATTGTTATTTATGGGACACTAAGGAGAGATGCAGCATAGACAAGACCATGAGAATGAGAACCAGGTAAAAACAGACAGAGACCAGGCCTGCAGGAGATGCCGGCCTGATGGGAGAATATCTCCTGGGTGGGGTGATCTGACACAGGATGGTTAGGATGGTCATGCTTTATGTAATCAATAGATGTTTTTAAATATACTCAGACCTCATTAATTTCCTTTCTCTCTGAGAGAGCTAAAAGACAAAATAAATATGATTTTTTGTTTAATGTCTGATACAGAAAGCAAAGAAAAAGAAGAAAGGAGGCCAGCACTTAACTCCAGCAAGCAGAGCAACCCTCTGTGGTTAGAGAAGGAAATGACTACTCAGGACCCAGGTGGAACTGCCAGAGAGGAGTAGGAGAACAATAAAGCAACGGCAGGAGACCTCACCTCTAGAAAAACAAGTACGCGCAGAAAGAAATGCCGGAACATCCCAAAGCTGGGAGGACGGACCCGAGGAGCCAGCCATCCACCATCACCTGGAGGCCTGGAGCCCCGCTCAGCACTCACGGGCCACCATCACCACGCCCGACAGCACTCCAAGCCACCCTCTGCTCTTGCCGGGGCATCACACAAAGACAGGACCCCAGAGCACCCAGACTCTCACCCGCCATGGTTCTTACGTTCCCTTCTCTCACACTCTCCATCCTCAGATCTTCCCCTGTGTCTTCTGGGGTTCCAGGAGCTCTTACCCCAAACCTAGGCCCTCACCCTCCTCTCTGAATAGCTGGGTCACCCTCCTCCTATGGTGGGTACCTCGCTGTCCCCTGAGGACCTGGCCTCTCCGAAGCCCTCCCCCTGGGTCTGGGGGAGTGGGAAGAATCCTCCTCACTCCTCCTTGCCCTTCCCAGGCCATTGTTCCCACCCCCTCCCTAAAGTCCCCACCCCCCTGGCTTCTCCAGCCAGGGGATGCACTCACACAGACCTCCAAGTTGCTCACTCCCTAAGGGATTTTGCAGAGTTAGATAAAGAAGCCAAGTAAGGATAACCCCTTGAGCTCACTTCATTGGTCTCAGAAATCAGAGAAATGGAGCCCTTGATCTAAGTATGCGTCTGTGGGTATTGTGTACACTTTTGTGGGGTTTTTCTTGTTTTATAAAAGCAGTTATGTTCACTACTTAATCAGAAAATGCAAATTAATTACCCAGAGCTTATTGGTTACAAGTGACAGAAACTCAGTTCAAATATCTTAACTAAAAGACTGTGAGCCACCTAACCAGCTCAACCTCAAGCACACTGACTTTAAGAACAGCAGATTCCAAGATCAAGTGACATGTCCAGGGTCCATCTCTCTCAACTATCAGTTCCACATCCCTCATTTTGCAGGTGATCTACATATTTACCTACTTCCCATTGTTCTCTCCAGGCAACCAGGGAGGACAGCCACCCAGAAGTCACACCTTTCCATTTAGCAACTCAAAAATGAAAAGGCAAGCACTTTTTCCAAAGTTTGCATATCAGACAAGAAAAATTAATGATTGATCCTGCCTGAGTCAAGTGTCTTGACACCTCCATGCTTCCAGGGGTATGAAAAAATACCCATTACCAACGTAACCTCCTTTGTGTTAACTCAACAGAATCTGTGTGCCCATTGCCTCTCCCTCCTTAGGACTCACTGCACAGTCACGGCCCAAACTGGTCCTCAAATAGGTGTTTGTTCTTTGCTTCATTTGTTCAACCAGCAACCTGCACTGTGCCGTGCCCTGCCCTAGTGGTGAGGATACAAGATTAGACACAGCCCATGCCATAAACTGTTGAACTAGAGGACCCTTTTACAGTTAAAAGAACTTCTATCATTGGGGACACTTCAATGGAGGCCACGAAGAGTGCCAGTGTGGAGATGAGTCCTAAAGAAAAAATATTCACTTAGACAAATTCCTCCAAGAAGTTCAAAATGCACTCACTTTTCTCTTGGCCCACAGCAGCAGGGGTGGCGCAGATTCTCCAGAGCCCAAATTTACTGGTCAAATTCCAGCAAAAGTTGCTTGTTAACATGCAAAGAGGAATGGTCACTGCAATCAAAGCAAGAATCAGGGACACTCCAATCATCTCATGATTTCTATTATATATTTATAAACTTGTCTTTTCTATAATCATATTTATTCAGGAATAGCAATGAAGTCTCCTACTTCTTCAATTAGTAAATACTTCAAAACTCCATGGGTATTAAGATATCAACAATGAGTATTTGAATGCAGCCCTGAGCTTTAATGTATTCATCCCAGCATGCTGTACAATATTGCATTTATGTCTTTTGGATTATGTTGTATGGATAACAATGAAAAGGGATCTCAGCACCAACTACTCTGTGTATATAACTCAGCCTTTTCCCCTCTCTTTTAAATTAAGCATGAAAATCTTAAAGCTACTCTTGAGCTAACATTTTCTGCATTTTCCAAAAGAGATATGATCCTCAAACAGGCACATGGAAGGTACAAAGACACAGATCTAAAGATAGGCACATTTGCATACAATTTATATAAAAGACATATTGAGGGTCTTTTTTTTACTTTGGCAAGAGGAATAATCATTGCACAATTCCTTAAAATAACATTAAAGATTGCATTAATTTTGTACTAAAAATTAAATTGAAAATAACAAAAATTCCATGTATATGCAGTGTCTGAGCAATGTGTAAAGGCAGACACGCTTGCAAAGATTTGACAATTACATGTATTTTTTTTAATCTAGGAACAGTCTGTTCAGAGGGCCACCTGAGTCCCAATCTCCTTTCCAATTCTGTGATGAGCCCAATACTTTTGCTTATTACCCTTCAGGTCTTGGATCCAAATTAACATTTGGTTGATGGCAGTTGTAGAGGAAAACAAAGCACAGCAGATTGGAAATTTATGAACCTTCTGGAAAAGCTATTGGCTAAGCTTGTGTCAAATCTGCCTGTGTTTGGCTGTGGCAGCTGCAAAATTGAAGCACCAGTGTGCAGATGGTTCTCCTGCACGTGGCCAACAGTTGGCTGAATCCCTCACATCGAAGAGCCCTTCAGCCAAAGAAGCTGGGCCCTACTTGTAGGGCACCTGCACACCCCTCCAGCCACTACCACTGCCACACAGAGCTGCAGCCTTGACACAAGCATGGTGGCAGAGAAAGGCAGGGGCTTGTGCTTCCCCTGCATTTACCACAGCACACCATGGCAAGAGCTTGGGAGGAGCTTGCTCTCCCAGCGGCACCTAGAATACTTAGGAAACTTCTAGTTACTACCCAAAATAGATACCTCCCTCCTGCAATGCAAATCCTTCCACATTCCACCAAAAGGCATCAACTGTCTAATCTTGCATCTCTGGTCCCTGCTAATCTGGGTCCATCCGCCTCCGTAAACGTGCACGGAGTTCTGCCTTCCAACAAGCCTTTCTGGCCCCTTCTCCCAGCCCAGGTTACTGCTCTATGCTGGGCCTTGTAGGTACTTACAGGCTCTTGATTTACTTACTCACTTATTGATTCACTTATTCGTTCCATTAATATTTATAGAGCATCTAACACATGCAGGTGTGGGGGGGGTGTAATTGTGAGAAAGACATTTATCAGTAAATAAGATAAACAAGCTCCCACATTTAAGACTTTCCATTTAGTCTGGAAGATCAGTAAACAGGCTCATAAATGGTAAGATGGAGATGTCAAGATGTCACAGGGGCCCACAGGAAGACGGTTTCATGGGCTGGTGAGTCAGAGAGTGTTCATGGAAGAGCTGATGTCTGAACGGAAACCTAGAGGGTGAGCAGGCGTTAGGCAGGCCTGGGGTAGCATAGCGAGGGTGGGTGCACTGGGGGTGTCCCATGCAGAGTGGGGGTCCTATGCAGAGAGGCCTAGGAGCTCTAGAGAGCAAATGCTAGAGAACTGAAGCAAGTGCCTGCGAGGACGTGGGACTATAACCATTTGTGCCTCTTTTTATTTTGCATTGTATGTGCTTTTAAATTTATGTCTGTGTTTTATTTCCTGTATTATTGTTTTATCCCCTGTGAAACACGCAATTCTTAGCACAGAGCTTGGTAAGCATGTACATTAGAATGCTCCATAAAGTGAATTGCAACTATTTGTAAATTTGTTAAGACAGAAAGCTTTCTGTAGCTCCCTTTGGGCTGTCTGTCCAGGAGCGCTGGTTGCAGAAGGGACTGTTTAGTGCTTTAAGAATGATGCCAAATGGTGCCCACGTCCTTTTTCCTAGAATAACTATGTCTGGTGAAATAAATGACATCTGCCTGATTTTTTTGAGAGGTAACAATAATTCATGTTGTGGTCAATAGAGAAGGGAGGCAGAGGAAAGGAGCAAATTTGCAGACATTTTATAATTCCTTGATGGACATTTCTCAGGCCTCAGGTTTCTGGGCCTCTAGGCAGGATTCCACACCTGCAACCACTCTGTCCTTGTTCTCAAAACAGTTTCCCCCCTGGCTCTGAAACAACACACTTCTGCTCCCCTTCTTGCTACTCCTTCTCAGTCTTTTTTGTAGGTTCATCTTCTTTCACTCAGCCTTTCGATGAATGGAGGCCCCAAGGCTCATTCCCAGGCCCACTTCAAGCCTCATTCATTGCTCTCTTCCTTGGAAATCTCTTTGACCCCTCTCTCCTGTAATCAATGTTTGACTGGTTGCTACCAAAAGTCCAGCTCTGGCTGGAATGGGCTCTGGCAGTTGCCATTTTTTGCCTGCTTAGCATTCCAAACCTCTTCCTATTCATGGAAAATTTTCTTTCTTTTAAGTCGTGGTAGGAAGCAGAGCTGCCCTCCACCAGAGATGCTGGAGACATTGGGTAATGAGAGTTTCCCCGACTTACTGAGCAGCCTGGGCACAGGCAAGTGAATCCGTTTTTTCAGGGACTCAGTCAAAATCTCTCCAGGTGACAAAAGAGAGGAAGGCAGCTATGGCAACAGTTTCCAGGGACTAGAGCTGGAGTATTGGCCGTGTAAGATGCAGCATCCTGAGCTCAAGAGCAGCTACAGTGGCAAGAGCGGTGTCTTCCCCTCACCTGGCTACTGGAGGGATGTTGGCCCAGGTTCTGGACATACTGCCTCCTTTCAATTCCTTCTGCCCAATTTACAAGCCCTGTTCTGTAGGCTTCCTGGTGATTCTGAGAGGTACCCAATATTCATCAGTAAAATCCTTTTTCTGCTTATATCAGCCGAATCTGTTTCCATTCTGATGGTGGTGACCACCACTGACCCTACTCAGAGGAAAGTTTCCAGCCAGCTCTTTGCCACTCCGTCTTGGTCAGGGGCCAAGCCTTTCCAGGTACCGTAAACTAGTGGTCTTCAAAGTGTGGTCCCCAGACACCTGGAAGTTGCTGAGATACTGTCAGGGGGTCTGCAAGGTCAAAATTATTTTCATAAAATTATTGAGACATTATTTGCCTTTTTCACAGTGTTGACACTTTCCCTGATGATAGCAAAGCAATGGTGAGTAAAACAGCTGGTGCCTTAGCAGTAATGAAGGTAACGGCACCGATCTGTACTGGGAGCATGTGCTCTTCACCACCACACCCTTACAGAATAGAATTTAAGAATATCCCATATCCAGTTTCAGTTAAGAATGTCCTATTTGAAAGAGTAAGATTAAATCTTGACCCTATATACACCTTTTAAAAAAAATCTATGTATAAAAATGGGAATTCCCCAAAAGCACGTCTGCTGCACCCTGAAGTACCATGATTGCCTCCAGGCAAAGTGCTTGTGTGGTTATTTGAGTTGCAAGCTGAATCAACCCTTTTTTTCATGTGACACCATTATTTCTTGAAAGAATGACTGACTAACAAGCTGTTAATAGTTATTCATAATTGGGTGCTTAGAAGTCAAAGTTTTAAAAATGAACAAGTGAGCCTATCCTCTCGAGGAGAACAATATTATAACCAATGACAGAATTTGAGCTTTTAAGCAAAAATTAGAATTTGGGAAAATGTGTGTCCTCTACATTGAGTGTGATAGCTTCCCAGTACTTCAGATTTTCCTAATGAAGTTTTTTGATATTGTAAAATTAAATGTGCCAACGTTTGGAAAATCTGTATAATTCAGTGAACCAATATTTTTCAGATGACCAATGCATGGTGTTATAAAATCAGGCATGAGCAAAAGATCCATTCAAAGTGCAAGATAAATCAATAGACTTTAATGGAACTGAGTATGACAATATAGATTCATATTCCACATTGAAACCAATCTTTATCAAACTACTTCTAAGAAAATTTTAATATTGTATCAAAGAAGAACACCCACAATTATCTCCTCCTTTTGTCTGAGCACAGGAAATTTTCTTCACATACTTCAACCAAAATAGCATATTACAATAGGTTGAATGCAAAAGCCAATCTCCAGTAGCCTTTATTCAAGCTGGACATGGAAAAGATTTACAAAAAATGTAAAATAACACTGTCTTTCTCAATAACTTCTTCTTAAGGAAGTATGAGGTTTTTAATAAAAATTGTATTTATGTTAATGTGTAATGGATTTATTATTATTTCCTTTTGAATAATAATTTATAAATAAATACTTTCTTAATATTTTTCAGTTTCAATTTCTAGCTCAGTAAATATCTATAGGTTAGGGTTGCTACATTTAGCAAATAAAAATATAAATATTGCATGAGACATATATACTTATACTTAAAAAAAATATTATTTATCTGAAATTCAAATTTAACTAGGCATCCTGTATTTCATCTGGCAACACTACCATAGATACAATTAATAAACAAAAGCTCCTTGGGACTCTCAATACTTTTTAAGAGTGTAAAGGGTCCAAAAACCGAAAGTGTGAGGGCTACTGCCTTACATTCTCCCCAAGTCTCCCACCTTCTATTCCCAGGGTCAGTAGTTCCCCGTAACTGTGGATCATGGTGGTCCCCTGGACTGGTGAAGGGTCCACGCTCTAGACAGCTCTATTTTCACTCTCTTGTCTTTGAAAGTAGAGAGCTTTCTCCCCTAAGAAAACCCTTGGTCCCTCCACTCTCTCCTCTCTCATCCAAGTTGACTTTTCACCTTCCTCCATCCTTGGCCCTAACTAGTCCTTGACAGCAGAAAACACTCTGCAAGCTCTCACCGGACATTTTGTCTGGCCTTTATAGCCCCGCTCTATTGTTGATTCTTTGCTTGTACTCAAGATGGGCTGGAGGAATGGAAACTGCACCCTGGGGCACCCAAAGCAGAAGGATAGGGAGACGCATGGCAAATAGATTAAGATTTCACATAATTCTTAGCTACACTTGCAATTCAGAACCCCGACTGTTCAGATGGTTTATGGACTCTCCTCTGAACCCCAACCCATATATCCAACTGCCTATTCCTTACATGGGCCCTTCTAACTGGAACATTCCCCTCATTCAAAGCTTGACTATCCCCTGTTTTTAATTCAAGTCCCATTGAGCTTGAATGTTGCTTTCTCAAAGAGGTTTTCTTTATGTTCCAGTCTGAATTAGGTCACCTCCCCCCAACAGGTCCCTGTTCCTTCCTTTCATAGCATTTATCATAATTTTATTTTATATTCATCTATGTTTATTTACCATTTGTTTCTCTCAATAGACTGGCCACCAGGAGGGCAGGGACCCCATCTGTTCTGCTCAGTACTGTATAACCAATAATCAAGTGTTCAGTATTAATGTTAAATAAATTAATGAGGGTAGGACTACACCTGCTACTTTCTTTATACCTTTCTTTTTAATGTAATCATGTAAAGCTATACATTCCCCTTGAAGTACTCCTTTAGCTGCATCCCACAAATTTTGATATGTTGCATTTTTGTTATCATGTCAATTTAAATATTTTCTGATTTCACCCTTGATTTCTTCATTGATATATAGATCATTTAGAATTAGGTGGTTTAATTTCAATATCTTGAGTTTTCCTAGATATTATATTATTATTGATTTTGAATTATAATTACATGTGGTCAGTGAACATAATTTATATGATTTCAATCCTTTGACATTTACTGAGTCTTGTTTTATGGCCTAGCATATGGTCTATCTTGATGAACATACCATGCACATTTGAAAATAACATGCATTCTGCAATTGTAAGATGTAGTGTTCTATGATATTAATTAGGTCAAGGTACTTGATAGTGTTGTTTAAATCATTTATACCTTTATTGGCTTTTTTTTTTTTTTTTTTGGTCTGGGGTTCTATCAATTGTTGAAAAGGGGGTTTATGCTTCATGTATCTTGAAGCTCTGTTATGAGGCACAAAAACATTGACAATATGTTTTCCTGGAGAATTGATCTTTACAAAAAGCCCCTCCCTCCTTTTCTCTGGTAATACTTTTTGTCTTGAAGTCTATTTTACCTGATATGTTCCTCTCTCTGAAAGTGAAGTAAACTAACACCATTGCAGCTCCAGCTCTCACCTTTCTATCATTCTTTTATTCTCCAATCTCAATGCTGAGCTGAAACGAATTAGAAAAGTGGCATGAACCAAAAAGATGATTTCTTCTATCACAGAAAGGAAAGGTGTAATCGGGAAGCTGCCCACACTGCACCTCCGCCCCTGGTGCGGCCACGCCCCCTCCCTGCTCCCCACAGTGTGCTCTGAAGGTTCCTCCCTTGAATCATAAAAAGCAGCTCTACCCATTTCTAACATTTTTATGCCACTGACTTTATTAAACTTGGGGCTTTCAATCATGTATGAAAATAGAATCATTTCATGGCTAATAAGGCAGGGTTGGCAGAGAGACTTTTTTGATGGAATCTTACTGCAAACACAATTGATACAACTTTAACAAGCATTTCAGCCCAGTATACATACAGGGGAGAATTTTGAGGCCCTCTGTGCTAAGTTAACTGTGATTTTTCTTCATTTTTCTTCACTTTTCAGAACATCTTCTATTCCTGTTATAGGAAACAGCTGGCAATACAAATCTTTAGACTGTAACATAGAGGTTTCACAGGGGTTCCCCTAAACATTCATGTTAATGAAAAGTTTTAGGGTTTTATTTTTTTCAGTAAATTGCTATGTCTGATTGCTGGAGGAGCCTATTGCTCGCTTTGGATTCTTTCCAGTCTTCTTAGAAGTCTCCAGTGCCCATACTGGATGTCTAAGTTTGCTAAAAATAATCAAAACCAATTTCCACATGGCATAAGCTTTAAACATTATGTTATGTTATTGTAGGAAACTCCTTGAATGTTTGTGGCTGGCTTCTATCTATGGAATGGGATTTGAGAGGACCGCAAAACCCTATCACAGGAGCAGAGCGTCCATTATCTCTTTTGAATGAGACATTTTCTCCAGAAGGTTCATGTTTCAGCTCACCCATCACCCTGCACAGGCAACATTAAGATTTACTAACACATCAGAACATATTTGTTCATCTGATCAGCTGGCTGTTCACAAGGCTCATGTTCCCATCACATTGCAAAGAATTCTTGCCTGCAAAGCCCCCTCTTCTGAGCTTTGCTTTTCCCTCTAGATGGCTCTAGTGGTTTCCACTAATTCCCCAAAACAGATAATGTTAAATATACATCTCCAGCTCTGACCTATTTTTATAAAAAATACCTTTCCTGTCTCTGGCTTCCAGGTGGTCATTCCCACTAGTGGAAATCCAACTCTCTAAACTGAAATTCATTATCAGACTTCCAAAGAATAAGCCTTAATTTATCCAATGAGTTATTCACCAACCACCCAGGACTCTTCCTTTCCTCACAGAGCTCCATCATTTCCTTTCCAGGTCTAGTGGACTCAAAAACATAAAATAAAGCAATAAAATAAATACAATAAAATAAAAGAGAGGCAGTCTGGGATAAGAAGTCCATAGGTGTGAGGCAGTTCAGTTCAGATCAACATTTACCGAATACCTTCTATAAGCCAGACACCATACTGAGCGTGAACATTCAAAGGGCTTATGGCATGACGGGAGACATGACAAGAAAATCAACAAATACATCTCGGCTGCCACTTTGAGACTGTCTTAATCGCCTCTGAATGCTGTAACAATAAAATAGACTGGGTGGCTGAAACACTGATTTCTCACAGTTCTGGAGGCTGGAAGCCTGAGATTTGGTGCCAGCATGAGTTCTGGTGAGGGCACTCTTCTGGGTTGCAGACTGCCAACTTCTTCTTGTAGCCTCACGCGGTGGGAAAAGAGAGCTCTGGTCCCTTCCTTGCCTTATAAGAGCACCAGCCCCATTCATGAGGGCTCCACCCTCATGATCAAATTACTTCCCAATGGCCCACCTACAAATACTATCACACTGGGGATTTGGTTTCAACATATGAATTGTAGGGGGACACAAACACTGAATTCATAACAGGGGCTCAGCAACAAAAGCTATGGGAGAGGACAACTGGGTTGCAGAGAGGGCAGCATGGAGGGAGTCATGCTCAGTTAAGGCTGAAGGCAGGATAGGAGTTAGCCTGCTACAAGGAGGCAGAGAGGCATGAAGGAACAGTATGAACCAAGACATGAAGACAAAACCATGGATTTCTGGATCGTACAGTTCAAGTCATGGAGTGGATGGTGATGTGGAAGTGGCAAGAGGTGAAACTAATGAGGCAGCCAGTGCCCAATTACAAAGGACCTACTAATTAATACCTCCTTGCACTTTTCTTACAAAAACCAGAGGTTTAAGGAGGAAAATTACAAAGCAGATTTGTATTTTGGATAGATACTTCTGGAAGCAGTTTGAAAGATGGAGCTGGAGTTGAGGGGGACAAGATCGGAGGCAAGGAAACAAGTGGTAACTTTTGGTCCCAATTCTTCACTCCATTTTAGTAAGATTATACATCCGTGCCTTTTTCATGACATTTCATGGTGGGCACAGTATACTTTGTGACCTTGGACTTGACTTGGCCGATGGGATGTCAGTAGATACGGCCCAAGTAGAGATGTGAAACGTCCTTGCATGGTGGAGCTGACCCACAGCCTTCCTGCCTTCTGCCTGGAGAAGGCCACACCTCTGCAGGCCTCTGGGAGCCAGTGGTGCCAGAAGGATGACAGCCACGTGAAGGAGACCTAACCCCAACCTGCAACGGGGGCAAGTCCAGCCAAGCCCATCCTACATCACTGAACTCCAGCCAACTTGGAGGCACACGAGTTAGAAATAAATATTTGATTTAAGCCACTGAATTTTCAGGTGGTTTGCAACAAGAATTATTGCTTCAATGGTTAATTGATGTTTCAGTTAAGAAGCTATTGAAATAATTCAATGAGAAGATAATGAAAGCTTGAAATAGGATAATGGCAGTAAATACAAGGAAGAGGTGAATTCATGAAATCTCTAAGAGGCTGAAAATAAACAGTGGGTAATTGATTGGATGTTAGGGATAAGAAAGAAGTCAAGGAAGCCTCATGGGATTCTGTCTTGACCACTTAAGGGCATTGATTTCCTCTACAAGCCAGGAGTTTCACATGGCCTCAAGATAACTGCCAGTAAACTGGGCATGGGATGAGGGATGAATTGGGCACAAACATCAGTAAGCAAATGCCCTTCAGGCTTAAAAACCTATGTCTAAACAAGATCATTGAAGGTTGGTACTTGCACCTGGAGCTGACCAGAAGCAAATAGACACAAGGCCAAAGAAAATGGCCTAAAAAAATCTTGTGGTCAATGAACCTTCAAGGCTGTGACCATTCAACCTCTAAAGCAGAGGTCAGCACACCTTTTATGCAAAGGGCCAGCTGGGAAATATTTTAGGCTTTGCGGGCTCCATGGTCCTGAACCCACTTCCTGTGTTTGCAGAATCTGCTGCTGGGTGAACCTTTGTGAGAGGAAAGGCCCCTCCTCCCACCAAGACCAGATTCCCAGCCTAACCCTTGGGCAAGTGACACAGAGAAGCAGGGCAGTTGGAATTCCCTCAGGCAAGTCAGTAGGTCCAGTAGCAGTCAGTGGCAATGGTGCCAACATCCTGCAGGGACAATAGGTCCTGGCCAGGTCACCCCTGGGGTGGCCCCGGCAGGGGTTCAGGCCTCTCTGCTTTCTCCCTCCACCTCCCGCTCTTTTTCTAAGACTAGAAATTCTAGCTTTCTGGTCAATTCTTGAGAAACTTAGTAGCTTGCCAATAAATTCCCTTTCTTGTTTCAGTTAATCAGTCTTTTTTTGTTGTGATTTGAAGCTAAGAAACATGATTGTTACAGTTAAGGATATCAGTTTTGTAGTCATTGACACAAAAGGAGTGGTAAAATATGGGAGAAGGTTTGAAATTACCCACGGAGAGCATATAGAAAGAGAAGTAAGCTAGACGGAATCTCTGGTAACACAAACATTGAAGGGAAGAAAGAAAGTGATCTATGAAAGGGAAGTGATAGAGAAGGGAAGACGTGGAAAATGAAGAGTTTATGTGCAAAGAGATCAAGTTCCAAGTTTAATATTTGAAACTGGAGTTGTTCTATAGGTAAATAAGCTACAAAGGGGGTCAGCAACATGCGCAGAAGCCACCAGGGACTGTAAAGCCAGTGAGGGTCATTGACACAGACCTGGAGTCCACAGGAGATGGAAACACTGATGAATTTTCCCTGAGCAAGCATTTTTCACACCAAACTCCTTTCATCCAATTTAATTTCCTAATGTATTTTCCCTATTACGCAGTTAATCGGTATCCAATTTTTTCCATTTTTCATTTATATATTCTTGAAATTATTTTCATTGGCAACAATTCTTTCCCACTTAAATTTTACATCATAAAGTTGATTCATCATCAGCTTCTGATCCATACAGTCTACCAATTATAGCATCTGCACTGGTGAATTTTCTTTGTGACCACTTTTTTCTAATCAAATTGTGTAGATTTTCTTCTGTTAATTTTGTCAGTGATATATTCTACCAAGTGTACTTTCAACCATTGCCAGTTTCACTTAGTAATGTTTAGAATGAATTGGATACACCCTGAGAGGTTGTATTTACTTCTTGGCTAATCTATGAGAAAACTGTGAGCAGTTTTACAATGCAAAGAAAAGCAGAGAGATGTGGGAAGGAAGGAGGGAGAGAGAAGGGGGAGCAAGTGAGCCCAGAGGCAGGGAGGGGAGGCATAGGCATGCCATGCGGTGGTGGGGCTGAGCCACTAGTTGGAGCAGGAGTGCTGAGTGGTTGCCTGCATGCCCCACTGGGCCAGAGGAGGCAAAGCTCTCTGCCGCAGACCCTGCACCCAGCAATGCCCACAGCCAGAAGCCCCATCAGCTTAGGCCTCAGAGTGAAGATGGTGCAGAAGCAAGAGATGGGCTTGAAATGTTTATAAGCAATAAACCATTACCAGCTTCACAAAAGCCCCTGGGGGATGGGGGTTGTTTCTGTATTACCACAGCATAACCTGCCTATTTCAACTGCTTTCAGTACAGCATCTAAACTCTCTGATTCTCTGTTTTCCACTGTTGAATATAAATAAAATAAAACTTAACTTGGTCTTTCTAATCCTTAGAAATATCAAGTGTAAAATGCCTGTTGTATAGTAGATACACAATAAACGAGTTTTTTAATTACTATGATGTAGCTTAGTATGAATTTCAATCTGGTTTACTTCGGATATTAACTGCTTGTTTGTCTGTTTGTTTGTTTGTTTTCTGAATGTTCTAGGTTTAGCCCACTCTAGTTACAGGAAGGGAAGACCCAGCCCTGCCTTCATCCAAGGTAAAGGGGACCTATTTTGGAGGCCATAGATTTGAGCTCTGGTTTTGCGGGCCATCAAGGCTTATTGTGCAAGAAAAGGAGATCGGAGCTCTTGGTGGGAGGTTCAGGAGCAAGGATGAGAACGAGGTTGGAGAAGAGCTGGTGGCAAAGACAGGCTCCTGGGTGAGGCCCTGTACAGGGTGGGACTCCTGGCCTTCACCTCCCAGAAGGGTGTCTAAGGAAAGTGCCCCCCTTTCTTGCCAGAGCCAAGCAAGCAGATCAAGAGAAGGACCTCTCTGGGAGTGCCAGGAACTCCGAGGGTCCGAGATGGCTAGACCTGTCCCCAAAGAATCCCCTGGCTGCCCCAGTGTGTTTAGCCTGCAGTAGGGTCTGCCACTCTGCCTGTCCTTCAGAAGACACCCACCCAGATTCTCCCTGCAATGGCCTCCCATGCACCCACCTCCCCTCAGTGCCCAGAGTTGACCCTGGACACTGGTAAGGCCAAGTGAGCCCCTGGAAGACATGGGCCTTCCTGACCCACCATGCCTCTCCTCCTTCCCCTACCCTTGCTCCCTCCAGATTCCCTCTCCAGGCACCAAGGAACTTTAAGAACTGATAGACAGCTGGATGAGAAGGAACCACTGATGTGAGCATCCAACATGGAGTTGCTTATGCCAGGCTTGCCTGCTTTCCAGCCGAATCCCGCTGTAAGCATACCCCACCCTAAAAGGCGTGCGGGTGAACACCTAAACCAAATAACTCCATATGTCAGGCGGTGCCCACGGTGAGTGCCGGAACTGGCTAACACCACACGTGGGACTGTCCCCTCTTATCCCGCCTCCTGGATGGTTGGACTGGACTATATGAGGGACTGGACACAGAGCCCCTGTGGTAAGCTCGTCCTAGAGGTCCCTGGCACAGACCACAGACGTGTGCTCCGAGGCTTGCTCCTGTTCATCTGCCTGCACTCCTCTCCATCACGGCTTTCTCACTCCACTGGAACTGTCTCCGCTGCATCGCCCTCCCCTCGGGACAGACGAAAGGCTGGCTGGGACAGCCCGGACCCGAACTCTCTCTCGTGACCAATATGAGATGTACAGATCCAATGATATGTGTGATTTTCAAATATGCTTGATCCCTCCTTTAGTGTTGTGTGAAAGGGACGTGCAGAATAAACCGTGTGATTCGTGCAACCTTAACGGTGATAAATTCATTGCTCGTCTCCCTGCGGATTCCTACTCCCTGACCCGCTCGGATTAATTTATTTAACAAAATGCGTCTGCTATTCCTAGAACAAAGGGAAGCTTGTGCCTTGATAATTAAAGATTATTGCATGTTTTAAATTATCAGGACTGAACTAGTAAGATTTTCCTGTATTTAAAAAAACTCTGGATTTCATTCTAAATACACAAAAGACAAAGAAATCCAACTTCCCGTCTCTATAGTCTGTCCGAACGTCTCAGAGCCCCTCACTTTGTGCCCAGCCCAGCCCAACTGCAGCGCCCCTAGCGGCCTCCCAGCCGTCGCGCCTCTGCGGCACCTCAGTGTCTCACTCAGAAATTTCCACCAGATGGCGCTAGAGCTCCGTCTTCCCGAACGCAGCCCTGCGTGGTAAGGAGGCTACGTGTTCAGTCTACCACAGCAGCCTTCCTTCAACATCCTCTTTACCTGGGTGAACACGCAGCCCAGGAACTTTTTTTTACTGGAACCATTTCACATCCCCTGTGGCAGCCTCCCCCAGATAATACTATTAGTAATGATAATAACGTTTTTGTAATGGCCCCTTGCCTGGAGGGTTTTGTGCCCAGAACAATCTGGTCTTGGCTGCTCCTTATAAGGGATTACCTGTGTGGAGAGAGGGGAGCCTCAACTATTACCTCTCCTTCAGGTACCTGAAAATGTTTAATACGTAGTGTCTTGTAATCTTGTATTTGCCTACTCATGCAGCTTTGAAAGTGCTCTTCAATCACATCTGGTGCAGACCTCACAGAAATCATCTGTTGCCCTCTTTAAGATGAACGCACAGATTTGGAGAGGTCATTGTTACTGTCACTAGAACGTGTGCTCAGCCAGCGCACAGCTCCTGCCCTTGGGTTCTCTGCAGTCCCCTGGCTCTCTCTGCCTCCCCAGAGTCTTTGCTTTCCTGCTTGCTGATGCTGAACAGCCAATACCAGCACTTCCTCTCCCTGGCATTTCCCATCACGGACCCATTTACACAAGGCTGGCACGGATGGGAGCCAGGTCCTTTCCCCGTCGCAGCTGGGGCGAGGGCCAGCGTAGAAATGAGGCCGTGTGCCGGCCAGCTCCTCAGACTGGTGTCTGGAGACCAGGCTCTGGCCCTCATCCTGCCACCACCTGAGGGACCCTGGCCGCCACGCCAGCCCCTTGGGCGCGGTTCCTGAACTGTGACTTTCCGAGGTCACGTGCAGCTCTGACACTCTGGGCAGTCAGCGACTGTCAGGGGAGCCCCAGGACCGCAGTGCGGAGAAAGTGCTAGGTGTTGCGTTGGGGTAAGCAGGGTGTGTTTCCTTTATTGGTCAGTCCTGAGCACCAATCTTCTCACTGAAACCAGCCAAGCTGGGTCTCATCCGCACCCATCACAGCCAAAATCCCTTTCTCAGAAGCCAGATCTACCGAGTCCAAAGCTGGGTGGTATGGTCTAATGACTCCTCATGAGAACTAAGTACCGGAATGGTCAGGCCCGCACAGGGCAGCGTGTCGGCGTGAGCTGCAGGCCACACTCATGTCTGTGAACACGGTCAACGTGCTGCCCCCACTCTGCCACTTCACGTTTCATTGCATTAATCCTCATCTCACGTGCCTGGAGGACTCAATCCTCAATTACTAAAGGAGAGCTCCTAACTTTCTTTGTTTTATTTCTCCCTGGATACCACACTGAGAACTTTAGAGTATAATAAATGAATCCATTGTAATGATCAGGTTAATTACAAAAATTGTCTTTTTATTAAACGGAGAGAAGACTCTGGAGTTTCTGGGAAGGCTTACGTAATAGACTCACAGGTAAAGGAAAGCTCATGTAGTCCAAGAACCAACACTATTTCATTTTGCTCTTGTCTTTGAGTGTGGTTCAAAGACTTAAACTGGGTGATTTTCAAAGACTTCTTGCTCACTTACTTTTTTCAGATTAAGTGTAATAATCACTCTAACATGTTTGGTTTACACAGCACCTTCCCATGGTGCACCATCTCAAATGCTTCCCTCACAGCTTCTTAAGTGCTCTTTATCAAAGTTGTTTTACTCCGTTTCATCCTCAAGAGAAGATTCTCCTCCACCCAACATGTGCCCTGAAAACTCAAGGAAGGTGGAGTTTGAGGACCTGGGAGCCTGAGGGGCCAGTGGCTGGGCCGTGGCTGACCCGTGGCCAGGCCGGAGGTAGGGTTGGTCAGACACACAGCTAGTCCTCAGGCTATGAGGTCTTAGGCAAGGTTCCCAGGGGTTCCTGAGAGAAAAGTTCTGGTGCCCACAGGCCATGCCTGACTGCCCTGAGGGGTTGGTCCATCTCATGGGCTGGGTACAGTGTGTCCCTGGCAGGCTCAACCCAGGATAAGCATGGACAGGGACCTGGCCAAATGGGGTAGGGGTGTTGTGTGGCTGCCATTCCTGAGGTGCTGCAGACAGCAGAGCAGCCCCTGCTCTCAGCCCCTGGGGCAGCCAGGAGCTGGCTCACTGCAGCAACCTCCAGCCTCACACCCTGGTCTCTCCTGGAGGTGTGGGTGGTTCACCTGTGGGCCAGATACCATAACCTACAAGCTTGATCCTCATCCTCCAGGAAGCTGGTCATGGGCAAGGCCACAGCCCTCCCAGCTCTCAGGAGGCAATGGCCGGTGGGCTCATGCAGCCCAGACCATCCTCCCCCACCTTCTCCCTGAGCTCAGCACACATCATAGTCCTGACCCCAGACAGCTGGAAGGCTAAAGTTAAAAGGCCACAACTGAGATTACACCAAGCCAATATTTAATTTCTCATTTCTCAGAGTTTCATTCAGTTTTCTCTCCCTTTATGCTCACAACCTCCCTACAAACTAAGTGAGACTGTGCCCACCATGTTCCTCACACATAAGAAATAAGGTTTCCAAGGATGAGGTTACACAGCTAGGAATCTTCAGGCTTGCTTCTCACTTCATGTCCAAGAAGCCCATGGAAGCTGCCCATCAACTCCTTTCCCAGGCCCATCATTGACATTTTCCATCATGGACACATGTACACTCAGAGGCACCTGGGTTCTACCCTCATTCAAGAAGCCCTGGGTGAACCACCTGGGTGATGCTGGCTGAGCCGGGTTCAGTCTGGGGGACAATACTGCAAAACCCCCATCCATACATAAAACTGCACAATGTTGCTCTGTAACTCCTAGTTATGACACTATGTGCTTTACTTGAAAAGAAATAGCTTTTAGATGCTCAACATCCCTAATCATCAGGGAAATGCAAATCAAAAACCACAATGATATCATCCAAAAAACAAGAAATAACAAGTGTTGGTGAAGATGTGGAGAAAAGGGAACCTTCCCACACTGTTGGTGGGAATGTAAATTGGTGCAGCCACTATGGAAAGCAGTAAAGAGGTTCCTCAAAAATTCAAAGATAGAACTACCATATGAATCAGTAATTCTATTTCTGGGCATTTATCTCAAGAAAACAAAAATACTAACTTGAAAAGATATCCATACCCCCACATTCACTGCAGCATGATTATCTACAATAGCCAAGATATGCAAACCTAAGAGTCCATCAGTGGATGAATGGATGAAGACGAAGTGGTAGACATATAGGGTAGAATATTATTCAGCCACAAAAAAAGAGTGACATCTTGTCATTTATGGCAACATGGATGGCCCTTGAGGGCAGTATGCTGTGAAATAAGTCGGAGAAGGAATACCATATATTCTCACTTATATGTAGAAACTAACAAAAAAAACAAGCTCATGGATACAGAGAACAGATTGGTGGTTTCCAGAAGCAGTGAGTAGGGAGCAGGTGACATGGGTGAGGGGTCAAAAGATACAAACTTGCAGTTATAAAATACATCAGGCATAGGGGTGCACTGTACAGCATGGTGACTATAGTTACTAATGCTGTATTGCATTTTGGAAAGTAGAGCTTAAAAGTTTTCATCACACAAAGAAACCATTCTGTAACTATGTGTCATAATGGACGTTACCTGGACTTTTAGTGGTGACCATTTCGCAGCATACACAAATATCGAGTCCTTAGGCTGCCCACCTTTCCCACCAGCAGGTCGGCTTCCCTGGCCCTCTCCCCCTCGCCAGGCCTTTCCCTCCCTTTCCCTTGAGTTCCCTAACTTAATGTCTGGATCTGAATTTCAGTAAACCATTACCAACGGTGAAAATGTTGACTGAGAAAGTGGTTATTTCTCCCAAGGTGCAAGTATTTTGAAAGTGCTATGCTAATATCTACAAAGCTGCTTTAGATATGCAAATTTATATAAATCAATAATATAAATATATTTAGTAGAAGTTTAACAAATACATAAAATAAGTATAAATATTACCATATAAATGAAATGTATATAAACTCAATATATGAATATATATAAAGTGAGTAAATGAATGGGTCTCCAGAAAAAGCCCTGGGTGAGGTCATGTGTGGCCCAGCCATGCCCCTGTTCAGGACTGCCTCACCTCTGGGAGTTTTGGCGGCACAGGAAAGGCAGCCAGATGCGGTGAAGCTGCTTGGGTCGTCAGAGCAGAAAGGCTCTCAGACTAACCTGGACCAGATATTCCTGTGCCCTGGAGCCGGACTGGGAAGGAAGAGCATCTGGGACCAGCCAGCTCTCCACTCAGTCATGGGCCAGGGTCTTGTCTCTGAATATCTGCTCTTCACTCAGACTCACTGCTGCTGTTTTTCTCACCTTTCGCTTGTCTCTCCCCCACAGTGTCCACCTCTTCACACTCCGTGTCCCTCATGACTTGAGCCTGCCAAGACCCTCCAATGCCCTGCCTCTTCTCCTTGCTCTTGCCCCAGTGATCATTCAGCTGTGGTCCCCATTCATCTTGATTCTCTCCACATCCCCAAATCCAAATGGCTCCCCTGGACCTGCCAGCCTGAGACCACCGGGGCCAGTGCTGGGGCACTCAGCTGACAAAGCCAGGTTTATTCACCTGTGGCAGTGAGAGAAACCACATAGCAGAGAATCGGAAGGCAGCACACTCAATGCAGGAGAAGGTGAGTTAATACAGAATGTTGGGGAAAGGTGGCATTTAGGTGACATTTAAATAAATAGCGTTTTACTAGGCTCATAGCAAAGCCAAGCTGAGTGTGAAAGGGTCCAGTCAGGCATGGACTGCAAAGCGAGCCAAGGCCTTCTTTCCTCAGCAACTGCAAAGCCAGGACAGCTATAGACTGTGGTATCCAGAGAGCCCTAATTGGCAGCTCTGCAGGGCTCTACACTGGGGCTGCCTCCCTGCGTCAAAGTGCTGTAGACTCACCAGGCAAGAGGGGGATGTTTCATTTGTACAGATAGAATTTCAAACAAAATTTCTGGTAATCTGTAATTTCAGAGAGCAAAGTTGCTCAGTGAGTGAGAACACAGTAGACAGTCAAAGAAAGGTGTTACAACATTTTACAGTTAGCATGTCCTTGGGAGAAAACTGTTTCCTGACAACTTTGTAGCTTACTTTCTTCATGTCTATTATTACAGTGTAAATGACCAGGTAGATTTTTACTTTTCTCATTCCAAGAAGGAGGACCAGATCAGCCCAGCCTGTCTCTGCAGACTGGGGTCCAGTTCAGCCACTGGGCATTTTGGGGTTTGTTTCCTACCACCTGAGTTCCCTGAGTTGGGGCTAGGTGGGGGGAGCCATGGCTTCCCCTAGGGCTGCCTCCCACAGGGGCTGCAGGCATGTGGATATCGTGGTCGGTATGCCTGGTACAGTGTTACAAGGTGAGTAAATCTTGCACATGAAAATGGGACTCCAGCCCCTCATATAGTCAGCCTGGCTCAGGTTAAAGCATCAGACAATCTCTACCCATGGCTCCTGCTTCACTGTACCTTTTCAAGGGGAATCTTACGGTATAGGACAAAATTCTGCAACAGAAACACCTAAAAACATTGGGGCTTAAAGAAGAGAGGTTTCTTGTCTCTCAGGTAACAGCCCAGTAGTAGACAAGTGATCTAGGTGGGCGGCTCTGCCATCCTCAGCACATGGTTTCCATTTGTAGGTCCAAACAGCAAATGTGGTTCTTGCCAGTCACACTCAGTCCTTTTAAAGATACGTTATCTGGGCTCACATCTTGTTGGAAGGACTTGGTTTCATGCAAGGGAGGCTGGGTCTTTCAGTGCAGCTTTGAACTTGCTTCTGAATTAAACCAGATTGAAATTGATACTAAGCCGGTGTTGCAGTACTTGTATCAGAAAAAATAGACTTTAAAACCAAGAAAGTCTCAAGAGACAAAGACAGACATTACATAATAATAAAGGGGCCAATGCAACAAGAGGATATAACCATTATAAACATCTATTCATCCAACACTGGAGCACCTACATATGTGAAACAAATACTAACAGAATTAAAGGAGAAAATAGAATGCAATGCATTCACTTTGGAGACTTCAACACACCACTCACTCCAAAGGACAGATCCACCAGACAGAAAATAAGTAAGGACACAGAGGCACTGAACAACACATTAGAACAGATGGAACTAAGAGACATCTACAGAACTCTACACCCAAAAGCAGCAGGATACACATTCTTCTCAAGTGCACATGGAATATTTTCCAGAATAGACCACATATTAGGCCACAAAAACAGCCTCAGTAAATTAAAAAAGATTGAAATTGTACAATTGAACTTCTCAGATCACAAAGGTAAAATACTAGAAATAAATTGTACAAAGAAAACAAAAAGGCTCACAAATACATGGAGGCTTAACATGCTCCAAAATAATCAATAAAACAGAGATCAAACAATATATGGGGACAAATGACAACAACAGCACAACATCCCGACTTCTGTGGGATGCAGCAAAGGCAGTTCTAAGAGGAAAGTATATAGCAATCCAGGCCTATTTAAGGAAGAACAATCCCAAATGAATAGTCCAAAATCACAATTATTGAAAATGGAAAAAGAAGAACAAATGAGGCCCAAAGTCAGCAGAAGAAGGGACATAATAAAGATCAGAGAAGAAATAAATAAAATCAAGAAGAATAAAACAATAGAAAAAATTAATGAAACCAAGAGCTAGTTCTTTGAGAAAATAAACAAAATAGATAACCCCCCTGGCCAGACTTATAAATAAATAAACAGAATCAGAAGTGAGAAAGGAAAAATCACAACAGATACCACAGAAATACAAATAATTATTAGAGAATACTATGAAAATCTATATGCTAACAAGCTGTATAACCTAGAAGAAATGGTCAACTTTCTAGAAAAATACAACCTTCCAAGACTGACCCAGGAAGAAACAGAAAATCTAAACAGACCAATTACTAGCAATGAAATTGAATTGGTAATCAAAAAACTACCCAAGAAAAAAATATCTGGACCGGATGGATTCGCCACTGAATTTTATCAGACATCTAAAGAAGACATAATACCCATTTTCCTTAAAGTTTTACAAGAAATAGAAGAGGAGAGAATACTCCCAAACTCATTCTATGAAGCCAACACCACCCTAATACCAAACCCAGGCAAAGATACCACAAAAAAAAAGAAAACTACAGACCAATATTCCTGATGAACATAGATGCAAAAATACTAAACAAAATATTAGCAAACCAAATTCAAAAATACTGCAAGAGGATCATACACCATTTTCAAGTGGGATTCATGTCAGGGATGCAAGGATGTTACAACATTCGAAAATCCATCAACATCATCCACTACATCAACAAAAAGAAGGACAAAAACCACATGATCATTTCCATAGATGCTGAAAAAGCATTCGACAAAATTCAACATCTATTCATAATAAAAACTATCAACAAAATGTGTATAGAGAGCAAGTACCTCAACATAATAAAGGCCATATATAACAAACCCACAGCCAACATCATATTTAACAGTGAGAAGCTGAAAGCTTTACCTTTAAGATCAGGAACAAGACAAGGATGCCCACTCTCCCCGCTTTTATTCAATATAGTACTGGAGGTCCTAGCCACAGCAATCAGACAACACAAAGAAATAAAGGCATCCAGATCGGTAAGGAGTCAAACTGTCACTACTTACAGATGACATGATATTGTACATAAAAAACCCTAAAGAATCTACTCCAAAACTACTAGAACTAATATCTGAATACAGCAAAGTTGCAGGATACAAAATTAATGCACAGAAATCTGTTGCATTTCTATACACTAACAATGAACTAGAGGAAAGAGAAATCAGGAAAACAATTCTATTCACAAGAATTGTGATCAAAAAGAATAAAACACCTAGGAATAAACCTAACCAAGGAAGTGAAAGACCTATACCCTGAAAACTACAAGACATTACTAAGAGAAATTAAAGAGGACACTAATCAATGGAAATTCATTCCATGCTCTTGGTAATTAATATTATCAAAATGGCCATCCTGCCTAAAGCAATCTACAGATTCAATGGAATCCCTATCAAAATACCAACAGCATTCTTCAACGAACTGTAACAAATAGTTCTAAAATTCATATGGAACCACAGAAGACCCCGAATAGCCAAAGCAATCCTGAGAAGGAAGAATAAAGCAGGGGGATCACACTCCCTGACTTCAAGCTCTACTACAAAGCCATAGTAATCAAGACAATTTGGTACTGGCACAAGAACAGAACCATAGACTAATGGAACAGAATAGAGAGTCCAGATATTAACCCAAGCATATATGGTCAATTAATATATGATAAAAGAGTCATGGATATACAATGGGGAAATGACAGCCTCTTCAACAGCTGGTGTTGGCAAAACTGGACAGCTAGACGTAAGAAAATGAAACTGGATTACTGTATGACTCCATACACAAAAGTAAACTCAAAATGGGTCAAAGACCTGAAGTTAAGTCATGAAACCATAAAACTCTTAGAAGAAAATATAGGCAAACTCTCTTGAATATAAACACGAGCAACCTCTTCATGCACATATCTCCATGGTCAAGGGAAACAAAATAAAAAATGAACAAGTGGGACTATATCATACAAGAAACCTTCTGTACAGCAAAGGACACTATCAGTAGAACAAAAAGGCATCCTACAGTATGGGAGAATATATTCATAAATGACATATCTGATAAGGGGTTGACATCCAAAATATACAAAGAGTTCATGCACCTCAACAAACAAAAAGTAAATAATCCAATTAAAAAATAGGCAGAGGATCTGAACAGACACTTCTCTAAAGAAGAAATTCAGATGGCCAACAGACACATGAAAAGATGCTCCACATCACTAATCATCAGAGAAATGCAAATTAAAACCACAATGAAATATCACCTCACACCAGTAAGGATCACCAACATCCAAAAGACGAACAACAAATGTTGGCGAGGATGTGGAGAAAAGGGAACCCCCCTATACTGCTGGTGGGAATGTAAATTAGTTCAACCATTGTGGAAAGCAGTACAGAGTTTCCTCAAAAAACTCAAAATAGAAATACCATTTGACCCAGGTATTCCACTTCTAGAAATTTACCCTAAGAATGCAGCAGCCCAGTTTGAAAAAGACATATGCACCCCTATGTTTATTACAGCACTATTTACAATAGCCAAGAAATGAAAGCATCCTAAGTGTTCATCAGTAGATGAATGGATAAAGAAGATGTGGTACATATACACAATGGAATATTATTCAGCCATAGGGAAGAAACAAATCCTACCATTTGTAACAACATGGATGGAGGCAGAGAGTTTTATGCTCAGTTAAATAAGCCAGGCAGAGAAAGACAAGTATCAAATGATTTCACTCATATGTGGAGTATAAGAACAAAGAAAAAACTGAAGGAACAAAACAGCAGCAGATTCACAGAACCCAAGTATGGACTAAAAGTTACCAAAGGGAAAGGAACTGGGGAGATGGGTGGGAAGGGAGGAATAAGGGGGAAAAGGGGCATTGCAATTAGCACACAGAATGTAGGGTTTCATGGGGAAGGTAGTACAACACACAGAAGACAAGTAGTGGATTCTACAGTATCTTACTACGCTGATGGACAGTGACTGTAATGGGGTATGTGGTGGGGACTTGATAATGGGGGGAGTCTAGTAACCCCAATGTTGCTCGTGTAAGTGTGTATTAATGATACAAAACTTTTTTTAAAATGATGCCTAGCATAAAGTAGCTATTGTTACTTTTCCAGAGGCCTAGGGATTTTAATAAATGGTAACGGCAATGCATGAGCTTGTGGAAGACACCCTAATGGTGGACACACAGAGTTCATAGGCGGCCAAGATGAAACGTGGACACTGTCTTCCTCTCCACTAGAGTTCTTGCCACCATGGTCCTGGGGGACTTCATTGTCCTGGTGCATGAACCATCCACTCACTTGCTTTTTGCCACCTTGACCTCTTTTACCTTTCTACCTCCTCCTATGTTTATAGTGGAGATGTTATCATTCCTAGTTTTCTTCACATTGAAAAATCACTAACTCAATTATCCTATCATCTGACCACAACCTTCTTTCTTCCCAGCTTGTCTATTCAACTACAACAGCTGTCACAGGGCTTCAACATCATTAAAATATCCTTTCCATCCAGGTAATATTCTTATCCATTACTGCTTCCTCTTGATGGAGGGTTCATCTTAGTCTAAGTTCCTCACATCAGTAATTTCAGTCAATATTCTAAACTCCTTTGCTTTCTGTCCTTTTATGCATTGGCCAGGCAAAATCCCAACTCTGGATAAATAAATCTGCTATCCCTCTACCTGCCTTCAGCCAGCTGAGCAATGTTAGAGAAAATATAAGAGCTAAAACTAACATCTGTTAATCACTTATACATATATCAGGCACTCTTCAAAGTGCTACTCATACAGTAACTCATTTAACTCCAACAATCCTGTCAGATGAGGAATACTATTCTACTCATTATACAGATGAGGTTCACAGCCATTAACACATACAAAGTTGCACAATCCAAGTTTCTCTGGTTCCAAAGCTTGAACTCTAATCATTACCTTAAATTACCTCTTACATAAACTCTCACAAGAAAATTAGACGACTAGTGACTTGTAAATTCATGGTCACGAACCCCAAGTCACTACCTCATCAATGCCTGACAATCCTGACTTTTACAAGTCCCCTTGCTCCTCTCTCCTCCACTACAACTGTCTGGCTTTCATTCTTCTCAAAGCTCGCATTTGTTGCCTCAACCCTGTCTACAGCCTCGCTCCCAGCTGATGACGCCCAACACAATGCACAGGAAAAAGAAGAAGACAACAAACATGGATGCCCTCGACTTCCCACTACCAGATCTATAAATACCATGCTCTGCCCTTCCTCTCCTAGATACATTCCGTGAGAAGAGGGGATGTCCCTCCTCTTCGTGAAGGTCAATCCCACCATCCTCTCTGGATCCTGTCTGCCACCTCCTTCTCCTTAGGCAATCTTCTCAGCTATCTTCAATCTTGAACTTCTCTGCTGGATCTTTCAGTTCAGCTTTGAACTTGCTCAGTGTCCCTCATTAAAAAACAAACCATCCTCACCCATACTTCCCTGTTCTCTCTACTCCTCACTGTGGGCTAATAACTCTAAAATCTGGTCTAAATGGTCTTTCTTAGCCTCAGTTCTTCTGATGCCTTAGATGTGCTGAAAAATGGGAGCAGAAGATGCAGAAGGAGTTCATTACTGTGCCATCACCACAGAGAGCCTTGCCTTTCTCTGTACTGATCAGCCAGAGATCACAGACTTCAGGAGCCCCAATCCCTTCAAGGTTTTATTCCTGAAAAATTCCAAAGTGTCAAGCCCCTCAGAGGATCTCAAACTCTAAAACATTGGCAAGTGGCTTGTTTAACCAAATTTGAGGAGCATTCTTGACCCATAACCAAGTATTAACACTAAAGATTCTCCCCAGTTACCCAAAGACACTATCTTTCACCTTTTAGATTTGGAAAAGGATGAAGAGGAGGTTACCATCTTTTAGGTTCAGCAACAGAAACCATCCATTTCAAAGCAGTAACAGGGGTCCTCCTATTACCTACTACCCAGTACCTCCTACTACAGGGGTACTTCAGCATGGGACTGGTTACTGCTACAGCCTCAAACTCAGGAAAGAGTCTCTCATCCACAAACTGAACATTCACCCTCACTACCTACAGTATATTGCATCTCTCTGAAAGTGCTCATTAGCTCAGGTTCCCTTTATAATTTCAGGAGGAGAGATGACAGCACTTCCCTAAACACTGTTATGAATTCTCCTGCCAGGTACTGTAGATTCAGCATTGGTGAATCCATCACCCATCAACCAGATTCTACTATAACCTTCAGTTGCATCATATGCACGGACAAACTCCCACAAGAGTGAGGCAGCTCTCATAAAGAATATCACAGCCCAGTTCCAGAGGGCCCTACCCTTTAGCCACCCTCCAAGCCCCTGGCTATTACTTCCACCCTACCAAATTCACCCTCTCACTTACCTTGCCCTTCTCCTTTGCCCTTTCAGCCTCAAGCACGTATCTCTGAAAACATTCCCACCTCCTGAGCAACTGAAACATTCCTCCAGGAGTTGTATGGCTTAAGATTTTAATGAAATTCTCCTGATGGGGGCCGGCTGAAGAGGAGTTTAGTGTATAGGTGGAAGAGATCAGGGGTAGCCAGAGGGATAAGGACTTACTGATGCCCAGAAGGGAAGATGTCAAGAGGCAGAAATTCACCTTCAAAGGCTAGCCCCTGCTGTTCATCAAATGCAGGTAGGTTTACTGGGTAGAATGAAAAGGTTTCCACTCATGACTGGCAGCTTTGGAACTCCAGTCTGTATATCCCCACCCAAAATGGGTATCAAATATGAAAACTGAAGCTGATCAGCAGCTTATCTCTTATACAAATCAGCACATCAATAGTCGTGTACTAACTGACTCAGACAGTCTGACTTGAGAGAAAGGGAATGCGCATATAGAAAGCAGAGGAATGGAATGGAAGCCGAATTGTAATGGGATACTGGATGATGAGGTCTACTTAATGGAGGATGTATATGAAAGGTCTATGAATAGAGAGAATAAAAAGAAAATGTGCGTTGAAAGAAGAGTGTTACATTACACACTCCTTCAGTTGAGGTTTCTTGTCTTGGAAAAAAAGTGAATAGAAAATGAGTTGATGAGTAATCCTTCTTTCACTGTTCTTTGGAAGGAATTGGGTAAAATAAGTATTATTTCTTCCTCATATGATCAGAATTCGTATATAAAGCCATTTGTCGTGGAGTTCTCTTTAACAGAAGATTTTTATAGACCCAATTTCTTTAAATGTTGTATGAATTTGCATCAATTTTAATTTTTTCTAGAAATTTTAAAATTTCATCTAAGTTTTTTAATGTATTGGCATAAAGTTGCCTATGGAATCTATTTTTTTTTAGTGTAGTATCATTGACATACAATCTTATATTGATTTCAAGTATATAACACAGTGGTTCAAAAGTTATCCATATTATTAAATCTTTGTCTCCAATGAGTACGGTACTATCTGCCAACATAGGAAGATGTTACAGAATCAATGGTATATTCTCCATGCTGTACTACTATCCCTGTGACCAACTTATATTATGATTGAGATTTATTTTGTCCCTTTATCCCCCTCACCCACCCCAGTTCCTCTCCCATGCTAACCACCAATCACTTCTCAGTGACTTTGAGTCTACAGCTGTTTGTTCATTTTGTTTTGTTTTATTTTTAGATTCCACAAATAAGTGAGATCATCTGGTATTTGTCTTTCTCCACCTGGCTTACTTCACTTAGCATAATTCCCTCTAAGTCCAACCATGTTGTTGTAAATGGCAGCATTTCTTTTCTTCTTCATGGCTGAATACTATTCCATTGTGTATATGTGCAACATTTGCTTTACCCATTCATCTATTGATGGACACTTAGGTTGATTCCATATCTTGGCCATTTGAAATAATCCAGTGATAAACATAGGGGTGCATATATCTTTTTGAACCAAGGATTTAATTTTCTTTGGTAAATACCTAGAAGTGGAATTACTGGGTCATATGGCATTTCTACTTTAAGTTTGTTAAGAAACCTCCATACTGTTTTCCACAGTGGCTAGACCAATTTACATTCCCACCAACAGTGTAGCAGGGTTCCCTTTTCTCCACATCATCACCAACATATCTTATTTCTTGTCTTTTGGATAGTAGCCATTCTCACTTCCATAAGGCGATATCTTATTGTAGTTTTGATTTGCATTTCCCTGATGATGATCAGCAATGTGGAGCACCTTTTCACGTACCTGCTGGCCATCCATATTTCTTCTTTGGAAAAATGTCTGTTCAGGTCCTCTGCCCATTTTTTAATTGGGTTATTTGCTTTTTTGGTGTTGAGTCATATGAGTTCTGTGTGTTATTTTGGATGTTAACCTTAACCCCTGATAAATCATTTACAAATATATTCTGTAGGTTGCCTTTTTGTTCTGCTGATAGTGTCCTTTGCTGTTCAGAAGCTTGATGTAGTCCTACTTGTTCATTTTTTATTTTGTTTCCCTTGCCCAAGGAGATGTGTCCAGAAAAAAATTACTCATGCTATGTTCAAGAGACTTTTATCAATGTTTTCTTCCAAGAATTTTATTGTTTCATGTCTTACATTTAGGTCTTTGATCCATTTTGAGTTTACTTTTGTGCATAGACTTAGGCAGTAGTCTAGTTTTCATTCTCTTGCATGTAACTGTTCAGTTTTCCCAACACCAATTATTAAAGAGGCTGTCTTTCCCTGTGTATATTCATGCCTCATTTATTATTTATTAATTGATCATATATGTGTGGGTTTATATCTGGGCTCTCTATTCTGTTCCACTGATAGATGGGTCTGTTCTTCTGCCAGTACCAAACAAATTTTATTACTATACCTTTGTAGTAGAGCTTGAAGTCAGAGAGCTGATCCCCCCAGCTTTGCTCTTCTTTCTAAAGATTGCTTTGGCTTCCTTTCAGGATCTTTTGTGGTTCCATATGAGCTTTGCGATTATTTGCTCTAGTTCATTGAAAAATGCTGTTGGTATTTTGATAGAGATTGCATTGAATCTGTAAATTTCTTTAGGCAGGATGACCATTTTGACATTATTAATTCTTTCTATCCATAAGCATGGGATAGATTTCCATTTATTTGTGTCTTTCTTAATTTCTTGTTTTATTTTTTATTTATTTATTATTTATTATTTTTTATTTTGATATCATTAATCTACAATTACAGAAAGAACATTATGTTTACTAGGTTCCCCCCTTCACCAAGTCCCCCCCCACATACCCCTTCACAGTCACTGTCCATCTGTGTAGTAAGATGCTGTAAAATCACGACTTGTCTTCTCTGTGTTGCGCAGCCCTCCCCATGTCCCCCACGCACTATACATGCTAATCGTAATGCCCTCTTTCTTTTTCCCTGCCCTTATCCCTCCCTTCCCACCCATCATCCCCAGTCCCTTTCCCTTTGGTAACTATTAGTCCATTCTTGGGTTCTGTGATTCTGCTGCTGTTTTGTTCCTTCAGTTTTCCTTTGTTCTTATACTCCACATATGAGTGAAATCATTTGGTACTTGTCCTTCTCCGCTTGGCTTATTTCACTGAGCATAATACCCTCTATCTCCACCCATGTTGTTGTGAATGGTAGGATCTGCTTTTTTCTTATGGCTGCATAATATTCCATTGTGTATATGTACCACCTCTTCTTTATCCATTCATCTACTGATGGACATTTAGGTTGCTTCCATATCTTGGCTATTGTAAACAGTGCAGTGATAAACATAGGGGTGCGTCTGTCTTTTTCAAACTGGAGTGCTGCATTCTTAGGGTAAATTTCTAGAAGTGGAATACCTGGGTCAAATGGTATTTCTATTTTGAGCTTTTTGAGGAACCTCCATACTGCTTTCCACAATGGTTGAACTAGTTTACATTCCCACCAGCAGTGTACGAGGGTTTCCCTTTTTTCTTAATTTCTTTCATGAGTGTTTTATAGTTTTCAGAGTATAGGTCCTTCTTTTCCTTAATTAGATTTATTCTTAGGTATTTTCTTCTTTTTGGTACAATTGTAAATGGAATTGTTTCCCTGATTTCTCTTTCTGCTAGTTTGTTGTTAATATATGGGAACACAACCAATTTCTGTGTATTAATTTCATATCCTGCAACTTTGCTGAATCCAGTGATTGGTTCTAGTAGTTTTTTTGGAGTCTTTAAGGTTTTCTATATATAATATCATGTCATCTGCAAATAGTGACAGTTTAACTTCTTCCTTACCAATTTGGATGCCTTTTATCTCTTTGTGTTGTCTGATTGCTGTGGCTAGGACTCCTAGTACTATGTTGAATAAAAGTGGAGAGTGGACATCCTTGTCTTGTTCCCAATCTTAGAGGAAAAGCTTTCAGCTTTTCACCATTCAGTATAATGTTAGCTGTGGGTTTGTTTTATATGGTCTTTATTATGTTGAGGTATGTACCCTCTATACACATTTTGTTGACAGTTTTTATCATGAGTGGATGTTGAATTTTGTTAAATGCTTTTCAGTATCTATTGAGATGATCATGTGGTTTTATCCTTTTTGTTAATGTGGTGTACAGCATTGATTTATGAATATTGTACCACATGGTACCTATTTTTAAAGTTCCTTTTAACTTTTTAATTGTAAAATAAACACAGATGCAGAAAAATCACACAAATGTTTAATCCAGTGAATTTTGATAAGGTTAGTACCTTTGTAACTATCAATTAGAACAATAAATTCTGCTAGCCACCCCCAAATCCCTCTGTGTGTCCTGTTCCTTTCACAGTTCACTTCCTCCTTCCAGAAGTAACCACCATCCTGTTATGATTTCTTTACGCTTTTATAACACAAGTGTGCACTCTTAAACAATATAGTTAATAAATTGGCCTTACCATTTTTTAATTGGCATGTCTTTAAAGCTCCTTTTAATGCACATATTTCAGCTTCCACCCCTTTCTTTTCTTCATAATATATCTGCCAAAGAACACAGAGCATTTCACCTAGAGTTTCACACCACCTGGATCTTGCTGACTGCATAATCATGGTGCAGTTCAACATGTTCTTCTATGTTCTGTAATTCCTGTAGACTGGCAGTTGGACCTAGAGGAGTCATCAGATTCAGATTCAATTTGTTTGGCAAGATTACAGGTTGGGTTGTGTTCTTTCACCAGGAAGCAAATGGGTTGTTTTTACCCCCCAAATGCATTCCTCATTGCATAGATCCATCAATCTGCTGAGAGTTGGGAATTGGCATTTTGATTTTCATTCATTAGCTGGAATGATTTTATAAAGGAATGCTCCCTTTATTGACTACTTTGTTACTCAGTGACACAGTTCATATAGGAAATATAGGATAAGTATTTGATTTGCTCCATTTATTTACCATTTCTCAAAGTAATGGGTTGGTTCCTGTCATCTTCTAAAGGTGACCAATTTTTTATATTGGTATGTACTCACAAATATAAATACATTTTATGGGCTTCAATCAATTGCAATTATTCTCTTTGAAGTCCAAATCGTACAGTTTTTAGAAAGTGCAAATCTCTTCATATTGGCTCCTGGTTCCTTATGATAATGGCAATAGTAGTGGTTAACTTCCTTTATTCTCTTATGTGACAGATGCTTCAGACCTATACATTTCTCACACCAAAATTGGAATCAGTCGTTTCACTGAAATTCTGATTAATTTTAGTGGGAATAACATTTCAAGACTACATTATGAACTAGGAACTGGTGCTAGCTTGGATATAATGACTTCTTTAGTAGAATAATTAGGGTAACAAAATAAACTAAAAAATATGCTTTTAAAAAAAGCTTGAGAAAAAATTACATAAAATGCATCCATTTAAAATACATACTTTGATGAATTTTGACAAGTTTATACATTTTTGTAACCATCACCCCAATCAAGATAAGAAACATTTTCATTGCCCAAATATGTTATGACCTTTTTCAATGAAATCACCCCCACCACCAGAAGCAAACACTAATCTAATTTCTATTATCATACATTAGTTTAACCTATTTAAAAAATATATACTTCCCAATTATTGGATACTATGTTCTGTAAATCCTCATTGAACTTGGTATTTTGCCTGTATGACCTATCAGTTATCAACCACTAAAATGATAGAATTTTGTTTCTTCTTCTATCAATACTTACTTTATATTTTGAATTTATTAGGTGCTTGCAAGTTTATTATCTGTGCTTATTGTTTATCATTATGTGACTAATGTTAGTTTTTGCCTGGTAGATTTCTTGAAACTTTTTATTCTTTCTGTATGCTTTTTTTGGGTATATTCCCTGTAACCATGTATGGATGGATTTTTTTAATGTAGTTTGACAAAGTTCCTTTTTACTAGGTAGTTTGGTTTCTTTACATTTATTAATGGTTATTAATATTTGGATTATTTTTCTATTGTACTATTTTGTGCTTTCAATTCGTTTTTTATTCCCCTTTACTTCCTTACCTTTAGATTTTCTCCATTTCCCTTTTCCTTACATGTATATTACACAGTCTATTTCAATTATTTTTAACCTTTGAAGTTTTAGCATAACAGATGTAATAGTGACCAATATCTGGACCCTCTGTGAAACAATACAAAGCCCATAAAATGCTTTGATTTTGACTTCCACTTTCCTACATATTTATATGCTATTTTTAATCAGCATTTTAGTTCTCTTAATGTTCGTGAGGGGGTTTGCTCTTTCAATATATTTATGAACATATTTCAAATACCACACAATTCACCCATTTTAAGTACACAATTCAATGGCTTTACTATATTTACAGATATGTGCAAACACCACCACTTTGAGGACATTTTCATCACCTCCAAAAGAAAATATATACCCTTTGCTATTTATTCCTACCTATAATCAACCAATAAATCTATTTTTCTGTCTTTATAGATTTCCCTGTTGTGAATATTTCATATGAATGGAATCATATGAAATGTGGGTTTTTTATGTCTGGCTTCTTTCACTTAGCATAATGTTTTCAAGGCTTATCCATGTTGTGGTATATGGCAGTGTGTCATTCCTCTTTATGGTCAAATAATTGTTCTTTGTATATGCTGGGGAAGAATTCGGTTTGGACATGCAGGGAAGTCAGAGTTCAAGGTGAGGAAGGAATTCATAAGAGCAAGAGTAGCAAGGAGTGGCAGCTGCCTTGTAGGCAGCAGAAAGTAAGGAAGAACAGAGAGGTAAGGGAAGTTCGTTGAACTCCTGCCCAGCATAGGGCACCTCACCTGCCAACTCCTAAAGCCAGTGTCACCTGGCGTCCAGTGTCCACTTGGATCTACACGGCATAGAAACTAAGTTCCTACCAGATTTAGGGGAGCCACAGAGCACTGGATGGAGTGAGATGATGCTCTGAGAACTTCCCAAAGCAAAGAAAGGAGATTTTCAGGCAGGCTCCTAAAGAGCACCATCACACAGATGCAGTTCTGTCCACGTCACCCTCGTGATGGGAACTTACAAGTCCAAATCAGAGATCTTAGTAGCCCCTCCCTACTTATCTGAAGTAGGACAAATACAGAGTGAAGACTTGTGCTTAAGCCTGGAGAATAGAATGAAATAGCAAATCCACAAAAGCACCACTAGAAAGTGCAGAGACAAAACAATAAGTGTGCACACTTGAAGAAAGGAGAGTATGGGCAACCTCAGAAAGGAGGTGTGCTTAAAAGCTGGAATTCTCTTTTAAGGCTTTTAAGAATAGGATAAAGGTAAAGGGTCAGTGTGGGGGGTCAAGGGAGGCATAGGCTTGTTATGTGGTCTCAGGATGTTTATCTCTAGTGAGAGACACTGTGTCACTATCCATAGTCAGTCCTCCAGATAATTTTGTAAGATAAACTTAACGGATGGAATTGATTGATCCTGATCTTCTCCAAGATAGTGGTTACCCCAGAGCACTGGGAACATATGAGTGAAGACTGCTTGCCTTCCCTTAAGATAGGTTGGCTGATTACCAAAGCATACATTAGGAATCTAACTTCCCAACTCTCTGCTCTTAAAATGGAATTTTAGCCTTAAGATAAGTCCCTCCTGTTCTTACTATGCTATCCTGTTCTTACTATTTATATCTTGGCATTTTTAGGAAAATTAATCATGGTGCTTGTCCCATGTCTCTGCCCTATTTCACCTCATTAGCTAGAGCAAGTCTCAAGGTCAGCCCAGATTCAGAGCACATGGAATGAACTCGCATTGTAAAGGGCATTAACTCTGTGAGTCCTTTCTGGCTCTCTGGTGTCTCTGCATTATCTGGTTAACTCTTCGAGTCCCATTTAGTGGGCTTTATTGACCTTATTCTCCCTCCACCTGCTCATATCTATTTTTCTGCCTAACAAATAGATATACATTTTCTTTATATATTAATCTTTGATGGACATTTGGATTCTTTTCCCCCTTTGTCTGTAATGCTGTTATGAACATTTGTGTAGAAGTTTTTGTGTGCACATGTTTTTATTTCTTTGGGTTATATACTAATAGTGGAATAGCTGTATCATATAGTAACTTCATGCTTAACAGTATGAACAAGTGCCAGACTGTTTTCCAAAGCAGTCACATTATATTACATTCCTACCAGCAGTGTATGAGGGTTCAGATCTCACATTTAGTATATGACGTTTTACTTTCAGCCATCCTAGTACGGTATCTTATTGTGATTTTGCTTTGCATTTCCCTGATGGTTGATGACGTTAAACATCTTTTCATGTGCTTACTGGCCATTTGATATCTTCCTTGGAGAAATGTCTATTTCAGATCTTTTGCCCATTTCTTAATTGGGTTGATAAAATAAAAATGCTCACCTTCAGCTGAACTTTCAGCAAGTTGTACTCACTGATCACAGGTCACTGTCACAAATACAAGGAAGCTTGAAATATTGTGAAAAATCAAAATGTGACACAGAGACACAAAGTAAGAAATGCTTTTAGAATAACAATGCTGATAAACTAGATCAACACAGATAGATTTGCTCAATGCAGGGTCGCCATGAACCTTCACTTTATTAAAAACTCAGTATCTGTGCAGCACAATGAAATGAGGTATGCCTGTAATACGACTTGCAAATATTTTTTCCCATTCTATGGTTGTCTTTTCAACTGCTTGATGGTGTCCCTTGATTAAAAAAAATTTCAATTTTGGCAAGTCAAATTTTTCTTGTTGCTGTTGCTTATGCTATTGGTGTTACATCTAAGAGACCTTTGCCAAACACAAGGTAATGAAGATTTTCCCCTATGTTCTCTCTAAAAGTTTTATAGTTTAGCTCTTATACTTATATCTTCAAGACATCTTAATTTTTGTATATGTTGTGAGGCAAGAGTCCAGCTTCATTCTTTTGCATGTGACTATCAAGTTGAACCACTGACATTTGTTGAAAAGGCTATTCATTTCCCATTGGATGGTCCTGGCATCCTTGTTAACAAATCAGTTGAAATAAATGGGTTTATTTCTGGACTCTCAATTCTATTCCACTGATCTATTTCTACCCTTACACCAGTACAACATTGTCTTGATTGTCACTTCTTTATAGTAAGTTTTGAAGTGGGGGAAGTGTGAGACCTCTTACTTTATTCTTCTTTTTCAAGATTGTTTTAGCTATTCTGGGTCACTTGCAATTCCATATGAACTCAGCTTGTCAATTTCTACAAAGAAGTCAGCTTGGATTTTGATAGGAATTACATTGAATCCATCCATCAGTATTGCCATCTTAACAATATTAAGTTTTATGATCCATGAACATGTTTTTCCAAGTACTTAAATCTTCTTTAATTTCATTCAATGTTTTATAGTTTTCAGAGTATAAGTTTTGCAGTTATTTTGTTAAATTTAACTCATACTTTCTTTTTGATGCACTTGTAAAAGGAATTGCTTTCTCAATTTCATTCTCATATTGTTTGTTGCAAGTATGTAAAAGCACAATGGAAGCTTGCTAAATATGTTAACTAGTTCTAACAGATTTTTAGTGGACTCTTTAGAATGTTTCTCTATATAGGATCATGCCATCTGCAAATTTACCTCTTGCTTTCCAATTTGGATGCCTTTTCTTTTTCTTGCCTAATTATCCTAGAACCTCTAAGACAATGTTGAATAGTACTAAGAACAAACATCCTTGTCTTTTTCCTAATGTTTGAGAGAAAGCATTGTCTTTCACCATAAAGTATGGTATTCGCTGTGGATTTCTCAGATGCCCTTAATCACGTTGAGTAAGTACCCTTCCATTCCTAGTTTGTTGAGTGTTTTTATCATGAAAGGTTGTTGGATTCTGTCAAATGCTTTTCTTTTCTTGCATCTACATAGATGATCAGGTAATTTTTTTTTGTTTTTCATTGTATTGATAAAAGTATTGCACTGACTTTCAGATGTCGAACTCACTATGCATCTAACTGGGATAAATCCTACTTGGTCATGGTGCATAATTTTTTTGCTTCATTCAGCTTGTATTTTTGTTGAGAACCTATGCATACATATTCATGAAAGATATTGGCCTGTAGTCTTTGAGCTCATGAAGTAAGTGTTGCCCCACTGTTTTTTTTTGGAAGAGTTTGTGAAGAATTTGGTATTAACTCTTCATTAAATAATTGGTCGGATTCAGGAGTGAAGACAACTGAACCTGGGATTTTCTTTCTGGGTAATTTTTTGTTTTTAAAATTACTACTTGAAACTCTTAGTCTTAGTCTGTTTGGATTGTCTTTTTTTCCCTTGGTCTGTTTCAATAGTTTGTGTCTTTCTAGGAATTTATCCATCTTATCTAGTTATCTAATTTGTTGTTATAGAATTGTTCCCTCTCTTCTCTTACAATCCTTTTATTTCTATAAATATAAGTCAGTAGTAAAATCTCATTAAAGATGAGTCTCTTTTTCTTGGATAATCTAGCTAGAAATGTCAGCTCTATTGATCTTTTCAAAGAATCAGCCTCTGGTTTCATTGATTTTCTCATTTTTATACTATTTCATTAATCTCAGCTCTGAACTTCATTATTTCCTTCCATCTACTTGCATTGTTTAGTTTGCTCTTACCTAATGTCTTATGGTAGGTTAGGTTATTGATTTGAATTTTTTTTAACATGGACATTTACAGCTATAAACTCTGTTCTATTTACTGCTTCAGCAGAATTTTATAAGCTCTCTAATACTGTGTTTTCATTTATCTCTAAGTTTTCCAGATTTCCCTTGATTTCTTCGTTGACCCATTGGTTGGTTATTTAGACATGTGCTTAATAATTGCACGTATCTGATTTTCTCAAACTCTTTCCTATTGATTTCTAGTATCATTCCATTGTTGATGAAGAACATTGCATTATTTGTATCCTCCTATATGTACTGAAGTTTTATGGCCTAGCACATAACCTCTTGGGGAATGTTTGATGTGCACTTAGGAATGTATATTCCTTTGTTGAGAGGGCGTGTTTTACAACTGTTTAATCAGTTGGTTTACAATGTTGGTCATCTTGTTTCCTTTTTGATCTCCTGTCTAGTTGCTCTATCCATTATTTAAAGTGGGATATAGAAGTCTCCAACCATTATTGTTATACTGTCTATTTCTCCCTTCATGTCTGTCAATTTTTGCTTTCATGTATTTTGGTGCCCTGTTAGTAGGCATCCATACGTTACGAATTGGTAAATCTCTCTAATGCTGACATTTTTGTCATTATAAAATGCTTCCCTTATTTTGTGTTTTAAAATCTATTTTCTCTTAGTCATTCCAGCTTTCTTGTGATTGCTGTTTGCAGGACATATGTTATGTCCTCCTATTACTTTCAGTCTATTTGTATCTTTGGATCTAAAGTGTCTCCTATACAAAGTATAATTGAATCAATCTTTTTATCCAGTCGACAATTGCTGCCATTTGATTAATCCATTCATATTTAATGTTACCTTTTATTAATGCCTGTGACTTTACTTCTTGCTCTCTATGTCTCATGTCTTTTTTCTTCCTCTATTCTTCAATACTTTCTTTTGCATTACGTATATTCCAAAATAGTATTTAATTTAAGGAATTTCCACTCTTTTATTTAGCTTCCTTTGAGGGGTCTTATTCCTCAATTTCTCCTAGGAAATAGATAATCTACACTTTAAGCTGTAGGTCTTGAATCTCAGCTGCCTTTTGCCACACTTCCCAGTGCTGTGCCCTCATATTTGAACTTACCCATGCTCTGCTGCAAATGAAGTCACTTCTTTTGGAAGAGATTAAGGGGCTATTGGTTTCATAAACTGTTTCTCCCTCAAGCAAAATCTCTAAGCCTAGGCTTAGGTGAAACAATGTCAAACTTCTGAGTGACATCCCTACTCTAGAACCCAAGTATCCCACTCAATATCCATCTGGTTTTTTTTTTAAGTTGCTCTAGACTTTACCATATATATCTTATCGGAATCCACTATAGATTTATACTAGGCTAATTCCATACAGAAACATTACTCTTACATAGCTCTATTCCAATTTTCTTTTTGTAATATTATTGTTACACATAAATTTCCATTAATGTTATAAACCCAACAATACAGTTATAATTATTACTTTACTTAGTAATTTCTTTAGGCCATCAGTAACTGCTTCTACCACCTTCTTTACACTGTATTAGCAAACACATACATTTCTGTAGGGTCCAATGACACAACATATTATTTTACACAGTCGCCTTTTCAATCTAGTAAGAAGACAGAAATATGCATTTGTGCCATCTTATATAATCACAAAATCACCTTTACTGGTGTGGATTCCAATTGCTGCATGACATCACTTGCTTTCGGCCTCAACTTTTGAGTATTTCTTGTAGGGCAGGTTTGCTAGCAACAAATTCTCCCACATCTCATCTGAAAGTCTTTATTTCACCCTCATTTTTAAAAGACAGCTTTGCAGGATATAGAATTCTTAGATTAGTATTTTTTTCCTTAAAGCATTTTGAGTGTTAGGCAAAGCCTTCTGGCCTCCAGTGTTACTATTGAGGATTACTGCTGTTAATCTTATTCCCTGGAAAGTAAATTTTCTCTTGCTGCTTTCAAGGTATTTTCTGTCTTTGACTGCAGCATTTTCTGTTATGATGTGCCTCTTTGAAGATCTCCATGTTTTTATCATATTTGGTTCACTGAGGTTTCTGGAAGTGTTACTATTTTGTAATGTTTTTGAGGGAATTTTCACCCATTATTTCTTTGAATACTTTTACTTCTTTCTCTCCTCCCCATCTGGTAGTCTTACACATACATTGGTGTGCTTAATGGTATCCCACATTTTTCTGAAGCTGGTTCATACTTCTTCATTTCTTTTTACCTCTATTGATGTATCTTCATTATTTTTCTTCTGCCAGTTCAAGTCTACTGTTGAGCCTCTAATGAAATGTTATTGTACTTTTCAATTCCAGAATTCCCCTTTAACTTTTTAATCTCTTTATTGATAGTCTCCATTTGATGTGGCATCATGACCATACCCTCATTTACTTTTTAATCATAGTTTCCTTTTTTCTGGTAATGTCTATAATGACACTTCCAAGTCTTTCATAAAATCCAAAATCTTGTCATGCTCACGGGTAGTTTCTGTTGCCTGCTTTACTTTCAATGTATGTTATATTTTCCTACTTCTTTCCATGATTATTATTTGTTGGGGACTAGAGATTTTAGATAATAGAGCAACTGGCCTGGCCCTTCCCCTCTCCCACTCCAAGGGGTTGTCATTTTAGTGACTCAGTGAATTACCTGTCAGTGTACTCCACACCTCTACCAGTATTATGCCTCTGATGTTTCTCAAGATGACACAGAGCTTTGGGTATACCCAGTTTCCTTGAGATGGCAGTGGGTTTGGTAGGGCTCCCTTATTGTTTCTTTGATCATGCCCAGCTGCTAAACTCCCATAATTGCCAGATGCTATATTGTTTTCAACAAATGCTGTGGGGGCATAAATTGCTCCATAAAATAACCTAATCATATGCTTGCTTCTCTAAAGAATGGTTACTGAGATCTGTTTGGTATTCCTTATTATCCCAGGATGGTTCCTTTGAAGGGTCTTATTCCTCAATTTCTCCTACAAAATAGATAATCTACACTTCTCTAAGTTGTAGGTCTTGAATCTCAGCTGCCTTTTGCCACACTTCCCAGTGCTGTGCCTTCATATTCGAACTTACCCATGCTCTGTTGCAAATGAAGTCACTTCTTTTGGAAGAGATTAAGGGGCTATTGGTTTCATAAACTGTTTCTCCCTCAAGCAAAATCTCTAAGACTAGGCTTAGCTGAAACAATGTCAAACTTCTGAGTGACATCCCTACTCTAGAACCCAAGTATCCCGCTAAGTATCCAAAACATTCAAGTCTTCTGGTTTTCACTGTTCTTAAGTAGCGGTAACACTAATTAATGTTAGTTCATAGATAAGGTCTTCTCTTGCTCTTTTAAAACCCCTCTTTTTGGTTTGCTTCATAAGGGTGTCACTCTGACTTCACACATTTGTAGAGTCCTAGACTTTATCTTCCAGAACTTGGCTCAGTAGGTCTAGATAATTTCCCAGACACCATCAATCTGATATGACTTCAAACGAATTTGTTGAGTTCTCAACCAAAATACACTCAAATACCACCCCTAACTGTTCTATCATCTCCTTCTGGTATTATTAGGTTGATTAACTTTCCCCATATGCTCTTGGTGTGCTGTAACTTCTCCACATTCTCTACACACTGTACTGCCCTCTGCAATTTCATCTTCGTCTTCTGATTTTCCTTATCTGCCATGTTTTTCCACATCTAGATGCTTTACTGTTTTGAAGTCTAATTTTCTTCCCATGAACTGTTATCCCCTACCTCCATTATTAATAGCTACTTATTCCTTATTTACATGGTCTTCTTTTCCTTACAAATTGCATTTGAGCCATCAAATGTTGAAGGACACGTAATTTTTGTACCACTAACATAGCTGATACTACAGTGCCATCCCAATTTTATTTTAAATGTCTGAATGCACTCATCCAATTACAATATCGCAGTCGTAATGCTGCTGTTTCTCATTTTTCAAAACACTGACTTCTCACTTTTGAATACGTGATCCAAGATTCTTCAAACATGACATGAAAATTCTTTGAGATTGGGTTTAAACTGCTTTACTTATAAGAACATTAACATTTGTTTCTGTTAGGTGCCTGGAATCACTTCTAACCTGAAACCACTTCTAATTTTTAGTTTTTCTGACCACAGAGGTTGTAGGAGTCTGACTGAAAATCAATGTTAAATGTCAGCTTAGGGATACAAATTCAGAGATTTTTCTTTTTCCCTTCCCTCCGGAGTTTTTTTTCCTCTTTGACATAGAGGGTATTCTGGCTCATTCTTTCACTGAGTGGGTTGTATCTTGAGGTCTGTTTTTGGAAGTGTATCTCACTCTGACTTCACACTTATATTGGCCCTATGTTTTGTCTCCCTTTTAAAGGTTAGGCCATTTCAAAGTCTTTAGGACACAAGGATTGGGAGAGCCCTCAGGGCCATCCTCTCCTTTAACACTTCTCTGGATTCATGCTTTATGTTCCACCTCCCACTAAACCTCTTTTATTTTGAAAATTTTCATGTCTCCAAAAATGTGAAACAATAAATACCTATCTTTCACTAAGTTTCACCAGTTGTTATTCTACATTTGCACTACTTTACATTTATTTATGTATATACACACAATTTTGCCCATTTGAAAGTAACAGAAGACACTTCATCCCTAGATAATTCAGCATCCATCACCTAAGAAAAAGGACATTCTCCTACATAAGCACAAATCTATTATCACACCTAGAAAATTAAATTCTGTATCATATAGTTCTTATGCAAATTTCCACATGGCCCTAAAATGTCTTTAATAATGGCTGGATTTACTGAATTCAAGATCAAATCTAAGTTCATGGATTCCATGTTGTTGTTTGATTTAGAAGAATATCCCTACCCATTTTACAATGGGTTATTTTAAGAATTCACACCAGGCCTCTTTGTAAATGTCCTACATGCTACTTTTCTAATTATTCCATATTATAAGATTCAGGTGAAATATTTGTAGCACAAATGCTACAGGTGATAGGGGAGCTTTATCTTTCTTTCTTGCTAGCTCAGGAATAGGTTTAAATAATTTTTATAAATGAATTTTACCTAGTATTTCAGATGTTGTGTACCGTCAGGGTTCCTGAGGGCATGCAGTGTGCCAATTGCCAGGAACACACATGCCTTTCTGACCACTAACAGTATAAGTGTAAGAATGGTGACATATTTACCACTCCCTGAAGCTAGGTAATACGAAGAGCAGAAGCTTAAGACGAAACCTTCCATTAGAAGTTGCATCCTACCAATTTTTTCTCTTATTATTCCCTAAAAATCTAGAGCTTAATATGGGTGTTTGTTGGAGTCTTAGAGGTATAAGAATTAAATTGGTAAAGAACAAGCTAAAGAACTGAGGATAGATTTAAAAGCCTTAGGGATACTGTTTTTTCTCATCTAACCAGTAAAAAGGTAGAAATTACATTTCTAACCTGCCCCTTTTCACAGCAATAGCAGGAAAAATAAGAAAAAGAAAACCAAATGTTAAGAACTTACCATGTGTCAACCCTGTACTCTAAATGATCTCATGTCCATATTCACTCCATGAACTGAATGACTATCCTTACCTCATACATAAAGTGAAACTGCATTCATACAGGCAACTGGTAAGGTTTACCAGTTCAAACCCAAGGGTCCAAAATCTACGCTTTTCCCACCATACAAAACACATCTAGAAAGATAACAATTTCTAAGTTCCATTCTGATGTATTACTTTGTTATTCATGGCTGTTAAGGATAACCTAAAGAAAAACTAAAGTCAAACTTCTTAAAAGTACAGTCTACACTCAATCATTCATGTAACCCACTGCACTCCTGCTGCTGCTCAGAATGGCACAGCTCTAACCAGGTCACTTATGGATTCTTATTACTAAATTCAATGGTCACTCCATCTTCACTTCATCTACTCTAACACTTGTTAACACTGATATCTCACTTTTTGAAACCCCTTTGTCTTGTTTTCCTTGTAGCTTTCCTCCATGGCTAATCTGTAGTCTCCTTGTTAAGTCTTTTTTTCCTACTCTTTAAATAGTTTCCTTTAATATTATACATATCTTGTTTCTCATTCTATAAATTTCCTAGGCAATATCACATTGTTTCAGTTACCAACTATTATGCTAGTGGCTCAACTTGGACAGCTGTTCAGTGATAGATAAAACAGACATGATTCCTGATGAATCTAAAAGGCTATGCCTGTCTGCAGCCCGGTATTTCTCATAAGCAACAGTATCATGGACACCTGCACTTTAATTTTCCAGAAGTACCTTAAAATCAAGATACCCCAAACTGAACTCACTACCCTTCACTCATAATCTGTTCTTTTCTCCCTTTGTTATCTTTACAGGTACCATATAAAGTATGCCTTAGGCAACCACATGGTCTCAATTATTGCTCTTATTTTATTTCTAAATCTAAAATTTGTGCTACTTTTCACATCTCCACTGTCAGACAGCTAGTTTAGGGGTCACCCAGATTACTCACAGCCACCAAATGCCACCATCTTTTCCATAGCATATTCTTCAGTTTAAATGTTATTTCACATGGATCGAGCTAGAGGGTATATGCTCAGTGAAACAGGCCAAGCGGAGAAAGACAAGTACCAAATGATTTCACTCATTTGTGGAGTATAACACAGCAAAACTGAAGGAACAACACAGGAGCAGTCTCAGACTCCAAAAAGGGAATAGCAGTTAACAAAGGGGGAGTGGGGAGCAGCGGTTGTGGAGGGCTAGTGGGGAGGTAGGGAGAGGGGATTAAGGGGCATTGTAATTAGCACCCACAATACAGGTAGGTCATGGGGAAGGCAGCATAGCATGGAGAAGACAAGTAGTGACTCCATAGCATCTTACTATACTGATGGGCAGTGACTGCAATGGGAGGGGGGTGAGGACTTGATAATATGGGTGAATGTTGAAACCACAATGTTGCTCATGTGAAACCTTCATAAGATTGTATATCAATGACACCTTAATTTAAAAAAAAGTTATTTCAGAAAGGGGAGTCTGATTAGGTAAGCTCTTCAAGCCCTATCCTGCTTAAAATTCTTCAGGGGCTCCTTGTTGCCCTCAAGTCCAAGCCCCCAACAGTTAACATGACTTTCAAAACACTGCTTGAAAGAGTGTGCTCAGTTCTCCCGCTCAGTGTTGTACACCTCCAACGTACACTCTATTCTGGCCTGAACCTTTCAGGTCCTGGAATATACACATGTTCTCTTGCATTTTCGGACTTCTATATGTCTTACTCTCTTTTCGCTCTCTCTTTGCCTGGCCCTCTGTCCTATGGTTTATGATTGAAAGAGATCGCTTCCCTGACCAACAGGCTTGGGGTCATATCCTTTCCTGTGCTTTCCTACTATACTTTTTGTTTATCCCTATCATAGCACTCATCATTCTCAAGTTTAAACACATATGACAGCAGGAACTGTATTTTATCATTCACTTTTGTATCTCCAGTGCCTGGCACATACTATACATTTTTTTAAAAGAGTTTAAATGATCAAATCTCAACTCAAAGAGGAAGAAAAAAAATTCACTTGAAAACATTTTCAATTTTCTAATTTAATAGAAATAAAACAATGTGACTTTCAAACAAGGCTTTAACCTAATCTAATACAACTTCTATAACACATTCCAGAGCATTGTAACAAGAAATATTTACAGGCAGCTAATGTATTAAATAACCATGAAAAGGGAATCTTGTTTTTATTACACACCAGCAAAAATACAGGAACGGAACAATTAGAAACTGCAACCTTATTTAAAAAATTAAATATGATTATTTAGAGAATACAATACCACAGAAACAGCACTTTTTCTTTAATAATTATATTGAAGGGTACTTATGTGCAAAAATAATAGTTGTAGTAGTAGAAATAATAATGAGGGGAGGAAACCAGTTGAAATACTGGAAGCAAAGAACTAATAAGGCTGTGAATTTAACCATTTCATGTGTAGGTATATCTACACAGAAAATCAACAGGCTTTCAGATTGCACAAATCTTTTTTTTATAGGCTTATATATATGTTTCACTGTGATTTAAAACATAGTAAATGCCTACATTTTTCAGACCAGGAGCAGACATGCATTTTATTCTTAAGATTGAAATTTAGGCCACACTTGAAAGGGAATATTGCAGTGGCACTCACAAAATCATTTCAGTGCCTTCCCCACATACAAATTTCGTGAATTTAAAAGAACGTCATTTTTAATTTTTAAGATTACTTATTTAAAAAGGGCTAAACTTAATTTTGTACATTTTATAGTTTATGACAAATATATCCAAATTGATTTTTTTGAAGATAATTGTTTCTCAGACACAATAAAAAACATATAAAAGACCCCGAAGGCAAACACAAGGAACTAAGATGGAAGAAATGCTATACATGCATTTTGACCAAGTAAAAGAAACCATTATTATATCTAAGAGTACATGTTGAATTCTGAAATGTCTATGTAAACTGTGGCATATACATTTTCTTCTTAAAAAAGTACCTTCAACTTTTTACTCAAATACCTACTTTTAAAAAAATATGCAACTTTCCCCAATTTTTAAAATAAAATGCCACAATATATTGTCATTAGTTCCAGAATACATTTAAATTTCTTAATTTGTAAAAGATAGACTGGGTGATATGCATACAAACTTTCCTATAAAATCACCATCCAGTATAGGATTGTGACATGCTATTAGGCAACAGACTTAAAGCAGTGTTATTGCTTTATCAAAGAGGAGATAACTGAGAGAGAGAAATAAAACATCCAGGTCTGCTAACATGATCAAACTGTGATACACCTTGAAAACCTTGGATCACCTTCAGCAGATTATTAATACAAATGGTATGAATTAAAGAATTTGGTTGCTTTAATTAGCAGAGTTGGGGTGGATGTGTTTGATAAAACTCCTGACTGATCCAATGCTGAGTATGCAAATAAGCAGCACTGACAGGAAATGACAAGAGACTTTATTTTATGTGCTAGATATCAGTGGGAGTGGGTAAGAGGGGGCGGTCACACCATCAACTTCCATTCTGAATACTAAGAGACTCTTTAGTAATATATGGCAGGTCATAATCCAAGGGCATAGTCAGAAGACCTAAATCTATTGGCTAATTAACACTAATCATGAATAATTACATGGCAGGATACCTGCTGAGGTAATTGATAGATCTACAATTTGCACATTATAAACTTTTTGCTTCTATTTAGAAGCACTACTACCTCTTTGGATTAACTAAAAATCTCAGAAACTGTTAAAACAAAAAGTAAGAATTAATTGACTTAAAATTTATTTAAAGTTCCCTTAGCTATGAAACAGAAGTCAGAAAAGTACCTTGTTGGTTCGAAAAAGGGTAATTTCAATAGTAGATCTAATGTCTTATCCTTTCTCTGTAGCAACACTTGATGTTTCTATATAGAGCATGACCTACAATCGAACCATGCTTTGGAACACACACATGCTTCACCCTGCAAAGCAACCCCTTTACTTAGTGAATCAGCTGAGCCAAGTGCTAAAAAATACAAATTTAGGCCAGCAGAAGAGACTGAGGAACATTTTGTTCTTAGTGTTCTGATGGGAGACGGAAACTTCAATTTGGCAAAAATTGAGCAAGCTCTTCAGGAAACATTAACATCTCTAAGTTGAAAATAGTGCCTCTTAACAAAGAATGCAGCTGCAAGAATGTATCAAAACAAACTGCCTTCATGGACTGATATTCAATATTTGTCTTTTTTCAAAACATAAATTAATAGGAAAACATGTAAGATATCTTAATATCAAAGTTTTTATACTTTTTAACAGCTATATTAGACAGTGCTGAACAAATAAACTTAGAAACAAAATGACCAGTGCACAAGAAAAAAGCTTTAATGAAATCTAAAGTAAACACCTTCATTTAATGGTGGCTGCTTGATAGTTAGTAATAGTGATTCCTCAGCAGTCTGAGTTATGTTCTCTTAACAGAAATGGAGCCTATCAGACATTAACAATTAAGTGGCTTTTTAAGAACCAAAAAAGAAAAAAAAAACAGAATTAAAAAACCTCCATTTAACATGGAAATGTTTTGAAGGAAACACATTATCTCTTAAAGCCCCAAGTATAAAGAAATAAATATTTACTTAAAATTGTTTTTCCCCCCATTGGTAGAACCTACGCATGCCTGTTGTCTAAGAATCATGAAAAGGATTCATATAAAGAACAGGTATAAAATACTAGAACTCAATGGCTTGACAAAGTGAAGCTACATTGCTACTTAGCACTTTCCAAAAATGTGTCCTTTGATGTCTCCTGGTAAACTGAAATCATGAATGTGTGGAAAAGAGGAAAATATGCAAAGATAAAAACATTTTTAAAGAATTTTCTCTATTATAAGAAAACTCCTCTTAGGAATTTGAAATTTAAGTAAAATGATAAATCAGTTTAGTATATATTTTCAAGTTTACTTTAAAACAAAACTGAAAGAGAAGCTAAAAGGAAGTCACAGTATGAAAGTAAGTTAATAGCTATAATAAAAAACTTTAAATATACCACCAGAAAGCCTGAATAATATTCATGTTTACCCCCACCACTTATTAAGAAAAGAAAAACAACCCAAAGGAATTTGTATAGTTATTCTTTAGAGCACTTTATTTGATTCAATATGCACTAAAAAAGTATTTACCTCTTAGACAATTATGTTAAATAATTTTTTCTGAGTAGTCTAATGTATTATCTGCCGAAGCTGAATTTTCAAAAGGGCAAATGATTTGCCACAAATCTGCTGACATCTGAAAAATAACTAATGGCAAGTCTTCTATTTTGGTCACTTTATATTCTAACATGTCCATACAAAAAAGCAGCACTGAAAATTTTAACCCAACAAAAGAGAAGCCTGTACACAGTCTAGAACATACATCTTGGATCTGAGCAGCACAAATGGAGAAGAAAAATGAAACAGAACCAAGGTGGTTTATCTGCCTCGGATGCTGCAATCAGGGTAGTAAGGGTGGGTTTACTCCAGTAACCATTCAAGTGGGGATTGGCTCATTTTTCAGGATTTACTTACAGGTCTCTTCTAAGTCCTTTAAGCCCCCAGTCCATGCAAATGTCCCACTTGGTGGACAGATGAGTAATCTAACCCCACCGGGTTTATTTCAATATTTTGATATTTTAATAATAAGCTGCTTCTGAAGATTTTCTGAGAAGTCTGTTCTCTATTAAAATAAGGTAGAACCTCAAAATATGAATGTGAACATTAGAAATAGACAGCATATATTACAAATCCATTCTTGATAGGAACATTAGTAAGAATACACATTAGATTAAAAAACAAGCTCAGCAAATGTTGCTGATCTGCCAGAAGTTTTAGTTCACTATTTACAAATAAGACAAAGTGAATACAGAAAATCTTACACATTTGGTAGCGGACAGATTACTGTTTGCCAATAGTGAGTCTATCAGAAAACTGATATGGAGGAAGACTGGGTAAGAGCCAGTTGTCACCTTCCTAATCAAATTTAAATGTACAGAAAACTAGATTAATTCTGAAACAAACATTCTGCCTTTCATGGGAATAACTGTAAGATCAGATGACCTGACTAGGAAATGCAATTCTGTGGAAGCTGTTTTCTGGAAATGACTACTGTAACAATCATGATCTGCTACTGAAAAGGTACCATAGCTTTATTTCAGTAGACCACTAAAGGTGATTAAATGATGATCAATGATCATGTATCCTAGATTTTAAGTATGAATAGAAAATAAAACTACTGTTGGTTCTTTAAAGCAATATAAAAACTAACGCCCAACAGCATCAAAATGAGAAAAAAATGTAACGGCACAATTCAATGCACATCTGCACTGACATCAAAGAGGAATCTGAGCAACTTTGATTTTAACTAGAAAACAAACTAGTACATATGGATGTGGAGGGGGAGGGATAAAAGTTGTTTCAATAACTGTGTGCTCTAGGCCAAAGAGACAATTCATTAAGTGACATGTCCTTCAAGTATTTTACTTATACACCCAATGTCCTGCACCAATCAATACCACATGTTCAGCATCTGCCCATTCTAAAGAATTCCTCTTCAGTAACAGAAATCTTCAAATCATTTCACTTTTGCTTTTTGTTTTTACTTTTAAAGTTGCACATAGAGTTCTCTCCCCCTTTCTTGACAAGAAAGTGTTTTCTGTCCATTATTTCAATCTAATACTGTGTAAAAGCTATCACCTTCTTCCAGGAGGTGCCCACTGTAGGCAGGATATTCCAGCAACATTTTAAATAAAGTTTCTTTCTTTTTTTTTTTTTTTAAACAATTGGTTTAAGTTCATGTCATTTTACTTTATATGTACTGGTCTCTCATCTGACTTTAGGCGTTTTCTGCGGGGCTGTATAAAGTCTTCATCAGAGTCCTCAGTTACCTCACCATCATCCTCTTCCTGCTCAAACTCTGGCAAAGGTGCGAAGGTCCTGTCTGAGTAGATCTCTGTGAGTTTATCTTCAAAGTACAATGCAACTGCTTTCCCTGCCTGAGCTACTTCTGAATCAGCCTGCAAGCAAAAGATAGGAACATTCACCTATTGGTAATGCATATTCCTTCACCAAGTTTGCATGGTCTGAAAAGCTTACCTTCAAATTAATTTCTTGTGTGTCTGCATAAACTTGAACAACTTTCATCATCTAAAAAGGATACCAGAGTCAAAAAAAAAAAAAGGGAAATTATAATCCTTTCTAAAGTTATGAGACTGCATAGGATTGGCAATGAAAAGTCAGCCATACTAGGGGAAACAAATTGCTATAACCAGATTAAGTGTTTTCTAAACTTCTATAGACCATGGAACCACTTTCTTTACAAAGCTTTGTTACTAAAGCTACCATGAAACCTCAAATCCTTGTCTCAAATTCTGAGTTAGTGAGGTTGATCCGAAAAAAACTTGGTCTGAATATATCAATCTCTAAGAGAAAAATATTTGTGAAATGAATAGGAGAAATGTTATTTTTAAAAAGCTGCCAAACTTTCAGCAAACCACTTAATCAGAATTTTTTATGGCAATTTGCTAATCAAAAAGTACTTATTTATTACTGAAGTGATAAAATGGTTCTTCTTCTTCCTGGAAAATGTTAGCTATAGTTCATGAGAGCATATTTATTTGAAAATAATCTAACTGTATTAGAAAATAAAACAAAACACCTAGGCCTGTATTAATTTAACTAAAGTGACTGAGGCTTTACTATATATATATTCTCTGTGGCATATTGCTATGAAGGTGACTACATTTCTCACCTAATAAAGTTTTATTCCCCCAAAATTTTATAAAGTCACCTAGATGCTTCTCCAAAGGCAGCTATAATAGACTTTAAATGATTCACTGTGATTTATTCTACCAATAATCACATGGAACCCAAATTTCATCAGCAATAGAGAAGAGATTTTAGGACTAAGGAATTCCTTTTAAAGATTTTTGTGGATTCTCATCCAATTCCATTCTTCTCCTATATATAGTGGTGAAAATCTTAACAGTAACAGCCTTGACTTTTCCCAAAGTTAACAAAAATAATTTCCTTGAAGGAAGTATATATCTCATTTCTTTCCAAAGTATGGGTAGCTCATCCTTACCCTCAAAAAAATACATAACAAAGTTAATCAAAGTCACATTGCTGAGATCAGCAAACTCAACTTTATATACTCTGGACTACTATTCAAGATGAGCCACCAGAGATTAATTATGATTTCAAGGTTCTACAATTACATGGTCAAATAATAAAAATCAACAGTCATTAGTACAGATGCCTTCCTGAAATACAAATGCCTACCCCAAATGTAGGTTCTTTATAATCATTCCCACAAATACTTAACTATAGACTTTAAATTATATATAGTAAAATTTCTTTGGAGCTGTGGATACAATCAAATTTTAATTTTTAATAGAACTGAAACAGAAAAAATTTTTTTAAATCAAATTAGAAAAATCCCTTGACAGAAAAAACAAATCCAAAACAAAACAAATAAACAAACGAAAACTAACAATCTAAAACTCTATAGTTTAGAAGCTAACATACTTCATTAAACCTTTCACAGTTCTTGAAGATCAAACGGACATCCGCCACAAAGTCTTCTGGGACTTGGTAGTGTTGGGAATGTTTTTTCTGAAGCTTCTTTTTCACGGTAGATAAATCCATTGGTTTTTTTATAATTTTATAGTAGTTTGGTATCTAAGAAGTAAATAAATAAGGACAGATAAGGATTCTCCAAAAATGCCAAACTATATTATTTGAAAATGCACAGCATATAAATTTTAGAAAAATAAAAGGTTGATTATTGAGCCAGCTGCTTGCAAATTTGGGGTAGAGTCAATGTATTTTAAATCTCCTGTCCCAATCATATCATAAAAATCAAATCACATTCAGAATATGTGGCAGTCTCCATGGTTAGTAAAGGCTCCAAAGTTTAATCTTTAGTTAGCAGATTTCAAAAGGAAGCAATCAGCAAAGGTAAGCCAACCACTACCATTAAGAACACATCTGGCTCATCAAAATTTTAAGGTTTTTTTAAAGGAAAGAAAAAAAAATTAGAAAATAAATTGTTGTTATTACAATGTAATGTCTTTTAGATGAAATAGCTTTATATCACAAAGAACTTTGGACATAGCAACAGAGGCAGAAACATTGTAGTAACACAAGAGAAAAATTATTAACCATTTAATGATCATACTGGGAGTTTTGTCCTCAACTCTTACCCAAAAATTTGTATTGATGGGAAAAAACTGGACATAGAGAAGCTATTTAAGGACCTCAGAAAAGAAAATATTTGAAGGTCATTTTCTACAGTAAAGTCTCTGAACTTGAAGACTTTCTAGTATCAGATAATTACTACTTGTATACATCTTCCTTGTATCTAGCCTTTTGTGCTTTAAATTCATTTCTGAGCCCACACAGTAAACAAGTCTACTATTTAATATTGTATAACAGGCCTATTATTCAATAATAATCTTAATTTAGCAACTGATGGCAAGCAAATAAAATGTGTATACCATATTCCCATACCATTTGGGGGCACTGAGCAGCTTGTATTCTTTTTACTGTGGGATTTTAGAGCCTTTATTCCTTCAAAAGCCTTCAAGATAAACAAAGAACAGTGACTTGCAAAACTTTTCCCAGTCTTTTCCTAATCTTGATTGTTCATGTGAGAGGGCTTATTGTCCTAAGGTAAAGAGTGAGTGTGAAAGACTCAATTTTATATTTTTATTTAAAACAATACTTACATAGAGATTGTTTTCTCCCCAAGGTACAGTTTAGAATCACAAAACTAGAATCTTAGAAATGATTCAGCCCAATAATCCCACTGTACAGTTTAAAAAGTACAGGCAGTAAATTTCCCCAAAAGTTATAAGACTAGTTAATAGCGGAACTAAGCTAAGTCTTCTGATTCCTAGTTCAAGATTCTTTCAATTATATCTGTATCCTTTATGTCCATTTTAAAAATAAAAGAGGGCATGTAAACTCAATTCATTAAATTTTCGTGACAACATAATCTTTAAAAACAAACTGCAATTTTAACAAATGACTCTCACATCCATTTAGCCCTAATACAATTTCTCATTAATTAAGAGTACTTACAACATTAATGGGTACTATATTAAAATATTTTACACAGGTTATTATATGCAATCCACAGAATAACCCCTGAGGAGAGAAACAGTATTAGAAAAGAAAACCTGAATCTTATTCAAAAAGCCTGGGTTTTAACACAAGCAGTCTGAGAAAAAAGTCCATAATCTGAAGTATTATACTAAACTTCACCATGTAGGTACTAAAGTAAACAACTCACCGAAGCAGGAACTGGCTCCTGGAATTCAATACTTAATTCATGGCAATAGAGGTAAAGCAGAAGACGTTCACATTTCTGGCCCAAGAAAAGAAAAGAAAACCCATGAAATGTTCTTCTCCCTTAATAAGATATTCTTGAAAATGAAAACTTTATCACTACAAAGCATTATTACGACAAAATAAACATAAGCCTCCTCATACTAAACTATCTGACTAGATATATATATACCCCAAGAAAACCACCTTGTTTCCCATTTAGTTTTTCAGACTATATTTTAAATGAATTTACTGAACATACAGTAATGCCTTTGCTCTTAGGTGATTTATGTACTGGTAACTCTTACCTATTTATACAAATGGAAAGGAGTTGTAAAACCAACATACAGCATTTTGTGCAAAAATTTAGAGAGTACCTGGAACCTATAAACTATCACTGCCGCTATGCATTATAATCCAAGGCAGTCAGGACATGTGTTCATACTCTTTCTTAAAATGATTGACTCAGGTTCAAAACTAACTAAAAATTGTGTCTTCTCAACCCAATTCTAGAACCTTTTTACATAATCATTTTATGACTGTGATTACAAATACATTTTACACTTACAGTTTTCATTTGCTTAAACATTTTTTAATTGAAGTATCACTGATTGATATACAATCTTACATTGGTTTCAAATGTACAACACAGTGGTTCAACAGTTATCAATATTATTAAATCTTCACATCCACTAGAAGAGCTACTATCTGTCAACATGGGAAGATGTTACAGATCATTGACTATATTCTCCATGCTGTACTACTGTCCCCATGACCAACCTATATTGTGATTGAGAATTATTGTGCTGTTTTATCCACCTAACCCCTCCCCTCCCACCTATGCCAGCCTCTTCCCCTTGGTAACAAGTAGTCACTTCTCAGTGTCTATGAGTCTACAGCTGTTCTGTTCATTCTGTTTTGCTTTGTTATTTATACTCCACAAATAAGTGAAATCATATGGTATTTGTCTTTCTACACATGGCTTATTTCACTGAGCATAATACCCTCTAGATCCATCCATTTTGTTGCGTGGCAGGCTCTCTTTTCTATTTATAGCTGAATAATATTCCATTGTGTATATTACCACATCTTTATCCATTCATCTATTGATGGGCACTTAGGTTATTTCCATACTTTGGCTATTGTAAACAATGCAATAATAAACATTGCTTACACTTCTTTCAATGTAAGTTGTATACTCTAAACACATGCACTCTCTTCATAAATATTGGAGGAAGGATTTTGCAAGCATATACATCAGATTACAGCCAAACATAATTGTAATGACCACAGACATTTATCTTTGGAAATCACACTATATAACACATTAGCAGAAATCTGAGTGAATTGAGAAGAGGATTTTGGATTTTATTTTTAATATGATGTGAAGCTATTAGAGGATTTTAAGCAAGGAAGTATAACAGATTTATCTTAAAGTCTATTTTTAAAAGAATACTATGTACAGTACAGAAAATGGATTATAGAGGGGCAAGAGTACAATTCTGGGAGTTCAGTGAATAGATTATTACAACTATATGCATTTTATTCTTATAACATGTATAGCAAATGAAAAGCTATAAAGGCTGCCTCAAAAGGTAAAGGGTCTGACTTCAAGCTGTGCTACAAAGCCACAGACATCAAGACAATTTGGTACTAGCAGAAGAACAGACCAATAGACCAATGGAACAGACTAGAGAGCCCAGATATAAACCCAACCATATACAGTGAATTAATATACAATAAAGGAGCCATGGACATACAATGGGGAAATGACAGCCTCTTCAACAACTGGTGTTTGCAAAACTGGACAACTACATGCAAGAGAATGAAACTGGATTATTGTCTAACCCCATACACAAAAGTAAACCTGAAATGGATCAAAGACCTGAATGTAAGTGATGAAATGATAAACTCTTAGTAGGCTTTGCTGAGGAGCCAAGATGGTGGTGTGAGTAGGGCAGTGGAAATCTCCTCCAAAAACTACATAGATTTTTGAAAATACAACAAATACAACAATTCCTAAAAGAGAGACAAGAAGATACACTACAACAGCCAGGCTACATCTACATCTGCGAGAACCCAGTGCCTCACGAAGGGGTAAGATACAAGCTGTGGCCTGCTGGGACCCAAGCACCTCCCCCCACAACCAAGCTCCCCAGCAGGAGGAGAGGAGCCAGAGTGGGGAGGGAGAGGGAGCCCAGGACTGCTAAATAACCAGCCCTAGTCATCCACACCGGGAGCACAGACCCACATTGCATGGTGTGCTGGATACTAGGGAAACGGGACAGTAAAATCTGTGAGTGCATCCCCGCAGCTGGCACCCCTGTGATTTTTTGAAAGTCTTAAAGGGACAGGACCCTCACAGCTGGAGGGCAGCAACCCGGCACACTCAGCCCAGCAGCTGGGAATCCAAGGGAACACCAGAAGCCCTAACCTCCTGGGTGGCAGCATAGCTCTGAAGCCATACACGGCAATAAACAGCCTCCCATCTATTACCCCTCTGGTGCAGCCCTGTCATACCAGGGGAGCAGCCTGACAGCAGCTGCGCCCACAGGAACCGCCCAGAGCCTCCCACACAGCCACCCAGGCCAGACTTGGAGGCCCCACTGGTGCGCACAGACACAGGAAGCCAGGACAGGGCGCCAAGGGACACCGTTCTCACAGAAGAGCACACCCGGTGTGCCTGACACTCTCTGCAGGGCTGCAGGCTACTCCGACAGCTGCCCCAACCACGGCGGCTCAGGAAATAAACCCAGAAGCAGCTCCACTTGGGTGGGTAACCAGTAGAGGCAGCCAGGAGGGCAAAGCAACCAGCAAGCAGGAAGGGACTTTGTTCTCCCAGCTAACACACACGCCAACTGCCCACAACTACCTCTATAGCCATGAAAAGGCAGAAGAATCTGATCCAGTCCAGAATCACCCAGACAGCCCCTGAGAGGGAGCCTGGGGAGATAGACTTAATCAATCTTCCTGAAAAAGAATTCAAAATAAAGGTCATAAACATGCTGATGTACCTGCAGAGAAATATGCAAGAGCTAAAGGATCACGTCAGGAGGGAGAACAGAGAAATAAAACAATCTCGGGAAGGATTTAAGAGCAGACTGGATTAGGTGCAAGAGGCCGTTAATGGAATAGAAATAAGAGAACAGAAACTCAGAGAAGCTGAGGCAGAGAGATATAAAAGGATCTCCAGGAATAAAAGAATACTAAGAGAACTGTGTGACCAATCCAAACAGAACAATATTTGCAATATAGGGGTGCCAGAATAAGAAAAGAGAAAAAAGGGATAGAAAGTGTATTTGAAGAAATAATTGCTGAAAACTTCCCCAAACTGGTGGAGGAAATAGTCTCTCAGACCACGAAAGCCCACCGAACTCCCAACACAAGGGATACAAGGAGGACAACACCAAGACACGTAATAATTAAAACGGCAAACACCAAGGACAAGGACAGAGTATTAAAGGCAGCCAGAGAGAGAAAAACGGTCAGCTACAAAGGAAAATCCATCAGGCTATCAGCAGACTTCTCAACAGAAACCTCACAGGCGAGAAGAGAATGGCATGATATATTTATGCAAAAAAAACCAGAAGGGCCTTGAACCAAGGATACTGTATACAGCACGATTATCATTTAAATTTGAAGTAGGGATTAAAGAATTCCCAGACAAGCAAAAGTTGAGGGAATTTGTCTACCAAAAACCACCTCTACAGGGTATTTTAAAGGGACTGCTCTAGATGGAAGCACTCCTAAGGCTAAATAGATGTCACCAGAGAAAATAAAATCACAGCAAAGAAAGCAGACCAACCAAACACTAACTAAAGCCAAAAAACAAAATCAACTACTCATAAAAGCAGTCTAAGGAAACACAAAAGAGTACAGAATGAAACACCTAACATAAAGAATGGAGGAGGGAGAATAAGAAGGGAGAGAAATAAAGAATCATCAGACTGTATTTATAATAGCTTAATAACAGAGTTAACTTAGACAGTTAGATAGTAAAGAAGCTACCCTTGAACCTTTGGTAACCACGAATCTAAAGTCTGCAATTGCAGTAACTACATATCTTTCAATAATCACCCTAAATGTAAATGGATTGAATGCAGGAATCAAAAGACACAGAGTAACAGAATGGATGAAAAAGCAAGACCCATCTATATGCTGCTTACAAGAGACTCACCTCAAACCCAAAGACATGCACAGACTAAAAGTCAAGGGATGGAAAAAGATATTTCATGCAAACAACAGGGAGAAAAAAGCAGGTGTTGCAGTACTAGTATCAGACAAAATAGACTTCAAAACAAAGAAAGTAACAAGAGATAAGGAAGGACATTACATTATGATAAAGGGGTCAGTCCAACAAGATGATATAACCATTATAAATATATATGCCCCCAATACGGGAGCACAAACATATGTGAAACAAATACTAACAGAATTAAAGGAGGAAATAGAATGCAATGCATTCATTTTAGGAGACTTCAACACACCACTCACTCCAAAGGACAGATCCACCAGACAGAAAATAAGTAAGGACACAGAGGCACTGAAAAGCGCATTAGAACTGATGGACCTAACAGACATCTACAGAACTCTACACCCAAAAGTAGCAGGATACACATTCTTCTCAAGTGCACATGGAACATTTTCCAGAATAGACCACATACTAGGCCACAAAAACAGCCTCAGTAAATTCAAAAAGATTGAAATTCTACCAACCAACTTCTGAGACCACAAAGGTATAAAACTATAAATAAATTGTCTGAAGCCACACATGGTGGATCAATGGATCAAAGGCCAAATTAAAATAGAGATCAAGCAATATATGGAGACAAATGACAACAACAGCACAACACCCTAACTTCTATGGGACACAGCAAAGGCAGTTCTAAGAGAAAGAATATAGCAATCTAGGCATATTTAAAGAAGGAAGAACAATCCCAAATGAACAGTCTAAAGTCACAATTATTGAAACTGGAAAAAGAAGAACAAATGAGGCCCAAAGTCAGCAGAAGGAGGGACATAATAAAGATCAGAGAAGAAATAAATAAAATCAAGAAGAATAAAACAATAGAAAAAATCAATGAAACCAAGAGCTGGTTCTTTGAGAAAATAAACAAAATACATAAGACCCTAGCCAGACTTATTAAGAGAAAAAGAGAATCTACATGCATCAACAGAATCAGAAATGAGAAAGGAAAAACCACAATGGACCCCACAGAAATACAAATAATCATTAGAGAATACTATGAGAATCCATATGTCAACAAGCTGGAAAACCTAGAATGGACAACTTCCTAGAAAAATACAACCTTCCAAGACTGACCCAGAAAGAAACAGAAAATCTAAACAGACCAATTACCAGCAATGAAATTGAAGCAGTAATCAAAAAACTACCCAAGAGCAAAACCCCCGGGCCAGATGGATTTACCGTGGAATTTTATCAGACAGTGAAGACATAACACCCATTCTCCTTAAATTTCCAAAAAAGTAGCAGAAGAGGGAATACTTCCAAACTCATTTTATGAGGCCAGCATCACCCTACTACCAAAACCAGGCAAAGACCCCACCAAAAAAAAAAATTACAGACCAATATCTCTGATGAACATAGGTGCAAAAATACTTTACAAAATATTAGCAAACCAAATTCAAAAATACATCAAGAGGATCATACACCATGACCAAGTGGGATTCATCTCAGGGATGCAAGGATGGTACAACATTTGAAAATCCATCAGCATCATCCACCACATCAACAAAAAGGACAGAAACCACATGATCATCTCCATAGATGCTGAAAAAGCATTTGACAAAATTCAACATCCATTCAACATAAAAACTCTCAACAAAATGGGTATGGAGGGCAAGTACCTCAACATAATATAGGCCAGATATGATAAATCCACAGCCAACATCATACTGAACAGCGAGAAGCTGAAAGCTTTTCCTCTAAGATTGGGAACAAGACAGGGACGCCCACTCTCCCCACTGTTATTCAACATAGTACTGGAGGTCCTAGCCACAGCAATTAGACAAAACAAAGAAATACAACCAATCCAAATTGGTAAAGAAGAAGTTAAACTGTCACTATTTGCAGATGACATCATATTGTACATAAAAAACCCTAAAGACTCTTCTCCAAAACTACTAGAACTGATAACGGAATTCAGCAAAGTTTCAGGATACAAAATTAATAGACAGAAATCTGTTGCTTTCCTATACACTAACAATGAACTAGCAGAAAGAGAAATCAAGAAAACAATTCCATTCACAATTGCATCAAAAAGAATAAAATACCTAGGAATAAACCTAACCAAGGAAGTGAAAGACCTATACCCTGAAAACTACAAGACACTCTTAAGAGAAATTAAAGAGGACACTAACAAATGGAAAGTCATCCCATGGTCTTGGCTAGGAAGAATATTGTCAAAACAGCCATCCTGCCCAAAGCAATCTACAGATTCAAAGCACTCCCTATCAAAATACCAACAGCATTCTGCAACGAACTGGAACAAATAGCTCTAAAATGCATATGGAACCACCAAAGACCCCGAATAGCCAAAGCAATCCTGAGAAGGAAGAATAAATTGGTGGGGATCTCGCTCCCCAACTTCAAGCTCTACTACAAAGCCACAGTAATCAAGACAATTTGGTACTGGCACAAGAACAGACCCACAGACCAGTGGAACAGAAAAGAGACTCCAGACATTAACCCAAACATATATAGTCAATTAATATACGATAAAGGAGGCATGGACATACAATGGAGAAATGACAGTCTCTTTAACAGCTGGTGTTGGCAAAACTGGACAGCTACGTGTAAGAGAATGAAAACGGATTATTGTCTAACCCCATACAGAAAAGTAAATTTGAAATGGATCAAAGACCTGAATGTAAGTCATGAAACCATAAAACTTTTAGAAAAAAACATAGGCAAAAATCTCTTGGACATAAACATGAATGACTTCTTCATGAACATATCTTCCCAGGCAAGGGAAACAAAAGCAAAAATGAACAAGTGGGACTACATCAAGCTGAAAAGCTTCTGTACAGCAAAGGAGACCACCAATAGAACAAAAAGGCATCCTACAGTAATGGACAATATATTCATAAATAACAGATCCGATAAAGGGTTGACATCCAAAATATATAAAGAGCTCACTCACCTCAACAAACAAAAAGCAAATAATCCAATTAAAAAATGGGCAAAGGAGCTAAACAGACACTTCTCCAAAGAAGAAATTCAGATGGCCAACAGGCACATGAAAAGATGCTACACATTGCTAATCATCAGAAAAATGCAAATTAAAATCACAATGAGATATCACCTCACACCAGTAAGGATCGCCACCATCCAAAAGACAAACAACAACAAATGTTGGCAAGGTTGTGGAGAAAGGGGAACCCTCCTACACTGCTGGTGGGAATGTAAACTAGTTCAACCATTGTGGAAAGCAGTATGGAGGTTCCTCAAAAAGCTCAAAATAGAAATACCAGTTGACCCAGGAATTCCATTTCTAGGAATTTATCCTAAGAATGCAGGAGCCCAGTTTGAAAAAGACAGATGCACCCCTATGTTTATCGCAGCCCTATTTACAATAGCCAAGAAATGGAAGCAACCTAAGTGTCCATCAGTAGATGAATGGATGAAGATGTGGTATATATACACAATGGAATATTATTCAGCCATAAGAAGAAAATAAATCCTACCATTTGTAACAACATGGATGGAGCTAGTGGGTATTATGCTCAGGGAAATAAGCTAGACAGAGAAAGACAAGTACCAAATGATTTGACTCATATGTGGAGTATAAGAACAAAGAAAAAACAGAAGGAGCAAAACAGCAGCAGACTCACAGAACCCAAGAGTGGACTAACAGTTACCAAAGGTAAAGGAACTGGGGAGGATGGGTGGGAAGGGAGGGAGAAGGGGGTGGGGGAGAAGAAAGGGGGCATCAGGATTACCATGTATAATGTGGGGGGGGGGGGGGCACAGGGAGGGCTGTGCAACACAGAGAAGACAAATAGTGATTCTACAGCATCTTACTACGCTGATGGACAGTCACTGTAATGGGGTTTGTGGGGGTGGGGGAGACTTGGTGATGGGGGGAGTCTAGTAAACATAATGTTTCTCATATAATTATAGATTAATGATACCAAAACAAACAAACAAACAAACAAACGAACTCTTAGAAGACAACATAGGCAAAAATCTCCTATGAATATAAACATGAGCAACTTTTTCCTGAATCAATCTCCTCAGGAAGGAAAAAATAAATAAAAAATGAACACATGGGAGTACATCAAACTAAAAAGCTTCTGTACAGCAAAGGGCACCATCAACAGAACAAAAAGCATCATACAGTATGGGAGAATATACTTGTAAATGACGTATCCAACAAGGGGTTAACATCCAAAATACGTAAAGACCTCACACACCTCAACAACCAAAAATCAAATAACCCGAATAAAAAATGGGCAGAGGATATGAAGAGACAATTCTCCAAAGAAGAAATTCAGATGGCCAACAGGCACATGAAAAGATGTTCCACATTACTAATTATCAGGGAAATGCAAATAAAAACCACAATGAAACATCACCTCACACCAATTAGGATGGCCAGTATCGAAAAGACTAAAACAACAACAAATGCTGGCAAGTATACAAAGAAAGAGGAACCCTTCTAACACTGCTGGTGGGTATGTAAGCTATTTCACCCATTGTGGAAAGCAATACCCAAGCTCCTCAAAAACTAAGTTGACCCAAAATTCTACTCCTAGGAATTTACCAAAAGAGTACAAGTTCTCAGATTCAAAAGGACATATTCACCCCTATGTTTACTGCAGCACTATTTACAATAGCCAAGATATGGAAGCAACCTAAGTGTCCATCAGTAGATGAATGGATAAAGAAGATGTGGTACATATACACAATAGAATACTATTCAGCCGTAAGAAAGAAAGAAATACTACCATTTGCAGCAACATGGATGGAGCTGGAGGATATTATGCTCGGTGAAATATGCCAGGCAGACAGAGACAAGTACCAAATGATTTCACTCATTAGTGGAGTATAACAACAAAGCAAAACTGAAGGAACAAAACAGCAGCAGACTCGCAGACTCACCGACTCCAAGAAGGGACCAGCAGTTACTAAAGGGGAGAGGTGGGGAAGGGCAGGTGGGGAGGGAGGGAGAAGGGGATTGAGGGGTATTATGATTGGTACACACGGTGTGTGTGGGGTCACGGGGAAGACAGAGTAGCACAGAGAAGACAAGTAGTGACTCTGTGGCATCTTACACTACACTGATGGACAGAGATTTCAATGGGGTATGGGAGGGACTTGATAATATGGGCGAATGTAGTAACCACATTGTTTTTTCATGTGGAACCTTCATAAGAGTGTACATCCATAATACCTTAATAAAAAATATTAATAAAAAAAGTAATGGGGAAGGGGGAGGAGTAAGAAAACAGAATTATGATCACTCCTCATTCTGTTATTTCAGATAGATTTCTGGCTTGAGCAAAAGATGAATGGCAGTACCATTTAATTATGGGAAATCTAGGAGAGGAATGCAATTTTTCAGTTATTTGCTTATTTGTTGCTTTTTGAAGAAGAGAGGATTAGAAATCAAGATTTTGGTTACAGCCTGTTGACTATAAGGAAGCTGATATTAGAGTCTGGAGCTGAGGATTAGAGATAAAGATTTCAGAAGTCATCAATGAACCATCAGATAATAAGATGAAAGAATGAAATTTATCAAATTACATGTATATTATACTGAACAAAAAAGATATATAGCCAAACAACTACAGAGTCCCTATTAGTAAATAAATTTATCTAATACTTACCCTTTGGTCCATGGGGCTTAACCCTTGTGCAGTTTTCCCCTTCTTACTATGTTGCAAATTATCACAATCATATTCAACTTCTGGTTTCCCAATATCTCTGCAAAATGTACATATCCAGTCCCCACTAAAGAGGGAAATAGGCAATTAGACCATGCAATTATAATGAAACCCACACTATAGAAAGAAATAGTTCCCTTAGAGGAAAGTCTCCAGTTAATTTTCTTTTTCTTCCAGTTTTTGGGGAGAAGAGAGGCTCTATTCTCATCAAATCTCATAATGTGAAGTTGTGTGCTAAAGACATCCCAAAGCTTTTTCCAGTCATTCTTAACTGACAACCTTCTGGAAAGCTTTATAAAACTGATTTCTCAGCATTCAAAAAGGGTCTCTTCATTGCACAAAGTTGATGATCAGTACTTGTAGCGTAAGACAAATCCTCAGACTCTAATAATACTATCACAATATTCATGAATAAGAAAAGAGTACAGAATATGGAGTTCCCTGGGTATCTTGTACTATTTGGGCATATGTTAAACATGCCAAAAATAAAATTCTTTTTCATGGCCAGTCAAAAGCCTAGAATACAAACATACCTTTGTTAAGTGCAAGAACACGCACATATACCCTTGTAAGTCTGTACATTCTACAGTTTGTTTACATCAGATTTCTATCAAACCTTAAAGTCCAGAATGACTCCTTCTTTTCATTCTACCTCTCCATCCCCCATCATATATAAAGAAATTCTAAGTCTAGGAATTTGTGTCATAAGCTGTCAACATAAGCATCTAGAGTTTTCTTTCCAAAAGCATCTGCCTTTGAGAAAAAGCATTCAGTAGCAAAATTCTAACATTCCAGCAGATGCTACTATCCAAAGGAAAGAAAAATATGAAAAGCCTTAATTTTAAGATCAAACTGCCAATGCTTTTCTTTTCTAAAAGATTATAAAGAAAAAAAAGGCAAATGACTTTACATCCCTGGCAAATGACTATACCTCCTAAGACTTAGGTAAGAATTACAATTCTTCAGAAAAATATTCTCTCACTGTTTATATATCTATAACATTTCTAATACAAAAAGGTATTATTTTTCACAAAGGGCAGCATTATTGAATTATAATCATTACTTCTCAGGAATCTGACAGGAAATGTGAATTTTTTAAAAGAAGTTGGGTTTCCCAAAAACATTTTACTTTCACTTAAACAGAAATTTGGGAGTAAGGGTTGGAAAGCAGGAGGCCAAGAGAGAGAAATATGACTTTACGGTCTCTGAAATCAACTGGAAACAACATTGCAAGAACATAAAATGTTAAGTGGATGAGAAAAGCTCTTTTAATTCAACTCTACCACGTTAGGTTTAGAATCTAATCCCTGAAAATTAGTGAACTGCCCAAGCTCATTAAGCTAGTTCACTACAGATTACAACCAGATTACAGGTTTTATAACCAAGCCCATCCCAGCACATTTGTTCCACTGCACTAAGCTGGTATCATCAGCTTTCCCTGGTGCAAATGAATATTTGCATGCTTGAAACCAGGTTTAGCTGCCATGGGGTCAAACAGCAGGAGAACAATGCTCCTATTTTCCCCTGATCTTTCTATATTTACCTTTACCCGAGGTTCTTCTCTCCTAAATAAGGAATCCAGTAACTGCTCGTTCCGAAGTTAATGACTGAAAGACATTCCAACTAGATGACTGAACGTAAAGTCTGAGAAATTTGCACGCAGTGCTTCAGCGTGGCACTACTAATTAACTGCTTCCAGTGGTCAAGAGGAAGCTAATAAAAAAATTCAAGATCCTGAAGGCTTTTTCACAAAGTACTTGTTTTCTTTTTAAATACTTTTTCAGAGCTTCCAAACATTATAAAAGTAGGTTTTGTGTAAGACTTAATAAAAGAAGCTTCAAACTTAATAGTATTCATAAATAAGATCATTATTGTAGAACCCTACTAAGATTGATGGTAACAGATAAAAAAAATTCAGCTTCAAGAGGCAATCAACTAACTCTCCAACATCCCATATTCTTTAATATAGTTTTATATGATTTTATTATACTAAGTATAAACTGAAGCCAGAAAATAGGCAAATTTTTATCACAAATGAACAACTTGGATCTTGGACATTTTACCATTCAGTTGTTAGTTTCTCTAGAAGGTAATAATAGCAAAGGAGTAATATTCTCCATTTAATTGAAATACTGTGCATTGATTACAAAGGCCATCTGATGAAAAAAAAAAACCCAGAAAGTTATATGTTTACAAAAATAAAAAAATTATCAATTATTTCACTGGTACCTTGGAAAGCTGAGAAGAGTTGGAACATGACAAGTTAGATGAAAGACCTTTGGACATTTTTCACAGCACAAGAGATCCCCTCCATTTTGGCAGACAGCACACCAGTCTTCATTTGGGTCATCATCTTTGCTGCTGCCATCTCCCCCAATCCTTGCTGGCCTGTGGATGAGGCTTCGAACCGGGGACTTTCCATTAACAAGGCTGCTGAGCCCTGACTGTTTGCAGCTTTCATTCGTATCTGTAGGTTCAGTTTTCACATGGTTTTCCAGGCTTGCTAATGCATCCAACTCACTCTCTAAATGTAGGTTGGTTGAGAGAGGTGGTGTCAAGCTACTCTCAGGACTGCTCAACTGGAACAAAACAAGGACAATATCTTGAAGAATCACTTAATCCTTACGGTATGCTGTGTGTGTGTATTTAAAAGTTATGTCAACATGTATACCAATATACTGACATAATTAAAGATTATTTTGGAAATCACATTAGTGACATAAAGGAATGAAAACAGACCCAAATTAAGTAGGTATATTATTTTATTATTTTATGACTTTAGGGAGTAGTCTGTTTAATACTGGTTCATTTGGATAATAAGGAAATCAATTAAACCATTAAACACAATGACTGGGAAGTGAGCACAGGGTTTCCCTACAGAGAACTGACTATAGTACCTTATTTTTCACTCAAGAATCTGTTGCACAGCTTTTGAGAAGCATTCTGAAATACTGTTCTGCTGACATATCATTCTACTACTGTAGGAAAATATTAACAACATAAAAGAAAATCTTAACTGCCCTTTTGCACTTAGTTTTTCGGGGTTACTTTCTAAACCAAGTTCTAGATAAAGACAGCAGTAACACTGTTTCAAACCCCAGGCTAAAGCTAGTGTTTGACAGCTAAATTTCACTCTCTACATCTACATACACTTCATTGAATATACTAATACCCTTAAATTTGACATTTCTATGTGCCAACCACGCAGAAAATGAGACATAAGCCTGGGCAGGAAGAAAAAAACAAAATCAAAATTTCTCAACAAAGGGGACTTGGGCTTTTATTAAATGTTCCACCTAAGGAACATTAAACTGGCTAATAATTCATAAGCCATTCTCCTCTATCACAAAACTCTCTGATCATTAAACTTCTTTCATGTCAACAGTCTTAATTCTGAGCTCTCAGGTCCATGAAAATAGCCAAGGATCTTTTGAGCCTGAGACTCAATGTGACTACTGAGATGATTAATAAATTCAGAACAAGATAGAACCTGATTTAGAATCACAGAAAAAATATTGACCAATTACAAACTAAACAATAATTTCAAATGAGTCCTTAATACAATGAAGTCTTTTCTGACAAATTATAGATAACACCTGACACAAAAAATTTGAGTTACAAAAAGATATTTGGCTTGTACCAGGCATAAATATTCAAAATTAAATAAAAGTCCAGAGAACCACTATTCAGTCACTGAAAGATGGAAGAATAAGTAAAGTGACCTCCTGAAATCCCTGACAGGCCCCAGTGGAGGCTCACCATGCAGGCGCTCCTCCTGCCATCCTCTGTCTTTTCTTGTTTCACAGCTCCTGAAAAGCTACATAGTTCATCTTCAGTCCCAGGTTCTTGCTTGACCTTCACTTGATCAGACTTGAAACTAAGACCTGCCTTCTCAGCAGTTCTTCCTGATGAGCCACAGCTAATAAAAAATAACAAATAAAGGTCACATATGTTTGACTGTACAGTACATAAAAACAATTATATGAAAATTAATGTTCACTCAAGTGAAAACAATAATTTATTAGCTTTCTAGAAAATAAGGATAACCCAAAATGTAGTTAGGAGTGAGGTATAAACTTAGCTTCAAATTCCTTAAACATGTAGATCAAACTTTCAGAAGACCCTCAAAACATATTTTGTGAGACACTTTTACTAAATCATTTGGGGAGTCTAAAACCACTCAGGTTCCCAGGCTAGGAGTACAGAATGCCAGTGATTACTTCTCTCTATAAAAGTGTTTTGATTCTTTTCTACCCCCAAACATCTGAAAAACACAACATCAATAATAGTGCTTTCAGGAGGCCTCCTTGAAGGAAGTGCTCTTTCAGCTTTTGAGGGTAGGAAATTGAGAGAAGGGGATAATGAGGCAAACAACCCAGAACTTCTTCATTGGAATCAGCAAAATCGATAGGCAAGGACAGGTACATGAGTAATTGGTTCTATTTAGACCACAAAGCAAAACCACTGGCAAGAGAAGTGAAGATAATAACTGGTAAGACCATTGCTAAGAACTTCTCACTCAATTTGTACTTTTCTCCTAAAAGTACTGATATTTATTTAAATTACAATTTAAAAAGTAAATATTTAAGAGGAGCAGTCTTCAGAACACATGCACACAATGAAATTCCATATATCTTAAATAAAATCTTTCTTATACTGTATGAAATTATTCAAACTGAAGAATAAAAACCCAACATTTATTGTACTTTATCTTAACACAACATACTCTCTCCCCACTCTTAGCTCTGCACACCAAAAAGGCATAAGAAACAATGAACAGTTCAGTAGCAATGAATGCCCCTATACCCAGAAGATTGTCTCCAAGCACCATTTCCCCACTAACTTGACAAGGATTTCTTAAGAGAAATGGCTGATTCCAGACCTGAGGCAGAAAATGTAGAAGACAAACCTGGAATATCATTTCATAACAGGAAACAAGGAAGCTTTCAAAGACTACTGGGGTTACAGCAAAAAGATACAGAACCAACTCGGAAAAGCACTGACAGGCCATAGGTGGAACAATTTAAGGACCAATAAAAAGAATATCTATACTGGTTTAGAACATATACAATATATTTAAATATGAATTTAAATACTTAAGTATATGAATACACAAATAAAGATAACAATAAAACTCATTGGGCACTATTGGAGCGTACTGGGAATCAACTCATTATTAAGAAAACAGGTAGGGAACCCATGTCTATGGCTTCCCTGTACATAAGTAATTAGCTTCAGTTTTCTTCTCCATTAAAAAAAAAAAAGAAAGAAAGAAAGATAGAAAACGGGTAAAAACAAGAGAATCAATTCATTCTGCCCTTCCTATAACCAAAGAGTTGATGACAAGTTTTTCTTTATATTCTAAACTAATAAATGAAATAATAACACAAATAAAATATCACTTCTCAACCAGTTTAATAAAAAAGTGGTATGCAATGATCATTAATGGTTGCTGTCAGAAAAAAACAAATGAACAAACATCATGTGCCCCTGATGAAAGTTACACATCACCTTCAATAAAGTATTCTTCCCCACTCCCCCAAATCAAACTGATCAAACCTCCTGATCTAAATACCAATACAGAGGAAAACATACTAGGCAGTGTATTTAATGACATGATGGGGAAAGTAGTAGAAACGATGTATTTCTTCAACAAATAAATTGATGTTGACCTTAATCTGTCTTTTGATGGCAATGTATACAGAACTTGAGTCTTATTCAAATAAACCATTTTTTAAAAGGCATAAATGGAAAAAATTGGGAAATCTAAACATTAACTGGATCTCGACTGATGTTAAAGAATTAGATGTTAAATTTTTCTTAGGTGTGATAGTGGTTCTGTGATTTTAAATATTTTAAATCCTTATCTTTAAGTGATACAGACTGAAATAGTTGCAAGTGAAATGATGTTTAAGATTTAAAAATAATCCAGACAAGGGGAATGAATGGGTGGGAGTATAGAAGAAATAAACTGGCTCTAACTTGATAACTGTTGGGTCTGGGTGATAAGTGTAAGGGAGTTCACTGTAATAATCTATTTTAAATACATATTTGAAATTTTTCTTGCTAAGTAGAAAAAATACCTATTAATAATGTAATACTCACCTGCCTCGACTGCCAGTACTAGAGGTACTAGGGGGTCTTACAGGTGTGTGAGAATTGGATAAACCTGAAAAATAACAGGTCAAAATGAGTATCAATGCAGGTAAGAATATTCAGAATTCTACCTACTAGTTTCAGAATTCAAGATGTAATTTAGCGATTCTTGGAAATCAGACCAAGTCTCCACCTCAATGTTAGGGATGGTGTGTGTGTGTTAACTGTAGGCAGACATCAACCAGTTTCTCTCAGCTAAGCCCAGGCATCATTCTGAGAATTCTTCTCAGTGCAACACTATCCAATCAATAAAAACTACCAGATCAAAAGAAAGCTGTCATCCTGCCCTAAGCCATCTGGTAAATATTCTACTTAGATTCCTAATTATTCTTTCTTTTAGAAGTCCTGGAATAATGATATTAAACCTCAAATTTTTTAGGACTCAAAAAAATGTATTAATGATGCATCTCATGCAAAACCTCTATTTAAATTTGAACTGTTTTACTCTATAATTGATAAGGTGGTTTTGGTAAGAAAGAACATTTGATTTATACCAGAAAAATACATTCAGTAACAACCTCTGCACTGTCAATCTGTTTGTAGTTGTTTTAATCATTCATTCACGTAAGAAGAGTCAATAAAAAAACTGGGATTTTGGAAGAGATCTGTGTCAAGGACCTGTTAGTCACATTTTAGTGTTTCCAGTAAATTTCAGTTTTTGTTTTAAAACTGCAATGCAAAAATTCACTTATCTTTCCTCAACTCTTGTTTTTTAAATTTTTTTAAAACTTCAATTTTTCATTAGAAGTTTTAAAGTTGGATTAAAATCAAAGAAATTTTCAACTACCTGTATCACAAAATACTAAGAAATGGGAAATAAATACATCTATAAATCCAGCAAAGAATGAAACTATAGCTGGAGGTTGGGGAAGGGTTTATTAAAGTCCTGAACATAGTACACTACAGATATATATTAGTATTATTTCAGTTAGCTGAAAATTGCCAACAGTGTTTGAAGAAAAATAATTAGAAGCAGCACTCATGAAAAATGTACAATCTATTACTGTGATGGTTAATTTTATGTTAACTTGGCTAGAATATAGAACCAAGCTGTTTGGCCAAACACCAGTCCAGATGTTGTTATGAAGGTGTTTTCTGATACAATTTTACATTTAAATTAGTAGGTTTTGAGGAAAGCAGACCAATCTACATAATGTGAGTGGGCCTGATCCAAAAGGTTGAAGACCTTAAGAGAAAAGATTGAGATCTCCAGAGGAAGAAAGAATTGCCTCAAACTCAATACTAGCATCAACTCTTCCCTGGTTTCTAGTCTGCCAACATGCGCTGCAGATTATGAACTTGCCAGCTCTCACAATCATGTGAGCCAATTCCTTTAAAGTCAATCAATCTCCCCAACTTGCCCACTGGTTCTGTTTTTCTGGAAAACCCTAATACATACACTGAGAGACACTTTTTTTTAAGATGTTGAAGAAATAAGGCAGTACACTTCAGTTGGTTTTACCTGATGATCCTGGAGATAGGGCAGAGGGTCCTGGGGAGGGATTCATAGTGCTTGTAGGCTGTGGGGGTAAGTGACTGCCTGAGATGTACCTACTCAGTAGATTATCTAAACTGCTTGAACCAGCATCTTCCAACTGAAGAAAAAGAACAAAAAGATAAATTTGCTTTGACTAAAGCAGAGAAGTTACTAATTCCATTAGTATAATCAATTATGCTCAAAGTTTACTAATAAACAATTATCCAGTATCAAATTTGGCTTAATTCTTGCTTCCTCAGGTTCCCAAGGACCCACACAATATAAAGTTCATGTGAATGGAACTATAATTAATATTACTCAACAAATACGTGGCATCTCAAGACAAAACCCAATAATCCACTAAATTCTACATTCTAATATGAAAATAGCTCTGGCAAACTCTAACTTTTGTGTCTCAAAGTTGACACCCATCCTATTTATCAACATCCTTGTCTCTAGTCTCCCTCCCCTTTTTATTTTTAATTTATAATTTTTCTATTTCAAAGGACACTGTCAAGCAAGTGAAGACAACCCAGAGACTGGGAGAAAACATGCAAATTATGTATATGAAGGTAATGCCTCTCAGCTCTAAACCCATCATTCCATATATTCTACTCTGTCCAGCATCCATACATATATGTAAAGAACTCTAAAAACTCAGCAATAAAAAGATATATAATGCAATTTTAAAAACAAGCAAAAAACCTGAAAAGGCACTTCCCCAAAGGAGACATACAAATGGTCAACAAGCATATGAAAAGATGCCCAACACCATCAGTCATCAGGGAAATGTACATCAAATCACAGTAAGATACCACCTCACACCCACTAAGATATTTATAATCAAAGACAGACAGTAACAAGTGTTGGTGAGGACATGGAGAAATTGAAATTCTTATACATTGCTTGTGGGAATATAAAACTGTTCAGCTGCTGTAAAGCAGTTTTGCAGTTCCTCAAAACAGTAAACACAGAATTATCATATGACCCAGCAATTCCACTCCCAGGTACACACCCAAAAGAACTGAAAATAGGTATTTGAACAAATACATGTGCACTCATGTTCACAGCAGCACCATTCACCTCCCTCCCTTTATTTCAACATCCACAGTCCTGCCAGAATAATTCACCTGAACAGAAATTTAATCATCAGGACCGAACTTGAAAGCTCTGAAAAGTTATTATAGTCAATAGAAAACCCTTAGCCTAAGATTTAAGACCTCTAATTACACACATAAAAAGGTTCAATCAACAGAAAAATTGAGCTATTTTCTCACTTATAGGCAGTAAGGGGGCACTGTGACTTGAGGCTGGTTCCCAACTTGAACATCTGTTTCCTATCTTTGAAACATCCTACCTACACTGAAGAACTGCAATGATGAAACGGGTGAATATTTATGTAAAAAATAGTGTACAAATACTATTTAATTATGAAAATTACTTTAAGTAAAATTTTACATTATTCCATATAAGAGATGGTCAAATTATTCTTAAAGAACTGCTAATCTTGCTTACTGGTCTACTTGTACCCACACCTGTCCCTTTTGATATCCTCTTCTGCTAGAGATGAGATTGCTTTTTATGCAAATCTTCTCATTTAAGACAGAAATCTGAACACATACATTTATTTCTTGCTCTCCTTTCCCTCTCAAAATCCTACTGATTTTCATGGTTATAAAATAGGAAAGGATGGCATCTAAGTGGAAACTTTGGAGGAAACTACAGATATAAACCAAGGTAGAACTGGATGGACAGAAAAATAATCAGAATAAAGCAGCTCATAACATTTATTACAGACAAGAGAGGACCATCCTAAAAATAGGCCTTTCTCATTAAAGGTCTTCTGCAGTAGAGTCCTTAATAAACCTCATGTCACAAACATAAAGGGCTGAAGGTGAGAGTAAGCTATGGGCTCTATGAAGAGACAAGTAAGGGTTATCAGCAGTTGTACCTGCCTGGCAGCCACAGCTGTTAGCCAAGGATTCAGTTCTAAGCTGTTAACCAGGAGAATCCCTAGCTATAACTGAAGTCAACCAGAGGGAGTGTGAAGAGGGGGAGCTCCAAAAATGGACCACAGATTCAAGCTGAGCTATACACCTCACCTAAACACAGACGAGGAGGGGATGACTGAAAACAGACACTGAAGTCCCATGTTACCTACTCCACTCTCACTCCTTTTACACTCTTCCGGCCTGCAATTTGTATCTGTGGTCAGACAGACAACCCTGAAGAGTTGGACCAATTAGGAAGAGGCAAGTCAGAAGTATATAAAAGGGCTTTCCTGGTGCCACTACAGCGGGTATATCATCTAAATTTACATGTGAGTATCAGAAACACAGTTTCCCCAAGACTTCATAACATCCCATACAGTATCCAGATAGTTATTAAGTATGCTAAATATGTAGAATTGTTTACAAAGAATTCAACAAAATAAATCACTAATCTATATTAATAATCCACTACATCTATATTAATTATAATCCCATCTAAACAGAATCTAATATTCATTTATCTATTCAAAAAGTATTCAGGTGCAACACATAATCTCCTCCCTGCAACCCCGGCACTTCAAGGTCAAAATTACAAACATGAACTCTTGCTCTGCTGGAGATAGACAGTAGAAGAAAACAAAAAAATTTGAATTAAGAGAATTCTATTTAAATCATCTTCTATTCTATAATGAAAAAATATTAAGATATACCAACAAATATCCAAAATTGCCTTTGTATTTATTTTCTGTTTTCATTACATAGTTAGTACTACATGTCTGTATTTCCTGTGTAGCCACCTTTCCTGGGTGTTTTTTCACTATGCAGCTGATTCTTGGATAATTGTTCAAGGTGTTGGGGGCACCTCACATGCAGTCAAAAACCTACATATAACTTTTGACTCCCCAAAAACTTCACTACTAATAGCTTACTGTTGACTGGATTCCTTGCAGATAACATACATAGTCAATTAACACAAAAACACATTTTGTATCTGTATTATATACTGTATTAATTACAATAAAGCAACCTAGGGAAAAGAAATTTTTTTTTCAAATTGTTACAAATCCCCCCAAAAAAATGTTCCAATATATTATTGAAAAAAAATCTATGTACAAGTGGACCCATGCAGTTCAAACCCATGCTGTGCTTGGTCAACTAACCCACAGAAACTAACAATAGGAGAAAAAGTAGGTGATTCTTTCAAGAGATGATAGGTTTGCTTCGCTATTTCTGGTTCGTATGATTAACTATTTCTTACTGTGCTTGTGCTTTTATGGTTAACTATCTCAAACTGTTTTTAAAAATAGGTGACAGTAACTTGATAATAGGGGGAGTCTAGTAACCATAATATTGCTCATGTAATTGTACATTAATAATAGCAAAATTAAAATAAATAAATAATAAATATTGAGCATCTAAAAAAATAGGTGACAGTAACAAGTGTTGGCAATAATGTGGAGAAACTGAAATCCTCACAGCGCTGGTGGGAATGTAAAATGGCACAGCCACTGTAAAAAACAGGAGTTTGGCAGTTCCTCAAAAACTTAAAACATACAATATATGACCCTAAAATTTACCAGAGAGAACTGATAACCAATGTTCATACAAACGGTTGTACACAAATTTTCATAGCATTATTCCTCACATGCTAATAAAGGGACACCCAAACACTCATCAACTAATGCATGGATGAACAAATATTGTGTATTATTATCATGGAATATCCAGCTATTAAAAAGAATTAGGTACTGATACATGCTACAACATGGAGTTAGAAAACATAATGCTAATGGGAAGAAGCCAGACACAGAAGGCCACATACTGTATATAATTCAGTTCATATAAAAAATCCAGAGTAGGCAAACCCATAGAAACAAAAAGTAAATTAGTGGTTTCCAGGGGTTGGGAGACAGGGAAATGGAGAGTGACTGCTAACGGGTATACGGTTTCTTTGGAGTGATGAAAATGATCTGGAATAGTGGTGATGGTTGCACAATCTTGTGAATATATTAAAAACTACTGAATGGCACATTTTAGAAGTTGGATTTTATAGTACGTGAATTATCTCACTTTTTAAAAGTATATAATAAATCAGTAAATAAAAATAAGGTGAGACAGCATATCTGTGAGTAAAGGGATAAGAAGGGTCATAGGACAAGGCATGGATTCTGCTACTTGCTACCCTCCACTTTAAAAAAATGAAAGATGGCAGGGGACACATTCCAGAGTTTCTTGTCTTCATCTCAAACTTCTAGGCAAGATCAAAGGGAAAGTATAATATGGGCCCATTTCCTTTATGATGCCCAGCTTTTCAAAGATGTGGAGCATCTATACTTCCATCTAACCTCTGTGAAAAAGAACTGAGCCAAGGTCAGAAGAGCCTTAGCAAATTACCTTAAGTTTGCTTTAGCAACCTTCCTTCTTCTTTTAAAAGTTTCTTAAGAAGTGGAACCAAGTCCTGTTTATCTTTTTATCCTCATGCCCAGGCCTTTGGTATACATGAAGTGCTTAGTAAAAAATTAATGACTCCTTCAGCACTGTACATATAGCTCTCTCTGGTTTCCCAAAGCCTGTCAATACTATGCCTTTTCAGGTTTACAATCCCACACTATCTCTGCTACTTCTACAGATAGTGGGTAGACAACTAAGCGTCTAATCATGAATCTGGTCTTTAAATTCCTACTTTTCCAAGTACTAGGTGACTAAGAAAGTCACTAGCCTGTCTTACTCCCATCAACAAAATAGGGATATTACATATTATGACATGATTTCAAGCATTAAATTGATACATTTCCTGTGAAAGTGCTTTGTGAATTATTAAGCTTATAACTCATAAATTTTGTTTTTTATAGATATATTAAACAAATTTTTCTATTCTCTATTGTCCAATCCTCTCAGCTCCAACATAACTACCATTCACTTAGCCAAAAACAATCTCTCCTAATTTCAGGGAAATGACCATATTAAAAGAATTCACAATGAATTGGTGATTTTGACAGAATTTTGAAGGTATAGAAATATCCTTTAGAACTCTTATAAATCCATTAATTACATAAAAATATTAAACTACAACCATAGAGAGAGTCAAGAGCCATAGTAATCTTTAGTAGTTTCGCTGCTCCTTTAGTAACCCTTGACTGTAACTCATAAAATGCATGAGGAGATAACTCAGTATAACCTTCAGAGGTTACACTTACATTTTAAAATGAAATGCTTTCAATTCAAATGAATTCATCAAATTTCAGAAGGCAAGGGATATTTATTTTTCAGGAAAATGTTACAGTGAAAGGGACAGGATGCCTCAGAGGCCCTTCATGTTCCATCTTCTACTCTTCCTCGTTACTTCCTCTCTCAGTGTCAACCTCTCAAGTTGCCTGATACCTAGACTTTCCTCCTCTTCCCTTCTCAGGCCAACTTATTTGCACAAGGGGTTGACTATCCCTGTGGCCATAACAAGGCTGACAAAAATATGACCACATTTAGTGCTGGGTCTTGTCTCTGAATCTAAACTCATACCAGGAATGCTTGATCTAAAACAAGGTTTGCAGCTGACTCATCCTATAACTTTAAAATGTTGAGGGATGCCAGTTTAACAAACACAACTTTGTAAAATTCAATTATTTATACTCTACTCCAGAAATTTCAAAAAAAAAAAAGTTCCTGAATTAAAAATTTTAAAACAAAAATATATATACTCTTAACTCTCTCATTAACATGAGGTTTGAAATCTCTCATTCAAATTAAATACATACCTGTATGGGTGGAATATCTGGCAGCGATGGAAGGTTTTCCGGATTGGTAACTGAGGGGATTAGCTCTATTGCTGTAACAGATGGGCTGGTGGGACCTCGATTTGCATTTGCCATAGTAGCTGTGGTAGGGCTGGTTGGATTGATTGTGGTGTTGTGCACAGACACAACAGGAAAGGGTCCAGCATGCCCTGGGTTTGAGTGCTGTTAGGAAAGATGTTATCATTACTTGATTTGCCAGGATATCCGAAAATGAAGTATAACTTTACAACAATTCATAGTTTAAGAAGGATACACAAGTGTTTAATACCAGTGACTAAGAAACAAAGATGGAAGCACTCTCTTACAATAGCCACAACATGGAAACAACCAAAGTGTACAGCAATAGATTAACAGATAAAGCTGTCGTCAAAGACACACACACACACAGAGGAATATTTTCAGCCATAAAAAATCCTACTATTTGTGACAACATGGATGGACCTTGCTGGCATTATGCTAAGTGAAGTAAGGCAGGGTAAGAGAAATACTATATGATCTTACTTATTATATGTGGAATTGTTGAAATTTTTAAAAAATTCACAAAAAAAGAGATTAGACTTGTGGATATCAGAGACAGAGGATGGGGGGACTAGAATTAGGGGAAGGAGGTCAAAAGGTACATACTTCCAGTTTTAAGATTAATAAGTACTAGAGATAAAAAGTACAACAGGATGAGTACAGTTAACACTGCAGTATGACACATAGTAAAATTGTTAAGAGAGTAAATCCTAACGCTTCTTATTACAAGGAAAAATTTTTTTCTTCTTTCTTTTTATTATATCTGCAGGAGATGATGGGTATTAGCTGAAACTCTTATGGTAATTATATCAAAATATATGTAAATCAAACCATTATGCTGTATATTTTAAATGTATATAGTGATGAAAGTCAATTATTTCTCAATAAAACTAGAAAGAAAAATACCAAGAATCCCTCCCAAACTTACATAGGAAAAGAATAATAACTCAAGTCATAGCTTTTTCATTTTTCTATTCATTTTTGTATAGCACTTAGGAAAAACAGACTTGCCAATAATTTTCAACCTGTCAGTTTGGTGATATGACATTATTTTAGAACAAAGATTTATATAAATAGATGAACTGGAAGCCCCCAAGTCTTCAAATATCAGACCAGGAAAGCCTCCTGTTTTATTTATATCCTTTGACACTTCTGTCCTTCTAAAAAAATAAACAATTAATTATATAACTGTGTATTATGTAATTGATATGGTAGAAAGAACAATGAATTTATAAACAGAAACATGGTATCAATTCCTAACGAATCACATAATCTCAGTAATTTAGAAATTTTGGTAATGTCATCGATCTGTGAAGGTCATTACTAGGATTATTTAAGATAATAAAATGAACATCATTAGGAAATAAATTACTATCATTTATATATAAACAGATCATTTTAAATATTTAAAAATTTAAAATTCTAACATTCAGTGATTTCTATGGGATCCCTCAAGTCTAAGGACCATGTTCTGAGATGGCTGGTTACTCTAATTCTGAAGCTTTTAAACTCTTCCAGAGGAAGTAATTGCCCCCTAGTAATATTTGAAGTCCTTCCATGTACTAAGGGGTGCATTAATATGTGAATGCTTTTAAGGAAATAAATCCCCAGATCCTCAATCTTCATGTGTACTCTCTCACTCTCTTTCTCTCTCTCTCTCTCTCTCTCAGTAAGACAGCAAAGGTACAACTGAAAACAAACGTGTCAAACTGTTCAGAAAGTTTCTGATCCAAAACCTGGGTAACAAAACTTTGAAGTGGGTTCTTATACTTGGTGGACAATGAAAATGCACACAGACCGAAAATAGGCTGTCAAATTATAAAAAGACTTTTGAAATGATTTGAATAACTCACTTTAAGTTTCAGCTTATAACCTAGAGAAAGTACAGACAATTCTTTTGATTCCCAGATACGTGTTTTTGTGAACAAGTTTCTTGACCACAACATGAAAACAAAGGCCCAAAAAACAGAACATTAATAAAAATCAATGTTGAATTCTGACTTACAAAAAGTAGCAGACATCCAAACATATACAAATGAATAGGAAGGGAGGAAAAAGTTCCCTCTATCTCATAAAGAAATGTGAATCTAAAAGAACTGTACTTTTTATGCTTCCTAATGTTCTTAACTATACATACATATTTACATTGTTTAATCAACTGAATAGGAATAATAGTAATGAAAAATTGGTCCAAATAAAAAGTTTCAAAACTTATTAAAAGGTTTACTGTCACTGGAATTTGAGGAATTTTTAAATTAAAATAGACTTCTTGACAGAGTATTAAAAGCAGCCAGAGAGAGAAAAAACATCACCTACAAAGGAAAACCCATCAGGATATGATCAGACTTCTAAGCAGAAACTTTACAGGCCAGAAGGGAATGGCATGATATACTCAATGCAATGAAACAGAAGGGCCTTGAACCAAGAATGCTGTATCCAGCAAGATTGTCATTTAAATTTGAATGAGGGATTAAACAGTTCCCAGATAAGGAAAAGTTGAGTGAATTTAACTCCCAGAAACCCAAACCATCTCCACAGTGTATTTTAAAGGGACAGCTCAAGATGGAAGTCCTCGTAAGGCTAAAAAGATGTCACCAGAGAAAACAAAACCACAGCAAAGAAAGTAGCACAACCAAATACTACTTTAATGTAAAATAAAATCAGCTATCCACAAAATCAGTCAAGGGAAACACAGAGTCCAGAATAAAACACCTAACACATAAAGAGCAGAGAAGGAAGAAAAGGAAGGGAGAGAAATAAAGAATCATCAGACTGTGTTTATAATAGCCTAATAAGTGAGTTAAGTTAGACATTTACACAGTAAAAAAACTGGCCCTTGAACCTTTGGTGTCCACGAGTTCAAAGCCTGCAATGGCAAAAACTACGTATCTATTGATAATCACCCTAAATGTAAATGGACTGAATGCACCAATCAAAAGACACAGAGTAATAGAATGGATAAAAAAGCAAGACCCATCTATATGCTGCTTACAAGAGACTTCAAACCCAAAGACATACACAGACTAAAAGTCAAGGGATGGAAAAAGATATTTCATGCAAACAATAGGGAGAAAAAGCAGGTGTTGCAGTACTTGTATCAGACAAAATAGACTTCAAAACAAAGAAAGTAACAAGAGATAAAGAAGGACATCACATAATGATAAAGGAGGCAGTCCAACAAGAGGATATAACCATTAAAAATATATATGCACCCTACACAGGAGCACCAGCATATGTGAAACAAATACTAACAGAACTAAAGAAATAAATAGAATGCAATGCATTCATTTTAGGAGACTTCAACACACCACTCACTCCAAAGGACAGATCCACCAGACAGAAAATAAGTAAGGACACAGAGGCACTGAACAACACACTAGAACAGATGGACCTAATAGATATCTATAGAACTCTACAACCAAAAGCAACAGGATACACATTCTTCTCAAGTGCACATGGAACATTCTCCAGAATAGACCACATACTAGATCACAAAAAGAGCCTCAGTAAATTAAAAAAGATTCAAATTCTACCAACCAACTTTTCAGACTACAAAGGTATAAAACTAGAAATAAATTGTACAAAGAAAGCAAAAAGGCCCACAAACACATGAAGGCTTAACAACATGCTCCTAAATAATCAATGGATCAATGACCAAATTAAAATAGAGATCAAGCAATATATAGAAACAAATGACAACAATAACACAAAGCCCAACTTCTGTGGGATGCAGCAAAAGCAGTCTTAAGAGGAAAGTATATAGCAATCCAGGCATATTTAAAGAAGGAAGAACAATCCCAAATGAATAGTCTAACGTCACAATTATTGAAATTGGAAAAAGAAGAACAAATGATGCCTAAAGTCAGCAGAAGGAGGGACATAGTAAAGATCAGAGAAGAAATAAATAAAATTGAGAAGAATAAAACTCTAGAAAAAAATCAATGAAACCAAGAGCTGGTTCTTTGAGAAAATCAACAAAATAGATAAGCCTCTAGCCAGACTTATTAAGAGAAAAAGAATCAACACACATCAACAGAATCAGAAACGAGAAAGGAAAAGTCACGACGGACCCCACAGAAATAAAAAGAATTATGACAGAATACTATGAAAACCTATATGCTAACAAGCTAAAAAACCTAGAAGAAATGGACAACTTCCTAGAAAAATACAACCTTCCAAGGCTGACCTAGGAAGAAACAGAAAACCTAAACAAACCAATTACCAGCAACAAAATTGAAGCGGTAATCAAAAAAACTACCCAGGAACAAAATCCCCGGGCCAGATGGATTTACCTTGGAATTTTTATCAGACATACAGAGAAGACATAATACCCATTCTCCTTAAAGTTTTCCAAAAAACAGAAGAGGAGGGAATACACCCAAACTCATTCTATGAAGCCAACATCACCCTAATACCAAAACCAGGCCAAGACCCCACCAAAAAAGAAAATTATAGACCAATATCCCTGATGAACGTAGATGCAAAAATACTCAACAAAATATTAGCAAACCAAATTCAAAAATACATCAAGAGGATCATACACCATGACCAAGTGGGACTCATCTCAGGGATGCAAGGATGGTACAACATTCGAAAATCCATCAACATCACCCACCACATAAACAAAAAGAAAAACAAAAACCACATGATCATCTCCATAGATGCTGAAAAAGCATTCGACAAAATGCAACATCCATTCATGACAAAAAGTCTCAACAAAATGGGCATAGAGGGCAAGTAACTCAACATAATAAAGGCCATATATGATAAACCCACAGCCAATATCATACTGAACAGTGAGAAGCTGAAAGCTTTTCCTCTGAGATCCGGAACAAGAAAGGGATGCCCACTCTCCCCACTGTTACTTAACATAGTACTGGAGGTCCTAGCCATGGCAATTAGACAAAACAAAGAAATACAACCAATCCAAATTGGTAAAGAAGAAGTTAAACTGTCACTATTTGCAGATGACATGATATTGTACATAAAAAACCGTAAAGACTCTCCTCCAAAACTACTAGAACTGACATCGGAATTCAGCAAAGTTGCAGGATACAAAATTAACACACAGAAATCTGTGGCTTTCCTATACACTAACAATGAATCAATAGAAAGAGAAATCAGGTAAACAATTCCATTCACCATTGCATCAAAAAGAATAAAATACCTAGGAATAAACCTAACCAAAGAAGTGAAAGACTTATACTCTGAAAACTACAAGTCACTCTTAAGAGAAATTAAAGGGGACACTAATAAATGGAAACTCATCCCATGCTCATGGCTAGGAAGAATTAATATCGTCAAAATGGCCATCCTGCCCAAAGCAATATACAGATTTGATGCAATCCCTCTCAAATTACCAGCAACATTCTTCAATGAACTGGAACAAATAATTCAAAAATTCATATGGAAACACCAAAGACCCCGAATAGCCAAAGCAATCCTGAGAAGGAAGAATAAAGTTGGGGGGCGGGGGGGTGTCTCTCACTCCCCAACTTCAAGCTCTACTACAAAGCCATAGTAATCAAGACAATTTGGTACTGGCAAAAGACCAGTGGAACAGAACAGAGACTCCAGACATTAACCCAAACATATATGGTCAGTTAATAAATGATAAAGGAGCCATGGACATACAATGGGGAAATGACAGTCTCTTCAACAGATGATGCTGGCAAAACTGGACAGCTACATGTAAGAGAATGAAACTGGATCACTGTCTAACCCCATACACAAACGTAAATTTGAAATGGATCAAAGACCTGAATGTAAGTCATGAAACCATAAAACTCTTATAAAAAAACATAGGCAAAAATCTCTTGGACATAAACATGAGCGACTTCTTCATGAACATATCTCCCTGGGCAAGGGAAACTAAGGCAAAAATGAACAAGTGGGACTATATCAAGCTAAAAATCTTCTGTACAGCAAAGGATACCATCAAAGAACAAAAAGGCATCCTACAGTATGGGAGAATATACTCATAAGTGACATATCCGATTAAGGGGTGACATCCAAAATAAACAAAGAGCTCATGCACCTCAACAAAGAAAAAGCAAATAATCCAATTAAGAAATGGGCAGAGGAGCTAAACAGATACTTCTCCAAAGAAATTCAGATGGCCAACAGGCCCATGAGAAGATGTTCCACATCACTAATCATCAGAGAAATGAAATTAAAACCACACTGAGATATCACCTCATACCAGTCAGGATGGCCACCATCCAAAAGACAACAACAGATGTTGGCACGGTTGTGGAGAAAAGGGGAACCATCCTACACTGCTGGTGGGAATGTAAATTAGTTCAACCATTGTGGAAAACAGTATGGAGGTTCCTCAGAAAACTAAAAATAGAAATACCATTTGACCCAGGAATTCCACTCCTAGGAATTTACCCTAAGAATCCAGGAGCCCAGTTTGAAAAAGACAGATGCACCCCTATGTTTATCGCAGCACTATTCACAATAGCCAAGAAATGGAAGCAACCTAAGTGTTGATCAGTAGATGAATGGATAAAGAAGATGTGGTACATATACACAATGGAGTATTATTTAGCCATAAGAAGAAAACAAATCCTACCATTTGCAACAACATGGATGGAGCTAGAGGGCATTATGCTCAGTGAAATAAGCCAGGCAGAGAAAGACAAGTATCAAATGATTTCACTCATCTGTGGAGTATAAGAACAAAGAAAAACTGAAGGAACAAAACAGCAGCAGAATCACAGAACCCAAGAATGGACCAACAGTTACCAAAGGGAAAGAGACTGGGGAGGATGGGTGGGAAGGAAGAGATAAGGGGAAAAGGGGGCATTACGATTAGCACACATAATGTAGGGGGCACGGGGAAGGCAGTGTAGCACAGAGAAGACAAGTAGTGATTCTATAGCACCTTTCTATGCTGATGGATAGTGACTGTAATGGGGTATGTGGTGGGGATTTATGATAAGGGGAATCTAGTAACTAGTGTTGCTCATGTAAGTGTATATTGAGACCAAAAAAAAAGACTTCTTCCTGCAGAAAACTGCAAAAGACTTGTCTATAAGTCTATCAAACATAAATATGTGAAGATAAAATTCTGTAGAGGAAGCAAAAGAGAAACTCAAGTCCAAAGAGAAAAGGGAGAATAAATTTTTAACTTTCAAACAAAAGCTATCTGTGGTATTTCAGTTTCAGTGGCTTTACTTACAAGGTAACAATGTAAGGGTTTTAGTTCATAATTTCATATTTATAATATGCCAGAAAGTATGACCTTTGCAACTATTAAAACTTAAACTTATAATGGAACCTTCTAAGTATCAACTTTGAAATGTGAAGGAGCACACATTTTTCAAGTCTTTCAGGAGGTACTTGGGCCGAAAAGCTGAAGGACCATTACTCTAGGACAGTGTTTGTCCAACTTTGGTATGTATATTGAGAGTTAGTACAAGTTTACGTATTTCTGAGTCCTCCCTTCCTAGAAATTCTGACCTAGTGGCTATGGCTCAGAATCTATTTCTGACAAGGCCTTCCCAGTCATTCTCATGGTCTTTAAAGCATGTTTTGAGAAACATCACTCTAACAGTTATAAAATGAACTTTATTATAACTAGAAATCCTATATAAAAATATCCTCATTTTACAATTATACCTCCTAAATATAATCTAGTATTCAAAATTAGAAAACATGTCTCTAGATACACTTATTTTTAAGAGCAGGCATATCTGTACCCTAAAGAGAACAATACTGAGTAGTGAGAAGCAAAAATACATAAATAAATTACACATAGCATAGCTCTATTGTTTTCAAAGATCATTTCATGTATTAGGCTCAAAATGTCACCTTAAAAGAGGAAAGGGATTTTAAGAAACTAAGGTTCTATGATGTTTACATTATCTCTTGTGATTATGGGTAAGTAACAAGGCTCCTTTATTTTTCACTTCCATAAAATGGAAGTGGAGTAGACAAGGTCTCAACCCATAGTTGCATAATAGATTTAATGGCATCAAAGCTGCTCATAAAATTGAATACAAAATGTTATATGTGTATTTTTCTGGGACAAGACAATACACAGCATTAATCAAATTCTCAAAGGTATCTTTATAAACAATTCCGCCCCACAAATGATTAAGAAAAATGGTGTCTTGTAGTTTTAAAATTGTATGATTCTTACAAATGTAACTCTAGGCATACTTGTCTTTGGAGGTGTGGCTGCATCATGGAATACTGAGGGCCACTGTGCCTGGGTATTCCTGGTATTCGGGCAGCATTCTGAGCCAATCTCATCTGATGGGCTTGGAAAGCTCCACAGTTCATGTTGCCTCTTTGCATTGTTTGCACACTGATCAATCTTGGAGGCTACAAAAGATAGAAATCGCATTGATGTAATAATATGTTTTTAACAAACTTATCTTCCAATTACAAAATGTCATGGTAAAAATAATTCAGTCATGATAGAAGGACATAAACTAAAAAGTGTTAAGTCACTTTCCTCTTCTCTGGCCCAAATCCCCTTCTCTCAGTATTTATGTGTGTGTTTAAAGCCCATCAACATTAACTTACTCAACCCTGAATTAATAGCTTTGACAGAGGAGAGAAGGAAAGAGGAAAGACATAGGGATGCGAATGAATCAACAAATGCCTAAAGAATATACAGAAAACAATCTGGCTCTTTGGCACCAAAGCACACATAGCAAGTGTGAAGGGATAAAATGTGCGTCCCTCCACAGTACTAGTGAGTTAATCCTACTTCCCGAATAAGTATTTACACAATGCCCTTCCTCACACCTCCCCCACATCCATGGTATATACAGAACACTTCATCTGCGGCCTGTGAGCTCTGTCCCCACCAGCACTCTAAACCGCGCAGTCATCTACACAGGACGGAGCAGAGTCCTGTGGTCCCCCAGATGCTTACACACGGTCCAACGACACTGACCTGCTGCTGGAGCATCTGCGGGGCTGCCTGCCTCGTGTGCTGCTGCGGCGCTGCTGCAGTTGTCGGTGCAGGTGCGGGGGGCTGCTGCATCCTCAGCTGCTGCAACTGCTGGTGTTTCTGTGCATACACTTGCTGTTGCATGTGCTGGAGTCGAAGCTGTGCTAAGTTAATCTGTCCAGGGGTTTTACTAATGTGGTTTGTCCCTGGAGGAACTTGCCCAACTACAACATTAGGAGTATAACCAGGAGCTGGTTTACTCTCTATTACTAGATTACCTGAAGGATTTAAAAAATGAGAATAATGTGCATATAATCAACTAAATTCTACTTTGTGGATTAATCACTATCTTCCTGTCTTTCATCTCATAACTATCAGCACTTAAAGCTTCCAACAGTACAGCAGAGATGGGATAGCTACGTTTAAGTGTTAAGATCAGAAACCTAATACAGTCTCCAAATAATTGACTTTGATTATTCAAAATAATATATTATCTGACCTTATTCTTTACACAGATGTACAGAAAATTAAAGAGCTGAAAGAAATACTAGAGGGCCCATATAGTCAGTCTAAATAAATTCTCCCTAGCACGCTTCAACAGTACCTGAGATTGCTAATACTGACTCCAAATGCCTTTGAATTGCCAAAATATGGAGGGTAGAGTATGACATTGTTTAAAAAATGTCTTCTGTGGACATGTTGAATGTTTTAAGTTATTTATGTCCTTAGAAATGACAATTTTCCTTGCTTCTCATAAAACCCATTGCTTTCTAGGAACAAAGGCAAATTTTAGTGAAGTTTGATATAAGGTAAAGTTGGCAAACCTTTACTATAATAGGTCAGATATGTTAGGCTCTGCAGGATGCATATGATCTGTCATATATTCTTTGTTTTTTGTTTTGCAACTCTTTAAAATATAAAAACAGAACTTACTACCATATTACATAAAAAGGTGGCTGATACCTGAACTAAGACTACTGACAAATTTGAATATACACAATTACTTTTTTAAAGAAAGCCAGCTACCTATGTTTTTACAACCACCAATGGTGAGGACTTGCCTACTTTGAAAGTGAGTCTGCTCAGTCTATAGACAACTCTAATTGTTGGGAATTCTTCTGGTTTTTGTTGTTTTGTTTTGAATTGAGCTGCTTGTCTCTCTCTCTCTGTAATTTTCACCTACGGTCCTTAAGTCAACATCATGAAGTCACAGAAGAGAAGCCCATTTCTCTTCCATGTTGAAAAGGTCTACTCTCATCTTTCAAACACTCCTTAGGACATGATTTTCAGACACATCAACACCTTGGTGGTCCTCCTCTAGTGGAGAATTTGGTAGAAATTATATACAAACTACTAAGCATCTAAAATTCTTCCAGAGAATGAAAGTCCATTTGCTCAGTTTTGGATACTAAACAGTCAATATCAGTATTCAAAGAATGTTAGGAAAAAGACAGAATTGATACATATTTTGAAGATCTATACAGGGGTGACTCTCAACAGTCTTAAAGATGTAATAAACATGGCTCAAAGTGAGTTTCCCATGAAGAACATATTTTCCAAGAAGTTTATGTGTTAAGAGTGAAGCTAAACTATATCTAAAATGTGCTTTAGATGCTTTCCCCTCCTAATTCAGTGTTTCAAATTACAGTCATAAAACTAATTATTTCTCACCTAAATTTACTACATTCTTTGCCCAGAAAGTGGGATCACAATGGAAACGTATTGCTCCATTAGCAGCAGGGACAGGATCACACCGTGCTTTCAAAATATGACGTAATTGAAAAGTAATCTTAAAGGGAAAAAATTCACGTTAGTCTTCAAATTAAGCATCAGTTGAGAAAACATACAAGATAAAGACATTAAAAGCTTATGCAGCTCCAAGATGTTAGTCTCAGATGAGACAGTATCAGTACTTACAAGACTGTATTAGCAATCAAATACACATGCTTGAATTTCTGGTGACAAATGGCATTATAATAATAGGTATCTTCAAAACATTAAAAACTGTATGATTCCATTTATAAGAAATTCTAGAAAATGACAAATCAGACTAATGGTTGCCTAGGACCAGGGGTAGAGGGAAACAAGGTAACTTTTGTGGGTGATGGAAATTTTTCTGTATCTTGATGTGGTGGTTACATTGCCAAATTCAGAATCTACAGTTTAAACAAATGCAGTTAACTGAATGTAAATACCTTAATAAAGTCAATTTAAAGAAAAATGAAGACACTATGCATCTCACCAGTCGCTTGCTGTACAGTAGCGCCGTACTGCTGCCACTTGCTATTGCCCAATTTGTAAAGTTCATAACGTGCTTCACCTGCCGGGAAAGGCCAGTGATGTCACTCTGCTGCTGCAGTAACTTCATCTGTCTTTCTTTTGTAACATTCTGAAATGGAACAAGAGGCTCACTGAAGAAAAAATACTGTATAAAAAAAATCACCTCCTAAGTTCTACTGCAAATGAACACAATACCTATATTTCTTTTTAAAATCGAATTAAGTTGACAAGTTCCTTGTTATTTAATGAATCTATGATCAAAGGAAAAGTCACTAACAAAAGTAGTACAAAACCTAGTTCTCCAGGCCAGAAAGAACATTTCACATATAGAAATTAGTGCCAGTTGATGTCTTTTACTTCCGTAGATTGAAATGTCTTTGTTAAGAAGTCTTTCTATTATGAAAATCCAATATACAGAGTCCATAATATAATGAGCAGACATTTAGAAATAATTTTGTATAATCTTAACTCAGTACACTATTTTTTAAGCCAAAGAAAATTTTGTGTTACCATGCCACCTATAGGTGTGGCATGAAGCTAAAGTTAAAATCTCTTCTTTTAAAAATACTTGAGAAAAATGAGAAAGATGAATTCCAGAATTCTAAGAGTAGTGATAGGGAACCTTTTGATATGACAAAAGTTCATAAAGAACAAGGGAGTAAGGAGTTAAGTGAGGGTTAAAGGAAAGACCTATCTGGTGGAAATGCCGCAAATACAAAATAAACTGCTGTCTAGGAACTAACACCCAAAAGGGATAGGTGATGTCCTATGTACTTTAATATCAATCTACATTGTTCTCACACATTTTCATATAAAAATGACTCAACCTCATTCATCAGACAATTTTTTTCCCCCTAAGAAAACAAGCTGCTCATTTTATAATGTAAATCAATGGATAAAATAATTCAACTGGCAGACGTTTGTTTTACAACTTCCCTGAAAACCATCCTTTTTATAAAGCTTAGGAAAAATTTCTGTTTTACAAAGTTTAGGAACATACTATACAAGACATCTTTCATTTAAATAAACAGCTTGTTAGGAGTATATGACAGATTTATCATTATGTATTATGTATATTTTAGCATTAGGAGGTGGTTTTTAACTCAAGTTCTTGAAATGGTTTAAGAGCATTATTTTAGACCTTTAGTTAAAATGCATTTAAGGTAAGTTAAAAGGTATCAAAAATTAGTTGCTGCTCAGTCACCTCCATTCACACAGTCCTTTTGAAAGCAAAAAAAAACTATTAGGGTTCAATGCAACTGGTTGGATATGCAACAGGAAAGAAACTTCCAACTTAACAATATCTGTGCCAGCCAGTACTTTTAATCTCTTAATTGTATCTAATGGAAAGATGTATTTCATTTATGTATTTCAAAATACAGAAATTCAGAAATAATACTGTCCTGACATAGTATCTTTCATTTGTATGTAACTATGTGTCTAATATTTCTACATTGTTCAGAAGGAACAGAACAGAAGAAAAATCTACTATGGAAAATCTGAGGTTGACAGTGATCCAAGTTAAACAACCAAATATGTAGTTTAAACTCCTACTATTCTATGGTGCAGAGAATATAACCCCATTATCATTTGAGCTTACTTCAGAGCACAAAATTTTAAGAATTGATCAGCTGTGGTCTGTAGAGATGAGTCTTTGACTAGAACTTAACTTGTACTTCATAAATTTATTTCTTATCTAGAAACTTACAGCTCATAACTAATTTCAAAATATGCAACAAGGGCCTAATAAAACAAAAACTAAAACTATCAGTTGGTTTAGTTTATAAATTTCAAGATGAGCAGCACTTTTAGGAAAACTATGGAACATTTTAAAATAAAGGGAAACACATAAATGACTCAATCAAACTCCCAATATACATTCATATGTAAAAGTTAAATTAAGGCCTTTTTTGGGGGTAAGAGGGAATGTGGCAGTAGGCTTTGTCTTCACTTATAACACATTTTAGTAATACTTCTCTCATTCCTAAAAGGACAACACTATCCCCTAATTTATACAGCTAAAAAAAGTGTATGTAATTAAACTGGGCTGCAAAATAACTATTTCCAGTAGAAAATGAAAATAAAATTTTTTAAAATTTACTTTATTTCAATACCCCCCAACCAGTCTAAAAGAGCTTTCAATAAACATTAAGAACAACTAAGTAGCAAAAGAAGCAGTTTTTGTTTTACTTTGGCTTTGAACCATACCTCTAGCTGCTGTAAGAGAGATTTTCCTTTCTTATTAATTTCATTGATAAGGGTGAAAATGGCCACTTTAATTTCCTGTTCTACTCGTTTGTTAGTCTCATTTACTTCTTTTATCCTGAATAAGAGAAATGCATCATTAGGTTATCAACTTCTCCTATGACTCTGAATCATCAACTGTAACAGAAATTAATCCAACTGGGCACTTAACCAAGTAATTAAAGTTAAACCTTTGTTAAAATGTACAACTTATGTTTCTGCAGACAAACCACTCAATTTGGTCCAAACAAGTTGTGTATATAGACAAAAGAATGGATTAAATATTTAGTAATTTTAAATTAAGTTTATAAAGGCCAGTTTATTAATCTAGATGGCAATCTCTTTAAGCTCCTATGACATGAATGTAATACACAAACATCTGACATCAATGATTCTGCTATTTAGTGTCAATCTGGCCCATTGGTTCTTCTTAATCTTATTCTTTTCAAGAACAGTGTTCAAAAGAACAATGTTGAAACCAGTAATTATTTTTTGAAATAGTAGCCTCTAGCTGCTGTAAAAGAGATTTTCCTTTCTTAGAAGGAAAGCTTAGAAGCATTTATTTTTCACTTATAACTTAACCACTTCAAATGTGGGCTCTAATACACTTCTTCCAACAGGTTTTTCTCAAAATGGTTTCCTATGGTATACAGGTAAGAGTATAAAATATTTTTTAATCTACTTTTTTAAATAGCTGTTAGATGTTTTAGAAATAGGTATAAGCTCCCATTGTCATGAAAGTTTTGACTGCAAATATGAAATGGCTGATGCCCTGCTGTTTATAAAATGGGAAAGGTCGAATCCACCAAATACATAAAATGTTAACAAACAACCATTAAGAAAGTAGCCTTCAACTTTTTTACATTTCGCTTCTGTACAAACTATAACCCACACTCTCAATCCCTAAATTGCCTATTTGCCAAACTCAAATTTAAGTAACTTTCATAAACTCTTAGTCATAAAAATGTAGTTTTCCCTCCATTGTCTTACATCAGTGCTTGTTTGGGCACTTATTGAAATTTTATTTGGCTCTGTCCTTATCTTATTGAAGTGAGTGGAAGACGTTTTTTAAAAAATGAGAGTGCCGATTACAAGTGACAAGAAATACAGGACTCAAACTAAAAATGACTCAGCCAAAGATTGGAATCATTAAGCATGTTGGAAGAAGAAAACAGACACAGTCTGACTCTCATTGGATTTAAGTACGTCTACTGTATGTCCAATTGTGAAGGGAAAAAAAGTGAATATACATTAAAAAATGGAGACAGGTCATTCAAAACTGTGTCTAAAAGGAAAAGTATCATAGAGATTTTGATACTTTTTTGTTGATTTGGAGATAAAATCAATCTCCCCAACCCTTTGCAATCTTATAACACATAAACCTCCTACTCTACTTCCCCACAGATTCAAGCATATACAAAATATGTCCAGAATATATGTACAAAAAATAGGAAACTGCCATATCAACTCACTATCCTTTCTCTAAAAGAACATCCATCCTGTAACTTGAGATGTTATCCTCTCCACTATGACCCACAATGTATCAGCAATATAACCTAAAACATCCTGACATTTCCATGAGAATTCCATCCATGACTAGTGTATGTGTATGTGTACATATATTATATATATATATATATATATATGCATTTCCCTATCTACAACTTCTGAGGAACCTTTGTTTTCCTTTGGTATCACTTCATACGATCAACGTTCTACCACTTAAGTGTCTAATGTGTAATGTACTATTCATTCATTCACCTATTTATTATTTTTCAAGTATTTACTGTGTGCCATTTTAAATCATCATAAACTAATCAATTTTAATTATCTGGAAGTACCTGTAAGTCCCAATATTTGTGAATCTGAAGAATAAAGACATATTAACCCTATTCATACCTCCAGGAATATACAAGTTTTAATTATGCCAGTTCCAAGTGTTTGACTTTCTACATTGAGAGTCCTAATCTTTTCAGTCTACTCACTTACAGAACTTACTCCCATTTTGCCTTATCAATAAGTTTAGTTAGTTAAAAATTAATCAAAATAGAATTTTCAAATCCTGATGGTATTACTGATGAAAATAATAGCAACAGATAAAATCTGACAGTTTACTATGTGCCAGAACCTGTGCTATATATTCATCTTATAATACTACTTACTACTAGGATAAGTACTGTTTTTAATGCTTAACAGATAAGTTTGTCCACCATTCTTCATACTTTCTCCTCTATAGTGTATCTTTCACACAGGTTCCAGTTAAAATTTTCTAATTCAACTTTCTACATATTAATTTCTTTTCCCACACTTATCTAAGGCTTTCAAAGACTATATGGTCTTATTAATTATGATAGTCAAAGATGTAACTTAAAGGAAAATTCAAAATTTTGATCAATTAAATTTTACTTAACAAATATTACAAATCCAAACTCAAATTTATACCATTTACCTTTCCAAAAAATGTTTTCCACAGAATTTAGCACACATACTAATATAATACAGAGGGAAAACAAATTAAATGTGCCTACTGTGTTTAATAATCCTTAAAGTGAAAATACAGTTTTAAGATAATACACTTACCTATTCTGCACCTGAGTAGCTGCAAAATGGACATAATTCTTCTTCTCAAGAAGCTTAGCCAGTAGATTCTCAATTGCACCTTTCTGGTTTTGAAAAGCTTCTTCCAAAAACTGGTACCTTAAAACAAAAACAAAAACAAAAACAACATTTAAACTACATTTAAAGCAGAAAATTTGCATTTGCAATTTTGGAAAGGAAGAACTATTGCATAAGTCAGCCTTGAAACCTTACTTAAATGATCAACATTCTATGCTGGCCACACATATCTTACCTCAAAAGTCAACTTTTAACTATCAGTTCCTTCCCTACTGACCCAGCCCCAAGAAGCCATTGTAAGATAAAATAATTACAGCTAACCCCTGGACAATGCAGAGGTTAGAAGCACTGACCCCCTCACCATCCATCAGAAAACCTGCATGCGACTTATGACTCCCCCAGAACTTAACTACTAATAATAGTCTACTGTTGACTGGAAGCCTTACTGACAACTAGATAGTCAATTAACACATATCTGTATGTTCTATGCATTATATACTATATTCTTAGAATAAAGGAACTAGAGGAAATTTTTTTTCAAATTGCTGAAGTCTCCAGAAGTCAATATATCTATTTTAAAAAATCTACATATGAATGAATCCACACAGTTCAAATACATGTTGTTCAAGGATCAACTGTACTCAAACTGTTCAAGCGTTCTTTTAAAAGTTTTGATTCCATATTACATTGTTTAAAAATCAAAATACAGGAGTAGGTTGTATACATTTTAAATCATAAAATACAACCCCATTAGAGAAAATGCTTTCAAAGGTGGGAAAAGCACCCATAGTTCCAACATCATAAAATCAATGTTCCCACTATATTATACAGTTCCTTAGTCTTTTCATTTGTCATTTTTAACCAAATGTAATCATAATGTATATGCAACTTTGCATCTGACTTTTATTCTTTATCTTATTTTCACAATCACCACTTGAAATAATTTTTCAGTTAGTGACAATTTTTCAAATTACTTTGAAAAATACTCAAATATCATATTATATCTAAGCATTTAACAATCTTTAGATAACAACAGCTAGCCTGTTTTAAGAACTTACTAAGTTTTCAGGTATGTGCTAAGTATCTTATAGGATTCTTTCATTTAATCTTTAGAAAAACTTTAGAAAAGTTTGGGAAAGTGTCAAACTTTCCCAAAAAAGATTTTAACAGTTAAAAATATCACTGATGCCAGTTTAAACTTTAATGTGAGTGGTGTATGTTAAGATGGTCTAATATTGTAATAGTGAAAATTTAGACTTTGATAAAACAACAGTTTTTTGGTTACTAGGAAGATAGAGTGGTTTTTTTTGCTAATTTTATTTCCTCTGTGTGAAATATTCATAAGTCAACAAATATTTTGGGGCTTCTTCTATATCCTAGTGATACATGGGTAAAATAACTGATTATTGTTCATATTCTCATAATAGCACATATATGAAATGATACCACACTGCGATAAGAGCTGTAATGGAATGGAGGTATACATAGCCTGCAACAAGAACACAGTGCCTGAGTCTGCATCAACACCAAGGAAAACTCAACAGAGAAGTCAAAACAGCATTACCATATGCTAATTGCAGAGGCACATTTGGAACTACAAAAATTCAAACTAGCCAAAGCAAGCCTACAAAAATCAGACTATGAGACAATAACTAATAAAATCCAGAATTAACCTGTAATGAGCTGGATATACATGATAATTTTTTTATTTTATCAGTAATGGAAAGCCCTTCAAAAATTCTAACCAAGAGGTAATGATCAGATTTACATTCTAGGAAAATGATCAGACATAAATGAAATAAATAGATCTGAAGAATGAAAATGGGAAAACCAGCTAGAACTCTAAAACAGTAACTCAGGTGAGGTATCAGGGTACTGTCCTAGTTGGCAGGGTTGAACAAACAAGTTTGAACAATGAACTTTATCAGAGAGGTGATTTGGTAGTTTATATAGCTCCAGTTAAAATAAGGTCCATGGTATCCAAAATTTGAATGCCTAGCTTAGGCAGAGTCCAGAAAAGGTCACTGAAAATGAGGAACTCAAGGTACTGGCATAGTTTTAATTGTCTACGTGAAGTAAAGGCAGGAATTGAGATGAAGACTATGACCATCTAGATGTTTGCGTCTTCAGTGAAGGTCTCAGTCAAAGTAAATACGGGAGGAAAGGCTATGAAGTCGTTAAAGGATAGTTTGTTAAAATAAAGGAAAGTCTGTTTAGTGATGGGGTTCAAGAGGTAAAGGAAAAATGGGAAGTTGTAGCAGGCAAAGTGTAGAGAAATATGGGGATCAGTGTAACAGAGAACAGTTGGGCAAGTGAGGTTTATTTTGTGCATTCATTTTAAGAACTTTAGAACTTGAATAAGATGTTAACAACAGAAAAGCATGTGGGTATTTACAGTTTGAGGGCTTGTGAAAGAAGTTCTACTTTTAGATAGCTACCCAAAAACTGTTCCTTTATTGAAGAACATTGATTTATTTCATATATCATGATTTCTCTGTCCAAAATAAATTTATTTTGTTAAATCTATACAATTAAAATAGGAATATGAGATTGCCATGCCAATCCTTTTGATTTAATGAGCTTTATATCATTAGAAAGACCTTTTGATTATGTTAGCAAATTGGAATTAATTTGTCAAGTCAGCTAACATCTTTATTCACAAAATTTTAATTCATAAAATTTAACCTTGTGCAAATTTGTATCTCATCTCACCTCAAAATAAATGTTTTAGAATCCTGTTTTCAGAAATATCTTGTTGCATTCATATGAACAAGTACCAAGCAAACACACTATGATATACCTATGTCCTTTTCTCCTTTATAAAGGAGTTGACATCTGATCTTGAGGTTAAGGATGAATAATACCTTTCTAGATAAATAAACCTGGGAGGAAGGCAAGTACTTTCATTGGGGGAAAAATATCTGCATGTATAAAGGTACATAGTTATGAAGCCATCTGTCATTTTCAGAGCTAAGGAAAAGAAGGCAAAAGGCAAGAGTAGGGAAGTACCATATGCTTAAGAGTCCTATACATTATGCAGAAATTGGATCCAAATAATAGTGAACCATCAAGAGACTGACTTAAGTGATAATCTGTCTCTGTATGCTTGAATAAATTTCAATTGTATTATTAGAAGAAAAATACCAAATGAAGCTTGAAAAACAAAGGAGAAAAATGAATGTACTTTGGCTACAAGCTAATTCTGATTCTCTTGACTAATAGAATAAATTGGCTCTGCATTTTCCTTTTTAACTAATCAAAATTATAGTTGAAATACTTCAGAAATGGGGAGAAAGAATAACGACCAGTAAATGGATTAAGCACAATTTTTATTAATATGTAACATCGCAGCAACTTCTTAGATTTTTTAATCTTACTTATAAAGCAGTGATTCCTAACACGGGCATTTTAGTCACATGAGCTATTTTCAGTATTTCAAAAGTCTCAGTCAAAGTAAATACAGGAGGAAAGGCTATGAAGTCGTTAAACGATAGTATTTCAAAAGTCTAGGTAGAAAGTATGTATGCCCATGATTTACTTAGGACAAATTAAGTCAGACTTTCTATGCTTTTGGCTAGAATTATAGAAACTCAGTATAATAAATACACCACTAGTTATCTACTTTTGGACAGAATTAATCACCATGTTTATATGTGTTCTTATTATTGAGAAATAATTTAATAGCAGTTTGCTATGAAGTATTTGAAAATATGGTTCTTGTAAGTAAGTAATTGGAAATAAATGCTAATGGATTTTTTCTTTTTTAAAGATTAGGACTCACTTAGCTAATAACTTCAAACTGTAACTTTGGAATGTACACTAGAGTCTTATCGGGTCCTGAGCTGTAAGGGAATGAGACTCTACTTGCCAAGTTATTACAGTGCTATTCTTAGTAACTGTCAGAGTACATAACAACTAAGCCTTTACTCTAGCATTTCTAAGGCAATATATAATCTTAGTGTGTGTATCCAAACTGAGTAGGCAATATTTTTAAGGCTGATATGTAGTAATTCTGACTCAGTTTCTTTTTTAATCCAGTCACTGCATTTAAAATACAACAAAATTTCAAACATGTATTAAAGCAGAGGTTTAACTCCACTAAATCATCCACTTTCAAAAAGTACTGACTTACAGCCAGCCAATTTTGTTGATAGACCTACCCACTGTAACCTCAAATTACTTTGAAAAATACTCAAATATCATATTATATCTAAGCATTTAACAATCTTTAGATAACAACAGCTAGCCTGTTTTAAGAACTTACTAAGTTTTCAGGTATGTGCTAAGTATCTTATAGGATTCTTTCATTTAATCTTTAGAAAAACTTAATGACACAGGTACTATTACCATCCTCACAGTAATGGTTGGATGATTTGGACAAGCCCCTATGTCTTAACTCTTCTTCAGAAAAATATGTAATATTTATCTTATTAGGACTGTTTCAAGAATTAAATTGATCAAAATATACAAAGCACTTAATAAGCACTGCACTTTGCTTATTAAAGCATGGTAGGAACTTATAGCTAGTTATCACTGCTATTTTTAGCAGTAATTTTAAATGACTTGCACTGTTACAGTATAAAAACTCAATCTTTCAACAACAACAAAAAACCTACTATGCATGTTACAACATATCACAGTGATTCTGAGAAAATTTTTAAATGCGGCTATGTTCCTCACTTACGGCTCTATATAAGGGAAAATGGTAACAGACATAGGAGTTCAGGAAGAGTTGCAGAGAGTAAGAACTCTGAGCAACAATGATGAGAACATAAAAGGTCAGAAGTTTTAAGACACATTAGGGAATACATTAGGACTGTCACATAAATAGAACAGGGAACCAAAGCTGATTTTAATTAACTCTCAAAGGACCCACAGTGACATCAGTGATTTCAGTGACATTCCATTAGTAGAACAGGCTGTTACCTTCTACTCTGTCTTCAAATTCAATAATCTTTTCTTCTGTAATGTCTAATCTGCTATTAATACCATCTAAAATGAAACAGAAAAAACTGGGGGAGGGAGGTAGCAACAGAGGAAAAATTAGTTGTTTTTGGACAGCTATAATAACACTAATATATGTATAACTGGTATCCCCAAATGAAAAGGAAAAGGGAAAAGGCAAAAAATATAGTTAGAAATTATAATAGTGAAGTAAAAGTTTCCAAATTTGATGAAAAACATAACCCTATAGATCCAATAAGCTCAACATCCTCCAAGCAAAAGAAACCATAAAGAAAATTACAGTAAGGTATATTATTTCCAAACTACTTAAAGCCAATAATAAAGAAAAAATATTACAAGTAGCTAGAGAGAAAAAAAGATATATTATGTACAGAGAACTAAAGACAGAATAGTAGACTTCTTAATGGAAACAATGCAAGCCAAGAGAATGGAGCAACATCTTTAAAGTACTTAAAGAAAACTGTCAGCCTAGAATTAGTAATCTAGCAAAAGCAATGCTGAAAAAGAAGAACAAAACTGGTGGGACTACACTCCCTGGTTCAGGCTATACTGCAAAGCTACAGTAATCAAAACAGTATGGTACTGACACAAGAACAGGCCCATAGGTCAATGGAACAGAACAGAGAATCCTGCTATAAACCCACACACATATGGTCAATTAATAATCAATAAAGGAGCCATGAATATACCCCAGGGAAAAGACAGCCTTTTCAACAGCTGGTGTTGGGAAAACTGGACAGCTACATGCAAGAGAATGAAACTGGATTACTGTCTAACTTCATACAAAAGTAAACTCTAAATGGATCAAAGACCTAATTATAAGACATGAACCATAAAACTCTTAGAAGAAAATATAGGCAAAAATCTCTTGAACATAAGCATGAGCAAATTTTTCCTGAACACATTGCCTCAGCAAGGGAAACAAAATAAAAAATCAACAAGTGGGACTATATCAAACTAAAAAGCTTCTGTTCAGCAAAAAACACCATCAGCAGAACAAAAAGGCACCTTAAACTATGGGAAAATATATTCATGAACTATTCATTGAGTAAGGGGTTAACATTCAAATACATACAGAATTCATACATCACAACACACACACACACACACAAAACAGATTTAAAAATGGGTGGAAGACCTGAATAGACATTTCTCCAAAGAAGAAACACAGATGGCCAACAGCCACATGAGATGCTCCACATCACTAATCATCAGGGAAATGCAATGAGGTAACACCTTACACCAGTCAGAATGACCACTACCCAAAAAGACAAGAAATAAAGTGACGGCACAGATGTGGAGAAATAAGAACCCTCCAACTGTTGGTGGGACTGTAAATTGGTACAAACACTGTGGAGAACACTACAGTGATTCTTCAAAACACTAAAAATAGAAATACCATTCAACCCAGTAATTCCACTTGTAGGAATTTACCCAAAGAAAACAAAGTACCTGATTTAAAAAGATACATACACTCCTGTTTATAGCCACATTATTTACAATAGCCAAAATATGGAAGCAACCAGAGTGTCCATAAATAGATAAATGGATAAAGAAGATGTGGTAATGTACACAATGGAATATTATTCAGCCATAAGAAAAGAAATCCTGCCATTTGCAACAACATGGATAGATCCAGAGGGTACTAAACTGAGTGAAATAAGACAGGTGGAGAAAGACAAATACTATATGATTTCACTTATTTGTGGAATATAAAAACAAAGCAAAACAGAATGAACAAAACAACAGTAGACTCACAGACTACTGAGAAGGGATGTTGGTTACCATGGGGGAGGGGTTGGGAAGGGAGGATAAAGGGGTGCAAAAATTCTCCATCACAATATAAGTTGGCCACAGGTATGGTAGTACAGCATGGAGAATACAGTCAATGATTCTGTAACATCTTTCTATGTTGACAGATATTAACCATAGTAGTAGGGGTAAGGATTTAATAATATGGGTAAATGGTCAAACTTCATTGTTAATTTGAAACCAATGTTAAGACTCTGTATCAATGCTACTTCGATTAAAAAAGAGAGAAAGAGTAAATAGTGATAATAAGAATTAAAGAAATTCATAACCATAATTAGAGATTTTAACACCTCTCTCTTAAAAACAAGACAACAGAAAAACTGAGAATAGAGATGGGAACACAATTAGCGTAACTGAGGACTACACTACTACACCTGAGTATAGAACAGTAGACCCTAAAATGTAATATACATTCTTTTCACTTATACACAGAGCCTTTAAAGAAGCTAATTTTATATTAGGCCCAAGGTCAAAAAACTTTTTTTTGTATAAAGTACCAGAGAGTACATATTTTTAAGTTTGCAGACCCTAAGGTCTCTGTTACAACTGCTCAACTATTCCTCTATCTTTGTAGTGGAGAGAGATACCACAGTAACATGGTTGGATTTGGCCCATAGGCCATACTTTGCCAATGGGTATACTCGGTGATAAGGCATGTATTAATCTATTTCAAAGGACTGAAATCATACATGCCACATTCTCTATCCGCAGTACAATTAAATTAAAACTCTATTGAAAAAAGAGTTTTCCATGTGTTTGGAAGTTTAAAAAAAAAAACTCCATAATCTACCCAGTGTTCAAAAGAGAAATTATAATTGAAACTAGAGAATACTTTGAACTGAACTATTAGGATACTACATATCAAAATCTGAGATAGAAATTTCCTATTAAGTACTGCATTAGCCTATTTCTTAGAAAAGAGGATGAAATTTTATTAAACCAAGCATCCATCTCAAGAACGTAGAAGTAAAATATACCCAAATAACGTAAAAGGAAGGAAGATAAATACAGAAAATAATGGAGAAAATCATATAATTTAGTGGAGAGCAACAAACCAAAAAAAGTTGGTTCTCCAAAGACTAACACTGATATAATGTAGGGGGGTCATGGAGAAGGCAGAACAGCACAGAGTAGACAAAAAGTGACTCTACAGCATCTTAGCATGCTGATGGACAATGACTGCAACAGGGTGGGGTGGGCAACTTGATAATATGGGCGAATGTTGTAATCACAATGTTGCTCATATGAAACCTTCATAAAATTGTCTATCAATGACACCTAAATAAAAAAAAATGGACAAACACTGAAAAAAAAAACCTAATTAACAGAAGAGCTATTTTTTAGGGAAAATATTTTAGGAAAATTTCACTGCTATAGTTCCATTCAAGAAATCACCATTATAAATTATCTTACTCTTTATAACAAAAATGTTTGATATTAGGTTTTAAGCAACCACTCTCTTAAATTATACTGATCCTCAAAAACAATCTACATATACCCTTCTCTAATTTTAGGTAAACTGCAACTGGGGATAAAAAATATTAAGGTAGAACAAAGATGACTTTCACTCTCAGCTATAAGAGAGAGTAACTGGTACCAGAATAGCCCTACAACCACAAAAACTGTAAAACAAAAAATATATGAGGCAAATGTATGTATTAAGTCACTGGGCTAGAAGCAGAGAAATTCTGCAAACCTTTAGAGAGTACCACAATCACCCTGCCTCTGTGTCTGTAGACAATTTCATGATACCCTGCACAGACTGCTGGGGACAAAACAGAGCACAGAAGTCTCTTTGAGCTTAATGGAGAACAGCTGCTATTAAGTTGACACAGGAAGAAAGAAACTAGAAGTTGAGCAGTTCTGGGAGACAGAATTCCAGCTGAGCCAGGAGGGTAAGAGACTTTTTTTTCACCTCCCCAGGCATCTACCTGAGAAACCCGAAAGGCTACACGTTAAGGGAAAGGACTGTATTTGAATACCGTCAGCCTAGTGTGTCCTAAGAAAGCCTAAAATCAAGTCTTCATAAGATCTTCCAAGAAATGGAATTTAGAAGCTGAATCCGGCCAAGTTAGAGAAGTTGGGAAATATCTTGGGCTTTCCACAGATCTTCCCTAACAAAGCATAAAACCATGTTTATACAAGATCAAGGTGATCGGCCAGTAATTTAATTGCTTTTTAAAACAACAATTAACAGTTTGCACAAGAAAATAAGAGAATCCAGAATTTCTATAGTATATAAATTTGGAATTTCATCCCCTATGTACAAATCTCAATAAAAAATATTCAAAGAATATTCAAGAAACAGAGAGGTATGATTTGAAGTAAAGAAAAACATAATAAAAACTGACACCAAGATGGTCCAAATGTTATACTTAGCAAAGACTTTGAATGGGCAATTGTATATTTATTCAAAATTTAAGTGAAAACAGGTTCTTGATGAGTGAACTGATTGGAAACCTCATCAGAGAAATGGAAACTATAAAATAAAAAGAAATGGAAATTCTAGTAAAGTAGAATAATGCAAATGAACTAATTCACTGAGGACTTGACACCAAACGGGAAATGGCTGAACGAAAGGTTAGTTAAAATAAGCAAAAATGTAAAGGTAGAGAGTCTGAAGAAGAGAAGGAATAAAGGAAAATGAACAAAGCCTCAGGGATCTGTGTGACAAAATCAAATGGTCACCCGGAAGACAGTAAGAATGTGGAGGAAATTTTTTTTAATAAAGGCAACTTCCCAAATTTGATGAAACCATAAACTTATAAATACAAGAAGCTCAGTGACCCAGACACAAGATAAACAATGAAATAGATACCTAAAAACATCATGGTCAAATTGTGAAGCTCACAGAAAAAGAGAAAATCTTGAAAGCAGCCAGAGAACCACCAGACAACATTCAGGGAAAAACAGTATGAATGACTCTGTAGTTGGTGTCAGAAGTGAGGGTGGGCCTTGTAGTCTGTACATCCTACCTTTCTTTGTACAGATCATGAACAGAAAGACTGTGGCAAGACTCATTAATGAACACTATATTGAACATTTTAAACTTTGGCCACAGAGGACCACTGAAGGATGCTTAAAAAGGGCACGGGAAGGGGGAGGAGCAACTATACTTTACCAAAATAATCCCAGCAACAAGATAGACAGAATGAATTTGACAAGGTAAACCTCAAAGAAGGGAGACCAGCTGTAAGTGTGTTGTTGTAGTTAACAGGAACCTAGGCTTTTAGGTCTGCATTCATTTTGCAATAGCCTATCCAGAAGTACAAAGTGTAAACTAAAGAAAAAGGAGGAAACAATCAAGGGGTAAGTTAGGACCTGTATTCAAGTGGTGAAGGAAGAGAAAGAATCATGCTTAAACTTTGAGGGAGGGAAGGGGGAAGATTCTCTTTCATGGATGCCATCTTCATTTTCTTTTTGCTTCTATCAATTTTAAAAGTCATTAAATCTAAGTGCTCAAAGATCTGACTGCAGCTGTGAGAAAAGTAATCTAATGTCTGAGATTACAAAACAATCAATAAAATTTGGCCCTGAGGTGAAGGCATCCACAAGATTAGTCACTTAACATCTTAACACTTAACATTAGTCATTAACGAACTGGCAAGTAAGATGAATCACAAATTAAAGATACAAAAGTTTAAGTAGCACTTCTAAACAAACAGCTCTGTAGAAAAATTGAGAGGTGCTTTGAAAAATAAAGAGCATTGCATTTACAAAGTCAAGTTTGAGCAATCCCATTTTCTGTATTCTATATTCTATCTATCATCTGGGAGGAAATGAGCATATGGGCTAAAGATCTGGAGTCTAACTCCTTGTATTCAAATCCTGGCTCTACTGCTCAAAGTGAAACCTTGTATAGGTTGCTAAAGCTTTCTGTGAGTAGGCTCTCTCACCTTTAAAACTGTATGATGCCTGTACCCAATATTTCATGGGTCGTTGATGTGAATTAAACAAACACGCAGCATTCAGAAAAGTGCCTGGCAGAAACCAAACATCCAATAATTTTTAGTGATTAGGATTAAAGTATCCTCTATTTAAAAGGATTCTAATAAATTCCAATTAATCTAACAAATTAAAAGCTCTATGAAATCCTATAGTTAAGTAACATTTAAGTGTGGCTGATCCAATTCAAACTATCCTTTTTTCACAGGGAATTCATAACTGTTTTAAAGAAATAATACTTTAGAAAATGATGGACTATGGGTAGTCAAGACCATCTATTTAGCTGTAATAAGAGATGCCACAGAAGCTGAGAAATTTACTGGAGTATTGTGTTATACACCTGACTAGAAATTTCAGTGTGTTTCCAGGACAGTTCAGATATAACTGGTGATAGTAAATACTACTGAATTCTGCGGGTAAAACGGGGTTGAGATACAAAGTTATGAATTAAAGAATTCGTAAATATTCTTACAAATTCCTAGTTTTTCTGAAAATTGTATATATTATATATCAGAATATTTGTGCTTTGATGTTAAAATAGATATCAGTTACCCATGCCCAAGGGGAATATTGTGTTTTTAGATGATAGCCCATAGCCTAAATTCCACAGTACACTTGAAAAAAACTTACACCATGGGCATAGCCAACAAAGATATACTACAATTCCATTCTTGCAAACTCAAACCCATGGAATGAGACATTTTTAACAAATACTCATAAGACAATTAGGCATGAATATGAAATTATAGGTAACTTACCAAAAACATCTTATGTCAGGAAATAAAATGTATGAAACTGAAAATGAGAATGCTCACAAACAAAACTGTGGAAACAAATACTTGCTTAAGGAAGATTAATTAATATTAGAAAAACTTTTTATAACATTCCTGTTTAGCAATTGACTTCTGTACCTATGTTCTTTGTGTTCCAATAGCTGACAGTCTCTACATGTCAATCTATCACATGTTTCACAGAAAAGTTTCAACTGTTCTTGTTTGTGTACAGGGCAGAAAACAGGGCGCTGACCAGATGCTCCAACAGACTCTGTAGTAAAATAAAACATATATTTTTAAACTAAATAAACATTTTGTCTACCTTTCTAAATTCTTACTGATATTGACATCCAAAGCTTATAAAGAATAAGTACAAATGCTACAGGGGCCAAAGAAGGAGATTCACAGTAATTATTAAAACTGCTTCAATCTTACCTGAGACATCTTCTTTCTTCCTGATCAAGTGGTCTTTAGTGAATTTTACTCTCTGATGTGCTTCAATACATGTCTTACATAGCCACTCTCCACATTCTACACAAAAGCCAACTGCACTTGCATTGTCTTCACAACTAGTACATACCTAAAAGAGGAAATAAACACTGATCTCCATTAAATTTACAAAATAGAAATCCACAAAAAGATGAAAACTTTCTAAGTTATCATCAAATATATTAATTTATTGTGCTTAATAAAGTCCACTGTACCTAAGAAAATTATTCTGTTATCCATTATCTTCAATGAAATACTTTTCCTTCTAGATCAAACATTCAGGTGGGTAAAAATCGAAGGCTCAGAACACAAAATCTATACAAGATTTGAATTTTTTAAGTAATGGCTTTTTGTCTCATTTAATCAGGCTTGAGGGTATAGAACAGATATCCTTTATTTTCAATTTGAAAGATGGAACTAGAGCAGAACTACCCTAAATTATGTAATCATATAAACAAGTTATTCTTATAATTTCCATTTTTATACCAAGGTAGGAATATAAAGAAAAACTGAGAAACATACCTGTTCTGATTTCTCATCAGAACTGCTAGGAGCTTCAGATGTATCTTTCACAAAGTAATTATCCACAAGGTCTATCTGTCTGCATTCTTGGCGGCATACTGGGCACCGTATTACACCAACTACAACACAAAATGACAACATTAAAAAATAGTTCAGGAATAAATAAAGAAATTGTGTGTGATGCCCATATGGAAACAATTCACTTGTGTATCACAGTCAAGAGCAAAGAAATGAGCATTAAGATATGGGTAAAATAATTCACTGTGTTATTACAGTGGGAAAAAATGTATCTTATTTAGGAAGAGAAAATAACCATTAATACATGAAAAAATTTAAAGGTGCTTTTTTATTACAATATGTGGTTGGCTGAATAGAGGCACGCAAAATATTCAGGTCCTAATCCTTGGAACTTGTATCACTTTGCACACCAATGTGATTAAGGCTCTTGGGATGAAAATGTTGTCCTGGATTATTTGACGGGCCCTAAATGTCACCCCAAGTGATCTAGGAAGAGGGAGGCAGAGAAAGATTAGACCACAGAAGAGAAGGGAACTGATAGCGGAAGCAGAGACTGGAGTGATGTGCTTTGGAGATGCAGAAACAGATCCAGAAATACAGGGGGCTGTATAAGCTGACAAAGACAAGGTAATGCATTCTCTCCTCAGGGCCTCCAGAAGGCACCAGACCTGCCAACACTTTGGCCCTAGTGGACAGTAACTCTAGTCCAGTAAAAATGATTTCAAACTTTAGCCTCCAGAATAAGAGAATAAAATGTGTGCTGCTTTAAACCACCAAGTTTATGACAATTTTGTTACAGCAGCAACAGAAATATACAATTTATCACCTTATAAATTCTGACTTGGTTCAGAACTACTTAAATTCATATTCATGTGAGGAAAAATCATCTGTGCCATAACCTGTTGGTGTTTTAGCATCTATCAAAACAGGTAAACCTGCTGAGATAACTTAAGAAGTTAAAGAACTGAAAAACACCACCACAGTCAACACTACAAACTGACCACTATATGTCAGTCATAAAATTGAGGATATGCATAAATGACACAATTCTTGTTTTCAAGAAGGGTTTCAAGACCATTATATAATTTTTACTGTTTATACCATGCACAACTACAGGAAGCACAATACACAGGCTAAGATTTAAACACTCCTCTAGAGGTTGTGAGTAAACAAAATACATAACCTTACACAGTGATTCTACTGGAATATGAAACACAAATAAAATTTCAATTCTAAAATTAGATTGATCTCCCAGTAGACATACACACAGTTAAAACAAACTCAAATTTATAACTGTAGATTTAAAAGCAAATTAATTTCCATAATAAAAAAATACATACAGAGATCTTGCTCAAAGGGAATAGATAAAAACTACTTTTCAAGTCAAAGTTAGTATGAGGAAGAGAAAGGGGAGAAAGAATATAAATATTTTCACATTTGAGATGGCATGAAGTAAAAACTTTTCGAGAAACAAAGCATAATAAAATTACAAAGGAAGGAGAGCGATTCAGGATGGTGGCGTGAGAGGTGAGACAGAGAATTCCTCCCCAAACCACAGATAGTATGAAAATGAAGTTGACTGATCCAACTAGCCATAAAGCACCAAGAGGGAGGGCTGAACCAGACTGCACACAGACCTCACGAAGAGAGCAGACCTCACGAAACAGAGTAACATATGAAAACCTTAATCCGGTGGGACCCAAGCCCTTCCCCCACCCTAGCTCACCGGCGGGAGGAAGAGAAACGGAGCGGGAGGTGGGTGGAAGCCTAGAACTGCTGAACACCCAGCGTTGGAGGTCTGCTTTGGGAGCAGAACCCTACACTGTGTAGTGCTCTGGACGTTGGGGCGCTTAGACAGATGGAGTGCTTGAGAGACAGATTCCGGCCACTTATGGAGGAAAGGATCCACACCCAGCCGCTCTGGGACAAAGGGAAAGGCAGGCGGTCTGAGAGGCTTCCTAGCAGCGAGAGGGCTACTGAAGGAGCGGGGTTTGCACAGAGCTTAATGCGTGGGGGAGGGGAGAGCTGGACAAGGTTGCCTGGGGGCGCTCTGCCCAGCAGGTTGGAACTTTGAGGAGCTTCAGGCACCCCATTCCCCTGGCTGCCTGGTCAGCTGCAAGGCAGCCCCACTGTGACACGAAGCCTGCTGCACCTCCCTCCTAGCCTGCCAACACCGGTTCACACACCTGCAATCACTGCACTGGCATCAAGCCGGCCAGAGAAAAGCCCGGACTACAACAGCTAGATGCAAAGTACAGAGGCTTACACCTGTGTCTTGGCCCACGGGCTCTGACACGGGAGACAGGCACCGCAGACAGGAATCAGGAAACAGATTTTTCCTCACCTCAGGCAACAGCTCTGCTCCCCTATGCCCCCCAGTGGCACTCTATGGGATGAGCAGCTCCAGAGACTGGAGCTTCTGGGCACTAGTAGGCACCACACAGAAATATTAAACGTCAAAAGAACATGGTTCAGACTAAAATCTCACAAACCCAGAAAAAGGGTCAAATGAAACTGAACTCACCAATCTGCCTGAAAGAGAGTTCAAAATAAAAATTATAAACATGCTTATGGAGGTACAAAAAAATATTCAAGAACTCAGGAACGAATTTAGGTTGGAGATTCAATCATTAAGAAATTCCATATCTGAATGAAACATACAATGGAGGGATTTAAAAGCAGATTAGTTGTAGTAGAAAAGACGGTAAATGTAATAGAAATTAGAGAAGAGGAATACAAAGAAGCTGAGGCACAGAGAAAAAAAAAGAATCTCTAAGAATGAAAGAATATTGAGCGAACTGTGTGATGAATCCAAATGGAAAAATATTTGTATTATAGGGGTACCAGAAGAAGAGAGAAAAAGGGATAGAAAGTGTCACTGAGGAGATAATTGCTGAAAATTTCCCCAGTCTAGGGAAGGAGATAGTCTCTCAAGCCATGGAGGTGCACAGATCTCCCAAAACAAGGGCCACAAAGAAGACAACATCAAGACATATAATAATTAAAATGGCAAAGTTCAAGGATAAAGACAGAGTTTTAAAAGCAGTTAGAAAGAGAAAAAAGATCACATACAAAGGAAAACCCATCAGGCTATCATCAGACTTCTCAACAGAAACCTTACAAGGCCAGAAGGGAGTGGCAAGATATATTTAATGCAATGAAGCAAAAGGGCCTTGAACCAAGAATACTATACCCAGCAAGGTTATCATTTAAATTGGAAGGAAGGATTAAACAATTTTCAGATAAGAAAAAGGTGAGAGAATTTACCTCCCACAAACCATCTCCAAAGTGCATTTTGGATGAACTCTTACAAGATATAAGTATTCCTAAGGCTAAATAGATGTCACCCAAGGGATAGACAGAGAGTACAGAATATGATTCGTAACATACAAAGAATGGAGGAGGAAGAAAAAGTAGGGGGAAAAAAAGAGAACCTTTAGGTTGTGTTCGTAATATCACACAAAGTAAGTAAAATTGGACTGTTCAAAAGTAAGGGAATTACCCTTGAACCTTTGGTAACCACAAATCTAAAGCCTGCAATGGCAATAAGTACATAACATAATGATAATCACCCTAAATGTAAATGGTCTGAATGCACCAACCAAAGGACATAGAGTTGAGAGGGCTGTACAACACAGAGAAGACAAGTAGTGACTCTATAGCATCTTACTATGCTGTTGGACAGAGAATGTAATGGGGTATGTGGGGGGGACTTGGTGATGGGGCTGTCTAGTAAACATAATGTTCCTCATATGACTGTGGATTAATGATACCAAAAAAAAAAAACATCAAAAAAAAAAGACAGTCACTGAATGGATTAAAAAACAAGACCCATCTATCTATATGCTGCCTACAAGACATGCACTTCAAACCCAAAGACATACATAGACTGAAAGTAAAGGGATGGAAAAAGATATTTCATGCAACTAACAGGGAGAAAAAAGCAGGAGTTGCAACACTTGTATCAGACAAAATAGACTTCAAAACAAAGAAAGTAACAAGAGACAAGGACATTACATAATGATAAAGAGGTCAGTCCAATAAGAGGATATAACCATTATAAACATCTACCCACCGAACACTGGAGCACCTACATATGTGAAACAAATATAAATAAAATTAAAGAGGGGAAAAGAATACAATGCATTCATTTTAGGAGGCTTCAACACACCACTCACTCCAAAGGACAGATCAATCAGACAGAAAAAGAGACAGAGGCACTAAACAACGTATTAGAACAAATGGACCTAACGGACATCTACAGAACACTCCATCCAAAAGCAACAGGATTCACATTCTTCTCAAGTGCACATGGAATATTTTCAAGAATAAATCATATACTAGGCCACAAAAAGAACCTTAGTAAATTCAAAAAGATTGAAATTGTACTAACCAGCTTCTCAGATCAGAAACATATGAAACTGGAAATAAATTACACAAACAAAACAAAAAAGCCCACAAACACATTGAGACTTAATAACATGCTCCTAAATAATCAATGGATCACTGACCAAATAAAAAGAGATCAAGTAATATATTGAGACAAATGAAACAATGATTCAACAACACAAAATCTGTGGGACACAGCGAAGGCTGTGCTAAGAGGGAAATATAGTGCAATAGAGGCCTACCAGAAAAGAAGAACAATCCCAAATGAACAGTGTAAACTCACAATTAATGAAACTAGAAAAGGAAGAACAAAAGAGGCCCAAAGTCAGTACAAGGAGGGAGATAATAAAGATTAAAGCAGAAGTAAATAAAATTGAGAATAAAACAATACAAAGAATTAATGAAAGCAGAAGCTGTTTCTTTGAGAAAATAAACAAAATAGATAAAACCCTGGCCAGACTAATCAAGAAAAAAAGAGAGTCTACACATATAAACAGAATCAGAAATGAGAAAGGAAAAATCACTACAGATACCACAGAAATACAAAGAATTATGAGAGAATACTATGAAAAATAACATGGTAACAAACTGGATAACCTAGAAGAAATGGACAACTTTCTGGAAAAATACAATCTTCCAAGGCAGACCTAGAAAGAAAGAGAAAATCTGAATAGACCAATTACCAGCAAAGAAACTGAATTGGTAATAAAAAAACTATCTAAGTACAAAAGTCCTGGACCAGATGGTTTCACTGTTGAATTTTATCAAACACTTAGTGAAGACCTAATACCCATCCTCCTTAAAGTTTTCCAAAAAGTAGAAGAGAAGGGAATACTCCCAAACTCATTCTATGAGGCCAGGATCACTCTAATACAAAAACAAAGCAAAGACACCACAAAAAAAGAAAATTACAGACCAATATCCTTGATGAACACAGATGCAAAAATACTCAACAAAATATTAGCAAACTGAATTCAAAAACACATCAAAAAGATCATCCATCATGATCAAGTGGGATTCATCACAGGGATGCAAGGAGGTACAACATTCAAAAATCCATCAACATCATCCACTACATCAACAAAAAGGACAAAAACCACATGATCATCTCCATAGATGCCGAAAAAGCATTTGACAAAATTCAACATCCATTAAAGATAAAAACTCTCAACAAAATAGGTATAAAGGGCAAGTACCTCAACATAATACAGGCCATATATGACAAACCCACAGCAAACATACTTAACAGTAAGAAGCTGAAAGCTTTCCTCTGAGATCTGAGATTGGGAACAAGACAAGGATGCGCACTCTCCCCACTTTGACTCAACACAGTACTGGAGGTCTTAGCCATGGCAATCAGACAACAGAAAGAAATAAGAGGCATCCAGATAGGCAAAGAAGAAGTCAAACTGTCCCTACTTGCAGATGACATGATATTGTACATAAAAAACCCTAAAAACTCCACTCCAAAACTACTAGAACTGATATCAGAATACAGCAAAGTTGCAGGATACAAAATTAACACACAGAAATCTGTGGCTTTCCTATACACTAACAATGAACCAATAGAAAGAGAAATCAGGAAAACAATTCGACTCACAATAGCATCAAAAAGAATAAAGTACTTAGGAATAAACCTAACCAAGGCAGTGAAAGACCTATACCCTGAAAACTGTAAGACACTCTTAAGAGAAATTAAAGGAGACACTAACAAATGGAAACTCATCCCATGCCCTTGGCCAGGAAGAATTAATATCGTCAAAATGGCCATCCTGCCCAAAGCAATATACAGATTTGATGCAATCCCTACCAAATTATCAACAACATTCTTCAATGAACTGGAACAAATAGTTCAAAAATTCATACGGAAACACCAAAGACCCCAAATAGCCAAAGCAATCCTGAGAAGGAAGAATAAAGTAGGGGTGGGGGATCTCACTCCCTAACTTTAAGCTCTACTACAAAGCCACAGTAATCAAGACAATTTGGTACTGGCACAAGAACAGAGTCACAGACTAGTGGAACAGAATAGAGACTCCAGACATTAACCCAAACGTTTATGGTCAGTTAATACACGGTAAAGGAGCCATGGACATACAATGGGGAAATGACAGCCTCTTCAACAGCTGGTAGCAAAAGTGGACAGCTACATGTAAGGGAATCAAACTGGATTACTGTCTAACCCCATACACAAACATAAATTCGAAATGGATCAAAGACCTGAATGTAAGTCATGAAACCATAAAACTCTTAGAAAAAAACAAAGGCAAAAATATCTTGGACATAACAGTAATGTACACAATCTTGTCCATAGAAATGCAAAGGCACGTTGTCCCATAAAGACAAAATTTTGAAATGTAAAATTTATGTTTTATTGGCCCATAGGATTTTAACCAGTTTACATTTATTAGCAAAATCTCTTCTGCATTTATAATTGCATATACATTCTCCAAAATCTTTTCCTAGTACTCCCATTACTTAACTGAATAAACAAATTCTTTGACAGGTGTTCATTTAAAAAAAAATCTCTTGGACATAAACATGAGCGATTTCATGAACATATCTCCCTGGGCAAGGGAAACAAAAGCAAAAATGAACAACTGGGACTTTATCAAGCTGAAAAGTTTCTGTACAGCAAAGAACACCATCAATAGAACAAAAAGCTACCCTACAGTATGGGAGAATATATTCATAAATGACAGATCCAATAAAGGATTGACATTCAAAATATATGAAGAGCTCACGCACCTCAACAAACAAAAAGCAAATAATCCAATTAAAAAATGGGCAGAGGAGCTGAACAGACAGTTCTCCAAAGAAGAAATTCAGATGGCCAACAGACACATGAAAAGATGCTCCACATCACTTTGTCATCAGAGAAATGCAAATTAAAATCACGAGATATCACCTCACACCAGTAAGGATGGCCACCATCCAAAAGACAACAACTACAATTGTTGGCGAGGTTGTGGAGAAAGGGGAACCCTTCAAAACTGCTGGTGGGAATGCAAATTAGGTTCAACCACTGTGGAAAACAGTATGGAGGTTCCTCAAAATGCTCAAAATAGAAATACCATTTAACCCAGGAATTCCACTTCTAGGAATTTACCCTAAGAATGCAGCAGCCCAGTTTGAAAAAGACAAATGCACCCCTATGTTTATCGCAGCACTATTTACAATAGCCAAGAAATGGAAGCAACCTAAGTGTCCATCAGTAGATAAATGGATAAAGAAGATGTGGTACATATGCACAATGGAATATTATTCAGCCATAAGAAAAAACAAATCCTACCATTTGCAACAACATGGATGGAGCTAGAGGGCATTATGCTCAGTGAAATAAGCCAGGCGGAGAAAGACAAGTACCAAATGATTTCACTCATATGTGGAGTATAAGAACAAAGAAAAACTGAAGGAACAAAACAGCAGCAGAATCACAGAACCCAAGAATGGACTAACAGTTACCAAAGGGAAAGGGACTGGGCAGGTGGGGTGGGGAGGGATGGATAAGGGCAGGGAAAAAGAAAGGGGGCCTCACGATTAGCATGTATAATGTGGGGGGTGGGGGCATAGGGAGGGCTGCGCAACACAGAGAAGACAAGTAGTGATTCTACAGCATCTTACTACGCTGATGGACAGTGGCTCTAATGGGGTTTGTTGGGGGGGACTTGGTGAAGGGGGGATTCTAGTAACCATAATATTCTTCATGTAATTGTAGATTAATGATAATAAAATGAAAAAAAAATCCTAAACAATCCACTCCAAAACTCCCAGATCTAATATCTGAATTCAGCAAAGTTGCAGAATACAAAATTAATACACAGAAATCTGTTGCATTCCTATACACTAACGATGAACTAGCAGAAAGAGAAATCAGGAAAACAATTCCATTCACAGTTGCATCAAAAATAATAAAATACTTAGGAATAAACCTAACCAAGGAAGTGAATGGCCTACACCCCCAAAACCATGGGACACTCTTAAGAGAAATTAAAGGGGACACTAATAAATGAAAATTCATCCCATGCTCTTCGCTAGGAAGAATTAGTATTGTCAAATGGCCATCCTGCCTAAAGCAATCTACAGATTCAATGCAATCCCTATCAAAATACCAACAGCATTCTTCAATGAACTAGAGCAAATAGTTCTAAAATATATATGAAACCCCAAAAGACCCCAAATAGCCAAAGCAATCCTGTGAAGGAAGAATAAAGTGGGGAGGGGGGATGACACTCCAAGGTCTACTACAAAGCCACAGTAATCAAGACAATTTGGTACTGGCACAAGAACAGAACCATAGACCACTGGAACAGAATATAGAGACTCCAGATATTAACCCAATCATATATGGTCAATTAATACACAATAAAGGAGCCATGGATATACAATGGGGAAATGACAGCCTCTTCAACAGCTGGTGCTGGCAAAAGTGGACAGCTACATGTACGGGAATCAAACTGGATTACTGTCTAACTCCATATACAAAAGTAAACTCGAAATGGATCAAAGACTTGAAAGTAAGACCTGAATGTAAGTCATGAAACCATAAAACTCTTAGAAAGAAACATAGGCAAAACTTTCTTGAATAGAAATATGAAGTTCTTCATGAACATATCTCCATGAGCAAGGGAAACAAAAGCAAAAAGGAACAAGTGGGACTATATCAAACTAAAAAGCTTCTGTACAGCAAAGGACACCATCAGTAGAAGAAAAAGGCATCCTACAGTATGGGAGAATATATTCATAAATGACATATCCAATAAGGGGTTGACATCCAAATTATATAAAGAGCTCATGCACCTCAACAAACAAAAAGCAAATAATCCAATTAAAAAATGGGCAGAGGAGCTAAACAGACCCTTCTCTAGAGAAGAATTTAAGATGGCCATCAGGCACATGAAAAGATGCTCTACATCGCTAATCATCAGAGAAATGCAAATTAAAACCACAGTGAGATTATCACCTCACACCAGTTAGGATGGCCAACATCTAAAAGACAAACAACAACAAATGTTGGCAAGGATGTGGAGAAAGGAGAACCCTCCCACACTGCTGGTGGGAATGTAAATTAGTTCAACCATTGTGGAAAGCAGTATGGAGGTTCCTCAAAAAACTAAATATAGAAATACCATTTGATCCAGGAATTCCACTCCTAGGAGTTTACCCTAAGAATACAGAAGCCCAGTTTCGAAAAGACATATGCACCCCTATGTTTATCACAGCACTATTTACAATAGCCAAGAAGGGGAAGCAACCTAAGTGTCCATTAGTAGATGAATGGATAAAGATGTGGTACATATACACAATGGAGTATTATTCAGCCATAAGAAGAAAACAAATCCTACCATTTGCAACAACATGGATGAAGCTAAAGGGTATTATGCTCAGTGAAATAAGCCACGTGGAGAAAAACAAGTACAAATGATTTCACTCATCTGTGGAGTATAACAACAAAAAAAAAACTGAAGGAACAAAACAGCAGCAGACTCACAGAACCCAAGAATGGACTAACAATTACCAAAGGGAAAGGGACTGGGGAAGATGTGTGGGAATGGAGGGATAAGGGGCAGAAAAGGGTATTATAATTAGCACACATAATATAGCAAGGGATACGGGGAAGGCAGCATAACACAGAGAAGACAAGTAGTGATTCTACAGCATGTTACTATGCTGATGGACAGTGACTGTAATGGGGTATGTGGTGGGGACTTGATAATTGGAGGAGTTAGTAACCATAATGTTGCTCAGGTAACTGTACATTAATGATACCAAAAAAAAAAAAAAAAAGATGTCAACTACAAGAAAAAAAAAAAAAGCCCTAGACATGGACGTTCAGATGAGCTTGTCTGGTTGGCCATATGCCTTTGTATTGCCATACAGTATTACTGGGAAAATTAAGCCTCTCCTTGCTCAACTCCACTGAAAGGAGACAAGTGGAAGCTTGCTCCTCTTTTCTTCCAGATTTCACAGCATGTACCTTTTCTCTTTGGTTATTTTAATCTGTATCCTTTCACTGTAGTATAATGCAACTGTAAATTTTAACAGTTTTTCCAAATCCTGAGTCCTTTTGATAAATCACTGAACAGGAGGGTGGTCTCAGGGACCTCCAACTCAACAAGTAAAGAAGTACAATGGGTACAAAGTTCATAGATGGAAAAAGAAAAAATACATATATTTATATATAAATATGAAAAACTGATAAAGTCAAGAAATGTTAAACATCTAAATGAAGGACTATTTTTATTGCAGGTACAAAAGGTGGAGACATTCTGTTTTAAGCAAGAAACAACATTATAAAAGTATCCATTATATTGTGTAAATAAATGATTTGTGCAAGTTGGTGAGGTGTTTTATTTTTGTGAACCTCAATAGCTGATTCTCAGATTCTAAAAATTTCTACTTCAATCTGACAAGTTGATGTCGCAGTTTATGACAACACAAATTTATTTTTCAAAACCATTAAAATAATACTAAGGAATTAATAAGTTAAACACAATATTCAAAAAGATTAAGGTGGAGGAAGGGACAAAGCACAAATACAAGCAATTTCTAGAAATACAGATGCAAAAGACTACCTCAATATTGTAGAAGAAACACCCAGAGTACACAAGGACTGGGGCTACACATTTGAGAAAGACTTTCTCACCACAAGATTTTCAGATAAGCTTGTAGTTCAGAAATTTGAGGCATGAAAGAAGTCCCAATGAGACACAGGTAACAAATTAAATAAATAAATAAATAAATACAATAAATTCAATCAAGTCTAAAGACATCATCAGCAAACCCAACTCTTATGCCAACTAACTTACATCTGATAGATGCTCAATAACCAAGGTGTCTTACTGCCAAGACAAAGCTGAAGCTTCTTTAGGGATCTTTTTGCTATCCGTTTCTGTATTTATTCAATAAATTTTAAAATTACATAAATGTTTGCTTTAAATGGGAACCATTTCCCATTTGACTTTCTGAGTAAGTGTACCCTCGTAATTACTATAAATCATATGAGTGTGCTCCTGACTCAACCACTTAAGTCAAGCTGTCATGGTGAATTTTGATTATTATACAAAGCAAAACCAACTCCAAAGTCAAAGCTACTGACCAGTTTTATCCATGAATATCCCTAGAACTGATTTCAATGCTTCAAAACACAAGTTCTAAGAAACCTATTCATACCTGCTGATTAATTTAAATACCAGTTCATAAAATGTATAATTATGGAGGAGGTGGTAGAGGAAAACTTTTTTAAAAGGCCAAAATACAGTCTACAAACTGTGTTATTTACAAAGCATCATGTTAAGTGGAATTTAATTTCAGTAAGTTGACTGGTGACCTTCCATTAAAGATGGGTTACTAAGCAGATGTGGAAAGACCACCAGACCCCAACTCAAACACAGAAATGGCCAGAATGTAACAAATATAGTTCAAATATATATATATATATATATAACTGAGTCTATAACCAAGAAGGCAAAATTTTGAAATGCCAGAAATAAAAAGGAACTCAAAGTCCAAGTGGTGGATGAGTCACTGATGCAAGTGGACAACAGGAGTTATCAGTACCACTGTTGGGAACAGAAGTAAGACAAAGGTTAGAAGGTGAAACTGAAGTCCCTCAAAAAAGCCACGGGACAGGTTTTAGGTGCCCCAACATCCTTGCCAGCCCTGGAATCATATATAGGAAGTCAGAACACCAAACAAGCCTTATGCACAGGTATGTAACCAAAGTTTGCACTCTGCATAGTATACAGAAGGCCAAGACAAGAAAATAGTAAGAAGCTTGTCTGGAAGTTTCCAGATGGTGAACTCATGGAGATTCGGGGAGAAAGTGGCACCCAAAGAGAGCATTGAAGCTCTGCACCCCTTTCAAATACCATATCCTACCCATCTGGCTGTTGTGAGTTACAGCCTTTTATAATAAATTGGTAATCTATCCAGTGCTGAACGACTTCAGGAAAGTTTACACAGTAATGCAACTTTCAGTCCTGTACCTTTATTTTCTTGGCACCAATTTTTTTAAGACTTCAGAAACATGGAATGGAAAACTGGAAGTAAATCCATTATGAACAAGAAGGAATCTCAAAATACAAGTTAAATAGTAAGCAAAAATACCTGAAAAGAAAATTATCAAAGTAGAAGACAGACATGAAGAAATCACACAGAATTCATCAGCACAGAGATAGAGATGGGAACTACAGAATAAAAGAAGAAAGCTAAAGAATTGAATGAGAAACTTCAGCAAGGGCCAAATAGAAGTTCATGAAGGAAATGTAGTAGAGAGCTGAAGAACTGAAGAAACAAGCCCTGATAACAATCCAAGTCTTGAATAAGATAAATAAAAATAAATCCCCAACTAACACAGTAAGTAACTACTAGTAATACAAGACAATGAGATTGACAGCTGACCTCATCTGTAAAAAAAAATAAAGCCAAATGATAACAGAAATAGTATCTTTAAAACTTCTGGGGAAAATAACAGCCATCTTAGCAATCTATATCCTGACAGAACTATTATTCAAGAGTAAGTGCAAATTAAATTTTCAGACATAATAACAGCACTACTTATTGCTGTAAGAACTAATACAGCATTAAACTTAACCAAATAAAATTGCTAATATTATATCATTCATGACCTGCAAATATGGTAATTTTATATGGTTCTACCTAATATTTACTTTAAAAACATGAAAAAGTATTTTGAAATGAGATGAAAAAAATATTTAGCTAAGGCACCAATAAAAATATGCATGGGCTAAAAGTAAACATATAGGTACATAGATATTAATCTGGGAGGTTAAAAATATGAAATTAAAATATCAAACTACAAAAATCTCTTCTATTATAATTAAGCTTCAGCTTTAAATAATCATTCTAATTACAGTATGAAGGGTAACTGAGACAAAATGTCAACTTACGATGAGGTAAAACATTTCTCTAACAAAATAAATGAAGGCCTTGAATTCAACAGCATAAAACACAGTCAATTTGTTAGAAAGTGAAGTAACTATGTGAGCTTTCTTAGCCAGCCACTAACAAGTGTCTGAAGTCAAGACTGAAGTTAGTTAACATGCTGAAGTCTGTTCTAAAGACTATACTTTGAAAACAGATGTTTTAAAGTATCAGCAAAATTCCAGGAATCTCTATTAGTTGGTGCCATTTTTTCACTTAGAGTCACAAAATTTAGCTCACAAGACTACTGGTGGCACAAGAATTCTCTGCCACTCCACATCTCTTGCCGGATATTTTCCAGCCCAACATTGCTGTGCTATACCCTGCACTTCCAACTTCAACCCAGTAAGAATTTTAACCTGCTTATTTGAGAATGAGGATCATCCTAGGACAGGAGACAACATGATCAAATTATATCTAAATTTGCAATTATACAAAGTTTTACTGTAAGATCAGTTGGTATTTATTGAGAAATGTGTATATATTATCTTATTTAGTCCTCATAACAGCTCTGTAAAGCAACTTCAATTACCACCTCCACTTCAAAGGTGAGGAAACTGAGGTTGAGAGATGAGGTAATGTTCTCAAGGTCATATGACAATGTTAATGGGGCCAGAGAAGGGGGCTAAAACCACAATTACTGTATCTACAACCCATACTCTTAAAATCTAGGCTACACTAGCTCGATCATTAAAAGGCTGGTCCATTGGTAATGAAATAAGAGACTAAAACTAAGGCAGTCATAAAGAAAGTAGAGGATAAATTTAGACACAGAATAGAATTGACTTAATGAATGACTGTGTGATGATGGAGAGGTAGCAGTTATAGCAAGGGAAGAAATTAGAAATTCACAAGTTTCTGGTGCAGGTAATCCATGAGTAATTACACAATTACTCAAAACGAGGGAAAAGTAATTTTACCCACAATGTAATAAGTTTTGGATAGACTGTTTAGCATTGTTCCGGAACTGGAGAGTAAGTACAGAGAGAACTACAGCATATAAGTGGTTCAAATATGAAGCATAGTTGTGATTACAGAGGGAGAATATGATCAAGGACAGTACCTTTCGGCACACCAGTATTTATGGGTCAAGCAGAAGAAAGGAGTTCTCAGACTTAGGAGACAGATTTCTAACACTTTCAACTGTAAATCACACTTTTCATCAAAAGCCAGTACACAAAAACATATGTATAACTAAAATAAGTGAGAATCAAACAGAAGTCAACTACTTTTTTAATGAACTACTCATGATTAACTTATCATTAAACCAATTTACTTTTAGAATCACACACTATCCTTGAACATCAGTTCACTCTTGGGATGACCTAACAATCTCTGTATTCAACCTTAGCTTCTCTTTCCCATACCCTGGAGCAGGAAGTCTAAACTTTGAATCATCAACTTTCCTCTCCATCCATCAGAAAATAATTGTGAATGAAAACATACAGATACATTTCCAGGTGGAAAGGGAGTAGAAGGAAATTGACACCTATCACTTCTAATTACTTAAGTAGGAGGTCAGCTCACATAACAGTTTTGTGGGCTGAGTGTTTAATAAAGTCTGAACTGAATAATCCAGGAATGGAAAAAATGTCTAGAGGGAATAGCAGGATTATCAGAGTAGTATGAGTCTGAAATTTGGAAGGTTTAATCATTCCAAATTTTACTCCTTCCTAAAGCTAATTCATCCCTCCACCTTCATCTCTATTCCTTCCTCTTTACACACAATAATAGGAACCTAGGAAGCAGTACATATTTACAAAGTAAGAGGTAGGAAAGTATTAGTAACTAGATTCTGAAATAACAGATAACTGACCTTTTCTACAGAAATTTTGCAGCAATGGACACAGCAGCAGAAAGACTTTAATATGAGTATGGGGGAGGCTGGAGTTACAGAATATTGAATATGTTGCCCATTCTTACAAAAAAGGGGGTAATTAAGAGAAGGAAAGAATGATTTGTTGAGAGAGGCAGAATAAAGAATAATACTGCTTTATACAGGACAAAATTGGAAGTGTAACGGAAAATAAGTGTAAAAGTAATTTTCAATTAAATTGGCTAAACTACTACAAAATAATACAATGCCATAACACATACTTAAGTTATGCTGGTAAGTACACAGGAATTTCCACAAGTAGATTTTACCTCAAATATAAAACTGGCTAAGTTGAAGTCATAAATATGGCCACATACACAGCCATATGATTATATGTAAGACCTGACACTTATTATCAAAAATAACAAAATATATTTAAGAAATGCACGGACATAAGCATGGATGTTATAAACCTTCTTAGTATTCTTTAAGTTCCTTAATTCTTAAAGATATATCATTCTTTAAAATTCGAAACATTGCATAATCAGAAAATAATAAGTTAACTATCAAATGTTTCCAATTTCAATACTCAGCATTATCTGAAGTAAGGCACCAAAGGATTTTTTCAGTATTAACAGAAACTTGTGTAAATAATAACATTTTAATTGGCCATATGGGCAAATTAGAGCCTGCTAAATACAAAAAAGTACTATTTTAAACAATAATAAACAGTTCAGCCAACAATTTAATAAGAATGATTTCTATACTTTCACAGGAAAAGGAGAAGGAAAAAGATATACTATTTGGACCACCTGAAGTGCTTACTATCTGGCCCTTTACAGAAAAACTATTAAAAACCTTAAATAGATAATGTTTCACTAACCCAGGTGAAAACAATGTCATATAACCAGAAACTTCAAAATACTTCTTGTATCCAAGTATGGCTGAGCCTTGGCCAACACAGGGGTTAGGGGTACCAACCCCCGAGCAGTCAAAAATTCATGTACAACTTTTGACTCCCCAAAACTTTACTAGCAGCCTATTGATTATTTTATGGTAATAAATGATAAAATAAAACTACTTATCTACACATATTTTGTACATTCATGATTTAACTTTTTCTTAATTTTTTCAATATTTCTAGAATATATGGTTCATCTGCAAGTTTTTGAAACTTACTAAATCTCCAAAAATTTTTCCAATGTATTTATTGTAAAAGCCCGCATATATAAGTAGACTTGCACAGTTCAAACTCATGTTGTTCAAGGGTCAACTGTACTCAAAGCCAAAGGCACAGAAATTCTGAGTCTTCTTAGAGAGTACAATTCACAGGAGAGAGTGATTCACTCTGTGTATGCACACACATGCTTGTGCGAATAAGCTTGCAGGCAGCTAGGTTTTCTTCTCTTTACAAGGGAGGGAAGTACATAATTTAAAAGGTCCAGTGAAGCACAGAGCCATGACGAATTAAGACCCAGGATTCCATGGCTGCCTGGATGGATGCACTGCATCTGCCCATTCATTGCCTCCTTTAAGAGGCCATCTGAATTCTGTACAGAGAGACTCAATGAATCAGTCCCTGTATCATGAGAAAACTGCTGCAACCCCAGCTGTACTCACTGAACAAGAAAACAGTGAGTTTAGGATAAGGCATTTAATTTAAAAATGCATTTAATACAGAGCAACTGAAAGGCTATCATGTATTCCATGGTCCATGGTCTACTGGTTGAACACTGACCAGCATGCATACCACCCCCCTGACACTTGACCCTGCAAAAGGAGCCATACTCATGAATAGCTAAGAATAAGTATATCCCATCTGAAGAGGTTCAGTAACTCGAGGGAGATGAACAAGGTGAACAATCAGAAATCAGCTGGCTGGCTCTAACTGAAGCTCAACTAATGAAAGAAACAAAAGAGAACTTGAGTTTAAAAAAAAGAAGTATCAAGAAAATCTCAGAGAAATGCCCATCACAAATTAGAATCCATATCACAAACATAAGGAAATGAGCACTACTAGAATTAAATAAACATTATTTCCATGTTTAAAAAAACAGAAGACCTGAAAAAAAGAACAGCAACTCATAAGCAGCAAATTGATAGTTTGGAAAATAAAATTAAGGAACATACCAAAAAAGAAATCCTGCCATTTGCAACAACATCAATGTATCCAGAGGGTATTATGCTCAGTGAAATAAGCCAGGCTGAGAAAGGCAAATACCGTATGAGTTCACTTATTTGTGGAATATAAAGACAAAACAAAACAGGAACAAAATAGCAGTAGACTCACAGACTCTGAGAAGTGACTGTGGGTTACCAAGGGGGAGAGGTTAGGGTGGGAGGGAAGGGGGAAGATAAATGGGCACAATAATTTGTAATCACAATATTAAGTTGGTCACAGGGATGGTACAGCATTGAGAATATAGTCATTGATTCTGTAATATCCTTCTACATTGACAGACACTAACCACAGTAGAGGGGGTGAGGACTTAATAACATGGGTAACTGTGGAACCACTGTGCTGTACATTTGAAACCAATAAAAGATTGTCTAGCAAGACACGAAAGAAAACAAAAACAGGAACGGCACAAAGGACGGGCGGGAGAGAGGCAATCGAGCTACTGGAGCAAGAACATTACACCAAACCATAATCCAAACGCACAGAAATTTAAAAAGCACCAGAAATAGTAAATACACACAGGTTAATATAAAAGACAATGTATTTTCTCCTTCTCTAAATTTCTTTAAAACCTTAAGAGTGTACAAACAATAACAATAATAGTATTTCTGGGTCTATAACATATATAGATATAACACATATAACAACAGCACAAAGGAGGGAGGAGGGAAAGATGTCACAATGAAGAAAGATTCTATAGTTTACTGAAATCAAGTCAGTAGAAATCTGAAGTAGACTGTGGTAAATTAAGATACATACTGGAATCTTTGAGGCAATTACTAAGAAATTAACTCAAAAATTAGTTTTTCTAAGGCTTTTCAGAAGCCACAGAAGCTCCTGCCTGCACTCAGCAGGTCCTGTTACTGAAGTCTGGATGCTGGAGTCGTAATTCAAAGGTTTGACAAGGGCTTATTACCACCCTTTGCACAAAGAAGCCTCAATCTCACACTCTTCAAAGATCTAGATTTGTGGTATCAGTCATCTGCCCCTGATCTGAAAGGCCCCTGAGGTCTCCTCTGTTACCTATGAGCCACACATCTTTGATCCTGAAACTTACATATACAGTAAATTTTCTAACATCCAGCCTAGGGTTACCTAGGACAGACCCTTCTGGGAATTCCAGACTCTAAATGGCAGAAAAATGCCTGATACAGAGTAGGTGCTCAATAAATATGCCTTGAATGAAATGGAATGCTGTTCCGTTTCCATCTCATGTCCCTCTTCTGTGATTCTACTTGTTTCTGTCCTGTGCCCATTCTTTGGCTGGGTTTTTTCTTAATTTGTAGAGTTATTTACATATTCTGAATAATAATCTTTTGTCAGTTATGTGCATAGCAAAGATCTTTCCCAGTTTGTAGTTTGCTTTTTAAAAAATTTTGTTTATTGTGTCTTTTGTCTTACAGCGGCTTACATTTTAATGTATGCAAAGTCCTCAATCTTTTCTTTTGCACATTGTGGTTTTGTGTCTTATTCAAGAAATCTTTCCCCATCAGAAGTCATAAAGATATTTTTCTTTTTTTTTTGTAAGCCTTATTGTTTTTCTTCACCATTTAATTTTGTAATGTATCAGTTTTTTTTATATTGGCTGATTTGATTAAAGGGTTTTCTTTTTTTCTCTAGAAAGCCATCCTTGCCTCCTGGCACCTTTCTCCACTGACCTGCCAGTGCTTGTTCTTTCCTTCTGGGGCTGAATCTGGGTCTGGGCTCTCTATTCTGTTCCTTTGGTGTATTTCTTCTACTGTGCCACATACCACTACTTTAGTTACTAAAGCTTTGTGGTCAATCTTAATAACTAGCTTGGTGGGTACATAGCTGTTCTTAGTCTTTTGTTCATCTGCATACATTTTGGGATTAGTTTGTCATATTCTATAAAATTCCCTATTGGGGTTTGACATTAAATTAAATTTATAGATAAGTATGGGAGAATTGTCATTTTTATGTTATTGAGTCTTCTCACACATGCACATGGTGTATCTGTCTAATTTACCTTGGTCATCTTTTATGGTTTTCAATACAGTCTTAGAGTTTTCTCCAAAAAAAAAAAAAATTAGTTTTAAAAGAAGGAATTAGAAGATAATGCTGGAAAATACCTACTTAATACAAAAGAATTCAAATGAGGAAAAAACAAGGATAAAAATCAGCACAAATATTATTGTATCACTCGATAGAAAATGAGAATGAATTAAATGCTCCAATCAAAAGGCAGAGATTATCAGACTAGATGTGGGAAAAAAAGACTGAATACATACTGCTTACAAGAGACACACTAGATCAAAAACACCAAAAAGGATGAAAAAAAAGAGAAAAAATATATCATGGAAACTAATTATAAAAAAGCTGGAGTAGCTATATTAATATCAGAAAAAATAAAGTTTTGACAAAAAAAGACTAAAGACAAAACTGAACACTTTATAGTGATAAAAATATCAATTCTCAGTAAGATATAATTATGACCATATGTGCACCTAACAAGAAAGCTTCAAACCACATGAGGAAAAATGTGGTAAAATGTGGAGACAGACAAAATGGGGCATGAAGATGAAGAAAGGATGGGATTAAAAAAAACTATAGAGGCTCACTACCTATGAGACAGTATCAAGTGGTTTGATGTATGTATTATACATATAAAATATAAAATACATATAACTGGAGTCCCGGAGGAGTGGAGATAAAAAAAAGATCAGAAAAATGTTTTAAGAAATAATAGCCAAATTTCCCCCAACTTTAACAAAAACAATAAACCAGAGATGTAAGAATCTTAATAATCCGAGGATAACACTGCTAAACAAAACTATGCCAAAGCACATCATAAAATCAAATTGCTGAAAACCAGAAGTAAAGAATAAATCTTAAAAGCAGGAGGTAGAGGGGGGAAAGACACATTACATACAAGGTAACAATAGTAACAGCAGACCTCTCTCATCAGCAAATACAAAGGCCAGAAGTTGTTAATGGAGTGACATCTTGAAAGCAGTGAAGAAAAGTAAAGAGACACCTCAACAAACAAAACAACCTAAGTAAAAACTACAGGGGCAAAAACAGAGACTGCAGATATGGAATTAGTACTTAAGTATAAAATTAATGTTTAATGTAACAAAAACAGACCATTAACTATGACCAAGGAAAAACACCATAAAAATACATTTTAAGAACAAGAGAAATCTAGAAACAAAGAGCTGATTAAAATTTAAGGTAATAAAATTAAAGAAGACCATGCCAAAAATAAAGTACAATGAAATTCTCAGTACACGTTTCAAATGGGATAAAAAAGAAAAACAGAAAGGAGATGGATAATACAATTACAGCTATTTATAAATAACTGGAATAAAAAACAGAAATTTTGGTACATCTGCAGAACACCAAGAAAATTTAATCTTATATTTAGTTACCAAAAACAATAAAAAAATCCTTCTAATTCTGACTTTTACAATATTCTGATTTTGGCCAATAAAAATGTTTGAAAGTGAGTTAAGTGGTTACATACAACCCAAAAGAAATATGGATTCCAGGTGAAAATCCAAAATAAAATTACAAGATACCTAGACAACACTATAGCAAGAACAGCTGATACTGAAAGATATTACAGCTGTTCGATTTGAAATGATACAACTTAGCATCTTCTCAAGGAAATTTTTAATTTAGTAAAACACACCAAAATAAGCATCAAAACAAAAATTAAGTACATAACATGAAGTAAATATTACTGAAAACAAAATTGCAAAACTGAATTTAAATGACTTCTCTTTGAGGAAAAAGTAAAATAAAACCATCAATCTATGAAAAGGATATATAGAAAAAGAAAGGAACAAATTTAAAAGAATTATAGAATTTTACTGAATCTGTCAACAAGTACTACATGTAATTCTAAAGCAAGAAATCTTAAAATGCAGAGTAAGTACATAAATTTCCCCAAAAATGTGATTTATCAAAAGCACCAAGTTAGACATATAAGCATAGATTGGGAAGAGCTGCCATTTTTAAAACTTCCAAATCAAGACAGTTTTACAGAAGAGTAATACTTAAATAATAGACAAGCATTCCATTATTATTTAAACTAATCTAGAACAAGAGTAAGAGAGAAAAATCTTTACTTTTATAAAGCCAACATTACTTGAATATTAAAACCTGACAAAAACAATTCAAAAGAGAATTACAGACTATTCTAACATAATGACTGTTTCTAAATGAATTAGTAATCTGTAAATCTAGCAAAAGACTATTATGATCAAGCTTTACATCATGAATTCAAGGATTATTAAACAGGAATATTAAAATATCAGGACAAGTAAAGGAGAAAACCATATGGGCATATAGATGCTAACATGGCATTTAATAAATTAAATATTAATACAAACTAAGAAATAGAAGATAACTTAGATATGAAAAGAATACTTACCAAAAAAATCAAACAGCATTCAAAAATGGCAAAACATTAAAACATTTAGATTCAGGTCAGAAAGCAATCAAGCATCATTTATCAAAGAAGCAACACAACAAAAACAATTAATTGCAGATTATGGAACCATACAAATTAGGTTTAAATTCCAAACCCAACCTTTCTGAGTTGTTTGACTTTGGCTTTGTTCCTTAACCTTAGGGTCACTGTTTCCGATTTATAAACAGAGGTTAATAATAGTACCTATCTCAAAGGGTGTTGGACTTATGCTAGTAAATGTAAAAACTGCCACACAGTAAGTACTCAGAAAATGTTATTATTATTAGTTACTATTTGTCTCAAAGAATTTAAAGCATCACTATGTAATGAAACCTTCTGCAATAATGGAAATGTGCATTATCCACTGCAGCAGCCAATACAACAGGTGGCTACTGTATGAAATAGCCACAAGTAACTAGTGGCAATGGTACAAAACACTGCAGATCTAGAAAATGTAAATACCTGATGCTACTTATTTTTTAAAAATAAATTATAAAGATAACTTAACAAAATGAATGTGCAAGAGAAAAACTTAACAGCTAGCCAACTTCACAAACGGAATAATGAAAAGCAAATCTCTCCTCAAAAGCCCAAGTTAAACTATCTCACACACACACACACACACACAAAAGTAATCCCACCTATTTCAGGGCACCAGGAAACAATGATTATTAGAAAAAAATGAGAAGTGTTTATTCTACAAAATCTGCTAGAGTTCCAGGCAAACACAGCAGAAGACACTAGCCTTCTTTCTATGATCCTCACTCCTAACCTGACATTGCAGTTTGCAAGATCAGTAGTTTTACTAGAATGGGACTAGCCATAAAAACAGCAGGTTTGCTACAATATGAGACAGAACCAATTAAGGAAGGGGGACAAATGAGAAAACAGAAGCTTTGCCAGCTATAAGTAATTATGTTACTTAGGAAAGAACAGCTTTGTTTAATTGCGTTAGAGTCACAGCTGGTGCAAGCCAGCAGCCCAATAGAAAACTACTGATACTTAACAGTAGAGAGTCACAGAAGAACTGAAATAAACTCTCCACACATACTTGGCTAACTTAGAGACCCAAGAAAGCCAGAAAGAACTAAAGGCCAAGAGAGACTAAGAACTGTAGTCTAAGAACTAACAGGCTGCAACTTGGAATGTGTTTTACAAACCACAGAGAGGAATCATCACTGCGTGTAAGCCTCACTGGCTCAAGGTATTTGATCATAACTTCTGACCATGAAGCAATACAGACACAGGAGCAACCCCTAGGAAGCCAGGCTAAACAATAAAAATTAAAATACTGAAAAGATACATCAGTGGCCACAGACTACATAGAAGAAGGTTGCCACACTTTAAGTGTAAACAAGTTACTAAAAAAATACCTAAGACCCACAAAAAATAAAGCAGAATTCATAGTTGCTGCAATAGATCATCGAAAATGGCAAACTGAGGAAACAAAGAAACAGAGAAGTGTGATCTAACTCCGTTGCGGGGATGGGGAGGTCAGTCAACTAATCAACTGCCCTCAGACAACAGTTAGTAGACAAAGATTTCAAAGCAGTTTTAAATATTCCCACGAAAAGGTACCTTTCAAAGTATAAAGTAAAATACAATGGCAGTACCTCAACATATAGGTAGTCTCAAGAGACAACCAGAAATTATAGCAACCTGTAAAGGGGAAAAGTACAATATCCAAAATAAAAATTTCATTACATATCTGGACTCAAAAGCAGACTTAAGTGAGCTTGTAAATTGATAAATTTAAAATCCAATCCAAAAAGAGGAAAAAGACTAAAGAAATATTAACAAATGCTCACAGACGACAATGAGAAAAACATCAAGAATCCCAACATAAATGTAATGGGAGTCCCAGGACATGAAGACCAAGGAGCAGAGAAATGTTTGAAGAAATTATGACCCAAAATGTCACAAATTTGATGAAATACACTAATTTGCAAATTCAGGAAGTTGGAAGAACTAGAACTCCAAATACGATAAACACAAAGTGAATCAAACCTAGATATATTATAGTCAAACTACTGAAGACAAAGATTTTCAAAGAAATCTTGAAAGCAGCAATCATAAAGTAATTTATCACATATAGGAGAAGAGCAAAACTGTTTTAACATTTAACTTTTCATCAGAAACTATGGAAGGTAAAAAGCAATAAAATGACATATTTAAAGTACTAAAAGAAGACTGTAAACCAGGAATTTTGTATCAAGCAGAAATATTCTTCAAAATCAAGGCAAAACAAAGACATCACCAGATAAACAAAACTTAAGAGAATGCCAAAAGCATATATATACCACAAAAAATGCTATGTAAGTCCATGAGGTTGAAAAGAATTGAAACCAGACTGTAACTCAGATCCACAGGAAGGAAATGAGAAGCACTAGAAATGGTAAACATGGAGGAAGACATAAAAGACTATTACTTCCTTTTAATTTCTTTAAAAGAAACATAAGATTTGTTTAAAGTAATAATCATAACAATGCACTGATGGTTTTTGAACATATACATGGAATAACATAATAATACTTATACATAGCAGTAGATCTGCAGTTGAACAAAAGTTGCTGTATTTTAACAAAATACAGTATTTCCCTGAAGTGGCTTGTGATAAAGACATATATAACTGTTAGAGACAACAACTAAAACAAAAACAAAGTAAAAAAATAAAATCAGAAACATCTATACATTAGAAGTATTTATGAACATAAAAATCTTAGGAAAGGAAGGAAAAAAATGACATGATAATAGAAAACAAACAGCAAAATGGCCAACCTAAATCCTACCTTATCATTTCTTACATTAAACATAAATGGGCTAAGCATTCTAATAAAAAGGCATCGACTAAAAACACACACACACACAAAAGGCATAGACTACCAGTCAGACAAAACCCAAAACCCAAACTATCTGCTATCTAAAACATTTTGAGATTCAAAGACACAACATGTTTAAAGTAAAAGAAGGAAGAAAGATATACCATGAGAAGAGTAACCATAAGAGAGGTGGAGTAGCTATGTTAGTATCAGGAAAAGAGACTTAGATGAGCAATATACTAGACACAAAAATAAACATTATATGCTAAAAAGTCAATACATCAGTAATATATAATTATAAATGTATATGCACCTCACAAATACAGAAAGCAAAAACTAATGTAATAAAAACAGAATGGATAATTTCAACAATTTCAGTTGAAGCTTTCAATGCCCCTATCTCAGGAATGGATAAAACACCAACATTAGCAACAACATAGAAGCCTTGAACAACATACTAACCAACTTGATTGCAATAACATATACAGAGCACTCCATAAAAGACAGTACAATACACACTCTACTCAAGCACATATGAAACATTCTCAAGAACAGACCTCTTATTAATCCAGACATGAGCACATTAAGGCCCATGGTCCAAATCAAGCCAAGCTTATATCTGTATGGCCCAAAACCTAAGAATTGATTTGTATTTTGTAAGGACTGTAAAAGGTTTTTTTCTTCCTGACACCAAATACCTATCTCTTCCAATGTCTCATCACCAACTCTATGACACCGACTGGGTCTTCTACAATTCAATTTGGTTCTGACACTAACTACCCACCAGAGTAACTATTGGACTCCATAAATTAAGGGCTCAGTGTCACAAGGCTGCCCCCACTTCAGATGCCAGGGCCAAGTCCCAGATTGTCACTAGTACTTCTAAAAAACCGGTGATAAATTTACGGGGTTTCGACAACATCCTCTTCAGGTGCAATTATTCACAAGAACAACAGAAAACTCAGGAAGTATTGCTATTACTAACTTATTATAAATTAAACAACTCAGGAACATCAAATAAAGAGATACACAGGGCAAGATATGGGGGGAGAAGGAAGGAGCACAGAGCTACCATGCCCTCTTCAGGAACACCAAGTTGCCAACACGTAGACATCTTCACCAACCTAAAACTCTCAAAACTGCATTGTTTAGGGGTTTTATGAAGGTTCCACTACACAGGCACATCTTGCCCATTGGTAATTAAACTCAAAACCTAGCCCCATTTCCCTTCCCAGAGGTCCAAAAATGTTCAGTATACCCTCTAATCAAACAGCTAATTTCTCCTACCAGCCCCCATCCTGATGCTTTTTAGAGACCCACTAAGAGTCATTGTAGCATAACCTCAAGTATGAAAGGAGCTTGTTATGAACAGCAAGAGATGTTGCTTATCATCACTCAGGTTTACAAGTTCAGGAACCAGGGACAAAAACCAAATACTTATTTCAAATTGTATGGGGTAGGAAGCCACAACAGAGACGAACTTAAGAGGCCTACAAAGCCTAAAATATATATACCTGCACTCTTGGATTCATAAGAACATTATTCACAATACCCAAGATATGGAAAAAACCTAAGTGCTGGTGTATGTAGTGTGGGGGCCTCTGGAAAAAACAAAGCAAGATAATCCATTGTGGGATTGCTTTGGCCTGCTGGAGGGCCCAGCGTATTTTTCTGACTTTACCCAGGTGCTACTTTTCTTCCTCCAAACCTAGTCAAGTGATTTGCCACCTGGGCAATTTAAATTTAACAAGAAAGCCCAAAACAAAAAGGAAGGATTCCATCTTGAAAATAAGATTGTATTTTAAAACCCAATTTGTTAAAGAATAACTTTCTTAACATACTCTTTAACAAACAGACAATAACTCAGCCTACCTTGGGAGCAAAGCAGGTAGTCTTGAGTTATATGCTCCCAGACCAGGAAGCTGCTATCCTGGGAGGAAATGAGAGCAATAAATTTCTTGTAAATAACCAGGAAGACTAATAAGAAACTTAATGTCTCTTCAAGGATAAACATTTTGGGAGCACTTAGCAGGTGTACATTCCTAGCCCTTTGTCTCTCAACTGCCTATAAAACCCCTAGACAACACACCACCCCTGAGCTCTCTTGTGCCCTCCTGGCATGAGCCAGAACTCTGTCCTTTCGCTTTATCTCTAAATAAAAGCCCCTCCCTTGCTCTCCTACCCTGAGTGTTTGCGAAGTTCATTCTTTGACTCCATGAACAAGAACCCCGGTATCGTGTGTATATAGGATTATATATGTGTGAGTGTGTGTATGTACATATACACATATATAAAGTATTACATACATAGTACTACTATATGTAACATATAATTCAATATAATATATAAAATGTGTATGTGTGTGTGTAGGGCATTGTGGTAAGTGAAATAAGCCAGGCAAAAAATAAATACAGTGTGGTATCACTTATATGTGGAAGCTAAAAAAAGTCAAACTCATAGCAACAGTGAGTAAGAAGTGGTTGCCACATAGTGGATCTGTGGCATCTTGCTGCACTGATGGACAGTGACTGCAATGGGGTATGGGTGTGGACTCGATAATATGGGTAAATGCAGTAACCACGTTGTTTTTTCATGTGAAACCTTCATAATAGTGTATATCAATCATACTTTAATAAAAATTTATATAAAACAAGAAAAACATACAAGAAGAAGAAGGAAGAAGGAAGAAGGAAGAAGAACTAGAAGAACTAGAAGAACTAGAAGAAGAAGTTGCCAAAGACTGGCAGATGCAAAAGGCGGTGGCGGTGGTGCAGGGGTTGGTAAAAAGGTACAAACTTTCTACTACAGGATAAGAACTGAGCATCTAAGGTATAACATGGCAACTAGCATTCACAGTTGATAATGCTGTATTACATAGCTGAAATTTACAGAGTAGAATTTAAATGTTCTCACTAACATATACATAAAAATACATGAGGTAATATATCAGGGGTTTGCAAACTACAGCCCATGAAACAAATCTAGTGTGCTGACTGGTTTTATGATTCATGAGCTAAGAATGAATTTTTTACATTTTTAAATGGTTGAAAAAAATCAAAGAATACTTTCCCAATACATTCATTTATCAAATCATCATGATATACAATCTAAATATCTTACAATTTTGTCAATTAAACCTCAAGGAAGCTAGAAAAGATAGAAAACACTAATACATCCACTGTTATGATCATTAAGTAAATGCTAACTGAAGCCATTATCTCTCACCTACAATGCTTAAAAAAAAAAACTCCTATCCCCCATGTAAGTGGGTATTAACAGGGAGCTGAACTTCTACCTCCATTTGGCAACTAGAAGGAAGAAGGTGGTGGAGGTGAGGCAAGGCATCACTCTACCTCCTGTCCCCTTCTCAAGTACACAAGGTCCCCAGAGGGGAACTAAGAGTCCACTCCTACCCTACAACAAAAGGGTGGTATGAGTCAGTCCTCCTTCCGCTGTCAGTGGGGCTCAATGGAATTGAGTTCTCACATTCCAATAAGCTGTATTAGTTGGTATCCCACTTTCAGACTGAAAGAGAACTGAAATTACATCTCATCCATTTGAAAGAAGTCAGTGAGAGTTGTCACTCCACTTTTGTAGGAATGGTGTCAAGTGAAGCCCATCAAGAAGCTGAATATACACACCTATGTGCCTATGATGTCTTCAAAAGGAGGTCTATTTCCTTAGAAAGATTATATAGGCTGAGAAAAAGAAAAAGGAATAAGAAGGCAAGAAGGAGACCTAAACCTCCTCCCAAATACACATAACAGAAGAAAATACAGCAAATACAAGTAAACCTAAAACCACCTTAAGACTGCAGAACAGACTACCTACTCCTGGGGAAGAAGAGAACACCATATAGAAAATGGTAAAGTAGCTCTGCAAACTATCTCTATCACCATGAAAAGGCAAAACTACAGGCAGACAAAGATCACAGAGACAACACCTGAGAAGGAGATAGACCTAACTAGTCCTCCTGAAAAAGAATTCAAAATAAAAATCATGAACATGCTGACAGAGATGCAGAAAAAAATGCAAGAGCAATGGGATGAGATGCAGAGAAAAATGCAAGAGCAGTGGGATGAGATGCAGAGAAAAATGCAAGAGCAGTGGGATGAAGTCCGGAAGGAGATCACAGATGTCAGGAAAGAGATCACAGAAGTGAAACAATCCCTGGAAGGATTTATAAGCAGAATGGATAAGATGCAAGAGGCCATTGAAGGAATAGAAGCCAGAGAACAGGAACGTATAGAAGCTGACATAGAGAGAGATAAAAGGATCTCCAGGAATGAAACAACACTAAGAGAAATATGTGACCAATACAAAAGGAAAAACATTCGTATTATAGGGATACCAGAAGAGGAAGAAAGAGGAAAAGGGATAGAAAGTGTCTTTGAAGAAATAATTGCTGAAAACTTCTCCAAACTGGGGGAGGAAATAATCGAACAGACCATGGAATTACACAGAACCACCAACAGAAAGGATCCAAGGAGGACAACACCAAGACACATAATAATTAAAATGGCAAGGATCAAGGACAAGGAAAGAGTTTTAAAGGCAGCTAGAGAGAAAAAGGTCACCTATAAAGGAAAACCCATCAGGCTAACATCAGACTTCTCGACAGAAACCCTACAGGCCAGAAGAGAATGGCATGATATACTTAATGCAATGAAACAGAAGGGCCTTGAACCAAGGATACTGTATCCAGCACGACTATCATTTAAATATGATGGTGGGATCAAACAATTCCCAGACAAGCAAAAGCTGAGGGAATTTGCTTCCCACAAACCACCTCTACAGGGCATCCTACAGAGACTGCTCTAGATGGGAGCACCCCTAAAAAGAGCACAGAACAAAACACACAACATGTGAAGAATGGAGGAGGAGGAATAAGAAGGGAGAGAAGAAAAGAATATCCAGACAGTGTATATAACAGCTCAATAAGCGAGCTAAGTTAGGCAGTAAGATACTAAAGAAGCTAACCTTGAACCTTTGGTAACCACGAATCTAAAGCCTGCAATGGCAATAAGTACATATCTCTCAATAGTCACCCTAAATGTAAATGGACTTAATGCAGCAATCGAAAGACACAGAAAAATAGAATGGATAAAAAAGCAAGACCCATCTATATGCTGCTTACAAGAAACTCACCTTAAACCCAAAGATAAGCATAGACTAAAAGTCAAGGAATGGAAAAACATATTTCAGGCAAACAACAGTGAGAAGAAAGCAGGGGTTGCAGTACTAATATCAGACAAAATAGACTTCAAAACAAAGAAAGTAACAAGAGATAAAGAAGGACACTACATAATGATAAAGGGCTCAGTCCAACAAGAGGATATAACCATTCTAAATATATATGCACCCAATACAGGAGCACCAGCATATGTGAAGCAAATACTAACAGAACTAAAGAGGGAAATAGACTGCAATGCATTCATTGTAGGAGACTTCAACACACCACTCACCCCAAAGGATAGATCCACCGGGCAGAAAATAAGTGAAGACACACAGGCACTGAAAAACACACTAGAACAGATGGACCTAATAGACATCTATAGAACTCTACATCCAAAAGCAACAGGATATACATTCTTCTCAAGTGCACATGGAACATTCTCCAGAATAGACCACATACTAGCTCACAAAAAGAGCCTCAGTAAATTCCAAAATATTGAAATTCTACCAACCAATTTTTCAGACCACAAAGGTATGAAAGTAGAAATGAATTCTACAAAGAAAACAAAAAGGCTCACAAACACATGGAGGCTTAACAACATGCTACTAAATAATCAATGGATCAATGAACAAATCAAAATAGAGATCAACGAATATATAGAAACAAATGACAACAACAACACTAAGCCCCAACTTCTGTGGGATGCAGCGAAAGCAGTCTTAAGAGGAAAGTATATAGCAATCCAGGCACACTTGAAGAAGGAAGAACAATCCCAAATGAATAGTCTAACATCACAATTATTAAAACTGGAAAAAGAAGAACAAATGAGGCCTAAAGTCAGCAGAAGGAGGGACATAATAAAGATCACAGAAGAAATAAACAAAATTGAGAAGAATAAAACAATAGCAAAAATCAACGAAACCAAGAGCTGGTTCTTTGAGAAAATAAACAAAATAGATAAGCCTTTAGCCCAACTTATTAAGAGAAAAAGAGAATCAACACAAATCAACATAATCAGAAATGAGAATGGAAAAATCACGACAGACTCCACAGAAATACAAAGAATTATTAAAGACTACTATGAAAACCTATATGCCAACAAGCTGGAAAACCTAGAAGAAATGGACAACTTCCTAGAAAAATACAACCTCCCAAGACTGACCAAGGAAGAAACACAAAACTTAAACAAACCAATTACAAGCAAAGAAATTGAAACAGTAATCAAAAAACTACCCAAGAACAAAACCCCGGGGCCGGACGGATTTACCTCGGAATTTTATCAGACACACAGAGAAGACATAATACCCATTCTCCTTAAAGTGTTCCACAAAATAGAAGAAGAGGGAATACTCCCAAACTCATTCTATGAAGCCAACATCACCCTAATACCAAAACCAGGCAAAGACCCCACCAAAAAAGAAAATTACAGACCAATATCCCTGATGAATGTAGATGCAAAAATACTCAATAAAATATTAGCAAACAGAATTCAACAGTATATCGAAAGGATCATACACCATGACCAAGTGGGGTTCATCCCAGGGATGCAAGGATGGTACAACATTCGAAAATCCATCAACAACATCCACCACATCAACAAAAAGAAAGACAAAAACCACATGATCATCTCCATAGACGCTGAAAAAGCATTTGACAAAATTCAACATCCATTCATGATAAAAACTCTCAGCAAAATGGGAATAGAGGGCAAGTACCTCAACATAATAAAGGCCATATATGATAAACCCACAGCCAGCATTATACTGAACAGCGAGAAGCTGAAAGCATTTCCACTGAGATCGGGAACCAGACAGGGATGCCCACTCTCCCCACTGTTATTTAACATAGTACTGGAGGTCCTAGCCACGGCAATCAGACAAAACAAAGAAATACAAGGAATCCAGATTGGTAAAGAAGAAGTTAAACTGTCACTATTTGCAGATGATATGATACTGTACATAAAAAACCCTAAAGACTCCACTCCAAAACTACTAGAACTGATATCGGAATACAGCAAAGTTGCAGGATACAAAATTAACACACAGAAATCTGTAGCTTTCCTATACACTAACAACGAATCAATAGAAAGAGAAATCAGGAAAACAATTCCATTCACCATTGCATCAAAAAGAATAAAATACCTAGGAATAAACCTAACCAAAGAAGTGAAAGACTTATACTCTGAAAACTACAAGTCACTCTTAAGAGAAATTAAAGGGGACACTAATAAATGGAAACTCATCCCATGCTCATGGCTAGGAAGAATTAATATCGTCAATATGGCCATCCTGCCCAACGCAATATACAGATTTGATGCATTCCCTCTCAAATTACCAGCAACATTCTTCAATGAATTGGAACAAATAATTCATAAATTCATATGGAAACACCAAACACCCCGAATAGCCAAAGCAATCCTGAAAAAGAAGAATAAAGTGGGGGGATCTCACTCCCCAACTTCAAGCTCTACTACAAAGCCATAGTAATCAAGACAATTTGGTACTGGCACAAGAACAGAGCCACAGACCAGTGGAACAGATTAGAGACCCCAGAAATTAACCCAAACATATATGGTCAATTAATATTTGATAAAGGAGCCATGGACATACAATGGCAAAATGACAGTCTCTTCAACAGATGGTGCTGGCAAAACTGGACAGCTACATGTAGGAGAATGAAACTGGACCATTGTCTAACCCCATATACAAAGGTAAACTCAAAATGGATCAAAGACCTGAATGTAAGTCATGAAACCATTAAACTCTTGGAAAAAAACATAGGCAAAAACCTCTTAGACATAAACATGAGTGATCTCTTCTTGAACATATCTCCCCGGGCAAGGAAAACAACAGCAAAAATGAGCAAGTGGGACTACATTAAGCTGAAAAGCTTCTGTACAGCGAAAGACACCATCAATAGAACAAAAAGGAACCCTACAGTATGGGAGAATATATTTGAAAATGACACATCCGATAAAGGCTTGACGTCCAGAATATATAAAGAGCTCACACGCCTCAACAAACAAAAAACAAATAACCCAATTAAAAAATGGGCAGAGGAACTGAGCAGACAGTTCTCCAAAAAAGAAATACAGATGGCCAAGAGACACATGAAAAGATGCTCCACATCGCTAATTATCAGAGAAATGCAAATTAAAACAACAATGAGGTATCACCTCACACCAGTAAGGATAGCTGCCATCCAAAAGACAAACAACAACAAATGTTGGCGAGGCTGTGGAGAAAGGGGAACCCTCCTACACTGCTGGTGGGAATGTAAATTAGTTCAACCATTGTGGAAAGCAGTATGGAGGTGCATCAAAATGCTCAAAACAGACCTACCATTTGACCCAGGAATTCCACTCCTAGGAATTTACCCTAAGAACGCAGCAATCAAGTTTGAGAAAGACAGATGCACTCCTATGTTTATCGCAGCACTATTTACAATAGCCAAGAATTGGAAGCAACCTAAATGTCCATCGGTAGACGAATGGATAAAGAAGATGTGGTACATATACACAATGTAATACTACTCAGCCATAAGAAGTGGAAAAATCCAACCATTTGCAGCAACATGGATGGAGCTGGAGAGTATTATGCTCAGTGAAATAAGCCAAGCGGAGAAAGAGAAATACCAAATAATGTCACTCATCTGAGGAGTATAGGAACAAAGGAAAAACTGAGGGAACAAAACAGCAGTGGAATTACAGAACCCAAAAATGGACTAACAGGTACCAAAGGGAAAGGAACTGGGGAGGATGGGTGGGCAGGGAGGGATAAGTGGGGGGAAGAAGAAGGGGGATATTAAGATTAGCATGCATGGGGGGGAGGGAGCAAGGGGAGGGTGGGCTGCACAACACAGAGAGGACAAGTAGTGACTCTACAACATTTTGCTAAGCTGATGGACAGTAACCGTAATGTGGTTGTTAGGGGGGACCTGATATAGGGGAGAGCATAGTAAACATAGTATTCTTCATGTAAGTGTAGATTAAAAATTTAAAAAAAAAAAAAAAGAAAGAAAGAAAGAAAGAAAAGGGGGATTACTCCTTAACAGGATAAAACTATTGGTAAATCAAAGATCAACGCATGCTTTAAATATCCTTAATGTTGATCACTTAAAGGGTGTCAGATGATCAGCTATGGAGGTACTCTTTTCTGATAATATTCCTTTCTCTTAATTAAAAAAAAAAACAAAAAAGCAGTTACTGTGTGCTGACCTCCAATGAGTTCTGCACTGTGGTATAGAGGGCATGTCAAAGTGTGGGCAAAGGGTCTTTTTGTTTCTATGCAGAAGATCAAGGCCTAGCTTGGATACCCAGAAAATGAACTAAGATACAATATGAGGAGGAGCTTCCGGCATCAGCACTCTCTGGAGGACTTGTGCCGGGGGATGATCATCAAAAAGCCTCCACAGGGATCCGGACGATGCTGCGGTTGTGGCTGCATCCAGCCCACCGTCTCCTGGACTTGCCATAAGAATGAGGAGGGAGATGTCTAGGCTGGCATGTGCATACAGTGAGACAACGAATTTGACCGGATCTGTACTGTTGGAACTCAACCAGGAGTTGGGAGGGGTGCAAGTTGTAGCACTCCAAAATCTCATGACTATAGACTATCTATGGTTAAAAGAACATATGGGATGTGAACAGATCCCAGAAATGGGCTGCTTTAATTTGTCTGATGGTTCAAGTACAGTTGGACAATATCCATCATATCATAGATAAATTTTCACAAATGCCTAGGGTGCCTAAATGGTTTTCTTGGCTTCACTGGAGATGGATGGTAATTATAGATTTGCTTTGTTTATGTCACCATATTCCTATTATGTTAATATGTGTGTGCAAATTAGTTAGTAGTTTAAAACCTATACATACTTAAGGTACTATACAAGAAGATATGTCAAAGAAATAATCAATCCTCCCAAGTTTCCCTCATATGCTACATCTATAGCTTTTCTTCTTCCTTCCTAATTACAACCCTTAAATAAATTCGTGCCTCATATCGAATTTACCGAGTATCATAATTCCTCCAGGTGGTAAAGATACCTCGAGACAAGGGCTGGGCATAGAAGCCACAGGGCATAAATCTGCAAAGAAGTAAAAAGCTAACCTTTGCAAACAATATGGCTTCTCTCTCACTTACCAACTTTACATTTCCCTGTATGGCCCCGGAAGATGACTGGTTAGCCAGAGACGGGTAAGATTCCTCAAGGGAGGAACAACCTAAGACAGGCACAGTCGCAGGGGGGCCATCAGGTGAGAATTTGGGGATCAACAGAGGTGAGGCTCAGAACCTCACCCCCCCTGCTTTGAGAGAAATCTTCTGCATCCGTGGATGTCTTGCTGCCCTTGTCTAGCCTGGATTAATACTTAGTCCATAGGCACACACCTGATCATCTGATCATCTACATTTGCCTTCTTACAGCACTAAACTATGTTTTCTACCTTTATCTTGCATCTACCTACCACTTCAGCATTTTATTAAAAATAAAAATAATAATAATAATAGGAGAAATGTGGGATCAACATATAAATCAAGTACAAAAATCAAATGAATATTCATATTTGACCTGATGGTTTATAGGTCATATTGCATGATCAAAACCGAAAGTTTCTGTGATGACTGCCCTTGTACTGTTCACCATGTAAGAATTTATTCACTCTGTAAGAATTCGTTCACCATGTAAGAACTTGTTCGTTATGCTTCAGAAGATTGGAGACTGACGAGAATTAGGCTTGAGATGGATTAATGATTGTACATTGAGCATTGACCCCCCTATACTGAATTTTATTGTTGTTAACAACCATTTGATCAATAAATATGAGAGATGCCCTCTCAAAAAAAAAAAATAAAAATAAAAATAAAAATAAAAATAATAATAATAATAAGAGAAATGTGGGATCAACATATAAATCAAGTACAAAAATCAAATGAATATTCATATTTGACCTGATTGTTTATAGGTCATATTGCATGATCAAAACCGAAAGTTTCTGTGATGACTGCCCTTGTACTGTTCACCATGTAAGAATTTATTCACTATGTAAGAATTCGTTCACCATGTAAGAACTTGTTCGTTATGCTTCAGAAGATTGGAGACTGATGAGAATTAGGCTTGAGATGGATTAATGATTGTACATTGAGCGTTGACCCCCCTATACTGAATTTTATTGTTGTTAACAACCATTTGATCAATAAATGTTAGAGATGCCCTCTCAAAAAAAAAAAAAATCAAATGAATATTCATATTTGAACTGTTTATAGTTCATAATGCATGATCAAAACCAAAAGCCTCTGTGATGACTGCCCTTGTAATGTTCACCATGTAAGGTTTTCATTATGTAAGAATTTGTTCTCCATGTAAGAACTTGTTCATTATGCTTCAGAAGATTGGAGACTGACGAAAATTAGGCTTGGGGTGAATTAATGATTGTGCATTGAGCATTGACCCCCCTATACAGAATTTTATTGTGGTTAACAACCATTTGATCAATAAATATGAGAGATGCACTCAAAAAAAAAAAAAACAAACAAAAAAAAAGTACACACTTCCAATTGTAAAATAAATAAGTAACCAGGATGTAATGTATAGCATAAGGAATATAGTCAAAATATTGTAATAACTTGGTATGGTGATAGCTGGTACCTAGAATTATCATGTATATAAATGTTAAATCACTGTGTTGTACACCTGAAACTGATGTAATACTGTGTGTCAACTACCCTTCAAAAAAAAAAAAATTAAAAAAATAAAATAAAATAAAATAATTAATAAATAAATAAATAAATAAATAAATAAAAATGTGGGGAAAAAAAGAAAATGGTAAAGTGGTAGAGCTGCAAATGAGCAGGACCCTACAACCACCCCAGACCTCAGGCTGGAAAAAGATTAACAGCAGAAAGGGAATACTACTAGCCTAGGAACACTACACACCTGGCCCTGAAGATCTGCTCACAGAGCACAGGCCCACATTACATTGGGTTTTGGTGATTAGTGGGGCTGGACACGAACGACAGCTCAAACACTCTGGGAGGCTGAGACTACAGATGTTTGCAGAGGACAGGCACACTCCACCGGTCTTGAGACCCAAAGCAGAGGCAGCATTTTAAAAGACTTGCAAGCAGTGGGAGGGGTGCCAGAGGGGCAAGAGTTGGATGGAACTCTCTCCTCAGGAGAAAGGGCAGGTGGACAATACCTCCTCAGCCCTCCCTTAGCCCAACAGGTCAGGAATGCTTGGAAGCCCCAAACACTCCATCCTGCTCCCTAGCAGTGTAACCCAGAGGCTCCTCACTGAGAGCACTGTCATTGAACCAAACCACTCAGCCCAGCAGTCAGGCAGAGGGAGACTCCCCATTACACCTCAACCAAGAAGGTGCATGCAGGAGCCAGCATGAAGAGCTCCTTCCTCACCCAGGGTGTCCAAGTCCAGTGCTGCACATGCTGACTGCCCCAGAGCCGTACATTGGTCCACCCACCCCATAAACCCTGTAGCTCTGCCATTGTTGCAGGGCAGGCAGAGAGCATCCCTGTCCAAAGATATCCCAGCAGAGGCTTCTGCATGGATCACAAAAGGAGCTCAGAAAAACTTCCAGCACTGAAGACAGACAGAAAGGCAGTCCTGCCCACTACACACCAACAGTTGGGGCTCCTGCAAAGTAGAACCAGGCACCGGAGAGTAAAGAGTCTTGAGCTTCTGGGCACCACAGTATGCCTCCCTTATAAAGCTTTTGCTCTTTAAGTCAGGAAGCATAGCAGATCCATTGACTCCAAAGAAAAAAACACAGAAATCTTGACAAAATGATGAGGCAGAGGAATATATTCCAAACAAAATTACTGGACAGGACACCAGAAAGAGGGCTAAATGAAATGGAGATCATCAATCTTCCTGACACAGATTTCAAAGTAAAAGTCATAAACACATTCACTGATTTACAGAAAAATACTCAAGATATCTGGAGAACTTCAACAAAGAAATAGAAGACATGGAAAAGAACCACTCAGAGCTGAAGAATACAGTATCTGAAATGAAACATACAATGGAGTAATTTAAGAGTAGATGACTCCAGGAAGAAGAGATCATGTATGAGATGGAAATTAGAAAACAGTAACACCCAACAAAGCTGAGAAACAGAGAGAAAAAACAATCTCTAGGAATGAAAAAATGGTAAGAGAGCAATGAGATCAATCCAAACAAAACAATATTTGCGTAACAGGGGTATAAAAACTGAAGAGACAGTCTCTTTGGGGACATAATTATTGAAAACTTCCCAAAACTGGGAAAGGAAATAGACACTCAGATCATGGGAGCACAGAGAGCCCATAACAAAAGAACTCCAGGAAGACAACAACAAGACATATAATTGAAATGACAAAGAGGAAGGATGAGGAAAGAGTATTGGAAACAGCCACGGAGAGAAAAAAGATTACTTATAACGAATACACCATCAGGCTTTCAGCAGACTTCTCAGCAGAAAATCTGACGACCAAACGGACTAGGAAGAAATATTTAAAGTACTGAAAACAAAAGGATTTCAGCCAGATTATCCTTTAAATTTGAAAATGTATCAAACAATTTCCAGATGAACAAAAGTCGAAGGAATTCACCACCACAAAACCCATCTTACCGGTTATGATAAAAGAACCTCTGTAGATGGAAATGTCCCTGAGGCAAAACAACTTTCAGCATTGAAAATAAAACCACAGTAAAAGTAGCAAAACAATTAATTACCAAGCAAATACGAAACTGAGACAAAGGAAAACCTACTATACACAAAATCAGTCAAGGCATACAAAAAACTGCAAATTACGACAGCTAATACAAGAAGCATGGAAAAGAAAGAAGAAAAAAGTATCCTAAGATTGTGCTTGAAATAGAGTAATAAGAAATTAAACACAGACTCTTATATAGTAAGGAAGCTATCTTGAACCTACGGTAACCACAAAACTACAGCCAAGAATAAATAAACAAAAACAATTTTTTTCAACAGAAATCCAGTAACAATGGTAAAGAAAATCATCAAATAACAAGAGAATAAGAGGTTCAAAGAAACAGAGAGGGGCTATAAAAACAGTAAGGAAACAATTAATAAAATGGCAGTAAGTACATATCTATCAGTAATCCATGAAACCAGGAGCTACTTCTTTGAGAAAATGAAGAAAATAGATAAAGCCCTGGAGAGACTTATCAAGAAAAAAATAGTACACACACATAAAGAAAATCAGAAACAAAGAATACCACGAAAATAACAAAGACTTATTACAGAATACTATGAAAAAAAGCAAAGAGAAAGTAGTTAAACTCAATTATACACAAAATCATTAAGAGACATACAAAAAAATTCAGACTATGACACTCAACACATAAAATGTCAAGGAGGAGGAAGAAGAAACAAGAAGTACATTTAGATTGTATTTGAACTGGGGCAATCATCAACTTTATACACGTAGGAAGCTATCCTTGAACCTTATGGTAATGACAAATTTAAGCCTGTAACACATACAAAAAAAATTTAAGAAGCGAAATTCAATCACAACACAAGAAGAAACATTAACTTACCAGAGCATAAGGAGGAGGAAAGGAAGAACATAAATGATGAAAACAACCAGAAAATAATCAATACAATGGCACTAAATACGTATCTATCAATCATCACCTTAAATGTAAATGGACTGAATGCACCAATCAAAAGATAGAGTGTGCAGTAACCACATTCATTTTCTTGTGAAAGCTTCAAGAGTGTTTATCAATGATATTTTATTTTAAAAAAATTTTAAATAATAACAAATAAAGACATAGACAGGTAGACTCAATAAAGAAACAAGACCCATCTAAATGCTGGCTCCCAGAGAATCATTTCAGACCCAAAGACATACACAGACAATAAATGAAGGGATGGAAAAAAGATACCCCATGCAAATAACAGGAAGGAAAAATTAGGAATAGTGGTACTTATATAAGACCAAATAGATGTGGAAACAAAGAAGGTAACGAGAGAAAGAAGGACATTGTATCATGATAAAGGGCCCAGTCCCAACATGGGACTCTAACCATTACAAATATCTATGCACCCAACACAGGAGTACCTAAATATGTAAAACAAATACTAGTAGTATTAGTGGGGGAAACAGATAACAGCACAGTAATTTTAGGAGACTTTAACACATGAACCACATCAACAGGCAAATTAACCAGACAGAAAATACAAAAGGAAAAAAGCCTGCAAACACAACGGATGCTAAACAACATGCTTCTAAACAATCAGTGGATCCTTGACCAAATTAAAACAGAAATCAAGCAATGCAAGGAGACAAATGAAAACAAAAACTAAACAACACAAAACCTGTGGGATGCAGAGACAGCAGTACTATGAGAAAAGTACATAGCAACACAGGCCTACCTCAAGAAACAAGAACAATCTCAAACAGGCTAAACTCAAAACTAAAGAAACTGGAAAAAGAAGAACAAATGAAGCCTAAAGTTAGTAGAAGGAGGCACATAATAAGGATCAGAGCATAAGTAAATAAAATAGGTTGGAATAAAACAATAGGAAAAAAACTCAATGAAACCAGAGCTGGTTCTTTTGAGAAAATAGACAAATTGAACTCCTAGCCAGACTAATCAAGAAAAAAAGGATGTTACACAAACAAAATCAGAAACGAAGAAAGAATAATCACAACAGATACTGCAAAAATACAAATTATTGTTAAAGAATACTATGAAAAATTATGTCAATAAATTGGACAACGTAGAAGAAACGGACAGCTTTCTAGAAAAACACAGCCTTCCAAGACTGACCCAGGAAGAAACAGAAAATCTGAACAGGCCAATTACCAGCAGTGAAACCAAACTGGTAATAAAGAAAACTCTCAAGAAACAGAGGTCCGAGGTCCAGGGTGCAGATGGCTTCACAGCTGAATTCTACCAAACATTTACAGAAGAGCTAATACCCATGCTTCTTAAAGTATTCCAGAAAGTAGAAGAGGAGGGAATACTCCCAAACTCATTCTGTAAGGCCAGCATCACTCTAATACCAAACCAGACGGACACTACAAAAAAAAGAAAATTTTAGACCAGTAACCCTGATGAACACAGAAGGAAGAGTCCACAACTAAATATGAGCAAACCGAATTCAAGAACACATCAGAAAGATCATCCATCATGATCAAGTGGGATTTACTCCAGGGATGCTTCAAGGATGGTAACGATATTTATGAATCAATCAACATGATACACCACATTAACGAAAAGAAGGACAAAATCACATGAGCATCTCAATAGATGCTGGAAAAGCATTTGACAAAATTCAACATCCACTCATGATAAAAACTATAAAGAAAACGGGGTATACAGGGTATGTACCTCAACATTTAACAAAGGACATATACAGCAAAGCCACAGCTAACATCATACTGAATGGCGAAAAGCTTAAAGCTTTTCCTCCAAGATCAGGAACAAGACAAGGATGTCCACTCACCACTTTACCAACATAGTACTGGAGGTCCTAGCCATGGCAGTCAGAGAAGATAAAGAGAGAAAAGCACCCAGATTGGTTCGGAAGAAGTTAAACTGTCACTGTTGGCAGATGACATGATACATACAGAGAGAGCCCTAACGATTCCACCAAAAAACTATTAGAACTAATAATTGGATTCAGCAAAGTTGCACATACAAAATTAACCCACAGAAACCTGCTGCATTCCTATATACTGACAACGAATTAGCAGAAAGAAAAATCAGGAAAACAACTCTATTCACAATTCCATCAGAGATAAAATACCTAGGAATAAACCTAACCAAGGAGGTGAAACACCTTTACTCTGAAAACTACAAGACACTCATGAGAGAGATTAAAGAAGACACCAATAAACGGGTATCTGTAGGAAGAATATTGTCAAAATGGCCATCCTGCCCAAAGCAATTTTGCAGATTCAGTGAGATCCCTATCAAAATACCAACAGCATTCTTCAATGAACTAGAACAAATGGTTCTAAAATTCATATGGAACCACAGAAGACCCCAAATAGCCAAAGCAATCCTGAGAAAGAAGAACAAAGCTGGGGGGATTATGCTCTCTGACTTCAATTTCTACTACAAAGCTCTAGTAATAAAAACAGCTTGCTACTGGTGTAAGAAGAGACCAATAGCTCAGAGGAACAGAATAAAGAGCCCAGATATTTACCCACGCATATATGGTCAACTAATATACAATAAAGGAGCCATGTATGTACAGTGGGGAAAAGACAGCCTCTTCAAAACTGGTGTTGGGAAAACTGGACAGCTACATGTAAGGGAATGAAACTGGATCACTGTCTAAGTCCATACACAAGTAAACTCGAAACGGATCAGAGACCTGAATGTAAGACATGAAACCATGAAACTTCTTAGAAGAAAACATAGACAAAAATCTCTTGAACTAAGTATGAGCAATTCTTCTGTGGCATCTTACTACACTGATGGACAGTGACTGCAATGGGGTATGAGTGGGGACTTGATAATACGGGGAAGTGTAGTAACCACATTGTTTTTTCATGTGAAACCTTCGTAAGAGTATATATCAGCAATACCTTAATAAAAAACTTAAAAAAAAAAGTACAAGCAGTTCCTTCCAGGACACACCTCCTTGGGCAAGGGAAACAAAATTAAAACTGAACAAGTGGAACTACATCAAACTAAAGAAATTTCTGTACAGCAAAGGACACCAGCAGAACAAAAAGGTGACCTACGGTATTAGAGAATACGTTCATAAATGATTTATCCGATAAGGCGTTAACATCCAAAATACATAGAGAATGCATACACCTCAACACCCAAAAAACAAATAACCCGATTAAAAAATGGGCAGAGTACCTGAACGTTCTGAACATTTTTTCAGAGAAGAAATACAGATGCCAACAGGCACATGAAAAGATGCTTCACATCACTAATCATCAGGGAAATGCAAATCAAACCCACGATGAGATTATCACCTCACACCAGTCAGTATGGCCACTATCCAAAAGACAAGATAAAACAAGCATTGGTGAGGATGCGGACAAATGGGAACCCTCGGACACTGTTGGTGGGGAATGTCAATTGGTGCTGCCACTGCGGAAAGCAGTATGGAGGTTCCTCAGAAAACTAAAAATAGAAATACCATTTGACCCAGTAATTGCACTGGTAGGAATTTACCCGAAGAAAACAAAATCCCTGGTTTAGAAAGGTGTTTATCGCCACATTATTTATAGTAGCTATGGAAGCAACCTAAGTGTCCACCAGTAGATGAATGGATAAAGAAAATGTGGTATACATACACAATGGAATGTTATTCGGTCATAAGAAAGAAACCCTGCCTTTTGAAACAATATGGATGGATCTAGACATTATTATGCTCAGTGAAAAATATTATGCCAGGCAGAAAAAGACAAACACCTTATGATTACCCTTATTTGTGGAATCAAAAAGCAAAACAAAACAAATGGAACAAAACAGCAGTAGACTCATAGATGTTGAGAAATGACTGGTGGTCACCATGGGGGGGTGTTTGGAGTGGTGGGGAAATAGATGAGGGGAATAAAAGCACAACAAGATCCTCAGTTGTAAGTTTTTTACGCAGATGGTAGTACAGTTAGTATAGAATGGACAAAATATTGTCCAATGTTGACATCTTAAATGTTAACATCTTCCTATGTTGACAGATAGTTACTGCACTAGTGTTGGTGGAGATTTAATAATATGGGTAACTGATGAACCACTGTGTTGTATCTTTGAAACCAGTATAAAATTGTGTATCAATCATACTTCAATAAAAAAATCAACTGCAAGTTAAGAGACTTTTTCACGTCATCTTACTTACAGAAATCTTCAAGTAAAGCTCACCATTTTTTGTTAAAGGACCCTTGTGAGGCAGAGAGGTAAAATTACACCTAAATTTGGTTATTCTGATAAAGATAATAGCAACGCTTCAAGTAGATGTCTTAAGTGCCCAGGTTGGTAGCTAGAGTAAGACTTACAGAATATTGAAGCTTGTCCTGTTTGATGGCAGTAATATTTGGCTATATTGGCCATATAATAGCAGATAGGCTGCTAGTTTTCTACCTTTCTCCTAACTTAGAATCTCATTAGTCACTTGTAAGTTGGATGTAATTAATTTATAATTATATAATAAATTTGATTTCATAATTTTAAAAGTTTAAGTTTATGTAATTTATGTAAAAGTTTAAGTTTTCCCCGTAGGGTGTTTTAGTAAACTATACTGTAATATTTTAATAAGAATTAAACATCCTTAGAATAATAAGCATTGTTTTTAGTATCTAAGTAGATAAGAAACAAATGCAAAAAAAAATGGAAGAGATTTTCAAATTGTGAATTGTATGGTCAGATTTGGTAAATTGATTGACATGCTGAATTAATGGTGGTTATCAAGTCCATAAAACCTATTTAGCCTATGACAGAGGTACCTTCAGAATTTTACTAATTCTTTATCAAACCAAATTATAATATACTTCTGAAATTTACCTACCTGTCTTCTGAAATCACTCCTTTTTACATGTTGTAAATGGAGTTAGATGAGTGGATCTAATTTAATGTGTCATAGCATGTTACACGTGAACATTTCACAAGTCTACTGCTAAATTTTGAACAGTGTGGGAAATTAAACTGTTGTTACAGTTGCTTATATGCTGCCTGTTATATCTGCTGTCGAGTCCAGGAGGTCATTTAATGTGGCATAAACATGATGCACTATCCCTGTAGCAGTTTGGGATTAAGTCTCTCTGATGCCACAGAAAATTGTATGAAGACTGCTTTTCAGGATAGCACAGTCAGCATTGCTACATAGTAGCTTTGTGATAGGAGGGCAAAATACTGCTATACTGTTAATGATATGATAGTTTTAAAGTAAATGTTGTATCAAAGTAGACGTAACCAGAAGTAAAAAAATCTGAAGTAGATAGTTGAGTAAGTATGGATAAGGAAAGCAAACTTTAAATCCAGCAACCAGAATGAGAAGAAGCACTAGCATCCATAAGGTTGCAGTGTGTCCCCTTCCAGTCACTACTTGTGATCCTGACTTCTAACACCATAGATTAATTTTAAACCTTAAAGTAGAACTAAACAGTATATAGTAGTTTGTGACTAAATGCTCTTGGTCTACATTATGAGATTATTCATGTAGCTTATGATTGCAGTTTGTTCGTTGTCTTTACAGCATTCATTGTATGAATATACTAAAATTCAAATGATGATGGATATTTGAGTTGTTTATAATGCTTTACTATAATGAAGGTTTTCATGGAAGTTCTACGTGGACATGTCTTATGGTGAACATACGCATCTGTTATGTATTTTATACTGTACTTGCTAAGTCATAGGTGCACATAAGTTCAACTTTACTGGAAACTGCCAGTTTTCTGTAGTAATTAATTGTATGTGTATGTATGTATTTTTTAAGTATCATTGATATACAATCTTATGATGATTTCAAATATACAACACAGTAGTTCAGTATTCACCCATATTATCAAGTCCTCACCACCTTCATTGCAGTCACTGTCTATCAACGTAGTAAGATGTTATAGAGTCATTAATTGTATTTTCTTTGCTATACTACCATCCCTGTGACCTTACCTATATTGTGATTGTGAGTTCTTGTCCCCCTTAATCCACTTCTCCCTCCCCCCTCTCCTCCAGCCCCTCCCTTTTAGTAACCACTCCCCTGTGGTTACCACTAGTCCCTTCTGGGTGTCTGTGAGTCTACTGGTATTTTGTTCCTTCTGTTTTACTTTGTTTTTATCTCCACAAATGAGTGATATCATTTGGTATTCGTCTTTCACCACCTGGCTTATTTCACTTGAGTGTAATAACCACTAGATCATCCATGTTGTTGCAAATGGCAGGATTTCTTTTCTTCTTATGGCTGAATAATACTCCATTGTGTATATGCACCACATCTTCTTTACCCATTCATCTATTGATGGACATTGAGGTTGCTTTCATATCTTGGCTCTTGTCAGTAGTGCAGCAATAAACATAGGGGTGCATATGTCTTTGCAAATCAGGTATCTTGATTTCTCTGGGTAAATTCTAGAAGTGGAATTACTGGGTCAGGTGGCATTTCTATTTTTAGGTTTTTGAAGAACCTTCAATATTGCTTTCCACAACAGTTGCACCAAATTAAATTCCCACCAATATTGTAGGAGGGTTCCCCTTTCTTTGCATCCTTGCCAGCATTTGATGTTTCTTGTCTTTTGGACCATCCTAACTGGTGTGAGGTGATATCTCATCGTGATTTTAATTTCCATTTCCCTGAATAACAATATGGAGCATCTTTTCATGTACCTGTTGGCCATCTATGTTTGTTCTTTAGAGAAGTGTCTGTTCAGACCCTCTGCCCATTTTTAAAAATCAGGTTGTTTTTTGGGTGTTGAGGCTTGTGAGCTTTTTATATATATATATTGGATGTTAACCCTTTTTTGGATATGTTGTTTATAAACATATTCTTGCATACTGTAATCTGCCTTTTTGTTGTGCTGATGGTGTCCTTTGCTGTACAGAAGCTTTTTAGTTTGATATAGTTCAATTTGGTCATTTTTGCTTTTGCTTCTCTTACCCAAAGAGATGGCATTCAGGAAAAAGTTACTCATTTTTATATTAAAGAGATTTTTGCCTATGTTTTCTTATATGAGTTTTATGGTTTCATGATTTACATTCAGGTCATTGATCTATTTTGACTTTACTTATGTGTGGAGTTAGACAATAGTCCAGTTTCATTCTCTTACATGTACCTGTCCAGTTTTCCCAACACCATTTGTTGAAGAGGCTGTCACTTCCCCATTGTATATCCATGCCTCCTTTACCTTATATTAATTGGCCATATATGTGTGGGTTTATATGTGGGCTGTCTGTACTATTCCATTGATCTATGGGTGTTTTCTTGGGCCAGTACCAAATTATTTTGATTACTGTGGCTTTGCTAGTAGAGCTTGAAGTTAGGGAGCATGTTCCCCCCAGCTTTGTTCTTTTTCAGTATTGCTTTGGCTATTTGGGGTCTTTGATTCCATATGAATTTTAGAACTCTTTGTTCTAGTTCACTGAAAAATGCTGTTGGTATTTTAATAGGGATTGCATTGAATTTGTAGATTACTTTATGCAGGATGGCCATTTTGACAATATTAGTTCTTCCAATCCATGAGCATGGGATATATTTCCATTTATTGGTGTCTTCTTTAATTTCTCCCGTAAGTGTCTTGTAGTTTTCAGGGTATAGGTCTTTCACCTTCTTGGTTACATTTATTCCTAGGTATTTTATTCTTTTAGATGCAATTGTAAATTGAGTTGTTTTCCTGATTTCTCTTTTTGCTAGTTCATCGTTAGTATATAGGAATGTAACAGATTTCTGTATTACTTTTATATCCTGCAACTTTGTTGAATTCAGTTACTCGTTGGTAGTTCTGGGGTGGATTCTTTAGGTTTTTCTATGTTCAGTATCATGTAATCTGCAGAAAATGACAGTTTAACTTCTTCCTTACCAATCTAGATGCCTTTGATTTCTTTGTGTTGTCTGATTTACATGGGTAGGACCTCTAGTACTATGTTGAATAAAAGTGGGAAGAGTGAGCATCCTGGTCTTGTTCCTGATCTTAGAGGAAAAGCTTTCAGCTTTCACTGTTAAGTATGATGTTACCTGTGGATTTGTCATATATGGCCTTTATTATGTTGAGGTACTTGCCCTCTATACCAATTTTTTTGAGAGTTTTTATGATGAATTGGATGTTGAATTTTGTTGAATGATTTTTCAGTACCTATGGAGGTGGTCGTGTGATTTTTATCCTCTTTGTTGATGTGGTGTGTGATGTTGATGGATTTTTTAATATTGTAACATCTTTGCATCCCTGTAATTAATCCCACTTGGTCATGATGGATGATCTTTTTGATGTATTTTTAAGTTTGACTTGCTAATATTTGTTGATGATTTTCACATCTATGTTCATCAAGGATATTGGTCTATAATTTTCCTTTTTTTAAGTGTCTTTTTCTGGTTTCGGTACTAGAGTGATGCTGGCCTCACAGAATGAGTTTAGAAGTATTCCCTCCCTTCTACTTTTCGGAATACTTTAGGAAAGATGGGTATTAGCTCTTCAAGTGTTTTGATAAAATTTAGCCATGAAGCCATCTGGGCCAGTGGTTTTGTTTTTAGGTGTTTTTAAATTAGTAGTTATATTTCATTGCTGATAATTGGTCTGTTTAGATTTTCTGTTTCTTACTGGGTCAGTCTTAGAAGGCTGCATTTCTCTAGAAAGTATTCCATTTTTTTTCTAGGTTGTCCAATTTATTGCCATATAATTTTTCATAGTATTCTCTAAGAATTCTTTGTGTTTTTGCACTGTCCATTGTGGTTATTCCTTTTTTGTTTCTGCTTTTGTTTGTGTATAGTCTGTTTTTTCTTATGTCTGACTAGGCATTTATTTATTTTGTCTATTTTCTCAGTGAACCAGCTCTTGATTTCATTGATTCTATTTTATTCTTCTCAATTTTATTTATTTCTGCTCTGATCTTTATTATGTTCCTCCTTCTGCTAACTTTGGACTTCATTTGTTCTTCTTTTTCTACTTTATTTAGTTTTGTATTTAGCCTGTCCATTTGGGATTGTTCTTGTTTCTTGAGGTTAGCCTGTATTGCTATGTATTTTCTTGTTAGAACTGCCTTTGCTGCATCCTGCAGGTTTGGGCTGCTGAGTAGCTTCATTTGTCGCTTTGCATTGCTTGATCTGTTTTAATTTGGTCATTGATCCAAAGATTATTTAGAAGCACATTGTTTAGCCTCCGTATGTTTGTAGGCTTTTTTGTTTTCTTTGTGTAGTTTATTTCTAGTTTCATAACCACTGTGGTCTGAGAAGATGCTTGATACTATTTCAATCTTTGAATGTATTGATGCTTTCTTTGTAGCCTAGTATGTGATCTGTTTTGGAAGACGTTCCATATACACATGAGAAGAATGTGTATCCTGCTGCTTTTGGGTGGAATATTCTGTAGGTAACTGTTAGAGCCATCTGTTCAATGTATTGTTCAGTGCCTCTGTTTTCTTCCTTATTTTCTGTCTGTCTGATGTATTGGTGTGAGTCATGTTAAAGTCTCCTAAAGTAAATACGTTGCTGTCCATTTTACCCTTTAATTCTGTTAGTCTTTGTACATAATTTAGGTGCTCCTATATTGGGTGCATAGACATTTATAATGGTTATATCCTCTTGTTAGGCTGACACTCCATTTTCAGTATGTAGTATCCTTCTTTGTCTCTTGTTAGTTTGTCCAAAAAATCAATTTTGTCTGATATAAGTACTTCTACTCCTGCTTTTTTCTTCCTGTTAATTGCATGGACTATCTTTTTTTCATCCCTTCACTTTTAGTCTTTGTACGTCCTTTTGTCTGAGATGAGCCTCTGGTAGGTAATATATTGATGTTTCTTTTTTTTATCCATTCTGCCATTGTATGTCTTTTGATTGGTGCATTCAGTAAATTTGCATTTAAGATGATTATGTATTGATATGTACTTACTGCCATTGTAGGCTTTAGATTTGTGGTTGAAAGTTTCAAGGATAGCTTCCTTACTAGTAGTCTATCTTAAATTGCTGATTAGTCTATTTTAAACACAATCTAGAGGTACTTTTTTTCCTCTCTTCTTCCTCTCCTCCTCCACTTTATATATTTGGTGTCATTCATGGTCTGCACTTTTGTGTATCCCTTGACTGATTTTGTGAGTACTTGATTTAATTTTGTACTTTCTTGGTAATTAATCGGTCTACTACCTTTTCTGTCGGTTTATTTTCGCTGGTGACAGCTGTTTAGCCTTTGGAATTTTTCCATCTACAGCAGGCCTTTTCACATATCCTATAGATTGGCTTAGTGATGGTGAATTCCTTCAGTTTCTGAAAATTGCTTAATCACTGCTTAAAACTTAAAGGATTACCTTGCTGGGTAGAGGATTCTTTGTTGGAGGTCCTTTTGTTTCATTACATTAAATATATCATGCCACTCCCTTCTGGACTGTAGTTTTTGCAGAGAAGTCTGCTGATAGCCTAATGGGGTTTCCTTTATAAGTAATCTTTTTTTTTTTCTCTATGGCTGCTTTCAATACTTTTTCCTTGTCCTTGATATTTGTCATTTTAATTATTATACATCTTGGTGTTGTCTTTCTAGGGTTCCTTAGGGTCTCTGGGCACTTCTATGATCTGAATGTCTGTTTCCTTCCCCCGGTTGGAGAAGTTGTCAATGATTATTTCCTCAAGTAGACTTTCTATCCCTTTATTTCTCTCTTCTCCTTCTGGTACCCCTGTTATGCTAATAACTGTTTTGTTTGGGTTGGTCACACAGCTCTCTATTGTTTCATTCTTAGTGATTCTGTTTTCTCTCTGTTTTTCGGTTTCATTTTTTTCTTGTTTTGTAATTTCCAAATCATTTACAACTTTTTCAGCCTGTGAAATCTCTTAATTCTCTTCACTGCATGTTTCATTTCAGATACTGTATTCTTTAACTCTCAGTGACTCTTTTGCATGTTGTGTATCTTTTTGTTGAAGTTCTTCCTAAGATGTGAATACTTTTTCTGTAGATCCATGAGCATGTTTATGACTTTTACTTTGAAGTCTTTATTAAGAAGAATGGTGGTTTCAATTTGACTCATCATTCTCGTGTTTTGTCTTATAGTTTGAACCAAATTCCTCTGGCTTTTCCATTTTTTCTGTGTTTCATATGGAATACTCCCTTAATAGTAGAGGCACCTTCTAGTGCCCAGAAGCTCAAGGCACTTCAATTCCAGTGTGGGAGGCTCAGCTTTTGGCATGCATTGGGCTGGGCCCCTTTCTGTCTGGCTTCTAGTGATCTGATCTCAGGTGGGCTGTGTGGGCCGTCATCTGGTTGTGTGTGCAGGGAGAAAACTCATGGCTGGGCTGCTGGAGTGGCTGTGGGCAGAGCCTCTCTCTGCCTGGTGTGCAGCAGCGACTGGGGGTCACAGGAGAGTAACACTGGCAAACTGGCACTTGCTGGGAGTAAGGAGCTCCCGGGGCTGGCTCCTGCAGTACTTCCCTGGTTGGGCTGAAACAGGGAGAGAAAGCTTGGAGGGTCTTCCTCTGCCTTCCTGACAGCAACGTCTGCCAACATCTACTGCCAGGTCAAGTTAGCCAAGTGAAGGCCATGCACACAGGGTGAAGCTTTGGTGCTGTCTACTGGAGCTGTGTCCATCCTGCAACAATGGCAGGGGTGTAGGTGACAGGGACCTGGGCCTGTTGGAAGGAGCTCCTGGGGCTGGGTTGTACAGGCATTTCCCCGGCTGGCCTGAAACAGGGCCAAGAAAACTTGGAGGGTGTCTCTCCTTTCTACCTCACAGTAAAATCTGCCTTCATTGCCAGCCATGTGGGCCATCCACAGGTCACGAGCCACAGGGCTGCACTGTCAGCGAGGGGGATGGAGTGTCTGTGATTCCTGAGAATTCCCAACCTATTGGGCTGAGGGCTGGCTTTGTTATTGTCCACCTGCCCTTTCTCCTGAGCAGAGGCTCTGTGTAACCATTGGCCCTCTGGCACCCCTCTCCCAGCTGGGAAGTGTTTCTAAATGCCTACTGCCTTTGTCTTGGCTGCCTGTAGAGCATGCCTATTCTCCACAGCAGCTGGAATCTCAGCCACCCCAAGTGTTAAGCCTCTCTGTGTTGTCCAGACTTCATAATCACCAGAGCACTATGTAGTGTGGGTTTGTGTTCCTGCAGATCTCCAGAGTCAGGTGTTCAGCAATCTTCGGCTCCTGGTCTCTCCTCCCTACTCCTTTCCTCTTCCTCCTACATGTGGGCTGGGTTGTGGGGAGGGCTTCAGTCTTGCCAGATCTGGGCTTTTCCACTTTACCCTTTTCTTTGAGGTCTTACCTTCTTCCTCAGATGTAGGTATTCAGTTCTGCAGTCTGCAGGTCATTTTCAAGTTTAGTTGTATTTGCTGTATTTTCGGGTTCTATGTGATTTTGGGAGGAGGTTTCTGCCTTGCCTTCTCACTCCACAATCTTTTTCCCAGAATCTGGTTGTATCACTTTATACTTCTGCCAGTAGTGTTTGAGATTTTTCATTTCTTCATATCTTTGCTAATAATTGATAATACCTTTCTTTGACATTTTAGTAATTCTGATGGGTTTGTTAGTGGTACAGGTTTTGGTTTAATTTGCATTTTCCCTGATCACCTGGTTTTGGTTTAATTGGCATTTTCCTGATAACCTGTAAAACTGAGCATCTTTTTGCATGTTTACTTGACTTTGGTATCTTTTATTGTGATGTGCTTAGTCAAGTTGTGCTATAATTTTTCCTATGGGTTTTCTTTCTTTTCCTCAATTCTTTTATAGAATTCTTTATTCTGAGCATAAGTACTTTGTTAGATACACATACTATTCTGTGGCTTGCCTAATGTATTTTAAAAACTTGAATTTGAGTTTTAAATAAGTAGAATTTACAAATGGCTCAAAAGCTGAAAAAATATATAAAGCTAAATAGTGAAAAGCCTATTTCCCACTCCTGTTCCTCATCTACTGCTTATCTCCCCCACCGTATATAACGTGTTAATAGTTTATTTGACCTGATAGTACATCCAGATGACTTTTGACAGGGGTGCCAGATCTATTCAGTGGTAGAAAGAATAGCTTCTTCAATAGCTTCCCACATGTGAGAGAATGAAATTGGACCCCTTCCTATCACTATATTAAAATAAAAAATTTATTCAAAATGGACCAAGGACCTAAATATAAAAGGCAAATGCATAATACTTTATAATGGTAAATCTTCATGACTGTGGATTTGTCAGTGGATTCTTGATGTGACACCAAAAGCATGAGCAACTAAAGAAAAATCTGATAAATGGAACTTCATCAAAATTAATTTTTTTACATTAAAGGACATTATCATCAAGAAGATGAAAATCTATACAATAGGAAAAATATTTGTTAGTCTGATATCACAACCAATACTTAGTCTATATACCAGAATATATACTATGTACCAGTCTATATACCTGGAATATATAAGGAATGCTTACAGCCTAATGATGAAGGCAAAGAACAAAATTAAATAATGAACAAAAGGTCTGAACAGCCAGTTCTCCAAAGGGACTATACATGTGGCCAAATAAACACATGAAAAGATGCTCAAAAATCATTAGTCATTAGAGATGTAAACAGAAACCATGGGATACTTCTTAACATCTGAGATGGCTCTAATAAGAATATCAAAATGTTGACAAATATGTGGCGAAATTAGAACCTTGTACATGGCTGGTGGGAATGTAAAATGGTGCTGCCACAGTGGCAGTTTGGTGGTGGTTGGATGGTAGTACAACATTGTGAATGTAATTGATGCTACAGAATTGATGCTACAGAATATGGGAAAATGGTCAAAATAGAAAATTTTATGTTTATATATTTTAACACAGTGCAAAAATACTTAAAAAGTTTTCCCTTCCAGTTTAAAAAACTACATAGAAACAACTCTCATTATTTGTGGATTCTGTATTTTAGAATTCACTACTCACTAAAATTTATTAGTAACCCGAAATGAATAATTGTGCCACTTTCTCATTAGTGAACAGGTGCAAAGTGACAAAAAACTGGAGTTTTTGCTAAACATCTGCTTTCATTTTTCCTCTATGTGTACTTAGAGGTGGATTTTGGATTGTTTAAACTCTTTGAGGAACTGTCAAACTACTTTTCTAAGTGGTTACACCCTTTTACATTCCCATCAGCATGTGTATGAGGGTTCCAGTTTTTCCATAACTTTGCCAACAGTTGTTAATGTTGTATTAGGGCCATCCTGATGGGTGTAAAGTAGTATCTCATTGTTGTTTTGATTTGCATTTTCTTGATGGCTAATGATGATGTGTGTCTTCTCATGTGCTAAATTGATTTGTATATCTTCTTCAAAGAAATGTCTATTCATACTTTTGCCTATTATTTAGATGGAGTTTTTGACATTATTAAGTTATCCCAGTTTGTATATTCAGAATAGTAGACTCTTCTACATGTGGGTTGTCTTTCACTTTTTCCTTGGTATCATTTGCTGAACAGAAGTTTATCACCTTGTTTTTTTTTAAACTTTTTTTTTACTGTAGGAAAACACATAACAGAATTTGCCATTTTACCTATTATTAAGTGTACACCTCATTGGCATTAATTACATTCATAGTGTTGGCAGCACAAGTTTTTGTTCCAAAGTCCAATTTCAGTGAAGTTCAATATGTATTTTCTGTTGTGCTGTTGTGTTTGATGACATATCTAAAAAATCAATCCCAGGTCACGAAGATGTACTCTTATGTTTTCTTTTAAGAGATTAACAGCTTTTAGTTTGTACATTTGAATCCATGATGCAGTTAATTTTTGTATGTAAAATTTGTGTATGAGGTAACGATCCAGCTTTAGTTTTTTACATGTGGATATCTGTTGTCCCAGCACCATTTATTGAAAAAAACTGGTCTTTCCTCATTGACTTGTCTGAGCACTGTAACTGCTGAAAACAGTTGACTGTAAAAGTGAGTTTTTATTTCTGAAATCTCAGTTCCATTCCACTTATCTATACAGATACATATATCCTTACACCTGTAACAAATTGTCGTGGCTTAGTGTAGCTTTGTAGTAAGTTTTGAAATTGATTGTAAGCCCCCAGTCTTTGTTGTTTTCAAGATTGTTTTAGCTATTTGTATAGATCTCTTGACTTTCCATATAAATGTTAGCATCAGTTTGTCAATTTCTACAAAGAAGCCAGGTGGGATTTTGATAGAGACTGTGTTAAATTTTTAGATCAGTTTTGGAGAATAATGCCATCTTACTAATAATAAGTCCATGCAAATGGGATATCTTCACATTTACTTGTTTGCATTGTGTAATTTCTTTCAACAATGTTTTTGTGCTGAATTTGTAGGTTCGTTTTGGAATATAAAGCCATCTTAACAATATATTAAGTCCATGAACATAGGATATCTTCACATTTACTTATTCACAGTTTAATTTCTTTCAACAGTGTTTTTAAGTTTACAGAATATAGGTTTTACACTTAAAAAGTTTACTTCTGAGTACTTTGTTCTTTCTGATGCTGTTGTAAATGAAATTGTCTTCTTAATTTCAATTTTTTGGATTATTCATTTCTTCATTATTCATTCAAAACATGAAAATAAAACTGGGTTTTGTGCATTGATGTTTTATTTTTCAACAGATTCTAGGTATTAGGAAGTAAATATCTTTGGAGGGCTGTTTTGTTTACTGTAATTAGTATAGACATTCCAGCTTTCTCATGGTTGCTGTTTGCATGGTATATCCTCCCACCCTATCTAGACAATCTTTTAGTTGTATTGTTTAATCCATTCATATTTAGTATTACTGTTGATATAGTTGGATTTATGCCTGCCATTTGCTTTTTTCTTTTCTCTATGTCTCATAACCTTTGTTCTTCCATTTCCCCATTTCAGCCTTTTTTTGCAATACCATTTTTCTCACTCCCAGGACTGCCAGTTGTTTGATTATTTGTTTAGTGATTAGGCTAGATCATTTTCATGAAGTCAAGTATGTTTTCCATGGCAGTGTGAAGTCTATAATGTTTGTTGTCAGATGGCATAACCTTGGGCATGTATAGTCACCCTGGAATATCATGGTTTTAGGAAAGCTCTTTTTGACTATTTCCTTGATCTCTGTTAAGCCATCTACCTCTTGGTATCACACCTAGCTGTTAGGCTCCACTACTTGTCTGGTTACTCTATTGTTTTTGACAGTGCCCTAAACTGTAACTTTTTCCAGTTTTTTTTTTCCTTTCCTCTTCCTTTTTCTTTATTAAGGTATCATTGATACACAATCTTATGAAGTTTTCACATGAGCAACATTGTGGTTACTACCTTCACCCATATTATCGAGTCCCCCTGCACACCCCATTGCAGTCACTTTCCATCAGCGTAGTAAGATGCTATAGAGTCACTACTTATCTTCTCTGTGCTATACTGTGTTCCCTGTGACCCCCCCTAACATTATGTGTGGTGATCATGATGCCCCTTAATCCCCTTATCCCTCCCTCCCCACTCACCCTTCCCTACCTCTTCCCTTTATTAACTGCTAGTCCCTTCTGAAGGCTGAGTCTGCTGTTGTTTTGTTCCTTCAGTTTTGCTTCATTGTTATATTCCACAAATGAGTGAAATCATTTGGTACTTGTCTTTCTCTGCCTGGCTTATTTCACTGTGCATACCTTCTAGCTCCATCCGTGTTGTTGCAAATGATAGGATTTATTTTTTATGGCTGAATAATATTCCATTGTGTATATGTACCACCTGTTCTTTGTCCATTCATCTACTGATGGACCCTTAGGTTGCTTCCATATCTTGGCTATTGTAAATAGTGCTGCAGTAAACATAGGAGTGCATATGTCTTTTTGAATCTGTGATTTTGTTTTCTTTCGGTAAATTCCTAGGAGTGGAATTCCTGGGTCAAATGGTATTTCTATTTTTAGTTTTTTGAGAAACCTCCATATTGCTTTCTACAATGGTTGAATTAATTTACATTCCCAATAATAGTGTAGGAGGGTTCCACTTTCTTCACTTCCTTGCCAGCATTTGTTGTTCCTTGTCTTTTAGATGTTGACCATCCTAACTGGAGTGAGTTGATAATCTCATTGTGGTTTTAATTTGCATTTTCCTGATAATTAGTGATGTGGAGCATCTTTTCATGTGCCTGTTGGCCATCTGTATTTCTTCTTTGGAGAAGTGTCTGTTCAGATCCTCTGCCCATTTTTTAATTGTGTTATTTGCTTTTTGTTTGTTGAGGCATGTGAGTTCTTTATATATTTTGAATGTTAACCCCTTGTCGGATATGTCATTTACAAATATATTCTCCCATTGTATGAATATATTCATCCCATGTGGGGTGCCTTTTTGTTCTGCTGATGGTGTCCTTTGCTGTACAGAAGCTTTTTAGTTTGATGTAGTTCCATTTGTTCATTTTTGCTTTTGCTTCCCTTACTTGACCCTGGAGATGTGTTTAGGAAAGAGTTGCTCATGTTTATATTAAAGAGATTTTTGCCTATGTTTTCTTCTAAGAGTTTTACAGTTTAATGACTTACATTCATGTCTTTGATCCATTTTGAGTTGACTTTTGTGTATGGAGTTAGACAATAATCCAGTTTTATTCTCTTACATGTAGCTGCCCAGTGTTGCCAACACCAGTTGTTGAAGAGGCTTTTGTTTCCCCACTGTACCATGGCTCCTTTATCGTATATTAATTGACCATATATGCTTGGGTTGATATCTGGGCTCTCTAGTCTGTTCTATTGATCTATAGGTCTGTTTCTTGTGCCGGTACCAAACTGTTTTGATTACTGTGGCTTTGTAGTAGAACTTGAAGTTGGGAGTGTAATCCCCCAGTTTTATTCCTCCTTCTCAGGATTGTTTTGGCTATTCAAGGTCTTTAGTGGTTCCATATGAATTTTAGAACTATTTGTTCTAGTTCACTGAAAAATGCTGTTGGTGTTTTGATAGGAATTGCATTGAATTTGTAGATTGCTTTCGGCAGGATGGCCATTTTGACAACATTAATTCTTCCTACCCATGAACATGGGGTTTATTTCCATTTATTGATGTCTTTACTTTCTCTCATGAGTGTCTTGTAGTTTTCAGGGTATTGGTCTTTCACTTCCTTGGTTAGGTTTATTCCTAGGTATTTTATTCTTTTAGATGCAATTGTAAATGGAGTTGTTATCCTGATTTCTCTATCTGCTAGTTTATCGTTAGTATATAGGAATGTAACAGATTTCTGTGTATTAATTTTGTATCCTGCAACTTTGCTGAATTCAGTTTCTCATTCTAGTAGTTTTGGGGTGGATTCTTTAGGGTTTTTTATGTGCAATATCATGTCATCTGCAAACAGTGACAGTTTAACTTCTTCCTTACCAGTCTGGATGCCTTTTATTTCTTTGTGTTGCCTGATTTACATGGGTAGGACCTCCAGTACTATGTTGAATAAAAGTGGAGAGAGTGAGCATCCTGGTCTTGTTCCTGATCTTAGAGGAAAAGCTTTCAGCTTTTCACTGTTAAGTATGATGTTACCTGTGGGTTTGTCATATATGGCCTTTATTATGTTGAGGTAACTTTCCACTTTGAACAATACGCTAGAACTATAACTTTCTCCAGAGTATGTTTTAACTAAATTCAGACACCTTTCCAAGGTAGCTTTTGGGATTAGCTTTGAGATTTGTTTCAGTTCAGGAGAGCTCCTCTATAGGTTCTTTGTGTCTCTTGAAACTAGCTGGTCTGTGGTTTAGTTTGTTGTTCTCATGGAACTACTACCTTCCTCTTAATTTGTTTGCCACCAAGAGTTCCCTTACATTTGAAATTCTGCACACTTTGTTTCAAATAAGTCACTTCTCTTGGGAAGAGCTTTAGAGCTCTCTGTTCTTACAGCCTGCCTCTCCTCTGGGCAAATTCTCAGCCACTGCTCTGGAGCTGTGGGTGGGGTTATGTGGCTCACTTCTTGGGGTGATGTTGCTGATGTATTATTAGTAGGGTGCTGAATTGGGTGCAGTAACCTCTAGTCTTAAAGGCTTGCCTCTACTTAGGCACAGAACTTCTGCTGTACCAGCAGGTAAGCCTATTGCCCCAGTATTTTCATCCTTCTGTGCCTGGCATAGAGCTCTACTCTATGACTTGGAGCTATCTGGAGGAAGGGAGCTCATGACCGCTTGGCATTTGCAATCCAGAACAGTATGGGATGAGAAATGCTGGTGGTCTGCCATTGGAAAAGGTATTGTAGCCCTTGACTTGGAGCTGGTGGGTGTGAGTCCCACTTGACCAACACCAAAGGCAGTGGTGTATTTTTTCCCTACGTGTGTGTATAATGGTAACAATATTATACACAGCAGTAATAGTAGTATAACTTCATTCAGGTACCTGAACCCAACGCCAGTGTGTAAATATGTGGGAGGGGTCTTCCCATACATACTTATACCAAGCAATTCTCAAACACCAGGAGGGTGTTGGAGAACACAGCTCAATTCTAATGCTATTTCCCTGGAGACAGCATCAGATTCTCCAAGATAAGGGCTCTGTCCTACCACACTTCCCTCTAGTCCTCAGTTGCAAGCCCCAGCTAGTTTCCTGTGCTTCTGACCTTCCTGTTACTGATGGGAGGTTCCCATGACCTCTCATTTAGATTTGATTAATTTGCTAGAGTGGCCTGTCACAGAACTAAGGAATACACTTCTGTTTACCAGTTTAATAAAGGATACTATAAAGAATACAAGTTAGATGAGGAGGGACATAGGGCAAGGTCCCTGCATCCTCCTGGAGCTTGGGGCCTGGTTTGGTGGCATTTGGAAGCGTTCTGGGAGTTCCCCAAGCATAGAAGCTCTCTCCGACCAAGAAGCAGGATCTGACTGAGCAGAGCAGGCAGAGCAGAGCAGAGAGAGCGCGCAAAAAGCTTTTCTTGGATTTTTAGGAGGGCTTCATTGCACAGTCATGATTGACTAAATTATTGACCATTCATTGATTCAACTTCCAGCTCCCGCCCTCGGGTGAGTCCAAAAGTCTCATTAATATGACAAAACACCAGTTTCACCTTTAGGACTCAGCAGTGTTATCAGGAAATGTGGATTAAGACCAAATATACGTGGGAAATGTATATATTTGGTCACATTAATGACCGAATATACGTATTTCTTATGATTCATTGTATCACAGTGGGAGAGATCTTTTTTGGTCATACATACCTGGAGTATTTTCCTCATAATGAATTGTGTTGTGGTGGGGGAGTGGGTTTTAGCTTAAATGCTCTACACATGCTATTGTTTTTTCAAGGTTCAGTAGATTTACTTGAGTAAATATTACTGTATGCTCTTAGGACATTTCCCAGAGACATGAAAGATTGTTTTATTAAAAATAATTTCCATCAATTAATGGTTGTTTCTTCGGGGAGAGCTTCAGAGCTCCTGCCACTACTTTCTTAAAAGTTGTCCATGTCCTGCTTCTTAAAAAAATTAATGATACGTCTTTTTCCACCCATAAGTTGCTTTCAATGTACTTATGTTTTTGTGTTTCTTCTGAGTTTCTTTACAAAGTATATTGTTGGATGATGTGTTAAATTTTTTCTCCCATCTGTTTTGGGTAAATTCTATTGACTTCATTTGAAGTTCAATGATTCCACCACTCATTGTCACTTTTCACTTTACTGTTGAGGCCATTTATCAAATCTAAAATTTTTGTTACTGTAACTTTTAGTTCTGTAATTTCCATTTGGCATATGCTGTAACTTTTATTTATTTGATATATTTTTTTATACTTCAGTAAAAATTACTGAATTGAATTTGCAATCACTTTTTGAAACATTTTTCATTCCTAAAATTCTTTGTAAGAGTTCTAATGTTGATTCTTCTTGATGTGAACATACAGCAGTTGTATTTACTCATTTAAGTTACGATTTTCCTTTTGGTTTGATAACAACTTTTGAGTATGTTGTGGATAGGTTGGATACTATTGAGGCTCTACAGAATTTATTTTTTTAAATGAAGTATCTTTGATACACAATCTTACATTGGTTTCAAACGTACAACACAGTAGTTATCTGTTACCCATATCATTAAATCCTCATCCCCTCTAGTGCATTTTCAGGAAGAGTCACGAGGTCCATATCATTTAAATTTTTCTTGGGACTTGTATTAATAATTTTACTCTGGACGAGGTTCCTTTGGCGTTTCATGTTTGTATATGGCGCCCTATATAGTGTCCAGAAGCTCTATTCTGGAGCTGCTCAGTCCCTGAAGCAATGTCGTCGGTTGCAGGGGACTCTAGTGCATTTTCAATCTATTAATAGGAAGATGTCATAGAGTCATTTACTGTATTCTCCTTGCTGTACTACAGTTCTGCACTGACCAGCTTATACTGTGATTGTGAATTACTGTGTCCCTTTATCCCCTTCAGAGTACCCCCATACCTACTCCAAACCCCGGAACCCCACACAGCCCATGGTGGCCACCAGTCATTTCTCAACCACTGTGAGTCTACTGCTGTTTTGTTCCATTGTTTTGTTTTGCTTTTTGATTCCACAAATAAGGGTAATCATAAGGTGTTTGTCTTTTTCTGCCTGGCATAATATTTTTCACTGAGCATAATAATGTCTAGATCCATCCATATTGTTTCAAAAGGCAGGGTTTCTTTCTTATGACCGAATAACATTCCATTGTGTATGTATACCACATTTTCTTTATCCATTCATCTACTGGTGGACACTTAGGTTGCTTCCATAGCTACTATAAATAATGTGGCGATAAACACCTTTCTAAACCAGGGATTTTGTTTTCTTCGGGTAAATTCCTACCAGTGCAATTACTGGGTCAAATGGTATTTCTATTTTTAGTTTTCTGAGGAACCTCCATACTGCTTTCCGCAGTGGCAGCACCAATTGACATTCCCCACCAACAGTGTCCGAGGGTTCCCATTTGTCCGCATCCTCACCAATGCTTGTTTTATCTTGTCTTTTGGATAGTGGCCATACTGACTGGTGTGAGGTGATAATCTCATCGTGGGTTTGATTTGCATTTCCCTGATGATTAGTGATGTGAAGCATCTTTTCATGTGCCTGTTGGCATCTGTATTTCTTCTCTGAAAAAATGTTCAGAACGTTCAGGTACTCTGCCCATTTTTTAATCGGGTTATTTGTTTTTTGGGTGTTGAGGTGTATGCATTCTCTATGTATTTTGGATGTTAACGCCTTATCGGATAAATCATTTATGAACGTATTCTCTAATACCGTAGGTCACCTTTTTGTTCTGCTGGTGTCCTTTGCTGTACAGAAATTTCTTTAGTTTGATGTAGTTCCACTTGTTCAGTTTTAATTTTGTTTCCCTTGCCCAAGGAGGTGTGTCCTGGAAGGAACTGCTTGTACTTTTTTTTTTAAGTTTTTTATTAAGGTATTGCTGATATATACTCTTACGAAGGTTTCACATGAAAAAACAATGTGGTTACTACACTTCCCCGTATTATCAAGTCCCCACTCATACCCCATTGCAGTCACTGTCCATCAGTGTAGTAAGATGCCACAGAAGAATTGCTCATACTTAGTTCAAGAGATTTTTGTCTATGTTTTCTTCTAAGAAGTTTCATGGTTTCATGTCTTACATTCAGGTCTCTGATCCGTTTCGAGTTTACTTGTGTATGGACTTAGACAGTGATCCAGTTTCATTCCCTTACATGTAGCTGTCCAGTTTTCCCAACACCAGTTTTGAAGAGGCTGTCTTTTCCCCACTGTACATACATGGCTCCTTTATTGTATATTAGTTGACCATATATGCGTGGGTAAATATCTGGGCTCTTTATTCTGTTCCTCTGAGCTATTGGTCTCTTCTTACACCAGTAGCAAGCTGTTTTTATTACTAGAGCTTTGTAGTAGAAATTGAAGTCAGAGAGCATAATCCCCCCAGCTTTGTTCTTCTTTCTCAGGATTGCTTTGGCTATTTGGGGTCTTCTGTGGTTCCATATGAATTTTAGAACCATTTGTTCTAGTTCATTGAAGAATGCTGTTGGTATTTTGATAGGGATCTCACTGAATCTGCAAAATTGCTTTGGGCAGGATGGCCATTTTGACAATATTCTTCCTACAGATACCCGTTTATTGGTGTCTTCTTTAATCTCTCTCATGAGTGTCTTGTAGTTTTCAGAGTAAAGGTGTTTCACCTCCTTGGTTAGGTTTATTCCTAGGTATTTTATCTCTGATGGAATTGTGAATAGAGTTGTTTTCCTGATTTTTCTTTCTGCTAATTCGTTGTCAGTATATAGGAATGCAGCAGGTTTCTGTGGGTTAATTTTGTATGTGCAACTTTGCTGAATCCAATTATTAGTTCTAATAGTTTTTTGGTGGAATCGTTAGGGCTCTCTCTGTATGTATCATGTCATCTGCCAACAGTGACAGTTTAACTTCTTCCGAACCAATCTGGGTGCTTTTCTCTCTTTATCTTCTCTGACTGCCATGGCTAGGACCTCCAGTACTATGTTGGTAAAGTGGTGAGTGGACATCCTTGTCTTGTTCCTGATCTTGGAGGAAAAGCTTTAAGCTTTTCGCCATTCAGTATGATGTTAGCTGTGGCTTTGCTGTATATGTCCTTTGTTAAATGTTGAGGTACATACCCTGTATACCCCGTTTTCTTTATAGTTTTTATCATGAGTGGATGTTGAATTTTGTCAAATGCTTTTCCAGCATCTATTGAGATGCTCATGTGATTTTGTCCTTCTTTTCGTTAATGTGGTGTATCATGTTGATTGATTCATAAATATCGTTACCATCCTTGAAGCATCCCTGGAGTAAATCCCACTTGATCATGATGGATGATCTTTCTGATGTGTTCTTGAATTCGGTTTGCTCATATTTAGTTGTGGACTCTTCCTTCTGTGTTCATCAGGGTTACTGGTCTAAAATTTTCTTTTTTTTGTAGTGTCCGTCTGGTTTGGTATTAGAGTGATGCTGGCCTTACAGAATGAGTTTGGGAGTATTCCCTCCTCTTCTACTTTCTGGAATACTTTAAGAAGCATGGGTATTAGCTCTTCTGTAAATGTTTGGTAGAATTCAGCTGTGAAGCCATCTGCACCCTGGACCTCGGACCTCTGTTTCTTGAGAGTTTTCTTTATTACCAGTTTGGTTTCACTGCTGGTAATTGGCCTGTTCAGATTTTCTGTTTCTTCCTGGGTCAGTCTTGGAAGGCTGTGTTTTTCTAGAAAGCTGTCCGTTTCTTCTACGTTGTCCAATTTATTGACATAATTTTTCATAGTATTCTTTAACAATAATTTGTATTTTTGCAGTATCTGTTGTGATTATTCTTTCTTCGTTTCTGATTTTGTTTGTGTAACATCCTTTTTTTCTTGATTAGTCTGGCTAGGAGTTCAATTTTCTCAAAAGAACCAGCTCTGGTTTCATTGAGTTTTTTTCCTATTGTTTTATTCCAACCTATTTTATTTACTTATGCTCTGATCCTTATTATGTGCCTCCTTCTACTAACTTTAGGCTTCATTTGTTCTTCTTTTTCCAGTTTCTTTAGTTTTGAGTTTAGCCTGTTTGAGATTGTTCTTGTTTCTTGAGGTAGGCCTGTGTTGCTATGTACTTTTCTCATAGTACTGCTGTCTCTGCATCCCACAGGTTTTGTGTTGCTTAGTTTTTGTTTTCATTTGTCTCCTTGCATTGCTTGATTTCTGTTTTAATTTGGTCAAGGATCCACTGATTGTTTAGAAGCATGTTGTTTAGCATCCGTTGTGTTTGCAGGCTTTTTTCCTTTTGTATTTTCTGTCTGGTTAATTTGCCTGTTGATGTGGTTCATGTGTTAAAGTCTCCTAAAATTACTGTGCTGTTATCTGTTTCCCCCACTAATACTACTAGTATTTGTTTTACATATTTAGGTACTCCTGTGTTGGGTGCATAGATATTTGTAATGGTTAGAGTCCCATGTTGGGACTGGGCCCTTTATCATGATACAATGTCCTTCTTTCTCTCGTTACCTTCTTTGTTTCCACATCTATTTGGTCTTATATAAGTACCACTATTCCTGATTTTTCCTTCCTGTTATTTGCATGGGGTATCTTTTTTTCATCTCTTCATTTTTAGTGTGTGTATGTCTCCTGATAGCCTTGTGGGGTTCCCTTTATAAGTAATTTTTTTTTCTCTCTCTCTGGCTACTTCCAACACCTTTGCCTTATCTTTAATCTTTGTCATTTTAATTATTATATGTCTTGGTAAAGCCTTCCTGGGGTTTTGTTAGGGGCTTTCATCACTTCCATTACCTGTGTGTCTATTTGATTCTGCAGATTGGCTAAGTTTTCAACAGTACTTTCTATCACTTTGTCCTCCTCTTCTCCTTCTAGAACCCTATTACGCAAACATTGTTTAGTTTGCAGAAGCAGACTCACAGAACGCAAGAATGGACTAATAGTTACCAAAGGAAAAGGAACTGGGTAGGATGGGTGGGAAGGGAGAGATAAGTGGAAAAAAAGGGGCATTACTATTAGCAGACATAATGTCGGTGGGGGGGAGGCACAGGAAGGGCTGTGCAACAGAGAAAACAAGTAGTGATTCTATAGCATCTTACTAGGCTGATGGACAGTGACTGTAACAGGGTATGTGGGGAGGACTTTATGATGGGGGGAGTATAGTAAACATAATGTTTCTCATGTAATTGTAGATTGATGATACCAAAAAATATATATATATACTGTTTAGTTTGGAGTTGTCAAAGTTCTCCAGGCATCCTCTCATTTCTTGAGATTCTTTTCTCTCTCTGTTCCTCATCTTCATTGTTTTCCTGTTCTGTGGTTTCTTTCTCATTGTCTTCTCTACTTGCATCAATCTATTATTCTTTTCCTCCATTGTATATTTCATTTTTTACTGAATTCTTCAGCTCCAAGTGGCTCTTTTTCAACTCTTCTATCTCTTTATTGAATTCCTCCCTGAGATCTTCAGTATTTTCCAGCAGTTGTGAGCATATTTATGATCATTACTATGCAATTTTTATCAAGGAGATTGGTAATGTTTCATTTAGCCCTTTTTCTGGTGTCTCTTCGTGTAGTTTTGTTTGGAATGTACTCCTGCCTCATTTTTTTAGGGTTTCTAAGTTTCTTCCTTTGTATTAGATGGAGCTGTTATGCTTCCTGATCTAGAGTAATGGCTTTCGGACAGGCATACTGGCGAGTAGTGAGGTCTCATGAAGGTGCACAGCAGTGATGCGTGCAGAGGTAGAGGTCACCTGCAACCAGAATGAAATGCTCAGAGCTGGCTCCTACAGGCTCCTCTCTAGTTTGGGTGAGACAGGGTCCAGAAAGCTGGGAAAGCCTCCCTCACCTGCCAGGCAGCAAAGTCTGACTCTGCTGGGTCAGGTGGGTAGTCATGTTGGCAGGTGCTCAGGGAATCGCCAGGGAGCTGAGCCACCAAGGGGGTGTAGAGCATTTGGCACTCATGAGAAAGCTCATCCTGTTGGGCTTAGGGAGGGCTGGGGAAGTGTCATCCACCTGCCCATCTCCTGTGGAGAGAGGTCCAGCCAACCCTTGTCCCTCTGGTACCACTCCTGTGCTGGTAAATCATTCAAATTACCACCTCTGTTTTGGGTCTCAGCGGACTGACAGAACATGACTGTCCTCTACAAATGGCTGGATGCTCAGCCCTTCAAGAGTGCTCCAACTCTTCCTGCTGTCCAGACCTGCTAATCACCAAAACTCGATGCAATGTGGACTGATGTTTCCAGAGCAGATCTCCAGGGCCAGGTGTGCAGAGTTCCTGAGCACCTATCTCTTCCTTGCCTCCATTCCTCTTCTTCTCACCTGTGGGCTGGGATGAGTGGCTTAGGTCCCACTGGATCGCAACTCTGCCACTCTATCGTTCTCTGTGTGGTCTTCTCTTCTCACCCAGGTGTACGTGGTCTGTTCTGCAGTCTTCAGGTTGCTTTCAGGGTGAGTTGTATTTGCCATAGTTGCTTCTTTGGTGTGTGTGCAGGCGACGTTTCTGCCTTGCCTTCCTACTCCACCTTTTTTCAACCTCCAGAACTCGTGTTATTTTACAGATAAGGAACAACAAGTCTAATCAGGTTCAAATAAACTTGTACACATCTAACTCTTTCCCGCCGTTAACTAATTCTGACACCATACACCTTGAAACCATACAGCATAAAACTGGGGATGGAAAACAGATAAAAAGAAAACTGGATCAATAGTAAAATAGCGTGGATTATACCCAAAAGCCTAAGAGCCAAAATCAATGGGATCATCACCTCCAAACCAACATTAAAAGCAAAAGCAGTAAATTTCAGTCAGGAGTAATCTCTACTTCTGAACCATATTTCAATGGATATTTGATTACTATTTTTTATAAAGTGTTTTATATCATATCTCTAATAATTTGAGTCTTATCTCGTCAGTAAAATTCAATGGCTTTAAGATTCACTTCATGTATCTGTTTTATATACCTCACCACACATGAAGGTGATGCTCAACACAAAGCAGAATTTCGTATTTGAAAAGGACAGTTGAAATGCAGTGTTCTCTTAATCATTACTTTCAGTTATTCAGACTCACTTAAGACCCATAAACAACAGCAGTACAGTTAAGTGATTCTAAATGCCCTACCCAATTTCTGCTCTATTCCAAATGAAAACTGGAGGGAATATTTTGAGTGACATAAATATTTATCATAGGAGGATTAGTTTTTAAGCCATTTCTCAGCGACTGCAAAAAGAACTCTGGCTATAATCACTATTAGCATTCTATTAATAACCAACAAATGCAATGACTAGCCAGAGTGGTCCAAAATTCTTATTCTGGCAGTAATTTGTGATGTTAAATGAGGAAACCTGGAAACTCTAATTCTTTCAAATTTATCGCTAACAACAGATCAGGGCATACAAACCACAGTCCTTGAAACCTGATGCTAATGTCTAACACTTCCAAACCAAATTTAAACCTGGGATGTGGCATCAGAAGGCACAGTAAATATTCTCAGCTTTGCAAGTAAAAACACAATATCAAAGCTATTATGTAGGTATTTATGCAACAAAGGAAAACAAACTTCCACAATTCTTATTCACGAAATTCAAAATATAATACTTCAGTGAAACTTTTTGTGATTTGTCTATTAAATAACAATTCCAGAATTCTTTGGGGACATATTGCTGCTTAACTGGGGGTACTTAATTAACCTGCCATCAGTAAATGTCTTTCTTACCTGACTAATGAAACATTCAACAGCTTATATTGGTCTCATTTTTTTATTTTTAAAAATTCTGTTGAGATGAAGTATTAAGTCTTCTAATTCCTCTGTCCATTACTTTCCTATAAGTTGGGAATATCATGACCAGTGCTGAGTTTGGTATTGTCCATATATGCCGTACTCTTTTAACTGAGCTATAGTAAAAAGTATGTGATAAACACTTTGCAATTGATTCAAAACAAAATCACCCACACTCCACTGCCTTAGAAGTGTGGCATTTGAAATCCTTTTCTTGTCTGAAATGCTAGGTATACACTGGTAACTACAATATTTTTCAACGGTCATACTACAGTCATACATATGCCTATTCAATTTATAACTGCACCACTGCAATCTGTAGTGCACTTCGTGCAAAGCAATCAGTACCACATAATGTCTTTGTCACAACTACTCATTTTGCCACTGTAACCTGAAAGCCGTCACAGATAACAAATAAAATTTCATATAATTCACATGCCACAAAATACTGTTTTGGTTTTTTCAACCAATTAAAAGTGTAAAAACCATTCTCAGCTCATAAGCCATATAAAACCAGGCAGCACACTAGGTTTGGTCCACAGTCTATAGTTTGCCAACCCCTGATCTAAAGTGCAGTCCAACTATCAGTAAGCACAGAACCCCCCAATTAGAATTTTATTGCCTCACCCAAGTAGGAAGAGAACGGATTATCCATTGCTTGAGGAAGCCTCAGAGACAAGAAGAGATCAAAATAAAAAGAAATTTTTTAAAGATTAGATAATAAAAGTCAAGGAGATCTTTCAGAATGTCAGTTGGGTAAGAAAACAAAGAAGAAAAACATAAAAGACAAGAGACAGTATGAACCCAGGAGTGTCAACATCCAAATGTAACAGTTTCAAAAAAGAATAGGGTGCAGATAAGGAAGGAACCCTTATGAAAAAAGTTTAAATTTTGTTACTATAAATGAAGATTACTAACCTAATAGAAAAAGCACTGTGAATTTTTTAAAACAATGGAAGTGGGGGAGAGGGATGTCAAAAGAGGCATATCACTGTATTTCAGAACAAGGATAAAGAGATAATAAGTTTCCAGGAAGAAGAAAATAAAACAAATACAAAGGAGCAAAATCAGACCAGCATTAGAAACATTCATTTCTTTAAGACATTAGAAGAGAAATACCTTCAAAGTTCTGAGGAAAAAAGAATTTGAACCTAGAATTCTATTATCCAGTTAAGCTACCATTTAAGTAGAATAAAATAAAGAGATCTTCAAAAATGCAAAGGCTCAGAAATTTTATTCTCAGTGACTCTCTTAGGATGTACAAACGAGGGAGTAAACAAATAGAGAAGATATGGGAGCCTCGGGCCTGTGTAAAATCATCAGAACCAAGAGTATCTTCATAAAGTGGGCTTGAAGGATTACACTCTCAGTTAGAAAGCTGCATAAGGAATTGATAGTAAAATTTTTAAGAAATAAATCTGGCCAAGATAACAGAAATAAAATTGTCACAGCCCGGGCTGAGTAAGGAAAATTTTCTCCTGAGAATTTCCAAGTACAGGTCAGCCTTTACATAAAGTAAAATACACCCTAAATCAACATCTGCCAGTTCTAAGAAATGCCAAACTAAAAATTAATTTCAGTGATTTTGTATTAGTGGCATCTGACAAAAGCAAAGGTAAAATACTCTCTAGAGGCTTGTTCCCCCACAAACCAGATCTGGCAATTTCATAAAGCCCTACTAAACATGCTCACAATCCGAAACTATGAAACACTGGAAGACACCATCTACTATGATCAAGAGTAGGCAGAGGCAAGTAGTAGTGTAAGACCTCTAGAATTTCAGATAATGTTATTATCAAATATAACTTATGAAGTCAGTATGGATATTTTTTAAAAATAGAAAGTGAAATGACAAAAGACAAGCCGTGACTCTGTGGCATCCTACCCCGCTCTCAATTATTAAGACCCTCAAAGAGTTTCTATTTTGGTAGGTTTTACCCCATGGTTTTGCCAGTATGTAAGGCATTAGAAATAAAAACTGAGGACTTTAAAATTTCATTAATACTGTAATAAGAAATTGATGATAACTTGTTTTATTAAAATTCAATGTTATTTATTTAAAAATAAACTCACTGTACATGTAAATAACATTTTTATCAGAATTCTCCAAAACAAAGTTTTTAGTAAAAGGCAGCATTGTTTTACATTTTTTAAATCTCTTTAATGTCTCGTTTAATAGAAGATGGCTGAATGTATGATTCTGCATTTAATCTGTTGTGATAGACTGTTTTCTTTGATGAATATGAAGAAATACTGACCTCATACAACTACATATTTAAGAAAAGGGATGAGTATTTTAATAGCCTTTTCAGATAATTATGTGGATATTCTTCTTTTACATCATACAAAAATATAAAAAGTCTATTTAGTTCTTGCATCAGTTTCAGTGTGGAATTGTAAACCATATTGGTGAACTTTCAGTACTCCCTTACATTAAAATCTATTGGTTTATTTTGCACTTTGAATCTTTTTCCTATGCATGATTTTATAACATTGTGCATTGGTCATTTGGAAAATATTCACTATATCACCATCAGTCTCATTAGCCTTTAAGTATTCAGAAGCTGTCAGGTTTTCCAGAATTCTCATTTTCATTTAAAAGCTCAATTTTTATCACTGGCAACATGTAAAGTCAGTTGTTTTCCTTGAAGTGACAGGCTCATTGAGAAAATGGCTGCCAAATACCCATGCCTGAAAACCATACTTTGCCAATCATTCTTTAAAAATCATTTTCCATGAAAAAAAGCAGCAAATTCAGCATAGAACTCAATCACACAAGTATTTTTCTTGCACTTCAGTCTGTACTAAAAGCACTTTATGTACACTTTCTACCTCATCACACAGAATACTAAAGCTTGATATCAAGATTTAAAATTTTTTCACTGCTTCATCAAGGACATAATGAAAATAGCATGGCCTTTTGTTGTTCTTGTTTATACCTTAAGTGTGCAGCGATAAAGATACAATGACTTTTAGTATGGTTTGGAGCCACTATCTTAATTCCTGCTGAGATACCAGCAGTTTCTCCAGGCATTGCTTTTGTATCATTATTATAAATGTCAGAATAGTAAATAAGGCAAATAATGAATTAGAGTTATGAAAAGTCTTAGCTTTGCCAATGCTTAAAAAGGACATCAGAGACAATGTCCCCAGGGTTCCATGGACCAACTTTGAGAATCACTATTCTAAGGTATTCTCATTTAAGGTTTGCTAAGAGTGTGTACATGAAGAAATAAAAAGCAATTAGATTCTCGTAACTAAATTTTTGATGTACAGATACTAGACTTTATAAAGACTTAGGATTTAGAAACTTTACAAGTTTTTATATTATGATTTTAGGTAGCTGGAGAAGTTTGAAATGCAAGTAACTTGTCAGGCATGCTGTACATCATCAGATGTCAGAAGAGCCTAGAAAAACAGCAACAATTTACTTTTCTGCCTCTTCTTCCTGCTTACTGTGAGGCTGAGGTAGTCACAAAGACAGCAGAGAACTACTGGAAGATAAAATAGTAGTACTATAATTTATTGGGGGCTTACTGTGTGCCAGGCACTTAACAATCTATTAACTCACTTAATCCTCACAATAATACCATGACGTACATGTAATTATTACCCTCAACTTATCCATAGACATTCAAGTACTAAATGGTGGAGCTCAAAAAGAGTATTTAGGTGGCCTAACTCCTGAACTGTGTGGGCTTAACCAATCACAATGCAGAAAGTTGTTATAAGAGGTTTCAGTTTTGTTTGACAGATCTTTATTGACTGATTGCTGATGACCATAAACTCAAGTTTGTTTATGGTCAAGTAGGGCATTAGAGAAAGTAGGGACTAAAAAATCCCAAACAGATAAGCCCCACACTGAACTAAAACTACCCTACAGCATAAGTACTCCTGGGGCAAGAACTACCAAGAGTTAAAACAGAAGACTCCCCAGAGTGGGTCACCATGCTCAGTGATAAAACAGACAGAACTACTGTAGTAGGTATTCGTCACACTACACCCAGAGGTTTCCTCCCACTTACCACATGACTGTTGCAATCTCAGAGGCTTCACAATAAACTGAAGATTCAGAAATAAAATCATTTTTCCATGTTGATTCTTCCATCATACCCCACAAACAATATTAAATTTATGCAGATGTAAAAAGTTAGCATAAAACATAACAGAATCATATAATTTTATAGGATGGGAACTCATTCTTCATATTGCAGAAGATCTGGACAGACTACCTAGGTAACTTGCTACACAGCTAATAACTAAGAATTAGTTATTAATAACTAATTAATAATTAAGAACCCAGTGCAAGTCACTACCAATCTGGTTGTTCATCCACATCATCACGCTGTCTTAGATGAGCCCTACTACGTGTCTCATCTCAAGGGCCCATTTGGGAGTTTGTTCAGATGCATCAATAGAAATTTGTGTTTTTACTGACATACACATTTATACAGTCACTACTGATAGCTATTCTAACTCAACCTGAAATAGAAAAAAAAAAAACACAAGAAATCTTTAAAATGCTCACTACTGAAATTCAACAATTATTAACTAGTTTATCTATTTTGATTTTTCCAAATAATCCAAGAGTAAATAATAAGATCAGCCTTTTTCCTCAAAATATTTAAATCCATGTTTCTCAAAGTGTGACAGGTACCAGAATCAGAATCACATTAGGTAACTGTTAAAAATGCAGATTCCTAGTGTTATCCCCAAATCAAGCAAAACAGAATCTCTGAAACTTCCAAGACTGGCATTTTAAAAAGCTCTCCAGATGATTCTTATCATTCAAAACTACATACTGGCAACCCCCTCTGAGTCTGCCCCATGCCCCAACTCTCCAGAGGCATATTCTCTCTTTTCAATTCTAAATCTCCAAATAAATTCATTGAACATTAACTCTACAATATCCTAGTGGGAAACAAGATAAACAAACACAAGTAAACATTTTGGATTTCAACTGTGCTATGAAGAGAAAAAAGTATGTCAGACAGTAACCTGGAGGACTACCTTACAAAGAGCAGACACAGGACTTTTAAGCCAGTGAAATACTTGGTATTATAATGATGGATACATGTCACTGCACATTTGTCCAAACCCACAGAATGAACAACACTAAGACTGAACCCTAATGTAAACTATGAACTTTGGGTGTCAACGCAGGTCCACCAATTTTAAGAAATACACTACTCTGGTGGGGGATTACTGATAATGGATGAGGCTATCCATGTGTGGGGGTTGGTATTATATAGGAAATCTCCCTATCATCCTCTTAATTTTGCTATAAACCTAAGCTGCTCTAAAACATTAAAGCCTTTACCAAAAAAAAAAAAGCAGTCAGAGAAGGCTTTTCTGAGGGGGCAACATTCGAAGGAGTCTTTCACTCAAGAACAATGGTTCTTAAACCTAGTGTGCATCAAAATCACCTGGAGGACTTGCTAAAACAGGTTGCTGGTCAGGCAGTCTGGAGTGGGGCCCAAGAATTTGCATTCCTAACAAGAAGGAAGATGATGCTGATGCTCCTGGTGCAGGAACTATACCTAGAGAACCACTGATCTAGAGGGAACAGTTAAAAGGTGTGGATAACTTTGGTGTTACAGGAACAGAAAAAGGCCACTTAGGAAGGGGGAATAATATACTTGTTACTGTTTCGAAGCCACTTAAAATGATGAATTAAACTACCAGCTATGCCTCTTCAGACCAGAGATGGAATCACAGGTAGTTCAATATTGCCTTGCATTTGGAAAGCAGTTCAGTTTATAAAAGCATCTGCACATTATTAAATTTGTCTTAGTGAGATATAAGTGAAGGACTTTTAGCTACATTTTAGAGATTAAAAAAACTGAGGGGCAGAAATATTATGAACTTCCTTCTGAGAAACAATTAAGTGACAGAACTACTCCGACTCCAAAGTTGCCTCCAGAATAGCCCGCTCGCTCTTTTGAAAATCAAAGCAAATAATATATACAGAAGTTAATATTAAAAAATTATTTTCTAGATTCCCTGCCTAAAAACATGGTGGTTTCCAGGCTTAATTTGTTTTAATACTGATTAGAAAGCAATTATTACCTCAGGATTGACATTATTTAGTCCCAACTCCTTACTGCTTCCTAGTTCAAGAACAAAAGATAAAGAAATTAGGAAGGAATTTACAGACTATTATTCTCTCTCCTGCATAAACATCAGTTTATATTTCATAACTTCAATCCCTCAGCCACATCAAACACAATTTTCATCTTGTGTTCCCTCTAAATCTCTCACATAATCCAGGTTCTCACAAGAACACTGAATCCCGTGTCTTACTCTGCTAAGGCCATGAGCAGTCAGTTATTATACTCATTATCCACCTTCCATATCACTTAGTATATCCTCATTATCACTTAGTATATTCTCCAACAATCAAACCCTTATTCTCAACATTCTTACCTATATGCCTCAAAAATACTTCTTATCTGAAACATCCAAAACTGAAATCATTATATCCTCCCTCCACCACACGTATACATTTGCTTCTGAGCCTGAATTCTTTCATTTCTATTAACAGCACTGCCACCCACCAAACAAGAAACCTAGAACTCAGCCTAGACAGATCTCCCCTCATGTCAATCTCAATCCTCCCTCCCATACCCACTTCCACGGCTGCTTACAATTAGTTACTAATAATAAACTACTGCCATTTCATTAATAATTACCATGTCTTAGTCATTTACACACTTCATTCCATCAGCAACTCTGAGGTAGATAATTTTGTCCAGTTTCACAAATGAGAAAACTAAAGCTAAGAAAAATCTGTCCAAGTCACAAGTAGTAAGTGACAAAGAACACATTCAAACTCAAATGTCTCACAAAGCCCATACCTTTCCCCTGTACCAAAAATGCCTCCTCCTCTAAGATACCCTTTTAATATACTCCCTTCAATGTATCCCAAGTATCTTTCTGGAGAATGAATGTGATCCTCTCTCTTACTCTCTTGATACAAAAGTCCTGCACAGACTCCCTTTAGTCTACACTTTACAGGATAAATTCCAAACCCTTTAGTACAGGTCAACAATCCTTTACCTACAGCTCCAAAACTCGAAAGCTTGAAATTTTCATTTTTTCCTAAATTTGCAACAAAACCCACCCTGAACTGCAGAATAATCTGTAGTCTCTGAATATGCATTGTCTATCCCATTAATGTGATATTCATGTTTCGCAGCAGAAACATTAATGTGTTGATAATGAGTGAACCCAGACCCTACAGGAGTACTAGAGACCTCAGCAGAAAAAAGAAAATTTTCCAAACTGTTCTGGAGTCTAAATTAAACCTGGTTCCAAAGGTTTCAGATAAGAGTTGCAGGCACCTTACCTATTCAGCCCATCCATCAACCCAACCTAATTTCCACCAGTCACCTCACATATCCCTTAGTTCCAGGTAAAGGTAAAGTGTCCTGTGCTCTGAAAACTCTGCAGTACAGTGAGCTAGCTACTCACCCTTAAGGAAACGCTCAAGGGTTCCTTTTCAGAGAGGTTTCCCTGACTTTCTCTTGATTGTGCCACTAACAACGCGAAGTACACACCTCCACTGCTGTATGTTCTGTATTTGTTTCCCCTGTATTAGACTGTGAATGAGCTCATTATTATAAAATTCAATCCCAGCACAGTATCCAGAACACTAGCGGCTCATTAATGTAAATGAACTGAAATTCCTGACCAGCTCTCCCTAACTCCCAATTCCCTTCAAAGATCCGTTTTCCTTCACCTATAAATCTTAGGGTTTTTTTTCTCTAACCATGCTGGCCCCTCACAACTATTTTCGTTTCCAGAGTTCCTCCTTCCTAACATCACCTTAAAATTACTTTCCACCAGACCTCCTCTTCTTAGTCCAAAACTCTCCAATGCCCTTCCTTGATCCTCCTCCATTTAATCCGTAGTCCTCTTTATCCTCCGTCTAGGGCAATTCACCCTCACAGCCCTTAACCTCTTACCTACTCTCTCAACACCTCTCGGCTCCGGGCCTTCGCTCCCAAAACGCTTCTCCCAGGTTTCCCAGACACCGCCCCCCGCCCCCATCCCCTCCTCTCACAGTCCGGGTCCACCCGCTTCCCAACAGTCTGGGCACATTACAGTCCTCCCTTGCAGTCGGTGTCCCCTCCCCCAGCCTCTCTCAGCCAGCACCCCTCCCTTCACTACCCCCGTATCTCTGGCGGTCCAGCTTCTCTGGAAACTGCCGCGGTCATGTCTTTCACCTCTTAAATCCCTCAGGATCGCGCCGGTCCGAGCAGCCCCAAGGCCAAGCACCTCTGGCCCCCAGATCTTCCTCGGCCCCGCAAATTCCCGTCGGCTCGGACCTCGGGCAGGGCCTCCCGCTCACCTTGCTGGATGTCGCCGTTGCTGCCCCCGGGGATGGGCACGTTGAGCTGGCGCTCAGGCTCGGGCAAGCAGCGCAGGCAGAAAGAGTGAAGACAGGGCAGCAGCTTGGGCTCCGCCTCACGCCGGCTCTGCAAGCTCTGCTGACACACGGCGCAGGTGTCCAGGAGCGAGGCTGGCGGTCCGGGAGGCGGCCCCGCGGAGGGACCTGGAGCGGGAGCCGCGGCCTGAGCTGTGGCCGGCGTCGGTAATGCCCCTGCGGGAACTCCAGGACCCACTGAGGCCGCAGGGACTGAGGCAGCCGGGGCCGAGCCGGAGGAGGCCGCGGACACCCCCCCGTCGTCGGGCCCAGGCGCGCCGCTCTCCGTGCCCGCCCTGCCGCCTTCCTCCTCCTCCTCCTCCACCAGCACCGCGGCGAGAGGCGGCTCCGCCTCCTGCGCCGCGGGCCCGGCGGCCCCGGCAGTTACCGGCGCGCTGCCGCAGCCCCCACCGCCGCTCTCAGCCTCGCCGCCGCCTTTGTTTTCCGCCATGTTTTCCTCTTTGAACCCGCCGGACCGCCCCGCACCGCCCGCCGCCCGCGCCACCGCCTCCGCCGCCGCCGCCGCCCCCAGCCCCAGCCGCAGCCGCAGCAAAAGCAGCCGCCGAGAGCGAGCAGGCGAGCGAACACACGAGAGCGCGCGCGCACGAGGCGCCCCGCCCTCGCGTCGCACGGTTGAAAGTGGGCGGGCGGAGCGCGCGCACGTACATACCGACGTTCTCCGGAGGGAGGCGGGAACTCGGGGCTCGAGCGCGGAACTGCCCTCGCCACGCCTCCAGGCTTCTGGCACCGGCGCTCTGCGTCCGCACCGCGGCGGTTCACCTTCCAATAAGCCGAGGCAGTTGACTTGTGAACTGCCTTTGGCCCGGGATGGTACGAGCTCGGAATCAGCGGTGGTGTGGAAAGAAGAGCGAGAAAGGGTGGAAGGATAGGGACCTAAATCGGTCCCTCCCAAGCGAACGTCTCCAGGGCGGTGCCGTCCCCGGAGGCAGGCGCGTCTCCGCGGAAGTCTCACTGGCCGCACGGTCGGACGCCGCGGCCTCTTGGTCTCTCTTCTTTACCCGGCCGCATTCCTTTGGGTAGTTGTGCCTCTGTGGAACTGTAAAGCAGGGCTTTTTTTTTTTTTTTACTAGTGGTCTGACAGAATTAGCCTGCAAAGACCGGGTGAGGAAGAAACTCTTTAACAGCTATATTTAGCTCCTTATGGTTTGATTGGTTCCCAGACGTTGCTGCATATCAGAAAATCAACTGAGGAGCTTTTCAAATCAGATACCAGGGCCACACCCCGCTGTGTGCATCTGGAAGTGAGGGGAGAGTCGCTTCAGCTGATTTTGTTGTGCGTCAGTTTGAGGAGCCACCGATCTAACATGTTAAATCCTGGAGGTCGCCGTTAGTGATCCAGCGTGAATGGGTCGTAAGTTCCCTATCGGTACTGGAAGCTTTACGAAAGGATTGTCTTTATGTGAAAAAGTACCCTGGAGATTTTTATGTAGTGCAGCATTTGTTTTAATATTAGGATTATGAAGTACTTTCCTCATCTGACATCTGACAGCGTTCCCAAGAAACTTAGTTGAGCTAATATGAGTCCTTAAGACTCCTCGACACATTTTTCATTTATTCGTTCAAAAATACATCCTAGTATGTGTCAGGTAGTGTTATAGAGATGCTAGGATTACAGCAGAGAGCAAGGGAGATCCTTGCCTTCGAGGAGTTTACAGTCTAATGGAGGAAGATTGATATGCCAGGGAGTTATAAATGCTCTGGAAAAAGAAAATAAAAGATTAGAGATGACTCAGGAAGAACCCTCTTGACAGATGACCTCTGGCTCTCTCGCAGAAGAGTGTTGCAGGCAGAGGAACAAACAGTAAGTACAAAAGATCTGAGGCAGACAGGGATACCTGACTTGTGAAAGGAACAGGTAGGAATCGGTGTGGCTGGAGTGTTTGAAAAAGTGAAAGTAATAGAACATGAGATAAGACAAGGGAGCCAGATCATATACAGAAGTGGTCTTCAATTTTTAACTTTTGTGCCCTTGAAAAGAACTTTTAAAAACTATGTTCTCCCCTCAAACATTGTGATTTTTGACTATAAAATTTTTCATCGTGTGTAAATAATTGCAGGGTGCAATTTCTGACATTTTGCAATACTGACCTTTTAAATTGTTACCGCTACTTTTTAAGTCTAGCCAATGGGAAAGTAGCTGCTAAGGTGGTTTAACAAACACCGTCTTCCATTTTTGAAGTACGTAATTAAAAAGTGTCGCATTTTGTTAAATATTAAACATGAAAGTGTTAACTGGGAATGCCTTTTAATGAAATGACTGGTACTTTTTTTTTTTCAGTTCACGTAGACACGGATGTATATAACATTGCTAGGAAGAGATAGGGTCCTGTATCAATTCCATTTTTCATTTTTGTAGCTGTAAACATTGCATTAAAAAACTATGTGTGTGCATATGATTAATTTTTATACATGTTTAAATCCTCTAAAACTGCCCGTACTTTTGTACCACTTGGAAAAATTTCCTCTGCTGGAGTCTGAATACACATACCCCAGTTTTAAAATGCAGAGGTGGAAAGTCTTGAATGAGTTTTGAACAAAGACTGAAAGTCATGAGGAGTCACTTTGGCTGCTTCCTGAAAAATCACTTGTAGGTGATCAGAGTGAAAGGAGGAAGACCTTCCTTCTGGTAGCATTTAGGCTGCAAATACAATATATTTAAGTCAGGAATACTGGCTGATTGGACCAAGGAAAAGCGGTATCTCTGCAGGTGGTGAAAAATATGAAGTATATATAATGAAGAGCAGATAAAGATTTTTTTCTCCAAATTCACTTCAAAAAAATAAGTTAATGGGCTCAACCAAAAGTATTGCTTTCCTGAATTTCTCTTAACTTTTGATGCCTATTAGTGGTTGCCTTTATTACAATCTAGTATAAAGATGTTTCAAAAACTAATTTTATAGAGGATATTGTGGCCTCCACCACCACCACCATGAAATTGTGCTATGTGCTCTGAGAAGTCAGTGCCTGGAATTAAACTGTCATGGAACATTAGGGGACATTGAAACATATCCAGGTACATCCTTAATTTTCAATGGGCGACCAAAAATCTTGCAGGAGAAATTGTGCTGTGAAATCAATAATTTGTGAGGCTGAGATAAGATTTGCACAAACCTGTCTGATGGGGAGATTGCATAGTGTAAGATGGAATTTGGAGCCAAATGCCTGGTTTGAAGCCTGGTTCCACCACTTACTAGCTGTGTGATATGAGGTAACTTAATTTGCCTCAGTTTCCTCATTTGTAAAAGAGTGTTTGTTACTAGTAGGACCTACCTAATGTTGGACAATTAATCATTCATAAAGTGCTAACAGTACCTGGTGCATGGTAAACATGAAATAATGTCAAAGCAGACCCAAAAGTCTCTGAAGGGGACAGAACTGGAAGGAGAAATAAAGGTACCTCAAAGAGAAGTCTCAAGAAGAGAAACCATGCTATGGACTGAACTGAGCAGCAAGATTCAAGTAGAGGGTGTGTCCACCCATTCCCCTGACCTAGGCTACATTTTACCCCTGGCCCTCTTCCCCAAGCATTGAGAAAAACACAGTTCTGAAATAAAGGAGAGAGCTATTAGTAGGTGCCTAGCAGCTCTGCTATGGCGAAAACTCCCCTGAAATTGCTGGTAACCAGAAGTGGAAGGAACATAGGCACATGTACGTTGGACTGAGCATGTCCTTGGACTTAGTGGGACATCCTACTTCAGACTGGGGACCTTCCTAACACGGCTATCAAATGAGTGAAATAAAAGTGGGTGGTGGTAAAGCAGGACAAGATTTTTGTCCAGAAGTGTACCCAGTACCACACTGTTAAAAAGGCAAGCAAGCGGGGGCGGAGCCAAGATGGCGGCATGAGTAGAGCAGTGGAAATCTCCTCCCAAAAACACATAGAGCTATGAAAATATAACAAAGAAAAATCTTCCTAAAATAGAGACCACAGGACACAGGACAACATCCAGACCACATCCACACCTGCAAGAACCCAGCGCCTTGTGAAGGGGGTAAGATACAAGCCCCAGCCCGGCGGGACCCGAGCGCCCCTCCCCCCGGCTCCCGGCGGGTGGAGAGAAACCGGAGCGGTTTTTTTTTTGGCGAGCGCTTTTTGGAAGCCTTAGAGGGACGGGCCCCCGTTGCTGGGGAGGCAGGGTGGCGGGACCGGTGAGGAGGTGCCTGGGAACGGCGCCGGAGGACAAAGAATATCCCGCGTTTCTCCCTGCGAGACCTGGGGGCGGGTGCCTGAGACCGGTGCCTGAGGACGGAGGAGGTCGCGCGTTTTTCCCCTTTTTTTTTTTTTTCTCTTTTGGGCGAGCGCTTTTTGGAAGCCTTGAAGGGACGGGGACCCCAGTGCTAGGGAGGCACGGTGGCGGGACTGGTGAGCGGGTGGCTGGGACCGGCGCCTGAGGACAAAGAATATCCCCCGTTTTTCCCTGCGGGACCGGTGGGCAGGTGCCTGAGACCGGCACTTGAGGACAGAGGAAATCGCACGTTTTTCCCCTTTTTTTTTTCTCTTTTCTGCGAGTGCTTTTTGGAAGCCTAAAAGGGACAGGGACCCCGGTGCTAGGGAGGCAGGGCGGCGGGACTGGTGAGCGGGTGCCTGGGACCGGCACCTGAGGACAAAGAATATCCCGCATTTTTCCCTGTGGGACCGGTGGGTGGGTGCCTGAGACCAGCACCTGAGGACGGAAGAAATCGCGCGTTTTTCCCCTTTTTTTTCTCTCTTTTTGCCGAGTGCTTTTTGGAAGCCTTGAAGGGACAGGGACCCCGGTGCTAGGGAGGCAGGGCGGCGGGACTGGTGAGCGGGTGCGTGGGACCAGTGCCTGAGGACAAAGAATATTGAGCGTTCCTTCCCTGCGGGACCGGTGGGTGGGTGCTTTTTGGAAGCCTTGAAAGGACAGGGACCCTGGTGCTAGGGAGACAGGGCAGCAGGACCAGTGAGCGGGTGCCTGGGACCGGCACCTGAGGACGAAAAAAAAAAAAAAAATCGCTTGTTTTTTCCTTTTTTTTCCTTTTTTTTTTTTTCTCTTTCTTTCTGTTCCCTCTCTCATTGTTGCTGTTGTTGTTTTGGTTTGGAGAGTGCTTTTTGGAAATCTTAAAGGGGCAGGACAGGTCACTTAGACCAGAAGCAGGGAATCTGGGGATCTCTGGGCACTCTAACCCCCTGGGCAGCAGGGAGCACAGAGGCCCCTTACAGAGATAAATAGTCTCCTGGCTGCTCCCCCTCCAACGGGGCTCCACCATTTTGGAGGAACAGCCCCAGCCAGGCCAAGCCCACAGCAACAGCGGAGACAAACCCCAAAGCAACTGGGCAGGAAGCAGAAGCCCTGTCTGCGCACAGCTGCCCAGCACAAGCCACTAGAGGTCGCTATTCTCCCAGGAAAAGGCTACAAACCAACAAGAAGGGAAGCTCTTCCAGCGGTCACTTGTACCAGCTCTGCAAACTATCTCTATCACCATGAAAAGGCAAAACTACAGGCAGACAAAGATCACAGAGACAACACCTGAGAAGGAGACAGACCTAACTAGTCCTCCTGAAAAAGAATTCAAAATAAAAATCATGAACATGCTGACAGAGATGCAGAAAAAAATGCAAGAGCAATGGGATGAGATGCAGAGAAAAATGCAAGAGCAGTGGGATGAGATGCAGAGAAAAATGCAAGAGCAGTGGGATGAAGTCCGGAAGGAGATCACAGATGTCAGGAAAGAGATCACAGAAGTGAAACAATCCCTGGAAGGATTTATAAGCAGAATGGATAAGATGCAAGAGGCCATTGAAGGAATAGAAGCCAGAGAACAGGAACGTATAGAAGCTGACAGAGAGAGAGATAAAAGGATCTCCAGGAATGAAACAACACTAAGAGAAATATGTGACCAATACAAAAGGAAAAACATTCGTATTATAGGGATACCAGAAGAGGAAGAAAGAGGAAAAGGGATAGAAAGTGTCTTTGAAGAAATAATTGCTGAAAACTTCCCCAAACTGGGGGAGGAAATAATCGAACAGACCATGGAATTATACAGAACCCCCAACAGAAAGGATCCAAGGAGGACAACACCAAGACACATAATAATTAAAATGGCAAGGATCAAGGACAAGGAAAGAGTTTTAAAGGCAGCTAGAGAGAAAAAGGTCACCTATAAAGGAAAACCAATCAGGCTAACATCAGACTTCTCAACAGAAACCCTACAGGCCAGAAGAGAATGGCATGATATACTTAATGCAATGAAACAGAAGGGCCTTGAACCAAGGATACTGTATCCAGCACGACTATCATTTAAATATGATGGTGGGATCAAACAATTCCCAGACAAGCAAAAGCTGAGGGAATTTGCTTCCCACAAACCACCTCTACAGGGCATCCTACAGGGACTGCTCTAGATGGGAGCATCCCTAAAAAGAGCACAGAACAAAACACACAACATATGAAGAATGGAGGAGGAGGAATAAGAAGGGAGAGAAGAAAAGACTCTCCAGACAGTGTATATAACAGCTCAATAAGCGAGCTAAGTTAGGCAGTAAGATACTAAAGAAGCTAACCTTGAACCTTTGGTAACCACGAATCTAAAGCCTGAAATGGCAATAAGTACATATCTTTCAATAGTCACCCTAAATGTAAATGGACTTAATGCACCAATCAAAAGACATAGAGTAATAGAATGGATAAAAAAGCAAGACCCATCTATATGCTGCTTACAAGAAACTCACCTTAAACCCAAAGATAAGCATAGACTAAAAGTCAAGGGATGGAAAAACATATTTCAGGCAAACAACAGTGAGAAGAAAGCAGGGGTTGCAGTACTAATATCAGACAAAATAGACTTCAAAACAAAGAAAGTAACAAGAGATAAAGAAGGCCACTACATAATGATAAAGGGCTTAGTCCAACAAGAGGATATAACCATTCTAAATATATATGCACCCAATACAGGAGCACCAGCATATGTGAAGCAAATACTAACAGAACTAAAGAGGGAAATAGACTGCAATGCATTCATTGTAGGAGACTTCAACACACCACTCACCCCAAAGGATAGATCCACCGGGCAGAAAATAAGTAAAGACACACAGGCACTGAACAACACACTAGAACAGATGGACCTAATAGACATCTATAGAACTTTACATCCAAAAGCAACAGGATATACATTCTTCTCAAGTGCACATGGAACATTCTCCAGAATAGACCACATACTAGCTCACAAAAAGAGCCTCAGTAAATTCCAAAATATTGAAATTCTACCAACCAATTTTTCAGACCACAAAGGTATGAAAGTAGAAATAAATTCTACAAAGAAAACAAAAAGGCTCACAAACACATGGAGGCTTAACAACATGCTACTAAATAATCAATGGATCAATGAACAAATCAAAATAGAGATCAAGGAATATATAGAAACAAATGACAACAACAACACTAAGCCCCAACTTCTGTGGGATGCAGCGAAAGCAGTCTTAAGAGGAAAGTATATACCAATCCAGGCACACTTGAAGAAGGAAGAACAATCCCAAATGAATAGTCTAACATCACAATTATTAAAACTGGAAAAAGAAGAACAAATGAGGCCTAAAGTCAGCAGAAGGAGGGACATAATAAAGATCAGAGAAGAAATAAACAAAATTGAGAAGAATAAAACAATAGCAAAAATCAACGAAACCAAGAGCTGGTTCTTTGAGAAAATAAACAAAATAGATAAGCCTCTAGCCCAACTTATTAAGAGAAAAAGAGAGTCAACACAAATCAACATAATCAGAAATGAGAATGGAAAAATCACGACAGACTCCACAGAAATACAAAGAATTATTAAAGACTACTATGAAAACCTATATGCCAACAAGCTGGAAAACCTAGAAGAAATGGACAACTTCCTAGAAAAATACAACCTCCCAAGACTGACCAAGGAAGAAACACAAAAGTTAAACAAACCAATTACAAGCAAAGAAATTGAAACAGTAATCAAAAAACTACCCAAGAACAAAACCCCGGGGCCGGACGGATTTACCTCGGAATTTTATCAGACACACAGAGAAGACATAATACCCATTCTCCTTAAAGTGTTCCACAAAATAGAAGAAGAGGGAATACTCCCAAACTCATTCTATGAAGCCAACATCACCCTAATACCAAAACCAGGAAAAGACCCCACCAAAAAAGAAAATTACAGACCAATATCCCTGATGAATGTAGATGCAAAAATACTCAATAAAATATTAGCAAACAGAATTCAACAGTATATCAAAAGGATCATACACCATGACCAAGTGGGGTTCATCCCAGGGATGCAAGGATGGTACAACATTCGAAAATCCATCAACATCATCCACCACATCAACAAAAAGAAAGACAAAAACCACATGATCATCTCCATAGATGCTGAAAAAGCATTTGACAAAATTCAACATCCATTCATGATAAAAACTCTCAGCAAAATGGGAATAGAGGGCAAGTACCTCAACATAATAAAGGCCATCTATGATAAACCCACAGCCAGCATTATACTGAACAGCGAGAAGCTGAAAGCATTTCCACTGAGATCGGGAACCAGACAGGGATGCCCACTCTCCCCACTGTTATTTAACATAGTACTGGAGGTCCTAGCCACGGCAATCAGACAAAACAAAGAAATACAAGGAATCCAGATTGGTAAAGAAGAAGTTAAACTGTCACTATTTGCAGATGATATGATACTGTACATAAAAAACCCTAAAGACTCCACTCCAAAACTACTAGAACTGATATCGGAATACAGCAAAGTTGCAGGATACAAAATCAACACACAGAAATCTGTAGCTTTCCTATACACTAACAACGAATCAATAGAAAGAGAAATCAGGAAAACAATTCCATTCACCATTGCATCAAAAAGAATAAAATACCTAGGAATAAACCTAACCAAGGAAGTGAAAGACTTATACTCTGAAAACTACAAGTCACTCTTAAGAGAAATTAAAGGGGACACTAATAAATGGAAACTCATCCCATGCTCATGGCTAGGAAGAATTAATATCGTCAAAATGGCCATCCTGCCCAAAGCAATATACAAATTTGATGCAATCCCTCTCAAATTACCAGCAACATTCTTCAATGAATTGGAACAAATAATTCAAAAATTCATATGGAAACACCAAAGACCCCGAATAGCCAAAGCAATCCTGAAAAAGAAGAATAAAGTAGGGGGGATCTCACTCCCCAACTTCAAGCTCTACTACAAAGCCATAGTAATCAAGACAATTTGGTACTGGCACAAGAACAGAGCCACAGACCAGTGGAACAGATTAGAGACCCCAGAAATTAACCCAAACATATATGGTCAATTAATATTTGATAAAGGAGCCATGGACATACAATGGCAAAATGACAGTCTCTTCAACAGATGGTGCTGGCAAAACTGGACAGCTACATGTAGGAGAATGAAACTGGACCATTGTCTAACCCCATATACAAAGGTAAACTCAAAATGGATCAAAGACCTGAATGTAAGTCACGAAACCATTAAACTCTTGGAAAAAAACATAGGCAAAAACCTCTTAGACATAAACATGAGTGATCTCTTCTTGAACATATCTCCCCGGGCAAGGAAAACAACAGCAAAAATGAGCAAGTGGGACTACATTAAGCTGAAAAGCTTCTGTACAGCGAAAGACACCATCAATAGAACAAAAAGGAACCCTACAGTATGGGAGAATATATTTGAAAATGACAGATCTGATAAAGGCTTGACATCCAGAATATATAAAGAGCTCACACGCCTCAACAAACAAAAAACAAATAACCCAATTAAAAAATGGGCAGAGGAACTGAACAGACAGTTCTCCAAAAAAGAAATACAGATGGCCAACAGACACATGAAAAGATGCTCCACATCGCTAATTATCAGAGAAATGCAAATTAAAACTACAATGAGGTATCACCTCACACCAGTAAGGATAGCTGCCATCCAAAAGACAAACAACAACAAATGTTGGCGAGGCTGTGGAGAAAGGGGAACCCTCCTACACTGCTGGTGGGAATGTAAATTAGTTCAACCATTGTCGAAAGCAGTATGGAGGTGCATCAAAATGCTCAAAACAGACCTACCATTTGACCCAGGAATTCCACTCCTAGGAATTTACCCTAAGAACGCAGCAATCAAGTTTGAGAAAGACAGATGCACTCCTATGTTTATCGCAGCACTATTTACAATAGCCAAGAATTGGAAGCAACCTAAATGTCCATCTGTAGATGAATGGATAAAGAAGATGTGGTACATATACACAATGGAATACTACTCAGCCATAAGAAGTGGAAAAATCCAACCATTTGCAGCAACATGGATGGAGCTGGAGAGTATAATGCTCAGTGAAATAAGCCAAGCGGAGAAAGAGAAATACCAAATGATTTCACTCATCTGAGGAGTATAGGAACAAAGGAAAAACTGAAGGAACAAAACAGCAGCAGAATTACAGAACCCAAAAATGGACTAACAGGTACCAAAGGGAAAGGAACTGGGGAGGATGGGTGGGCAGGGAGGGATAAGGGGGGGGAAGAAGAAGGGGGTATTAAGATTAGCATGCATGGGGGGGAGGGAGAAAGGGGAGGGTGGGCTGCACAACACAGAGAGGACAAGTAGTGACTCTACCACATTTTGCTAAGCTGATGGACAGTAACCGTAATGGGGTTGTTAGGGGGGACCTGATATAGGGGAGAGCATAGTAAACATAGTATTCTTCATGTAAGGGTAGATTAAAAATTTAAAAAAAAAAAAAAAAAAGAAAGAAAGAAAGAAAAGGGGATTACTCGTTAACAGGATAAAACTATTGGTAAATCAAAGATCAACGCATGCTTTAAATATCCTTAATGTTGATCACTTAAAGGGTGTCAGATGATCAGCTATGGAGGTACTCTTTTCTGATAATATTCCTTTCTCTTAATTAAAAAAAAAAAAAAAAAAAAGCAGTTACTGTGTGCTGACCTCCAATGAGTTCTGCACAGTGGTATAGAGGGCATGTCAAAGTGTGGGCAAAGGGTCTGTTTGTTTCTACGCAGAAGATCAAGGCCTAGCTTGGATACCCAGAAAATGAAATAAGATACGATATGAGGAGGAGCTTCCGGCATCAGCACTCTCTGGAGGACTCCTGCCGGGGGATGATCATCAAAAAGCCTCCCCAGGGATCCGGACGATGCTGCGGTTGTGGCTGCATCCAGCCCACCGTCTCCTGGACTTGCCATAAGAAGGAGGAGGGAGATGTCTAGGCTGGCATGTGCATACAGTGAGACAACGAATTTGACTGGATCTGTACTGTTGGAACTCAACCAGGAGTTGGGAGGGGTGCAAGTTGTAGCACCCCAAAATCTCATGACTATAGACTATCTATGGTTAAAAGAACATATGGGATGTGAACAGATCCCAGAAATGGGCTGCTTTAATTTGTCTGATGGTTCAAGTACAGTTGGAAAATATCCATCATATTATAGATAAATTTTCACAAATGCCTAGGGTGCCTAAATGGTTTTCTTGGCTTCACTGGAGATGGCTGGTAATTATAGATTTGCTTTGTTTATGTCACCGTATTCCTATTATGTTAATATGTGTGTGCAAATTAGTTAGTAGTTTAAAACCTATACATACTTAAGGTACTATACAAGAAGATATGTCAAAGAAATAATCAATCCTCCCAAGTTTCCTTCATATGCTACATCTATAGCTTTTCTTCTTCCTTCCTAATTACAAACCTTAAATAGAATTCATGCCTCATATCGAATTTACCGAGTATCATAATTCCTCCAGGTGGTAAAGATACCTCTAGACAAGTGCTGGGCATAGAAGCCAGAGGGCATAAATCTGCAAAGAAGTAAAAAGCTAACCTTTGCAAACAATATGGCTTCTCTCTCACTTACCAACTTTACATTTCCCTGTATGGCCCCGGAAGATGACTGGTTAGCCAGAGACGGGTAAGATTCCTCAAGGGAGGAACAACCTAAGACAGGCACAGTCGCAGGGGGGCCATCAGGTGAGAATTTGGGGATCAACAGAGGTGAGGCTCAGAACCTCACCCCCCCTGCTTTGAGAGAAATCTTCTGCATCCGTGGATGTCTTGCTGCCCTTGTCTAGCCTGGATTAATACTTAGTCCATAGGCACACACCTGATCATCTGATCATCTACATTTGCCTTCTTACAGCACTAAACTATGTTTTCTACCTTTATCTTGCATCTACCTACCACTTCAGCATTTTATTAAAAATAAAAATAATAATAATAATAGGAGAAATGTGGGATCAACATATAAATCAAGTACAAAAATCAAATGAATATTCATATTTGACCTGATGGTTTATAGGTCATATTGCATGATCAAAACCGAAAGTTTCTGTGATGAATGCCCTTGTACTGTTCACCATGTAAGAATTTATTCACTCTGTAAGAATTCGTTCACCATGTAAGAACTTGTTCGTTATGCTTCAGAAGATTGGAGACTGACGAGAATTAGGCTTGAGATGGATTAATGATTGTACATTGAGCATTGACCCCCCTATACTGAATTTTATTGTTGTTAACAACCATTTGATCAATAAATATGAGAGATGCCCTCTCAAAAAAAAAATAAATAAATAAACCCATATAGATCAAAAAAAAAAAAAAAAAAAAAAAAGGCAAGCAAGCACAAGAAGCCACCATGGTCTGTTTGGGTGGAAGGTGAAAGGCAGATCAGGCCCCAGGATTCTCTTACACAGACCAAGAAAAATGCCATCACCTAGGGAGAGATGTATTTGGAGAATCCCAACAAGTAATGCCTAGAACAAAAATGATTGTCACTTGCTAATAATAAGAAGGTAGAAAAAGGAGACTTGTCAGCTTGTCTCAAAAAAGCTACTAATGCTGATGGACAGTGACTGTAATGGAGTATGTGGTGGGGACTTGATGATGGGGGGAGTCTAAAAACCATAATGTCACTCATGTAACTGTAGATTAATGATACCAAAAAAAGAAAGCTACTAATGAGTGATAGTTGGCCACTGCCTTATTTCTAAAAAAAACAAGTATCTCAACTTTTTTTTGTAATACTTTTTTTTAATTGACTCAACTTCTGTTGTGTGAACATACTTAAATTTATCTCATATACTAGAATTCAGCTCATTAATGACTATAGAATATTTTTGTCTGACAGTCTTGATTTAAATAAGATTGGCTTGTTTTTAAATTAATATCACCTCTTGAATTTGGGTAGTAATTCCAGTTTGTAAAGTGCTGTTTCCCCTTCCTAAAGATAGGACTGGACTTGATTAATTATGTTCAGCTTTTCACAAAGACGGTGAATGCTATCTCAAAACCTGTAGGACTTTGATTTTATGTTTAGATTGATATAACTGGTTATAGGAATATATTTAAAAACTAAGGGAATACCGTCACTGTCTTATATAACTGAAGAAGACTCACCCATGTCTCAATTTGTGTTCATTAGGCTGTCAAGGGACTGAGAATAAGGTACCAATGTCCAGTTTATCTTTTTGGTCTTACCTATGCCAGTTAAAATTTCCTGTATCTAAATATTGCCATTTACTTAAGGAATGGCATTTTAGTGTTGTAAATATCAAAGAATATTTAGCACTTCTTACACTTTATAGACAATCTATAATGTCATATGCTTTTAAAAGCATGGCAAGATATAATAGCAAGTCAAACTTTGCTTTTGAATCCTTTAATATTAAGACTAAGTCATAATTCAAGATTATCTTTAAACTATTCAAAAACACATAAATCTGTAGAAATCTGTATATGTATGATCAGTAATGGTGGTTTTGCCACACTCAGAAGGATTAAAGTAGAGGAAATACACCTTAAGCACAAATTTGTAAACTGTGTGATGAGAAGTCTTAAGATAATTAAAAACAAAATCATAGAAAAAATAATAATAAAGCTCACTTCTCAGCATTCCATGATGTTGTGCAAAGTGCACTTTCACTTCCAGATGCTGTGTTTTTAAAAAGTTTGAGAGCCATGAGTACCACTAAAAGAGGGACAGATGGCTTAGTTGAGTCTAATTACTAACTCTTGTCTGTTCTGTATTTCTTAAAGCCTTCCAGGGGCACATTGGTAATCCCAGTAATAAAAACAAAATTTGAACATCAGTTTACAATTTACAAAGTGCTTTCACACACATTATTTCTCATTCTTGCAACCAGTAAGATACATCCCATATTAATACTTAGACTTTATTATGTGAGTATAGTATAATGTGTTAGCTGCCTATTATTACACAGTAAGATTTTCAATTTTTTGCTATTATAAATACTATAATAAACATTTTTTGCACATCTCTTCTGAATATTGCTAAAAATAGAATTGCTGATTCAATGAGTATACCCATTGTAAAAGTTTTTAATATAAAATTTGAAGGGTTCCTATTAGGTTATTAGGTAACTGGATGGTTTTTGATACATTTAGTTACTATATATAAAGGTGAAATTAACATGCAAACTTTTCCTCAAGTCTCTGTCTATAAAGATCTCAATTTCCTCACCTTTAACTCATTTCTCAATCTAGTCTGGCTTCCACTCTCATGGCTAACAAAACAGCTCTTGCTAAGGTCATCAATGACCTCCATATTTTTAAATCCAGTAGACATGTTAGCCCTAATCTTACTTGTCTTTTCGGTGGGGATTAACACTGTGGGCCATTCCCCTTCCAGAATCACTTACTTCCTTGGCTTTCATGACATTGCACTCTCCAAGCTTCCTCTGACATTTTAGGTATCTCTTAGCTATCTCTTCTTTACAGACTGTGTCAGGGGTCCCCAAGACCAGACTAGAAGAATTCACAGGAGTCAGAAAAGCTGTTATGGTTATAGTTTATTAAAGTGAAATGATAATTAAAGTCACCAAAGGGAGTTACATGGACTTAAAAAAAAAAACAGGGAAAAAGTTCCAGGTGTCCCCTCCCAGTGGAGTTGCACAGGCATTAATTCTTCCAGAAATGATGTCTGATAACACATGTTGCCAAACAGGGAAGTTCATCCAAGCCTTGGTGTACAGAGTTTTTATTGGGGGGTCTGTCAGATAGGCATGGAGGACCCACGTAAATGACCTGCTACAGCAACACCCAAGGCCTCAGACATCGAAAACACTCTTACTAGGTAGAATATTTCAAGGGTTCAGAGGTTATCTTCCAGGAGTCAGTCAAGAACCAGCTCTAAAGACAGGCCTTTTTCTGTAATGTGCAGCATTTGAGCAATCCAGGCCTCCTAAATTAGCCCTTTCCAACACTCCTCAGACTTATTTCATATTGGATTCTCTCAAATACCAATTCTAGATCCCTTCTTCTCTAAATCGTTTTTCTTTCCCTAGGTAAACTCATCCATACTATCCTTTGCCATCCGCACAACAACTCCCAAGTATATAACTTTAGCCCAGGTCTATGTGGATGAAGCCCAGACCCATCTTGCTGACTTCCTATTATCTCCACATGAATGTTTCAAAGGCACCTTGAATTCTGCATGTCCAAGACTCAATAATCTCCAGCCTTCATCTTCTTCCACAGTCCCTATCTCAATCAATGGTGTTACCACTCAATTGCACTAGAAACAAAGATGTTTAGAAGATAAATTAACTGATTTTACTAACAGACTGGATATAGGAGGGGGTCACCCTTGAAACCTACAGTTTTTACCTCTCATATCCAACCTATTACCCAGTCCTCAATCTTACTTTCTAAGTATTTCTTCAAGTCCCTCCATTTGTCTCCATTTCCAGTCATCACCCTAAATCACCTTAGCACCCTGAAAATACCACCACCCTCATATTCACAAGCAGTATGACTACCCTGCAATCCACCGTCTTTAAGTATAAGTAATCTTTTCAGATCCCTGCTCTGCCAGCCCTTATCTCCATGACATTCCCTTGCTTATAAAATGAAAAACAAAATCTTTAAGGGCCCATAAAATCTTGTTTCATCTAGCCTGGAATACCTCTCTAGTCATATAATATCCTTCTTTCCTCTTGTTTTCTATGTCCTAGCTACATTGGCTACACTGGGCTTTCAGTTTCTTCACTGTACCATGTTCCCTCTTGCCTCAGGACCTTTACACATTCTGTCCTCAGCTGGAATGATTATTTCTTCTGCCATGAGCACTACCCACTTTGCAGAGTTAATGCCTACTCAAACTTGAGGGTCTCAGTTTAGCAGTACTTCCTCAGATTGCTCCTGTCTAGATCAGTTTGGTCAGATATTCTCATAGATCTCTGTTTCTTTCCTTCAGAGCTACTTATGAAAAGAAGTATACTATAATAGTTGAAAGCAGGGATCAGACTATCTGAGTTGAATCACAGCTCTATCACTTATTAGCTATGTGACCTTGAACAAGTTACTAAACCTCTCTCTGTCTTTCATTATCCGTGAGTGTAATGGTGGTAGGCATAATAAAACTGTATACATATTATACTGCATAGAATACATTTTATGATTAGGTTAATACATAGAGTTTGGAAAAGGGACCAGCAAATATAAGTATGTAATATTATTTCCCATTAAAGTCTCAATTTGTAATAATGCATTCATTAGTGTAATTATCTGATATTTGTCTCTCTCATTAAGATCCATGAAAGCATGGATTATATCTGTTTCTACCTACTATTTTATTCATAGTGCCTAGCATATAGGTACTCATAAATATTTGATACATTAATAAGTGATTCTTAGAAGTGGAATTAATTGGATCAAGAAATTTGCACACATCAAATATTTTCTGATATTCATCCTCCTAATGCTCAGAGGAGGATTTATTTTGCTTATAAAAAGGGAGAGACTTAACCATGTTTCTACTTAAAGGAAAGAACTAATGATAATCAAAAGTTTGAAAACAAAGGAAAGAAAGGCTACTTTTTAGCAAAGCAGACTCCCTGACAACATGAAAGAAAATAGGATGTAGAACACACATGAGCAGATTAACTAAACTAGGATAAGAGAAAGAATATCACTGCCTCAAAATTATGGGAAAAGAGAGTATCGTGGCAATGTAGATAACTTTGTGGCTGAGGGGACAGGGAAAAAAAAGAGTAAGAAAAGCCTGCATAGTTCAACCATTGTGGAAAGCAATATGGAGGCTCCTCAAAAACTAAAAATAGAAATACCATTTGACCCAGGAATCCCACTCCTTGGAATTTACCCAAAGAATAAAACTTCTCAGATTCAAAAAGACATATGTACCCCTATGTTTATCACAACACTTTTACAATAGCCAAGATATGGAAGCAACCTAAGTGTCCATCAGTAGATGAATGGATAAAGAAGATGTGGTACATATACACAATGGAATACTATTCAGCCATAAGAAAGAAACAAATCCTGCCATTTGCAACAACATGGATGTAGTAGAGAACATTATGATCATAAGCCAGGCAGAGAAAGACAAGTGCCAAATGATTTCCCTCATTTGTGGAGTATAACAATGAAGCAAAACTGCAGGAACAAAATGGCAGCAGATTCAGAGACTCCAAGAATGAACTAGTGGTTACCAAAGGGGAGGGGTGTGGGAGGGCAGGTGGTGAGGGAGGGAGAAGGGGACTGAGGGGTATTATGTTTAGTGCACATGGCATGGGGGATCACGGGGAGAACAGTGTATCACAGAGAAGGCTCATAGTGAATCTGTGGCATCTTGCTGCACTAATGGACAGTGACTGCATTGGGGTATGGGTGGGGACTTGATAATATTGGTAAATGTAATAACCACATTGTTTTTTCATGTGAAACCTTCATAAGAGTATATATCAATCGTAACTTAATAAAAGATTTTTAAAAAAAGAAAAGCCTGCATATCCTCCAAGAAAAAAGCAAGGCTTTATGTTGGGAGAAGGGGCATTAGGAACGTTAGGTGGGTATTTAGAATTCTTTGGGCTGCAAGTACCAAAAGGTGTGCTACTGAGAAGGCAATCAGTATTGTCTGTCACAACTGATAAATATTACAACTAGCCATGGAGCTCTTCTTTCTCTTTCCTTTTCCCTTCCCTAACAATTCAGCCCACAAGCCATTAAGTAGTATCAACAATGTTGGTATCCATGCCTGAGATGGAAAGCAGCTGTGATCTGGAGCAGAGACTCAGAGACTGAGCAGGGTGTCCTCAGGGGATGAGGCATTAGCCTCATGCAGGGTGCCAAAGTCTGTGCAGAGTAAGGAGAAAGGCTTCGGCATAGGAGGAAGGGCCATCAAGGAATTTGGGGACAAGCAGAGTGAAGAGGGTGGCTACACAGCCGGTTGTCACCCAGCATAAGCAGTAAAAGCCAGAGCAGGGTGAGGAGGGCATTCACATGGGACAGGGAGGGGGCTCCCAGCATGGGGTGTGAGAGCCAGCACAGGATGAAGAGGGTGGCCAGGCACAGGGGCATGGCGCGGCCCTCGTATCAGAGCCCAAGGTGGATAAGGAAGGCATCTGTGTAGGAAGAAGGCCAAGGTAAGGAAGACATCCAGTGGGGGAACAGCCTTTTATGGCCAGAGGTTAGCTCAGCATGGGGTAGCCCAAGAGGGTTAAGGAGATCATCAGTGCAGGAATAGGACCCATCATAATATGTCAGAGTTCCAGTGGCATGACATATTATGTCACTTGCAAGTATAGAAAGAGAAAACTAGGATGAACTCAGCAGTACTATGTAGGAATTGTATCTGTTTGTCCTCATGAGTGTCACTATGTAGTCATAGAAATAAACATAGACACAAGTTTGTGTTTGTATATGTATATATATGCAAAGGAGGCAAAAACTTTACTTCTACCTTCTTAAGGTCTCTGGTTGAGCTTGAGAATTAAATTGATGTAAAACAGATTAATGGGATAAAAACATACAGAGTTATTTAATACAAATTTTACATGACATGGGAACCCTCATAATTAAATGAAAACCCAAAGAAATGACAAAAACTAAGAGCTTATATATGTTGAACAAAGAGAAGCAATTGGGGAAAATATAAATATATGAAGAGACTAAAAGAAGATAGTTATTTTAACAAGGTTTGTTTACATAGAATTCTTTTAGCCTCAACTCCCCATCTCTGGTGACAAGATTGTTTCTGTCCTCCTGATATAGGGAGGGCATCTTTCACTTGGGAGTTTCATTCCCTGCTTTCAGGAAGAAAAGGAGAGGTCAAAGTGCCCTTCGCACCTGCTGTTTTTTAAGTACCTTTTGCTTAAAATAATCCTTATGCTAAAGTGGAATATTTAGGAGTGGCACATTCTGCCACCCTTCATATGTAAGTGTGTATGTATTTGTGTGTTATATAAATACATATATTCTCTAGGCCTGACCACTGAGAAGCTTGGGAACAATGCCCCAATGGCAACAAACACACCTAGCACCCAGACCTTGGCTTTTATATACACCTTCTCTTAAAAAAAAACTAGGGCCTTTTGGTGGAATGGCTGATCCCAAGGCTAAGGCAGGGAAAATGTAATATAAGCCTGGAATATCTTATTGTTGCAGTAAGGAAATCCCATAGATTGATGGCAACATGTTAAAAGGTTAAAGAAGCCAGCTGGAATGGGTTCCCAGGAGCCAAATCTGGTCTACAAAACAGTGTTTCCAAAAAAAAAAAAAAAATAGCATCTCCAGTCTTCAAAAGTTTCAAGGTCATTTGGAAACTATGTAAGGAGATGGCAAAGCTGTAGATGGAAGAAGCCTGGGCTCTTCAATCACAACCTCCTAATTGGGGACACTGGTTTTGTAATTTATGGGAGAACTAATTAAATTTTTGCTTGAGTCACTGTTCATTTGGGAGGACAACAATGATGACGACAACCAAAGAATTAAGGTCATAAATATCCAGGAGACGGAGGAACTATTCCAGATTGGAGGAAATCAAAAAGACCTAACAAAATGCGAATCAAAATCACAACAAGATACCACTTCACACCTATTAGAATGACTAATATTTTTTTAAAAAGCAGTAAATAGGAAGTATTGGTGATTATATAGTGAAATTGAAACCGTCATTTGTGCATTGCTGGTGGGGTGCAGCCATTCTGGAAAATAGTTTCAGTAGATCCTCAAAAAATTAAACTTGGAATTACCATGGAATTCAGCAATACCACTTCTGGGTATATACCCAAAAGAATTGAAGGCAGGAACTCAAACACATATTTGTACACCAGTGTTCACAGCAGCATTATTCACAATAGCACAAGGAGGAAACAACTCAAGTGTTCATGGTGGATGAATGGATAAACAAAGTGTGGTGTACACACACAAAGGCATATTATTCAGCCTTGAGAAGAAAGGAAATTTGGACACTTGAAACAACATGGGTGAACCTTGAAGACATTATGCTAAGTGAAATAGGCCAGTCATAAAAGAAGAAATTTTGTATGATTCTACTTATATGAAATAACTAGAGTGGTCAAATTCATAGACACAGAAAGAATGGTGGTTGCCAGGAGGTGGGGAAGGAGAAAATGGGGCATTATTGCTTAATGAATGTGAGAGATACTCTCACTGGTCCAAACTCAGTAAGTGGACATGGAACAGAGAACAGAGGAGTAAGGCTTTAATGATGGTCTTGCAAGACCAGGTGTCTGGTGAGCAGGCCCACAGGGTGGCCAAAACAAGCAATCTATTCCCTAGCATGCAAGTCCCTCCCCTAGTTCCTCACTGGCTGAGGACTACAGGGTTTACATTATTTCCCGAAGGTCGCCTAAGCAAGTTATATCCGTATTAGGCTTTCTTTACATTTGTCTTCATTTTATTGTCTGGTTCAAACTTCCCCCAACCCGAAATACACACGGCCCATTCCTTCTCAATTTCCTTCCCTCTCCCAGCCTGAGCGACTTCCTGGCATGTACTTCACCACTTGGGTTTTTAGTCACTACCTCATTGTTTAAACACTTAAATCCCCCGGAGGGAATAAGTCACATTTAGGTTTTATGTTTTTTTTAACAATGAATAAGGAGTTTCATTTTGGAAAGATGGAAAAGTTCTGGAGACCTACAATGGTAATGATTACCCAACAATGTCAGTGTATTAATGCCAATGAACTGTACATTTAAAAATGGTTGAAATGGTAAATTTGTTTTGATAAAAGGACATTTGTGGAACAATTGGTTAAACTTGAATGGGGTCTGACATAGTAATAATCTATGAATGTTAATTTCCTGACTTTGATGATTGAGCTGTGGTTATTTAGGAGAATATCCTTGTCTGTAGGAAATACATAAAAATGTTTGGGAATAATGGGCATCATATCAACTGTTTGCTCTCAAATAATCCAGAAAAGAAACATTTTGTGCTGTACTTATAATTCTTAGTATGCTTTAGATTACAGCTGATCTTAAACAATGTGGAGGTTAAGGGTGCTAATCCCCCATGTAGTTAAAAATCTGAGTATAAACTTTTGACTCCCTTAATAGCCCACTGTTGACCAAAAGCCTTACTGATAACATAAACAGTTAATTAACATGTATTTTGTATGTTGTATGTATCACATACTGTATTCTTACCATTAAGTAAGCTAGAGAAAAGAAAATGTTTCAATTGCTTCAAATCTCCAAAACTTTTTCCAATATATTTATTTATTGAAAAAATCCATATATAAGTGGACCTGTGCTTTTTAAATCCATTTTGTTCAAGGGTCAATTGTATTTCCAAATATTTTTTAAAGATAAAATAGAAAATGGAAATTAGCAGTTATCTGTTGAATAGGTTAAGCATTGGTGTTAGCACCAGGATTTGAGCACAGATCTCCTGGATTACATTCTGAAGCACTTTTCCATAGTCACAGCTGTTAGTCAATTCAATGTTAATATAATAAACACTCTGTTGGTAGTTATGTATTTGGATATATGGGGTTTTATTTGTTAAAGCTTGGCTTTTTTTAACTACCTAGCACATTATTGTGTTACAAGTCACCATCCTCCAGACAATGTATCCCTAGGAAAGATAGCATAAAGTTATTATAAGAAAAAGACAATGGAAATAGGAAAGCAAGACTGATGGACAATAAATTATGTCTATATTCTGAGATTAACTATAAATGATTTTTTTTTCATAATTTGTATTACATTTGTCATGGAAATATGTGGATTTACTAGAGGATGTGCTTTTAACTTCATTTAGTTGTAAATATACTATGTCAAACAGGAATTGCTGCCTATTTTAAATTACTTTTATATTTTATTTGACCTTTAAAAGGCTGCTTTTTATTATGTAAATACACAAATTAATCAATGAAAGGAGTGGTTAGAAAACTAGTTTGGGATTGGAATAGAACTGCTAAATAGATTTATGGTTAACTGATTGAAGAACTGGCCTTGGAGGGTAGGACAGACTGCCCTAGGGCTTGTCTCCATTTAAGGGACAGAGAGAAGATGTCAAAGATCAGAAAGGATCAAAACATTAAAGTACCAAAAGAAAGTCTGAAATAACTTTTCGAAATCTTGGATGAGGAATGTCTTTTGGAACTTGATGAAAAATTAAGAAACTAAAGTTGAGTCTGTGCGTTCGCTACATAAAAAATTTAAAAGACATAACACTTATCCCTAAAAAGAAAAAAAAAGATAAGGCTAAAAAGCAATCCACAAATGGAAAAACATATGTACAACATACATGATAAAGGGTGAGGATTGTATCTCTTAACAGTATCTTTTATTTAAAACATTTTTATCCCTGAAGTGGATCTTCTTTTTTCTGTGAAGAGTCAAATGAATGGCTATTTTAGTTATACAAATATAATTGGAGAAGATAACCTACAAGACAGTTCTAACAAAACTCTGTTGTGGGGAGGTGTTTCGTAAGTAGCAAAAATTGCCTCACCCTTAGTTTTGCCTAGTTAGTGGTTGGGGAGGAGGTAGATGAGTTTGCCTTAAGAGCCTAGTACCTTTTAGAAAGAGGGGACCTAGACCCCAGTTTCTGCTCACCAAGATCTTAAGGATACTTCAAGTGGATATGCAAAGGCCCAAAGACAAAGGAGGACTGAGTAGATATTTTAATTTTCTCTGTATTTGGCATTGAGACTCTGTTGCCCTTTGACCTGAGTAAGCCCCACCCTCCAGGATTCCTGAGCAATCCATGTAGAGGAAGGGAAACCACAATCGGAACAATCGGAATTTTTTCTAATAAGGCATGTAGGAGGCCTCAACTACAATAGAAAAAATTAGCAGGTATAACTGACCACAATTGTACTTTTGAGTTTGTGGAGCATATCATACTAGTTACACTAGTGTAGAAAGAACTCTTCTAAAAATCAAGAAGAAAAAAGCATTCAATAAAAAATAGACAAAAAGCATGACTAATCATAGAAGAATAAAAATAAATGGCAATTAAATGTATGAAAAATGTTTCAGGTGCATATAGTAATCAAAAAACATACCAATAAAATGTGGTATCATTTGTTATAGATCACATGATCCAAGAAAATATGATAGTGTTGTAAAGATGTAAGAAAAAATGTATTTATATATACTGTGAGATGTGACAATTTGTCATGTATAAAAAATTAACGTATATTTGTTTAAGAAAATAAATAGAAGTAGGATTTCTAAGAAAATAATTGGGCAAGTGCACATTTGTTGCAGCATTGTTAAATAATATATATGATTCATGAGTACAATGGATTGTGCCTTGAAGCATAGTTCAGTAAAAGAGATTCATGCAATGCCTTCCAAATTTATGAGAGTCCTAAGATTGCCCTTCTGTTTTAATGTCTGTATTATTACAAGCTCATTCACTGCCCTCTGCCACCAACTCTCACCCCCAACTATGCCTAAATTGCAGGAAATTTTGTCAGCTGTTCTTAATAAGGGTAGAAGGTAGTATCAAAGTTGAGAAAGAAGGAAAAGGGAGGAATTGGGATTTTCCAGTCTACAGAAATTTTAACATTTTTTATGGCTACACCTAATGCACTGAACTAAGAATGCCTCCTGGGAAATACTGGTGGGTTAAAGGCAAAGAAGGGACGCAAACTCCATAGTCCAAGTAGGTTGATAGCCAAACTTGAGAAGGAACCCCCTGTTCTGGCCAGCAGAACAAAGATGACTCTTACAGGTGAAGAGGCTTTTTATTGCCAGGTTTTTTGGTGTGCTTTTTGAGGGGAGGAGTCAGGGAAAAGGTGGGCTTGGGGCTTGCTGACATGTGCTCTGGAGAATGCTTATAGCCTCAGTAAGATGAAACCTAACGGCAGGTGGGTGTCTCGCCAAGGGGTTTCAGCCCCAGGCAAGTTCACTATGGATTCAATGTGACCATAGAAAATGACAGCAAAACATTCTCGGGGTGAAAGGGTTATACCCAACTTTATTTCCAGGTGGGCGGTCAGTCACTAAAATCCCATTCACTCAGAGCAAGTCTGCATGCAGGAAGCCGGTCTCTACCTCTGGGCCCCTCTGTTCCCACAGCTGTCCTCTGGGCCTCTCTGCATGGCCGTCCCACACAGCGATCCTCTGGGCCTCTGTCCTTGGCGCTGCCACCACTCCAGCCTCTGCTCTGCTCTCCTGCAGCCTTGCAGCCCTGCCACTGTGCACTGGGCAGAGCTCTTTATATAGAGTCAACAGCCATGTATTGCCCACAGGTGTGCAGTGAGCTAGTCACCCATGGCCAGGTGAGAATCCTGGCCACAGGAACTCTCATTTTATCCACAGTAGGCTTATTCAAAAAGGTGGTCCTCCTGTCAGGGCTCTATCAAGTGGGCATCAAATGAAATACAAATATGATATGCTCATTTCCAGAAAGCAAACTCTTTACTGTCCTTCCAGGTCATTATTAATAGCTCCACCTGGACCAATTCATTTGCCCTTGCTCTTTAGAGATGAAGGAAACCATATAATTTATCATTTAAACCAAAACACTTGAGAATGAAAGTGGATGCTACTAATAATTATGCTGTGATTGTCCTGGGGAAAACAGGACATACAGTCATCCTGTCTATATACCATATTATTTTGTGATGCTTGAGAGGAAAAGCAGGTCTAATTGACTTCTATATTAATAGCTGTAAATTGAAGTAAATTGAACCACAAATCAGATGTATAGCTACCTAGCTAGAGAGCTAGATAATGATTTGTGTAAGATATAGGGACACATGGCACAACAATTTTAACAGGTATCCATTTTATAGTATAATATAGTCCACTAAATGTTCTTACCTGTTTCTGTTTCCCCAGATGAGCTGATTTTCTTATAACTATTTTTAAAACTTTGAATAATGCTGTAGCTAGCTCTTTAGATTCTTGTCCATTTGTTGGTGGGGGGCGTGGTGTATTTTCCTCGGTCCTTGTCCCCACTGCAACAAAGAATTGAGGGGCAGAGACACAGCAAGTTATTTAAAGTTACTTAAAGAGACAAAATGTGCAGGTGACCTTAGGGAAGAGAGGTGCCCTGAAAGGTTGGAGAGAGAATGTTTAAGGTTAAAAGATTGGGAAAAAAGTTAAAGTTACACCCTTAGAAAGTACAGGCGACCCCAGAGAGGAGTGTGCTAAAAGGTTGGGGGTTCCCCCTTTTAAGGATTTTTCATGAATGTGACAAAGGGTAGGGTGTGGGCTTGGTAAGTGGTCTCAAGCATCTTTGATGAGACATTTCTTATCAGTCCTCTAGGTAATTCTTCAAAATTAGCTTAACACAAGAAACTTACGGTTCTAGTCTCCTCCCCAGATAGCAGCCTCCTGGTCTGGGAGCAAGTCCATTAAGACTGCCTACCCTTCCTCCAAGGTTGGCTGAGTTAATTGTCTGTTTGCTAAAGAGTATGTTAAGAACCTTACTTCTTAACTTTCTGGGTATTAAAATGTAATCTTAGCTTTAAGATGGAATCATCCTGTCTTTATTATGCTGTTTATAGGTGGGCCTTTTAGCAGGCTAGAGTAAATCTGACAATGTGACACAATGAAGACATGGGCTGTGCTCAGATACTTTTCCTTTCTGGAGAATTGAATTCAAACAAGCAAGACCAAGTTTCTCTTGACCTTTTATGCTTTAACTGATTAACTCTGAGTCTTTTCTGGATTTCTAGTTTTAACTGGTAACTTTGAGTCTTTTCTATTGGGCTTTACTGACCTTATTCTTTTTCTACCCTGCTCATATCTATTTTCCTGCCTAACACAATTTACATATGTTAAAGTCTAAAAAGGAAGCAGTGGCAGATACAGTAGGTTGGTTGGCTCAGCGTTCATTCCAGACCCTGTTTTGCTTGCCTTATTCTAACATAGGAACTTATGCTCCTAGGTCTTCTTGTTGCTAAGTGTGACTATGTGATTCAATCCTGGCTAATGAGATATAAATGAAAGTCAGCTACACCTTCTTCCTTTTCCTCCTTCCTTTTTGGAATGTATAAAATATTTTATGCATAGGGGCTCTCTTGTCCCCTCCAGGCGTGAGCCAGGAGCTCTGTCCTCTCGCTTTCTCTCTAAATAAAGCCTCTGCTTTGCTCTCCTAAAAAAAAAAAAAAAAAAAAATTTTATGCACAGCATCTATTAGCAAGAAAGCAGAACAGGAAGATAGAAATGGGCCTGGTTCTTTGATGACATCTTTAAACTCCTAATATCATCCCTGGTCTACCTACTGATGGATGTATTAAAAAAAACAAAAAAAAAACTTCTCTCTTGTTTAACAAAGTTTCTGGTAACTCTCAGCTAACTGTAGTTGTAACTAACATAGAAATAATAAGTCAAAGGTATATATACATGTATGTGTGTGTATATATCTATATATAGTACATTTTTAAATAATTTAACAAAATACTGGAATATACAGTAGAGTAGGCTGACTGCTATAACAAACAATCCCTTACATCTCAGTAGCCCAACTCAGTAAAAATGTATTTTTCCTCTTTCATATATGAGGCATACAATGCAGGGGCAGGCAGGTAGGAGGTGGGATGTGTTCAGGCTGATTTCTTATTGTAGCCACCAATGGGTGGCCTTTGAGACCACTGAGAATGGAGAGGCGGAGGAGGGGGCTTTTGCATGGAGCATCATATATCACTCCTGCTTTGAGTTCCATGAGGCAGATCTAGTCAATGGCCCCACTTAACTGAAAGATCACTGGGAAATATATTCTTTTACTGTGCTCAGGAGGAAAATGAAATGGCTTAGTAATTACACTGAATCGTCTTTGTCACGGGAAATTTTGGAGAGAATACTAGAGGCTCTAACTAAGCCTACCTCACTCCATTTTGAAGGGAGCTAAGAAGTTAAACCTCTCCCTACATATTGCCCTCATGCCAGACCTGTTTCTGGAATTTTGCCTGGAGCCTCGTGGAAACTACAGATAAGGACATTCCGTTCCTGAGGCAGTTTTGAAGCATGCAGCCTCCTTGATGCCAGCAAGTCTGCCCGCGAGCCATTGATTCCATTAAGTTCCCCTTAAATGCCCTCACTCTGAAGGGCACCTCAGAGGTGGTTCAGGGACTCTAGGCCACCATCTTCCTGGGTTGCCAGCTTCCATCATAAACCAAGTTTCCTTTTAACTAACACTTGTTTCTTGAGTTTTGGCCTTTGGAGCAACAAGCAGCGTAACTTGGGCTTGGAACCAGACCATATAGCCCTGTAACAAGAAGAATCAAGAGAATCAAGGACATCAAAGCCTAGGATCCCAAAATCCAAACATTATAATGATATAAAAATTAAGAAAGTTATTTTTTAAAAATACTGCCACACTTGCTTTCTTAAAATAGAGTTCAGCAAAAACTTAACTCATTAAAGGGTTTATGAAGTATGACATTTTGGTAACTGAGTTTTCTTGGTAATTTAGGAATAACCCCAAAATTCTTAGAGTTCTGATTTTTGTTTAAAATCTTCTAAACAAGGAAGATCTCCATGCTGATGAAGAATGAAAATGTAAGCTGCAAAATAGCATATATAGTATTGTAACTCTGGGGGGAAAATCCCAGGGCAAAATACCTTTGAAAGTGAAATAAGTCGAAGGGACAAATAAAGTGGGAGAAACCCATTTATTGCTTAAAAGCAATAATCCACTTCTGCTCTCCAGTATGTCTCAGGACCTGGCTACAGAAGAGGCCCACACCCAGCCTCTCTGGTCCAGATATACCTTCCCTTGCCCTTGTAATTACCTATTGATATGGAGATGGACTACTTTCCACCCCTTGGAAACACCTCTTGATATGGAGATAACACTAAGGCCAGGCAAGAGATTCTGGAAATACTGCAATTTTACCCACAATCCACCCCTCCAGAAATCTCACCTCACAAACAGAATATTGTTCCCCATATTCTGCAATGGCCCCTGTGAGAGAAAACTGGAGGATTGTAACCAGACTGATGACATACAATAGCAACAACAATATTATGATAATCCTCAACTGGAGCATTCAGCTAGATTCAAAGTCCTATGCAGATTAAGTCCATAGTTCGCCCATTCCACAGGCAGTCAAATAGGGAGCTCAGAGCAATCATTACACAGCAGCTGGAGCAAGGGGGTGCATCCAGGCCACAAGGACTGTAGAAGAAAATAACTTTAAGGGTGATAAGATACATATTTCAATGACATCAGCATAGGCAAATCTTGTCCAGCAGGTAGGATGCATGCAAGAGAGTGGTCCTGTGATAGGACAGTGGCAGGAATGGGATCTTGTCCTGGTCTAGGATATCAGACTCTCACCTCTTTCCCTGTCGGAGTTACAGATAGGTCAATATATAGGGATACGGGAGGTATATGCACTGGCCATAAAGATAAAACAAAACTCCCCCATAAGATGCTCTTACCTCCTGGATGTTTTGGGTACACAACAGTGATTTTGGGGGCCACTCTGCTGTTACTCCAGGAATACACAGAAGGCCAGCCTCCAGGCCTTTTCCCCAAGGTGCCAGAAGGGCCAGCCATTGCTGGTCTATGTGTTGAAATGTCCAGGACCACGTCCACTCAACAGAGTCTCCAGGGTTTAACGCAGTTGGGGCTGGCAGCAGGATGTTGTCCTGCTGGCCATATCCTGGCTTCAATAACTCTTCTTTGGTTTGCACATACAGTTGTATAGGAGAGGCAGCAAGGTGTGTTAGCATATTCACAGGGCTCAAGGCTCCTTTTCGGGGCTTATTCAAATACTGCAGCATTGTCCATAAGAGAATTGACCAGCCCTGTAGACTATTGGTGTCCAACCTCAGGCCAGATTTCAACAAACCATTGTACATCTCTATCATGCCTGCCCTAGTGGGGTTATATAGTACATGAAATTTCCACTTTATTCCTAATTGCTTCACTCATTCTTGTCCAGTAAAGTGTGTGCCTTGATCGCTCTCAATCACCTGCAGCCAGCCACAGGCTGAAAGAGATGCTCTAGGCCCTTCTTGGTACTTTGCTGATCTGCATGACATGCAAGAAAAGCAACCAACAGGCCAGTTGCTGTGTCCACACAATTCATGGCATACCGATATCCTTCTGATATGGGCATAGGCCCAATATAGACTACCTGCCACCTGACAAGGGATATCAGCCCCCTTATCATTGTCCCATGTTGCTGTGGGACTTGGTGTAAGTCACTCTTGAGCACACAAGGCACTCCCTCTGGGCTCGGCTGACATCTTCAAAGGTTTATGGCAAGCTCCACCGACAGGCTACAGCCCACACTGTCTTTTGCCCCATGTGCAACAAACACTGATGTAACCATTGGGCTACATCAGAGGCAGGTTTTCCTTCTAGCCAACGCACTTGGGCCAATGTGTCTCCTTCTTCATTCCCTGGGCAAATGGCCAATCACATGATATATGGTAACCATCTTATTCTGACCTGAGGCCCATAAGTCTTGTCACAGCTCTTGCCCCCAAAGGAGCTGGTGACCAACCACCCCCTTTGGTACCATATCAGTAGCCACAGGGTCAAGCTCCAATAGATGGTCTGCTGTCAGTGCACACAACTATAGGGGAAGGCTTCTGGGTGATCACGAGCCATACTGCCCACAACTCAGCCCATTGGCTGCTCTTCCCCTCTCCATCCTCCATCCATATTGTCTCAGTCTTAGGATGGAAAGCCACAGCCCTTCATATTGGAGGCTGCCCATGACTAGAGCCATCTGTGTACCAAGCATCTTCAGGTATAGGGGCTTTTCCCTCCTGATAAGGACTCTCGGCTACCAATAGCTCAAAAGCAAGTTGTTCCTGCTTTCCACTGGTGTATGTCACTGGCCCCAAAAAACGTTGAAGTTCTCCACTTAAGAGGCTAGTAGAGAGGGTGCTGCACTGCTGTATATATGCACCCCATTTGGCCAGTGTAGGCGTCTGTGCCATGCCTCTCCATGGCATTTGGGTCCAGTATTGCACCCACTCTGTGATGGAATAGGTGGTTATTACCTTGGTTGGAGCTGTTCCAGTGATGGGCTCCATAGCCAGCAAGGTGTGGTACACAGCACACAGTTGCTTCACTATCAGGGTGTACCAGACCTCTGCTCATTTCCATAGTTGTGACCAGAATCCAATAGTTTGGCATGTCCATTCAAGACACTGCCAAAGATGCCATCCATAACCATCTTCAGTTACAAGAGCATCTAGCTCACAGGGCCTTGATGAGCCCATTACACTCAAGGCCTGTACAGCTGTAAAAGCAGCTTCACATGTCTCATCCCAGTCCCACCTGTTGCCATTTCATACCAACAGCATAAGGCTTCAGAATTTGTGCCAAGTGTGGGATAAACACTCTCCAGTAGCCCAAAAGACCCAAAAACTCTTGTAAGACTGTCACAGTGGTAGGAGTGGGGAAAACCTGGACGTTGTCTATGACTGCTTCAGGAATAGCTTTACTTTTACCTGACCAGAGAACCCCCAAGAATCTTACAGACAAACCAGGTCCCTGAAACTTGGTGCTATTCACAGCCCATCCTTTTTCCTGTAAATGTTGCAGATGTCTAGGAACTACCCCTTCTAAATTTGAAAGAGAATCATATGTGAGCATAATATCATTATGTAGTGATATACCTACACCATTTGCAGTTTCTTCCATGTGAACACATCCTGGGCTACTGTGGAGGTATCTCTGTGGGAGGACAGTGAATGTCCACTGCCAGCCTTCCCACGTGAAGGCTAACTGTGCCTGACTTTTCTGTGCTATATGTCAATAGAGAAGAAAGCATTAGCAAGGTCCACAACATAATGATACATTCCCAGTTCATGGCTGAGGGTGTCCAGAAGGTCTGCTGTAGAGGGGACAGCATCATGCAAAGAGGATGTGACTTTATTCAAGTCCCTGTAGTCTACAGTCATACACTAAGAGCTGTCTGGATTTTTCACTGGCCACACTGAGGAATTAAAAGGACTGTCAATGGGCTTTAAGATGCCAACCTTCTCCTACTCCTGTAGAGTTTCTCCAATTTCCTTGGGCCCCAGGCAATTTATACTGTTTAGTATTTGTCACTCACCAAGGTACAGGCAGAGCTACAGGTGGGTGCTTAGCATGTCCCCTCAGAGCTGTCTTTACCACACATACCTTCAGCCTGAACTCATCTGAAGTGGTTTGTAACCACAGGCCTATCCCCAATGAGATTTGGTCTTTCTTCACTCTAATTGCCTTACCCCCATAGCCATCTATCACAGCAGGGGACCCAGGAAAATGCTCAGGGTTGCCATGAATCAAAGAACACTCAGCTCCTGTGTCTACCAGCACCAGGACACGTATATTCACAGGGGACCAATAAATTGCTAATTCTACATGTGGCCTCTGGTCCCCACCATGTCCACCAAGGTGAGGACTTTGACCCCCCCTCAGTTGAACCGCGATGCCCAATCATCCTCCTGTGGGGGTGAGGACTCAGGTGAATCCTGAGTACTGTCTCCCCTGAAGTTTTGCAGGGACACAGGCTGGGCATGAGGCCTTGATTCTGGTTTCTCTGTCCTGGACCTCAGCAGCTGGAACTGCTGTTCTGGCTTTAATTGGTGCCACAGTTCTAACAATATTCTATTGGGCTGCCCATCAAGTTTTTCTTTCACTACCCCAGCCTTTATCAAATCAACCCACATCTGGGTCCTGGAGACCTTCACGGAGCCTTTCGCACTTTTCCTTTCAGTCATAGCCCATACTTCCCTCCGTGCACTTATTATTTCAACCTCCCCCAAATATGCTAAAGTATGAGTAGCCTCTTTATTGTTTGGGAGGGAAGAATGTGGGGAACACTCTTTCCTTCCCCTCCCCCATTGGCCTCCTTCAAAGAGAGACGGGGGAGCTGTATGGAGCACCAGATTTCTTATTCCTACAGTGAACAACCCGTCATTGAGGCCCTGGAGGTTCATATTACAGATTATATTTTTTATGCCCAGCTCTCGTAACACCTCCTGGACCTCTGCATATATTTTCCAGATAGTGGGTAAGTATGGTAAATCACCCTGATTAGGCCAAACTGCCCTGATGGCTGCTGTCAGCCAATCCAGGAGTGTCTGATTCCCTGAGGTGTGATGGGCACTTTGCAACCACTGCTGGAGGGAAGGGTGAGTTGTCAGGGAAGCCAGTCTACCCATTTCAGAACCCAACATAGCAATGTTACCCATACCCATATCCCAGAGACACAAATGCCATGTAGGTAAAGGTTCTAATGGCATCTTCTGAAACCAGATGCTCATGTCTACCAGCTCATCCTGAGTATAGTGGTGGAGCATGGAGTGCTCACAACCTGGGGAGGGGGGTGGCTCCTTGGCACTAAGGAGCCCATGGTTGCTGCGTTTTTATTTCCTTAAGTACAACCAGGTGGACCTTTAATATGGGAGAGGCTGGTGCCAGGGGTGGTGGCCTCAGCAACAGATAGGTCTTTGGCCACACCCCCTCATCCTCTCCCTACATCTCCTCTACCATCTCTGGGGCTGAAAGCACTGCTCTATCCTCCCCGTCCCTGACGGCTTCCGGCAATTCAGCTTCTCCTGATGTCTCCTCCCTCGCTGCTAATGTATCTTCCCAGAGCGTGACCCATCTTCTCACTAACGTCTCTCTTTCTTAACGGCATCCCATAGGTCATCACCCAGCAACTCCAAGCGATGCTGAAGGGTGTCTTTCTCCTACCAAAGTCTCTCTCCTCGATAACACTTTCTGCTATCATGAGGAAAAGACATCCCACAATCCTGGCTGCTACATGGTCACTCAGGGTCTTTACACTATCTTCTTTCTCACAGAAGGCTAATTCCACAGCTTCTGGTATCTCCACCTTTCCCAATTCTGGGGAAGGCCCCACAACCTCTAGGAGGTGCTTTACCCTAGAAGAATTTCCCATTAGGGGCTCTCCAATTGGAAGCCCCACAGATAAGGGTCTCCTGAGTAAAGTTGCACCCTCTACCACTGCAGCCATTGGGGTCTCCCTACCATCCACAGTGGGAGTTCCAGGCATCTCCCCACCATCTCTAGAGGCAGCCTGCCCAAGGGTCGCACCCCTGTAGACAGATTTCAGGTTCAGAGGTCCTGCTGACTAGTGCTAGATGTAACTCTGGGGGGAAAATCCCAGGGCAAAATACCTTTGAAACTGAAATTAGTCAAAGGGAGTAATAAAGTGGGAGAAAGCTGCTTATTGCTTACAAGAGTCTTTCCTATGTCTCTCATGACCTGGCTACAGAAAAAAAGGGCCCTACTGAACCTCTGAAATCCAGATATGCACTCAGTCAACCTTGTAATTACCTATAGATATGGAGATAGACTACTTTCCACCTCTTGGAAACACCTATTGATATGGAGATGCACTAAGGCCAGGTGAAAGATTCTGGAAATACTGCAATTTTACCCACAGTGGTCTTGGGGATTCCCCAAATTTGCAATGCCTTTGTGTAATCATCTCCCTGTGAGTATGGGCTGGACTTAATGACTTGTTTCTAACAAACAAAATATGACTGAAGTAGTGGGATGTCACTTCTGAGATTAATTTATAAATAGGCTAAGGTTGCCACTTTGGGTGTTGTTTTTTACATTGTTTGCTAGAGGGAAGACAGCTGTATTATTCTGAGCCAGCCCTATGGAGAAGCCCACTTGGTATGGGGACCAACAACCACTTAAATGAGCTTAGATGTGCATCCTACTTCAGTTATATCTTCAGATGAGACCAGCTCTGGCTGACAGCTCGACTGCTATTTCATAAGAGATCCTAACCCATGCTCTTCACCCATGGACACTGTGAGATTATAAATGTTTGTTGTTTTAAGCTGTGGGTAAAATTGTAACATTTCCAGAATATCTTGCCTGGCTTTTGTACATTTGCATATCCTCAGGGGTGGAGAGAAGTTCATCTCCATATCCATGGGTAGTTACCTGGGCAACAGAGGGTGTGTCTGAACCTGAGAATTTAGAGGGGCTTACTTGCTTGCTTACTTGCTTCTTCTGGAGCAGGGGAGAAAGACAGCTTTGGACTGCAGTTTGTAAGCAATAAATGGGTTTTAAACTTTATTTCTTTCTCCCTTTGATTGATTTCGGTTTTTAGAGATATTTTGCCCCAGGATTTCCTCTCCCCAGACTTAAATTAGCCACTAAGTTTTGGAGTAATTTAGTACAAAGTGGGCTACAATGTAAAGTTGTCAACGGGCCCTATGTACTGAGTGTCCACAGATGTTTTTATCTGCAGATCTTTTCTCTGGGGCCATTCAATATCTTTGTAAAAGAACTCTCCAGTCTCAGAGGGCATATGCCTTGCTGCCTGAGTTCAGGGGCCAAAGTTGGAAAGGAACCAAACTTTCATTTATTTCCTCAATTTTTAGCTCCAAGGCAAACCCTGCCTTCTTGGTGTATCTGGTATGCCTAGATCTGGAGTCCCTCCTTCCTCGTCTATCTGGATAGACTACTTTCCACCCCTTGGAAACACCTATTGATATGGAGATTGTTGCCTGGCTACACCCAGAGAAGGGGCGTGATGGGTCTGACAGTTCTCTATATAGATTTTAAACAGTTTTCCTTGTTTTTAGCCCAGATTCTAGTTCTCATATTTTAAAGTAAATAGTGACATTCATAAAAATCAACTCCAAAAGGGTTATGGATCTACCATGAAAGATGAAAAAACTACAAAGCTTTTAGGAGATGATATAGAAGAATGTCTTCATGACCTCAAGATAAAGATTTCTTAATCTAGTTTCAAAAAGCTTTATTTATAAAGAAAAAAGATAAACTGGTCTGCATTAAATATAAGAACTTTTGCTCATCCAAAAACAGCTTGAAAAGAGTAGAAAGACAAGATAAAGGTATTTACAACACATATAACTCAAAGGGTTCATAGTCTGACTATATAAAGTTATGTGAAAAATCAGTGAGAAAATAAAGGCAACCCACTGGAAAAAAATGGATAAAAATCCCTGAACAGGAAGTTCTGCTTTAACAAACATAGGAAGAACTGCTTAATATTGTTGGTAATCAGTGATAGGCAAATACAAACCTAAATGAGCTACCACAACACATACATTCTATTAGCAGAAGCATGGTAAGTTGTGTTCAGACAATACTATCCTTCTGCAAATATGCACCAACTAAAGATACATGTAACAATGGATGAATCTTGAAACACATTTTTAAATAAAAAGCAAGATACAAAAGATAAACTATTTTTTATTTATAAAAAGTTTAAAATCAGGCAAAACTAGGAATATATATATATACATAGATTATAAATATATATATGTATATACCTATATTTTTATACATGTGTTAGGCAGGAAAATATATATGAGCAGGGTGGAAAGAGAACAAGGTCAGTAAAGCCCCCCTAGAAAGGACTCAGCTAACCAGTTAAAACTAGAAATCCATAAAAGACCCAGAGTTAATCAGTTAATCAGTTAAAGCTCAAAAGGTCAAGAGCAACTTGGCCTTGAATGTTTGAATATTCCCTAGATAAGGAAAAGTATCTGAGCACAGCCCATGTTTTCATTGTGTCAATTAGATCATGCCATTGTAAGATTTACTCTAGCCTGCTAAAAGGCCCACCTATAAACAGCATAATAAAGACAGGGAGATCCCATCTTAAAGCCAAAATTGCATTTTGAAAAAAAAACTCAGGAAATTTAAGAAGAAAGATTCTTAACATACTCTTTAGCAAACAAATAACTCTGCCCACCTTGGAGGAAGGGCAGACAGTCTTGATTGATATGCTCCCAAACCAGGAAGCTGCTGTCCTGGGAGGGGACAAGAGCAGTAAATTTCTTGTGTTAAGCTAATGTGCAAAGGACTGATAAGAAACTTAATGTCCCATCAAAGATACTTGAGACCACTTAACAAGCCCATACCCTAACCCTTTGTCACATTCCTGAAAAATCCTTAAAAGGGGGAACCCCCAACCTTTTCGGGCGCTCCTCTCTCTGAGGTCGTGTGCACTTTCTAAGTGTGTAACTTTTTAATCCTTAACTTTTTCTCTCCAACCTTTCAGGGTGCTCCTCTCTGAGGTAGCCTGCACTTTCTCTCTAAGTAACTTTAAATAAAACTTTTACTCTGCTTCACTACTGCATCTCTGCCCTTCAATTCTTTGTCGCAGCGGGGACAAGAACTTAGGAAAATATACAACACCTCTCCCCCAACATATGTATATATATGTATGTAGCATGTAATTACCATAAAAGTCAGCACAAACGGTTATCTGTGTGGGGGAAGAGATTATGATCAGGAAGGAATGCTAGGATGTTGCATTTCCTGACTTGGGAAATGTTTAAACAGTATGTGCTTTATAATGATTCATTATTCTTTAATTCATAGTTTATGTATTTTTCTGTGTGTTTGATATATTTAGTGATTCAGAAGTTTAATTCTTCTTTTTGTCTTCTCTTTATTTCTGGTAATTGTTACTTTAGTTCTATTTAAAATGCTGTTTCATTTTTCTCATGATTATTATTATAATTATACCTTTTTATACTATACTTTCCCCTTTTTTTGTTTAAGCAGCATTTATTACTTTCCTGTCATTCCCTGCTTCTCTTCCTCCATCCAATATTAAGAAGTAACACTGTTATCTGACTCAGGGCTTACTTCTGTGCCATTAAATATGTTTATCTTTTTCCTACCTGATTTATCACCCTTAAATGATACCCTTTCATTCTAAGCCACTACAGATGAGGCTCTCAAAACTTAACCCTACTTCTAAATTATCTCTCCCTTCCCCCATTTTTTGTTAGTTGTAGACTTCCTACATTGTCAGGGAATGTAACATTCTGTCACCCTCATTCCCATCTTTATTTTTTTTATCCCTTCCTGCCTTTATGTTTGTTTCATATTTGTTTTAGATCTGAATTGATTTTCATGGCCAGGCTTTTAGCTAAAGTTTGCCAATGTTCTCTCAGCTAGCTGCAATTAGCTTTCTAGGAGTTTCCTTAAGAAGCATTCATGTAACCAATATTCTCTGGGTTCTTGCTGGATTAAAAGTATTTGTAACCTCTATGTGTGAAGGATGGTTTGGATTAAAAAACATGTTTGGTTCATTTTCTTTCCTTGAGTATGTTGTAGATATTGCTCTTTTATTTTCTGGCATTCACTTTTACTACTGGGAAGCCTATGTCAATTTGATTTTCTTTCTCTTTTAAATGACCTTGTTTTTCTACCTGGCTCACCAAATAATTCTCTTGAAATTTGTATAAACACTCTGTTATGTTTATTCTTCAGTTTTCCTTTAAAGGGAGGTTGAAATACCTTTTTCTTTACAGAAAGTGACTGATCAAATGAGGCTATCAAGGGGATCATGTATAGAGTTATTTTTTTTTTGAGTGAGTTCCAATGAACTTCATTTGCAAAGACAAGCAGTTGACCAAATATATAGGTAGATAGAATGATAGATAAATAGATAAGAGATATATCAATATATATAAAAAGAAAATGTATAAATAAAAACTTTATTGAAGAAATGAAAAAAAAATTAACAGTGGCTATTATCCTCAGAGAGTTAAAAAAATTTTACAGTGTGCATGCATTGCTTCTTTAAAAATATGGAATGCTTCATGAATTTGCATGTTATCCTGTTAGGGTCTGGAGTCGACCACCTCTAAAATAGACAGAAGATGCTCACGATAATGCAAGTCACACAGCGAGGTTTATTTCCAGCTAGCTGGGGTTCAAGTGTCTGCCCAACGCAGCAGGTTTCAACAAGGACCCAGAGCACTCAAAGCCAAGGGTTTATATAGCATTTTCAAAGCACTTACTCACAGTAATTTTCCACAGCTACATATTATTTTGGCTTCCGCCACATCCTGGGGGTCAAGCAAGAGCAAGATAAGACCACTCCTCAAATGTTAGGGTGGTTTAGCAAGATAAGCTGACTAGTGTCATAACCGCCCACAACCCGGTGTCCATGATTAACTTGTTCTTCAAAACCTGTTTATCAAGCCTTACCCAGTTCCTCCTTTCCTGAGTCAAGCACTCAGAAAATGGCTTTTCGGCCCTTAAGATGGCCGTTCTCATGCTAACCCATTCTTACAATCCTTGTGGAGGGTCCATGCTAATCTTCTTTGCACCATTCCAATTTTAGTATATGTGCTGCCAAAGCAAGCACTAGAGTTCATTTTTGGATCAAAGAGTATAAGTATTAAAAAAACTTTTATAGTTATTATCAAATTGCCTTCTCAAAAGGCTATAGGAATTCATAGGACCTTTTGCTCCAATATTACCCTCAACATTATGAAAGTTGCTTTTCCCCCAAATCTTCTGCAATATTGATTATTATTATTATTATTATTATTATTTATAGTTGGAATTTTTTTTGGTATCATTAATCTACAATTGCATGAGGAACATTATGTTTACTAGAAACCCCCCATCACCAAGTCCCCCCAACATACCCCATTGCAGTCACTGTCCATCAGCATAGTAAGATGGTAGAGAATCACTACCTGTCCTCTCCATGCTGTACAGCCTTCCCCATGCCCCCCCTTATGCATGCTAATCATAATGCCCCCTTTCTTCCCCCTCGCCTTATCCCTCCCTTCCCACCCATCCTCCCCGGTCCCTTTCCCTTTGGTAACTGTTAGTCCATTCTTGGGTTCTGTAATTCTGCTGCTGTTTTGTTCCTTCAGTTTTTTCTTTGTTCTTATACTCCACAGATGAGTGAAATCATTTGATACTAGTCTTTCTCCACCTGGCTTATTTCACTGAGCATAATACCCTCTAGCTCCATCCATGTTGTTGCAAATGGTAGGATTTGTTTTCTTCTTATGGCTAAATAATATTTCATTGTGTATATGTACCACCTCTTCTTTATCCATTCATCTAGTGATGGACACTTAGGTTGCTTCCAAATCTTGGCTATTGTAAATAGTGCTGTGATAAACATAGGGGTGCATATGTCTTTTTCAAACTGGGCTGCTGCATTCTTAGGGTAAATTCCTAGGAGTGGAATTCCTGGGTCAAATGGTATTTCTATTTTGAGCATTCTGAGGAACCTCCATACTGCTTTCCACAATGGTTGAACTAATTTACATTCCCACCAGCAGTGTAGGAGGGTTCCCCTTTCTCCACAACCTTGCCAACATTTGTTGTTGTTTGTCTTTTGGATGGTGGTGATCCATACTGGTGTGAGGTAATATCTTATTCTGGTTTTAATTAGCATTTCTCATATGACTAGTGATGTAGAGCATATTTTCATGTGTCTGTTGGCCATCTGAATTTCTTCTTTGGAGAACTGTCTGTTCAGTTCCTCTGTGCTGGAGTCCAGCTCCAGCGGGGTGTGTGTGGGGTGAAGCCCAAAAGGATGAGATGGAGTCAGTGCACAGAGAGACAGGACACAGAGTCAGATGGAAGTGGTCTTTCAACAAAGTGCCGATGACAGCTTTATTTATATCATTTTGCACAAGGATATGATCATTTTTTATTGTTCTGTTGATTAATTGGTGTAGGCAGTTGATTAATAGGTATAGGCAAGCTTTTCTCTTTCTTCTTCTTTCTAATCTATTCATGGTTGGTCAAGTGTTAGACAGGTGATCTTTATCTGTTCCTTGACCAAAACTTTTCCTAGCAACATGTACTCTTTTATGTTTTATGTTTCTATGCAACGCAGTTTCTAAGTAGTGCATGTGACCATAGAGGCATGCAGTATGTAGTGGTGACTATGGAGTCTATCAGCTCAGGGTGAGATACAGGTCACCTACTGCCACAGTTAGCTAGAATTCTTTCCCACAAAAACATTCTTAGAGGCTTTAATAAATTTATAATCAATCTAAAATCATAAACTCATATCTTCATTATAAACCCCTTTATAGGGCACAGTAAGCAGCAAAATAAATTTCCCCTTCATATCTACATTTCTCTTTCTTCTGTGTGGATACCAAAATCTCCCTGACATATGCTACACAGGTCTCTATGACTCCACTACTGCAGGGACTAAACAAGTTCTTACATGGTGAACAATGCAAGGGCATTCATATCATAGAAACTGTTTCTGTTTTAACTACAAATCTTAAACTATAAACAATGAAGTCAAATATGATGTATGATTATTCATTTGATTTTTATACTTTATATGTGAATCTCACATTTTCTCTTTTACGTTTCTAATAAAATATTGATGTAGCAGGTAGATGCAGGATATAGATAGAAAGCATAATTTAGAACTGTAAGAAGGCAAGTGTAGATGATCAGGTCTGTGCCTAAAGACTAGGTATTAATCCAAGCTGAACAAGGGCAACAAAACATCCACAGGTGCAGACAATTTCTCTCAACACTGGGGGGGTGAGGTTCTAAGCCTCACCTCTGTTGGCTCCAATTTTCTCATCTGATGGCCCCCCTGCGACTGTGCCTGTCTTAGGTTGTTCGTCCCTTGAGGAATCTTACCCGTCTCTGGCTAACCAGCCATCTTCTGGGGCCATACAGGGATATGTAAAGCTGGTAAGTGAGAGAAAAGTAATGTTCTTTGAAAATGCTAGTTCTTTGCAGATTTATGCCCTGTGGCTTCCAGACCCAGCACTTGTCTTGAGGTATCTTTACTTCTTGGAAAATTATGATATTTGGTAATTCCAAATATGAGGCACAGGTTCTCGTAAAAGGCTGTAATTAGGAAAGAAGAGGGAACACCATAGAAGTAGCAGGTAGAAGAAAACATGAGAAGATGGATTAAGTGTCAAACAAGGTTATTCTATTCAATATTCTCTTATGACTCTATTTCTATAAAACCCTCCATCACTAGTTTCACTAGCATTGGAATAAAAAAGTGGGGGGGGCATTCTCACTTAGTGGAGATGGGGCGGTCAATGTTTGACCAACTAACAGTAGGTTGCAGCATTCTATGCCAAAATCTCCATCTGGCCCCTGCATGTTCTATTCTTCAGGAGCACTGTCCTGAAAAGCTTTTGGGAAACTTATGTTCTCATCCTTTCCACACTGCTCAGCAAAGGTTAGTTAACCCCTAGCAAAAATGCGAGTAAAAGCAAAGCCAATAGTATAATAGAGAAAAACAAAATCAAAATCAAGGTGGGTACTAGGGGGAGTTAGCTGTGAAGGCCCTTGATTTGCGGGGGTCTTCCTCCAGCCTAAGCTTTGCTACACAGCTTGAATAGCATGGCTCCCGCCACCTCTGACCATTTTTTTATTGGATTATTTGCTTTTTGTTTGTTGAGGTGCATGAGCTCTTTATATATTTTGTATGTCAACCCTTTATCAGATCTGTCATTTGTGAATATATTCTCCCAGAGTGTAGGATGCCTTTTTATTCTATTGGTGGTGTCCTTTGCTGTACAGAGCTCTTTAGTTTGATTTAGTCACAGTTGTTCATTTTTGCTTTTGTTTGCCTTGCCCAGGAAATATGTTCATGAAGAAGTCGCTCATGTTTATGTCCAAGATACTTTTGCCTATGTATTTTTCTAAGAGTTTTATGGTTTCATGACTTACATTCAGGTCTTTTATCCACTTTGAATTTACTTTTGTGTATGGGGTTAGACAATGATCCAGTTTCATTCTCGTGCATGTAGCTGTCCAGTTTTGCCAACATCAGCTGTTGAAGTGGCTGTCATTTCCCTATTGTATGTCCATGGCTCCTTTATCGTATATTAATTGACCATATATGTTTGGGTTAATATCTGGACTCTTTATTCTGTTCTACTGGTCTGTGGATCTGTTCTTGTGCCAGTACCAAATTGTCTTAATTACTGTGGCTTTCTAGTAGAGCTTGAAGTTGGGAAGGGATATGCCCCTTGCTTGATTCTTCCTCCACAAGATTGCTTTGGCTATTCGGGGTCTTTGGTGGTTCCATAGGAATTTTAAAACTATTTGTTCCAGTTCGTTGAAGAATGTTGTTGGTATTTTGATAGGCATTGCATTGAATCTGTAAATTGCTTTAAGCAGGATGGCCATTTTGACAGTGTTAATTCTTCCTAGCCAAGAGCATGGAATGAGTTTCCATTTGTTAGGGTGCTCTTTAATTTCTCTTAAGAGTTTCCTGTAGTTTTCAGGGTGTAGGTCTTTCACTTCCTTGGTTAGGTTTATTCCTAGGAATTTTATTCTTTTTGATACAATTGTGAATGGAATTATTTTCCTGATTTCTCTTTGTTAGTTCATCATTAGTGTATAGGAAAGCAACAGATTTCTGTGTATTAAATTTGTATTCTGCAAGTTTGCTGAATTCAGATATTAGTTCTAGTAGTTTTGGAATGGAGTCTTTAGGGCTTTTTATGTACAATATCATGTCATCTGCAAATAGTGACAGCTTGACTTCTTCTTAACCAATCTGGATGCCTTGTATTTCTTTGTTTTGTCTAATTGCCATGGCTAGGACCTCCAGTACTATGTTAAATAACAGTGGAGAGAGTGGGCTTCCCTGTCTTGTTCCCGATCTCAGAGGAAAAGCTTTCAGCTTCTCGCTGTTCAGTATGATTTTGGCTGTGGGTTTGTCATATATCGCCTTTATTATGTTGAGTTACTTGCCCTCTATACCCATTTTGTTGAGAGCTTTTATCATGAATGGATGTTGAATTTTGTTGAATGCTTTGTCAGAATCTATGGAGATGATCATGTGGTTTTTGTCCTTCTTTTGTTGATGTGGTGGATGATGTTGATGAATTTTTGAATGTTGTACCATCCTTGCATACCTGGGATGAATCCCACTTGATCATGGTGTATGATCCTCTTGATGTATTTTTGAATTTGGCTTGCTAATATTTTGTTGAGTACTTTTGCATCTATGTTCATCAGGGATATTGGTCTGTAATTTTCTTTTTTGGTGGGGTCTTTGCCTGGTTTTGGTATTAGAGTGATGTTGGCTTCATAGAATGAGTTTGGAAGTATTCTCTCCTCTTCTATTTCTTGGAAAACTTTAAGGATAATGGGTATTATGTCTTCTCTATATGTCTGATAAAATTCAGTGGTTAATTCTTCTGGCCAAGGGGTTTTGTTCCTGGGTAGTTTTTTGATTACTGATTCAATTTCGTTGTGGGTAAATGGTCTGTTTAGATTTTCTGTTTCTTCCTGGGTCAGTCTTGGAAGGTTGTATTTTTCTAGGAAGTTGTCCATTTCTTCTAGGTTTTCCAGCTTGTTAGCATATAGATTTTCATTGTATTCTCTAATAATTTTTTGTATTTCTGTGGGATCCATCGTGATTTTTCCTTTCTCATTTATGATTCTGTTTATGTGTGTAGATTCTCTTTTTCTCTTAATAAGTCTGGCTAGAGGCTTATCTATTTTGTTTATTTTATTAAAGAACCAGCTCTTGGTTACATTGATTTTTTTCTATTGTTTTATTCTTCTCAATTTTATTTATTTCTTCTCTGATCTTTATTATGTCCCTCCTTCTGCTGACTTTGGGCCTCATTTGTTCTTTTTTTTCCAGTTTCAATAATTGTGACATTAGACTATTCATTTGGAATTGTTCTTCCTTCTTTAAATAGGCCTGGATTGCTATATACTTTCCTCTTAAAACTGCTTTTGCTGCGTCCCACAGAAGATGAGATGTTGTGCTGTTGTTTTCATTTGTCTCCATATATTGCTTGATCACTGTTTTAATTTGGTCATTGATCCATTGATTATTTAGGAGCATCTTCTTAAGCCTCCATGTGTTTGTGAGCCTTTTTGTTTTCTTTATACAGTTTATTTCTAGTTTAATGCCTTTGTAGTATGATAAGTTGGTTGGTAGAATTTCAATCTCTTTTAATTTACCAAGGCTCTTTTTGTGGCCTAGTATGTGGTCTATACTGGAAAATGTTCCATGTGCACTTGAGAAGAATGTGTATCCAGCTGCTTTTGGGTGTAGAGTTCCATAGATGTCTGTTAAGTCCATCTGTTCTAGTGTATTGTTCAGTGCCTCTGTGAACTGAACTTATTTTGTGTCTGTTGGATCTGTCCTTTGGAGTGAGTGGTGTGTTGAAGTCTCCTAGAATGAATGCATTGCATTCTATTTCCTCCTTTAGTTCTGTTAGTATTTGTTTCACATATGTTGGTGCTCCTGTATTGGGTGCATATATATTTATAATTATATCCTCTTGTTGGATTGCCCTCTTTATCATTATGTGATGTCCTTCTTTATCTCTTGTTACTTTCTTTGTTTTGAAGTCTATTTTGTCTGATACAAGCATTGCCACACCTGCTTTTTCTCCCTATTGTTTGCATGAAATATCTTTTTCCATCCCTTTGCTTTTAGTCTGTGAACATCTTTGGGTTTGAGGTGAGTCTCTTGTAAGCCGCATATAGATGGGTCTTCCTATTTTATCCATTCTGTTACTCTGTGTCTTTTGATTGGTGCATTCAGTCCATTTACATTAGGGTGATTATTTAAAGATATGTAATTATTGCCATTGCAGGCTTTAGATTCATGGTTACCAACGGTTCAAGGGTAGCTTCTTTACTATCTAGCCATCTAACTTAACTTACTTATTAAGCTATTATAAACACAGTTGGATGATTCTTTATTTCTCTCCCTTCTTATTCCTCCTCCTCCATTCTTTATATGTTATGTGTTTTATTCTGTAATCTTTTGTGTTTCCTTTGACTGCTTTTGTGAGTAGTTGATTTTATTTTTTGCCTTTAGTTAGTATTTGGTTAGTCTGCTTTCTTTGGTGTGATTTTATTTTCTCTGTTGACATCTATTTAGTCTTAGGAGAGCTTCCATCTAGAGTAGTCCCTTTAAAATATCCTGTAGAGGTGGTTTGTGGGAGGCAAATTCCCTCAACTTTTGTTTGGAAATTGTTTAATCCTTCTTTCATATTTAAATGATAATCATGCTGGACACAGTATTCTTGGTTTAAGGCCCTTGTGTTTCATTGCATTAAATAGATCATGCCGATCTCTTCTGGCCAGTAAGTTTTCTGTTGAGAAGTCTGATGATAGCCTGATGGGTTTTCCTTTGTAGGTGACCTTTTTTCTCTCTCTGGATGCCTTTAATACTCTGTCCTTGTGTTTGATCTTTGCCATTTTAATTATTATGTGTCTTGGTGTTGTCCTCCTTGGGTCTCTTGTGTTGGGAGTTCCATGGGCCTCCATGGTCTGAGAGACTATTTCCTCCCCCAGTTTCAGGAATTTTCAGCACTTATTTCTTCAAAGACACTTTCTATCCCCTTTTCTCTATCTTCTTCTTCTGGTAGTCCTATAATGCTAATATTGTTCCGTTTGGATTGGTCACACAGTTCTCTTAATATTCTTTCATTCCTGGAGATCCTTTTATCTCTCTCTGCCTCAACTTCTCTGTATTCCTGTTGTCTGATTTGTATTCCATTAACGGCCTCTTGTACCTCATCCAGTCTGCTCTTACATCCTTCCAGAGATTGGTTTATTTCTGTATTGTCCCTCCCTACTTGTTCCTTTAGCTCTTGCATATTTCTCTGCACATCCATCAGCATAGTTATGACCTTTATTTTGAAATCTTTTTCAGGAAGATTGGTTAAATCTATCTCCCCAGGCCCTCTCTCGAGGGTTGTCTGGGTAATTCTGGACTGGACCAAATTCCTCTGCCTTTTCATGGCTATAGAGTACCTGTAGGCAGGTAGCATGTGTGTCAGCTGGGAGAACAAAGTCCTTTCCTGTTTGCTGTCTACCTTGCCCTTTTCTGCTGCCTGTCTTGGTTACCCGCACTCCTGGAGCAGCCTCCAGATTTATTAATTATTTTTATATTGACAAATCTCATAGAATAAAAAGTGATGTATTGGAAGGAGGATTCTGGGAAGATGGTGGAATACAAAGCACCAAGAATTTGTCTCCCTACATAGACAACAATTGTACTGGCAAAAATCTCTCTGGTAGATCTATTTTGGAAGTTTGGTGTCTGTTGGAAGGCTTGCAACTTCCAGAGGATGGCTTGGACAGCAAATTCCAGTTAATTTTCATCAATTTAAGCTCATCTCTGTAGCAGCTACCCATCCCCCACATCCTGGCCCCATAGGATACAGCTGTGCATGTATTCCAGGAGCAGTTTTCATGCAGTTTGTGGGAGTCAGGGTGGGCAATAAGGTTGTTGTCCTTTAAATATGAGGATCTGTGTTTTGACTGATGATTTCTGCTTCTCATCATGGAGGTATAGGCACAGAGGTGGTCAGCCATTTTACCCCATTCCCAATGTTACAAGCTTCTCCTGTTTTGTCTGAAGTGACTTCCAGGGTATTAAAAAGGCTGATGCTTGTTTTTACTTTTTATTTTTCAATTTCCTCTTTTGGGTGTCACATTAGGACATTTAAGGAAATTTAAGAACTGGGATATTCCACAGCAATGACATATATGAGGCAATTTATAAAGTCACTGTGCCTGCCCAGGGAAGGTGCAAGTTCAGAAAAGACTTCAGGAGACCCTAAGTTTACATCTTAGATTTATCCCCTTTTTATAACAAACAAAAAGAAAAATGAAAACAAAAACAAAGAAAGAGAAACTCTCAGGAAGGAGGAGAATCTGATTTCCAGAGATACCACATTTTTAGACCTAATGGTCCAATTATCAATAAAAAAAACACAAGGCATGAAAAGAAACAGGAAGTATGACCCACTGAACGTAAATAAACCAACAGAAAGTGTCCCTGAGAAAAACTTGATGGCAAACAAAGAGTTTTAAACAACTCTCTTAAGGATATTCAGAGGGAGAAGTGGATAATATCAAAAAAACAGCATATGAACAAAATGGAAGTATCAATAGAGACAGAAAAGATAAAATGAAACCAAAAAGAAATTCTGAAGCTAAAAATTACAATAAATGAAATATAAAATTCACCAGGGTGGTTCAATAGCAGATTTAACTAGGCAGAGAAAGAATCAGTGAACCTGAAAATAGAGCAATGGAAATTATAATGTCTGAGGAACAGAAAGAAAGAAAAGGAAAACTGAACAGAGTCTAAGGTAATATACCAATTGCCTATTAATTGGACCCAAATAAACATTGTAGGGATCCCATAAGGAGAAGAGAAACAAAAGGGGACAGATATATTATTTGAACAAAAATTGACCCCAAACATCCCAAATTTGAAAGACATAAACATCCAAGAAGCTCAATGCAAGTATAATGAACTCAAAAAGAACCACACCAAGGCACATTATAATCAAATTGTCAGAAGATAAAGACAGTGAGTTTGACACATACAAGGGATCCCCAATAAGACCAAATTTCTCATTGGAAACTTTGGAGGCCAGAAGGCTTATTGCCAATACATTCGAAGTGCTGAAAGAAAAAACTGTTAACCAAGAATCTCTCATCTGGGAAAACTGTCCCTCAAAAGTGAGGGAGAGAGAGAGATTAAAGATCTCTGCTCATCCATCAGCATAGTTATGACCTTTATTTTGAAATCTTTTTCAGGAAGATTGGTTAAATCTATCTCCCCAGGCCCTCTCTCGAGGGAAAACTGTCCCTCAAAAGTGAGGGAGAGAGAGAGATTAAAGATGGCAGCATGAGAGGAGAGACAGAGGCTTCTTCCTAAAACTGGATACAATTAGAAAATATAGTTGGCGCAACTAATCCTGAGAGAGCAACAGGAAAGAAGATGGTGTCAGACTGCACACACCTGGAGAAAAGAGCAGACCTCAGTGAATGGGGTAACGTACCAGAGCTGTGGCTCCACAGGACCCAAGTCCCTCCCACACCCCAGCTCACTGGCGGGAGGAAGAGAAACGGAGCAGGGAGGGAGTGGAAGGCTTGGGACTGCTGAATACCTAGCTCTGGAAATCTGCACTGGGAGCACAAACCTACATTTCATGGTGCTTTCATGAGACTCGCATGACTACCGGGTTGGAAATTTAATACAGGCAGAGTTCCTGGGGAGACTTAGATTCCAGCCACTTGTGGAAGGCAGGGATCCATATCCGGCTGCTCTGGGACAAAAACTTACACCTGTGTGACCGGCCCACTGGCTCAGGCAGTGGAGATAGGCACAGCAGCCAGGAGGCAGGGAACAGCTCTTTCCTACCCCCAGGCACCAGTACCGCTCCCCTGTGACCCCTGACATTGCTTCAGGGGCTGAGCAGCTCCAGAATAGAGCTTCTGGACACTAGAGGGTGCCATATACAAATATGAAACGCCAAAAGAACCTTGTCCAGAGTAAAATTATTAATTCAACTCCCGAGAAAGATTTAAATGATATGGAACTTGTGGCTCTTCCTGAAAAGGAGTTAAAAATAAAAATCATCAACATTCTAATGGAGGTATGGAAAGATACCCAAGAACTCAGGAATGAATTCAGGTTGGAGATCCAATCATTGAAGAGCACAATGGAGGGTATTAAAAGCACGTTAGTTATGGTGGAGGAGACAATAAATGAAATAGAAAATAGAGAAGAGGAATACAAAGAAGCTGAGGCATAGAGAGAAAAAAGGATCTCTAAAAATGAAAGAACATTGAGAGGACTGTGTGACCAATTCAAACAGAACAATATTTGCATTATTGGGATACCAGAAGAAGAAGAAGAGAGAGAAAGGGATAGAAAGTGTCTTTGAGTAGGGAGTTGCTGAAAACTTCCCCAATCTGGGGAAGGAGATAAGTCTCTCCAGCCATGGAGATCCACAGATCTCCCAACACAAGGGACCCAAGGAAGACAACACCAAGACACATAGTAATTAAAATGGGAAAGATCAAGGATAAGGACAGACTGTTAAAAGCAGCCAGAGTGAGAAATAAGATCACATACAAAGGAAATCCCATAAGGCTAACATCAGACTTCTCAGCAGAAACATTACAGGGCAGAAGGGAGTGGCATGAATTATTTAATGCCATGAAGCAGAAGGGCCTGGAACCGAGATTACTTTATCCCGTAAGATTATCATTTAAATTTGAAGGAGGGATTAAACAATTTCCAGATAAGCAAAAGCTGAGAGAATTTACCTCCCACAAACCATCTCTACAGTCTGTTTTGGAGGAACTGCTATAGATGGAAGTGTTCCTAAGGTTGAATAGCTGTCACAAGAGCTAATAAAACCACAGTAAAGAAAGTAGAACAGCTAATTACAAAGCAAATGCAAAATTAAATTAACTATCCCCAAAGTCAATCAAGGGATAGACAAAAAGTACAGAATTTGATACCTAATATATAACGTATGAAGGAGGAAGAAAAAGGAGGAGAAATAGAAAAGAACCTTTGGATTGTGTTTGTAACAGCATACTAAGTGAGTTAAGTTAGACTCTTCAATAGTAAGGAAAGTAATCTGGAACCTTTGGTAACCACAAATCTAAAGCCTGAAATGGCATTAAGTACATACCTATGATAATCACCATAAATGTAAATGGACTTGATGCACCAATCAAAAGACATAGAGTCACTGAATGGATAAAAAAACAAGACCCATCTATATGCTGCTTACAAGAGACCCACCTCAAACCCAAAGACATGCACAGACTAAAAGTCAAGGGATGGAAAAAGATATTTCATGCAAACAATAGGGAGAAAAAAGCAGGTGTTGCAGTACTGGTATCAGACAAAATAGACTTCAAAACAAAGAAAGTAATAAGAGATAAAGAAGGACATTAGATAATGATAAAGGGATCAGTCCAACAAGAGGATATAACCATTATAAATATATATGCACCCAACAAAGAGCACCAGCATATGTGAAACAAATACTAACAGAACTAAAGGAGGAAATAGAATGCAATCCATTCATTTTAGGAGACTTCAACACACCATTCACTCCAAAGTACAGATCCACCAGACAGAAAATAAGTAAGGACACAGAGGTACTGTACAACACACTAGAACAGATGAACCTAATAGACATCTATAGAACTCTACACTCAAATGCAACAGGATACACATTTTTCTCAAGTGCACATGGAACATTTTCCAGAATAGACCACATACTAGGCCACAAAAAGAGCCTCAGTAAATTCCAAAATATTTGAAATTCTACCAACCAACTTTTCAGACCACAAAGGCATTAAACTAGAAACAAACTGTACAAAGAAAACAAAAAGGCTCACAAACACATGGAGGCTTAACAACATGCTCCTGAATAGTCAATGGATCAATGACCAAATTAAAATGGAGATCCAGCAATACATGGAAATAAATGACAACAACAACACAAAGCCCCAACTTCTGTGGGATGCAGCAAAAGCAGTCTTAAGAGGAAAGTATATAGCAATCCAGTCATATTTAAAGAAGGAAGAACAAACCCAAATGAATAGTCTAATGTCATAATTATCAAAATTGGAAAAAACAAATGAGGCCTAAAGTCAGCAAAAGGAGGGACATAATAAAAATCAGAGAAGAAATAAACAAAATTGAGAAAAATAAAACAATAAAAAAATCAATGTAACCAAGAGCTGGTTCTTTGAGAAAATCAACAAAATAGATAAGCCTCTAGCCAGACTTATTAAGAGAAAAAGAGAATCAACACACATCAACAGAATCAGAAATCAGAAAGGAAACATCATGATGAACCCAACAGAAATACAAAGAATTATTAGAGAGTACTATGAAAACCTATATGCTAAGAAGCTGGAAAACCTAGAAGAAATGGACAACTTCCTAGAAAAATACAACCTTCCAAGACTGACCAAGGAAGAAACACAAAGTAAACAAACCAATTACCAGCAAAGAAACTGAAGCAGTAATCAAAAAACTACCAAAGAAAAAAAACCCCAGGCCAGATGGATTTACCTCAGAATTTTATCAGACATACAGAGAAGATATAATACCCATTCTCCTTAAAGTTTTCCAAAAAATAGAAGAGGAAGGAATACTCCCACATTCATTCTATGAAGCCAACATCACCCTAATACCAAAACCAGGCAAAGACCCCACCAAAAAAGAAAACTAGAGACCAATATTCCTGATGAACATAGATGCAAAAATTCTCAACAAAATATTAGCAAACCGAATTCAAAAATACATCAATAGGGTCATACACCGTGACCAAGTGGGATTCATTCCAGGGATGCAAGGATGGTAGAACATGTGAAAATCCATCAACATCATCCACCACATAAACAAAAAGAAGGACAAAAACCACATGATCATCTCCATAGATGCTGAAAAAGCGTTCGACAAAATACAACATCCATTCATGATAAAAAGTCTCAATAATATGGGCATAGAGGGCAAGTAACTCAACATAATAAAGGTCATATATGATAAACCCACAGCCAACATCATACTGAACAGCGAGAAGCTGAAAGCTTTTCCTCTGAGATCAGGAACAAAACAGGGATGCCCACTCTCCCACTGTTATTCAACAGAGTACCGGAGGTCCTAGCCACGGCAATTAGACAAAACAAAGAAATACAAGGAATCCAGATTGGTAAAGAAGAAGTTAAACTGTCACTATTTGCAGATGACATCATATTGTACATAAAAAACCCTAAAGACTCCACTCCAAAACTACTAGAACTGATATCGGAATACAGCAAAGTTGCAGGATACAAAATTAACACACAGAAATCTGTGGCTTTCCTATACGCTAACAATGAACCAATAGAAAGAGCAATCAGGAAAACAATTCCATTCACAATTGCATCAAAAAGGATAAAATACTTAGGAATAAACCTTACCAAGGAAGTGAAAGACCTATTCCCTGGAAACTATAGGACACTCTTAAGAGAAATTAAAGAGGACACTAACAAATGGAAACTCATCCCATGCTCTTGGCTAGGAAGAATTAATATCGTCAAAATGGCCATCCTGCCCAAAGCAATAAATAGATTTGATGCAACCCCTATGAAATTATCAACAACATTCTTCAACGAACTGGAACAAATAGTTCAAAAATTCATATGGAACCACCTAAGACCCCGAATAGCTAAAGCAATCCTGAGAAGGAATAATAAAGTGGGGGTGATCTTGCTCCCCAATTTCAAGCTCTACTACAAAGCCACAGTAATCAAGACAGTTAGGTACTGGTACAAGAACAGAGCCACAGATCAGTGGAACAGAATAAAAACCACAGATATTAACCCAAACATATATGGTTAATTAATATATGATAAAGGAGCCATGGACATATAATGGGGAAATGACAGTCTCTTCAACAGATGGTGCTGGCAAAACTAGATAGCTACATGTAAGAGAATGAAACTGCATCACTTTCTAACCCCATACACAAAAGTAAATTCAAAATGGATCAAAGACCTGAATGTAAGTCATGAAACCATAAAACTCTTAGAAAAAAACATAGGCAAAAATCTCTTGGACATAAACATGAGCGACTTCTTCATGAACATCTCTCCCCGGGCAAGGGAAACAAAAGCAAAAATGAACAAGTGGGACTATATCAAGCTGAAAATCTTCTGTACAGCAAAGGACACCATCAATAAAACAAAAAGGTACCCTACAGATTGGGAGAATATGTTCATAAATGACAGATCCGATAAAGGGTTGACATTCAAAATATATAAAGAGCTCATACACCTCAACAAACAAAAAGCAAATAATCCAATTAAAAAATGGGCAGAGGAGCTGAACAGACATTTCTCCAAAGAAGAAATTCAGATGGCCAACAGACACATGAAAAGATGCTCCACATTGCTACTCACCAGAGAAATGCAAATTGAAACCACAATGTGATATAACCTCACAGCAGTAAGGATGGCTACCATGCTAAAGACAAACAACAACAAATGTTGGCGAGGTTGTGGAGAAAGGGGAACCCTCCTAACTGCTGGTGGGAATGTAAATTAGTTCAACCATTGTGGAAAACAGTATGGAGGTTCCTCAAAATGCTCAAAATAGAAATACCATTTAACCCAGGAATTCCACTTCTAGGAATTTACCCTAAGAATGCAGCACTCCAGTTTGAAAAAGACAGATGCACCCCTATGTTTATCGCTGCAGTATTTACAATAGCCAAGATTTGGAAGCATCCTAAATGTCCATCAGTAGATGAACAGATAAAGAAGAAGTGGTACATATACACAATGGAATGTTACTCAGCCATAAGAAAAAAAACAGATCCTACCATTTGCAACAACACAGATGGAGCTAGAGGGTATTATGCTCAGTGAAATAAGCCAAGTAGAGAAAGACAAGTACCAAATGATTTCACTCATATGTGGAGTATAAGAACAAAGAAAAACTGAAGGAACAAAACAGTAGCTGAATCAACCACAGAACCCAAGAATGGACTAATAGTTACCAAAGGGAAAGGTACTGGGCAGGAGCAGGGGGAAGAGAGGGATAAGGGCAGGGAAAAAGAAAGGGGGCCTTACGATTAGCATGTATATTGTGTGGGGGGGCACAGGGAGGGATGTGCAACACAGAGAAGACAAGTAGTGAGTCTATAGCATCTTACTATGCTGATGGACAGTGACTGTGACTGTAATGGGGTTTGTTGGGGGGACTTGGTGAAGGGGGGATTCTAGTAACCATAATATTCTTCATGTAATTGTAGATTAATGATAATAAAATGAATTTTTAAAAAGTGAGGGAGAAATTGAAACATTATTTATTTTTTAAAAGCTTAGGGAAAGAACAAATTAGCAGCAGACTCAGAGACTCCAAGAATGAACTAGTGATTACCAAAGGGGAGGAGTGTAGGAGGGCAGGTGGGGAGGGAGTGAGAAGGGGTTTGAGGGGTATTAAGTTTAGTACACATGCTGTGGGGGTTCACGGGAAGAGCAGTGTAGCACAGAGAAGGCACATAGTGGATCCGTGGCATCTTGCTGCACTGATGGACAGTGACTGCATTGGGGTATTGGTGGGGACTTGATTATATGGGTAAATGTAGTAACCACATTTTTTTTTCATGTGAAACCTTCATAAGAATGTATATTCATCATACCTTAAAAAAAAAAAAAAGCTTAGGGAGTTCATTATTACTAAGTTTGCCCTGTAAGAAATGCTAGGGAGAGTTCTGCAGGTTGAAATGAATGGGAAGTAGAGAGTAACTTGAAACCATATGAAGAAATAAAGTTCTCAATAAAGGTAAGTATTTGGGCAATTATAAAAGCTAGTATCATTCTACCTTTGGTTTGTAATGTAAATTTTTGTTTTCTACATGATTTAAAAGACTAATATATTTTTGTAAAAACAGTTATTTGTCCAAAAGCTAATATAAATGTAACTTTGGTTTGTAACCTAAGTTTTTAAATAGTTGAATTTATTACTGTTTTCTTTTATGGTTGCTAGGTGTTTAGATAAACCTTTCAAAAGGCATTCACCATTCCAACAAGTTAAAATAATGCATGCATACTTTCTTTTAGTGCTTTTAGTGGTTTTATTCTTTACATTATAATTTTTAATTTATCTAGAATTTATGGTTATACATAGATATAAAGAAAAGATTGAGGTTATATATTTTTTCACAATGGCCTTATAGTTTCCCACAACATTATTTCTTTTGCATATTCTATCTTTACCCATTGATTTGAAAGGGATTTTTTAATATATGCTAAATTTTATGTATATTTAGGTCTATTTTTCTTTCAGTTTTTTTCCTTCAATCTGATTTAGATCCATTTCTGCACTAGTGCCTATATGTGTGAATTTCTATAGCTTTATAATAGGCTTTATTATCTGGTTATTTGGTATGGGTAGCCATCTATTACTCATCTTTATCAGATGTTACCTGGCTCATCTCAGACATTTATTCTTTTAGATAAACTTTAAGGTCATTTCATGAAATCCTAACCAAATAAGCAAACAAACACAAACAAATTGGTATTTGGGTTTGGAGCTATGTTGAAATATAGATTGACTTTGTGAAAAATTGACACATTTATAATCTACTTCAGTCTTCCTAACCACAAATGTTTTTAAATTTTACTCAATTATTTTAAAAATTAAATTTTATTTTAATAAACAGTCATTGAATGCCCAGTATGTATTAGGTGATGTACTAGGTATCTGGGACACAATTAAGACATGACACTAGGAACTCATATCCTGGCTTGAAGGACTGACTTACAAATAAGTAGCTCTAATATAATGTGTGATAGTAAATATAAAAGTATGTCTACTACTTAGCAAACACAGATAAAGAAGAATGTAATCACTTCATGGGGAAGGGCAGCAGGGAAGACTGCAAAGAGACTATGACCCATACTTATTCCTTGAAGGATAGCATAAATTCATCAGCAGCAAGGGAAGATATTCTAAAGAGAGGAAAAATTATATGAAAAGGGACAGAAAAATGGAAAGATAGTCATAGTGGGTGTAGAGAATTATGAAAATTTCACTATGGTTCAAGAATTCGGTTTAGACAATGAATTGACATTGCCACTTAAAAGGTAACTTGTCATAGATTTAGAAATCTAATTTAGAACTTAGTATGTGCCAGGTACTGTTCTAGGTACTTTATGTGCATTGATTCATGTATCCCTTACAACAACCCTGTCAGATAGGTATGATCATTGTGTATACTTCTCACATAGGAAACAGACACAAAGAATAAACAAACTTGCCTGAGGTCACATAGTTATGTGACAGTTTACTCCTGGAAGTTTGACATAACCACAGGCACTATCTGCCTCTCTTTGAAAAGCTTTGCATGCCGTGGTAAGAATCTAATCTTTTAATTATAAGTAACAAAAAGTCAATGAAGATTTTTAAAGAAAGGAGTGACTTGTTAGGTTAATTTTGGAAACATTACTTTGGTTGCAGCTTTAAAGATGTAGTAGGAAAACAATGGTTATAACGAGGAGGAACAGGCTCTTCCTATCATTCAAAGATGAGGAGGACCTGAAATTATGGAAATGGAAGTGAATGCAAAGGAAATCAGGATTAGTGTGACATTTCCAAAGTGAATGGATGGGATTTGGTGGCCAGTTGGACATAAGGATTAGGGAGGTGTTAAAGATAGCAAATATGAGAATCTTGCAGAACATCCTTGTGGAGTTGTCTAGGGATGGCTGGGAAGAGAGTCACAGCTGAAGATACAGATTAGTGAGTCACCCAGTTTATTAGTGGTAATTGAAGCCTACGGAAGGATGGCTCCAGCGAAATGACACAACAGAGCCTTAGGGAACACCACCAGCATGTCAACAATGGGCAGAAGAGAAGTAAAAATACCAATGAAAACCGGTAAAACAAGGAGAGAAAAAGAAAAAAAAAAAAGATACTGGTATAACAGGTAGGAAGATAATTAACATAAAAATTGAAAGCAATAAATACCATAAAAGAAGTACAAAGTAATGTGGGAGTTCAGAGGAGGATTACAATTTAATCTTTCTGAACCTATGTTAATTAGTCTATAAAGTTGGGTTGGACTACGTTGTCCCTGAAATGTCTTCTGTGTCTAAACCTCTGAATCTATTCAGTGTCTAACTATATGCCCACTATCATGGTAGATGATATGGGAAGATACAAGGTACAACTCCTGCTCTGGAGGAGCATCTTTAGCCTACACACACACACACACACGCGTGCACACACACACACACACAACACTGGAGATGGAGATAATTTATAATTAACAGGTGAATTTTGTAGTATAGCCTGTGGGCTGTCAACACAGAGAAAGAAGAAAGTATGACAATACCGTACTGTATAGAAACTTAGTAAAGGGAGAGAGTGGAGATGGGCTGGGTTTAGATAGAGAAGAGAAGTGTGGGCAGAAATAAAGATGTGGGTCCACTTACCTGACTGAACTTGAAGGCCTCAGTTGGGAACTCACGGGAAGTAGAGTTCTAGGGAAGTGGGGTGAAGCCAGGTAAGGGTGGTGCCTATAAACCAGAGAATAGGGTTTAGAATTGATGTGGAGACAGTAGAGAGCTACTGTAGACTCTTGGGTAGGGTTATGATGTATTAAAGGTCCAGGTCCAGGATGTAGATGAGTTAATCCTAGCTACTTTTATTATTTATTTATTTATTTATTTAAGTGAGGCACATGTTGAAACTTAATTAAAAGTTACCACATACTGAGCCATAAATTAAGACAAAAACATTGTTTTTCTCTGTTGCTATGGCTTTCTTTCTTTCTTTCTTTCTTTCTTTTTTGCACTTTCCTCACTGTTTGATTGTTTTGGTCTTTGTATTTCATTTTGGAGGATTTCTGAAGTGTATGATGTTCTCTGGCTACCTTGATATTTAGGAGTAAAACTGTAAGCTATGAGTAGGGGAAGTAGGGCTTTCATTATTCACTGGGAATCCCTAATGTCACTGTCTGTGTTCTTTTTTCTAGGATGATTCAGTTTCACTCAGAAGAATCCTTAATCCCCTGTTTTCTCATAAGCAAACTCAGGATAGCAATTGTTTCTAGCTCACAGGGCTATTGTAAGGATTAATGAGATAATCCACACCAAGTGCCTAAAACAGTTCCTGGTACATTAAAGCATTCAATATATATTGACTATTATTATTTGAAGTCTTCAACTACTCTCTGGTTTTCAACATCATTGATTCAGTATGTTGATGGTGCCCGAATATATATAACCAATTACTTCTTTAACATCTCCACGTGGCTGTATCTCAGCCATCTCAACGATAACACATCCATTTTCTCTATCTCTGTGAATAATCACTCAGGAAATCATGAGTAACATAGTCAGTTCAGGCTGCCATAATTAAATAACATGGACTGTAAGGCTTAAACAACAGAAATTTATTTCCCACAGTTCTGGAGGCTGGAAGTCTAAGATCAAGGTACCAGCATGGTTGGGTTCTGGTGAGGATCCTCTTCCTGGCTTATACATGGTTGTCTTCTCACTGTATCCTCATACGGTGGAGAGAGAGAATGATCTCCAGTCTCTTTCTCTAGGTATAGGGACACTAATCCCATCATGGGGGGGTCTCACCCTCATGACCTCATCCAAACCTAATTATCTCTCAAAGGCCCCACCTCCAAGTACCATCACATTGAGGGTAAGGGCTTCAATATATGAATTTGGCAGGGGGTGGGTGGCATGTGGGGGGGAATGGACATAAACATTGAGTTTATAAGCAACCACTTTTGCAGCTACTCAGATCAGAATCATAACTTGTCCTTGAATGTTCCCCTTAATTAGTTTTTGGCCTTTCTGCCCCAACCAGATATGGAAGCTATAAAGTGGCAAAGACATTCTCTGTCTTCTTTGAGGTATGGAACTGGCTCTATCTAAACCAGTGTATAAAAGAGAATGAGGTAGACCAATGGAACAGACTAGAGAGCCCTGATATAAACCCAACCATATATGGTCAATTAATATATGATAAAGGAGCCATTGACATACAATGGGGAAATGACAGCCTCTTCAACAGCTGGTGTTGGCAAAACTGGACAGCTACATGCAAGAGAATTAAACTGGATTATTGTCTAAGCCCATACAGAAAAGTAAACTTGAAATGCATTAAAGACTTGAATGTAAGTCATGAAACCATAAAATTCTTAGAAGAAAACATAGGCAAACATCTCCTGAATATAAGCATGAGCAACTTCTTCCTGAACCCATCTCCTTGAGAAAGGGAAACAAAAGTAAAAATGAACTCATGGGACTACATCAAGCTAAAAAGTTTTTGTACGGCAAAGGATATCATCAACAAAACAAAAAGGCATCCTACAGTATGGGAGAATATATTTGTAAATGACATATCCAACAAGGGGTTAACATCCACAATATATAAAGAACTTACACACCTCAACACCCAAAAAGCAAATAACCCAATTAACAAATGGGCAGAGGATATGAAGAGACAGTTCTCCAAAGAAGAAATTCAGATGGCCAACAGACACATGAAAAGATGCTCCCCATCACTAATCATCAGGAAATGCAAATTAAAACCACAATGAGATATCACCTCACACCAGTAAGGATGGCCAGCATCAAGAAGACTAAGAACAACAAATGTTGGCAAGGATGCGGAGAAAGGGGAACCCTCCTACACTGCTGGTGGGAATGTAAATTAGTTCAACCATTGTGAAATCAATATGGAGGTCCTCAAAAAACTAAAAATAGAAATACCATTTGACCCCGGAATCCCACTCCTTGGAATTTACCCAAAGAATAAAACTTCTCAGATTCAAAAAGACATATGCACCCCTATGTTTATCGCAGCACTATTTACAATAGCCAAGATATGGAAGGAACCTAAGTGTCCATCTGTAGATGAATGGATAAAGGTGTGGTACATATACACAATGGAATACTATTCAGCCATAAGAAAGAAACAAATCCTACCATTTGCAACAACATGGATGGAGCTGGAGGACATTATGCTCAGTGAAATAAGCCAGGTGGAGAAAGACAAATCCCAAATGATTTCCCTCATTTGTGGAGTATAACAATGAAGCAAAACCAAAGGAACAAAATGGCAGCAGACTCAGAGACTCCAAGAATGAACTAGTGGTTACCAAAGGGGAGGGGTGTGGGAGGGCAGGTGGGGAGGCAGGGAGAGTGGGACTAAGGGGTATTATGTTTAGTACACATGGTGTGGGGGATCATGGGGAGAGCAGTGTATCACAGAGAAGGCACATAGTGGATCTCTGGCAACTTGCTGCACTGATGGACAGTGACTGCATTGGGGTGTGGGTGGGACCTTGATAATATGGGTAAATGTAGTAACCACATTGTTTTTTCATGTGAAACCTTCATAAGAATGTATATCTATCATACCTTAATTTAAAAAAAAAGAGAATGAGTCACTGAAATAAGGAATAATTCACTTAACAACACTGTAGCTGTGAAACTTTATTCTTTAAAGGTTGAGTTTGTTTCTAACTCCTTGATCTCCCTCTTTTCCCATTTTTTCTGTTTTTTTTTTCTTGTTTCAGATTTTCAGACAGAGCCTCTCTTCTCCTTTTAGATTTTGTGTCATCTTGTCTTATTCTCTCCCTTTTAACATTTGCTGGTGAGAACTCTTCCCAGTCCCCAGTTGCGTGCCCTGACTGCCTTTTCCTAGGCTCCTGGGTGTCATAAAATATTCTTGGCTTCCTCACAGCAGACTGATGCATTTGGAAATGTAGACTCTCTCTCAGATATTCTTGGCTTTCTCTTCCAGACCATACAGTTAGGCCTTTGGGGCTGCATATTGTTTATTCTTGGAGAAGTCCTGGAGTGTCAAAAATGGCTTAAAATGATTACTATGCTGTTCATTGTCATATATGACATTTTGTTTCCCTTCACGGACCTTTTATTTGCTTTACTTTTTACTCCCCTCACAAAGGTGCTCTCCTTTTTACTTTATTTCCTTGCTCTATTTCTGTTCTTTTTTCTCACACCTGAGTTTTCTACAGCCACATTGATTCTGTCCAATTTCCCATTGTAAAAAATTCTTTATCTCCATCAGGTCCCGCATATGCATGACGGGTTTGGTGCTTTCCTCTCCTACTCTTCTCCTTTGTACTGAATGGAATAGTCACAGTTGGAGCCTTTCACTGCTCTTATGGTGCCTCAGTTTGGTGTAGGTCTCCAGAGAGCAGAGCCAGCTCCTGTCAGTGATAGAGGGTCGAGTCTACATTGTTTGAGGATGATGTGGGATGGGGAGATGTTGTGGCTGTCTAGCCCCAGACCTGTGAGCAAACTGACAGAAGTATTTTGTCTTTCTGACATGAACATGGCACATATGACCTATCAATAAAGGCTTGAGTCTTCAGTAACTCTCTTCTGAAGTCAGGGTAGATTTGTCATATCTACCCAGTCTTTTTAAACCAGATACCAGTGCCTTGAGATGGCTGGTTAGAGTTAGGACTGTGGTTGAGACAACAGGTATGACTTGAGTCACTTGAAATTCTAAGCTCCAAGGCTGGTCCTGAATGGCACAATGAAGAGCCTCTGGACTATGCTGCATCTTTTTTTTCTAGATTTTTCTGGTGTTCTTGTGCCTAGGTTGTCTGTGCTTGGACTTTCTTATAACTTGAAATTATTTGGAGAGTATTCTTAGTTTCTGCTAATGTAAATTATCATGTGACTTCAATAAACAAATATTCAAATGTTGATTTTTCTGGGGTTTTTAACCTCCTGGGACCTATTTTTAGATTGTTGTATAACAGATTATCACAAACATGCCAGCTTAAAATGTACATCCATTACCTGTGTTTCATAGATCAGCATTCAGGCATGACTTAGTGGGGCCCTCTGTGGAGCATCTCATCTGTGGAGTTCTCATCTGTGGTTCAGGATCCTCTTCCAAGCTTATGTGGTTATTGGCGGAGTTCATTTTCTTGCAGTTTGTGGGTTCATGGTGTCTTGGAGAGCTCAGCTATTTTTAAATGGAATGTCCACGGCTATCACAGTGGGTGCTGTGGTGTGCTACCTGGATCACCCCCTCTAGGTCTGAAGCACTCCAGCTTCAGGGAGAGTAAATAGCTTGCAACTCTTAGCTAAGTTCCTCTCTCCTTTCTGGAACTTACCTTTAACTGAAGAAAGCCACTTTGTCCAATGTCCCCCGACCTCACCAGGAGAAGCCCACATTCAGTAAATGGTTGATGGCTTTTACAAGGGCTCCCCCAATCCAACGCAGCTGAGAAACATTCAAGTGTCATCGCAGCTCCAGAGCTCCCAGGAGGGCCTGACTGAGGCCTTGTTGCAGCTGCATCACAGTTCACCTTCTCCTCTTGCCCAGTCCTTCCTTTGCCGCCCCCAGGTGTTGATCCCAAGAACATTCCCTGATAATTTCCTGAATACCAACTTCCATCTCAGCTTTTTTCCCTGGGGGACTAAATGGCAACATACAATAATTACCTTTTCACTCAACTTTTCACCTTCATAATTTAACTGTAGAAGAATTTTGTGAACCCAGATTTTTATATGAACAGTTTCCTCAGCAATTTTGACATTTGTAGTCTTGATACCAAGATCAAACCTTTATAAAACCTTCAATATCTAAGATCACATGCCCCTTTGGCAATGTACATCAGCTCCATTTTTGAAGATAGAATAGCCACAGACAGCTAAACATTAATAATGAATACCAATCAAAAGGCAATGATGAGCTGGTGGTAACCATGTCTTGGCAGGATACACCCCTGGCTAATGGAGCACATCGCTAGGGGCCTTGTAGAGTAGTACACTGGGAGGTCACAGGTGCTCCGCAGAGGTGGTCCATAGCTAGAAATTTTGCAGAGTGCTGTTTCAGGTCACAAAGAAATTGTGACACCATTTGAATTTTTCTTTTTTTTTGGCAATAGTCCAAAATATCTTACTTTATATAATTTGTACTTAATGCCACTTTTTTTTTAAATCACCAAATATTATACTACCAAATGGCTCTTAGCTAAGCACATCACTCTCCTTCAGTTTAAAAGCGCCATGAGCAAAGTTCAGAAATTTAAAATTTGGAATAAAAACAGATAACAAAGCACTGTCAGTCTAAAACTAATGTTAAAGTGGCTAACATTAAAAAAAAAGACACAAATAACCAATATGAGGATGTGAATGAAGGGGAAAAAAAGTGGTTAGCAATGCAGATTGATTTCCTCAAAGAGTCCACAGTGTCAAAGTGTATGTGCAAAATATTTTGGTAAGACAATGATTCCTCTGGCAGCTTTTGAGGGAAGGAAGTTGTGTGGAAAATCAATTGGAGATAATGCATCTATATTGCTGATGGCCTACGGCACTTTTTTGACCTTATGATGCCTTGTTTTTCAAAATGTCCTTTCCTCAACTACATGTAGTTTAGAAATAACATTCAGTGCTCACTGAATTACCAAGTTTTTAACCCTGGAATAGATGGGCTTACACTGCACTTTACAATCTATAAAGGGAAACATAATTGAAAATGCTGGGACTGCAATTGACATATTGCCAAAGAATAAATTATATCCTGTGCTGTAATTACATATTCAGCAATAATGAGTACTAGGAGAAAATAGCAAAGTAGTAATTACATCAATTATAATAGATTAGTCGGTAATAACACAAAAAGATATGCTCACTTTGTTATACTCTCTTACACCACAAGAACGCTGTGATGTATTAAGATATCTGGTTCCTCCCTTATAATCCCTTTCTATAATTGATTAAATTCAGTAAATTTGTATTATTCTGGGAATTTGTATTATTACTGTGGGTAAAATTGTAATATTTCCAGAATATCCCACCTGGCTTTAGTAATCTGCATAGCAGTAGTCGTTCAGAGGTGGAAAGAAGTATGGCTTTAGTGCATTTGCATCATTCCTCAGGGGTGGAGAGAAGTTCATCTCCATATCAGTGGGTAATTACCTGAGCAACAGAGGGCTTATCTGTACCTGAGAGGTGAGGGGAGGGCCAGTTTTGCTGCTGCTGGAGATGGAAAGAGGGAAGTTCCCGAACTGCAGTTTGTAAGCAATGAATGAATTTTAAACTTTAGTTCTCCCTTTGACTGATTTCAGTTTTCAGAGGTATTTTGCCCCAGGATTTCCTCTCCCTGGACTTACATTACTCATGATGAAATTTCATGTACTTATGCTTCAGTCTCCAGGGTTTCATGCTACTCTGGTTTCTGACTTTGTTTTTCCTGTGCTATTAGAATACTATCACAGTTTTTTTATAGAACAAAATAATATTAAAGAACTGCAATAACTGGAGTGCAACAATATCTGCTAATGTTTACTTTTGTTACAAATTGAGATTAAACGTGGCAATGTAATTGCTGTTCTATATAAAGTAGAACTCTGTTTCTTTGCAAATCTCCCAAGTACAAATTTGACAATTTAGCAGGGCAAGTTGATAGTCATGCTCTTCTGGTGTGTCAGCCTTTATATTTTTCACAATGAAAGTGAGTCTATGTGAGACCAAATTTAACATCTGAAGAAAACAGAAAAACGTTTCAATTTGTGAACATCAGAGTAAATTAATTATCACTACTTTCTCATTCAAGTAATGGAATGGAGAGCAGGCAGGTTTATGAATTGCAGCTTGAGTAATTCATTTGACTTTTTAATGACCTTGTACCCTGTACGGTCAAATAAGAATACTACAAGAAACAAGCAGTTTCTTAAAACTAGGAGAGCATAACAGAACGTGGACCGAAGGGAAGCCCTTCAAACTTAGTGAAAAGTATGAGACATAAAATAATGCAAAGGATATTTAAGTGTGGCTAAGTAGATGATCTTAGATCCAATTTTAGTGAGTGGTTAAGATTTATTTGTAAATGAAAGCCTATATGATGACTAACAATTCAATTCGAGAAAGCAATTTTCTAAGTTGTACACACATCTTTCCTTTGAAAGAATTTGATTGTATAGAATGGGGAAGAAAAGAACACTGACATAAGAGGAGGCGGAGTTTTTTTACTATCCTTATATATGTAATCTTAAACTCCAAACCCAAATTACTTAACCAAAACTTTTTTAAGAACTAGATAAAGAAGAGTTTAGATTAGGATATTAACACCCTTCCTTCTTCTATTGTATTTAAAGCATTTCTTTTCAATTATTGAAATATAATAGGATATTTGGGGTCCTTTCATCTCACTTCAGGGTTCTGCAGAGTGATACAATGTATTCACATGAACAAAATTTGGTTATAACAAAATGTTGATATAAAGACATTTCTATCTATATCGAATTGTATATAAATTAACTTTACTAGTATACTTCTATTAATTAGCTTGACATTCTCTTGTAATATTTTTTATGATGGAGCAAAATCAGCTTTAGGAAAAACCAAAGTTTAGCTGAAGAGAAATCAAAACACTACAGTCAATATTAATGGTTTTTTACTATAAAGTAAGATCTCATTTTAATGAATATGAACTGCTGTGTTGTATTCAAATCTATTAAAAAGGTAATGTACTGCTATTGTGCGTAGACTATATAATTATTTAAGTAAAATAAATACTAAGCATATTGTTCACATCATTATCAGTACAGTATCCTTTTTCCCTTGTCTATATGCCACCCTTTCTTCTAATGTTAGCTTGACAGTAACTTATGGTGCAATGTGAGAAAACCATCACTATCCAGGTGTAAGATTCCTGGTTGGTAATGTGGAAATTGAGGGCATAACTTGAAAGCTGGACACATCACTTCAATTCCTATCTCACTGAACACAGCCTAGTCACATGGCATAAACACATGATTGGATGGGAAACTGGGAAATTAGCTTTTAGTTGAGAAGCCATGTGCCCAGCTAAAACTATTATTACAGAAGGGGATAACATAAATTAGAGGGACAGGTAATAGTCTTTGCTACAATAAATCACTGAGACAGTAAGCTCTGAGTTTATCCCTTTCTCTCTTGAAAGACATAAAAATCCAACCAAGTGCAGCAGATGTTATAGGGGTAATCTTGAATCTAATATATTAAAAGGAAGTTATTTAAAGCTGCAGATTTTGTTAATAACAAATTACTTATCTCTTATCTCTCTACAAATAACTACAGCAAGTTAAAAAGCTAGTGACTTTAATGGCTATTTCCCAAAGCAAACTGTATAATTGACCAGTAAAAACATCCTATCTTCACTACTAAAATTATACCATAATAAATATAACATGTCTAATTACATTTTTCTCTATAAAGAAAAATATCATGGTAAGTAGGTGTGTGGGTAAAGTTGTAAAATTTCCAGAATATCTCACCTGGCTTTAGTGCACCTGCATATCCTCAGGGGTGGAGAGAAGTTCATCTCCGTATCAATGGGTAATTACCTGGGCAACTGAAGGTGTGTCTGAATCTGAGAGTTTAAAGGGAGGGGCTTGCTTGCTTGCTTGCTTCTTCAGCAGCAGAGGAGAGATATGGCCCTGAACTGCAGCTTGTAAGCAATAAACGGGTTTTAAACTTTATTTTTCCCTTTGACTGATTTAGCTTTTTAGAGGTATTTTGCCCTGGGGTTTCCTCTCCCCAAACTTCCATCTGGTGGCAGTCGGCAGGGTGCCTCTGAACCTGAAAATCTGTCATAATGGGTGTGACCTTTGGGAGGGCTGCTCCTGTGGGTGGTGGGGAGGCCCCAGTGGATGCAGCGGCAGAGGGTGCCGCTGCACCTGTTATTATCCCCCCAGCTGTGGGGCTTCCAACTTGGGAACCTGTAGTGGGGAATTGGTCTAGGGTAAAGTACCTCCTAGAGGGGTTGGGCCTTCCCCAGAATGGGGGAAGGGTGGAAACACTGGAAGCTGAAGAATTAGCCCTCCGAGAGTTGGAAGACTGCTTGTAGACCTTAGGGGGCCATGTAGTGGCTGACATTGTAGGGTCTCTTCATCGAGATAGTGGAAAATGTTATACAGGAGAGAGAGGATTATTGAGGGTTTCAGGCGGGAGAGAGACACACTTCAGCATCGCTTGGAGAAGCTGGGCGATAGCCTATGGGATGCTGTTAAAGAAGAGAGACAGTTACTGAAAAGGCAGCTCACGCTCCTACAAGATTCTTTAGCAGCCACGAGTGGGGAGGCGGCTTTTCCTGCTGCGTTGCAGGAGGCCATGGGGGAGGGGGAGGAAAGAGTAGTGCCTTCAATCCCGGAAATGGGGGAGGAGGAGCCCCAGGGAGAAGAGGAGGAGGCGGGGCCATTGGCAGATCTGGTACCCAGGCCACGCTGGAGATACCATCTTCTCCTGTTTTAAAGGCCCGCCCAGCCGTAATTGAGAAAATAAAAACGAAACAACCACGGTCTCCTCAGGGGAAGGAGCAGCCCCCTGGCCAGGTTGTGGAGCACTCCATGCTCTGCCCCTATACCCAGGATGAGCTGGTGGACATGAGCGTCCGGTATAGGCAGAGGCCACTGGAATCTCTACCTACATGGTTTTTACATCTCTGGGATATGGGGGTGGAAAACATTGTTGTGTTGGGTACTGAAATGAGTAGAATGGCTTCCCTGATGACTCACCTTCCCTCCAGCAGCTGTTGCAAAATGCTCATCATGCCTCAGGGAATCACACTCCTGGAATGGCTGACAGCTGCCATCAGGATAGTTTGGCCTAATCAGGGTGATTTACCATGTTTTCCTAGTAGTTGGAAAATGTATGCAGAGCTCCAACAGGTACTTGTGGGAATTGGGTATGAAAAACATCATGTATAATATGGACCCCCAGGGCCTTGATGAGGAGGTGTTCACTATAGGAATGAGAAACCTGGTGCAAAGGGCCCCGTGAAGGTCTTGAGGACCCAGATGTGGGTTGATTTGATAAAGGCTGGGGTAGTGAAAGAAAAACTCAACGGGCAGCCCAATAGAATATTGTTAGAGCTGTGGCACCAATTAAAGCCAGAGCAGCAATTCCAGCCCCTGAGGTCTAGGACACGGAAACCAGAGTAAAGGCCTCATGCCCAGCCTGTGTCCCTGCAAAACTTCAGGGAAGACAGTACTCAGGATTCGCCTGAGCCCTCACCCCCACAGGAGGATGATTGGGCATCGCGGTTCGACTGAGGTGGGGTCAAAGTCTCCACCTTGGGGGACATGGTGGGGACGAGAGGCCACATGTAGAATTAAAAATTCATTGGTCCCCTGTGAATGTACAGCATGTCCTGGTGCTGGTGGACACAGGAGCTGAGTGTTCTTTGATTCATGGCAACCCTGTGTTTTCCCGGGTCCCCTGCTGTGATAGATGACTATGGTGTAAGGCAATTTAGAGTGAAGAAAGCCCAAATCCCATTGGGGATAGGGCATTTACTCCCAAAGGAGTATACCATGTACATTTCTCCCATCCCTGAATGTATTTTGGGGTCGATATCCTGCAGGGCCTGTGGTTACAGACCATTGCAGGTGAGTTCAGACTGAGGGTATGTGTGGTAAAGGCAGTTCTGAGGGAACATGCTAAGCACCCACCTGTAGCTCTGCCTATACCTTGGTGGGTGACAAGTATTAAGCAGTATAAATTGCCTGTGCAGCACATAAAATTGGAGAAACTCTACAGGAGATGGAGAAGGTGGGCGTCATAAAGCCCACTCATAGTCCTTTTAATTGCCCAGTGTGGCCAGTGAGAAAGCCAGACAGCTCCTGGCATATGACTGTAGACTACAGAGAACTGAATAAAGTCACACCCCCTTTGCATGTTGCTGTCCCCTCTACAGCAGACCTTCTGGACACCCTCAGCCATGAACTGGGAATGTGTCATTATGTTAGACCTTGCTAATGCTTTCTTCTCTGTTGACATTGCACAGGAATGTCAGGAACAGTTTGCCTTCATGTGGGAAGGCCAGCAGTGGACACTCACTGTCCTTCCACAGGGCTATCTCCATAGTCCCACCATCTGTCATGGACTTGTAGTCCAGGACTTGGCCACATGGAGGAAACCGCAAACAGTGTGGTTGTAGCACTACATTGATGACATTATGCTCACATCTGATTCTCTTTCAGATTTAGAAGGGGCAGTTCCTAGACCACTAGTCACCTCTCTATGAGTCTGTTTTGCTCATTATGTTTTGCTTTGTTTTTATATTCTACAAATAAGTGAAATCATATGGTATTTGTCTTTCTCTGCCTGGCTTATTTCACTGAGCATATGACCCTCTACATTGTTGCAAATGGCAGGATTGCTTTTTTTTTTTTTTTTTTGAGAGGGCATCTCTCGTATTTATTGATCAAATGGTTGTTAACAACAATAAAATTCAGTACAGGGGGGGGTCAATGCTCAATGTACAATCATTAATCCATCTCAAGCCTAATTCTCGTCAGTCTCCAATCTTCTGAAGCATAACGAACAAGTTCTTACATGGTGAACGAATTCTTACATAGTGAATAAATTCTTACATGGTGAACAGTACAAGGGCATTCATCACAGAAACTTTCGGTTTTGATCACTCATTATGAACTATAAACAATCAGGTCAAATATGAATATTTGTTAGATTTTTATACTTGATTTATATGTTGCTCCCACATTTCTCCCTTTATTATTATTATTTTTATTTTTAATAAAATGCTGAAGTGGTAGGTAGATGCAAGATAAAGGTAGAAGACATAGTTTAGTGCTGTAAGAGGGCAAATGTAGATGATCAGGTGTGTGCCTATAGACTAAGTATTAATCCAAGCTAGACAAGGGCAGCAAAACATCCACGGATGCAGAAGATTTCTCTCAAAACAGGGGGAGTGACGTTCTGAGCCTCACCTCTGTTGATCCCCAATTTCTGACCTGATGGCCCCCCTACGACTGTGCCTGTCTTAGGTTGTTCCTCCCTTGAGGAATCTTACCCGTCTCTGGCTAACCAGTCATCTTCCGGGGCCATACAGGGAAATGTAAAGTTGGTAAGTGAGAGAGAAGCCATATTGTTTGAAAAGGTTAGCTTTTTACTTCTTTGCAGATTTATGCCCTGTGTCTTCTATGCCCAGCACTTGTCTTGAGGTATCTTTACCACCTGGAGGAATTATGATACTCGGTAAATTCGATATGAGGCACGAATTCTATTTAAGGGTTGTAATTAGGAAGGAAGAAGAAAAGCTATAGAAGTAGCATATGGAAGAAAACATGGGAGGATTGATTATTTCTTTGACATATCTTCTTGTAGAGTACCTTAAGCATGTATAGGTTTTAAACTACCAACTAATTTGCACTCACATATTAACAATAGGAATACGGTGGCATAAACAAAGCAAATCTATAATTACCATCCATCTCCAGTGAAGCCAAGAAAACCATTTAGGCACCCTAGGCATTTGTGAAAATTTGTCTATGATATGATGGATATTGTCCAACTGTACTGAACAGTCTGAGAGAAATCAGACAAATTAAAGCAGCCCATTTCTGGGATCCGTTCACATCCCGTATGTTCTTTTAACCGTAGATAGTCTATAGTCTTAAAATTTTGGAGTGCTACAACTTGCACCCCTCCCAACTCCTGGCTGAGTTCCAACAGTACAGATCCAGTCAAATTCGTTGTCTCACTGTATGCACATGCCAGCCTAGACATCTCCCTCCTCATTCCAATGGCAAGTCGAGGAAACGGTGGGGTGGATGCAGCCACAACCGCAGCATTGCCCAGGTCCCTGTGGAGGCTTTTTGATGATCATCCCCCTGGCACAAGTCCTCCAGAGAGTGCAGATGCCGGAAGCTCCTCCTCATATCGTATCTTAGTTCATTTTCTGGGTGTCCAAGCTAGGCCTTGATCTTCTGCATAGAAACAAACAGACCCTTTGCCCACAATTTGACATGCCCTCTATACCACTGTGTAGAACTCATTGGAGATCAGCACACAGAAAATGCTTTTTTTTTTTTATTAAGAGAAAGGAATATTGTCAGAAAAGAGTACCTCCATAGCTGATCATCTGACACCCTTTAAGTGATCAACATTAAGGATATTTAAAGCATGCGTTGATCTTTGATTTACCAATAGTTTTATCCTATCAAGGAGTAATCCCCCTTTTCTTTCTTTCTATCTTTTTTCTAAATCTTTAATCTACACTTACATGAAGAATACCATGTTTACTATGCTCTCCCCTATATCAGGTACCCCCTAACAACCACATTACGGTTACTGTCCATCAGCTTAGCAAAATGTTGTAGAATCACTACTTGTCCTCTCTGTGTTGTACAGCCCACCCTCCCCTTTCTCCCTCCCCCCATGCATGCTAATCTTAATACCCCCCTTCTTCTTCCCCCCTCTTATCCCTCCCTGCCCACCCATCCTCCCCAGTTCCTTTCCCTTTGGTACCTGTTAGTCCATTTTTGGGTTCTGTAATTCTGCTGCTGTTTTGTTCCTTCAGTTTTTCCTTTGTTCTTATACTCCTCAGATGAGTGAAATCATATGGTATTTCTCTTTCTCTGCTTGGCTTATTTCACTGAGCATAATACTCTCCAGCTCCATCCATGTTGCTGCAAATGGTTGAATTTTTCCACTTCTTATGGCTGAGTAGTATTCCATTGTGTATATGTACCACATCTTCTTTATCCATTCATGTACCGATGGACATTTAGGTTGCTTCCAATTCGTGGCTATTGTAAATAGTGCTGCGATAAACATAGGGGTGCATCTGTCTTTCTCAAACTTGATTGCTGCGTTCTTAGGGTAAATTCCTAGGAGTGGAATTCCTGGGTCAAATGGTAGGTCTGTTTTGAGCATTTTGATGCACCTCCATACTGCTTTCCACAATGGTTGAACTAATTTACATTCCCACCAGCAGTGTAGGAGGGTTCCCCTTTCTCCACAGCCTCGCCAACATATGTTGTTGTCTGTCTTTTGGATGGCAGCTATCCTTACTGGTGTGAGGTGATACCTCATTGTAGTTTTAATTTGCATTTCTCTGATAATTAGCGATGTGGAGCATCTTTTCATGTGGCCATCTGTATTTCTTTTTTAGAGAACTGTCTGTTCAGTTCCTCTGCCCATTTTTTAATTGGGTTATTTGTATTTTGTTTGTTGAGGCGTGTGAGCTCTTTATATATTCTGGATGTCAAGCCTTTATCAGATCTGTCATTTTCAAATATATTCTCCCATACTGTAGGGTTCCTTTTTGTTCTATTGATGGTGTCTTTCGCTGTACAGAAGCTTTTCAGCTTAATGTAGTCCCACTTGCTCATTTTTGCTGTTGTTTTCCTTGCCCGGGGAGATATGTTCAAGAAGAGGTCACTCATGTTTATGTCTAAGAGGTTTTTGCCTATGTTTTTTTCCAAGAGTTTAATGGTTTCATGACTTACATTCAGGTCTTTGATACATTTTGAGTTTACCTTTGTATATGGGGTTAGACAATGGTCCAGTTTCATTCTCCTACATGTAGCTGTCCAGTTTTGCCAGCACCATCTGCTGTCATTTTGCCATTGTATGTCCTTGGCTCCTTTATCAAATATTAATTGACCATATTTGTTTGGGTTAATGTCTGGAGTCTCTAATCTGTTCCACTGGTCTGTGGCTCTGTTCTTGTGCCAGTACCAAATTGTCTTGATTACTATGGCTTTGTAGTAGAGCTTGAAGTTGGGGAGTGAGATTCCCCCCTACTTTATTCTTCTTTTTCAGGATTGCTTTGGCTATTCGGGGTCTTTGGTGTTTCCATATGAATTTTTGAATCATTAGTTCCAATTCATTGAAGAATGTTGCTGGTAATTTGAGAGGGATTGCATCAAATCTGTATATTGCTTTGGGCAGGATGGCCATTTTGACGATATTAGTTCTTCCTAGCCAGGAGCATGGGATGAGTTTCCATTTATTAGTGTCCCCTTTAATTTCTCTTAAGAGTGACTTGTAGTTTTCAGAGTATAAGTCTTTCACTTCTTTGGTTAGGTTTATTCCTAGGTATTTTATTCTTTTTGACGCAATGGTGAATGTAATTGTTTTCCTGATTTGTCTTTCTATTGATTCATTGTTAGTGTTAATTTTGTATCCTGCAACTTTGCTGTATTCCGATATCAGTTCTAGTAGTTTTGGAGTGGAGTCTTTAGGGTTTTTTTATGTACAGTATCATATCATCTGCAAATAGTGACAGTTTAACTTGTTCTTTACCAATCTGGATTCCTTGTATTTCTTTGTTTTGTCTGATTGCCGTGGCTAGGATCTCCAGTACTATGTTAAATAACAGTGGGGAGAGTGGGCATCCCTGTCTGGTTCACGATCTCAGAGGAAATGCGTTCAGCTTCTCGCTGTTCAGTATAATGCTGGCTGTGGGTTTATCATATATGGCCTTTATTATGTTGAGGTACTTGCCCTCTATTCCCATTTTGCTGAGAGTTTTTATCATGAATGGATGTTGAATTTTGTCAAATGCTTTTTCAGCATCTATGGAGATGATCATGTGGTTTTTGTCTTTCTTTTTGTTGATGTGGTGGATGATGTTGATGGATTTTTGAATGTTGTACCATCCTTGCATCCCTGGGATGAATCCCACTTGGTCATGATGTATGATCCTTTTGATATACTGTTGAATTCTGTTTGCTAATATTTTATTGAGTATTTTTGCATCTACATTCATCAGGGATATTGGTCTGTAATTTTCTTTTTTGGTGGGGTCTTTGCCTGGTTTTGGTATTAGGGTGATGTTGGCTTCATAGAATGAGTTTGGGAGTATTCCCTCTTCTTCTATTTTGTGGAACACTTTAAGGAGAATGGGTATTATGTCTTCTCTGTGTGTCTGATAAAATTCTGAGGTAAATCCGTCCGGCCCCGGGCTTTTGTTCTTGGGTAGTTTTTTGATTACCATTTCAATTTCTTTGCTCGTAATTGGTTTGTTTCACTTTTGTGTTTCTTCCTTGGTCAGTGTTGGGAGGTTGTATTTTTCTAGGAAGTTGTCCATTTCTTCTAGGTTTTCCAGCTTGTTGGCATATAGGTTTTCATAGTAGTCTTTAATAATTCTTTGTATTTCTGTGGAGTCTGTCATGATTTTTCCATTCTCATTTCTAATTATGTTGATTTGTGTTGATTCTCTTTTTCTCTTAATAAGTTTGGCTAGAGGCTTATCTATTTTGTTTATTTTCTCAAAGAACCAGCTCTTGGTTTCGTTGATTTTTGCTATTGTTTTATTCTTCTCAATTTTGTTTATTTCTTCTCTGATCTTTATTATGTCCCTCCTTCTGCTGACCTTAGGCCTCATTTGTTCTTCTTTTTCCAGTTTCGATAATTGTGATGTTAGACTATTCATTTGGGATTGTTCTTCCTTCTTCAAGTGTGCCTGGATTGCTATATACTTTCCTCTTAAGACTGCTTTCACTGCGTCCCACAGAAGTTGGGGCTTTGTGTTGTTGTTGTCATTTGTTTCTATATATTCCTTGATCTCTATTTTGATTTGTTCATTGATCCATTGATTATTTAGTAGCATGTTGTTTTCTTTGTAGAATTTATTTCTACTTTTATACCTTTGTGGTCTGAAAAATTGGTTGGTAGAATTTCAATATTTTGGAGTTTACTGAGGCTCTTTTTGTGAGCTAGTATGTTGTGTATTCTGGAGAATGTTCCATGTGCACTTGAGAAGAAGTTCCTGTTGCTTTTGGATGTAGAGTTCTATAGATGTCTATTAGGTCCATCTGTTCTAGTGTGTTGTTCAGTTCCTGTGTGTCCTTACTTATTTTCTGCCCAGTGGATCTATCCTTTGGGGTGAATGGTGTGTTGAAGTCTCCTAAAATGAATGCATTGCAGTCTATTTCCCTCTTTAGTTCTGTTAGTATTTGCTTCACATATGCTGGTGCTCCTATATTGGGTGCATATATATGTAGAATGGTTATATCCTCTTGTTGGTCTGAGCCCTTTATCATTATGTAGTATCCTTCTTTATCTCTTCTTACTTTCTTTGTTTTGAAGTCTATTTTGTCTGATATTAGTACTGCAACCCCTGCTTTCTTCTCACTGTTGTTTGCCTGAAATATGTTTTTCCATCCCTTGACTTTTAGTCTGTGCTTGTCTTTGGGTTTAAGGTGAGTTTCTTGTAAGCAGCATATAGATGGGTCTTGCTTTTTTATCCATTCTATTACTCTGTGTCTTTTGATTGGTGCATTAAGTCCATTTACATTTAGGGTGACTATTGAGAGATATGTACTTATTGCCATTGCAGGCTTTAGATTCGTAGTTACCAAAGGTTCAAGGTTAGCTTCTTTAGTATCTTACTGCGTAACTTAGCTCGCTTATTGAGCTGTTATATACACTGTCTGGAGATTCTTTTCTTCTCTCCCTTCTTATTCCTCCTCCTCCCTTCTTCATATGTTGTGTGTTTTGTTCTGTGCTCTTTTTAGGAGCGCTCCCATCTAGAGCAGTCCCTGTAGGATGCCCTGTAGAGGTGGTTTGTGGGAAGCAAATTCCCTCAGCTTTTGCTTGTCTGGGAATTGTTTAATCCCACCATCACATTTAAATGATAGTCGTGCTGGATACAGTATCCCTGGTTCAAGGCCCTTCTGTTTCATTGCATTAAGTATATCATGCCATTCTCTTCTGGCCTGTAGGGTTTCTGTCGAGAAGTCTGATGTTAGCCTGATGGGTTTTCCTTTATAGGTGACCTTTTTCTCTCCAGCTGCCTTTAAAGCTCTTTCCTTGTCCTTGATCCTTGCCATTTTAATTACTATGTGTCTTGGTGTTGTCCTCCTTGGATCCTTTCTGTTGGGGGTTGTGTATAATTCCATGGTCTTTTCGATTATTTCCTCCCCCAGTTTGGGGAAGTTTTCAGCAATTATTTCTTCAAAGAGACTTTCTATCCCTTTTCCTCTTTCTTCTTCTTCTGGTACCCCTATAATACGAATATTATTCCTTTTGGATTGGTCACATAGTTCTCTTAGTGTTGTTTCATTCCTGGAGATCCTTTTATCTCTCTCTCTGTCAGCTTCTATACGTTCCTGTTCTCTGGCTTCTATTCCTTCAATGGCCTCTTGCATCTTATCAATTCTGCTTATAAATCCTTCCAGGGATTGTTTCACTTCTGTGATCTCCTTCCTGACATCTGTGATCTCCCTCCGGACTTCATCCCATTGCTGTTGTTTTTTTCTCTGCATCTCATCCCATTGCTCTTGCATTTTTCTCTGCATCTCTGTCAGCATGTTCATGATTTTTATTTTGAATTCTTTTTCAGGAGGACTGGTTAGGTCTGTCTCCTTCTCAGGTGTTGTCTCTGTGATCTTTGTCTGCCTGTAGTTTTGCCTTTTCATGGTGATAGAGATAGTTTGCAGAGCTGGTACGAGTGACCGCTGGAAGAGCTTCCCTTCTTGTTGGTTTGTGGCCTTCCTCTCCTGGGAGAATAGCGACCTCTAGTGGCTTATGCTTGTCAGCTGTGCGCAGACCGGGCTTCTGCTACCTGCCCATTTGCTATGGAGTTTTTCTCCACTGTTGCTGTGGGCGTGGCCTGGCTGGGGCTGCTCCTCCAAAGTGGTGGAGCCCCGTTGGAGGGGGAGCGGCCGGGAGGCTATTTATCTCCGTAAGGGGCCTCTGTGCTCCCTGTTGTCCAGGGGGTTAGAGTGTTCAGAGATCCCCAGATTTCCTGCCTCTGGTCTAAGTGTCCTGTCCTGCCCCTTTAAGACTTCCAAAAAGCACTCTCCAAACCAAAACAACAACAGCAACAATGAGAGAGGAAAGAGAAAAAAAAAAAAAAAAAAAGGAAAAAACACGCGATTTTTTTTTGTCCTCAGGCGCCGGTCCCAGGCACCCGCTCACTGGTACTGCTGCCCTGCCTCCCTAGCACCGGGGTCCCTGTCCCTTCAAGGCTTCCATAAAGCACCCGCCCACCGGTCCTGCATGGAAAAACGCGCGATATTCTTTGTCCTCAGGCGCCTGTCCCAGGCACCCGCTCACCGGTCCTGCTGCTCTGCCTCCCTAGCACCGAGGTCCCTGTCCCTCTAAGGCCTCCAACAAGCACTCGCAAAAAGAGAAAAAAAAAGGGGGAAAACACATGATTTCCTCTGTCCTCAGGCGCTGGTCTCAGGCACCCGCCCACCGGTCCCGCAGGGAAAAAGGTGCGATATTCTTTGTCCTCATGCACCCGTCCCAGGCACCCGCTCACCGGTCCTGCTGCTCTGCCTCCCTAGCACTGGGGTCCCTGTCCCTTTTAGGCTTCCAAAAAGCACTCGCCAAAAAGAGAAAAAAAAAGGGGGGGAAAAACGCGTGATTTCCCCCATCCTCAGGCGCCGGTCCCAGGCACCCGCCCGCCGGTCCTGCAGGGAAAAATGCGCGATATTCTTTGTCCTCAGGCACCGGTCCCAGGCACCCGCCTACTGGCCCTGCCTCTCCGCCTCCCTAGCACCGGGGTCCCCATCCCTTTAAGGCCTCCAAAAAGCACCCGCCAAAAAGAGAAAAAAAGGGGAAAAACGCGCGATTTCCTCCGTCCTCAGGCGCCGGTCTCAGGCACCTGCCCACTGTTCCCGCAGGGAGAAACGCGCGATATTCTTTGTCCTTAGGTGCCGGTCCCAGGCACCCGCTCACTGGTCCCGCTGCCCTGCTTCCCTAGCACCGGGGTCCCTGTCCCTCCAAGCCTTCCAAAAAGCACTCACCAAAAAAAAAATACCACTCTGGTTTCTTTCCACCTGCCAGGAGCCCGGGGGAGGGGCGCTCGGGTCCCGCCGGGCCGGGGCTTGTATCTTACCCCCTTCGCAATGCGCTGGATTCTTGCAGGTGTGGATGTGGTTTGGATGTTGTCCTGTGTCCTCTGGTCTCTATTTTATGAAGAGTTTTCTTGTTATATTTTCATAGATCTATGTGTTTTTGGGAGGAGATTTCCACTGCTCTACTCACGCCACCATCCTGGCTCCACCCGCAGGATTGCTTTTATTTATTTTTTCCACACTTACATAATCATGCTTTAATAGAGGTCATCACTCAAAGAGTAAAGATAGTATGACAACTTTTTAAAAACCCTTATATAATAACTTGAACCAGTGAGTCAGCTAAAAGCATAGATTACTTTGGTCAAGAAATAGCAACAAATATACCTTAAACTAGACCTTATACTACAATATCCAAAACTTAAACTAGAATATCCAAACCTTTCATTATTAAGCCCTAGTAAAAGTTATAAATTTCATCCCAAATGACTGTTTCTTCAATTTGATGAAGAGATACAAACCACAAAGGAAACTATGATAAATTTGACTCTTAAAAATGGAAAATTATGTATATAAAAGGAAAGCTTAAGCAAAATAAAGTAAGTCAACAGGCTGCTGGAGAAGATATTTGTAATGCACATAACAAAGGATTATTTTTCCAAAAGATATGAAAGACTCCTAAAACTCAAGATAAATACCTTAATAAGAATTTGGGAAAGGATATCAAAAGACAATTCACAAGTGCAGAAATTAGTTTCAAAGAAAGAAACTACTTTGCAATTAATAGCAAAAGAACATCTGAAAAGATGTTCAAGCTCATTAGTAACTAAGGAAATGCAAGCTGGAATAAGACAAAATTTCAGCACCGTAAAATTAGGCAAAAATGAAAAAGTTTGACAATACCAGGTATTAAGATGTGGAGCTTCAAAAACTGTCATATTTTGAGTGTGGAAGAATAAACTCATTTAATATCTTTGGAAAGTAACTTGGTGAGATCTAGTAATACTGAACATGAACAAATCTGAAAAGCCAGCAATTCCTCTTTAGGTATATGCACTACAGAAATGTTGATACATATCTGCAAGGAGAGACATATATATGTGAAGGTTCACTGTAGCACTGTTTAATAATAAAAAATTGGAAATAATCAAAAGCCCAGGAAGAAAATGGTAAAATGTGGTATATTCATGCAATGGAATGCTATGCAGCTCAGTACAAGTAACAGGATCATCTAAATCTTTGTAGTCTGTGGTGCTTAAGATGCTCCACTTGAAAAGAAAAAGTTCAAGCCTTTCTTTTAAAAATAATTTGCTGGACTCTTTCTAGGCTGGACTTTAACATAGGCTTCTACTTTAGGTCATCACTAATTATTATTCAGTTTACTTTCATAAACATTCACCCATATAAGTAGTGGGAAAAAGCAAGAATTGAGCTCTCTTATGATTGGCAACCCTAGCAATTGAAAGGGCTTTAATACTGCAATGCTTTAGATGTTTAATGTTTGTTTGTTTGTTTTTTACTTTTCTTTATTGTGATAAAATACACATAAAATCTCCCATCTTAACCATTTTTTTTTTGAGAGGGCATCTCTCATATTTATTGATCAAATGGTTGTTAACAACAATAAAATTCTGTATAGGGGAGTCAATGCTCAATGTACAATCATTAATCCACCCCCAGCCTAATTCTTGTCAGTCTCCAGTCTTCTGAAGAATAACGAACAAGTTCTTACATGGTGAACAAGTTCTTACAAGTGAATAAGTTCTTACATGGTGAACAGTGCAAGGGCAGTCATCACAGAAACTTTCGGTTTTGATCACTCATTATGAACTATAAACAATCAGGTCAAATATGAATATTTGTTTGATTTTTATACTTGATTTATATGTGAATCCCACATTTCTCCCTTTATTATTATTATTATTATTATTATTATTTTTAAATAAAATGCTGAAGTGGTAGGTAGATGCAAGATAAAGGTAGAAAATATAGTTTAGTGTTGTAAGAGAGCAAATGTAGATGATCAGGTGTGTGCCTGTAGACTATGTGTTAATCCAAGGATTGCTTTTATTTTTATGGCTGAATAATATCCCTTTGTGTATATGTACCACCTGTTCTTTATCCATTCTTCTGTTGATGGAGACTTAGGTTGCTTCCATATCTTGGATATTGTAAATAATGGAGCAATAAACATGGGGTGCATTTATCTTTTTGAATCAGGGATTTTGTTTTCTTCAGGTAAATTCCTAGAAGTGGAATTACTGGATAGAATGGTATTCCAATTTTTAGTTTTCTGAGGAATCTCTGTAACTGCTTTCCTCAGTGGTTGCACCAATTTACATTCCCACCAATGGTGTAGGAGGGCTCCCCTTTCTCCACATCCTCACTAACATTTTATTTCTTGTCTTTTGGGCAGGGGCCATTCTAACTGGTGTAAGGTGATATCTCATTGTGGTTTTAAATTGCGTTTCCAAAGAGGTTATCTTTTAACTTAGGGAAGAGTCAAAGTATAATAGGCAAGTTATTTTTATTTGCCCAACTTCTTTTTATCTTTTTGCTGGTAAAAGCAACATCCACATCCTATTTTCGGGAATTATCACTCCAGTCCAATCAACTGCCAACTCTGGTACTCTATCACCAAGACCCAGGCTTTGGCCCATCATAGTGCCCCAAGCCCGACCATGCATCTGAGTTCAAGGACTGAACATGGAAGAATCAAGACCAGGTCAATAGGGATCTTTCCTGGAATCACGCACACTGACCTACTCGCTTTCCTCTGAGACTGCTGAAGTGGGATGATGTGAATCTGGAGCTGCCTTGTCTTTGGCTCCTGTTCTACAGAGGAGGCCTATCTGCTGGTGGAGAGATAAGGCCAGAAAAAGAGAAAAAGAAAAAGAGAGATAAAAAACAATTAGGATAACATAGAATCCCTGGATTTAGTTGATCCTACAGCCAATTCCTCCTCTGTCCTTACCAGTTAAATGACCCAATAAATATTTTGTTACTGCTTACAATAGTTTTAGTCACCTTTCTATCATTTACATATAGAGTTCCAATATACAGAAATACATTCTAAGGAAAGAGAAAGCAAAGAGGATCTAATGTAATAAATGCTAGTCCTTAGGGAGAAAGAAGGGTAAAATATAAATATAAATAATATAAATAATATATAAATAATATAAAGTGTCCCATTAGTCAATCTTATTCATTTCTGATTCCAGAGTATCCAACAAATTTGTGTTGAAATCAAATGAAATGTGGGGTTTCTATCTGTGACTGTGTGATCCTCTGACACAAATAAATAAAACTAAATAAAATGAGTACCTTCTGATATAGAGTGGCTATCTTGAGCAGTGTACTTATGATTTTCATTGTTTAGCCTACATTTTCTGAATTGCCTATAATAAACATATACTTCTTACTACCTTAGTTAAGCAGTTATTATTTACTATTTATTATTTATTGGTGGCTGTGGCAAATTAACATAAACTTAGTGGCTTAAAGCAAAACAAATTTATTATTTTATAGTTCTGGAAGTCAGAAGTCTAAAATGGATCTACAAAGATGTTTCTTTGGGAGAACATTCTAGGGGTGATTTGTTTCCTTTTCCAGTTTCAAGAAGCTATCTACACTCCTGTTTTGGTCCCCTTCCTTCATCTTCAAAACCAGCAGTTTGGCATCTTCTCTCTGACCTACTACTTCCCTAAGGACATTGAACCACCCAGATAATCCAGGATGACCTCCCCATCTTGAGGACCTTAATTTAATGACATCTGCTAAATTCCTTTTTCCAAGGAAAGTAACACATTTACAGATATCAGGGATTAGGGCCTGGACATCTTCGGGGGCCAGTATTCAGCCTACTACAACTATCTATACGTAAATGAATATAAATGGTAATCCATATAAAAATTGAGAAGCAAGCACAATTTAACTATGTAAAGAGAAGGTGTATTAGTCCTTTGGGCTTCTATTAGTAAAACTACCATAGACTGTGTAGATTAAACAACGTTGATAGCTCTCAGTTCTGGAGGCTGGGAAATCCAAGATCATGGCATCAGCAGATTCCTGTCTGGTAAGAGTCAGCTTTCTGCTTCATAGATAGTAGTATTCTCACTGGTTTTATAGGGCTCTCTGGGGTCTCATTTATAAGGGCACTAATTCCATTCCTGAGGGTTCCACCCTCTTGACCTAAAGACCTCCCAAAGGCCCCACCTCCAAATACCTTCACATTGGGGATTAGGTTTCAATGTAAGAATTTGGGGTGAAGGTGGGGGCTAACACAAATATTTGGTCTATAGCAGAAGGCAATATTTCAATGGCTGGATGAAAGCCCCTAGGAAAAATATAAGCTGAAATCTTTGGGTCATGGTCTGGATTCAGCTTCCCTGACAGTTACACATGGGCCTATTCTGAGAAAGTTAAAGAGAACAGAGTTATAAATAAATACTGAAGGAAAAAAAAAAGGATTGTTGGGGTTTCTGGCAAGGCTGGAATGCAGTCTAGGTACTGCATACTTGACAGGAGTATGTTCAGGGGATGAACTGTGAATTTTCTACTTCTAAGCTCTCTAGGAGTAGGACACAGCAGAACACTTCCAGCAGGATAAGGAAGGTAGAACAGGAATTTCATCAGGACATAGAGCAATCTGACTAGGCATGGAGTCCTAGGTTGGAAAGGAATTCTGAAGGCACTGCTCCATTGTCTTCCTTCTAGGTTCCAGAGCTAATATTGGGAAGCCTGAAGATACTTTTTTTTCATCTCTTCTACTTCAGATCTTGCAAAGTAATTCCCTTTATCTTTGTTATTCTGAAATTTCACATATATGCTTTGGAGTTGGTCTATTTTCATCCAGAGTTGGAAACTTGCAATCTGGAAACTCATATACTTCGGTTCCAGAAAATTCTTAATTGCTTGGTTGATGATTTCCTCCCATTTACTCTGTTCTATTTTTTTGGATCTCAAAATTATTTGGATATTGATCTTCTGGACTAGTTCTTTCGTTTTGTTCCCCCTATTTTCTGTTTTGCCTTTTTGGCTCTACTTTCCGGGAGAAATGTCAACTTTTTAATTCCCAATGCTTCTACTGAATTTTAATTTTTACTACCATACTTTTTAATTTCTAAGAGCCATTTTGTTCTCTGAATGTTCCTTAATAAAATAGCATCTTAAAAAAATTTTTTTTCAGCCCTATCTTACTTCTCTAAGGCTATGCTTCTTTAAAAAAAAAGTTCTTCTTGCACCACATGTTATTTTCTCCACTTGTTTTGTCCCTTGTCGTTCATTGCAAAAACATCTCAGCCACCTGTGGTAATCCTCAATTATCTGTTCATATTTAGGAGTGGGGGAGCAGAAACACAGAATAGAAGCTTTGTGTGTGGGCAGCAGGGAGAGGGGTTGCTGAGCCTCACTGCTGAGTAACCTGGCAAGGACATGTGTTGGGAAACCCTTAATTTCAAGAACTTTAGGGTCTTTTTCTTTTGGGCTAGTCAGCTTCTCCAAATCTCTTCCAATTTCCTGCTGAGAGAGGGCAGAGGGCAAGGGGTGGAGAAAAGCATCACAGCCTTCACTTAATCCTTTTCAATATAGAACTGTGGCTCTCAGCTTTAACATATTTGTATTAATTTCCTAGGGCTGCCATAACAATGTACCACAAACTGGGTGGATTCAAAGAACAATTTATTGTCTCACAGTTCTGGAGGCTACAAGTCTGAAGTCATGGTGTCAGCAAGGCCAAGCTCTTTCTGAAGGCTCAGGAAGAATCTGTCCCATGCCTCTCTCCCGACCTGTAGTTGCCAGCAATCCTTGGTGTTCCTTGGGTTGCAGATTTATCACTCCAATTTGTTTTCACGTGGTGTTCTTCCCTTAGTGCTTACATTGTCTTTCCTGCATATTTTGTCTGGGTCTCTTCTCCTCTTATAAGGACACCATTCAGAATGGATTTAGGGCCCACCATTTATGTGGATGTCTCTTTTGCTGTGCTTTACTTAATGACATTAGGACTGAACAGGTGGAAAGGAAGTGGGGGAGATTAAAATAAGTCCAAGATAAACAAAACACAACTACAAATTCTTTAACACTATTCCCATCTGAGAAATTTTCCCCTTCACTGACCTGCTTCTAACAGTGACGCTGTGTGACTTCTGAGGCCAAGTCATAGAAGGTTGTTAGCTTCTGCTGGACTCTCTGACATATGCCTTTGGAATCTTGAGCTATCATATACAAAGTCTGGCTCGCGTCAAGACACCAGACATGCCAAGAGACCACATAGACAAATAAAGAGAGAGGTGCCCAAAGATTCTTGAATATTCAATTCCAAGTTATTTGAGTCTTCGTAGCCCAGGTGTTAAATGAGTGAAAAAACCATCAAGAAAAAGTGTGCCAGCCACTATCTGACAACTCTAAGAGAAACTCTTGGGTACTCTCTGAGCCCAGTCAATCCCAACTGTTAACTGTTTTATACCACTAAGTTTGGGTAGCAAAAATACTGGATTGCTATTGAATAATCTTTCTATGTTGTAGAGTAGTAACTGCACTAATGGAGGTGAGGATTTAATAATGTGGGTGACTACTGAACCACTGTATTGTGTACTTGAAACCTGTATGATTGTGTACCAACTATACTTCAATAAGAAAGAAAACTACTCGACTGGGACAGGACAGGAGAAAGGAAAAGAGGGAGGAAGGGTAGGGGAAGAAAGTATGTACTTTTTAATTAAAATTAAATTTTAAAATATTACAAAGGGTAATGAACTAAAATATTTAAGGCAGATTATATAGATGCCAGTGAACTTGAAAGATTTCTTTCATACGGGCTAGGAAGCTCACTTTCTCTGAGTATGACTATTTCATTCTTAACTCTGCCCAGTATTTTCCCTGTACGATGACAGAAACTCCAATCAAAGTGCATACTGTGAGATAAACATTGTAAAAATCAAGTATTTTGCTGTATGTCATCTCTTTTTAGAAAAACAAATAAAATAGCAGAAACTTGGGTTTTTTATCTAGAGGGGCATAAACAGAACAGTTTATATGTTGCAAGTGATAGAAAATTCAACTCAATGACTTATGAAACAGGCGGTTCATTGGCTCACATGTTAACTTGCTGTAGTTCATACAATGTCATGTGGACTTGTTTTCTCTATACTTTGTTGGGGCCACCCTCAAACTCTACATAATTATTTATGAACAAGAAAGGAGTCTCAATCAATGGGACAAAAACTGAGTATGATCAGTCTAACAGAACTACCAGTCATATTTAGTGACTGTCACCACAGCCGCCTCTTTCTGGAGTAATACGTCTTGGACATGGCACACCGAACTCACTGAGGCCAAAGAAACAGGCAAGTGTTTGCAATACTAGTGACTACCACAGGACTAGGATTTACTGGAAAAATAGTACAACAGAGGACTCTGAGAGGCTATCACTGGAGAGAAGAGTTTGGGAAAGGGCAGGAATTACCTGAAGTCTACTCTTTCAGGCAGGGAATAGCAGAAGATACAATTTCTTGGATCTGAGTAAAAGATGCCACAAATTGGAGTATGCAGTGGAATGAGACCTCCTATGGGGGAAAAAAAAATCAAAAGATCGCAACATTTGGTGTTCATGTCACATCACTTCAAGTTATCTTAAACCAGCAACCCAAAGTGGTACTATCTCTCCAGGAAGAAAAATTTGAGAAGCATTGTTCTAGTACTTCATCTTACTCCTTCCTCCAATAATGGGCTTTGTTATTTAGTTTTTATTTAATAAACTTTACAATCCAGTTAGACCTGGGATAAGGAAAACATGGAATTCAAAGAAAGGGAGTGAGAGTACAAAGCTTATAGGAGACTGAGCAGATGGGTGTGGAGGGGCGCTCCCTTGAGCTACAGAGGAATGTTCTAGTCAAGATCAAACATGATCTAGAAGTACAGGAGTTGCCCACTGTCAGCAATGGTGATCTTGGGTCTTGCCATTCCTGGGCTCAGAATGCTCCAGGGATTCCTTAATATGTATGCTTCCTTTTACCTTGCCAAAAGCCCATGTTTTCCATCTAATCACTCTGTCTTGGAAGTGCAGATGAAAAACGGGGAATAATTTAATTCAACAAAGGCACATTTTTAGCTAGGCTGAATCTGTTGGGGAGAGAAGAGATGGGACAGAGGATAGTGGAAATGATGTGACAGAATAGTCACGTCTACAAGGGGAAGGGACCTTTCTTGCATTTCAGGCCCTTTTCTTAACTTAAGAAGAATCTAAAGTTTTTCTTATGGCAAAAAAAAAAAAAATACCAACAAGTTGAAATTTTTTATTTTGGTAAAATGTACAAAGAGAATGTAATAGTCCATATACTGTGACCTCTAAACACTTAACAATTGATTTCTGTAAGATGCTGTTGTCCTTCATAGTTCAGATGCCTATCTTCTGTGAAAGCCCAACTTGCCTCCCCTTCAACCCATCAAATTAATTTGTCTTTTCAGAAGTCTTGCCGGATGTTTTCTTTGTTTGCCTCTCCATGTTGCTGCTTCATTTGAAAGATTTCATTTTCTAATTGCACAATAGTTCTTTCAATCTCGTAATTTTTACTGACCAGGGATACCCAACTAGAAAGACAAATAAGAAAATAAACAAAAAAAAAGAAAAAGAAAAAGAAAATCACTCAATGTAAAATTTCTCTTATAATATTTTCTTGTATATACATTTTCAGCCAGGGCCATAACACTAACCTTGACCTTTAACTTTCCATTTTAAAAAGTGAGGCACAACTGGTAGAAAATAAATAAAGGGTACGTGGAAGCTCTCTGTATTATTGAAATTATATGTCAATCTACAATTACCTTCAAAAATTTTAATTAAAAAAAGCAAATTAGAAGAGTTGAAGAGACAGGAAAGAGTGATGGAAGACAGTATTTAACTGGATTAACAGAAAGGAGGGACAACAGTGCAAAGGTGGTGTTGAAGAAAAATGGTGTAAAAATTTCTACAACTGATAAATTTTACAGATTCAAGGAGCCTTCCCATTCACCCAGAGATAATCTCTAGAACACATGAAAAGAAACACATGAATATTTAGAAGATATTAGCTTTGAGGAAAAATATGAAAAGATGTATAATAGACTGATAACATGGTTACGTGGAGGTAGAGGGGAATGTGGAACAAGGAAAATGATGTGGTGATGAGGGTGAATAGGGAAACAACAAAGCAAGAGAAAAAGCACCCTAAATACATGATTATATGTAGGGATTTACATTAACTGATGTGTACATGAAGAACATTTAAAAATAAAACATACACGAAGAGGAAAATACTGAGAGAAATTATCAAGAAAGTATGGAATGTCCCTTCTCTAAGAGTTAAAAAAAAAATCTAATTTTTCTCCCCCTTTAAAAGGAGATTATAGGTAGAATCCTATTCAGAGAAAGAAATACTGGAAAACGGGGCATTTGAAGAACAGCATCAATTAGCGGGGGTTGTTTTTGTTTATAACTCTCCCACTGCCTTCAAGTCCACTCTTCAGAGAGGCAGTGGCAGTGAAAAGTGGAATTCAGAAGAAAAGTGTATCTGACACTTGTGGTAGCCTATCTGAATACTGTTTGAATCATATTGCTGAATCTTGATCTTAAAATGTGCTAAGCAATTTAAAAGATGATGTAATTATGGATACTTACGTTGACTCCATTTCTCTTAATTTTGATCCAGCAGTGAGCTGCATGTTCTTTCGCTGCCAGTTTAAATCTTGAATATGTTTCCTGTAAAAAATTATTTATACAACCTACCTGTATTTTAACAAAAGACTAAAATCAACAGAAAAACCAATAGTCAATATAATACATCTTTACCCTTGAGAATAACAGGTACATACAGTTCATAAACTAATTTCAATAATTACCTTTTTTCTAATTATATTTCAATTACGAATTTCATAAAACATGCTTACTGTGAAAAACTAAACATATATACATATATGCACACACACAAAATAAAAACCCAAAGTTCCTCCTCCTTGGTAACTGCTGTTCAGTTTACGGTGGGCATCCTTACAGACTCTTTCCTGTATGTGTATGTGCATGGAGAGATTAGCTTTTTTAAATAAGTCAGACTATACAAATTATTCTGTAACTGTCTAGTTTTAAAATGCCTTTTCAATGTCTACAGAGTTGTAAATTACAAATGTCCTAGTAGAGATGTTTTCAGACCTTATCACCTTCACTCAGGATAAACCAAACACTATATGCTAGACAGAGTGGACCATCAACTGTTTAATCTCAAAAAGCTAAAGTCCATTGATTTCTTTTTCTTAACTCTTACTAAGGGTTCACCTAAACTTTATTCTAAAATTAGAGGAGAAAACAATTTACCTTAACTTCTGGAGCTCTTTCTGTGCGTGTTCAATCATATGAACTAGATTTCTAAGGAAGGAAAAGAAGAAAATCAGATTAACGTACACTATAATCTAATAGTACCATTAAAAGTGGAATTCTAAGGTCTGACAAGGTCAAATTTTTCTAAGTAGTTAATATTTATTGAGCTTTCTGTGCTAAACACCATGTTAGATAATCTATAAATATCAGCTAATTCTCTCAAGAATTCTTTGAGGTAAGTATGATTATATCACATGTGAGAACACTAACCTTAAAACAATTAAGTAACTTGGTTAAGGTGACAGCAAAGTCAGAGCTGAATTCTACTTCAAGTCTCTTGACCAAAACAGTTTAATGATACTCTGATTTTATGTACTTATGTCAGCTCTTAAATTGTCATTACTTTTCACAGAGAAGATGGGAAATATGAGTGTTCTCGTTTTAACTCCTTTATAGTTCTATGTTTCTGTATCTACATTTATCTTGTCATTCTCCCCTCCTGTCCACTGCTAACTAGAAAGAGAAAAAAACTGTTGTGGAAGGCTGGAGATTGATATTCCAGTCCAAGCTGGCTCTAGCTAGCACACGGGAAAAGTTGAGCAATACAGAATAGCATGCAATTCTTATCATTAGAGAAGTGATTCAAGGGTAGATTTCAACCTTTTTTTTATTGAGATATAATTCACACACATATCAATTTTCTCTAAATGCAGAAATTTCTTTTAAGGGTCCATATCAACCACACTGGCCCTCCTAGGCTCTTGCTCTAGATCCAAGTTTACTGGCTTTCGTAATTAAAATTTCCTGCTGTTCTCCTGAGTTCCTCTTCTATTTCTATTGACTGATTTCCTTTCTCTAAATGCAGTTCTTTCAAGATTTGGTGTTCAAACAGCTATGCCTCTCCAGGCTTTCCTTCAGCTTATCCCACTTTGCTTGACTTCAACAATCACTCCAAGACAATAAAGCCAGTACTTTTTTCCTGACCTCTGACCATTAACAGGGAGGTTTCCTTTGAATTACCTCTTCCTGAAAGCCCAGTTTATGGCTGTCTTCTCCCTCCTACCATGTTCCCTCTTAAGTATAGAGGTTCCTCCTTCAAGTACTCTGAACATATTTCTATTAAAATTTACTGCATTGTATCACAGGAGCCAGAAGACTTGAGTTCTACTTCCAACTCTACGCTAAACAGCTGTGTGTATCCTTGCATGAGTTACCTGAAATCCCTGGGCTAAGTCTGCTGATATGTAAAATTGGGGGCTGAACTTGAAGGTTTTCCTTGAGTTGCAAGCACAGAACTCTCTCCTTGTTAATGAATATATATTTTTTAAGCAGTCCTGCAACAAGACCTATTTAAAACTATAAAAGCTTTCTAACCAGCATGTCTGACACTCTCAAATATTTTCATGAGCAAAGAAAATTTACTTTGATAAGTTGTAGTACACCTCCTCTGGAGAAGCATCTATGGGATTTGGAGGAGACAAAATATGCTCAGGGGAATGGCCAACACTATAGAGTGTTATGTGGTTAAATGGAAAACAAGTGATAAGCATCATAATTTGTACAGTTACTCAGAGGTAGAAAGTACCAAAGGCAGAATTTCAATCAGGCAAGACAAAGAAGCAGATTACAGCTGCGCCTCATATAAACTTAATTTAGGTAGAATGTAAAGGCTTTCCAGGAGGACAAAACAAGAGTAAAGGACAGAACTAGTCTCAATTACAGTCTCTCGCCTCGAATACCATGTTAAAGTCTGTACCTTATCTTACAGGTAGTGGGGAATTATTAAAGATTTCAAGGCAAGTTGAAAGTGACATTCCTTCAATTTAATGTTTCTCCCCTAGTGCACACATATTTCCCTCCATTCATAGAATGTTCTCACTCTCTTCTAAATATCCAAATCTTACCCTTTTTAAATATCCCATTTTCTTTTAATTAAAATCATTGATACACAATCTTATAAAGGTTACAACATGTGGTTTCAACATTCCCCCACATTATCAAGTCCTCACCCCGCCCCCCATTAGTCACTATCTATCAGCATAGTAAGATTTTATAGTCATTACTTGTCTTTGTGCTGTACTGCCTTTCCTGTGACCTACCTGTATTGTGAGTGCTAATCACAGTGCTCCTTAATTCCCTTCTTCCCCCACCACTTCCCAACCCCTTTGGTAACCACTAGTCCCTTCTTGGAGTCTATGAGTTGCTGCTGTTTTGTTCCTTCAGTTTTGCTTTGCTGTTATACTCCACAAATGAGGGAAATCATTTGGTACTTGTCTTTCTCTGCCTGGCTTATTTCACTGAACATAATACCCTCTAGCTCCATCCATGATGCTGCAAATGGTAGGATTTGTTTTCTTCTTATGGCTGAATAATATTCCATTGTGTATATGTACTACATCTTCTTTATCCATTCATCTACTGATGGACATTTAGATTGCTTCCATACCTTGGCTACTGTAAACAGTGCTGTGATAAACATAGGGGTACATATGTCTTTTTGAATCAGGGTTCTTGTTTTTTTTGGGTAAATTCCTAGGAGTGGAATTACTGGGTCAAATTTTATTTCCATTTTTAGTTTTTTGAGGAACCTCAATATTGCTTTCCACAATGGTTGAACTAATTTACATTCCCACCAACAGTGTAGGAGGGTTCCCCTTTCTCCACATCCTGCCAGCATTTGCTGTTTTCCATCTGTTGGATGTTGGCCATCCTAACTGGTGTGCGGTGATATCTCATTGTAGTTTTAATTTGCATTTCCCTGATGATTAGCGATGTGCAGCATCTAATGACCTCAATTATTAATGTCTCTTCTCTGATCTCTGTAGTTTGAAGATCACAGCACATAATTCATCAATTGCCCCCATTCTGACAGAAGAGGACCACTGGTTATTTGGTACAGATTATTTTGTCTCAATTAGATAAAGCTTCTTGAGTAAAAGGATCACGTTTTTCCACTTTGTGAAATACATTTTTTTGATTGATCTGCCTCTTAAATTTCCTAATCATCCTGATCCCATTTTTCCTTTATCCCCCTTGCAACATATTCAAATAAATGGAACTGTTTGTTCCACAGTTTCCCAGCTTCTGGATTTTGCCCAATGAATCCTTATGTGGACATAAAAATTTAAAACATTTAATTCTAAAAATCTGAGGGAAGTATCATTTTGTGGTTTTGCTTTATTGTTTCAGGAAACATTGTTTTCTGCAGAGTCATGACGTTCTAGTGAACCTTTTTTCCTTAAACTCTACTTAATAGCAGAATTTCAGGGTTCAAAGGGACCATTGAGATCATTTAACAACCAAATTTTACAAATAAGTAAACTAAACACCAGAGAGAGAACAAAATCCAAAGCTAATGCTAGTTACATGGAACAGAAATAGAAGCTCAGTGGTCTGACACTGTTTCTGGTGTTAATTCTCTACTTACAGTCAATTCTCATTATTTGCAGATTCTGTATTTGTGAATTTGCCTGCTCATGCAAACTTTTTTCTAACCCCAAAAGCAATACCTGTTCTCTGATCACTTGTGGGATCACTGAACATCAAAAACTTATGAGCTGTTGGATGTGCACTTTTCCAGCTGAAGTACAAGATGCTCTGCCTTTTTGTTTCAGGCCTCAGACAGAGATGATCAAAGACGGAATTTAATTTCCAACTTCGGCAAGTTACTTAACACTTCTAAACTTTCTTTTCTCTTTTACAAAATAAAGAAAACAGAATGTGCCAGATGAGTTGCTTTTAGGATTTAGGATTATAATATATGTGGGATATGTGTGAACACACATGTGTATGCACATTCCCCCTAAGAGAAATGATACAGTATTTGCTAAGGCCACTTGACAGAACCTCATAAGCAACCAATGAGAATTGACTGGATAAGTAATCCCCCACATTAAGGAGGACATTCTGCCAGATTGTGGTTTGTAAATCAGACCACAATACTCACTTTAATTAGAGTATTACACAATAAACAGTTTGGTTTAGATGCCCTTAGTACTCTTCCAACTTTGAGGTAGGTCTCAAAGCAGTGGTCTTTCCTACAGGTTGCAGTTCTAGGACATGATCCCAAGTGAAAGCCCAGTTATACTATTTTTATCCCAATTCCCACATTTAAAGAAAATACCAAAGGTGTGCGGGGAAGGGTTTAAAATAACACTAAAAACTTCTTACTCATTATATACTTTCCAGGCATTGCATCCATGCTGTGACATTAGTTCTAGATTTTCGATTCGAACTGCCTGATGCTCTAACTGGGCCATAGAATTGTTAACACATTCTTGCCATGCAGTAATGTCGTTTTTCTGACCTGAGGAAGGGGCTGGAAGTTCATATCTGCAATTAAACAACAATAAAACTCCATCATTCCCCAAACCTTTACTTCTCCTTCCAAAAGACTGCCTCAAGGGTTTATGTACACTGTAAAAATCACAGGACACTGGAGATGCAGACCTTGCAATTAGAAACCTATTTATTTTAAGAAACAATCAGTTTATAAGCAAGATTTAGCATCATTACATACAGCAGTAAAAAACTACTCAATGTGAATTTAACAGTAAACTACAATACTTTCATATAAAGCATTGTTGTATTATTAAAAGATGTTACCAAAGGTGTTTGTAATATATTAAGGGAAAAGAACAGGATACAAAAAAACTATGCTATTATTTTTGTAAAAAACACTACATCATCCAGTTTCTGATCCAAAGACCTACACTACTCTGAAGAAAAAAATGGGAAGGGATATAATTCCTTGCATTTGGACCTCACTCTATTCTCTCTTCATCCTATCCCATCTTTCAATACTGACAATATAGCCAGAAAATATGCTCTTCATAAATCTCAGCTCATTTTTGAGTCACTACAAATTAAGTTTTAATTTCTATTTTAATATTTTTTACTAGATACTGTAAAAGTCCAAATTATTCCTATGAAAGACTGAGGAATATGCAACTGGAATCAAAATAATAAACCACTGCCTTTAAAAAAAAAAGAAAAAAAAAAACAAGCTTACACATATACCATAATTGTAGCATTTTTCAAACTTCTGACTATACCCCACATAAGAGATATTTTACACGTGACCCAGTACACAAATACACATAGCTGAGAAGTTGTTTCACAAAACAATACTTACCTTTACATGCAATACATGCTGACATTTTCTACCCTATTTCCTTAAAAAAGTGCTGTGGTACCTTACTAAATTTACTTTATAATCCACTGCTTAATGGGTCACTTACCTATTGTTTAAAACATACTACCATACACTACAGCACAGAGAAGACAAGTAGTGACTCTAAAGCATCGTACTACGCTGATGGACAGTGACTGTAATGGGGAGTTATCTATTAACCACAGTGTTGCTCATGTGATTGTATATTAATGGTACCAAAAAAAAAATGCTGCCATAAAGGAGCCACTATCACAAAAATCCTTACAACACAGGCACCTGGAAATGGAAGAACTGAGGAGTCCTGTTAGTTGTTCTGCCTTTATCGCACACAATAGCCAGACAGGAAATGGAGCACAGCAAACCCAGTCCTCTGGTTCTACAGACTCAAAGCCCTCTTCTAATCTGTACAATATGCTGGCAGGACAGCACTACTGTTCACAGGACCTCTGCTTTGACATAGTGGGACTCATAATTTCATAGTTATCTTAGAGCTGAAAGGGACCTTAGATATCATGGCATCCAATTCTCCATGTTAAAGGAAGAAGCAAAGGGTGTTTTGGTTTTTTCCCTGAGGAAGGAGAAACAGTTTTGTAGAAAGTGGCACAGGAGGAGAACCAAAGTCAAACTATCCAGGCATTCTGTGTTTACTAATGCTGCCTGGTGTTAAGAAGGAAGCAGGGATCATGACAAGTCATTAATACTGGTTTCACTCTCTATCTGTTATCCGTGAAGAACTAGATGTCTAATTAGGAACATTTCCTTGGGAATTCTTAAACATGAACTTCATTACAATATACTATTCTCACTGTTGGATTTTGCATTTTTAGATAATGGTGCAAAGAATATTTTTAAACATTAATACAGGACTATGAGCCACTTAATACATAAAAAAACATAAACATGTAAAAACACAAGAATTTTCTCTTTTCAACACTGCTTTTTACATGGTTATAGCAGTTTTACTTGTAAATTAAAGCTAAACAATGATTTGAGTTCAGCTAAACCCAGAAAAAAGACTTACCGTTTCATACTGAGCAATTCAATTGGTTGTCGAGCTGCCAGTCTTTCAAATTCATTTCTCATTATGTCAGTCTGAGGTATAAATCAGAGAATTATTTCCAAAATCGTATGAACAAACTGAAATTAACAACCAACAAACGAATAATGAATCTAACCTACTTAAATATTCATATTTCTTACTACCCATTATAATGGATCATTTCCCTCCCCCCTCATATTCTCTGGGGGTAAGTGCACTGTAGGATCTGAAGCACACACACACATTTCCTATGTAAAGGGGTCTACAGAAGAGAAGGATTAATCTTAGATTAGTGCTTCTCAGTCCCAGCAGCACATCAGAATCAGTTGGAAGCTTTGAAAACAATTCCAGTGTGTCACATCTCACCCCTCTCCCCAACTCTGATTGAATTTTCTTAGAAAGAAACTGGACATGATTATAACTTTTGTTTTTAACTCACCAGCTGACTGTAAAGGGAAGCCAGTGTCGAGAACTATGGATCTCTGTATTCACTGAGGGCACAGGAAGAGAGGAGTAGACTTGGACATAAATAATTTGCTTTAGGACTGTTAGTCTAAACCTACACTTTCTTTTTGGTCCTGGCTGCCATTTTCACACTTTACTCTTTGCAGAGGAGGAAGAAGCAAAAGAAACCAGTTATGCTATCTGCTCTAACAGTTTTACTATTTTCAAAGATATGCTATACAAATGATTTCCCTCATTTGTGGAGTATAATAACGACGCAAAACTAAAGGAACAAAACAGCAACATACTCACAGACTCCAAGAAGGGACTAGTGGTTACCAAAGAGGAGCAGTGGGGGAGGGCAGGTGGGGAGGGAGGGAGAAGGGGATTGAGGGGTATCATGATTAGTTCACATGGTGTCAGGGGTGGGGGCGTCATGGGGAAGGCAGTGTAGCACAGAGAAGACAAGTAGTGACTGTGGCATCTTACTACACTGAAGGGGTATGGGAGGGTCTTGATAATATGGGTGAGTGTAGTAACCACATTGTTTTACATGTGAAACCTTCACAGGGTGTTTATCAGTGATACCTTAATAAAAAATAAAAAAAATAAAAAAATAAAGATATGGTATAGCTCTACTTCTTTAGGTCCATTATTTTGGTCAATATCCTATTCCACTTCTGTTCTGTATATTTCATGACCTGAAAGTAAAGAACTGCTTAAGTGAAATATTCATTTATAGTAGTATCTCAGTAATCCCACCTAATTTCCATTTTTTGAGGGTTTCACCTATCTTAACAATCAAACTAAAGAGTAAGCAAAAGAAGCCTTTCAGAAGCCCACACTCTTTAAGTTTTGCATTAAGCATTTCTTGTTGGAAAAAGTATTTTTTTGTATTATTGCTTAGTTACACACAACTCTATAAAGTGTGGTTATCTTAGTTTCCTTCAGAAAACTGAGACATTCTAGCTATAAGGCTATGCACAGTGACATACAAGGAGGAACAACTAACAGGTAATAGAGAAACTATAAAAATGCAGTGCAAGCCATCTGGAGCCCTGTAACAAAGGAAGGAGCCCTTATGTAATTCACACGGCCAGTAATAGACCTGGAATTTTAACTCAACTCTCTCCAAAGCTTGAGCCAAACATCAGGGGGCTAAGTCATGAAAAGAACTCTAGGTGTGTCTGGCACACAGTAAGTATTAATTAAATAAAACTGCCTTAGAAGTTCTTCATACATTCAACTGATAAATATCTGGTGCTTATGTGTAACAGGCACTGTTCTAAGTAATGAAGATTGAGTGGTGAAGACAAAAGAGATCCCTGAGCATGGAGCATTCTCATCCCCGCTTAGCTAGGCCTTCCTCAACCATCCTACCTAAAGCAGTCACCCAGCCACCCTCTATCCCTCACTACTTTAATTCTCTATATAGGTTTATCAATCTCAGTTGCTTAATTATGTCTTTGCCCTAGAAAGCTCCATGAGTATATAGACCTTGCCTATCCTTTTTCCCAATACCTGGTATATTTTATTTAATGAATACTTACTGTGTGCCAGACCATCATAAATAAATTTACTAATTTAAGAGCAGATTCGAAAAGGCAGATTAAGGAGTACTTAAGGTCTTGGCAAATTAGTTAGGCTTTCTAAGCTGCACTTTTTCCATCTTAAAAAATTGGCATAATAAGCATATAGTCATACAGTTCACAGGGCTATTTACAGGATTGAGAGAGTGAGCTCAGGACATTATTTAGCTCCTATTCTTTAAAAAGGTTAAATAATCAGTATCCTAATTACTAAGACAGAGGGCATATGTTGTATTTAAGAGAGCTAAAAAAAAAAACTGGTTCAACTATTTTAAAGTTTGTCATTGAGTGCAGTTATCCAAAACATTAAAAACTCAATCTAATAAGGAAGCATTGCTGTACTTAGTTCTTCATGTGGTAACATCTATATTTGGCTGACATTTAGAAAAAGGGAAACAGTGTATCAGAGGAACATCTCTCTCCTACTTAAAAACTTAACCAACATTTTTTTCTTGCTACTTCAATACAAATACTGCGTTTTAATAACAGAATTCTTTCATAAATACTTACCTATAATGGGAGAAACCCCAAACATATATTATTAAAATGCCTAATAGAATTCATTAATTTAGAAATGATATTTTACATTTCATTTAGCTCATTAGACACTATACAGTATCTTGGGTGCACTTCTAGGCTAAATATTTAAACGGTATATTACCGACATAGGGTTTGTTGCCTCAGTCATTCACACTGACTTGGTTAACACCTAGGCGTGGATACAAAGGTCGCCGTACAGTGGTTCTCAGAAGCTTAGCAAATGAGGCTTGTATGTATTTAAAAACTCTCCATCACTTGTTTTAGAATCGACCTTTGAGAGGAGAGGCTCCTTTTGAGAATTTACACAAGGAACCTAACTCGTAAAAACTGACACACTTATTTCTGCAGTTAGGTAGTTCGCAGAGTCCCAATTCTGAATCTCGGGATAAAAACCCTGGAGAAGGCTGATCTATTTAGGTGTTTCGCATGGACTGATTACACGTGTACAAATAGGTAAACAGCAGCTAGGCAAGCAATAGTTAAGTTCGGAATTTAAAACTCGCTTCTACGTGGCTAAGGCTCTCAATCCAAAATAAAGACTCACAGGACCCTAGTTCATACGGTGGGCTCACGACATTGCACTTACTTCAAAGGCAGAATAATCCGGGGCCGTCAGGTAGCTCAGGTAGTTCTTCGTAGGTCGGTATCTTCGAGTTTCTTCCTCCACTAGCGCCGCCGCCTAAGAACGAAACGGGGGCCAGGAGAGAGGCCGTAAATTATAAGACGCTTCTTCCAGCACTAAGGGCCAGCAAGCGCTGGGCCAGCTACACAGATACCCCGAACTCACCGCTTCCCGCACCCCAGGCGCTTCATAGCCTTGGTCAAAGTACGGCAGAGCATCCACCACAACCTCTCCGGCCACCAAACCCGTGCCCGCCATTCTCAGGCTCGCCTGAGTTTTCTGAGTCGGCGCAAATTCAGGTCCCTTTTATTACGCCTGCGCCAGCCGCTGATATACTCCCCGTCGCCTACGCGTTGGATTTGGCGCATGCTCAGGTGATAATTCCGAAAGCGCGCTCGCCCGGTTGGTTGGAATTGCCCGGCCATATTGTTTTGGTCGGACGTGACGTCCCGCACTCCGCTGTTTCCTAGATTCAAGGGAATTTCTCAATTTCCTGTCCCCGCCTGTTCCACTATTTTGCTTCCGACTGATAGCGCGTTGGAAAGAAGTTGGGCTTTTGGTCTCTTTCAGGAAGCTGGTATCTGGGAGGGGAATCCTTTAAATCGTTTGGAGGGGATACTGGCTTTAGGATTTGGCGGGGAGAAAGAACCTTGTTTTTCACTTAGGCTTCCTTTTCTACCTTCTCCCCTTAAACTTATTGTCTCTTGTGCTGGGCTTTGCTGCCCTTGAACTTTGCTGTATCCCCACCGTTCGTTCTCGGCGCCCTGACAATCAATTGGATCAGTGCAGTTCTTTCCTAGATTGTAGAAGTAGGCGCCAATATTCAAGTGAAGTCGCGAAGCTTTAGGATCTCCGTAAGAAAAGGAACCTGATCTTTAGGGATGGAGATTGAGATCGATAACTGCCCACCAACCCCAACTTTAAAAAACCCTGTCATTTTGCTTTCAAGGCCACAGAAAGTCCTATTATTTGCCTTTACGATTTCCGGTAATAGAATAGTGCCCCGCCTAGCCTCCCAGCCGCGCTCTGCTTCTTGGTCTCCGGCCCGTCGCTCCCACATCCCTGCGACTAAGTCAAAGACCAAATAAGGGTGTTATATTATATACCCTGACCGTCGTGCAATCTACATCCAGGCTTTGCTACGAGCCTGAAAATGTTGGCCCCGGTTGGTAAATCTGGTTAGTGTTCAGGATCGATTTGGATTATCTTTTAACCTACCATCACATAAATGTGCTAGCTATAGATTTAAGTAGAAGTTAAGTAGAAGATTTTTGCATCTTAGGCAATTTTATTTAAAATTCTCCAGGAGATCCACGGAACTTTTGTGCTCACTCATTAAAAGATCTGTAAACAATATTTTACACAAACTTGAGCAATTTTGCAAACATGCTCGGAATTCATACTTTACAAAAACAAAACAAAAAACAGACCTAAAAAAAGGAAACTGCTTCAGCTCTCAGGGATAAAACACAGTCATCCCTGAGAAAAAGGTCTCAGAGAGATGGCCAAGATCCACCACAATAACGTACACTCTAATGAGAACTTAATTCCCAATTAATTGTTCCCTCAGGGTTGGAGTGTTAGAAGAGGCCAAATATGGAGATGTTCTCTTAGGAGCCCCGCTGGGGTAAGCTTCTTAAACATTTCTTAAAAGACACAGGCTCAGTACTGTTTTCTGGATCTACATCTATAGGAATTAACAGCACCAGTCTCAAAATGGTGTCTGTTTCAGATAAATTCATGCAAACCCAAATTAGTTGTAATGACAGTATTGTACACATCAATAAAGTGTATCATAATACAACCTGTAAGATTGTTAGGCTTGAATACTTTTATGACAGTTAAGAACAGCTGGAGTTGAAGAAAACAAATGGCATTTACTAAAATTGCACCATTCCTGACAAATTCCTCTTCCCAGTCACCACCACCACTTTAAATATTTAGGGCTGGGGCAATTATACAGTGTGTGTGCAGGAAATGTTCATATTCTGGGTTCATATTCCAATTTAACTAGAGCAAGAAGATCAGCAATTCTTGGGAAACCAAAAAAGTATCTCATTTAGGCATTTGAAGTTTGAATTTCCTTATCCTCAGAGCTGAGAGTTGGCTCTAGTATACTTCAGCTTAAAAGAGAACTTTTTTAATAGCTATATTCCCACAGAGCTCAAATTTCCTGCAGGGCTAACCGATTTTCTCTGTGTTCATAAACAAATAGTCCTGTCTTCAGTTCTGGCTCTGTTGTGCAATTTGGGACAAGTCATTTAATCTCTTTGAATTCCAGTTTCTTCATTAGTAAAATGGAGATGCAAATAACTCATGAAGTTGACTAAAAGACTGAGTAAGATGACATATATGTTCATGTACAATAGTGCATGGCACAGGGTGGACACTTAAAAAAAAAAACTGGTTCTCATGCCCTTGAAAGAACATTTTCCTATTAACTATAATGCCACAAAGTTTATCATTGATATGCATGACAAGCTATTCAAATGTCACATAATGTTGAGAAGTTGCAAGATGTCTGCTTCTATATGATAACAGCCCTAATAAGTAGGGTTTCCATATAAGTGAGATTCCCCTAGACAGAACATTAAAAAAAAAAGATACATGATGAGTATATTTCTAAGCTCCAACAGCCCCATAGCTGCCATGGTAGTTCAGTGTTGAGATTATGTGTGCAGGGATAGTGTTCTACACTTTTATCATGCCTCCCTAGTGCCTTAAACTCAGCAGTTCTCTCATTGTGTTAATCTTTGAGCTGTTTTTTTAACTGGAACACTAAGTCTTTCCCTCGTAAAAGACAAGTGCCTTCACAGATGAATAATGAAACACAAATGAGCCCAAGAATCAAACAGAGAAGGCCACTTAAAAAAACCCAGGAGACAGAGTAAAGAAAGCACTGGTTCCAGACTACTCCCAACAATTCTCCAGTGACCACCACAGCAGCAACAGGAGACTCCTCCTGCAAGAGCCTGGCCCACTCTGTAACCTTTCCAGCTTCCCAGGCTGTTGTGGAATACGTCAGGGCGGCCTGAGTCTTGGAAATGGATTTTCTTTAGCACTTTTTGTTCTCTTTTAGGATGGAGGTGGTCACTCAAAGATTTTATTTCTTCTGCAGAAATTTCATTTTACTTCCTAAAAGGAGAAAAGAGTAGAGTGGGCTCTCATTGGTTCATTTTTATTTATTTTACATTATTTGAAGCAAGGTATTAACAATCTAGTCATTCAAAACAGCCCAGGAGTAAGCTGCCATCTCAGGCTGTCAGTAAAACCCCGAGTGTCTAATTGTAGAGATAGAAGTCACACATTATCTAATCCAGTGGCTTTCAACCCTAATTCTAGGTTCAAATCACCTGGCTTGCTCCCTAGTGATTTCTTGGAGCTCGGGGTAGGAGGGGATTTTTATTTAAGCTCCCCAGAGATTATACTATTGTATTCAGAGCTGAGAACCACTGTTACAGTATAAAGTATGAAATATGCCATAGTATAAAGATGAAATACCTTTAGGCATAAATTGTCCATGGTTTCTCAGCTAGTTAAGGATAGGGCCTAATTTTTTATTTTACTTTATTTATTTATATTGAAGTATAGTTGATAAACCATATTCTATTGGTTTCAAGTATACAGCATATGATTCAACAGTTACATAAATTATTAAATCCTCACCCGTCAAAATGGAAAGACGTTACAGATAGGGCTTAATTTTAATTACGGGCATATATTTTAAAGACCAATAGAATTACCACAGAATATAGGTTCTTCAGTGTTTTGGGCTACCACATGACTTACTGTTCTCCCATATTATACTTGATAATTAAAAGTTAATTATAATTGAAAAATCACAAACAACTGTGCTTCTTTATGAAATATAAAGTTAGAGACTTCCAGGAAATCTTTCACCTCAGATCCTCTCTAAACCAGGTGTTTTTAATTTGGAGTCTAGGGATGGGCTCCAAGGTGCATGAACTGTATGCAAAATTGTATGCAAAATTTTTCCCAGAAAACTTTTTTTTCTGGGAAAAAGGTCCACAGTTTTTATAAGATTCTCCCAGGAAGGTGACCTAGAAAACATTAATAACCATGATATGCAGATTATTATATCATACAGGAGCTTAATTTAAGGAAAATGGTCCCATGGACAACTGACGGAGAATTCCAACCTCCGAGGAAGACTTCTTGTTCTCTAAAACACTTTGGAACTAAGGTCACGGTTTCTAGTCAGCCTACTTGTTATATTGTTGATCTGATTATAAAGTTTGTGTGATGAGGTGTGCTTATTGCAAAGTATTTTCAACCACATTTATCTAACAGGAAGACACAGCAACTCACCAAGACTCCGCAAAATTCTATTTACCCCACTGGGCTCAGACTCAGGAATTGTTTCCAAATACTGGAGGGCCCGGACCTCAAACAAACCTATAAGGAAAATGCACGTTGTGAAATTGTCTAACACTCAAGATTGAAATCAAGTTGAATGAAACTCTGTGCTCACTATCAACACACTTCCATAGCTAAAACAATATTACAAAGTAAATATTTCTCAAAATAAACAACTCAGATATTGAGCCCTTATAGCTTTATGCTGTTTTTTGGTTTATATTATTTTGAAACCTTTCAAGCACTCACTAAATAGAGAGGCAAAACTTTATGATGAAACTGACCTTTCACCCCACTTTTCCGAAGCTCTCGGTCCTGGATGAATCCTGCAAACATCTGAGTTTCCATGAAGAGATCCAGGAAATGGCGTACACTTCGTGAGGTGTGGGATTTACGGAATGGCTCCCTTTGGAATACACGCTCCCCATGCTCCGTGACAGTCATACTCAAAGAATAATGTCCCACAAGCTCCACAAAAAACCTGACAAATGCCTCAGACACCAGAGAGTTGAGGATAACATCTGCTGCAAAATGAAAAAAAAAAAGAAAGAAAAGAAAAAATATCCCTTAAATTTTGTTTATGAAAACACTGGCTTGTTATGAAAGTAATGCCATGGAAATCATAATCAAAGAACTGACAAATGTAGGAATCCTCATTCTTAGCTTTCTTGCTCTTTCCATGACCTGCAAAAATCAAGTGGCTTATATCTTACCTTCATTTTCTTCCCACACTTACTCTTTACATGTTTCCCCCTGGCTTGCACATCTGTGATTTTCACTCTAACTGCTCTTTCAAAGGCCATCACTGAGAACTAGCCAAATTTTATCTGCTCTTCTACTTTTATTGTCGTTTAAATTCTACACTGCATTTGTGCTGACCTCTTTTTCATTCCTCTCATCTCCCACAACTTTATCCTCTCCTCATTTCCTCATTCCTTGCCTGCCTTTATGACTGCACATGTTTTTCTCTTGCCTCTTCTTCCTCTTCCTGACCATGGTCCTCAGACCACTTTTCTTCAACATTCCTTTCTTAAAGAGCTAACTGGAATAGCAATAGAGCTGGCTTTTCACGTTGATAATTCCCAGTCTGAGATGTCCAGCTCTGGTAATTCACCAAAACTCACCTTCTACATTTTCAGGCTACCTGTGGTTAATCATCATTTGGCTGTCCCATTAGCACTTTAATTCTGTTTGTCTAAAAGTCACCATTTCCCCTTTTGGGGAATTGGTAGAATAATGAATCAAATCAATCAAATAATGAATCAAACAATACATTTCCCAAACCAAATTCATTATATTTCTCCACCAATCAATTTCTCTCTTAACTTTCCCATTTCCTATTGCACCATGATTATTCCATGATAAATAATAATTTACTGAGTGCTTAAGATGGGTCAGGCACTGCATGAAGTGCTCTTACAAATGTAATAATTCAATGAGGTAGGTATTATTATTCCTTTTTACAGCTGAGGAAATTGAAGCTTGAAACAAAGACGTTTTCCAGGGTCTTCTCATCTAGTACAGTGGAAAAGCTGCTGGATGCCCAAGGCAGGTGATTCTTGACCATTATGATATGCTACAATACATGGCCCTCCAGGTTCTAGGCTCAAAGAATTTTTATTATATATCCCATTTTTTTTCTCTCACAATGTCTCTTGCTCTTTCCTATGGGCTCCACCCTGAACTGGGTATCAGGGACCTAGGTTTAGTCAGAGTTCCACCATGAAGCAGCTGAATATAGAGGGCAACTTGCTCTACCTCTCCTATCCTCTCCCTATCTGTATAATGAGGTGGCTGCTGGGCAATTTCTATAGTGTCTTCTGCTATTACCTTTTGAATCTAACCTATCTTTTGTTTTGTTTTGTTTTGTTCAACAGACTTCCTTCTCATCTCTTCCATCTGCAGCTGAGACTCCACGGTCCATCAGCTGCTTTTATTATCAACACTTTTTCCCTTCCCTCCCATCCCCTCTATTTACCATCCCATTTCACCTCCACTTTGCAGCAAAATTTATTGGAAGAGTTGTTTGTACCTATTATACCCACTTTCTTACACCTAATTCCCTTTCTTTTTAAAATTTTGTTTTTCTATAATTTATCTCATATTATTTGTTTCTGTTTCAATGTATATGCTTTATATGTTCTTTTGCATGTAAGAATATTTCATAAGGTCAGCAGTGAAATGAATACACAAGTATCCACCACAAAGCTTAAACCAGAACATCACATGTATTTTTGAAGCTCTCTGTGGGATCCCCTCTCAGTGTTGTTGTTCACCTACTCTCCAATAGAGGGCGACCACCATTTGGAATTTTGTATTTATCAGTCCCTTGCTTTACATTATAGTTTCACTACATACACACACAATCCCAACAACATATTGTTAGGTTTTGTATGTCTTTGCACATTATATGAAACATGATGTTCGTCAGCAACTCACTTTTTTATTCAATCTGTGTTTTTAAGATTCTTTTTTAATGCTATATTCCTCTGTTAATGGACATTCAGGTTATTTTTAGTTTTTGCTATCACATATGATATGCCAATAGAAATTATTGAATTTGTTTCCTAGTTTTCATCTGCAAGAGTTTCTCTAGAGTATACATGTAAAAATAGAATTGCTGGGTTAGAGGATATGTATACTTTTCTTTTTTTAAAAACAATTTAAATTAATTATTTTACTGTTCTGGAAGTCAGAAGTCCAAAACAAGTCTCACTGGGCTAAAGTTAAGGTATCAACAGAGCTCAGTCCTTCCTGAGAGAAGAATCTCTGTTTCCCTGCATTTTCCAGCTTCTAGAGGATGCCTGCGTCATGTGGCTCAGTCCCTTCTTTCATCTTCCAAGTATGCAGTGTAGAATCTTTCAAACTCTCCCTTTTCCTGATCTCTGCTTTTGTTATATTGCCTTCTTTCACTCTTTGTCTTCTTGTTAAGACCCTGGTGATGTGCCCTCCGGGACAAATCTAGGTTACCATCTCCATTTCAGGAGCCTTAACATAATCTCATCTGTTAAGTTACATTTTTTTTTAATTAAAAATTTTTTTAAGGTATTATTGATATACAATCTTATGAAGGCTTCACATGAAAAAGAATGTGGTTACTACATTCACCCATATTATCGAGCACCCCCCCATACCCCATTGCAGTCACTGTCCATCAGTGTGGTAAGATGCCAGAGAGTCACTATTTGCCTTCTCTGTGCTACACTGTCTTCCCTGTGATCTTCCACACACCATTTGTGTCAACCATAATACCCTTCAATATGCCTACTCCCTCCTTCCCCACCTCCCCTCTCCCACCCCTCCCCTTTGGTAACCACTAGTCCTTTCTTGAACTCTGAGTCTGCTGCTGTTTTGCTCCTTCAGTTTTGCTTCATTCTTAATACTCCACAAATGAGGGAAATCATTTGATACTTGCCTTTCACTGCCTGGCTTATTTCACTGAGCATTATATCCTCCAGCTGCATCCATGTTGTTGCAAATGGTAGGATTTGTGTCTTTCTTATGGCTAAATGTTATTACATTGTGTATATGTACCCATCTTCTTTATCCATTCATCTGATGGACACTTTGGTTGCATCCATACCTTGGCTATTCTAAATAGTGCTGTGATAAACAGAGGGGTGCGTATGTCTTTTTGAATCTGAGAACTTGTATTCTTTGGGTAAATTCCTAGGAGTGGAATTCCTGGGTCAAATGGTATTTCTAATTTTAGTTTTTTGAGGAACCTCATATTGCTTTCCACAATGGTTGAACTAGCTTACATTCCCACCAGCTGTGTAGGAGGGTTCCCCTTTCTTCACATCCTCACCAGCATTTGTTGTTCTTAGTCTTTTTGATGCTGGCCATCCTTACTGGTGTGACATGATATGTCATTGTGGTTTTAATCTGTATTTCCCTGATAATTAGTGATGTGGAGCATCTTTTCATGTGCCTGTGGGCCACCTGAATTTCTTCTTTGGAGAACTGTCTTGTTCATATCCTCCGCCCATTTTTTAATTAGCTTATTTGCTTTTTGGTTGTTGAGGCGTGTGAGTTCTTTATATATTTTGAATATTAACCCCTTGTCAGATATGTCATTTATGAATATATTCTCCCATACTTTAGGATGTCTTTTTGTTCTGTTGATGGTGTCCTTTGCAGAAGCTTTTTAGTTTGATATAGTATTCATTTTTGTTTTCTTTTCCCTTGCTTAAGGAGATGCATTCAGGAAAAAGTGGCTCATGTTTGTATTCAGTAGATTTTTGCCTATGTTGTCCTCTAAGAGTTTTATGGTTTCATGACTTCAGGTCTTTGATTCATTTCGAGTTTACTTTTGTGTATGGGCTTAGACAAGAATCCAGTATCATTCTCTTGCATGTTGCGGTCCAGTTTTGCCAACACCAGTTGTTGAAGAGGCTGTCATTTCCTCACTGTATGTCCATGGCTCCTTTATTGTATATTAATTGGTCATATATGCTTGGGTTTATATCTGGGCTTTGTAGTCTGTTCCATTGGTCTACAGTTATGTTCTTGTGCCAGTACCAAATTGTCTTGATTACTGTGGCTTTGTAGTGGAGTTTGAAGTTAGGGAGCATGATTCCCCCAGCTTAATTCTTCCTTCTCAGGATTACTTTGGCTATTCAGGGTCTTTTGTGGTTCCATATGAATTTTAGAATTATTTGCTCTAGTTTGTTGAAGAATACTGTTGGTATTTTGATAGGGATTGCATTGAATCTGTTGATTGCTTTAGGCAGGATGGCCATTTTGAAATATTAAATCTTCCTATCCATGAGCATGGGATGTGTTTCCATTTGTTAGTATCCTCTTTAATTTCTCTTCAGAGTATCTTGTAGTTTTCAGTGTATAGGTCTTTCACTTCCTTGGTTAGGTTTATTCCTAGGTATTTTATTCTTTTTGATGCAATTGTGAATGGAATTATTTTCCTGATTTCTCTTTCTGCTAGTTTGTTGTTAGTGTATAGGAATGCAACAGATTTCTGTGTAGTAATTTTGTATTCTGCAACTTTGCTGAACTCAGATATTAGATCTAGCAGTTTTGGGGTGGATTCTTTAGGGGTTTTTTATGTACAATATCATGTCATCTGTAAACAGTGATGGTTTGACTTCTTCCTTACCAATCTGGATGCCTTGTATTTCTTTGTGTTGTCTGATTGCCATGGCTAGAACCTCCAGAACTATGTTGAATAAAAGTGGGGAGAGTGGGCATCCCTGTCTTGTTCCGATCTTAGGGGAAAGGCTTTCAGCCTCTCACTGTTAAGTATGATGTTGGTTGTGGGTTTGTCATATATGGCCTTTATTATGTTGAGGTACTTGCCCTCTATACCCATTTTGTTGAGAGTTTTTATCATGAATGGATGCTGAATTTTGTCGAATGCTATTTTGGCATCTATGGAGATGATCATATGGTTTTTGTCCTTTTTGTTGATGTGGTGGATGATGTTGATGGATTTTCTAATATTGTACCATCCTTGCATCCCTGGAATACATCCTACTTGATCATGATGGATGATCCTCTTGATGTATTTTTGTTTGGTTTGCTAATATTTTGTTGAGTATTTTTGCATCGATATTCATCAAGGATATTGGTCTGTAATTTTCTTTTTTGTGTTGTCTTTGCCTGGTTTTGGTATTAGAGTGATGCTGGCTTCTTAGAATGAGTTTGGAAGTTTTCCCTCCTCTTCCACTTTTTGGAAAACTTTAAGGAAGGTGGGTATTAGGTCTTCACTAAATGTTTGATAAAATTCAGTGGTGAAGCCATCTGGTCCAGGCATTTTGTTCTTAGGTAGTTTTTTGATTACCAATTCAATTTTGTTGCTGCCAGTTGGTCTGTTCAGAGTTTCATTTCTTTCTGGGTCAGCCTTGGAAGGTTGTATTTTTCTAGAAAGTTGTCCATTTTTCTTGGTTATTCAGTTTGTTAGCACATAACTTTTCATGGTATTCTCTAATAATTCTTTGTATTTCTGTGGTTGATTTTTCCTTTCTCATTTTTGACTCTTTTTATGTGTGTAGACTCTCTTTTTCTCTTGATAAGTCTGGCTAGGGGTTTATCTATTAATTTTCTCAAAGAACCAGCTCCTACCTTCATTGATTCTTTCTATTGTTTTATTCTTCTCGATTATATTTATTTCTGCTCTATTCTTTTTTATGTCCCTTCTTCTACTGACTTTGGGCCTCATTTGTTCTTCTTTTACTAGTTTTGTTAGTTGTGAGTTTGGACTGTTCATATGGGATTGTTCTTCTTTCCTGAGGTAGGCCTGTGTTGCAATATACTTCCCTCTTAGCACAGCCTTCGCTGCATCCCACAGATTTTACAGTGTTGAATTATTGTTGTTATTTATCTCCATATATTGCTTGATTTCTGTTTTTATTTGGTCATTGATCCATTGGTTATTTAGGAGCATGTTGTTAAGCCTTCATATGTGTGGGATTTTTCATTTTCTTTGCATAATTTATTTTTAGTTTCATACCTTTGTGGTCTGAGGAGCTGGTTGGTGCAATTTCAATCTTTTTGAATTTACTGAGACTCTTTTTGTGGTCTAGTGTATGATCTATTCCTGAAAATGTTCCATGTGCACTTGGGAAGAATGTGTATTCTGCTGCTTTTGGATGTAGAGTTCTGTAGATGTCTGTTAGGTCCATCTGTTCCAATGTGTTGTCCAATGCCTCCTCTGTCTCCTTACTTATTTTCTGTCTGGTGGATCTGTCCTTTGGAGTGAGTGGAGTGCAGAAGTCTCTTAGAATGGATGCATTGAATTTTATTTCACCTTTTAATTCTGTTGGTATTTGTTTCACATATGCCGGTGCTCCTGTGTTGGGTGCATATATATTTATAATGGTTTTATCCTCTTGTTGGACTGACCCCTTTATCATTATATAATGTCTTTCTTTGTCTCTTGTTACTTTCTTTGTTTTGAAGTCTATTTTGTCTGATACAAGTACTGCAACTACTGCTTTTTTCTCTCTATTAGCTGCATGAAATATCTTTTTCCATCCCTTCACTTTTAGTCTGTGTATGTCTTTGAGTTTGAAGTGAGCCTCTTATAGGCAGCATACAGACAGGTAGATGGGTCTTGGCTTTTAATATTCTGTCCTTATCCTTGATCTCTGCCATTTTAATCATTATATCTTGGTGTTGTCTTTCTTGGGTCCCTTTTGTTGGGAGATCTTCACCTCCATGGCCTGAGAGACTATCTCCTTCCATAGATTGGGGAAGTTTTCAGCAATTACCTCCTCAAAGATACTTTTTATCCCTTTTTCTCTCTCTTCTTCTTCTTCTGGTACCCCTATAATATGAATACTGTTCTGTTTGGATTGGTCACACAGTTCTCTCAATATTGTTTCATTCCTAGAGACCTTTTTCCTCTCTGTGACACAGCTTCTTTGTATTCCTCTTCCCTAATTTCTATTTCAGTTTTCATCTCCTCCACCTTATCCAATCTGCTTTTAAATCCCTCCATTGTATTCTGTAATGATTGCATCTCTGTCCTGAATTTGTTCCTGAGTTCTTAAATATTTTTCTGTAACTCCATGAGCATGTTTATAATTTTTATTTTGAAACCTCTTTCAGGAAGATTGATGAATTCTATTTCACTTGACCCCTTTTCTGGTATTTTTGGGATTTTGGTTTGATTCAGGGTCCTTTGACATTTCATATTTGTATGCGGCGCCCTCTAGTGCCCAGAAGCTCTCCTCTCTGGAGCTGCTCAACCCTTGAAGCATTGTCAGGGGCTGCAGGGGAGCAGTGCTGGTGCCTGGTGGGAAGAAAGAGCTGTTTCTTGCTTCCTGATTGCTATGCCTGTCTCCACAGCCAGAATCAGTGGGCCGAACACACAGGTGTAAGCCTATGCTTTGCATTTGTAGCTGCTGTAGTTGGGGCTTCTCTCTGGCTGGCCTGACACCAGGGCAGGGACTGCCGGTTTGTGAGCCAGGTGTGGGTGGCCAGGAGGAAGGCACAGCAGGGTGCATATCACAGTGGGGGCCATTGGAGCTGTGTAGCCAGCCAGGGGCATGGAGTACCTGAAGCTCCTGAAAGTTCCCAACCTGCTGGGCAGAGTGTGCCCAGCTATTTTGTCTACCTGTCCTTTCTCCTGAGCAGTAAGCTCTGCACAATCCTTGCCCCTTTAGCAGCCCTCTTGCTGTTAGGAAGTCTCTCAGAGTGCCCGCCTTTCTTTTGTCCCAGAGCCGCTGGATATGGATCCCTGTTTTCCACAAGTGGCTGGAATTTCAGTCTCTCCAGGTATTCCACCTGTCTTAGCTTTCCAACCCCACTAATCACCAGAGCACCATGAAATGTAGGTTCATGCTCTCAGAGCAGATCTCCAGGGCTAGGTGTTCAGCAGCCCCAGGCCTCAACTCCCTCCCGGCTCTGTTTCTCTTCCTCCTACTGGTGAGCTGGGGTGGGGGAAGGGCTTGGGTCCTACTGTATCACGGTTTTGGTACATTACCCCGTTCCGTGAGGTCTATTCTTTTCTCCAGGTGTATGCAGTCTGGTGCAGCCTTCTTTCCTGTTGCTCTTTCAGGATTAGTTGTATTAATTATATTTTCATATTATATGTGGTTTTGGGAGGAGACCTCTGTCTCACCTCTCACGCCACCATCTTTAATCCTCTCTCTGTTCATATATATATATACTTTTAACTTTACTACATGATGTCAAATTGTTTTTTCCAAATGGGTGAACTAATTTACACATTCTCATAAACATCATCGGATTTAAAGTTTTGCCAATACAGTGGGCATAAAATTGTATCTCACTGTGGTTTTAGTTTATATTTTGATGTAACTATTTTGATGAGGTTGTATATCTCTTCAGATATGTCTTGGGTCTTTCAATATTGCCTCTTCTAGAAAATGGTCATTCATATCTTTTTCCAGGGTTTTTTTTTGCATTGTTCATATTTTTATTACTGAATTGTAGACATAAAAAATAATAATTTCTAGATATTATTCCTCTGTTAGTTATATTTGTTGGAAACATCTTTTCCTAGTTTGTAACTTGATTTTTATTTCTTTTCCATGGTACCCTTTGATGAACATTTAAATAATGTAACATTGTCAATTAATCAATGTTTTCCTTTATAGTTTGTGCTCTTTGTGCCACATTTAAGAAATCTAAGTACTGTCACAAAATATAAAATATTTTCTTCTGTTCTTTTCTAAATATTTTTTAATGTTTTACTTTAACATTTGAGTCTTTAATTCATTGGAATTAATTTTTTATATAATGTCAGGTATGGATCCATATTCATTTCTTTTCAAACAGAGAACTAATTGTCCTCATATTATTTACTGAATGGTTCATTCTTTTCCCACGGATCTGCATGTTGATGTTGACCCAAATCAAGTTTCTTATGCATGTGCACACTCTATTCTTTCCATTGCTCGATTTGTTTATTTCTGTACCCAAACCAAATGATCTCTTATTGATGATTAATCTCGATGTTTTGTAGGGCAAGCCCATCAATACTGTTCTTTTTCATGAGTTTGTTAGCTATTTCTGGCCCTGTGTACTTTCATTAAATTTTTTCAAAGAGCTGAATGTCATTCCAATTCTCTCTTGGACATTTATCAGTCTTGCTTTCTCCCCACCATTTCACTGAATCTGCTGTTACAAAGGTTTCCAGATACCTTCCCCCACAGGTCAATCCTTAGTCTTCATCTTACTTGTCCTCTTAGCAGACTTACACATAACTGTTTACTCTTTCTTTCATGAAATACCGTCTTCACTCCGCTTCTACAATATTGCATTCCTGTTTTCTTTTTCATACATTCTCCTGGTTTTTCTCCTCCTTTATTAGTGGCACCATTGAGTTTCCTTGGCTAGATTCTTCTTTTCCTAACTGCCAAATGCTAGAAATCTAACCACACTATTCCCAAACAACCTGGAGCTCAATTCTTAAATCTTTGTTATTTTCTATTTATATTCACTCTATCTCATCTCTGGTCCCACAGCTTTAAGACAGCAACTTCTAAATGTATATCTCTAGTTTAAATTTTTCTTTTGAATCTCAAATTCACGTATATAAATGCCTACCTGATACATGCAGTTGGATGTCTGCTGGATATTGTATACCTAATATGTATCTTAAATGTAGTATTTTAAACTGAGGTTTTATAATTACTCCTCTAAGCTGCTCCTTCCCTAATGTTCTCCATCAGCAAATAGTTTTCTCATTTGTCAAATGGGAATTGGACAATGATACCTACTTCATAAGGGTATTACAAGGATAAAATAAGATGTAAGCTAAGTGCTGAGCATAATGCCTGGTTCAGAGAAAGCCACCCAATAAATATTGTTCACCCATTTATTCGGCAAATACTTGTTGAGTACCTATTTACTGAGTACTGTTTAAAATATTAGTAATAGAACACAAAACAGAAGTCCTTACTCTTGGGGAACTTATAGTCTATCTAGCACATCAGATGGTGAGAAAAGCCATAGGGAAAAATAAGGTTAAAGAGGAGCATAGGGAGTGCTAAGGGAACAGGTACAATTTTAAACATGACAGTCAGGGAAGGCCTCCCTGAGAAAGTGATATTTGAGCATGGACCTGCAGGAAGAAAGAGCAGGAGCCGTGTGGACATGTGGGGGAACAACATTCCATAAATGGAACCGAGCAACTGCAAAAGTCCTGAAATAGAAGGGGACCTGTATACCTAGTAAGGTGAGCAAGAGAGCTAATTATAAGCTTTTCAAGGCATAGGCAATCTCATACTACTTTTATATATCTGCTAACAGGGTACTGGGCACTCAGTAAATATTTACTGCCTTGTCCTTAAGTCCTCAGATCATTTGTCTTATACCTTGTGAAAAATTTTGTTCCTGAGCCAAGATTTCATTTCGTTCTTCCAAAATCTGCATCAGGGCAGCTTGGAGTTTAGGTGGTAGAATTTCATCCTCATCAGATACCTTAAGAGAAGAAATTGAGATTTTCCATGAACTTTGAGAGTCTCAAACATGCACTAGTAAGAATCCCCAAAATTCTACAGATGACTTTGTATATATTGTGGTTGAACTTTAAGTCTGAGGCTTCTTTCCCTATCTTGAGCAGAATCCATGATGTTTATGGTGGATTTTGATTATATTAAGAAATACACTTCATAACACGTTCTGTTACTTTTCCACTAAATATCTCTCATCCATGAGTCTTATGCTGTATTACAAAGATCACTGTCAAATAAATGGTCTTTCAAATGTGATGAGCCAATTGATTTTGAAAAAAGACAGTCTTGGCAAACATTCTTTCATTCTGTGTCCAGTGCTCACAAACCCATACTGAGGTCACATACAGGACTGCTTTAGGAAGGCTTTACTAACTTTCCACTCCACTTCAATATCCAGAATAAATTACTTCTTTTTTCCCCTTACAAATTTTTATTACACCATTTCTAAAACTTTATGGATATGTCTGCTCCCATCCCTGCCACTAGACTATATGATACCTGAGGGCTCAAACTTGTCTCACTCACCTTTAGATTCTGACTAACAAAATCTAGAAATAATCAGCACTGAGTGCTTGTTAAATTTAATTAAGCTAGAGGCTTATATGTCAACCTATCTGGACTTGAAGGGAGGCTTACCAGTTTTGAGAATGACATTTATTCTGTTTCCTTCTTCCTTCTTTGGGACAGACAGCTATAAACCCAAGCCAAATTTTTCAGGTCAGTCTGACCATAGTGTCAAGTCAAGTATGTGTAGGAACTAAAAGTCTTCCCTGAGTCATCTTCTCTAAGTACTTTCACATATCTTCTCTCCAATTATCCCCAAACATTATGTAATCACCTACTTTGTCACTCACCTCCTGTAAGAACTTGTCTGCACAGAGGTCAACTATCAGCACCTATGGGATAAAGGAGCCAGGTAAGTTAAAGCAGTAGCCATTCATATTAGGCACTCCTAGATTAGGAAGAGTGGTTTGATTCTTTCAAGTAATGGGAATAGTTTTAAACAAAATTAACTTAAAGCTGTAGCCCACTTAAAAGTTAACTCATTAACACATCAACAAATAAATTTCAAGTAAAAAAAATGATGGTAGACAAATTTATATATTGAGAGACTAATCAAATGCCATGGGTAGACTTTATTTGGAACCCAATTCAAATAAACTAGACTCAAAATATGGGAGAGAGGAATGGGAAGGGGTAAAGACTGGCTATAACTTGGTAAATACTGAAAAGTAGGGTGATAATATTTACTTTACTTTTTTTATTAAAGTATCACTGATATACAATCTTATGTTGGTTTCAAATATACAACACTGGTTCAACAGTTACCCATATTATTAAATCCTCAACCCATCTAGTGCATTCACAATCTTATACGTAGTAAGATGTTATAGAATCATTAACTGTAGTCTCTGTACTACCGTCCCTGTGACCAACTTGCATTGTGATTGTGAATTATTGGGCCCCCTTTTCCCCTTCACCCTGCTTCCCAACCTGCTCAAACCCCAACCCCTTGGTAACCACTAGTCACTTCTGTTTCTATGAGTCTACTGCTGGTTTGTTCCTTCTGTTTTGCTTTGTTTCTATATTCCACAAATAAGTGAAATCATTTGGTATTTGTCTTTCTCTGCTTGGCTTATTTCACTCAGCATAATGCCCTCTAGATCCATCCATTTTGTGGCAATTGGGAGGATTTCTTTTCTTTTTATGGCTGAATAATATTCCATTGTGTATATGTACAACATCTTCTTTATCCATACAGCATTTGATGGACACTTACAATGCTTCCATATCTTGGCTATTGCAAATAGTGTGGTGATAAACATAATGGTGCATATAACTTTTTGAAATTCTTAGGAGTGGAATTACTGGGTCAAATGGTATTTCTATTTTTAGTTTTTTGAGAAACCTCCATAATGCTTTCCATAACAGCTGCATCTATTCACATTCCCACCAACAGTGTAGGAGGGTTCCCTTTTCTTCACATCTTCACCAGCAGTTGTGGATTTACTTTACTCTTTTGTTTACTTATATATATATATTCAAAATTCCAGAATAAATATTTAATAAGAAGTTAATACAAAAATCATTTCTATACACTAACAATGAGCTATCTGAAAAAGAAATAAAGAAAACAACCCAATTTTCAACTGCATCAAAAACAATGAAATACCTAGGAATAAATTTAACCAAGTGGGTGAAAAATTTATATACTGAAAGCTCTAAGATAATGAAGAAATAAATTGAAGTCACAAATAAATGGAAAAATATTCTGTGCTCATGGATTGGGAGAATATTGTTAAAATGTTCATAAAACCCAAAGCAATCTACAGAGCCAATGGCATATTTTCAGAAATAGAACATACAATCCTAAAACTTCTGAAGAACTATAAAAGACCCTGAAGAGCCAAGAAATTCTGAGAAAGAAGAACAAAACTGGAGATGTCACACTTCCTGACTTCTGTAGTAGAAATATACAGTGACCTGAAAGCTATAGTAATCAAAACAGTGTGGTATTGAACTAAAAACAGACATCTAGATCAATGGAATAGAATAGAGAGTGCAAAAATAAACCGACAGATACTTGATTCATTTCTCTCTTCATGAGAAAGGAGACAAGATTATGCAATGGGGGAAGGAAGTCTCTTCAGTAATAGTGTTGGTAAAACTGGATGCATAAAAAAAAAGGAAACTGGACCTTATCTTATACCATACACAAGCGTCAACTAAAAATGAATTAAAGGCTTGAATATAAACTTGAAACCATAAACCCCTAGAAGAAAACATGGGGTATAAGTATCTTGATACTGGTCTTGGCAATGATTTTTTTAAACTTGATACCAAAAGCAAAGGCAACAAGCACACACACACAAAAACAAGTGGGATTACATCAAACTAAAAAGCTTCTGCATGGCAAAGGAAACCATCAACAAAATGAAAAGGGAACCTACAGAATGGGAGAAAATATTTGCAAATGATATATCTATATCTAATAAGGGTTTAATATCAGACAACTCAATAGCAAAGAAACAAGCAATCCAGTTGAAAAATGGACAGACAGTGGACCTGAATAGACACTTTCCAAAGATGACATGCAAACGGCCAACAAGCACATGAAACTGTTCAACATCACTGGTCATCAGGGAAATGCAAATCAAAACCATAATGAGATATCATCTCACACCTGTTAGAATGGTAATCATCAAAAAGACAAGAAATAATAAGTGTTGGTGAGGATGAGGAAAAAAGGGAATCCTTGTATACTGTTGGTAGGAACGTAAATTGGTGCTACTGTGGGAAAAAGTATGGAGGTTCTTCAGAAAATTGAAAATAGAACTACCATATGATCCAGCAATCTCACTTCTGGGTTATATCCAAAGGAAAAAACATTATCTCAAAAAGATATCTGCACCCCAATGTTCATTGCAGCATTATTTACAATAGCCAAGATGTGGAAGCAACCTAAGTGTCCATCAATGGATGAACAGAGAAAGATGTGGTGTGTATACACACATATACATACACAGGAATATTACTGAGCCATAAAAAACAAAGAAATCCTGCCATTTGCAACACTATGGATGGGCCATGGAGCATTATGCCAAGTGAAGTAAGTCAGGCAGAGAAAGCCAAATATTGTCTGACCTTACTTCTATGTGGAATCCAGAAAAACTGAACTTGTAGATACAGAGAACAGATTGGTGGTTGCCAGAAGTAGAGGGTGGGGAATGGTCAAAATGTACAAATTTCTAGTTACAAGGTAAATAATTCCTGGGGATGTAATGGAAAGGTGACAACAGTTAACAGTACTGTATTGTGTATTTGAAAGTTGCTAAGAGAGTAGGTCTTAAAAGCTCTCACCATAAGAAAAAAAATTTTCTAACAATGTGAGAAGATGGATGTTAAACTCACTGTGGTATGTATTTTGCAATATATACATATAGCAAATCATTATGTCATACATCCTAAACTAATAGAGTATAATATGACAATTATGTCTCAAAAAACTGGGGGCAGGAGGAAGTTAATCTGCATAGAGTAATGGAGAACAGTCTTTTCAATACATAGTACTGGGATAGTTGGCTAGACACATTTAAAAAAATGCTCCCTATTGCCCATCATATACAAAAAAATAAAATCCCACCATTCATAAATAAAAATTAAAGGCATAATACTAAAGCTTCCAAAACTCCTAGAAGATAATGATGGAAGGTATCTCCACAAAGTTAATAAAAAGAAAAACTTAAGAGGGGGCTCAAGATGGTGGCGTGAGTAAGGCAGCGGAAATCTCCTCCCAAAACCATATATATTTTTGAAAGTACAACAAATACAACTATTCCTAAAACAGAGACCAGAAAATAAAGTACAACAGCCAGGCTACATCTACATCTGCAAGAACTCAGCATATCATTAAACGGGTAAGATACAAAGCTGTGACCTGGAGGGACCCGAGCACTCCCCACACCCCAGCTCACTGGGGGGAGGAAAAGAATCAGAGTGGGGAGGGAGTGGAAGCACAGGACTGCTAAATAACCAGCCCTAGTAATCTGAACTGGGAGCACAGACACACATTGCATGGTGTACTGGATATTAGAGAAATGGAACAGTAAAATCCAAGATGGAGACTGCGAGCAGGTCCCCACAGCCGGCTCCCCTGGGACAAAAGAAAAGCGGGCACTTTTTAAAAGACTTAAAGGGACAAGGGCTTAACAGCTGGAAAAATCATCCCGGCACACTCAGCCCAGCAGGCTGAAATCTTAAGGAACTTCAGGTGCCCTAACCCCCTGGTGGGTAACGCAGCCCTGAAGCCCCTCACAGTGATAAGCAGCCTGCCATTCATTACCCACTAGCTGGTGCTGCAAGCAAACTGGCTGACCCACCACAGCTGCAGAGCAGCCGGAGAACAGCCCTGTCCACAGCAACCACACAGAGTCTTCTCCCAGCATGCAGCTAACTGGGACAGACTCAGAGGCTGCTACCAGTGTGCAACTGCCTGGTATGGACAAAGAAAGCCAGAGCAAGGTCCAGAAGGCACGACAGGGTGCCATTCTTGCAGGAGAACACACCCGGCGCATCTGCGAACCCCCCGCAGGGCCCTAGGCTATCCTGAGGGCCACCCTGACCACGGCAGCTCAGGAGATTATCCTAGAGACTGCTCCCATGTGCAGGTAATCAACACAGGCAGGAGAGAAGGGCAAGGCGACCAACAAGCAGGAAAGGACTTTGTTCTCCCAGCTGACACACACACCACCCGCCTGCGACCACTTCTATCGCCATGAAAAAGCAGAATAATTTGGTCTAGTCAAAAATTGCTCAGACAACCCTAGAGAGAGGGCTTGGTGAGATAGATATAACCAATCTTCATGAAAAATAATTTAAAATAAAAGTCATAACCAAGCTGATGGACCTGCGGAGAAATATGCAAGAGCTAAGGGATGAAGTCCAGAGGGAGATAACGGAAATGAAACAATCAATAGAAGGTCTTAAGAGCAGACTGGATGAGGTGCAAGAGACTGTTAATGGAATAGAAATCAGAGAACAGGAATACAGAGCTGAGGCAGAGAGAGATAAAAGAATATCTAGGAATGAAAGAATATTAAGAGAACTGTGTGATGAATCCAAACGGAATATTCGTATTATAGGGGTAGCAGAAGAAGAAAAGAGAGAAAAAGGGATAGAAAGTGTCTATGAAGAAACAGTTGCTGAAAACTTCCCCAATCTGGGGAAGGAAACAGTCTCTCAGACCACTGAAGCCCACATATCTCCCAACACAAGGTACACAAGGAGGACAACACCAAGACATATAATAATTAAAATGGCAAAGATCAAACACAAGGATGAGTATTAAAGGCAGCTGGAGAGAGAGAGAAAAAAGATCACCTACAAAGGAACATCCATCAGGCTATCATCAGACTTCTCAATAGAAACCTTACAGGCCAGAAGAGAATGGCATGATATATCTAATGCAATGAAACACAAGGGCCTTGAATCAAGAATACTGTACCCAGCACAATTATCATTTAAATTTGAAGGAGGGATTAAACAATTGCCAGAAAAGAAGAAGTTGAGGGAATTTGCCTCCCACACATCACCTCTGCAGGATATTTTAAAGGGACTACTCTAGATGGAAGCACTCCTAAGGCTAAATAGATGTCACCAGAGAAAATAAAATCAGAGCAAAGAAAGCACACCAACCAAATACTAACAAAAGGCAAAAAAATAAAATCAACTATCCACAAAAGCAGTCAAAGGAAACACAAAAGAGTACAGAATAAAACACCTAACATATAAAGAATGGAGGAGGAAGAATAAGAAAGGAGAGAAATAAAGAATCATCCGACTGTGTTTATAATAGCTTAATAAGAGAGTTAAGTTAGTTAGATAGTAGAGAAGCTACCCTTGAATCTTTGGTAACAACGAATCTAAAGCCTGCAATGGCAATAAGTACATATCTATAGATAATCACCCTAAATGTAAATGGACTGAATGCACCAATCAAAAGACACAGAGTAACAGAATGGATAAAAAAGCAAGCCCAATCTATATGCTGCTTACAAGAGACCTCAAACCCAAAGACATACACAGACTAAAAATAAGGGATGGAAAAAGATACTTCATGCAAATAATTGAGAGAAAAAGGTAGGTGTTGCAGTACTTGTTTCAGACAAAATAGACTTCAAAATTAAGAAAGTAACAAGAGATAAAGAAGGATATTACATAATGATAAAGGGGTCAGTCCAACAAGAGGATATAACCATTATAAATATATATGCACCCAACACAGGAGCACGGACATATGTGAAAAAAATACTAACAGAATTAAAGGAGGAAATAGAATGCAATGTATTCATTCTAGGAGACTTCAACACTCCATTCACTCTGAAGGACAGATCCACCAGACAGAAAATAAGTAAGGACACAGAAGCACTGAACAACACACTAGAAAATATGGACCTAACAGACATCTACAGAACTCTACACCCAAAAGCAGCTGCATACACATTCTTCTCAAGTGCACAAGGAACATTTTCCAGAATAGACCACATACTAGGCCACAAAAAGAGCCTCAGTAAATTTAAAAAGATTGAAATTGTACAAACTTCTCAGATCACAAAGGTATAGAACTACAAATAAATTGTACAAAGAAAACAAAAAGGCTCGCAAACACATGGAGGATTAACAATATGCTCCTAAATAATCAATGGATCAATGACCAAATTAAAACAGAGATCAAGCAATATATGGAGACAAACGACAATAACAGCACAAAGCCCCAACCTCTGTGGGACGCAGCAAAGGCAGTTCTAAGGCGAAAGTATATAGCAATCCAGGCCTATTTAAAGAAGGAAGAACAATCTCAAATGAATAGTTTAAAGTCACAATTATTGAAACTGAAAAAAGAACAAATGAGGCCCAAAGTCAGCAGAAGGAGGGACATAATAAAGATCAGAGAAGAAATAAATAAAATTGAGAAGAATAAAACCAAAGAAAACAAGAGCTGGTTCTTTGAGAAAATAAACAAAATAGATAAACCCCTAGCCAGATTTAAGAGAAAAAGAGAATATACACACATAAACAGAATCACAAATGAGAAAGGAAAAATCACTACAGACTCCACAGAAATACAAAGAATTATTAGGGAATATTATGAAAAATCTACATGCTAATGAGCTGTATAACCTAGAAGAAATGGACAACTTCCTAGAAAAATACAACCTTCCAAGACTGACCAAGGAAGAAACAGAAAATCTAAACAGACCAATTATCAGCAATGAAATTGAATCAGTAATCAAAAAACTACCCAAGAACAAAATTCCTGGACCAGATGAATTCGCTGCTAAATTTTATCAGACATATAGAGAAGACACAACCCATTCTCCTTAAAGTTTTCCAAGAAATAGAAGAGGAGGGAATACTTCCAAACTCATTCTATGAATCCAGCATCACTCTAATACCAAAACCAGGCAAAGACAACACAAAAAAAGAAAATAACATACTAATATCCTTGATTAACATAGACACAAAAATACTCAACAAAATATTACAAACAATTCAAAAATACATCAAGAGGATCATACACCATGATCAAGTGGGATTCATCTCAGGAATGCAAGGATGGTACAGTATTAGAAAATCCATCAACATCATCCACCACATCAACAAAAGAAGGATCAAAAGCACATGATCATCTCCATAGATACTGAAAAAGATTTTGACAAAATTCAACATCCATTCATGATAAAAACTCTCAACAAAATGGGTATAGAGGGCAAGTACCTCAACATAATAAAGGCCATATATGACAAACCCACAACCAACATCATACTTAACAGTGAGGGGCTGAAAGCCTTTCCCCTAAGATCAGAACAAGACAGGGATGCCCACTCTCCCCACTTTTATTCAACATAGTACTGGAAATCCTAGCCATGGCAATCAGACAACACAAAGAAATACAAGGCATCCAGATTGGTATAGAAGTAAAACTGTCACTGCTGACAGATGACATGATATATACGTAAAAAACCCTAAAGACTTCACTCCAAAGCTACTAGAACTAATATCTGAATTAAGCAAAGTTGCAGGATACAAAATTAATACACAGAAATCTGTTGCTTTCCTATACACTAACGATGAACAAACAGAGAAATCAGGAAAACAATTCCATTCACAATTGCATCAAAAAGAATAAAATACCTAGGAATAAACCTAATCAAGAAAGTGAAAGACCTATACCCTGAAAACTACAAGATACTCTTAAGAGAAATTAATGAGGACACTAACAAATGGAATCTCATCCCATGCTCTTGGCTAGGAAGGATTAATATTGTCAAAGTGGCCATCCTGCCTACTACAGATTCAATGCAATCCCTATCAAAATACCAACAGCATTCTTCAACGAACTGAAACAAATAGTTCTGAAATTTATACGGAACCACAAAAGACCCCAAATAGCCAAAGCAATCTTGAGAAGGAAGAATAAAGCGGGGGGATCTCGCTTCCCAACTTCAGGCTCTACTACCATAATGAAGACAATTTGGTACTGGCACAAGAACAGAGCCACAGACCAGTGGAACAGGATAGAGAGTCCAGATATTAACCCAAGCGTGTATGGCCAATTAATAAACAATAAAGGAGCCATGGATAGACAATGGAGAAATGACAGCCTCTTTAACAGCTGGTGTTGGCAAAACTGTACAGCTATATGTAAGAGAATGAAAGTGGATCATTGTCTAACCCCATACACAAAAGTAAATTTGAAATGGATCAAAGACCTGAATGTAAGTCATGAAACCATAAAACTCTTAGAAAAATACATAGGCAAAAATCACTTGGACATAAACATGAGCAATTTCTTCATAAATATATCTCCCCAGGCAAGGGAAACAAAAGCAAAAATGAACAAGTGGGACTCTATCAAGCTGAAAAGCTTCTGTACAGCAAAGGACACCACCAACAGAACAAAAACACATCCTACAGTATGGGAGGATATATTCATAAATGACAGATCTGATAAAAGGTTGATATCCAAAATATATAAAGAGCTCATGTACCTCAACAAACAAAAAGCAAAAAATCTAATTAAAAAATGGGCACAGGATTTGAACAGACAGTTCTCCAAAGAAGAAATTCAGATAGCCAACAGGCACATGAAAAGATGCTCCACATCGCTACTCACCAGAGAAATGCAAATTAAAACCACAATGAGATATCACCTAACACCAGTAAGGATGGCCACCATCTAAAAAACAAACAACAACAAATGTTGGCAAGGATTTGGAGAAAGGGGAACCCTCCTACACTGCTGGTGGGAATGTAAATTAGTTCAACCATTGTGGAAAGCAGTATGGAGGTTCCTCTAAAAACTACAAATAGAAATACACAAGAATTCCACTCCTAGGAATTTACCCTAAGAATGCAGCAGCCCTGTTTGAAAAAGATGTATGCACCCCTATGTTTATTGCAGCACTATTTACAATAGCCAAGAACTGGAAGCAACCTAAGTGTCCATCAGTAGATGAATGGATAAAGAAGATGTGGTATATATATATATATATATATATATACAATGTAATATTATTCAGCCATAAAAAGAAAACAAATTCTACCATTTGCAACAACATGGATGGAGCTAGAGGGTATTATGCTCAGTGAAATAAGTCAGGCAGAAAAAGACAAGTACCAAGTGATTTTACTCACATGTGGAGTATAAGAACAAAGCAAAAACTGAAGGAACAAAACAGCAGCAGACTCACAGAATCCAAGAATGTACTAACAGTTACCAAAGGGAAAGAGACTGGGGAGGATGGATGGGAAGGAAGGGATAAGGGGTAAAAACGGCATTACGATTAGCAGACATAATGTGGGGGTGGGTGTATGGGGAGGGCTGTACTACACAGAGAAGACAAATAGTGATTTTGTAGCATCTTACTACACTGATGGACAGTGACTGTTATGGGGTATGTGGTGGGGACTTGATGAGGGGGAGTCTCGTAACCATAATGTTGCTCATGTAATTGTTGATTAATGATACCAAAAAAAAATTTGAGCAGCTCACACAAAAAAACCTATTAACCATAAAGGAAAAAATAATTCTGATCACATTAAAATTAAGAACTCTGCATTAAAAAACACCATTTTGGAGAATGAAAAGGCAAGCCACAACGGCGCTGATAACAAGAATATAAAAAGGCTTCTTACAAATCAATGAGGGTAAATAATCCAGGAAGATAGATAATGAATTTTATAAAAGATGTTATTCAATTACCAATAAATATGTAGAGAGATGCTTACCCCCAATAGTAATCAAGGAATGCAGATTAAACCACACAAGAATACCACTACACACCACCAGATAGGCTAAATTACACAAACTGATGATAACAAGTGTTGACACGTCACAACTGCTTTGGAAAACAGTTTGAATTTATTACTAAAGTTGAAGATATGCCTCCTATGACTCAGCATTTTCATTTCCAAGTATATAACCACAGAACTGCATGCATATATGTACCAAGTGTCATGTACAATAAATTTATAGCAGCGTTACTCATAATAACCCCAAACTGGAAACAACTCAAATGTCCATAAACTATAGAATGGATAATGGATTTGTGATATGGTCACACAAAGGAATACTATACCAATTAGAATGATAGACTACTGTTAAACTCATCAATGTGGATGAATTTTACAGATAAAATGTTGATCAAGAGGCCAGATTAAAAATACATATACACTGTTTGAATCCATTTATAACAAGCTTAAAAAGCAGGCAAAGCTGAACTATATTGTTTACAGATACATGCCTAATGTGTAAAACTACAAAGAAAAACAAATAAATGAACACCATAAAAGTTAAGAGAGTAGTTACTTTTGAAGGGGGCAGGGAAGGGAACAGTGATTAGGAGATGTGATAGGGACTTAGGTGCCAGACACTGTTTCCATTGCTATAATGTTTCCATTCTATTCGAGTGTTGGTTATATAAGCATTTACTTTGTGATAAGTCACTGAGCTATACATTTTGCTTTGGGTACTTGTCTATACGTGTACTGTATTTGAAACAATTTTTTTCTTGAAATATAGTTGATGTACAATCTTACATTGGTTTCAAGTATATGAAATGATTTTTTAAGTTAACCCAAGTAATTTTTGTTTGATTAAAAACAATAAGACCTTCCTTTCAGAATAACACAAGAATGAGCCCATGGTTCACTATTATAAATAAGATACAACTTTGGATTCATGTATACTACAGAATTTTTCTCACTTTAATAAAAAGATACAAAAAATGATAACATATTAATAATAATATGTTAATATTAACTAATGACAGCTCCATCACTCTTAAAGATCACTTATTTTCATTTGACAGTGCTCCAATAGGTACTATTTCTTCCACCTTACCTCTTCAATGGGTAGGTCCTGGAGCTGTGGTAAAGAGCAAGATAGGATTCCAATAAGGAATGGAGTAGGTGAGCACACAATGTCGATCATAGATGCTGGCAGGACTGGGATATAGGTATGCTGCCAGGTGAATGGATACAGGGTGGCAACCACAGCATGGCCACATTTTGACAGGGTGCTAGCCAAAGAAAGCAAATGGTGTCACGTACAGAGCAACATATGGAAGTGTTTCAGATATTATGTTACAGAATTACAAACTGGTGCTGGTTAGTGATCACAGATGAACAATTCTGTGATTAATCATTAATTTTTAACATTTTACTTGAAATTTTAACAACACTGAAAATCTTTGATCTCAATCCAGTTCTTTTCTACAATTTATATTGCTAAAAATTGGTGTATAGTTAGAAAAGCAATACCAACCTTTAATAAGTTTATGTAAAACACATTTAGTAAGGTAAATTAATAAAAACCCCAGAAAGTCACTGCTATAGCCTAATACAAATAGTTTTTGGATTATTTACCAGTTGGTATCCATGTCACTATAGCATTAGGTATTTGAGATCCTACAGTTTTTTAATGTGTCCCAATTTAAAAACAGTAAGAATAAGTAAAAAGCTAGTAGGAAGTGACAGACGATATTTATCTCTCACCTGAGGCTGTTGGCAACAAATATTACCCTCCGCTCCAAAAGGAGAGAGGCACAGACCTGGATGAGATGAGACACACTCAGGCACTTAAAGAGACATTCAAAGTCAACATGTTCCAGTCGGGAATCCAATGGTCGGCAGAGTTCAATTGACTGAAATACAGAGATTTAAATCAGGGGACTTGGGGTTGGAAAACAATCCCTAATGACACCACCAATGGATCCTGTCATTCTTTTACAAGTAAAATTCAAGAAAAAGGGTCTGCTGAGAACAGTTTGTGAAGCTGCCTGCACTAATCTCAAAACCTAACACCTTATTTTTGTGTCATAAATTTCTGGTACAATCCGTTATGCAACCTGACAATAGTAGGTATCTTCTTCATTTATCATACTGAAATTGTCATTAAGAAGAGGCTCAATCTAGGAATGGCAGAAAACCTCTGCTTCAACCATCTCACAGATTAACTGGCTATTTCTCCAGTGCCTTTTGGAACTAAACCATATTCTGCACAGTTTATGGAAAAGGGAAAACTATGCCTTGAGGCTTCTGGAAGTTCTATTAGTATAAAGCCTGCTTTTTGGCAACTATCAAACCTTTTCATAATGAGCAACTTACCCCATCTCCAGCCCCAGGGAGATAGCTCTTAACTGTGATTGTGCGTCCAGGAGCTGGGAAAGGAGCTTCCATGACACTTCGCATGAAAGGGTAAACGAGGGCTGGAGACATTTCTCTTCTCTTCTCCACTTCATCCAGAATCTATACGCGTAAAATATGTTATTAGGGATTCAGTTGAAAAACAAAAGAATCCTATTAAAGAACTGCCAAACTTGGTGCACAAACTTGAAAATAACACCAACAGATTTTAAGAGAAAGAAGCTTTTGCCAATGAATAAAATTCATTAAAGGTATTGTATCTCTTGGGGATATCTTTTCATCCCTAAGAAAAGTTACTAAAATAAATCTATTTTTAGAAGAGGAGACCCTTTTTTTTCACTAAGGTAGAGGCAAAGAAGATGACACGGACAATGACATCCTGCAGTCTGGTGTCCAGGAAAGACATGAAACACGATCAGCTTCAGACAATGTTCTCCTTTGAGTTGGGAGGTTTAGAAAATGAAAATGAGGATGACATGGCAACTGCACCTGGATTAGAGATCTAAGTTTAAGCCTTCAAACCTGTGGTTCTAATCGGGGAACCCTTTCTAAAGAAGTATGTTAAAGCCTATGCCACTTAATATTGTCCAGTGAAGTCATCAGAAACACACACTCAGAGCCTGGAAAGAACACTACTTTTCAAAGGGCCCATTCTCTACTCACCTTTGAAAAAAGGTTGAAGCAGCCTAGGCGACTGACCATGCAGTATACCTCAGGGAGTCTCTTTCCTTTGCCTTCTGGCTGAAAGAAGAAAACAACAGGCAAAAATTAATCATCACAAGGCTTTACTAATTTGGACTATTAAAACTCTTTTAATACTCTTTAGTACAGAGTAGAAACCAAGGCTCTTATCCCAATGGACACAGAAAGATGGGAAAATGCTGAAAAATGATAGCATGATTTATTCCAGGTTTAGCAGAATAAATCCACTAAGAAGAAAGTAATTCTGAGCTTCCTTGATTGGCTCACTGTACTCCATTCCTTGATATACCCAGACTGATATTTAGCCACTACGTCAGTGGTTCCTTCATCTATTATAAAGAAACAAATAAAATAAATCCATGCCTTTTTATTCTGGAACACTCTGAGGAACCCCACCCAGCTTTGCTCTTACTGTTTAAAGCTAACACAGCTTCTTCAGTAAATACACAAATCATCAGGTGGCCCTCAAACTCATTCAGAGACAGTGTTTCTCAAGTTCCTAGTTTGACTCTACTACTCCTGACCAACCCTGCCTGTAGCGCAAGTCTGGTACTTACCAAGAGCTTCTTACAGTAACCAAACCACCGGCTCCCATCTTCACCAGTTAAGACAAAGGAGAACGTCTCACTGAAAAAACAGTCAACAGTTTGAGATCCAAACAACTGCTATGATATTCCTCATTGAACAAACAACTGAAAACTAGAGTCCAACAGCAGTCATTCAGTGATGTAAGAGGATGCATTAGTACTACATGTACTATAAGTCACAGTCCTCCTGAGAGAATGTCCAGGCCTTGAGAATACCTTGCCTTATACTAGAGTGATAGAATAGATACAGGATGAGCTGTTAATATCATGGCCTCCTTTTACTTTTTTGTTTATCCAGGCTAGCTGTTAAGTCTATTTTCCTTCTGTTGAATGCCCAACTTAGTCAAACATACAGGTGAACTATAAGGGATTTTGATAAGCTGTTTTTCCCTTCTGAATTCTTCTATTTAGTTCTGAGAGGTCACATGGAATAGGGATAGGCAAAGGGTTATATTCTTAATTATAAAAATTAATAGGAAAGTTCTCTACTCGTTAGAAAGACAGGCTAAAGACATGCTTATATTATTTACAAAAAGAAGACCTGAAGATGACTAATAAAGAAATTATTAACAATCAAAGAAATCCAAATTTGAACAATGAATACATATGTCTGTATATGGCCAGAAATAAAGACTGGAAGGGAATATGCCAAAATATTTACAGTGATTATCTCTGAGTAACCAGCATACCAATAATTTCTAGTTTCTGCTTTCTATTTACTACTCTGTGTTTTCCATATATTCTATAAAAAGCACACAGAACTTGTTGGGGGGAAAGCCAACCATGGAGCAGCCAAGCCAGTATGGAAGAAGCTGCCTATGTGGTTAGGACTGACAGCTCAGAGATGAGAGTGGCGATCAGGCTAACTAAGCTGGTCATGAGAGACGGCAGCTTAGTCTGGTGGCAACATGAGCTGGAATGGCAGAGCAGCTACTTAGATAACACCTGCAGCTGCCTTCCAACAGGTCACTGGCATGTGACATAATGTACATAATCATGTTTTTCGGCCTACATAGCATGATCAATGCTTACAGCTTGGAACAAAGCAGTTATATATATAAAGTAGGATTCACAGATGCTGATGCTTTATGAACTGAGCATGGTTAATTTCCTCTAGATACCAGGAAGCAATTCTTTGTACTTCCCTTCTCAGTACACTCACACCTGCCAAATGGAACCTCCCTTTGTACAAAACCTCCCCTTTATCCACAGGGGAACATATAATCTGGGCTGGACCTCTTCTATCAACTTGAAGGAGAAAAAAGATGCAGACATTTCTCTGTTTTATCTCTGTTTCTAAGTAGTTCCTAAGGCCTTTCTCCTCTTCTGTCCACTTGGTGGCATTCCTGATTGTATGTAAAGTGGAACCTTTTTTTTTCTGCAGAATTGGCAAACTTGTTTTCCCTTTGATGCTGAAATTATTCAGTGCTTTTCTTTTTTGAGTCCATGTAGGAAATGTTGTAATTCTGTTTCTTCCTTTCCTCCCACAGCATCCCTGACCTGCCACAGTGTCCACACGGCTTCACTGCTGGCCATACCCCTTTCTGAAATATTCTAATTCACTTTTGCAGTTTCAACAAATAGAAAACAGATAAAGTAGCCCATTTACCTCTTGAGGTCTGAGGTTGGCACCCAGTCCTTTGAATCAGGAAAACAAAATTTGGGGATAACTTTGAGCCTCTCCTCAGTGTCTCTGGATTGCTTAAAGCCATGGTCACCCTGAAAAAGACAGCACTGTAGTTGATTAATATTCTCTGTAAATGGAGAACAGATATTTAAAAACTCTGCCTGGTCTTGGGAAAAGAGGTCTCTGATAAGCCTGAGTAGTCATCTCAGCATGGTTTTGTGCTGTTTAACAAAACAGGGAGGCTAAGACTGGTCACCACTGATGATACACCTAGAACAGAGTTACTAAGAATAAAGAATTCTATTTTTACATAGAAATGGCACTCCTATAATCTGATATAAGAGATACGACTGAAAATAATTTCTTATCTAGAGGTAAAATCTTAATTCAGGATTCACATCCTAGTGGGAACTCAGTATTTTTATGAATCAAGGGGCATAAAATAAAAATCTATTCTGCAATATACTGGTAACAAAAACCTAGTGAGGCCGAAATACTCTCTAATCAATAATCAAAGATGTTTTGAAAAGACAAATGAATGTTATTTAGAAAAGATACTGTTTTTAAAATACACCCCCTGTGTAATCATTTCCCTTAACATATAATCTCTGCTACCTAACTACTGGTTTGCAACTTCCTGTAAAATTTTAGCATGGAAGATTTTTGTACAAACCTGGTACTGTACTTTAAACAATAGTCTAAATTTAGTTAAAGCAAAAGTTTAAGTCAGTTTATACTAATTTAAAAATTAGTATAAAAACAAGCAGATAATAAATGTAGTGATTGTTTTCATGTAACTAATTTGAATGGATCTATCCTTTAACTTCTAAAACAAAAATGTAGTCATTCTGGGTCACTTGAGTATTAAGCTCTTTTTAATTGAAGTATCACTGATACACAATCTTACATTTGTTTCAAATATAAAACACAGTGGTTTACCCATATTATTAACTCTATATCTCCACTAGTGCAGTTACTATCTGTCAACATAAGAAGTTGTTACAAAAGCATTGGTTATATTCTCCACACTGTACTACCATCCCCATGAACAACTAACATTGTGTGATTCCTAATTATTGTGCCCCTTTATCCCCCGCCCCCTTGGTAACCACTAGTCACTTCTCAATGTCTATGTGTCTACTGTTTTGCTCATTCTGTTTTGCTTTGTTTTTATATTTTACAAATAAGTGAAATCATATGGTATTTGTCTTTGTCTGCCTGACTTATTTCACATGAGCATAGGGTATTAAGCTCTTAAGAAATGAAAAGGCATTCTAGTGAAATTTAGGTGTATCAATAACCTATTATTTTTATGTTGTTAGACAATTCACATCTTCATTTAGGGTTTTCCACAACAGAAAAGAGGGCCTTGGTCAGCTCTTCCTCTCCCTAATATCTGGGTGCCTAACATAACAAAGATGCTAAGTCGCTTCCTTAGGGACACTCCTTCATCACTGCCAGAGCCAAATGGCTCCTTAATCTGGTTCTGAACCCATTAATTCTGGCTGTCTTGAAAACAGGTTCAACCTTGAGATTTCTCTCTTCAAATGTTAAGACTGATCAAATGTAGGACAAGTGCAGACCCTCACCCTCACAGATGCCCAGGGACCCTGGCCCCAAATCTGGTGCATAAGCAGCCCACCAGCTGTGGGGTTTTCCCTCTGGGCAGTCACAGGACTAAAAGTATCTGTGTGTCATGATCGGGGGTGGGGAAGCTGAGCCTGGCATCTCCCCTTCCCATGGGCCCCACTGCTATAACCCACAGAAGCTGGGCAACCATCAAGGGGCTGTAGCTTCCATGCAGGGATGTGCTTGGTACTTGGATTGGGGATGGTGGACAGGCTTAACCTTAACCCAAGCCACCCACTTAACACAAGCAGCACTGGCAGACCAGGGCAGGGAGGGCCTCCCTATGCGCTACCTGGAGACCCTGCAGGGTAGTGCTTGCCAGATCCTGACCTTCTTCATACCCCAACTCCTGCCAGGAACAGAGGACAACTAGAGAATCCATCTTGGAGAGGCGGCTGGAAGTGAATCATGCATGAACCAAGGCGTTAAGACCTTGGCACATGCCCCAGTACCCCATCAGACCTCACTTACAAAACACAAGCTCAAAGACAAAATTACTAAGAACTGTAATGTTCACTACAGAGCACTAAACCCTTGTATGACTATATTGGTCACATGCCCATGAAGTCAGTCCTGCTCCTTGCTCAGCTTCAGCCAATTCCTGCCACTTATGAATGTGGGCTGAGTGTTAGCCCTCTTTCCATTGTCTCAGGAAAAAGCAGAAATACAGATTTTTATGTGAAATTTGATTTTTAAACAATGGCAACAAAAATTTATTTTTATTATTTTTACAAAAACACTATGCAAACCAAAAAAAAAAGTCTTTGGGCTCAATTTGCTGGGAGGCCACCAGTCTGCGAGCCCTGATGTAATGATCAGTTTTTCTATTTGCATTTGCCACTCTAAAGGGTAGATAGAGCTGCATCTGAAGTCTATGTTGTAAACCCTGTGAGGGCATGGACCAAGAAAATCTATTTTAGTTGTATTCTCAGGACCTAATCTCAGCAAATTTAAGTAGGTATTTAAGAAATATTTGATTAAATGAATAAATTAATCATTTTTTTGAAAAGGTAGAGCAAATCAAATAACATTGTTAATGATAGCTACCATTTATCAAGTGCTTACCATGTGACAGGTAATAAATAATAAACATTTATTTTTCTGCCTGTTCTGCCACATTTATTACTGCCCTCATTAAGGATGACAAAATTGAGGCTTTGTAACTTGCTAAAGGGCACTTAATAAACAGCAAAGCAAACAACAAAAAGCCAACTCAGATAATGGATTTTGTTTATGCCCTTGGCTGCAGCTCATGCCTGACATAAGTTGTCATCAGAGTCACTCACGAGATCCTACAAGAAGTGCATTAGTAAAAGCTGACTGAGATAACAATAAAGAAGAAGAAAGGAAATAAAACACACAGAGACACAGACAGGACCATTCCTGAATGCCTCTTGGCCCCCCTGCACCTACCTTGCTAGGGAACTGTTGTATGATCTGGGGAATGTAGCTTATTTCTAATGGCTTCTTTTGTAGAGACACCACCACGAAGAGTTCAAAGAGCTGCTGCTCCTGTAATTCTATAAGATCTCGCTCTAGGGTCTGGTAGTGTGGATTCCTCTTGGAAGACTGCTGCAGCTGTGCTAAGCGCTTGTGGCGATCTGCAATGAGATCAAGGAGCACTGTTTGTCCTTTGTGGCCCTGTCTTCTCTCTGACACTCCGAGGTCATGAGCCATGTGGGACTACTCTTCACTCAGTCACTGCTGAAAGAATGTTGACTAACCAATGTCTGCCACACACACACACACACACACACACACACACACACACACACACACACACCTGTTAGGGCTATGACACACTCGGGGGACAAGTGCAGACTCCCACAAGTGACCTGGGGCCCTGTGGTGGGACCGATGTTCAGTGCCCCAACTGATACTCTATGTATGTCCTCATACATACCCTATGGTATCCTGTCTTTTATGGCATAACACCAGCACACATGGAAAATGTCAAGTAAAAGTACTCGCCTGACAGCAGATGTTGGAATCAGAGGTGGGGATGGAAGATCTGATGAAAGAACCGAGTCCAACAGGGGGTAAGTACATAAAGGGACAAATCTGATAAATCTAAAACAAAAACTATCCTTACATTAAAGAAACGTCTTTTGCCTTTCTGCCATGGACTGAATAATGGACATAAGCTTTTATCAACAAATGGTGCTAAATGCAAGGTGATATAAAATGAAGTAGTAGAAGACATCTATTAACAGACTATTTCTCAAAAGAATGAAATTAAGGAAGCATACTATTTGAACAGTATGAACAACACCATTCAAAACTGGATAGCATTTATCCTTTATTCTCATTTATCTCCAAATTCTGAACCATTAAGGGGAAGTACAGTACTTTGCAAAAGAAAGTCTAAGTGTCCCAGGGATTTTCTGTGTCATTCTGAGCCAACGACTGAAAGACTCATCCTCTAACTGCTTGCTTTTCTTTTGAGATATGATTCATTCTGCTCCTAAAGAAATAATACTACAGATCAAAATATTAAGAACACTTAAAAAATTCATCTTGGAGTGGCTCCCCAGAATTATCCAGTACATTCAGTGCTCTAAGCAAAGCTTTCCTTACCCTGAATGGCTCAGTTCAAGTCAAGAAAATTTTAAGTCCTGTTTCTCAGTAGCAGCAGAACTAATTAGTCATCTTTACACATCTGGGCTGAACCTGGTAATGACTTAGGTTTCACCTTCAGTCAGGCTATAGAATCAAACATCCAAAGCAATTCAGGCCAGTGGAGCACATGACCATTAATCATAAGTTCAGAGGATCAGACTTAGAATTGCCCTGTCCTCAGCTTTGATAATTCATTTCTCCAACTTTTCCCATGCCTCAGTATGTCAGTCAATTAAACAGGAACCAAACAACTTGCTGTGAAAATCCATTAGATGAAGGAAATGGAGCACCATGAAGTGTTCAAACAAACACAGCCAAAAATTCAGGGCATATTCTATATCCTAACAGAAAATAAATTACTCATTAATTTGGAATATAAATAAATGCCTATGAATTAGGAACAGATCAATGTTTCCTGTCTCAATGACAGATATATCAAAGTTACTTAAATACTTACACTTGAGTGACTATGAAAGATCAGATATTTAATGCTAAGTATTTGTGTCAGAGGATGAGAGGAGGATGTGTCACACACTGTTCTGGCTGCTGGGAAACTGCTGCACATATGTCTGAACATGCAGCTCTGCCGCTCCCCTAAGAACATTCCATCTTAGGAGCACACTGGTTTGCCTCACTCCACCATGGGAGATTTTTAAAGCTGTCAAACATCTGACAGTGTACTGATTAGTGCCCCAAATCTCAACAGGTTCTTGTAGTGAAGAAATCACCTACAAAATGAAACCTCATGTGGGAAAAACATGTTTAATCACAAAGGCAGGTGTCACTCCACCTATTACCATGATCACCAGGAGAAAGGGAGCAGCCCATTGACTCACTCACTCTTTGGCAGATACTCAGCATCACTTTCGTTCCCACTGGTTTCGCCTGAAAAGAAAGAGTTTCCATTTGTAATGTCCAACAGTTAAGAAGTACATGAGGATAAGAACAATGTTAAACTTCCATGGACCTGGGGACTTGGAGGAAGAAATAATACAGATGCTAAGTCTTAGTTGTACCTCCAAACCACTTAGTTATATCAGGAGGGAAACTACTCTATTCCATCTTCTTCCCACACCCTGCGCCCCTCCCTCAGCTCCCCTCACAGTCCTGAATTCTGGAAATTAACAGCATTTCAGACTAGTTTTAAGACATCTACTTCAGAGTAGATTCCACCTCTACATTCATATCCTTGCCTTTCTATTCCAGAACACCAACCTGGCTACACAAAAATCTCAACATGGAATAAACTATTAATTTAGAAAAATATAGGGCTGAGAGAGGTTGACAAGTAAGTTTATGAAGTAACATTTGACCTCTTTTATGATGCTTCTAAGCTAACTCTAGGCCACACTGAACTTTCCTGTATTCTGAATTCTTACAGTACTCAGACTGCTTTGAACTGCTCTTATTTTCTCCAATCAGATTTAAGTATCTTGAGGATAAAGGCTATGCTTTTACAGGAGTGTTTTATACCACAATGCTACGCACACAGGCAATTTGCCAAAAAAAAAAAAAAAAAGGCTTTATGAACAAGGGAACAAAAAATTTCTAGATTAAGTCTGAAAAGTTAAAGCAAAGTTTAAAAAAATGTAAAGGAAGGAAAATCTTTGTATGTACCAGGAAAAACAAGGCCTAGGAGTCATAAATGAAAAATGTATGTAAGCTTGATTATATAAAAATGTAAAAATTTTTATCTAACCAAAAAATCATTAGTAAATTAAAAAGGTGAACAATAAACCGGAAAAATATTTGTGATACACGTTATAGACACAGGTTAAATTTCTTAATACTCAAATAGCTGTTACAAATGAGTAGGAAAAAATTAGGCACAACAGAAAAACAAATAAAGGGTAGGAAAAGGCAATCCATAGAGATTTATAACTGTTCATAATCATGGTAACTGTCCAAATTCATAATTGAAGAAATGTAAGTCAAAACAATAAATAAGATACAATTTTGAACATGACATTGGCAAAAAGAATAAAAACAGTGTTAGTGAAAATTATGAGAAAAAGTCACTTTCAAATGCTGTTCATAGAAACATAAGCTGTGGGCAATTTGGCAGCAGCAATAAAAATTTTAAATGTATATGTTCTTTGATTAAGTCTGCTGCTAGGAACTTATTCTACATCAATATACAAAATGTATTCTTACCAATATACAAAAATATAAACAAAAAGAAGTATATTGCAGCATTGTTTGAAGAGCAAAATTATACACACACACACACACAGAATTAAAATATTCACAGGTTAAATGTTAGAAACAACCAAAATGTCTACCATCTAAATAAAATCCTTTTACATTTAAACAATGAAACAGTACAGCTATGTGGATCTGTGTGCTGATAGTGAAAAAGTTCTGAAATATATTAATTACATTTACTTGAAAAAAGCAAGACATACGAAGTCTGGTATAAAACTATTTGGATAGAAAAAATATTTGCATGTGCAATTGTCTGGGATTGGTGGGAGGATGTTTGGGAAACTGACTTTTCATTTAATATTATTCCTTATAATTATAATTTTTTGCTTTGCTCATTTAAATTTTATAAGGGCTAATAGAACATTAAGAGAATACTGCCTTTTCATAAGATAAGTGGGAAAGGTACATAAGAGAAATTACAGAAGTAGCTATTTTAATATTGTGTACAATATAGGTTTTAAAACTTCAAATTAATTACCCTGACAAAAAGTATACTGGGGCTACAAATACTGTTGTATGAAGGAATAAACATTTTGAGCTCCTGAGTACTATTTGTATATCCTTAGCACCAGGCACCTCTTAGGAACCTCTGAGGTGTCTGGAAAGAAAGAAAAAGAAAGGGAAAAAGGAGGGAAAGTAATACAACTGGAAAAGACCTTGTAAAAGATCATTTAAGTGGCTTTAATATATTCATATCTGTGGGTTTTGATGATCTGCATTCCAAGATACTGAATGAAGGTTAAGGGGTTTATAAGCAATTAGGGAGATCTACTGAGAATCTGTAAGGATCAAAAAAGTACTAGGTTGTTTCTTTTTTATGTGACTTCAACACAAAATTATGATAGAATTGAGGAAAGGCAGTAAATCATTTTGTAACACCTGATAACTGAAAGTTAAGAAATGTTTAGGTTGGAATAGATTCAGTAAAACCTAGCATGTACTGACAGAGTAGATAAATGTAATTATTTGGCTCTACTAGTTATTGTTGATACACAGACAAAAGCTTAATAAGGAAAACAAAAATCTGAGAAGTGTGACTATGGAGCCAGGAGATCCTCAAGCATGAGAGAAACTGTTCTGGTCCACTGGAGAAGTTGATGACAGCGACTGGGTAAATGCATATTTTCTTTGAGCCATGCAGAAGAAAAACTAACTTGTAGGAATGGGTTACAATTTAGGGACTGCTCCTCTTATTTTTTTTCCTTTGGTTGGCAATTCATCCTGTTGAATTTTTTTTTTTTTTTTACTAATGATACAGTGAAAAAAGGATTTGGCTCTTCAAAGACTTGTCTTACAGCCAAATTTACTTAAATGTTCCTAATCACAAAGCATAAGGCATACAAATAAAATAAGAGATCAGTAATAACCTACTGAGAGTGGCATGTCTGGAGAACAGTTATCAATAGCCTGCTGTTATTATGAGAAAATGATAATGCTTTCTAAGAATTTGTCTTGACTCCAGGGTCTTGATATTTTACATAATTTGCAATTTATAATTTACTGCCTTACTATAAAATAGTGGCAATAATATCTGCCATATAAGGTTGTTAACAAATTAATGAAAATGCATCTGAAAGGACACAGCATACTTATTTAGTATCAGTTTTCATCTTCTGTAACTACTTATGATTTATACCAAAAAAAAGCCTTTGACAGTATCCTTTTTGAAGATAAGGAAACACATGGAGAGGAGATTAAAATGCTAAAAATCAAGCTTTATGAGAAAAATTGAGAGGAACTGTTGGTGATAAAAAGGGGAAGACTGTGGTGCCATGCTCACTGATTCAAATCCATGCTTCTGCCTCTGATTCAGCTTTTCCTCTGTAAAATTAGGGTAGTCCTTACCTCCTAGTGTCATATGTCATACATGAGAAAAAGATGTAAAGAAACTATTACTTCATTCAATAAATTGTTGTTATTAGTAACAATAACCAAACATATTTCTTCTGCAGAAGACTGAAACATGTTTTAAAACTTTTGAAAATATGAAAATTTACATGTAAAATGGTGACAGGTTGATTTTAAACATCACAGAAGAAAGAGACTTAAATTGTAACGGGGAGGATTTTATTTTCAGAAAGTAATTGTAAGAGTGTAGAATAGATTTTCAAGAGAAATTAAGACATTTCTATCTTTGGAAATCTGCAAAAATACAAAGCATTCTTCTCTTATATGACTTGGCTGTTGTTTCTCATTTCTGAATCTGATAGACAAAAACTACTAAATTCTGCATATTCTTTGCCAGACAACTAAGTTAAGAATCTTGCATAAGTTTCAAAGAAAATACTAATAATTCACTATGGATGTGGAAGGTTTAATTGATACACTGTAAGTTGTCTCTAAGTATCTGAATGATAAAACTACCAAACTTGTTAGATGACTACATGGTGAGTACCACATACCTTCAGTTTTCATTTTTCCATTGGAAGTGTCCATCGTGATAAATGACTATATGTCAAACAAAGTAGGACTACAAAATAATAATGCAATCTGCCTATGACAATTAGTCTCATTGGTTTAAAATTATATTTTAATTTATTTACATATACATCTAATAGTTATTACTTGGAACAGAACTAAATAAAAGGGATTTGAAGAAGAATAAAAAATAGCCCCTTATGCTAAAGAAGTCTATATTTAAATGGGATAGAAAAGTAATCTAAAAATTATAATTTATGTCAAATATTAAGTTATATAATGATTCTTTCCTCTTATGGTGATAGCCATGGACAGCTGGAACAATTCTTACCTTTTGAGGGAGGCACATCTTTTCCAGCATAAGGGTGTAACTTTACCCTCTTTTTCCCTCTCTTAGATTCAAATATGTCATCTATTTTCAATACAAGCTGAAAAAAGACCAGACAAGTACAAGCTGAAACCAACACCAACAAGCTTTGCAGCTTCATGATATTAATTAGTGAGTCTTATAAAGATCCATTTTATAAATAAAAATCTTCATTTCTCAATCTTGAATATAAAATGATCTTTAGTTAGATGATATGTTGTCTTAATACAAAGTCCATGTAACAGTGGGTAAGAGAAATGGGAAAGGTACTCTTTTCCCAAAGAACCCAGCACAGGCTCCTTGAGAGATTCCTAGTCACGCCACATCCCAACATACAGGAGACGTGGCTATTAGCTGCATTCCTTATAGTGACCAAGCCTTTACTACTGGACTCAAGTTTTCACTTGCCCAGAGTAGGAAGTGGAATACTTACTCACTTGGAGGACAGGGTGAAGCTCAGTTATTTTTGTTCCCAGGAATTCTTTGCAAAGAATCATGCTTAGAAAGTTTTTGTCAAAGGGAGTACTCTGCTACTGGGAGCACTGATGTTATAATTTATTAGATAAATAAAAATAGGAGACTCTCAAATATGCTCAAACACAAAAACTGCACCATTTAATAAGCATTACTCATTAGAATTATTTCTTTGCTGCTGGAAGGTGTGTGTGAAAGATACACACACACACACACACACACACACAGGTTAAAAAACGGGAAAGAACCAAAGCTGATCAATAGCCACATTTAAAAGGAGTACTTCATTAGTTTTCCATATATATTTTTCTTTTTTCTTAAGATTCCAAGATGTTTCTTAATTATTAATCCTTATTTAACATATCTAATGCCCAGAATTGCAATTGTTAGGAACATCATATAAGAGGATAACCAACAAAGTTGCTTGAGAAAAATGTTTTTTGTTTTGTTCTTGTTTCTCTAGCAATCCTGGCAATCCATAGGTAGTGAATCAGTCCAGTGCAAGAAAAATAACATGTGAGAAACATGTGCTTCCAATATGCAGATTATTCCCACATTTTTGGATGACTCTGTTCTTTTCAAGTGAAAAATTACCAATGTTCTTAAATATCACCACTATAAAAAAACAAATAATAGAATCCAACATAAAAGGGCATTGTTAGGGGCTACAGGAAAGATGTATGAGTAAACATGTATTTTGGGGACATAATGGTTAAAGTAGTGCATTTATTAATGTGCATTTGAAAAGTATACTCAAAGTATACTCAAATATTTTAAGGAAAGGCAACTATCTGTTCTAGACATATGAGATAAAGTAATAAAATTTAAATTTTATTTATGAGCTAAGGAGAGGAGCCTACATCATTTACTTTCTAGTTGCAGGAAATACTGTAGAATATACTTCCTAAGAAATGATAGAAACCATACTGCTTGTACACACTTGACATGAACAATATAAAACACCAGGAAATCTACTGTAGCAAACAATCCCACACAGGCTTCCACAGCAGGAAAAGAAAGCAAGGGTGGGGATGAGGCATATGGACTCAGTCAGTGATTTTCAAACTATGAAACCAGTTTTCCTTCCAAGGATAGCTCTAATCATCAAAGGGGAAATAAATGAAAACTGCTTTCCTCATGGAATGTTGTTCCTGAAGGAATTCCAAAGCCAAACTTAGCAAATGGGGCATCCTAAAAGGATTTAATCCAAGGATGATCACAAGTAGAAAAGCTAACAGTTTGTTCCTGCCTGACAATCAAGAGTTTCACCATTCTTCACCTCACAGCACCTCAAAAAAACCTTTGGGAAAACATTAGAAAAGGAAAGGTTGGATCGTGTCACCCACAGTCAGAAAGGGTGTTCCTTTGAGTACTCGGGATTTTTGGTACATAAAATACTGAGGCATGAAATGAAAGCACTGCACACCTCCTCAGGTCTCAAACTCTACCATCCTTAATTCCTAAATATGTGTTAATGCCATGGAAGAGCCACACCTTAAATGTAATCCCTTATGTGTTTGTGTTCTTGCCCTTGCAAACACATGATTTCTTGTTTCTGGGCCTTATGGGAGGCTAATTTGTTGTGCTAGCAAAGATCTATCAAAGGAGAGAACTACTGTAGAATACCTAGCAAATCTTTAAATCTCTGATTTTCAAATATTCCTCACCATACACAAGAGAATAAATAGCTAAAGATTTTTTTTTCCACTGAAAGAGATCAGTATAGTGCTTTTTAAAAACTGTGTGTCTTTACTCTTCACATATTAAAGAGGGAGGGGCAGGAAATAGATCAGAATTAGAGTGATTGTGGAAGAGAATATTTCCCAAGGAACCAATCAGCAGTTAATAAACCAAGAAACAGCTGTGATTTTTGTTTAATGTTAAACTCAGGTACAAAAGTTGTGTGCTCAGTGAATACATACAGCTAATTCAGATGGGATTAAGGCAAGCAATTCTAAATGATCTGACTTCTTCATTCTTTATAGTAATCCTGAAAATATTCTGAATTACGAAGAACAAAGTAACATAAAGAGTTTTAAAATATTTTATATAATTTCTCAAGTGCTTCTCTTTAAAAAAAAAAAATCCGTCTACAAATAGTCCCAGTTTCTCATTTTGGTTTCAATGGCTTTAGTTGAGAGAGTTAACAGACTTATGGCTTTTTCCCCCTTGAGAAAGAAGTCAGTTATTTAGTATAATTGCTGATAATTTCAATTCCTAAGTAATAGTCAATATTTTTTTCCTTCCTTTAAATGGGAAATTTTGTCCCAAAGTAATGGCATATACTGTGTCATTACTGAAAATATGTAAACTCAGGAACAAAATTGAATTCACTCTGGCAATTATATAAATGAGTGAGAATAACAACACTGAATGAAGCCAGTTACTAGAATGGACTTTGATATGAGATTCTAGTTTGAAACAGGCAGCTGATTCTAATGGGAACTAAGGTAACTGAAGTGAAGCTCTCCATCTAAAATCAATTTTCCAAGTCCATAAAGAATCCTTGGAAAAAGCCATTTATGCATTTTTCTTGCATGAGCAAAAACTTAAACTTAAGGCTGCTTTCCAAATATTCTAACTCCAGTAGATCAGTTCTAACCTATTATTCATTGCAGTCTAAAGTTTATTCATTCTCGTTTACGGAAATGCTGAAGAATCAAAGATGAAAGTACCAGAGTCCTTACCCTTGGAAGATTTTTCCTTTTCCTGTCTACAACTTCTCCAGCTCGGAAAAGCTTCCATTCAGTTAAAGTGACAGGCAAAGTGGTGTCCTTTGTGAACTTAGACCGTAAATAAGCTTGTGAGCTCTTCAGTTCCATAGTCTTTCGGTGAAGGAATTGAGGTTTGTGAGGAAGCTAAACCAGAAAAAAGTACTGGTAAGGATCATTTAGTTACTGCCTGTGTTCTCAAAGTCAAAGCTAACCCAGAAAAATATTTCTTCCCTTAAAATTATCCCAAGTGAGGATACCATAATTTTTTTTCACTATTTGTAAAGAAGTTTCTCAGGTTTCTAATCCCAAATTCTCTACTATAGTGTAATAAAGATTCCAGAAAATAATGACTCAGAGTCCTCATTAACTCAAGGCAGCCTCTGCATCCAGGGCTGGTGAATGCTTTCAGGGATAAGACAGATAATTTAGGCTGATGTGAACTAACAGGGAGATGTAGTAGCTGTGGTGAACTGACAGTTCATGGACTATCTAAAAGTGTACATATTCAAAATTTTTTGAAGTGCTAAAAACAAACAAAGAAACAAGAAAAACCCCAAATGAAAGAAAACAGAAAGCTGTATGCTGTCCAACCAACAAAACCCACATTTCAATGTCTCTTAGTTTTGGCCCTAGTTAGACCATTTTAACCTTTTTGTAGGGGTCATAAACAAGGTTCTAATATTTTCTTCTATGAATTCTCTGGTTATACCTTGGGTACTCTGAAAGCGCTTTTAGGGGGTGGCAGCTTCCATGCTGAAGGGGATCTCCACAAGGGTAAAGGCTGCACTGGGATATCTTCATATGGATTTTCTTTGCTGGGATCTTGAAAAAATTAGTTTAGATGAACATAATTAAATGGAAACAAAGTGACTTACATTGCTGTAGGGATGTAGGCCTCAAAATCAATTGCACTTGAAACTTATAAACACTCAGGTATCCAACCAAGCTAAACGAGTTCTCAAGATACGACATTATCAACATCTACTTCTGAAATGAGCAAGCAGTCTCATTTCAGTCCAGATTCTGAAACAAGCAGTCCATTCAACTAGCGGTCAAATCCACTAAGGAATAAAAGAACTTACACAATAAAGGTTTCCATCGTAGAAAAATCTAGAGCAAGATAAGCTTGATTGTAAGAGAAAATACCATTCTATAGTTAAGGGCTCTATGAAATACATACTCATTAAATTTAATTGCAAAGTTTGTGGACACTTACATATGATATCCTCATAGATATTGTCCTCAGACTGTGTGTAATAAAGTGCTGAGCCAGATTTTCTCCTAAGTTCTTCATGAATATTCTGTGAGTTCCGATTTCGAAAGTGCTGAATATCCTCAAATTCAAAGGATTTCCTTAAGCAAGGAGACATATTTTTAAGTTGTATCTTTTAAAACTCTAATTCTCTTTAAATTGGTATGATAGAAATTAGTAAGTAAAGGACCTGTGCAGAAGTAAAAGGTGCTTTATCAGATACCTAAGAACAATAGACTGGTGCTCTATATGTACAATGAGAAAACTGGGCTTTTAGTCTATTACACTAATGTTCTTCATGAGGTACCTTTATTAAATTAAATTCACTCTCTAATGAATACTGAGGCTAAGGCCAGCATGCCTGAAGTGAAGCAGAAAACACTTGCTTGCCTACACATCCTTAAAGATATAAAATGAAAGTTTTTCTGACGCTCTTATGTCAGTAGATTGTCTACTTCTACTATTTCCTCTTGTACATATCTCCTCTTCAGGTCAATCAACATCTGTACAATGCAGCTAGGGCTGTTAACCCCTGGAGAGAAATGGAAATTGGTTTGAAAAGGAGAAAGACGCTCAATAGTTCTGTATGGAAAATACTTAGAAATCATTACTTATCACATAAAAACATACCTTTTAGATCTCCCTCTGATTTGTCTACCATATTTCTTTGGTTCAGATTCCTGAGAAGAGGCCAAAGAAGACTCTGCACAAGAATTATGCTCACAGTATTTTCTGTCACAGTTTCTTTCTTTACATGGCATAACACCAGATTCAGATAAGTATCTGAATGTCCTACGAGGTTTTGGCAAAGGATTTACAGAAGGTCCACAATCTTGTCCCTCAGGCTCAGAGTAAATATTTTCTAAGCTCTTGGTTATTCCATCTGAACTATCTAGAACTCTGAAATTCAGTTCTTTTTCTGAAGAGTCGCAATGTTCTAAAGCCAAATTTAAGATTTTATCTGGGGGAAGTGCTTCTATTTTCTTCCACAATATTTGTGAGGTATAGAAATTTCCTGGAGGTAATGAAGTGTCTGGATCCAAAACAACTTCTTTCCAGCTTTCAGTTTGTTTGACCTGAGAACATACCCAGTTGGACTCAGATCCATTTTTAAAAAAGTGTGTATCATCATATTCATGTTTCTCACTTTCATCCTCACTTTGATCTTGCCTTTCGGGATCTTCATTAATACCTACACCAACATTTTGAGAGTAGTTTGCATTCAACTTTTTGCTCTTTCTCTCAGCAACAGGATTTTTCTTGAGAAGAATTTCTTGATGACAGTTACTGTACCTCACTCCAGAGTCCTTTGGATGCCACTTATCTGGATTAGATGTACCATTAGTTATTCCTTCCCACCGAGAAATTTTTTGTTTGATATTTTTGCAGTGGCTTCTTGAAAATGTCTGAACAGCAGAACGAGAAAAACCAACATCCATGTTCCCCATTGGGTGCATGACAAATGATTAATTTTACTAAGTTTCCATTATAAGTAACTGTGAAATACTATATTCTTTATCCTGTCAGTTAGGATCCAAATAATTCCAGTACTTTCCTTTTATCTTTAACTTGGAAATTTCTTTTTAAAAAGGAAAACTTTGACCATTGATCCATGTTGAAAATGTCTACAACTTTATCTTGAATAGTCCTATTAAAATGAGACAAGAATATGTTAAAATAGTTTTAAAATTTCCTAATTTAAACTCCACTAAAACACTGCTTACTTATCCCTAAATAATTCACTTACATTGCATGTGTAAAAATGTACCTATCATCCATTAAGTAATTCAACTCCATGAGTATATTCCTAAGATGGTGATTCAATACAGAGAAAATAATAATTATGGTGTGTCTCAAATTGTCAGCTTTAATGTTTTGCCATATTTAGTTTCCTAAAGTTAGGTAGAATGAGGTTTTATAAGAGATTACATGTAGTAGTATCCAATATTATTTTGTAATAAACCAATTCTTCATGAAGACTTCTCTTAATGAAACAAGAACCAACAAAATATTATAAAAAGCATACATATACAGAAATACATCTCAAGTAATCAAAAGATTTATGCATATATCCAGAAAAAGAGCCAGTTAGTCTGGAAACACACCTTTGCTAATTTCCTCCTCCTGTCCCATGTTGAGAGATAATATTAGCCCATCATATTCTCTTATCTCAACTTTACTCTTAGTAGCATATACAGAGTGGATTCCATGAACATAGTGCTAAAGACAGTCCAAAGTGCCATTAACTATCAGTAGCTTTAAAATGTAATAACCTATTTTGTCATTGACTGAACTTCCCACATCTCTGCCACCACACCCTTGACCCAAATCAGCAAAAATACTTACAGTCACCGTCACATTCCTTCCTTTTATATAGAAGGTTCAGTCATTTAGGTCCATAAACTGTTTCCTCAAATGTAAAATTTGGCAGAGAACCTTTCCTATCAACTGATTAAAGACCCAATCCCAAGTTCTACTGTATACTGCTTATAAATAGCAACTGATTCAAAACTTCCTGAGGCAGGGGTCATCCTTCCTCAAGCTTTGTCTGTGTGGCCTTGATTAACAAGCAGGAAAATATCTTGGCCTAGCTCTGTCAGTATAGCTGACCAAAACTGAAATCACACACACACACACACACACACACACACAGAGTTTATTCTAGGCATTTCCATCAACTTTTATTTAAATCATTCCTACAAGTTTACAGGAAAACCAGCTTTGCCAGCGGATAAACTTTGATGAGAGTCTGATGCAAAGAAAAGCTATTCTAAAAAACCCTAAGAAATTAAACTCACATGGATGGAAAAAAAAAACTAACAAAATAAAAACCTCAAAATGGAGAGGGCTGTACAATACAGAGAAGACAAGCAGTGATTCTACGGCATCTTACTACACTAATGGACAGTGACTGTAATGGGGTATGTGGGGGGGACTTGGTGATGGGGGGAGTCTAGTAACCATAATGTCGCTCATGTAATTGTAGATTGATACCAAAAAAAAAAAAAGACATGAAGTATAAAACCTATGCATGAGAATAACAAATAACACAAGCCCAGACATCACAAAAAACATTAAATTAATGAACGATACTTTGTCCATAAAAAAAAACACCTCAAAATACCAAAGCTAATGTGCAGAACTCTTTTTTTTATTTTGTCAGTGCCACCACTGTTCCAGGCCAGCACTCTGAGTTCCCCTACTACTGGGGGGCAGGCAGGCCAGAACTCTTGATAAAAAACTAATGAATAGAACCTGAAGACCTATTCAGTTACAGCTCATTATTAGAATGCTGAAAATCCTTTTCTTGGTTCTGATGTTTATGGAGGATTCCTAAGGATTTTAGGGTATTCTTGACACTCAGGTTTTCTTCACTGGAAACAAGATAGGAATATTTTTCTCTCTCCTAGGACCTGGTAGAGATTTATGGAAGTCCTTGTTAACTCTTTCTTTACTCTTCCCCTGTAAATGTGTTTTACGTATGAATGGGTCAAACTGAGAAGAAAAAGATGAAAACTGCTTGGAAAAAACTTTGAACTTGAAAATTACTGGCAACAAATGGCTTAATCTATGGAATTCACACACAAATATAAATGATGTATGCTGATAGTGTTTCAGTGGCAAGAGAGTACCATAGCAACATAAGACACTCCTAACATAGGTAAGTATAAAGAGAAACGCTACTTTTCCCAAATATATGTATTAATATATTGCAGCTTTCAAAAATGGACAAACTATTTCAAAACCAAAAGAGTTTTAATATATTTTAACTAGATCAATGCCTGTACTGATAGTATAAACTGTCTTTATATCTGACTTCTCAGTTTCAATTTTTGTCAAATTGACTTAAACCCTTTATAATGTGGCTTGCCTATTCATACATACAAGTTGTGATTTTTGTTCCATCCAAAAAATAAGACTCATTCACCAAGAGCTGCCTCACTTTTTTTCTTAAAGGCATCTCAGGTCTGACTGTCCCGAAAGCTACCTTGCCCCCCCAGCATCTCTTACACCATGGTTCTCCTGGCCTGCAAGATGGGTTACATTCCATGTTCACCTCTCCAGTTTCTTGCCTTGACCTCCACTTGTCAGTGGACATTCTAAATACTGTGTGTGTTGACCCAGCTTTCAAGTCCTAGCTGTCTCCCAAGCTTCATCTTTTGAAAACTCCTGAAAACCAACCTTTTCACATACTGTCCCTAGAAACTGCATTCTCAAGCTTGCTTGAACATTCCAACAGAAACACAGGCTGAGATATACAATAGCTCCAACAATTTTTAAAACTGTTTGTTTCTTCTCTTAATACCACAAAATGAGTCAAAGACTTCAACTATTAAAGACTACTAAATCAAGCAGGACTCATAAAAATGAGAAGGTAGGGCACACAATAATCACAATGGGCAAATCGCAACAGAATAAACAAGTCATTCAGTGAACAAAAGAAGTAGAAATATGAAAAATCAAGCATGACTGTGTAATGTATAAAAAAAAAACCCTATCATATACAGGATTCTGTGTTTTTAACATATTAAAAGAAACCAATTTGAACCCATTCAGGTAAATGAAATTCTGTTTGGGAAAGAGAATACTGATGCTGTTATTTTACTTAACTCAAGTATTACATAGGTAAAGTTTCTTACTCCAAATCCTTTAAAATATTTTATTTGATTAAATATAAGTACCTTGCAAAACAGGAAGGGTTTGGAACATTCTGAAAGTTGATTTAAAAACTGATGAAAGGCACACTTTAAAATGGTTAACTTTTTGTTATGCAAATCTTCCTCAATTAGAAAGAAAACTGATGAAAGGGACAAGGAAGACTCCCTGGTTGTGGCCATGATGGAGTTAACTGGACTAGACGAGACTTCCCAACATACATAACTATAATACTCAACTTATATAGAAAATAAATGCTTTCAATCACAATACAGGTAGGTCACAGGGAGGGCAGTACAGCATGGAGAAGAGCATTTTACTCCGTTGATAGTGACCACAACGGAGGGGATGAGGCCTTGATAACATGGGTGAATGTTGAAACCGCTGTGTTGTTTATCATAAGATTGTATATCAGTGATACTTGATATACTTGATATACTTGTAATCATAAGAAACTATCATAAGATTGTATATCAATGATACTTTAATTTAAAAAATGATTTCAGATATTGGATAACAGACAGCAGAGGACTGTGATCTCTGAAAGAAGGAAAACAAGTGAGGCAGGCACTGATGGCCCAGCTTTCACTCTGGAGGGTCTTTCCCGAAATTAGCAGAGAGCATGGTAACCTTGCTGAGTTAAGGATTAAGAGATCAGAGTTTGGAAGGGCTGAGACAGATGGAAGTTGCAGGGCAGAGTTTCAGACAGGAGGAGCAACACAGAGAAAAAGCTCCAGAAATCAATATAGGATCCCACTGAATCTTGGGTTGAATACTAAGCTACTAACGCATAGGGTAACAACGCACAAGACTGGATAACAAATTTCTGGGGAAAGAACAACTACTGGGGACCTGTAAACTGATTAATACCCAGAGTTCACAAAGGATGGGAGATGTTTAACTTCCAATGATCTACAGAGGAGCAGCCTTGTTGGTCCCTCAGGTAGTTCAGTAGTGACATTAGGAGATTATGGCTTACCAGCAGGACTAAAATACCCCTACAGAAGGCTATTTTAGAGCAATTTTAACAAAGCTTTAAAAAAGCTTCAAAAGGATCAAACTGATTGGTAAGTAAAATAAGTAGCTATGAAAACAAAACTCAATAATTTTTACATGAAGAAAACAAAATTCAAACACTCAGCAATTAACATTTACAATGCCCAGCATCCAATTAAAATTACTAAACATGCAAAGAAGCTTAAAAATGAGACCTATAATCAGGAGGAAAATCAGTCAGCAGAAAAAGGACCAAAAATTACAGATTTGATGGAGCTGGCAGACAAGACTTCAAGTCAGATACTTCAAAAATTAAACATACACTTAAAAGAAAATCTGAACATAATGAGAAGTGGAAGATATGAAAAAGAAAACAAATGGAACTTCTGGAGCTTAAAAATACCCTATGTGAAATGAAAAATTCCCTGGATGGGTTAAACAGCAGATTTTAGATATTGCAGAAGAAGGGATCAATGAAGTTGAATAAGAAGCAATAGAAACTGTCAAAAAACAAAACTGAAGCACAGAGAGAAGAAAAGGCTAATGCTGAAATGAGAAAAAAATGAAAAACAGAACCTCAGTGGGACAATATCAAGAGGTTTACTTTGGCAAGTAAACCCAAATTGTTACTAATGGGAATCCCAGAAGTGAAAAGGGGTGAGGAGGCAGAGACTATTTCAAGAAATGAGAGTTGAAATTTTTCTAAATTTGATGAAAACTCTAAACCTGTAGATCCAAAAGACTCAATAAATCCCACACAAGGTAAATACTAAGAAAGTCTTATTAAGACAAACTATAATCAAGTTGCTGAAATTCACTGATAAAGAGAAAATTCTTAGGTGGCCTGAGTGGGGGAAATTACATATAAGGGAAATAAAGTAAGCCAGAAAACAATGGAATATATTTTAAGTGCTGGGGGAAAAAAAACTGTTAATCTAGAATTCTAGACATAGCCTCCAAAATGAAGGTGAATTAGACATTTTCAGTTAAACAAAAGCTGTGAGAATTTGTCAACAGCGAACCTGTACTCAGGGCCAGTGGTGTAACTTGTGGGTTGCAGTGCAATTTGAAAATGTGGGGCCCCACATTCTTTTATTCAAGATACAGGAAAAGTGCTTTAAATTAAGGTATGCATGAAGCTTTTTTCTTTCTTCTGGAGTCTCTCTTTCAACTAGTCACGGTGTTTTTTTTTAAATTATTATTTAATGTGTTAAGTAAAAAAATTAAAAAATTTTAACTTTTAGCATGAGTTTTACCATTTATCTATACATTGTGCAATGTATCTTAAATACAAATATTGGAGCATTTAATCTGTGCACCGAATCATTGAAAGAAAATAATTCTTATTTTGTTGCTTGTCCTGAAGGGTACCTTGAAGCTGGCCAGAAGAAACAAATACAGCCAGATTCAGGAAGGTTGGAGGGAGGAAAAGAGGGTTCCCTTAGGCACGGAACCAGCCAAGAGAATGTTCACTGGCCCTTGGGATACTTGTTGGGAGAATGCGGATACTCACAGGAACGTGGGAGCCGAGTCCTCTCATGTAGAGCATGCACATGCTCACTTGGGCTTAACGGCTGCTGGAATCCCCTCTCCTGCCAGCCACCAATGTGCCATGCTCTGGCTGAGGTAATGGTCTGAGGAAGTACATCCAGGTATCTCCTCATCACACAGACCTGTCTCCCCAACTCATGATAGATAGGTAACCCTCAAGGATCTTTAAATCTCTGCCCAAAACACTTGATGTATGGATCAGGGTGGATAATGGGCTTGCCCCAACAAAACCAAAGCCTCCACCTGGCTGCTCAGGAGATACACCACGGTGCTACATTGTGGGCAGGGTAGTCATCATCATGCCCGCCTCAAGACACCATGTACATGCCTAACCTCAACCCTTAGATACCCAGGCTTCTGCTGAGAGCAGAGGGTGGTAGTGGTCAGAGGGTATAGGTGGGGAAGGAGAAACCAGGCAGAGCTAGGTGTGCCAGGAGCTGGAGAGAGGGCAGTTGAGAACCCGTTATAGGGAGGTGGTAGTAGGCTGGACCCTAAGTGAATTCAGGCTCTAAGTCCCTGGTGCACACTACATTGCCCAATCAGACTTCGCTTACAAAACACAAAGTCAAAGATAAAATTATCACAATTTCAAGTTCACTACTGAAGAGCATAATATTCCAGAGGGTCCTTCTAAGTGCAGGACACTGTGCAACCACATTGATTGTATGCCCATGAATCTGGCTCTGCTTCACTATAAGAAATATTAAAGAAAGTTATTCAATTTGAAGAAAAATGATACTAGATGGAAATTTGGATATAAACAAAGGAATGATGAGAACCAAAAATGGTACACATGGGAAACCAAAAAGATATTTTTTTCATTAATAATCTCTTTTGAGATGATTGACTGTTTAAAGTAAACATAATAATGTACTGTGGAATTTATCACAATGTAGAAGTAAAATGTAAGATGAGCACAAAGGAGGGCAAGAAAAATGGAAATACAGTACTCGAAGTTTCTTACTTTATATATGAAGTGATACATTATTTGAAGGAGATAAAGTTGTATGTTGCAAACTCTAAAATACAATTGAAAGAAAAAAGAAATAGGCAAGAAGTTAATAGAAAAGATTAAATGGAATTCTAAAAAATACTCAGTGCAGAAAAAGAAGGAGGGGAAAAAAGGAAGAACCAGAAGAACAAGAACCGAAAAACCCACATGGGACAAACAGAAATGAACAGCAAGATGGTACACTTAAATCTGACTGTAGCAATAATTATAGTAAATGTAATATGCTCAGCTCTAAATAAAAGGCAAAGATAATCAAACTTGACAAAAAATCAAGACCTAACTCCACATTTTTATAAACAGTTCACTTAGAATATAAAGACATAGATTTGTTAAAGTAAAGAGATATAAATACTAAAGTAAATACAATGCAAGAGCATTGGATAGGCTATATTAACATCAGACAAACTAGACTTCTGGGAAAGAAATTCCAGAGATAATGAGGAACATTTCAAATAGATAAGAGAGTCATTCATCAAGAAGACCTAACAATCCTGAATGTTAATGTACCTAATAACCATTTTGAAGTGCAAGAGCAAAAAAATGTAGGAACTAAAAAGAAAACAGACAAATCCATTAATTTTAGTGAGGATCACTCTTCATTAATAACTGGTAGAAAAATTGACAAAAAAATCAATAAATATATAAAAGACTTGAATACCACTACCAAATGAAATTGATTAAGTGACATTCTGGAACACTACACCCAACAACAAAAGAATATATGTTCTGTTCAAGTATATGGAACATTTACCAATAGACCATATGTTGGTCTAAAAAAATAAGACTTGATAACTTTAAGAAGATTGAAATCATTCTAAAAATGTTCTCTAATCCACAATGGAACCGAATTTTTGAAATCAACAACCAAAAGATATATGTAAATACTAAAATATTTGGAAATATATGCTTACATTGCAAAAGAAAAAAGGTTTAAAAACAATGAATGAGGAAACTATTTCGTGCTCTTAAACTGAAACACATTTTTACCATATTAAATTTCAATTTATTTTAAATTTCTCTCCAGATTAAATGCTCAAGCTTAACATCTGTTTAAATTATCCTATTGCCAATGCTGCACAAAGTATACCATCCTTTTCAATATTATATCTTCCAAACCATGTAGTGAAATTTGAGTGTCATTATTCTACCTAACAGCTGAAAAAATCCTAATAACTTAAGCTTTTCCCTTAGAAGGAAAAAAAAGGTAAATAAAACCCAAAATCCAAAGCAAGTGGAAGAAGGAAGTAACAGTGAATATCAATGAAATACCAGTAGATGAACAACACAGAAAAATCATAGAATAAAAGAAGTTATTTGAAAAGGGCAATAAATTGACAAGCCTCTAGGTGGACTGAGCAAATAAAAAAGAAAAAGCACAAATTAGCAATATCAGAAATGAAAAAAAGGGCATCACTGCAGATCCTACATTAAAGGATATAAAGTACTATTATGAATAAATTTATGCCAGACAACTTATTAAATGGATAAATCCTTGAAAAATACAAATTACCAAAACTGATGCAATAAGATATAGTTTAAATTAAAATTTTAATTAAAAAATATACACATAAAGAAAAATCCAGAACCAGAGAGAGTGTCACAAAATTTTATTAAACACCTAAAGAAGTAGCATCAAGGGTGAGGAAATACTTTCTAATTCATAAGACCAGAATTACCATGTTAAAAAAACCAAAGACATCACCATCACAATAGAAGAATAGAGATTAATATAACTCATGAACATGAATTTGTAAGTCCTATAAAAATATTTTCAAATAAAATCCTAAATAAATATTAAAAAGTTACTATGCCATGACTAAGTAGAATTCATAACAGAATGCAGTTGCTTTAACATTGAAAGTCATCATATCTATGATACATACCAAAAAACCCCTATATGATTATCTTAATATATGTAGAAAAAAACATGAAAAAAATTGACATCCATTCATAATTGGAGGAAAAATCTCTCCAGCAAATCAGAAGTTGAATTTCTACAATCTAATAAAGGGCATGCATGAAAAAGTACTGCTAATATCACTAAATGTTAAAGGATTGAACACCTTCCCTTAAGATCGGATAAACTGCTTCACTGCTTTTATTCAACACTGTATGATAAGTCATAGTCAATGAAATAAAGCAAGAAAAATTAAATAAAAGGTATTCAGTTTGAAAAGGTACTTTTTTTTTGTAAGCCACATGACTGTACATGTAGAAAATCCTAATGAATCTACAATTACAAGTCAGTAGAATTCATCAGAAAATTTTATCAAGGTCTCAGGATCCTGTATGGTCAATACATAAGAATTAATTGTACTTACACCTACTGGAAATAAACAATTAGAAATAAAATAACATTTATAGTATCATAACAAACATGAAATACTTAAGGGCACAAGACTTTTACACTTAAAACTATAAGCTTCTGCTGAGAAAAAAAGAATAACTAAAACAGCTATATCACATTAATGAACTAAAAGACAATTTTGTTAAGATATCATATTCTCTCAAAATTGATCTATAGATCCAACACAATCCTTATCAAAATCACAGCAGTCTCTGAAAGAAGAGAAGATCACACAAAAAAGGGTAAAGTGGCAGAGACATGATTAATCTCAGCTCTTCCCCCATCCCAGTCCACAGGTGGGAGGAAGAAGGAAGTAGGAAGAGGATAGGTGCTCAGAAGATCTGCACACCTGGCCCTGGAGATCTTCTCTGGAAACATGGGTCCACTTTGCAATGAATTCTAATGATTAGTGGGGCTGGACACTGGGAAGAGTTGGAGTAATCTTGGAGGCTGAGAATCCAGCAGCTTGTGGGGACAGGCAGGCTCCGTGGGTTGTGCTGAGACCCAAAATAGAGGCTGTAGTTTGAAAGATTTACCAGTAGTGGGAAGAGTGCCAGAGGTGGGTGAGGGTTGGATGGAGTTCTCTCCACAGGAGAAAGGGCAGGTGGATGATACTTTCCAGCCTTCCCTCTGCCCAACAGGTTGGGCACTTTTGGGAGCCCCAAACATTCCATTCCCTTTGCTGGTGGCTCAGCCCTGAGGTGCTTCCCTGTGCACCCACCTGCTCGCCTGGCCAGCCTGGCCCAGCAGTGTCAGAGGTTTCTGCCTGGCAGGCAAAGGAAGGCTTTCACAGCTTTCTCAACTTTGTCTCAGCCCAATTAGAGAGGTGCCTGCAGGAGCCAGCTACAAGCACTCCTTCCTCCTTGTAGGCAGCCCAGCCTGGTGCTGCATGCCAAGCCCCACTGCATATCAGTGTGCCCTGTAGCCACTGCCACAATGTGAACCTGCAACTTATTACCACCACACACCTGCTCCAGAGCTGAGTAACTGCCCCCACCCACTCTGTTAACCCAGTAGCTCTGCTATTCCTGTAGAGGAGGCAAAGGGTGGTCCCACCCACAATGATTCCAGCAGAAATGCCACTGCTCTGCTCACAAAGGGCAACTGAGGCAAACTGCCAGCCACAATGAACTGAGATAAACCATTTCCCACAGACAGACAGAAAGGTATCCTTACCTATATCCCACCAACAGCAACTGGGGTTTCACAGCAAAGGAGAACAAGGAACTGGAGAGTAAAGGGTCTTGAGCTTGTGGGCACCACAGGACACTTTATTCATGAAGCTGTTACTCTCTAGACCAGGTATCATGTCCATCTAATACAAAGGAAGAAACATGGAAACCCTGACAAAATGAGAAGGCAGAGGAATATGTTCCAAACAAAACTACAGGATAAGACACCAGAAAGAGGAGGGCTAAATGAAATGGAGATCACCAATCTTCTTGATAAAGACTGCATAGTAACAGACATAAATAGGCTCATTGACCTGCAGATAAGTATTGAGGATCTCATGGAGTATGTCAACAAAGAGAAGAGTTGAAAAAGAATGAGTAATGGACTGATGCAAGTAGAGAAGACAATGAGAAGGAAATTAGAGAACAGGAAAACAATGTAGCTGAGGAACAGAGAGAAAAAAGAATCTCTAGAAATGAGAGGATGTTGAGAGAGCTGTGTGACAACTCCAAACAAAACAATATTTGCATAATAGGAGTACCAGAAAGAGAAGAGGGAAAAAGGGATAGAAAAGTCTCTTTGAAAACTTCCCCCATCTGGGGAACCAAATAGACACCCAGGTCACAGAAGTGAAGAGAGTCCCTAACAAAATGAACCCCAGGAAGATAATACAAAGACACATAAAAATTAAAATGACCAAGATTAAGGATAAGGAGAGAGTACTGAAAGCAGCCAGAGAGAGAAAAAAGATTAGTTGTAAGGGAAACCTCATCAGGCTATCAGGAGACTTCTCAGCAGAAACTTTACAGGCCAGAAGGGAGTGGCATGAAATATCTAATATCTAATGAAAAAGAAGGACCTTCAATCAAGAATCTTCTACCCAGCAAGAGTATCATTCAAATTTGAAGGAGAGATTGAACTTTTCCAGGATAAATGAAGGCTGTAGGAATTTACAAAAACTAAAACTAAACAAGCATTAGAGGATATGTTAAAGGGACTTCTGTAGATGGAAATCTTCTTAAGCCTAAATAATTTTCACCAGTGAAAATAAACCCACAGTAAAGGTAGTGTTTCAATTACTTAGTAAGCAAGTATGAAATTAAAAAAAAAAGAAAACACAAGTAGTAAAATCAACTATATACAAAATTAGTCAAGGGATATAGAAAAAATGCAGATTATGACACCTAACACATTAAGTGTGGAAGAGGAAGATGAAGAAAAAAAGAAGTACTTTTAGACTGTGTTTGAAACAGAGCAATCATCAACTTAATATAGACTGTTATATAGTTAGGAAGCTATCATTGAACCTTAAGGTAACTACAAACCTAAAGGCTATAATAGATACACAAAAATTTTTTAATGAGAGATCCAATCACAACACTAAAGAAAATCATCAAATAAAAAGATAAGAATATAAAAGAGGAAGAAAAGAACAGAGAGGAAGTATGAAAACAAATAGAAAACAAAAAAATGGCAGTAAGTACATACCTATCAATGATTACCTTAAATGTAAATAGACTGAGTGCACCAATCAAAAGACAGAGTAGCAGGATGGATAAAGAAACAAACCCATCTATATGCTCTCTACAAGAGACTCATTTCAGACCCAAAGACATACACAGACTGAAAGTGAAGGGATGGAAAAAGACATTTCATGCAAATAACAGGGAGAAAAAAAGTAGGAGTAGCAGTACTTATATCAAACAAAATAGATTTTAAAACAAAGTCAGTAACAAGAGACAAAGAAGGACATTACAGAATGATAAAGGGATCAGTCAAACAAGAGGATATAAAGAACTCATACACCTCAACACCAAAAAAACCCAAATAACCTGATTAAAAAATGGACAGAGGGGAGAGAGGATAAGATGGTGGCATGAATCTACTTACCACTTCAGCATTTTATTTAAAAAAAAAATAATAACAATAATAATAAGGGAGACATGTGGGATTCACATATAAATCAAGTATAAAAATCAAACAAATATTCATATTTCACCTGATTGTTTATAGTTCATAATGCGTGATCAAAACCAAAAGTTTATGTGATGACTGCCCTTGCACTGTTCACCATATAAGAACTTATTCACTATGTAAGAATTTGTTCACCATGTAAGAACTTGTTCATTATGCTTCAGAAGATTGGAGACTGTTGAGAACTAGGCTTGGGGTTGATTAATGATTGTGCATTGAGTCCCCTATACAGAATTTTATTGTTGTTAACAACCATTTGATCAATAAATATGAGAGATGCCCTCTCAAAAAAAAAAAAAAAGATGGCGGCATGAGTAGGGTGGCAGAAATCTCCTCCCCAAACCATATATATTTTGAAAATACAGCAAATACAACTATTCCTAAAAGAATGACCAGAAGATGCAGTACACCAGTCAGGCTACATCTGCAAGAACCCAACATCTCATAGAGAAGAGTAAGGTACAAAGCCTGGTGGGACCTGAGCACTCTCCCACCCCAGCTCACCAGTGGAAGGAAAAGAATTAGAGGAGGGAGGGAGAAGAAGCACAGGACTGGTAAATAACCAGCCCTAGTAATCTGCCCCAGGAGCACAGACAAACATTGCATGGTGCTCTGGATATTAGTGGAGCAGAAAAGCAAAATCCGAGACTAAGACTGTGAACAGATTCCCACAACCAGCTGTCCTAGGACAAAAGAAAAGCAGGTGCTTAAAAAGTTTTAAAGGGACAAGGGTTTAATAGGTAGACAAAATCGTCCTGGCACACTCAGCCCAGCAGGCTGGGAACTTTAAGGAGCTTCAGGAGCCCTATCCGCCTGGTTGGCAATGGAGCTCTGAGGCCCCTCACTGCGATAGGCAGCCTGCCATTCCTACCTCCCTGCCAGCACCTGTGAGCAAACCCCGCTATTGCAGCAGACCAGCTGGAGAGCAGACCCACCTACAGTAAACACACAGCTTAACATAGAGGCTTCTCCTTGCCCACATCTAACCAACCCAGACCCAGAGGCTGCTCCCTGTGTGTGGCTGACCAGAACAGACAGTGGACATGGGTGCATAGAACAGGAGGCAAGAAGGGGCCTTGTTCTCACGACAGAACAGGCGCTGCCTGCCTGCAACCCCCATCAGTGCCCTAGGCCAACGCAAGGGTTGCCCCGCCCAAGGCTGCATAGGGGATCAACTCAGAGGTTTCTCCCTGCATGGCATGGTTGACCAGCACAGATGGAGGAGATAGGTGCAGAGACTGGGAGGCATGAAGGGCCTTGTCCTTGAGGCCTGAGACCCCCACCAGTGCCTTAGACCATCCCGAGGGCCACCCCATTTACAGCAGCCTAGGGGATTAACCCAGAGGCTGCTCCCTGGGCGCGGTTAACCAGCACAGACAGCGGAGACAGGCAAGGCAACCAGCAAGCAGGAAGACACAGACTTTATTCTCCCAGCTGACACACGCACCATTCGCCAGCGACCACTCCCATTGCCATGAAAAGGCAGAAGAACCTTGTTCAATCGAAAATCCCTCAAACACCAGAAAGAGGGCTTGGTGAGACTGAAATCACCAATCTTCCTGAAAAAGAATTCAAAACAAAAGTCATAAGCATGCTGTGATGGAGCTACAGAAAAATATTCAAGAGCTAAGGGATGAATTCAGGAGAGAGATAACAGAAATGAAACAAACAATGGAAGGATTAAAGAGCACACTAGATGAGGTGGAAAAGATTGTTAATGGAATAGAAATCAGAGAACAGGAATACAGAGAAGCTGAGGCAGAGAGAGAAAAAAGGATCTCTAGGAATGAAAGAATATTAAGAGAACTGTGTGACCAATCCAAACAGAACAATATTCGGATATAGGGGTACGAGAAGAAGAAGAGAGAGAAAAAGGGATAGGAAGTGTCTCTGAAGAAACAATTGCTGAAGACTTCCCCAATCTGGGGAAGGAAACAGTCCCTCAGCCCAAGGAACTCTACAGATCTCCCAACATAAGGGACCCAAGGAGGATACCACCAAGACATTTAATAATTAAAATGACAAAGATGAAAGACAAGGACAGAGTATTAAAAGCAGCCAGAGAGAGAAAAAAGATCACCTACAAAGGAAAACCATCAGGCTATCATCAGGCTTCTCAGTAGAAACCTTACATGCCAGAAGGGAATGGCATGATATATTTAATGCAATGAAACAGAAGGGCCTCAAACCAAGAATACCCAGGAAGACTATCATTTAAATTAGAAGGAGGGATTAAACAATTTCCAGGTAAGCAAAAGTTGAGGGAATTTACCTCCCACAAATGATCTCTACAGTATATTTTAAAGGGACTGTTCTAGATGGAAGTATGCCTAAGGCTGAGGAGCTGTCACCAGAGAAAATAAAACCACAGCTAAGGAAGTAGACCAACTAAATACTAAAAAAGGCAAAATAAAATCAGCTGTCCACAAAGTCAGTCATCAGAAACACAACGAGTACAGAATAAAACACCTAACATATAAAGAGTGGAGGAGAAAAAAAAAGAAGGGAGAGAAAAAAAGAATCATCAGATTATGTTTATAATAGTGTAATAAGTGAGCTAAGTTAGATGATTAGATACTAAAGAAGCTGCCCTGAACCTTTGGTAACCACAAATCCAAAGCCTGCAATGGCAGTAAGAACATATGTATCGATAATTACTCTAAATGTAAATGGACTGAATGTACCAATCAAAAAACACAGAGTTAAAGATGGATGAAAAAGCAAGACCCATCTATATGCTGCCTACAAGAGACTCACTTCAAACCCAAAGACATACACAGACTAAAAGTCAAGGGATGGAAAAAGATATTTCATGCAAACAATAGGGAGAAAAATGCAGGTGTTGCAGAACTTGTATCAGACAAAATAGACTTCAAAACAAAGAAAGTAACAAGAGACAAAGAAGGACATTACATAATGATAAAGGGGTCAGTTCAACAAGAAGATATAACCATTATAAATATCTATGCACCCAACACAGGAGCACCTACATACTAACAAAATTAAAGGAGGAAATAGAATGCAATGCATTCATTCTAGGAGACTTCAACACACCACTCACTCCAAAGGACAGATCCACCAGACAGAAAATAAGTAAGGACACAGAGGCACTGAACAACATATTAGAACAGATGCACCTAATGGACATCTATAGAACTCTACACCCAAAAGCAGGATACACATTCTTCTCAAGTGCACATGGAACATTTTCCAGAATAGAAAACATACTAGGCCACAAAAAGAGCCTCAGTAAATTTAAAAAGATTGAAATTGTACAAACTTCTCAGATCACAAAGGTAAAATACTAGAAATAAATGGTACAAAGAAAATAAAAAGGCTCACAAATACATGGAGGCTTAAGAACATGCTCCTAAATAATCAATGGATCAATGACCAAATTAAAACAGAGATCAAGCAATATATGGAGACAAATGAAAACAGCACAACAACCCAACTTCTGTGGGACACAGCAAAGGCAGTTCTAAGAGGAAAGTATATAGCAATCCAGGCCTATTTAAAGAAGGAAGAACAATCCCAAATGAATAGTCTAAAGTCACAATTATTGAAACTGGAAAAAGAACAACAAATGATGCCCAAAGTCAGCAGAAGGAGGGACATAATAAAGATCAGAGAAGAAATAAACAAAATTGAGAAGAATAAAACAGTAGAAAAAAATTAATAAAACTGAGAGATGGTTCTTTGAGAAAATAAACAAAATAAATAAACCCCTAGCCAGACTTATCAAGAAGAAAAGAGAATCTACACACATAAACAGAATCAGAAATGAGAAAAGAAAAACCACAATGAATATCACAGAAATACAAAGAATTATTAGAGAACACTATGAAAATCTATATGCTAACAAGCTGGATAACCTAGAAGAAATGGACAACTTCCTAGAAAAATACAACCTTCCAAGACTGACCCAGGAAGAAACAGAAAATCTAAACAGACCAATTACCAGCAATGAAATTGAATCAGTAACAAAAAACCTACCGAAGAACAAAACTGCTGGACCAGATGGACTCACCACTGAATTTTATCAGACATTTAGAGAAGACACAATACCCATTCTCCTTAAAGTTTTCCAAAAAATAGAAGAGGAGGGAATACTCCCAAACTCATTCTATGAAGCCAGCATCACTCTAATACCAAAACCAGGCAAAGACACCACAAAAAGAGAAAACTACAGACCAATATCCCTGATGAACATAGATACAAAAATACTCAACAAAATATTAGCACACCGAATTAAAAAATACATCAAGAGGAACATACACCATGATCAAGTGGGATTCATCCCAGGGATGCAAGGATGGTACAACATTTGAAAATCCATCAACATCATCCACCACATCAACAAAAAGGAGGACCAAAATCCACATCATCGTCTCCATAGATGCTGAAAAAGCATTCGACAAAATTCAACATCCACTCATGATAAAAACTCTCAACAAAATGGGTATAGAGGGCAAGTACCTCAACATAATAAAGGCCATATATGACAAACCCACAGCAAACATCATACTTAACAGCAAGAAGCTGAAAGCTTTTCCTCTAAGATCAGGAACAAGACAAGGATGCCCACTCTCCCTGCTTTTATTCTATATAGTACTGGAGGTACTAGCCATGGCAATAAGACAATACAAAGAAATAAAAGGCTTCCAGATTAGTAAGGAAGAAGTCAAACTGACACTGTTTGCAGATGACATGATATTGTATATTAAAACCCTAAAGAATCCACTCTAAAACTACTAGAACTAATATCTGAATTCAGCAAAGTTGTAAGATACAAAATTAATACACAGAAATCTCTTGCATTCCTATACATTAATGATGAACTAGCAGAAAGAGAAATCAGGAAAATAATCCCATTCACAATTGCATCTAAAAGAATAAAATACCTAAGAATAAACCTAACCAAGGAAGTCAAAGACCTATACCCTGAAAACTACAAGACACTCTTAAATTGGACAGTAATAAATGGAAATTCATCCCATGCTCTTGGGTAGGAAGAATTAATATTTCAAAATGGCCATCCTGCATAAAGCAATCTACAGACTAAAGGCAATCCATATCAAAATACGGACAGCATTCTTCAATGAACTGGAACAAATAGTTCTAAAATTCATATGGAACCACAAAAGACTCCAAATAGTTAAAGCAATCTTGAGAAGGAAAAATAAAGCAGGGGGGATCTCGCTTCCCAACTTCAAGCTCTACTACAAAGCCACAGTAATATAGACAATTTGGTCCTGGCACAAGAACAGACCCATAGACCAGTGGAATTGAATAGAGAGTCCAGATATTAAGCCAAGCATATATGGTCAATTAATATATGATAAAGGAGCCATGGATATACAATAGGGAAATGACAGTCTCTTCAACAGCTGGTGTTGGCAAAACTGGAGAGCTACATGTAAGAGAATGAAACTTGATTACTGTCTAACTCCATACACAAAAGTAAACTTCAAATGGATCAAAGGTCTGAATGCAAGTCATGAAACCATTAAAACTCTTAGAAGAAAACATAGGCAAAACTCTCTTGAATGTATACATGAACAACTTCTTCATGAACATATCTCCACGGGGAAGGGAAACAAAGCAAAAATGAACAAGTGGGCTATATCAAACTAAAAATCTTTTGTACAGCAAAGGACACCATCAGTAAAACAAAAAGGTATCCTATAGTATGAGAGAGCATATTCATAAATGACATATCTGATAAGGAATGGACATCCAAAATATACAAAGAGCTCATGCACCTCAGCAAACAAAAAGCAAATAATCCAAGTAAAAAGTGGGCAGAGAATCTGAACAGACACTTCTCCAAAGAAGAAATTCATATGGCCAACAGGCACATGAATAGATGCCCCACGTCGCTAGTCACCAGAGAAATACAAATTTAAACCACATTAAGATATCACCACACAACAGTTAGGATGTCCACTATCCAAAAGACAAACAACAACAAATATTGGCGAGGATGTGGAGAAAGGGGAACCCTCCTATACTGCTGGTGGGAATGTAAATTAGTTCAACAATTGTGGAAAGCAGTATGGAGGTTCCTCTAAAAACTAAAAGTAGAAAATACCATTTGACCCATGAATTCAACTCCTAGGAATGTACCCTTAGAATGCAGGAGCCCAGTTTCAAAAAGACATATGCACCCCTATGTTTATCACAGCACTATTTACAAAAGCCAAGAAATGGAAGCAACCTAAGTGTCCATCAGTAGATGAATGGATAAAGAAGAGGTGGCACATATACACTCTGGAATATTATTCAGCCATAAGAGGAAAACAAATCCTGCCATTTGCAACAACATGGATGGAGCTAGAGGGTATTATACTCAGTGAAATAAGCCAGGCGGAGAAAGACAAGTACCGAATGATTTCACTCACATGTGGAGTATAAGAACAAAGGAAAAACTGAAGGAACAAAACAGCAGCAGAATCACAGAACCCAAGAATGGACTAACAGTTGCCAAAGGGAAAGGGACTGGGGAGGGTGGCTAGGAAGGGAGGGATAAGGGGAATAAGGGGCATTATGATTAGCACACATAAAGTTGGGGGGACACAGAGGAGGCAGTATAGCACAGAGAAGAGAAGTAGTGACTTTGTAGCATCTTACTATGCTGATGGACAGTGACTGTAATGGGGTATGTGGTGGAAACTTGATAATAGGGGAAGTCTAGTAACCACAATGTTGCTCATGGGATTGTATATTAATGGTACCAAAATTAAAAAAAAATAAAAGAATGTAAGCTGTAAAAAAAAATATGCAGAGGGACCTGAGCAGGCATTTTTCCAAAGAAGAAATACAGATGGCCAACAGGCACATAAAATGGGGCTCCACATTGCTAATCATCAGGGAAATGCAAATCAAAACCCAAATGAAGTATCATCTCACACCAGTTGGAATAACCTCCATCTAAAAGACAAGAAATAATAAGTGTTGGTGAGAATGTGGAGAAAATGGAAGCCTCCTACACTGTTGGTAGGAAGGCGAATTGGTGCACCCACTGTGGAAAGCAGTATCAGTATGGAGGTTCTTCAAAAACCTAAGAATAGTAATATCATTTGATCCAGTAATTCTACTTCTAGGAATTGACTTGAAGAAAATAAAATCCCTGATTCAAAAATACATATGCACCCCTAAGTTTATTGCTGTAGCAATTACAATAGCCAAGATACAGAAGCAACCAAAGTGTCATCAATAGATGGATAAAGAATAGGTGGTACATACATGCAATGGAATATTATTCAGCCATAAAACAAAAAAAAAAAAGAAATCCTGCCATTTGCAACAACATGGATAGATCCAGAGGTTATTATACTAAGTGAAATAAGCCATGCAGAGAAGACAAATACCATATGATGTCACTTATTTGTGGAATATAGAAACAAAACAAAATGAACAAAATAGCAATAGACTCTTAGACATTGAGAAGTGATTAGTTGTTACCATTGCGGAAGGGCTGGAGTTGGTGGGTGTGGAGGTTGAGGGGGAGAAAGGGGCAAAATAATTCTCAATCATAATATAAATTGACCATGGGGATGGTAGTACAGTGTGGAGAATATAGGCAATGATTTTGTAACATTTTCCTTTGTTGACAGATAGTAACAGCACTGGTGGGGTGTGGACTTAGTAATATGACTGTTGAACCACTGTGTTGTATACCTGAAATCAATATAAGATTGTGTGTCAATGATAGTTCAATTAATAAAACGTGAGACATAAACACATTTGTGTTTTCATAGCTCATACACAAAATAGTTTTGCTGCTAAAATAGTTTCTGGTTTAAGTGATAAAATTAAACATGTAAATATTTCACAGTGTACCAGAGACAATTAAAATGTATACTCCTTAGCATAACATATAAGGTGTTTTGTCCTATGATTTCAGCTTTGACTCCTGCCACTTGCCTTGCTTGCATGCTACATTCCAGTAACGTCAAATAATTTGCACTTTTTAGTGGGTTAGGGCTGGAATGTTGGTGTTCCACAGGGTTCAAATACCACCAGACTTGGTTCTTGGCTGTGTAACCTTAGTCAAATTAGTTAATCCTTTTAAGCCTGATTCCTTATCTATAGAATGATCATAATGATTACAGATAATTCTGTTAAGCACTTACTATGAGCCAGGCATAGTTCTATTCACTTTACCAATATTAACTCATCTATTTCTTGTAACAACCCATGAGATAAACACTACTGTTATCCTCAGTTTGCAGATGAGGAAACAAGACACAAAGAGGTTAAGTAACTATAGGACTCTGCTACAAAAGACATAGGCATTTATTCTATAAGGTTGTTGTGAGGATTACATGTGAGATGATGTGAATAAAATGTTTAAAACAGTTCTTGACATATCATAACTGCCTAATAAATGATAGCTACTATTGCTTCCTCAAGTTCAAAGTTTTTCTGTGAAAACTTCCTCAGCCCTTTATCCAGTTAGTCACTCTTTCTGCATGCTCCCATTACCCTTACTAGTATTCTGTAATCATTTCCCAGTTTTGAATCCCCCTTACAACAAATAGTTCTGCATACCTTTTCCATGACCTTAAGAATGTTAATATTCTAGAGTCATTTTTGATGGAGGTACTTAGACAAAATGGAAACACTGACATGACAATGAGAAGAAAGGGAGCATTAGTAGCCAGAGAGGGATAAATGCTTCTGTGATGCTGTCTTGAAAGACCTAAAGTAAACTTAAACCTCAGAATGTCACTCTTGTACTTAGTACAGCAGAAGATGCGAAGATGTGTCAGAGCAAGACTGAATATAATAAAATCTGCCCTGGAAGACGGGTAGGAATTTGAACTGCTCACATTATTTGCTTTTTTGAATTTTCCATTAAGTATACTTAATTGAAATATTAATATAGTACTTCATTTGTAAAGCCTCTGGATACATTTTTAATAAAATCCACAGGAATAAAGTTTGCACTAAATTCTTCATTGAATTTAGCTAAAAATATTTTAAAGCAAATGATACATGAACAGAGCAGTAGAGGAAAACAGCAAATGTTAAACTGGCTTCTACCTTTCAAACTTTTACCATCTTGTTGACTGTTCCTTAAATAACAAATCTTCTAAAGCAAGCACATACAGGATATCAGCCTTTTATCTCATTCCTATCAGAGGAAACAGCCTTATAGGTAACTAAAAATGGTTCCCAAAATAGCAAATAAGCTTTAAAAATCCTAACATTATGATAATAGACAACATAAACTTCTCAAGCAGTTATTGTATGTAATTGCAAAGTGAGAAATATGAATCTTCAAAAAAGTAAGTTTAATTATTTAACAGTTTTATCAGCTCTGTTAAGACATCTGCCGTGGGAGTTTTTTGAAGCTTTTTTTTTTAATGGAAGAATGAAAAATGTTAGTTGATTTAACGCAGATTATATTCAGAACTTTGAGGCATAAACCTAAGACTTAGAATAATGCTAGCTTTGTGACTGTGTTACATGGTTGGTTATTCACATTATTCAAAAACTTCCAAATGACTATAATTCTTCTTTGCTGTTTACTGATTCTAATGGGTACTAGTGGAAGTTGTATTTGCCACAGCAGTGTGAATCTAGGGGCTCTCCCCATTACCAACCCAGTGTTGTTATGGACTGAATGTTTGTGTCCCCAGATCATGTTGAAGCTCCAATCCCCAATATGATGGTATTTGGGGGTAGGGCCTTTGACAGGTAATTAGGTCATCAGGGTGCAATTCTCATGAATGGAATTAGTACTCTTACAAGAAGAGACATGAGAGGTATGACTCTCCTTTCCACCATGGGAGGATACAATGAGAAGATGGCCAAAAAGGAAGAGGGCCCTCACCAGGAACCAAATTTGACAACACCTTGATCTTGGCCTTCCCAGCTTCCAGAACTGTGAGAAATACACTTTTGTTCTTTAAGCCACCCAGTCTATGGTATTTCTGCTATAGCAGCCCAAGCAGACTAAGCCAAATGATGATTCCTAGTGGCTCCACCTTCAAAATACCTCTAACTCTGACCACTTACCATCATCACATTACTGCACTAATCCATACCACCATCATTTCTCTTGCTTCCATTTTTAAATTTTCACTCAATTTTCACCCCTCCTGTCCATCTTTTCTAAAAGACGGCTTCTTTCCCCACATATTTATGTCTTCACCCTGCTATATTTTCTCCATAGAGTTTACTATTTACTCTCCCTACTGAAACACAGCTTTTTCTCCCCTACTGGAACATAAGCTTATTCACTACCATAATCCCAATACCTAGAAGAGTGTGTGCCATATAGTAATCCCTCAGTAAACACTTATTGAATGAATGACTAAATCCTGAATATAAGAATGTACAAAGGGGAAAGATATATGAAAATTAACAATGCCTATTATTTTAAGTACCTCTAATGATCTGAAGTTGCCCCATTTGTAGAATGGGAAAACATCTTAGAATACTTTAAGAATAAATGAATAACACCAAAACAATTTATTTAAATAATAAGTACCACAGTAATATGGACTTTAGTACATTTACTATTTGCCAAATACAACATGCATAATCTCATTTCATCCTCATAACAATCCTTAGGGGAAGAACTCTAGTTGAGGAAATAGAGGCATAGCAAGGTTAGATAACTTTTTAAAGTCATATACATTATTACAAGTGGGAAAACCAAAAGTTGAATTCTAAAGCCCTTGTTCTTATGTAGAGCACAAAGCATAATACTTTCAGGATAGAAAAACATTTTGATAATGGGAAATATCTAAGTCAGGAGTCTTCAAATTTTTATTCCAAACCCTTATGAAGAAAAGAGATTGACTTAACGAGTATTTAATTCAGTTTATTTCAGTACTTGATTCTGAGGGCACTATGGGCTGAACTGTGAACTCAAAATTCATATGTTGAAATCCTAACCCCCAGTATTCAGACTATGACGGTATTTGGAGGCAGAGTCTTTAAAAAGATAATGAAGTTAAAATGAGGTCCCTAGGGTGGGCCCTAATCCAATGTGGCTGGTGTCTTTACAAGGAAAGGAAATCTGGACACAAATACCGAGGGAAGACACAGGGAGACGGCCATCTATGAAGCCAAGGAAAGAGGAGAAAAACCACCTTGCCAACACCTTGAATTCAGACTTTTAGCCCCCAAACCTGTGAGAAAATGAATTTCCGCTGTTTAAGCCATTCAGTGGGAGGTACTTTGTTACGATAGCCTGAGCTGACTAGTACAAAGGGCTGTAGTAACTGAAAAAGATAACTCGCCACAATATACAGAGCCAATGAAAAGAGCCTCATTGCCTTAATCAAAATACTCATTTGTCTGTTTCATTCACCAATTAAGCAAAGGTTTTTGTTGAAATATGACTTGCATATTTCCATCTTCTTCAATGTCTATCAGCTATACTTGCAAAATAATTGGTCAGTGTCACATTACCTAAATTTTTAACAAACTGATTAAAAATCCACTGATACTACTTTGAAAGATTTTAAAACAGACTAGAAAACTGTTTCTGAGAGTTCTAAGTGGGCAGATATGAGAGTTTTATAGATGACATACATACTCTGTTTTGGGAAACAACAAATAGCAATGGAAACATTCCTAAGTATCAAATTCTCTATCCAAATCATGAGTTTCTTTAGGAAAACAATTGTTTTCTCATTCATTATTAAAACATCACTTTTACTTTGAAGACACATACTGAGTATGTTAATATTTTTAAAAGTTTCTGCCAATAACTACTTGTCATTACAGAAAAACAACAATTTTGGAATTTTTCTTGGGGTAAAGAAAAATTGTAACATTTTAACTTAGGCGAATTTTAAAAATACTTCTCCATGACAAACTAGAGAACTACTATGAGATACAAAATATTTTCATGGCTACATTGTTAATCTTTTTTTCAGAGGATTGTAATGATTCTATCACTCACAGTTTATATTTTGTAAATCCACCTGCTCAGACACAAACGTCATGTGTTGCAATAGTTCAAAGTGAACAGACAGGTGAGGATTTTGCTGCCAACTCCTTTTTGTGGGAATGACCACTTTTCTCTTCTGATTAATCCCCTGGATGAAATCTGACAAGAAGGAAGACACCAGTGTCGATCTGTATATTAAATATTTAGTAAAGCTACATGTATTGCTTTTTTAGGTGATAACTAATATAAGTAACAATTCTAAAGCTCTTTTCATATTGTAATGTATCACTTATACATCCACAGACAACCCTAAGTACTGAAGTAAGGTATTTCAATTTTACACATGCATTAACTTTAATGTTTACAATTTTACAAAGGTAAACTGAGCATACTCAGGAGTCTGCTAAAGTAACCAGGTGGCCAGAAGTTCTGTAAGAAATGTAAACAACCCTTCCCTCTGAAACTCAAATAGAAGGAGTATTCAGAAGAAGCAAGAACTATTTTTTCTTGAAGCAAGAACTTTATTGAGATACAAATGACATAAAACATTGTGTAAGTTTAAGGTGTATGTGATGATTTGATACATGTATATATTATGAAATGATTACCACAATAAGGTTAGGTAACACCTTCATCACCTCACTACTAATTTTTTTTGGTAATGAGAACATTTAAGATCTACTTTCTTAGCAACAGTACTGTTAACTATACTCACACCAAGAACTATTTTTTGAAAGATGCCAAGTACATCTCTATAGGTCACTTGCATCTGGATAGTCCTTAGGCTTTCCTGAATGACAGGGAAACACAAAAGTAGCCTAGAGAAGGGGAGAACGCACTGGAGGCAGGCAGAAAGAAGAATGCATGTGGAAAAACCACTTCTCAGTCTAAATATCAAGGTTAGAAATCACAGCAATAGCTGTGTTCCTGCTGCAGTGGACCTTAGTCTGGTGTTCCAGCTGGTAATCTCGTTTTGAGCCCAAACTAGGTAAGTTACTGTAAAACTGTACCCCATATAGAAATATATCAGTCCTAAGAGTCTGTATGGGCCACTGGAAAAATAGGCCTTAAAGTAGGGAAAGAACTAACGTCCCAAACCAGCTTCTCATTCCTGAAGTTAGCCAACTATATATTTGAATTTATAGAAAAATTCAAAATCCCTGAATGTGGTAGCAGACTCTTCAATTAACCATACCTCTTAGAATTTAAAGGAAAATTCTAATTTCCAAAGTTACTTTTGTATGTAAACCAATACATGCTTGGAAATTAGATTCACAGGAGCCAAAAGTGCTTTGTGTGCTAAAAATCCTTATCTCCTACCTTGCCCCATGTCTCCTTTATAAACCCATACATTTATTTGAGAAGCATATTCAATTTTTGATGTGAAAGGAATAAAGAGGTTCATTCATGGATGAAACAGATGTAGCAAAAGAGCAAAATAGAGACGCAGATGTTAGATGTAGCAAAAGAGAGACAGAAAGTGTTATTGTTCTGGCCAAAGAGGATGAGAAGAGTTTAATTTGTACAGTGGGCACTCTTAATGGTTGAAATTAGATTATGTATGTCTAGTTGATCCACAAAATGATAATCCACACTACTCAAATCTCTAATATTCTGCCAGTTTGTCAAACCATTCAATTGGTTTCTAAATCACCTCTTCCAGGTAATTTTTGTGAAAGGAATGCAAACTATAGCAGAACTTCTGTTATAACATATATGCTAATTAGCACAGATTAAATCACATCCTTGGACTGAAACACAATAATACTAAAAATAAAAGACCACTATAATGCAGTTAACTTATAAAATAATGTTTTTACAAACACCAGCATTTTAAAGATACTCAATAAGAAAAAAATGAAAATAAGAAAAATAAATGTAAAGATACTTTGAAAAAATGAAAAATATATAGTAGAATCTCAAAGTTCTAAGAGATATTTTCCAAATAAACTAATGATATAGTTCATTATCCACACCATTGTTCCTCTCCCTTAAAAAAGGCTGTAAGTTCCATAAGAAAAAAACAGATCCTACCATTTGCAACAACATGGATGGAGCTAGAGGGTATTATGCTCAGGTGGATAAAGACAAGTACCAAATGATTTCACTCATATGTGGAGTATAAGAACAAAGGAAAACTGAAGGAAAAAAACAGCAGCAGAATCACAGAACCCAAGAATGGACTAACAGTTACCAAAGGAAAAGGGACTGGGGAGGATGGGTGGGAAGGGAGGGATAAGGGTGGGGAGAAAGAAAGAGGACATTACGAGTAGCATGTTAGCATGTATAGTGCATGGGGGGCACGGGAAGGGCTGTGCCACACCGAGAAGACAAGTAGTGATTTTACAGCATCTTACTATGCAGATGGACAGTTACTGGGAAGGGGTATGTCGGGGGGACTTGGTGAAGGGGGGAGCCTAGTAAACTTAATGTTCTTCATGTAATTGTAGATTAATGATATCAAAATTTTAAAAAAAATTAAAAAAAAAAAGGCTGTAAGTTAACAGGAGAGTATTTAATGTCACCTGGTAGTATGACTGAGGTCAAAGCACTCCCTCAGACTAATTTAGTTCTTACATAGTTCTGATCAGCAGAACTAATTACCACTATCCAAATATTTTCAGCAAATAAAATATAAAAAGAAAAAATCCACAAGATGCAGAAGAGGTATGTTTACAGAGTAATGTGATGTTTTAAATTATAATAATTATTATTTATTAAGTGCTTGCATGTGCCAAGTATTTTCTTAGTACCTACTTTTGCTATTACATTTAATCCTCAGAGCTCTGACAGTTAGTTATCATCATTCTGTGGGTGAGGAATCTGAGAATGAACTGATTAAGTAAGCTACCCAAGGTAATACAAACTTAGTTCTGCTTTACTACAAAGCTTGTGCATTTAACTTCTATGTATTACTTATTTGTGGGCAGACATAACAATAATATCAGCTAATGTAACAGGATGTCAAACACAACTTTTCCTGTCTTCTGAGTTTCAGCAGGGGGTTCAAAGGCCAAGATCAAAACAACAGGAATCAAATACCTCCACATTCTAAAGAGAAGGTCAAGGCTTATGAAGTGGGGCTGTCAAAAACTGGCTCTGCTGACATCAGTTCATTACCTTTGTGGAGATTGTAAGAAAATAATTAAAATTTGTTAATTGTATGCATTCCATGGGACAATAGAGCGGACTTCTTTAAAGAAACTAGGTAGTGTATGTTTCCCAGACTTCTAAGGGAAAAGGGGGAGGTATTTCCTGTCCACCTTAAGTCAAGGGACTGGAACCTCAAGATAACCACTCAAGAGTCCTTAACAGTAGTAGGATCCTGCAGTAGGAGGTACATTGGGACTGGTATGGACTTCTGCCTGGTGGGATAAAAAATGCTGGTTCATAGCTAAGTTTTAAAGACTGCTTAGGTACAACTGTCAAATGTAAATGCTTCAACAGAAGAGGAAGTTTTATAAGATGCCACAATGTGGAAAATTACATATAAAATTAATTTCAGTAACATGAAACTTTAGAATTTCATTAAATTAAGGCAGTGTTAGTAACTATCCAAATAATTAAATGAAGTTTACCTCAATCTTTTTTTATCTAATTAATCTGTTTAACACCTCCTCTAAAATAAGAAATAACTGCCCCTAACTAGAACTTTTAAACTATACAAATAGCTACAAAATAACTTTAAAGTGACCTAGTTTTTAAATCACAAACTCAAAGTTAGCTAAGTTCTTCTTAGCAAGACAGGGAAAAATAAAGGCAGCAAAATTCTTACTATAGTGTTCAAAGGTTTAAAAAAATTTCAAGAAACTAAAAAAGCAATTTTTAAAAAGTTTAAAAAGTCATAAAGTAATACTACTACTTTTTAAAAATACTGAAAATAAAGAAGACTTGGGAAAAATAAGCTTATCACTTCCAGCATAATCACTAGTATATTTTGGTATATTTCCTCCCTTTCTTCATGAGCATTTTGTTATATAGTTGTAATTACAGTGTATATGTAATTGTAGCCTACTCCTATTTTGTGTTACATAAAAAGACGCACTTAAAAAAATTAAGGTGTCATTGATATATAATCTTAATAAGGTTTCACAGGAATAACATCATGGTTTCAACGTTCATCTGTATTATCAATTACCCCCTCACCTGCCCACCCCATTGTAGTCACTGTCTATCAGCGAAGTAAGATGCTATAGAGTCATTATCTTGCCTTCTCTGTGCTGTACTGCCTTCCCGGTGACCTACCTATATTTTGAGTGCTAATTATAGTGCCTCTTAATCCCTTTCTCCCTCCTTCCCTCCACCCTCCCCAATCCCTTCCCTTTGGTATCCACTAGTCCCTTTTTGGAGTCAGTGAGTCTGCTGCTACTATGTTCCTTCAGTTTTGCTTTGTTGTTATACTCCACAAATGAGTGAAATCATTTGGTACCTGTCTTTCTCCACCTGGCTTATTTCACTGAGCATAATATCCTCCAGCTCCATCCATGTTGTTGTAAATGTTGGTATATTTCCTCCCTTTCTTCATGAGCATTTTGTTATATAGTTGTAATTACAGTGTATATGTAATTGTAGCCTACTCCTATTTTGTGTTACATAAAAAAGAAAACAAATCCTGTTTTCTTTTTATGGCTGAATAATATTCCATTGTGTATATGTACCACATCTTCTTTATCATTCATCTATTGATGGACATTTAAGTTGCTTCCATATTTTGGCTATTTCAAATAGTGTTGCGATAAACACAGGGGTGCATATGTCTAAAAAGATGCACTTTTAAGGACTTAAAAGTATAGATATAACAGGCTCTCCTAAAACATGAATTCATATCCATTGTACAATGTATAACTTTCTATCTTCTAAAGCTAAAAAGCTAGAAAAGAGACATCTCAAGTTTTCAAATCACGTCCCCAAATTACATATTCATTGGATATTTTTATCTCACTTGATAACCTGGAAGCAACAAAAATTAAACTGCATGCACATGGTTATTAAATTGACATCCCTCAAATTGACATTTAAAACACATGAAGTATTAGGTGTCCAATAAATACATAAACTTCAAGCCCAACAGTATCACTTAGAAGTGATCAAAGTTATTACTAAGATAAAAAATTAAACACTCTAAGCCAAAATTAGTAGATGGAAGAAAATAATAGAGACCAGAGTGGAAACAAATGAAATAGAGACTTAAAAAAATAGATCAACAAAACTAAAAAAGCTGGTTTAAAAAAATAATGAACAGAATGGATAAACCTCTAGCCAGACTCATCAAGAAAAAAGGGAGGCTCAAATAGATAAAATCAGAAAGGAAAGGAGAAGTTAAAACTGATGACACAGAAAAACACATGATCCTGAGAGACTACTATAGTTATATGCCAACTAATGGAACAACCTAGAATAACCTAGAATAAATGGATAAATTCCTAGAAACATACCAAGCCAAGACTGAATCAAGAAAAAAACAAAATCGTTAACAGACCAATGTTTGGAATGAAACTGAATCCGTAACCCAAAACTACCAACAAACAAAAGCCCAGGATATACACGCATTCTAGAGGAGTACTTTTGGTGAAAGATGTGTAGCCATTTTTCTCTAAGGCAACTAAATAAAGTAATAATGAATTTTCCTCAGCAAAGGTCTTTGAATAAAGAAGAAATTGAGACGACTTTTTTTTTCTTTTTCTTTGTTTGAAAATATTTGAAAAGGCTTATAAAAATATTTTCAGACTCAGCTACTGAACATGTCTCTGTATGTTCTACTTCATGCTTTCTTCTTCTAATAATTAAATAAATTTTAAGGGCAAATTGATCTAGCTTTCTTTTAAATTACAATTATCATTGAACTCTTAAAAATATTGCACATGAAGAATACATTCAAAATTCAAAAATAAAATGGTTAGATAACATACCACCACTTTTGTCATTGGAAGGTAAAATTCAAAACATATTTTGCTGGGCCTTGAATTATGTCAATATCAATTAACTGTGTAAAGTTAACTATCACATTATGATAGTGATCAAACTGACCAACACTTCAAGTCACATCATGTTCCTCTTTTGTTCCATGTTATCCCTTACGGTTTAAGTAGGAACCAGGGAAAGGGGGAGTTGCAGTAAATACTGTGGTATAGCGGGTTGTGTCATTTCCTCCTAGCAGGCCCTATCATCGTCAGCCTTGATAAACTCTTTTTTGTTTGTTTAATAAAAATAATCCCACAACATTTATTGTCATCTGGTAATAATATACGACCATCAAAACAATTCACACAAATATTTTAGAAGTACACTCCCAACAAAGGACACCTAAAAAATCAAACTGTATTGCCTTCCCAACAGTTTCTTACTTCATTCATCATTTCTAGCTGGAGACATTTTGGAGCAGAGTAATTCTGCCTTTTAGCATGATTTGACCTAGTTGTTTTCTTGACTTCGTTTTAGAATGAATCTCTTCTGCATCATCTAATAAGAGGTTCATATACTCATCACAACCAGTGACACAGCCCTGTCTGCATATTCACATGCTCATAAAGCCACAGCTAAATCTGAGATCTATTTTGCAAGTATCTGAAGAAAAAGAGGCTGATGGGCAGCATTGTCACCTTCCGCACTTTTTGGCCCTGGCTGCGGCAGGCCACGGTGGAAGCTAACAAGACCACGCTAAGCAGCACGCTTCCTCAGAAAGCAAGTTCTGGAACTGACAGACTCATTTAATCAGAGTATCACTGAACACAGATATTTAAATATGAAATCATGCTTCATATTGCTAATTAACCAACTCAAAAACATCCTAAACAATTGGAGTTTTTTGCTTTTTTACTTCAATGGAAAAAAGTAGACCAAAAAAAAGCACATCTCAAATAGTAGCTACAAGAGCATACGCCACCCCTACAACCTATCCTAAATTTTAACATCTACACAGGAAAAAAATCCACATACATGCCATCTCTATGAATTTAAATTTTGAAGGAAAATGAATTATTTTTTGCCATGTAAACATTTATCACTGCTATGAAAACCACGGAAGTCAGAAATTTAAAAAAATGGAGTGCTAGTAGACTCACAGACACTGAGAAGGGACTAGTGGTTACCAAGTGGGAGGGGTTGGGGCAGGTGGGAGGAGGGTGAAGGGGATAAAGGGGCACAATAATTCACATACACAAAATAAGTTGGTCACAGGGACCAACTTGTACAGCATGGAGAATACAGTCAATGATTCTGTAACATCTTACTACATTAAGAGATAGTAACCTACTAGAGAGGGTGAGGCTTTAATAATACGGGTAATGAACCACTGTGTTGTATATGTGAAACCAACATAAAGCTGTATATCAATGATACTTTAATAAAAAAAAAAGAGTACTAGTGATAACCTTTAACTAATATAAAAGGATTAATACTGACTGCAATGAATGCTAAAAATTCTATTTTCAGGTTGTTAACTAGGAATCTCAGATTTATAAGGAAATCTTGAATTTCCTCCTCAAGAATAGGGGGTTATAAACATCTGGGATGGCTAGATATGTAAAAGTCCTTTAAATTTCCTTCTTTTACCTCATCATCAGTGACTTAATCCTTCACTCTTATATCCTGCTAAAATGCCCATGATGTGAAGAGAAACTTCTTTTCCTTTGGATAAAAACTACTCATGCAAGTTAGAGAGGAAAAAAATAAGAGTCCATTCTGTCCAACCCTCTGGGGATAGTGCAGGACACTGCTTCAAATTTTGGTCTTTTATTCCATCTAGTTTTCAATGCCTACTTTCACCTAGGCAAAAAAATAAGTGTTTTACTGGTTCAGTAAGGAGTATTGAATATTGAAAAATATTTTCAAACATACTTTAAATTCTGACATTGTACAAGTTTATTTCTCTGTATTCTCAATGGGAGTATTTTCTACTTTATGTAAGAAATGGATGAGGAAGCAGAATTTGAAGAACTATTTTTAAAAACTAAACTTACAAATCTAAGTACTTCAAACACTGCTTAGGACAGGGTCAAAGGCCTACCTGTGGGCCAACTGTGGCCCTCCACCTGTTTTTGTATGGCCTCTGAGTAGAGTGGTTACATTTTTAAATGGTTGAAAAAATAATTAAAGAAGTATGATATTTTGTGATGTGAAAATTATATAAAATTCAAATTTCAATGTCCATAAATAAACTTCAATTGGAACACAGTCCATGCTCATTCATTTAAGAACTGTCTATGGCCTTTGTTTCTTTCTTTTTTCTTTTTCAGAACTGGATAGTTGTGACAGATTTATGGCCCACAAAGTCTAAAATATTTAACTATCTAGGCCTTCACATAAAGACTTTGCCACTCTCTGCCTCAGAAGACCCACACACTTATTCTAATGATACTACAAATTAGGAAAATAGTTTTGATACTCCTTTTTTGAATATGCCTTTTTTGAAAAGTCATTTATTCTTTTGAGTCTCCTCAGTGGTAGCAAATGTTCATTCTTTGAAGATGAGTATGAATTTTGGAAACAACTAAGCCATTTGGAGCCAAGACTGAATTAGGCTGGTTATAAAGATGAATCAATGAGTAAACATTTATTAATAATCTAAATTTATGGAGGCAAAGTTTTCTTTTTAAAAAAAGCACTATCTCTGACTTCCAAGAGCTAACAATCAAGTGAAGGGACAGTTATATCTTTCATAGCCTTGATTCAACGTAAATAGATTCTATATGCATGGAAATGGTAGAGAGGAGGAAGAAACTTCTATAGTAAAGCTAGAAGACCTACTTTCTTGAGTGGCTGTGAATTTGCTTTAAAGATTTTTATACAAAAAAGGAACTCCAATTATACTTTCAGCATACACTTTTGGAATAAATGAGTGATTCCCAAATGAAATTTGAAAGAACAGGCCTCATTTCAGTATAAAAGTTGTTAAACCTTCAATTAAAACCAATATTATTGTTTTATAATCACACCTTATAAAACAGAATTAGCACAAATAAATACATAAATACATAATCCCTTCCATTCAAACAAAGCAAATCATTTATCCTTGGCCTTTTCCCTTTCTAATTCCATATGCCTTCCCTGAGCAATTTCATCTGCTCTTACAGGCTTCCATTACTACTTAGTGGCTGACTCCAAAATCTGAAACACCTATATCAGCCTCTTTCTAGGCTCTGGATTGTCCCTTGACATCTCCACCTGAATGTTCCACAGACACTTCAAACTCAACATGTTCAAAACTGAAACAATTATGTTTCTCTCTCATTAAAAAATACAACAAGTTCCTCTACCCATAGTTTCCCAAGCCAAGAAACTAAGTCATTTACTTTTCTGTTCACCTTCAAAGCCAATCAATGTTTAAGCGCTGTAAAGTCTGCATTTTCATCATCTGTTCTCTCTTCATCTCTACTATTTTTCTGCTCCAGGCCCTTATCCTCCCTTATCTAGACTATTTCAGTAGCAATAGCCTTCTAACTTATCTCTCTACCTTTTGCCTCTCTCTATCCATACCATGTCCATGTTATCTGTCCTAATTACTTAAAACTTCACTGGCTCTCCATTGTCTTTAGAATCAAGTCCAAAGTACTTAGCATGATGTACATGATATGCCTCCTCAACACACTGACATTAACAGACCTATTTTTTCTTTTCCTGAACTTTTTACGCACCTAAATCTGTATATTGTTTTATAACATATACTATACTTCAAAATATAAAAATTATCTTTAACCATATAAAACAGTGAAATATTTTGCCAAACTGGATAAATCTTCATTATTCCAAATGAGAGGTTATTATTCCAAACTGAAACCCCACACTTACCTAATTTCTAGCAATTTAAGTTATCTTGTGATCAGCAACCAAGCTCTGCAATTTTCTTTTTCCAGCTTATTTTCACGCATCATCTCCTTTAGCCTCACCACTTATCTCTATACACTCTGACCTAAATTTAGTGACAATGGACAACACACTTCTCAAACATACTGTATACTCTCACGTAATATTTCTTTCACACATATCCATATCTTCTGTTCCCTTCTCCAACTCAGCAAACTCCTATTCATCCTTCTAAGTCAAATTCAAATATGGTATCTTCTCTCTAATCCTCCTCCCTACCATATAGAGAATTATTTTCCCTCATCAATGTTCCCATTAAGTTCTATCTATAGGTTTGTTATAACTTACCACACTGAAATTGTATGGACTTAACATGTATGGTTATAAGCTTCTTGAAGGCAGGGAAGCACTTTCATTTCTTGAATCTATGGTCTGAGAGCAGAAATTTTAAACTCCTTATTGAAACTTACTTAACTTATAGTCTGAGAACAGACATTTTAAACTTCTTATTGAAAAATAATCACCTTTTTTAAATTAAGATACTGCCATAATTGTGGTAACTGAGTGACTGAGAGCTTAGAAACAAAAAGAATCCCATGTCATTCACCAGGAAAAAAATGCTCTTATATACAAAGCATAATTAAATTGCAGCTTGGACATGCCTTCATCTGCATCTTGCAATACCAGTTTCTCTCTCTTTCTCTCTTTCCTTCTTTTTGAAAACGTTCTTTACAGAACTCTCTTTTAAGTATCTGTGGGACTGCATCTCTATCTCACTCACAGAATTTGAAACTCAGTATAGTGCAGAGGTTAAGATCAGGATTTCTGGAGCTGAGCAGTTTGGTTTCAATCCTAGCTCTGCTACCTAGGCTATTTGATATGGGCAAATTACTCAACCTCTCTATATCTCTTAATGAAGAGATCATAACTGAAACACCTTTCATGATGCTGTTATAAGAATTAAGTAAGGCAATCAATGCATGTAAAAAATTCAGAACACTGCCTGACTCAGAGTGGGTTCCAATAAATGCTAGTTGATGTTGTTATCATCAATTTTAAAAATAGCTTTCTTGGTATTTACTTTAGCCCATTTGGTAAAAGGGTAATCTCCTTGATGGAAGAAATTATATTCTGCCACACGAGTACAATATAAGTGCTAAAACTGTGTCTTGGAATATAAAAGGCACTCAGTACATGATGTGAATATAAGGCTTCAGACCTCCAAGATCAACAAATTATAAATCACCGCAAAACTTACATATGGAGTACCTGTTTAAAACTGGTATTTTAAAGTAGTTTCCAATCACCCATCTTCTACTGAACTATTGAAACATAAAACTTAAAAGAACACAAAAATCATATTCAGTAGGAACTTTCCCTCTATTCCTTTATTTGATTTGATCTTGATATCTAGTGGTCTAAAATTCTTGTTAATAATATAGGACTTGCTACAGATCATTTAAAATATAATTTCCAGCTTGAGAAAATTGCTTGTCACATCAGAAAAATTAATATTCCTCCTTTATATCTGTATTTGAAAAAATCTACTGTCACATTCAACACTCAAAAAAACTAATTATCAGCCATGAGCTATAATTACTACATTTCCTGATTTCTGCCTGGGAAACTACTTCAGAACATGCCTACAATTATCCCCAGTTAAAGTATGCTGGTTACAAACTGCTATATACCCTTTTTCATTTCCAGTCTCCCCACTAAAGCCCCTCACACACTCATAATATCCATAAAAAAGACTGCAAATGTCTATAATAAAGGCTGTGCAAAAAAATACAGCTATATATTAATTTTGTTTTGGAGGACTTAAATCTTACAAAAGCAAATTAAAGTCTTGATTGAAGCAATACTCTCAGCTTACATTGCTATAGCTAACTTAAACTACATTTAAGTAGTTTCTTCACCTGAAGCCAAGAAATAGATTATTTTTTTGCTATCAAACTTCCGTCGGTAAATGATTCAGTAACAGTGTATAGATAACATGTGGTATTCTAGAAAAATTCACTAATCAGTTAAAAATGGACCACATTTGAAACAATGGTGATTCTGTGGCAAAAGAGTTCAAACAACTTATTTACACAGTAAACAGATTTTGGACTTTATCTAAAACACTGTAGGTGAATCACTAGCTTTAGGGTGAAGCTACAGAGTGTCTACTATGTGCGGGCACTCAGTAGTTGTTTTAGAGACTATGCACTCTACTGGTGCACATATTACAATGCCTAGCACTTACAGAATACCCCACTTACCCGTCTGACCCTTCGAATACCCCCAGGCATAACTATCCCAGTTTTACAGTTAAGGAAACAGAGGCCCCGAAAAGTCCATTTGAAAAGGGTATCTTATCTAGTACGTGGGTCCTGGATGAGACTCCAGCCCCTGACTCATAATCTAATCATCTTCTGCTATACTAGTTACTCAAGAGCTTTCAGATGTTCCTCTGTAAGACTTTAAAATCGAAATCCTGCTTGATTTAAAATACTTTCAGTATTGTGCTTGTAAGATTATGTTTAAATCAAAACGCATAAAGTTTAAAGTTCGTCGTCTCAGCGCGTACGTTCAAGCTCACCGGCTCACCCTGGCCAAAGCCCGCGTTTCCCGCTGGATTCGGGACTCCGGCTCCCCGTTCCCCACGACTGCCGGGCGCTCCGTCAGTGAGCGGCGCCGACACCCTCAGCCTGGCTCCGACACCGCCGCCGCGGCGAACGAGGGGTCTCCCCAAGCTAGTGGTCCACAGGGCGCGCCGCGGGACCGTCGGGCGTCCCCCGAGGCCGGGGAGGCGGCGAGACTGCAGGTCGGGGAGCCGACAGCCCCGCCAGCGGCTCCGGGCCACCAGCAGACCGCGTCCGGCAGCCCGTAGACCCGCTCCCGCCGCCAGGCGTGTGACGCCCACTGCACCAGGCGCCGAAGCCCCGGCCTCAGACCCCGCCCCGGATCGCCCCGCTAGTACCTGCCCTGCGTCTGGACACCGCCTCCGCGGCCGAGCTACGACGGTCCCGTCCCCTCCGCGGAGACACCGGGTCTCCTCCGTCTCCCACTCGGGGTCGGCTCCGTCCCGCCCCCGCAGGCCCGGCTGAAGGCCCCGCCCCGCCCCGCCCCGCCAAGGCCGGGTGCCTATTGGCTGCTGTTCCCATCCGTCACGCTCGGCGCCTGTCGCCTCCCGGGGACAGCCGCGAGAGGAACCGCCCCTGCTTGAGTCCGCGCCGCGCCAGAACCGAGACCTCTAGCCAAAGCTTTATCGTCGCAGCCGTGCCTGCCGCCGGATGGTGCCACGGCGGTAAACCTGAACTTCACATGAAAGTTGACCCTCAACAGCTACCCACGAGATAAAGCCGACTTTAATTAAGGAATCTAAATGAAACCTCACTCAAGGAAATCACAGATTTGTCTTCTGCCACCGGGCGCATTAGGCCTGGGCTCTCCAGGGAAAGAGCAGCACCATTTCTCTGGCTGAGCTCAAGAAGCAAATATTTCTCAGGCAATTGCAGTACAGTGCCAACTTGAAAGGTAAACATATACAAATAACTCTCTGAACATCCAAGGTTTGAAGTCCCAGAGCAGGGGTGCCTTTGATACTTTCAGTGCCGAAGGTGGGCCCCACGCCACGCCCTGTGGTGACACACATGCCTGAGCACTACGCCTGCAACACGCTCATACTAAGGTATGTGCATGGCAGTGTGCCTACTGCGAGCAGAAGCCCAGTTTCACCAAGGCTGCAGTCAAGGATGAGTTGAGCCTGTTTCCCAGGCACTCGCTGATCACCCCACCCTTCTTCGCTCTGCCCCATTCCACCCCACCCCACCCAGCCAGAGCCTCTTTGGGACTGCTGACCAAGTCTTCCCTCATCTGTTCACATAGAGGTACCAAAATAGAAGACTGCGGGAAAGAGAGGTGTTTGGTTACACATCACAGATGACTGTCACAGGCCAAATTAGCCAAAGCAATAAAAGCTGCATATCCCAAACCGTTGTGAAACCAGGTGTTGTGGACAATGAAACAGGAATTATCTTTAATTATGAAAAAAAAAAAGCAATTTGGATACTTTTAAAATCATGTCTCAGTGAAGAAATAATTGTGAATACATTTGTAGTAAATTTTGAACAGCGATCTTTATGGACTATGCTGCCCTCCTGCCGAAAATAGAAAACTTCCCAGTTGTCTAAAATGAAATTTTAGGCTAGAATAGCGTGGTTTTGAAATTTATTTCAAAATCCAAATTTATTTCAAAGTTCAAATTTTGCATTCAGGAAATTTTATTTGCAAAATGAGACAGATGGAATTTCAATTACCAAATATGAAACCAAATCTGGCCTATGTTCTATGCATGAATAAAGGAATTAACATGTATGTATTCTACTACCCTCTCGTAGGTAAGATGGAGATACACATAATGGTAGTTAATGCCCTTTTAACTGTGAGAATAGAATGAATGTATCATTTAGCCATTTGTATTATTTTGATGACAAGGAAGCCAAGATAAAATAAAACAAGATTCGGGCGGAGCCAAGATGGCAGTGTGAGCAGAGCAGTGGAAATCTCCTCCCAAAAACACATAGAGCTATGAAAATATAACAAAGAAAAATCTTCCTAAAATAGAGACCACAGGACACAGGACAACATCCAGACCACATCCACACCTGCAAGAACCCAGCGCCTTGCGAAGGGGGTAAGATACAAGCCCCGGCCCGGCGGGACCCGAGCGCCCCTCCCCCCCGGCTCCCGGCGGGTGGAAAGAAACCGGAGTGGTTTTTTTTTTTTTTTTGGCGAGTGCTTTTTGGAAGCCTTAAAGGGACAGGGACCCCGTTGCTAGGGAGGCAGGGTGGCGAGACCGGTGAGCGGATGCCTGGGACCGGCACTTGAGGACGGAGGAAATCGCGCGTTTTTCCCCTTTTTTTTCTCTTTTTGGTGAGTGCTTTTTGGAAGCCTTAAAGGGACAGGGACCCCGGTGCTAGGGAGGCAGGGCGGCAGGACTGGTGAGCGGGTGCCTGGGACCAGCGCCTGAGGACAAAGAATATCCCGTGTTTTTCCCTGTGGGACCGGTGGGCGGGTGCCTGAGACCGGCAATTGAGGACGGAGGAAATCGCGCATTTTTCCCCTTTTTTTTCCTCTTTTTGGTGAGTGCTTTTTGGAAGCCTTAAAGGGACAGGGACCCCGGTGCTAGGGAGGCAGGGTGGCGGGACTGGTGAGCGGGTGCCTGGGACTGGCGCCTGAGGACAAAGAATATCGCGCGTTTTTCCCTGCGGGACCAGTGGGCAGATGCTTTTTGGAAGCCTTGAAGGGACAGGGACCCTGGTGCTAGGGAGGTAGGGCAGCAGGACCAGTGAGCGGGTGCCTGGGACCGGCGCCTGAGGACAAAAAAAAAAATCAAGTGTTTTTTCCTTTTTTTTTTTTTTTTCTGTTCCCTCTCTAATTGTTGCTGTTGTTGTTTTGGTTTGGAGAGTGCTTTTTGGAAGTCTTAAAGGGGCAGGACAGGTCACTTAGACCAGAGGCAGGGAATCTGGGGATCTCTGGGCACTCTAACCCCCTGGGCAGCAGGGAGCACAGAGGCCCCTTACGGAGATAAATAGCCTCCCAGCTGCTCCCCCTCCAATGGGTCTCCACCATTTTGGAGGAGCAGCCCCAGCTAGGCCACGCCCACAGCAACAGCGGAGATAAACCCCATAGCAACCAGGCAGGAAGCAGAAGCCCTGTCTGCACACAGCTGCCCAGCACAAGCAACTAGAGGTCGCTATTCTCCCAGGTGAGGAAGGCCACAAACCAACAAGAAGGGAACCTCTTCCAGCGGTCACTTGTACCAGCTCTGCACACTATCTCTATCACCATGAAAAGACAAAACTACAGGCAGACAAAGATCACAGAGACAACACCTGAGAAGGAGACAGACCTAACCAGTCCTCCTGAAAAACAATTCAAAATAAAAATCATGAACATGCTGACAGAGATGCAGAGAAAAATGCAAGAGCAATGGGATGACATGCAGAGAAAAATGTAAGAGCAGTGGTTTGAAGTCCAGAGGGAGATCACAGATGTCAGGAAGGAGATCACAGAAGTGAAACAATCCCTGGAAGGATTTATAAGCAGAATGGATAAGATGCAAGAGGCCATTGAAGGAATAGAAGCCAGAGAACAGGAACGTATAGAAGCTGACAGAGAGAGAGATAAAAGGATCTCCAGGAATGAAACAACACTAAGAGAACTATGTGACCAAGCCAAAAGGAATAATATTCGTATTATAGGGATACCAGAAGAAGAAGAAAGAGGAAAAGGGATAGAAAGTCTCGTTGAAGAAATAATTGCTGAAAACTTCCCCAAACTGGAGGAGGAAATAATCGAACAGACCATGGAATTACACAGAACCCCCAGCAGAAAGGATCCAAGGAGAACAACACCAAGACACATAGTAATTAAAATGGCAAGGATCAAGGACAAGGAAAGAGTTTTAAAGGCAGCTAGAGAGAAAAAGGTCACCTATAAAGGAAAACCCATCAGGCTAACATCAGACTTCTCGACAGAAACCCTACAGGCCAGAAGAGAATGGCATGATATACTTAATGCAATGAAACAGAAGGGCCTTGAACCAGGGATACTGTATCCAGCACGACTATCATTTAAATATGATGGCGGGATTAAACAATTCCCAGACAAGCAAAAGCTGAGGGAATTTGCTTCCCACAAACCACCTCTACAGGGCATCCTACAGGAACTGCTCTAGATGGGAGCACCCCTAAAAAGAGCACAGAACAAAACACACAACATATGAAGAATGGAGGAGGAGGAATAAGAAGGGAGAGAAGAAAAGAATCTCCAGACAGTGTATATAACAGCTCAATAAGCGAGCTAAGTTACGCAGTAAGATACTAAAGAAGCTAACCTTGAACCTTTGGTAACCACGAATCTAAAGCCTGCAATGGCAATAAGTACATATCTCTCAATAGTCACCCTAAATGTAAATGGACTTAATGCAGCAATCGAAAGACACAGAATAATAGAATGGATAAAAAAGCAAGACCCATCTATATGCTGCTTACAAGAAACTCACCTTAAACCCAAAGATAAGCATAGACTAAAAGTCAAGGGATGGAAAAACGTATTTCAGGCAAACAACAGTGAGAAGAAAGCAGGGGTTGCAGTACTAATATCAGACAAAATAGACTTCAAAACAAAGAAAGTAACAAGAGATAAAGAAGGACACTACATAATGATAAAGGGCTCAGTCCAACAAGAGGATATAACCATTCTAAATATATATGCACCCAATACAGGAGCACCAGCATATGTGAAGCAAATACTAACAGAACTAAAGAGGGAAATAGACTGCAATGCATTCATTTTAGGAGACTTCAACACACCACTCACCCCGAAGGATAGATCCACCGGGCAGAAAATAAGTAAGGACACAGAGGCACTGAACAACACCCTAGAACAGATGGACCTAACAGACATCTATAGAACTCTACATCCAAAAGCAACAGGATATACATTCTTCTCAAGTGCACATGGAACATTCTCCAGAATAGACCACATACTAGCTCACAAAAAGAGCCTCAGTAAACTCCAAAATATTGAAATTCTACCAACCAATTTTTCAGACCATAAAGGTATAAAAGTAGAAATAAATTCTACAAAGAAAACAAAAAGGGTCACAAACACATGGAGGCTTAACAACTTGCTACTAAATAATCAATGGATCAATGAACAAATCAAAATAGAGATCAAGGAATATATAGAAACAAATGAGAACAACAGCACTAAGCCCCAACTTCTGTGGGACGCAGCAAAAGCAGTCTTAAGAGGAAAGTATATAGCAATCCAGGCACAGTTGAAGAAGGAAGAACAATCCCAAATGAATAGTCTAACATCACAATTATCAAAACTGGAAAAAGAAGAACAAATGAGGCCTAAAGTCAGCAGAAGGAGGGACATAATAAAGATCAGAGAAGAAATAAACAAAATTGAGAAGAATAAAACAATAGCAAAAATCAACGAAACCAAGAGCTGGTTCTTTGAGAAAATAAACAAAATAGATAAGCCTCTAGCCCAACTTATTAAGAGAAAAAGAGAATCAACACAAATCAACATAATCAGAAATGAGAATGGAAAAATCATGACAGACTCCACAGAAATACAAAGAATTATTAAAGACTACTATGAAAACCTATATGCCAACAAGCTGGAAAACCTAGAAGAAATGGACAACTTCCTAGAAAAATACAACCTCCCAAGACTGACCAAGGAAGAAACACAAAAGTTAAACAAACCAATTACGAGCAAAGAAATTGAAACGGTAATCAAAAAACTACCCAAGAACAAAACCCCGGGGCCTGACGGATTTACCTCGAATTTTATCAGACACACAGAGAAGACATAATACCCATTCTCCTTAAAGTGTTCCACAAAATAGAAGAAGAGGGAATACTCCCAAACTCATTCTATGAAGCCAACATCACCCTAATACCAAAACCAGGCAAAGACCCCACCAAAAAAGATAATTACAGACCAATATCCCTGATGAATGTAGATGCAAAAATACTCAACAAAATATTAGCAAACCGAATTCAAAAATACATCAAGAGGATCATACACCATGACCAAGAGGGCTTCATCCCAGGGATGCAAGGATGGTACAACATTCAAAAATCCGTCAACATCATCCACCACATCAACAAAAAGAAGGACAAAAAACCACATGGTCATCTCCATAGATGCTGAAAAAGCATTCGACAAAATTCAACATCCATTCATGATAAAAACTCTCAACAAAATGAGCGTAGAGGGCAAGTACCTCAACATAATAAAGGCCATATATGATAAACCCACAGCCAGCATTATACTGAACAGCGAGAAGCTGAAAGCATTTCCTCTGAGATCGGGAACCAGACAGGGATGCCCAGTCTCCCCACTGTTATTTAACATAGTACTGGAGGTCCTAGCCACGGCAATCAGACAAAACAAAGAAATACAAGGAATCCAGATTGGTAAAGAAGAAGTTAAACTGTCACTATTTGCAGATGATATGATACTGTACATAAAAAACCCTAAAGACTCCACTCCAAAACTACTAGAACTGATATCGGAATACAGCAAAGTTGCAGGATTCAAAATTAACACACAGAAATCTGTAGCTTTCCTATACACTAACAATGAATCAATAGAAAGAGAAATCAGGAAAACAATTCCATTCACCATTGCATCAAAAAGAATAAAATACCTAGGAATAAACCTAACCAAAGAAGTGAAAGACTTATACTCTGAAAACTACAAGTCACTCTTAAGAGAAATTAAAGGGGACACTAATAAATGGAAACTCATCCCATGCTCATGGCTAGGAAGAATTAATATCATCAAAATGGCCATCCTGCCCAAAGCAATATACAGATTTGATGCAATCCCTCTCAAATTACCAGCAACATTCTTCAATGAATTGGAACAAATAATTCAAAAATTCATATGGAAACATCAAAGACCCCGAATAGCCAAAGCAATCCTGAAAAAGAAGAATAAAGTAGGGGGGATCTCACTCCCCAACTTCAAGCTCTACTACAAAGCCATAGTAATCAAGACAATTTGGTACTGGCACAAGAACAGAGCCACAGACCAGTGGAACAGATTAGAGACTCCAGACATTAACCAAAACATATATGGTCAATTAATATTTGATAAAGGAGCCATGGACATACAATGGCAAAATGACAGTCTCTTCAACAGATGGTGCTGGCAAAACTGGACAGCTACATGTAGGAGAATGAAATTGGACCATTGCCTAACCCCATATACAAAGGTAAACTCAAAATGGATCAAAGACCTAAATGTAAGTCATGAAACCATTAAACTCTTGGAAAAAAACATAGGCAAAAACCTCTTAGACATAAACATGAGTGACCTCTTCTTGAACATATCTCCCCGGGCAAGGAAAACAACAGCAAAAATGAGCAAGTGGGACTACATTAAGCTGAAAAGCTTCTGTACAGCGAAAGACACCATCAATAGAACAAAAGGAACCCTACAGTATGGGAGAATATATTTGAAAATGACACATCCGATAAAGGCTTGACGTCCAGAATATATAAAGAGCTCACATGCCTCAACAAACAAAAAACAAATAACCCAATTAAAAAATGGGCAGAGGAACTGAACAGACAGTTCTCTAAAAAAGAAATACATATGGCCAAGAGACACATGAAAAGATGCTCCACATCGCTAATTATCAGAGAAATGCAAATTAAAACTACAATGAGGTATCACCTCACACCAGTAAGGATAGCTGCCATCCAAAAGACAGACAACAACATATGTTGGCGAGGCTGTGGAGAAAGGGGAACCCTCCTACACTGCTGGTGGGAATGTAAATTAGTTCAACCATTGTGGAAAGCAGTATGGAGGTTCATCAAAATGCTCAAAACAGACCTACCATTTGACCCAGGAATTCCACTCCTAGGAATTTACCCTAAGAACACAGCAATCAAGTTTGAGAAAGACAGATGCACCCCTATGTTTATCTCAGCACTACTTACAATAGCCAAGAATTGGAAGCAACCTAAATGTCCATCGGTAGATGAATGGATAAAGAAGATGTGGTACATATACACAGTGGAATACTACTCAGCCATAAGAAGTGGAAAAATCCAACCATTTGCAGCAACATGGATGGAGCTGGAGAGTATTATGCTCAGTGAAATAAGCGAAGCGGAGAAAGAGAAATACCAAATGATTTCACTCATCTGAGGAGTATAGGAACAAAGGAAAAACTGAAGGAACAAAACAGCAGCGGAATTACAGAACCCAAAAATGGACTAACAGGTACCAAAGGGAAAGGAACTGGGGAGGATGGGTGGGCAGGGAGGGATAAGGGGGGAAGAAGAAGAAGGGGAGTATTAAGATTAGCATGCATGGGGGGGAGGGAGAAAGGGGAGGGTGGGCTGCACAACACAGAGAGGACAAGTAGTGACTCTACAACATTTTGCTAAGCTGATGGACAGTAATCGTAATGTGGTTGTTAGGGGGGACCTGATATAGGGGAGAGCATAGTAAACATAGTATTCTTCATGTAGGTATAGATTAAAAATTAAAAAAAAAAAAAGAAAGAAAGAAAGAAAGAAAAGGGGGATTACTCCTTGATAGGTTAAAACTATTGGTAAATCAAAGATCAACGCATGCTTTAAATATCCTTAATGTTGATCACTTAAAGGGTGTCAGATGATCAGCTATGGAGGTACTCTTTTCTGATAATATTCCTTTCTCTTAATAAAAAAAAAAAAAAAAAAAAGCAGTTACTGTGTGCTGACCTCCAATGAGTTCTGCACAGTGGTATAGAGGGCATGTCAAAGTGTGGGCAAAGGGTCTGTTTGTTTCTATGCAGAAGATCAAGGCCTAGCTTGGATATCCAGAAAATGAACTAAGATAAGATATGAGGAGGAGCTTCCGGCATCAGCACTCTCTGGAGGACTTGTGCCAGGGGATGATCATCAAAAAGCCTCCACAGGGATCCGGACGATGCTGCGGTTGTGGCTGCATCCAGCCCACCGTCTCCTGGACTTGCCATAGGAATGAGGAGGGAGATGTCTAGGCTGGCATGTGCATACAGTGAGACAACGAATTTGACCGGATCTGTACTGTTGGAACTCAACCAGGTGTTGGGAGGGGTGCAAGGTGTAGCACTCCAAAATCTTATGACTATAGACTATCTACGGTTAAAAGAACATATGGGATGTGAACAGATCCCAGAAATGGGCTGCTTTAATTTGTCTGATTTCTCTCAGACGGTTCAAGTACAGTTGGACAATATCCATCATATCATAGACAAATTTTCACAAATGCCTAGGGTGCCTAAATGGTTTTCTTGGCTTCACTGGAGATGGATGGTAATTATAGATTTGCTTTGTTTATGTCACCGTATTCCTATTATGTTAATATGTGTGTGCAAATTAGTTAGTTTAAAACCTATACATACTTAAGGTACTCTACAAGAAGATATGTCAAAGAAATAATCAATCCTCCCATGTTTCCTTCCATATGCTACATCTGTAGCTTTTCTTCTTTCTTCCTAATTACAACCCTTAAATAGAATTCGTGCCTCATATCGAATTTACCGAGTATCATAATTCCTCCAGGTGGTAAAGATACCTCGAGACAAGTGCTGGGCATAGAAGCCACAGGGCATAAATCTGCAAAGAAGTAAAAAGCTAACCTTTTCAAACAATATGGCTTCTCTCTCACTTACCAACTTTACATTTCCCTGTATGGCCCCGGAAGATGACTGGTTAGCCAGAGACGGGTAAGATTCCTCAAGGGAGGAACAACCTAAGACAGGCACAGTCGCAGGGGGGCCATCAGGTGAGAATTTGGGGATCAACAGAGGTGAGGCTCAGAACGTCACCTCCCCTGCTTTGAGAGAAATCTGCTGCATCCGTGGATGTTTTGCTGCCCTTGTCTAGCCTGGATTAATACTTAGTCCATAGGCACACTCCTGATCATCTGATCATCTACATTTGCCCTCTTACAGCACTAAACTATGTTTTCTACCTTTATCTTGTATCTACCTACCACTTCAGCATTTTATTAAAAATAAAAATAATAATAATAATAAAGGGAGAAATGTGGGATCAACATATAAATCAAGTACAAAAATCAAATGAATATTCATATTTGACCTGATTGTTTATAGGTCATAATGCGTGATCAAAACCGAAAGTTTCTGTGATGAATGCCCTTGTACTGTTCACCATGTAAGAATTTATTCACTATGTAAGAATTCGTTCACCATGTAAGAACTTGTTCGTTATGCTTCAGAAGATTGGAGACTGACGAGAATTAGACTTGAGATGGATTAATGATTGTACATTGAGCATTGACCCCCCTATACTGAATTTTATTGTTGTTAACAACCATTTGATCAATAAATATGAGAGATGCCCTCTCAAAAAAAATAAATAAATAAAAATAAAATAAAACAAGATTATCTCAGAAACTTACAAATACTCAGCAAACAGAACTTCAACTTCAGAAACCCGGGGAGGATTCTTACATTAGGGCTAGTACAAGCATGCTGTCTGGACCACACTTGTGCTTATGGCTACCTGCACAGAATGTGGAAACACACGGGAGTTTGTTTTTCTTTTTCCATTTGAAAAGACATTACTTCCTGAGATGTTTCACAAAATACTCTTTTTCATCTTTGTATCCATTCATCCTTTAACTGCACACTGTGAACAACCAGAGAGTAGGAATGAAATCTTACTCTTTATACCTTTGCTGTCTAGAATAGTACCCATATTTTCAGATGTTTGATCAGTAGTTGATTGAAGAAGTTGAATGAAGTATCAGCTCAACCACTAGATGGCAACACAGTTGTTATGTGTGGAAGTATAGTCCGGCTAACTGGAATTCCACCTGACCTTGAGTAACAGGCATGTTTCTAAGAAGTTATTTTGGTTAGTGAAATCATTTAAAATGTACTACTACATTTGACTTTAACTTTTTTATCAATTATATCCTTAAAGCAAAGAATCCTTTCAGAAGATAAATTCTCCTTAAGTATAATAACTCATAAACACAGATTTTCTATGTTGGGGTATACCTGTTCCTAAGAAAGCCAGTCTTCAGTTGTATCTGGTCAAAAGAATTTTTCACTGGTCTAAGTGCCTTGAACAAGATTCATTCTATAAATCAAAAGCTTTGCTTTCTCCTAAGAACAAATCATTTGTATTTTTTTTTGCTCTGTCTTAACAGCTGTTTTGCCTAAATCATGGAGACTCCACAGGCAGACAAACCTAGAGCCCCATTGCTACCCCTCACCTTGTGCAGATTATTAACTCCACTAACATTGGTTTACTTATCTTCCCCAAAATGGAGTTAAATAGCTACTTCTTAAGGCTGTAAAAAAATTAAATGAAATAATGTCAGTGGAACAATATCTTATACAATCCATAGCTAGTAGTAGGGATTCAATATCTGGTAACTACAGATGGCCCCTGACTTACGATACCTCAACTTACAATTTCTCAGCTTTACAAGGGTGTAAGTGACACACACTCAGTAGAAGCCATACTTTAGATTCTGCATCTTGATCTTTTCTGGTGTTAACAATATGTGGTACAATCCTCCCTTGTGATGCTGGGCACCAGTAGTGAGCCACAGCTCCCAGCTAGCCACAGGATCACAAGGGTAAACAACTGATACACTCATGACCTTTCTGTACACAAATGATCATTCTGTTTTTCACTTTCAGTATAATATTCAATAAATTACATGAGTTTTATAAAATATGCTTTGTGTTTGACGATTTTGCCCAAATGTAGGCTAATGTAAGTGTTCTGAGCACATGCAAAGTAGTCTAGGCTCCGTTCTGATGTTTCATAGGTTAGGTGTTTTAAATGCATTTTTAAAGACCTATAATATTTTCATCTTGATGATGGTTTTGTTGAGATATAACCCCATTGTAAGTCAAGAAAGATATATATTATTATTCACACTGTACAATAAAAACCTTACCCATATTATCATTTGGTTTATTTTATTCTCCTGATTTAAGACCTTCAGCAATTAAATTAAGTTCATAGCACCAGGTTTCATAACGATAAGCCATGCGGATTTGGGCCACATTTGTCCTCCGGATATCATTTCCAACGGGACCTTCCTCAAGGTAATTGTTGCCCAGAAACTTTGCTTTCTCCTATGAGAGGAAAGAAAGCAGAATGATTGTTGTGTCTTTTTACCCTGATATAGACAATAATTACCTTCTCCACAAGGATTCCTTCCTTTAGTAAGCACTGGCAAAAGGAAAAAAATTAAGCCATTAAAAGCATTCATCCAGTGCCTCCATGTGCACAGTCTGCTGGGAAATTAAGTTGTATTTTATTTCCCTTGCCCAGAGGCATGGCCAGAGAGATAGAATAATTCTTTCCATTCCTTGCCTATAGTAATTGCATATGATCTGTGAGACAATTTTTTTACATGTTTCCCCAAATAATTTTTTTAGCAGATCCTGTACTCAAAAGGGTAACCAGTCAAGGACCGATCTACCTCATGAGAAATTCCACATTGCAGAATGCTGTTTCTTGCCACTTCACACATATCACAGGTACTCAGCTTGAAGACTTGTGCAGCAATGGCATACTCTTCCATTAGGGGCTCCTTGAATTATTTATTTAAATGCACACACAAAAAAGAAAGAATAGAGAATGCATTAAAAGAAATAGCATGCATCCTGCACAAAAAGAATAGTGAAATACTTGATTTGACTTTAAAATTTTGGGTGGGAAACAATAGTCCAACGAAATATACTTCTATTGCTCAAGATTCTATACGTGTACCTTGGTGTAGTGGAATTGCATCGGGTCATCTGTAGACAGTGAGATCATTAGCCCTTTCTGGAGGAAATCTAAGAAAGGATTTTTGGCATATTCTAGAAATAAGCTGTTGTTACTTAATGGTGACATAGCGATGGGAATCTGGGCTAAAAAAAACAAATACTGTAACACAGGACTCTGGAAAGGAAAAGTGAAAACAGTATTAAGGATATTGACAAAAGGAATATAAACAAGAAACATTAAAACTCCATGGTTTACCTCAACTTTTAGCTATCAAAAAAATTATCACCTGTTATTTTAATCCCAGAGTAAGGAGAAATAATACTTTTTAAAAGTAAATACTATTTAGCATCCATTTATTTGGGAGCATCAATTTTCAGAAGCATTGAGACAAATCAAATTATTTGAGTTTTAATTGCCTAAGTTAGATGGTCTGTCTCAGGCAAAAGACTTCACCTGGAAACTTTTTTCTCTGCAAGAAAGTGCTGCTTCTCACAAGAGGCATTCGAAAACATGTTACAACAAGAAATCTGGCAAAAACTAGTTAAAGGTAAGCCAAACCATTTCTGAATTATCCTATGTTGGAATTCTAAAATGGAAGTCAAGAGATCTGCATTAATTCACCTCTGCCACCAACTACCACCAAAACTGAGCAAGTCCTTTTCTTTCCTGGGCCTTGGTAAAAGGAATTGCATGAATAATTTTGAAATCTTTTTTGCTCTACTTTAGTTTAATTCTAGTGTTGATAATGACTTATGACAGAATGCTAAGAAAAAAACTTATTTCTCTAGCTCCAAATAAGAGTTAATATAAAGAAAAGAGTCTCCAACTCACCTTTTTCAAATTCAGGCCATGAGAGATATTATCTGCTGTCATGAATGCTGTCATGAGGTGAGTGAGAGCGCCAGCTTCCCCACAGTGAGGTCGGAACAGAAACGTATTCATGCCTCGTTCCCTAGGGAAATGAAGCTGCTGTAGGAATCATAGGTGACTGAGGAGGACCTGGCAACAATTCTGGGCATAGAGTGATTTACAAGAAAATCTGGTCGAAAAAATTGACACTCAGAAAGGGAGTAGGGCATCCAAAGGATTCAGCAAAAATGGCAATTTTGATTCATAATTGTAATTCTTCCTGAACACAGACTTTTTATTAAAGTATCATTGATATACAATCTTATGAAGGTTTCACATGAACAACATTGTAGTTTTAACATTCACCCATATTATCAAGTCCTCACAGGGGGAGAATTATAATATGGGTGAATGTTGAAACCACAATGTTGTTCATGTGAAACCTTCATAAGATTGTATATCAATGATACTTTAATTAAAAAAAAAGATGCTATGGAGTCATTACTTCCAAACACACACTTTTAAAACAGAGGCAGTAAAGGATATGAACATTCAGAGGAAAGTCAAGATTTGATTACCTGAATGGAAGCATCTCCCACTTTAACAGGAAATTTACCAATATCACCATTTCTCCTCACACTTTAGGAGGGAAATGTTTCCAGAAAACCCCATGATAATATTCCTCTATTTATTCCTTACCCAGATATATCAAGAAAGGTAAAATAAACGGAGTTTTATAATAAGCTGCATAGTGAATAGTGTAAATTCCCAAACTTCCAAAGAAAAAGCACTATGAAAGTTCCTGAAGTCTCTAAAATGTCCATTCCTGTCTCTAAATAAATAAAGAAAAAGTAGAGTAAAGGAAACTAATGAAAAAGGAAAGGAAAAGAAATTTCTGATTTGGGCCAATGAGACGCATCCCAGCAATGCGGTGCAGGTCCTTGACCACCTACGGTGCCGGTGTATGAGGACACAGGTATGTCAAAATAGATTTTCTTTCCAGCTACAGTTTCATCTACTTACTTTCTCAGGCTGTTGAGCACCATGATGTTTGCATACATGTAGTAGGCATAGTAAGTGTAAGAGGGATTCTTTCCCATTGTCCACTCCTGAGGCTTGGGGCTCTTGGAAGAGAACATGTGGCCACTGTGTTTGGATTCATCATCCACACTGTCGAAGCCAGTAATCTGTCAGGAAAAATGAGCCAGGCAATGGGTCAGTCTTACTGCAGGGTCCCAGCCTTCAGACAAACTTTCAATTCCCAAAGGCAAGGGTCAAAAGTCAGAGATAAACAAGCATTAGTCACAACTCGGTAGGAAGGCTGGCTTATGTGCAGCAACAGGGAAGCCTCCAGGGTCATGCTTACACGCTTGAGGAAGACACTGAGGTCTGGGTGAGCCTGAGGGTTGATGGTGGCCTCAAACACTGGCATGAAAACATTCTCCAGCATCTTTCCAAAGTGTGGAAGGAAATTCTTAGATCGGAACACATCACTGGAGGCAAGAATGAAGAGAATTTAGGAAGAAAAAGATTTTGAGGACTGAGTGCCCCAGGATGAGAGAACCAGAGGCCTAAATGCCACATTCAGGAAAAAATCTGGCTTGTCCATCCTCGGTCCACTCTGGAACACTCTTCTTGGTTATCCAAAAGGAGGGATTCAGTTTGGGTTGAGTATAGGAGGAATAAATTACTTGCTGAACTACATGCCCCCAACTCTTCTACAAACTCTTCATGGTAAGGAAATGAAACCTTCACAGTTAAGTTCAGATGAAGAATAAGGAGTATAGGAACTGTGTCATAACAGGTTCAATGGTTTATATGTGTGTGGTGTACAAGATGGTGAGCATGAAAGAATTACCAAGAACACCTCTGATATACTGCTGCCAGGGGCAATCTAACACACTCTTATATAGTACTGAATATATGCCATCCACTCTTCTAAGTGGCTAGAAATATTAGCTAATTTAATCCTTGCAACAACTTAATAAGTTTGGCACTATTATGGCCCCATTTTAAAGATGATGAAACCAAAGCACACGCCGGTCATGTAACTCACCCAGTCACACAGCTAGTTAAGTGAGAGAACCAGGATTCAAGCACAGCTTTTCTAGGTCCAGACTTCATGCTCCTCACCACCACACTCTACTGCTTCTCTGCCTTAGTGATATTACACAGGAAGTTCTACCCCAGTCAAAAAGTACTTTTTTGGCTAACGGGACAGTATAAAACTCTTGCATTGTCTCAGGGCACACAGAACAATGGAGGAAGGTGGCCAGAAAATAGATAAACACTCAAGTTACATAAAAGATCTATGACTCTCAATACCTCTAAGTGCAATGAGTAATTAGCATGTGGGAATGCCATTGATAAATACTCATTGATTATGAACTTGAGCAACTGACAGACAGTGGTAGAAATTCTGATACAAGAAAGCTACCTTCCAGTACAGATGAGCATGGGAAAGAATGAACCAGACACAGAGAGGCAGGAGAAAGAAAATGTATAAGGAAATGTACGTAGTTCTTACCCTAGCTAAATTTCAGTCACTCTCAATCAGTTTTATTTTGTATTGGTATAGAATCCCATGTTTTACAGAACCAAAACAAAAAAGCTACTGGTAAGAACTGAACTGAAATGATCTTCCTATCTCCTGTCTGTGGTCAAGAGAGCTTCACCCATAGTGGATGAAACCAAGTGCCCAGGACCCGGTACTGAGCGTCACTTTAACCAAGCTGATGTCAGTCCAGAAGGGCTGCATATTTTTTGTTCTATGCAGGGAGCGAGGCAGCAGGATGAGGGCAGGTGTTAGGGTTTCTGATGGGCAGGTACATACTAGATCCTGGGGACCTGGATCATCCATGTCATGTTGGGGCAGTGGATGCGGTTGCGGACGAACCAGGTGGAAAGTTTGCTCCACTCATCAGGACTGCGGCCATAGATTGACAGGCGGGGCTCAGCGTGCTGGTACCTGGCATCCACCAGGTCTGTTCCCACCTCCTGCAAAGCCAAGAGAGGAGTCCAAAGCCAGGAATTTCCACAAGTCCCTCAAGGGTCTAAACCTGTGGGGTTGAGAAAGAGGCTATGGGTACTAAGAAGACTAGAGGGAATATGAAAGGAAGTTGGAGGAAAACTATCAAGGTTAAAGCCTAAGGGAACTGAGAGTTAAGGGAAATCTAGTGGGGATAAAAGACTGATAGGACATAATGGAGTCTCAAGAGTGAAAAAGTCAGACTAAGGATAATAAGATATCCAAGGGCCTGCAAAAGAAATCCAGCTTTTCATATGTTCCTTTCTTCCTCTCTGCCCCGATGCCCCCCCCCCCTACGAAAAGAACTGGGCCAGGTACCTTAGAACTGGTTGGTTCCTCCTCACCTTGATGATAGTGGCAAAATACTCCCCATTAATGTAATTGTCTGTCTTCAGGTAGAGGTCTCGTAGCTCACTTGCTCCTACAGGATTGTATTTATCATTGAACTTATCAAAACGCTGGAAAGTCTGGCGTCCCTGAATCAGGAAACAGGAGCACAGTGTGTCTTTACCAGAGCTGCCTGGACATAGAAAGCTAGGGGATGGCCATAAAGAACAGGGGCCTGGGAACAGGGAAGGTGTTGTGCTCCCTGGAACGGAATCTGGGACAGCTGACAGTGAGTGAACCTCGAAGTTGTCTGTGGGTGCTTTCAGTCAGCATGTTAAGCCAACCTGGTTGAGAGGGGTCTGAGAAGGGAGAGTTTGTAGGAGAAAGGCATCTGGGTTCTGAATATTAGAGTGAAACTGACATTATCCTTCCAACCTACAGCATGAACATCCAGAGAATCAACAGTCAAGTCATAGGGATGCATTTTTAACTTAGTAAAAAGTTCCTTGAGGGTCAGATTTTTCTCCTTGGTGCTATAGACCACTCTGTCAGCATCGACTTGGTAAGATTTCTTAATAAAGCGCAGTAGATGTTTCTGGTTCATGCAAGCAGCTGCATGGATATGGGTGTCCACCTGTGTGCACATTCAGAGAAAGAAAGCCAACAATCAGCCTTAGTCAGTCTTTGCTCCATTAGAGGCTCTAGGCGCCTACAAATCCCATTATTGAGGGAGAAAGGTGTAATAGGGGTGTGGCCTGACAGCTGGTGGAAGTGGCCCAGCAGAAAAGAACTCATAGCACCTTTTTGTGCCCATGCAAGAATGTGAAAACTTAGGCTGGATGAATAATAATGCCTGCTTCTCTTGGATATCTGTACATTCAATGTATTTCCTACATTTGATCCACACAAAGTTCTTGGTGACCATTCTCCACCCCTGAGACACAGCTGGAAGTGAAGTAACTACCATAGATTTCAGCCCCAAAGGGAGAAAGGACTGAAATTATGAAGCTATGGCACAGCGATGGCATTTGTGTGTTAGATATTTTTATAATTACAATACTATAAGTTGAAGTTTTGATATATTAAGTACTTTTCCCAAGGTTATGCCGGTAGCTGAGCCAGGATTTGGTTCTGAATCTCTGCTCAAATATTTCCTGTTCCCACTTCCTTGCAATCTCTTATGTGGTCAGGACACATCTTGGAAGGGTTTCTAGTTGGTTAATTTTCTACAATCATTAGCTTATTTGATATTCACGATCCTCTTGTGACCTAGATTGAGCAGATACATTTCCCAATTTTATGAATGAGGAAATTGAAACTCAGAAATATTTAATCATTTGCCCCAATGTCTTACAGTCAGGAAGTAGAAGAAAAAGTACTAGAAAGGATCTTCCAATTCCTAGAATAGCGTTTTTTGAGGTTTTATTTGTTTTCTAATTTTTGTTGTTAATGATAATTGTGATTTTTTATGGCAAGAAAGTGGTAAACCTTTCTATGTGGAAAACAGTAGAAATGCTACTTTAACCTTCTAGAGACAATCTATCTGCTTTCACTAAATTCCCTTGAATCTGCAGAACTCTTACATCAATCAGAAAAACAGTATCTTGTCCCAGTCAAGAAATAATTGGGTTACTGTTTCTACCCAGAAATGACCTCTGAGCAGTGAAAATGTTTACCTTCCGGCAGTTGTAAAAATCCCTGTGGGGGTTGTTCTTCAGCTCCTTTAACTCATCCATCTCATTGAGCATCTGATGGACCTGGAACTTGGAGGATAGGAACTTCAGGCGCCGGTGGGTATAGGTCTTACTGAAAGAATTTAGATCACATAATTCTAAAACTTTCCAGACGTTCAAGGGAAACAGCCACAATTTCAAAACCATCAGGGCCCTTATCTTCCATAGGAAACAGTTGGGGGCACAAATGTTTGTTTGACTCTGCTGTTAATCTCGCTTGAAAAGTATTGGGCTTGCAAGGGTGTAATCTTTCCATCCAAGTTGGACATATAATGAGAGAGGATTGGGAAAGGCATTAAAAATCAGGGCAGACAGCACTACTCAGGTTAAGGGCCGTGGCTTTGGAGTTGGCTGACTGGGGCTTGAATCCTGGTTCAGTCCGCTGTGTGACTTTGGGCAATTAATCAGTATTTATTCTCACTATCAGAAGAGGTCATAGTAGTCGTTTGGGTCTCATTAAACACTTACACAGGTCCTTGGGCAATTAAAGCAAGTAAAAAGTTCATATCATCTAAGAAGGTGTCGAGATTTGGGTAAGGAAGTGGCTTAGGCTCATCCTTGCTGGCCGCTGCTTCATTAGGATAGACATAAACAACACCATCCTTCATTTTGAGGTGATAACCCAGGTTTTCTGGGAGGTCATTTGTTTGAAAGGGGTCTTCTCCACTCTTCGTAGGAGGCGTAAAGACTTTTTCAATAAAACACAGAGTAACATATCAATGTACAGGATGGATGACCACATAACAATATTCAAAATACGGAATACAGTAAGATCTCATTTGTTTGGAATTCCATCCAGAGCGAGTTTATTTTTATATTATTTTTCAAAGGTGACTAAATTAGTAGTATAAATAACCATAATATTTCATCGAGTGTAAGAAAATTTCAAATTCTTTCAAAGTACTGTTCACATAATTGATATACTACATACAAATAATTTGCTTACTAAAGTTGGCTATCAAAGACTTCCTGTTCAGAGCATTTTATTAGCATATGAGATAATTGCATGGCAACAAAAATAAAACTACAGTTAAAAAGTAGAATTTGCATTTTTTCCTTATTTAAACCAATCTTCTCTATTAGTCTTAATTTAGAGTGGTTATTTCTTAATAGACTTTTTTTTTTAGAGCAGTTTTAGGTTCACAACAAAATGAAGTACCAAGCACAGAGGTTTCCCATATACCCCAGCTCCCATACGTGCACAGCCTCCTCCATTATTAACACCTCCCACCAGAGGGCTCCATTTCTGACAATTGATGAACCTACATGGACACATTATTGCTCGAAGTTCAGAATTTACCCAGGGTTCACTCTTGGTGTTGCTGGACATTCTTTGGATTTTGACAAATGTATAATGACATGTATCCACCCTTATATTATCATAAAGAGTAGTCTACTGCCTGGAGTGGTTTTTAAGATGAGCAGAAATAAAAAATAAATTCTTATTAGAAGTATAATACTTCTTATAATTCTTATAATATATTCCCCTCCTTTTAAAGCAAATACAATTTCTGCTAAAGGAATTAAGAAGGGATTATGTGGGTAAATGTCCCCCTCTTTCCACTGCTAACAATTTCAACCTAAGGAAGCCAAGAACAAATTCCACTCCACCACAGCCCTTAAACATTTTATTTTCCACAAACTTATGCCCAAGGCATTGGGAAGTCTCCTGTTTGCAAGTGATGACTAAGCCAGCCAGAGTGAGAAAAACAATGTCGAAAGAAAAAGTGTGCACATTTTCTATTCAAAACTAGAAGATAAGGACACCAAAGAAGTGAAACAGTATACTGCTGTGTCAAATACCTGTTTCTGAATATTTTCACTTAAACATGCTGGAGAGATAAAGTATAATCCAGGAGAAACAAAGGCAAGACAAACATACTAAAAGTCAATATTACAGCAGATAGATAAACCGATTTTATGAGTTACAAACTTGACACATTTAATATGATTTTAATATTAAAAGGAATTACAGAGAAGAAGTTGTAGAACTGGAAATTTGTAATAACATAGTAATTTGAAAGTTCAAAAAGCTTTAATACTTGCCTGCCCTGAAATTTCAATTCCAGAAGTATAATCCTAAAGATACAAAGCAACTGCATAAAGATGTTTACATCAAGATGTTTACTGTAGCTTTGTTGGGAACAAATTAAAAGTCAGAAATCTAAGTGCCTAAAAGTAAGAATTGGCTATATAAATCACAGTACAGTTAAAAAATAGAAATCTGTTAAATTATTAAAATCTGATTATTTTTAAATATGGACTTAACTTCATACAAGGCAGAAAGAAAAGAGTGAGATACGTAAAGTGCTGTGGAAAGTCAAAACATGTAGTTTACTTTTATTCAGAGATCAGTGGAAAAAAAGGAAATCATAGCATTTGGGCGCTACCTTGAAGGATGACGTTGGATCTGAATATTTGGATATATAGTGAAAAAGTGAAGGGAAGGGCAGGGCAGGCACAGGGAACAGCATGGCAAAAGCACAGGGGAAAGTGCTGGACCAAATGAAGAACAGGAAATACTTCCAATCAGAACAAAGAGTTCAAAGGTAGATGAGGTAAGCTTATAAATAAGTTGGGTGTGCAAGTCCAAGAAGAAATAGATAAATAAAATATATTTAGGAGGCCAGACGCTTGTAGGCCTTGAGCACCACCCTGAAGACTGGACTTAATTATATAGGAAATGAGGAGCAGTTAAAGATTTTTGCCAGGAGAAGGATATGTTCAGACCTGTTTTATTAAAACAGATTTTGGGCAACAAAGTGATAATTAGAATCCTCACTCAAAAAGGAAGTGAGATTAGAATTTAGCAGGGTAGTTAGGAAACTGTTGTGATAATCTGGACAAGGAGAAATACGGACCTAAATTAATGTTTGGGGAATGGCAAAGAGAGGAGGTTTAGAAAGATATTGTACAGATGTAATCAAGTGATCAGACACATAGCAGGAGGGAGAATGGAGCCAAAGATGACTGACAATTTTGGACTGGATGATTTATAACCTAGGGGTGTCTTAAATATTGAGTAGTTAAACATAAAGATATATCTCATACATTGCATTAGCAGATTACTTGCCTGGATAGAAGCTCTCATTTGCTACCCAAGCCTCACCCTCAATGTTCCGCAAGTACTTGGAAGGGGTTTTAGGGAACCTCTGAAAGGACTTCTGCATGTATTTCTCCCGAATACACAATGCCCGATACAGACCTTTGCAAGCCACTTCAAAATCTTCAACTGTAACCTGCCAAGAAGATTTCAGAGTATCAGAGCTGCTCCTGTGAAAGTCCAAGAAGTGGGTAAAGCTTGTCTCTGGTACCTCCCTGCTTTCCTGGGTGTTACAGCCCTGGCTGAGCCTCTCCTGCCCCTACATCTGTTTCCTACTAGATTTGGGCCCAGGTCTCCCTCCAGGAGCAGGTCCCAAAGTTTTTCTCATTGTTCCAGTTCTATTAAAATTCACCTGTTCTATGTCTTTCCTTAGAGTCCCGTGTTGCTTTTTGTTTTTGCTAGATAGCAGTTATTATCTAGCAAATATGATTAAGATAACCTATTCTCACATGGAAAATCCTTCCTTCCTTCTAGGTAACATATGGACATTTTAAGTATGGGCTTCTGAAGATAGTATCTCAATGAAAGACAATGTGACCCTAATTTGAGAATTCAAACCACTTGCTGGGCAGTGAGGGAAATATTTTGGGATGAATAAGGTGTCACACATCCCTCACACCATTCCATGCATGCACTGCCTTCTGCAGCTATAGATGGATCAGAACATCATCCTGTGAGGAGTTGTTTGCATGGTTTTAAAGAGAGCTTTATCTATGTCTAAAAATAGATTCTAGAGTAAAATTTTCTTAGAACTGCTGGAAATTTCATAAACTGGTTTGTTTCCTGTGCCCCATCCACTACTCCTGGCTGGGCCTGGCATGCCCCAACAGTTAGAACTTGAAATCATTGAATGCTCATTAGAGCCCAAATATTTCCTGGGACCAATATAAACTTGTTCCCAATGGTTTGAGGGACCAGATATTGACCCTGGTCAGTTAAACTCTTTTTAAAGACCAACTGATCTTAGCCAGCAGAGTCTGGCACCGGTGCCAAGTCTGGGGGTCTACTTCTAATGGCAATCTTGTTCCTTTGCCACCGAGTGGGTCACCAGTCGATCAGCAACTCAAGGACAAGAGCTGGGTCTTATTTACCTCCATGTCCTCAGCACTCAGCACAACGTGGGTGTTCAATAAAGAATAATTAAATTTAATCAATTGTTTATCAGAGATTAAATTTAATCAATTGTTTATCAGAGGTATCGGAAACTTAGTCCTGATTCCCTATTACCTCTCTGTTCAATTACAAGGGTGATGAGTGAATCAGGTACAGACTACGACCAGGTGGAGTGTTGCTCAGCATCTCAGCCACTTTAAACCAACAGGTATAGCAACATATTTGGTTCTTCCAAGACTCCAAAGCAAGGTTTCAGGTGCCCTTCAGCTTTCACGGGAGAAACAGCCACTTTGACTTTTGTGAGCCTCACCCTTCCTCTCATTTTCTTTCTTTTTGTTTTTATTTCTACCAAACACATAGGTATCCAGTATGTCTCCTAATTTTTATGTTTTTCTGAACTCTGGAGCTCTTCAAACTTTGTTTTCCACATCACACTATTGACATTTCATTCCAGTTATTTAGCATTTACAAGTCCTGGCATTTGCAGAGCACCCATGTTATCGTACAGGAAATGAATAAACGAGAATAGCATTAATTGCATTGCTCTGTCAGCTTGAAATATCTTAGAACTGATCCTAAGTGGGTCAGTTACATGAGAAGGAGGTTTAGGACTGTAATTTAAAACTGTATTTGGAGCATAGACTGAAAGATAAATAGCAGTTTCTCCAATATGATACTGATTCCACAAGTCCCTGTGGCAGAGATTTATTAATTGACCATCTGTTTCAGATAGGACAAGCAGGTCAAGTTGTTTGTGACATGAGTTTACTATCCCTGTGGCATCCTGGAATCTGTTCCAAGCAGTGACTACTGTGTAAGCATCTGCAATGAAATTCGAGAGAGGATGTGGTCAGAAAACAATAGCCCCATGAGGTTTTGTCCTCTCCCTCATCTTCCTTCTTCCTCTTGTCTCTCCACTATTCTTTTCTCTTCTTCCTCTCTCTCTCCTGCTCTCTATTCTCTGATTGGTTTATGCTAGCTGCAGCCCTTCTCTCTACTGTAGGTCTGCCCTGAGCCCATCTTTTCCCAAGAGCTCCCCATACCTCCTTGAGGCTCCCTTTCCTGTTCTATGACACCTTGGGGGCATAGACCACCGGCTGCTCTCCTTGGTTCTTTTGGAAAAATCTGTCCACTGTCTTCTGTAATACATACACCGCGTTCTACAGCATGTTCTCCATGTGTAAGCAAATGAGATAAAGGAGGAGAAATTGCGTGGGATGATAAAAGCAAAACAGAAATACAAGTCACAGCCTATTGGTATTGGAGTGTAGTCATGAAGTATAACAAGGGACAGACAGGCTGACTTTATCTGCCAAAGGAAGGGGAGGAAGGTAAGAAGCTGAAAGAGGCACCAAGTGGCTACCTTGATGGGCAAGGAGCAACTCACCCCAGAGGCATAATCACCAGTGATCTGCACTCTCTGAAAATCAGGAACCGTCTGGTAGGTCGGAGAGGAAGAAATGTACTCATCAATGTGGGACAGTTTGGCGAAAGATGTTTCACTTTGTGGAACAGACAAATTAACAGTCTTCCATCCACCAAAATGCTTTTTTCTGGGTTTGAAATAAGAAAGTAAAGTGATTTAACTCTGTCTTCACTGGGAGTTTCATAGTGATAGACTGGTGTTTCACTGTATAATTCCATCTGGAGGACAAAAAGTGAAAATTAAAATGTGGGCCAGGTGTGGGAAGGGAGCTCACAGGAAGGTTTCGGCATGACATGTTCTTCACAAGCAGGCCACTCCTAGCAGAACAGGTGGTTTGGGCACTTCAGTAAGCACAGGCTATATCAGTTTGTGCATAGTCCTTAAACTCTGTGAGCTTCCGTCTCCCCATCAGAAAAAAAGGGTGTCATAGTTCCTACCTTATAGAATTTCTATGAAATTTGGTGCACATAAAATGCCTAGCACACTGCCTGGAACTTAATCACTATTACTTCCTCAAATCACCAAGTATTTATTGAGTTTCCACTTTGACTCAGCCTTCTGTTAGGCCTTATGAGAGATGACAAAGAAGGTGGATTGTTGCTTTTACAGACATAAAACAAAGAGGAAGACAGTAGAATGATCTTTTCCATGAACCTGGTTGAGGGAGGGGAGTCCTTTGAGGAGGGGGTTCCAGATAGGTGCTCAACATAGGTTTGAGGATGAAATTGTAACAGAGAGTGGGTACTAGAGAAGTTCAAACAGGGACATGAACAGACTCGTGGAGAGGAACCTATGAAGGCTGCTTAGGAGAAGCAGTAATCACACCTTGCAGGTGTAGCATGGGCAGGATGTGAAATGGAGGGCTGTATCCCTCAGGCCTTGAAGAGCTCACATGGCTCGACGGCAGGATTCATATCACATAGCACAACTCGAAAGCTGGCCAAGGACAGAGTCTAAAGATGAGACTTGAGCCCTAGTTTCTATGCCCATTGTGTGCGCATTGAGTGAGTGCCCTACAGCCATCAGCCCACTTTGGTTTAAACAACAGTAAGTAGCACATGGCCTCTTGCTTGGGTGGACAGGGAGGCTTCAACTGCAGGGACATGTGGATGAGCACTGCAGATCTGCCATTCTCTTTGTAGTCATTGTTATCTTACCCTAGGCCATACAGCGTGAAGAGGCAGGGGTGTAGGGGAGGAAGAATTGTTAACCCTGGCAGAGTTCTTCCTCTGAGCTGAACCATCATTCAGACACAGTGAGCCATCTGCCCTGACATATCCCCTTCCTTGTGTCCCAGGGTACTGAGCACTCCCATTACACCACTTACCTCCTGCTTCTGCTTTCTGTGGAGGTGGGCAGAGTCTCCAGGTAGAACATGTGTGCTTGCATTTCATGATGAGAAATTGGACAGATCTCATCCACATCAAAGGGGGAAATCTCATGACGGCCTCCTTCATCTTTGACTTCAGAGGCAAACACTTTTTCAGCAAAGCTACGCATTGCATCATCAATTTCTAAAAGAGTGTTTCACGTATTAGTGTGGGAGCCCTTTCTCAGAAGACATCTGAGTTTCTGCCATGTGTAAGGCACAGTGCTAAGGACTGTCCTGGGTGCATGGCTCCCCTGCTCTCTCTCCTTGGCGGGTTTCTGTGTGGCTAGTGTGGAAATGGTTCCCAGAAACACAGATCAGATTCTTACAGTGTATGTCAGGAGGGCCTTAAAGTGTGACAGGGCTCTTGCAGGACTGATGCCAAGATCAGTCACCTGCTTCTGGGAGGGCTGACTTTGACTTCATGGTAACCATGCAGCATAATCCTCCCCATTAGGTTGGTGGAGTTTTTCTTCCTAAAGAGAACTAGTGATCTAAGTAGTTCTAAGAAACAGAGGTGTACTTTGGGCCTTTCTTCCTCATGGGAGAGATACTGTGCTTCTCTCACACATCACAACGCTGGGGTTTGTTTTTTTTTTTCAAATCCTGACAACTTGGTGACATGCTGATGTGTGGGAAAAGGGGACATAAAATTGATTACCTAGTGTGGGAGTCTTGCTGCTTATAGACATGTGGACTTCCATAACAAGTGACCCTTAGAAAGCCAGTTTTACTTTCACCTGCCTTAATTTTCCCATTCTTAAAATGGGTGCAAGGGTGACCTTTAGCTTGGCAGTGAATAGGCCCAAGACTCTGGATATAAGAGAACCAGTTTCATCATATAGGGTGGTGATGGCCATCAAGTGTGTGCTTTTCTGTTAAGTTCCACTGCATTCTTCCAGATACTCAATTGTTTCCATCTGAATAGTCATTACTTCTAATGCTTTGAAAAGTCTCTTGGTATTTCCAGAAAAGAGCAGATAGCAAATAATGAGAATGGCACACATCTAGCTGTTTGGAGCAATAGTGAAAGAAACATTCTTCACATGACGACAGAGCAAACTGTATATATAGAGAAAGATTCCCTGCACTTCTGCCCCATCGATGTCAAAACAGGTCTCCAAACTGCCACATTTTCAATTCTACTGAAACACATTAAGTAAGTGTAATGTGCCCAAGCCCCTGTTCTGCATTTACCAATTCCTTCATCCTTCTGTTTTTGTTTCCTAGTCTGCAAAGTGGGAATAATAATACCTACTAAACCTCACTCATAAGGTTGCTGTGAAGTCAATGGAGATAATGTACCTGGAAATGTTTTAAGGAAAATAAAGCACCAGATTAAACTGAATGATGTAATTTGGTAGCATTGGTCAGATAGATACTTGGTATTTGGGCTTGTAAGGAAATGATAAATGATATGACTTAGTACAGCATTGGAAATGATAGTAATTGGTTTGGAATTTCACTAACACTAGTAGTCAGCCAGCCAGTTTTCAAAATCTGGCTTGTCACAGCAGAGTAACACAGAAACCCACTGTGCCAGTTGAACTTCATGCATCTATTGGTCTCATTAGATGCAAGCACTTCCTGAAACTGAAAGGATGCTATGGAGTAGTTTTTTGACAAGCACTGTGATCCACCGTGAACAAATGGAATACTAAATAGATACGTGCAAGGCCTGGGAATGCCTCCCCACCCCCCTGCCAGCTGATCCCCAGAAATAGTGTCATTCCTCCCAGGGAACCACAAGCAAGCACCTGCGCCTCCACGATGAATAGCAAGCAGAAGTGGAAGAGGCTTCACGCACCAGGAAGGGCAAATGGAAACGGGCTGGTTGGGGTGATGAGGATGAGGGTGAGGGTACAGCTGGTTTCTCATGCTGGGGCTGGGGTGATGTTGCTGGAGGCTTCAGTAAGGACGCTGTGCAAATGCATGCCCCGAAATCAAATCCTGCTTGCTTGAGATCTGGCTCTTCCAGAGCAAGCATTCATCATCTAGACCTGTACATAACCATTTATTTCATATTTTTAAAACATTATTGTTTTTACTAAGGTTGTATCTCCCTAAGCCACTATAGGCAATTGAACTTTACTCTCAAGAAGTAATGTATATGGGGACCAAAAATTATATGGTTGATATTTCCACAGCCAAAATATTTCTCCTCATAACAGAGCTGTGACTTTCAAAAATACTTCAGACTGTGGCAATATTTATGGGGAGAAAAGAGTGATGCTGGTACTTGGAAAGAGACTAGATAATTGGTGACAACCTGAATTCATGGAGGGAAGAAGAGATGACTCGCTTCGTTTCATATAGATCACTGCTGAGTTCTTTTTGGAGCATTTTATGTTTAAGAAACTAGCATCTGAGTGGAACCGTCTTCAGGATAGGACATGTACATTTAGGTAGAGGACAGGAACAAGAACTAGACTGATGAAGCAGAAAGAACACTGAGCTACGGGTGAGACAGTGTCTATGGCAGCTGGGTGGCCCTGGGCAAATCACATAATCACAGGGAGCCTGTGTTCGTCCTAACATGGGAATGTTCATAATATGTCAACTTCAGAGACTTGTTATAAAGATTAAACAAGAAATACTTTAAAAATTACACAGTACTATCAAGAAGTTGGGGATTACTATTATTAACAGGGAAAGTACAAGACTCTTGAGAAAAGGAGTATTATGCTTGCTCTTCGCCCAGCAGATCCAGCAGCACATGCTTATTTCTCAGCAGTGCTTTATTGCTGTGGTCATTTGCCACATCTCATCTCATAGAGGAACTCAGTGACAGACCTATTGTCAGTCAGCTAAAGGACAAATCTAATTTGAGATAGAGGGGAGCAGACATTTAAAGTTATAGTTTTCTCTAAAATGGGATTTTACTCTATTGGATCACAAAAATTCACCATTGAAATTTTTTGCACTAGAGTTGAATGCTCATTTACTAAGGCAAGACTCAATAGATGCCCTTGGCTAATCTGTCCACAGAAGATTATTTTATTTCAAAATATCAAATGGATGCCCCATGAGGTTCTCATTAAAAAGTGCATTTTTTTAAAATCCAGAAAATCCATGAGTTCATTTGCTATGCTAGTGGGGTATCTATGGGATTATTAATCTTGGTTGGCTATTAATGGCATTAGTTAATAAACACTGCTGAAAAATACCCATGTTTCTAAATTAAGGAATAATATTTTTTCATTGAACTTTGGCAAATGGCAAAAGAAATAGCCCCAAATACTCACGTTTTTCTTCAGCTGTATGAAGTAAAATAAAACAAGATAAAATATATGAATAACTTTCAGAAATCACAGTGGCTATTAACCAGTACTTTGGAATACAAATATGTAGATTGGTACAAGGAAGGGGTATAGTGGAATTCTTTCATTTAACTACAATTTGCTGCTATGAGAAAACCCTGGGAATTTGGTCATTATTCATTTCCTCATCTTCTTTTCTTTTCTAATATGTCTCTTTATAATTATGTTTATACTCTTAAGGAAGTACTGGTCGTAAAATGTGATTTTAAAAACACCTGATCAAGAGGGATGGAAACTCTCATATGATGCTGGTAGCAGGTACATTAAAAGAGCTTATTTAGTAAACAATTTTGTAACACCTACAAATCAGCCATTTCTGCTAATCTCTCCTATTGAAATAATCCTTAACACAGAAAAAGCTTTAGGTGTGAAAATTATTGTCAGAGTATAATTATACTTACAAAATACTGTAAAGAGCCTAAGGGGTGAATTAAGAAAATTAGAATATTATACAGCCATTTCAAATGATGTTTAGAAAGAGTTTGGAACACCATGGTAAATGGTGTTATAATGTTAAGCAAAAATAAATTAAAAGGCAGGATATAAAATGACATGTATAATATAATCATAACTGTGTTAAAAAATTCTTTAAATATACATAGAAAATGGATTGAAAAGAAAGGCACTGACATGCTAAAAGTGGTATTTGTGGATGATGAGGCTGTGGTTGTTTTTTAATCACTGTTTTCCTAAATTTCCCAGTTTCTCCAACTGAGTGTTTATTTATTTTCAGTGCAATTTCTTTTTATTTCACATGAAACATATACTGTTTTTATAATGTAAAAGACTTATTATTTTAAAGTTACTCCGGATACAAACCTGGCGTGTGACCCTCAGAATACACTGATTGGGCGAACAGTCCCGTTATGTTCATGATTTTCATCTGATACCTTGGCTAGAGACATTGTGTAGGACCCTTCTCAGAACTATGGCGGCCCAGGTTTTTTTCCCACCAGAAAGTAGATAGTAAATACCTTGCCTAGTTTTCTACTGGGATCATCAAGGATGACCAAAGATGCTACCATGTGATATGATTTTAGAAATTACATCCCTCCCAAAATTAAAAAACCAAAAAATCCTTAAAAACTTTCTCTTGCCTCTTCCTGAAATGTATTATTAAGCAAATATGATCCCTAAATAAAGGATTATCAAAGCTGGCACGATAGTTAAAGGAATGGTTGCATTGAAAAGAATTGAGCTCTCCAAAACACTTCTGCACCACCTACCTGGATGTTTCAACAGAGTCATTGCTGCTGGAACCCTTGAGTCTAGGATAGCACAGGAGAAAGGCAAAGAGAGGAGACTGTGGGAGCGACTGCCTGACACTATAAAATATCTGGATGGTCATTTTATGATTCTGCTTTGCCCCTGTAATCTGACCCTTCTCTACTAAAAGGAGAGAGATGAGTTTTAGACCTATTTATAGCTTTAGGCAATTGACGGTGAAAGACAGGTGAAGACTTCAGTCTTTGCTCTGGGATTTTAGAAAAGATCTGTGCTAGGCCAGGAATTGCATTTCAATACTTCCTCAGTCTTCCTGTGGGCTCTATTCTCCTCATGTGGTTTTCTTGTATGATTTGACCACTGCTAATTATTTTTCACCCTAGTGAAATATAATGAAGTCTTCCAGGATTCGGGGAAGTCTGTGGTTGGTGAATATACTGGTATACTCATCAAACTCTCAAAACGCACACACACATACACACTCATTGGAAATATCCTTAATTTAGCAAAATGACACCTGACAGAATTTAATGAATTAAGTAATTTACTTCAAATCTTACTGAAACGCAACTGCCACCTAGAGTGCTCAGTTACCCCTACTCTATGTATTGTTATAAAAGAAAAATATCTTTCTTTTGTATAACATTTTATAGTATATAAAGCACTTCCCAAACATTATCTATTTGATCCTAATTACAATCCTGTAAGGCAAGTAGTACCTTTATCCCTGCTTTCCAAATGAGAAAACTGGGGCTCTAAGAAGTCAAGTGTTTTGTCCAAAGTCATTCTGCTTATAAATGGAAAAGCTAAAACTCTGTGGGCCAAACTCTCATGCTGTTTCCACAATAACACCATCTTAGTTATAGCTAAATATGTAATGATTACTGATAGATAAAGAAAGTACTTTGCTAGACTCAGCAGAATTTATAAATTGTAACAGGTTATATTATAGACAGGAGCACCAGGTTGGAACTTCAGATTTGGAACAGAATTATAGGGATAGACTGAATAATCTTTTTACTATAAACCATCTCCTATTGAAAATTGGGAAAAGAATCTTTGTTGGCAAAAACTGAGTATTTTACTGCTTAGCTTTAGGCCATTGTCTCCTTCCAATCCATGACATTAGAACACATTACAAAGGTGTTACTGAAACAAAACATTTGTTCATTCCTTTCCAATTATTTTTTGTGACATTTCCACCTGGATTTCCCAATGGTATCCACAAATTGATGTATCCAAATGAGACATTTTTCTTCCCCAAACCTGCTGCTCCTTCAATGATTCTTATCTTTGTGTATCACCCTCCAATTTTCACATTCTGTTTGTGTCAGATACCCTAGTTATCTACTCAAAAGTAATTTTCTCTTTCTTCTTATTAATAAAACCTTTTTTGGTTTGGGCTCTAATGTGCTCAGTCAAAAAACTATGTTTGCTAGATTTCTCTGCAGCTAAAAGTGGCCCTGTGACACTAGCCAGTGAGATAGAAGCAGAATTGCTGGGTAGAATGTCTGGAAAAGGTACCTCCTAAGAGAGGCCATTGCAGCTGGTGTATATTTTGCTTTTTGCCCTTCTTCTTCCAGTCTGCAACAAGGAAATATCAGGATAGGATGGGTGCAAATCAACCCTTGTTGTAATACAAGAGACAAGGAGGATGAAGCCACATATGAAGAATGCCTGAGGAGAAAGAAGGAGCCAGAATCACTGATGGCATCCTGAAGCCACCATACTGGCCTTGGACTGCCCACCTCCAGACTTCCTAATATATAAGAAAAATAATTTCTTAGCCACTGATTAGTTTGGTTTTTTGGCTATTAGCAGCCAGTATAATTCTAACTAATAAGTCATTAGTTCTTCTAAATTCAGATGATTGCAACAGGTTCCTAATTATTTTCCCTGTCTCCAATTCATACTGCAAAATACTTTCAGATGAAAACTTCTTGAAATACCCCTTTGATTATTATGTTCTCAGTTCAAAAACATTCATTGACTCTTCATTCATTATTTCAACAAATATTTCTTGGGCACTTAAGGAGCTTAAGTGGTTAAGGTCAGACAGATCTCAGTTCTATTTCTATCTTCTCTTACAAGTGGTGTGGCCTCAATGTTGAAACCTAACCAGGCACCGTCCTGGGTAGCAGCACATGCAGTCAACAAGAAAGATAGAGTCTCTGCTTATATTCTAATGGACAATACACAATAAGATAATTTCAAGTGGTAATACATGTTATGAAGAAAATAAAACAAGGTGATATCTAATGATGAGAGATGATACTCAGCCAATTTTGAAATGAGGACAGGAGATCTCTCAGAATTGTTTAGACTACTAGTACAGATTTTTATATACCTACACAATTCTCTAATGCATCATCAAGGACTCTATCCATAGAAACAGCATAATACATTCTCAGAAAATTACCCACTGCCCCCCACAAATAATTTGAGAACCTCTTAAATAAAGTTCCATCTGACTATGGAAAACCACAGAGAACACAAAGTTCCTCAAACCAGTGGGATCATCCCACCTACTTCATGCTCCTATCCCTACGGTGCCACTCAAAACTCAAACACTTACATACCTGTTTCAGGACCCAAGCCTTTTTTTGTAAATGCACTATTTTCAAGAATCCATGACCCACTTGTGGAATTGCAATTTGTTCAGTATGGTTGGAACTGAAAGACAGAGTTTGAGACGGTGCATGCCAAGAGAGAGGGAAGAAAGAGAGGCAGAAATCATACCATACTAAAGGTTTTTAATTTAATCATGCAGCACTAGGGCTCCACTGAAAAGTTTTCAAGAATGGAGTGAAAATAAGAATAATGATGATAATAACAAAATTAATATATTTTGACCACATATTTTGCACAGTTACCATATATTTATTATCTCATTTAATCTTCACAACATTTCTATGGGGTAGGTAATATTATTGTCTTCATTTTTCAAAGAAAGTAACTGAGGCTCAGAAATATTAAATACTAAGACAGGCACAGTCACAGGGGGGCCATCAGGTGAGAAACTGGGGATCAACAGAGGTGAGGCTTAGAACCTCACCTCCCCTGTTTTGAGAGAAATCTTCTGCATCCGTGGATGTTTTGTTGCCCTTATCTAGCTTGCATTAATACTTAGTCTATAAGCACACACCTGATCATCTACATTTCCCTCTTACAGCACTAAATTATGTTTTCTACCTTTATCTTGCATCTACCTACCACTTCAGCATTTTATTAAAAAAAAAAATAAAAGGGAGAAATGTGGGATTCATATAAAAATCAAACAAATAATCATATTTGACCTGATTGTTTATAGTTCATGATGCATGATCAAAACCAAAAGTTTCTGTGATATGACTGCCCTTGCACTGTTCACCATGTAAGAACTTATTCACTATGTAAGACCTTGTTCACCATGTAAGAACTTGTTCGTTATGCTTCAGAAGATTGGAGACTGTTGAGAATTAGGCTTGGGGTTGATTAATGATTGTGCATTGAGTCCCCTATACAGAATTTTATTGTTGTTAACAACCATTTGATCAATAAATATGAGAGATGCCCTCTCAAAAAATAAAAAAAAGAAATATTAAATAATATAAATTTTCCATAATTACACAATCAATAAAAATGGCAGAGTCTGGATTTGAAGGTAGATTCATCTTAAGCTGAAAACTGTGTTCTTTATTCTGCAACATACAACCTCTTATATAATCTGTTTGCATTTGAGGAAATCCCTTTGGCCACAGTACAGTTAGAAAGGTAGAAAGGCTGGAGGAAGGAAGACCATTAAAAGGTCATTTTGAAAATCTTGGTTAATACTGATGGAAGCTTACACTGAGACTATCACTGTAGAATCTGGAGTGGAAGAGATGGGTATGACATACTTGAAAGACAAGATTAGTAAATCACAAATTGGCTATGGGGAATAATGGGAAAGGAGTTGTTGAGAATATGTCTCAATTTCATTGCGAGTGATTTGTAGGAGAGTAGTGCTATTTACTAAGATAAACATTACAAGAGTATTGTAAGATTAAGGCCAAAGCCAATGAATTTGGCTTAACTAATCAAAGTGGAAATGTCCATCAGGCAGTTAGACACTTGGCTCTAGAGCACAGGTGAGAATCCTGAACTGGTGACAGATTTGAGTCATCAGCAATGATCTTGGTTAAAACTCTGATAATCAGATATATTACTTAAGAGAAAATGTGTGGGGAGAAGAGAGAGAGGGCCATAGATAGATTCTTAAGGAAGACCAGTATTTAAATGTTGGTTGTAGAAAGAAGAGACCACAAAAAGAAAGGGATGAAATAATGGGAGAAGAAGGAGGAGAACTAGGAAATATTGTTATCATGGAAACTATGGGAGAAAAGCAATCTGAAACAGCATCACAGGCATAAATGCTGTGGGACTCCATGAGGACGGAAAATAGTCCATACCTAACTGCTTTGGCGGTTAGGAAGGTTGTTGATGGTTGTTAAGGTTCAGTTCAGGTCCATCAAGAAGATGTCTAGACAGAATTAGACATACAAGAGATCTTTTGGGCTGATGCCTGTGAAGGATAAAAGAGTGGGGAGCAGTAGCAGACAGGGAAAGTCTTCAGACCACAATGTGATGCAGATCTGAGGCTTACAAGAGGAGAAAGGAAAGGAAGGAGGACCAAGCAGGAAGAGCCTCAGATTGCAGCGTAAGTCTTGGCCAGGGGAGTGGGGAGGTCCCTGCAAGGACTGCGCATTAGAGGAGTCCTGCATAGAGTGGAATTGGCCCAACACTACTACCCTCACACTGTTCAGTCATTGACTGTGGGATGGGGAGGGTGGTTACTGAGCATGGCCTCAGGACTGCAGATGAAAGGTGTGGCAACTGAAAGCTGTCAGCCAGCAACTCAAAGCAGGTCCAAGAGCCTCTTCGCCCACCTCTGGCCATGACACTGTTGGAGGAGATTTAGAGGAGTCATGGGAGTGGAGGCTTGATGGTTTTGAGTTGAGAGTGGACAGGAAGTGAGAAAGTGGAGATGCTTCTTTCTTAATGATGTTGTCAGAGAGTGGAAGGGGAAATGCTAGAACAACAGCTACAGGGAACTAGGGCCAAGGGAACTGGGGGACTGTAAATTGGTGCAACCATTATAGAAAGCAATATATGGAGGACTCTCAAAAAAGTAAAAATAGAAATACCATACAATGCAGTGATTCCATTTCTGGGAATTCGAAAAAAACAAAATCATTAATTTGAAAAGATACGCATATGCACTCCTGTGTTATTGCAGCGCTATTTATAATAGCGAAGATATGGAAGCAACCTTAGTGTCCATTGATAGATAAGTGGATAAAGATGTGGTACATATACACAAAGGAATATTACCATATTCCTTTGCAGCCATAAAAAGCTGAGACTTTGACATTTGTGACAACATGGATGGACTTATAGTGTGTTATGCTGAGTAAAGTAAGTCAGAGAAAGACAAATCCATATGATTTCACTTACATATGGAATCTAAAAAACAACATAAATGAACAAACAAAACAGAAATAGACTCATAAACACAGAAAAGAGTGGTGGTTGTCATAAGGGTGTGATGGGGGTGAGATAGGTGAAGGGGAAAAAATTAGTAAGAATGTGATATTTTGATGGTTAAATACATGTCAAAATGCATCAAGCTGTACACTAAAGATTTGTGTATTTTACTGTCTATGCCTCAATAAAAAAATTTTAAAAACCCCAAAAGTTTTATTACATGAAAAAGCCTATTAAAAAGATGTAGGCATAGAATAATCTAACCTAAGCACATTTAGAACATTATTCTAAAGGAATTTGAGTCCCAAATAACAAATTTGCAAACATTTTTTTTTAAAGGGGGAGATTTCTTGTATTTCATTGAGTTAAGAGATATCTGTAACCTGGGACGGTCTAGGAAAGAGATGACATTTATCAGAAAGGAGCTGTAGAAAAGAGATCACTGCTGTCTGGCTTTGCCTAGAAAGCCCTCTTTCTACTACTCTGCTTAACAAGTTCTCCCTCTCCCCTGTGAAGGCTGCTGGGAGCTCCCACCCTCTGGCTCTCCACCCCACCTCATACCCTCGGTCACTGAGGGTTCAGTGATATCAGAGTGTTCTATGGGGCTCAGGGTTGCCATCAGTAAATTTTCAGGATCAGCTTTAATCTTTTGTTACACTGCTTCAGTGGGAGCAGTTCAGAGTTGATTAAAACTTCTGGTTTGGGAACACAGCCCTTTTGCCAGCAGCAACTATGGACTTCTTTTGATTACCCTGTTGGAGGTGTTAGAAAAGGTACCTTATTCCTAAGGGAATGAGTTTTAGTTTGGAACATAAATGAACCTGTTAATTTATGGTATTTTACTGGATTCAGCATCATTTTTCCTATTAGTAATAATTTCCCATGCATGCCTAAAAATAAAGAAGTCAAATCTGTAAGACTCATCCTTTTCCAGGAGAAAACTGACTTTATTTCCTGTCTCTTGAACGGAACTGAAATTCAGCAATTTGTTTTCAACAAAACAATCCGACTTCAACAGTGTACTATGTTCTGTTAGAAAGAGAGGGAGGCATGCTATAGGATCTGTGCAATAGTAAACAGTGCTAGGCATTGTTCTTTTTTTTTTAAACACATATTCATTTAAATTTCACAATAGTCTTTTGTGAAGCTATTACAACCTTCATTTGACAGTTGAAGGAATTGAAGAACAGGGAGGTTGACTTGTCCAAAGTCTCAGATAGTAAGTAAGTAGTGGAGGTGGTATTTAAGCCCACAGATTATGACTCCAGAGTGGGGACTGGACACCATGTCACATTCTGCCTCACTATTGCTTAGTTGTACAATGACCATGTCTAGAAGGTATTAGGCTCTAGACTAGACATGAAGATGAGACCTAGTGATTCCCAGCCTGACAGATGGGTGAAGTAGATCAGTGAAGTTAAGTGCTTTTTGAACTTCTGCTTGTGAAATCTTCCAACTAAATCTTGAATGGAAGCTTAAAACGAATAACAGATGAAATTAGAGCTGCTTCTTGAACAGGGGACAAGGAAGGGTGGAGCCCCACCCACTCAGGCTTTTTCAGGAGTCCTTTGAGCAGAATGGTTTGAAAACTACCAAAAAGAGCACAGGATCTCAAATCAGGAGACCTGGGTTCAAATCTGAAATAAATCTATCCATTTTCAGGGTATTCAGTTTTTTCTCATCAGTAAAATGGAGACCATTGCTGTTTCACATGGCTGCTGTGGAGGATTAAATGTGATGAGGTATGCAAGAGCATTTGAAATTGTAAAGCAATATATAAATAGTTTCCATTTCTACAGAACCTTGACTTGAAAAGGAGAGGCCCAAGTGGCAATGAGGCATGAGACAGGTTGTGGTGCATCTTGGGTAGCCCTGAATTCATTCTCAGACAAATTAGGAATGAGGTGACCCTGGGCAGTGTCAGGATGGTGGTGGTTACACCACTGAGGCTAGGCAAGTTATGTGTGTTAAATAATGTCCTCCTAGGAACCAATGGCCAAACTGCAGCTGAGAAATTGAGATCTTTCCACCACAGAATAAAAGATGTAAGGAACCAATGTCCATCTGGTTCACTGCTGTATGCCGAGCAGTAGAGTGCCTAGGTACCTAGTAGGTGTTCCATAAAAACCTGCTCAAAGAATTAGGAAGGAAAGTCTAAGGAAAATTGACTGAGCCAAAGAAATAAACAATTTCTTAGGGCATGTGGCCATGCCTCACAATGGGATCCAAATGTGGTTCTCTGAGAGGAAATGTCATACCAGCTACAGAATGATGGGGTGACAGGGGCACAACCCTTGGTAACTTTAGTTCACATGCCTTGCTAGTTTCATTTAAGACTTTAATATTAAATATGAAACTCATAGGCAAAACAAGCATATATTTATATTTATCTTTCAAGATGTCTTTAAACTTCATTCCATTGACTTAAAAAAAAACATCAGGGATGTTGGTCTCAGCTGTAGATGTGGAGAATTTATAGTAAGATGCTTTAAAATACTTTGTTAAGTTTTCTCTCAGACTTATATCATACATAATTTCAAGTTCCTACAGAAAAGTGTGAATAGTGCCAATTTTATCACTTCCACAGCAGCCATTCTAGAAGATTGCTTTTCCAACTTGGATAGTATCTCAGACTCCTGTACCTAGGGGCTCTAGTAGGCAACTACTCAGTTCCAACCACATCCTCCTTAGGCACGAAGCTGCCTCTATCTTTAGAAACTAGTATCACTTTAACCCCCAATATAGCCTGTGCTCCCCTTTTCTCTACACAGCTCCTACAAAAATTCATGATAAACTATTTTATACTAGTTTTGAGAAGAGATTAAGTTCATTTTTTAAGTTAAAAAAAGGCACCCCTGACCCCCATCCCCACCAGTAAGTTAATATAAACTTATTTTGGTGCAAGTGTGAAGTACATCATGAACACAAAGTCTCCAGGCAAGAAATGATCAGTTTATGTAGTCTACTTTCAATTCACGAATCTGAACCTTTTAATGCTCATTTTAGCATTCCAAAGGGTGTCTGTTATCTGTGTTTTATATGTCCCTAGAGTTTCACTTTATGAAAATGAAGGTATAAGACCACATTTCATTGCCCAGAGGTATTTTTAAAGCATTATAAGACCACTCTTCCCGCTCGGATATAGGATATTGATTCTCCCTATGCTCTTAAGTCATGGAGCTGGACATTCTCTGAAATCTCTCTTAAGTAATTTTGCAAAATGACCACTAGCATGGCCTCTTGGACCTTTATATGTATTTATAGATATCAAATAACTCATACAACTATGTTGGCCTTTAGGACCTGGAATATTGCTTGCTATGAAAACGGAAACCCTGAACACAGATGCATAGTAGGTCTCCTCATATTTCAAGTAAATAAGCTTCTTTAACTACTTTTTCACTGTCACTCTGCACCTACATTTGGCTAAGCAGAATAGCAGCTATCATCAGAATCAAGACATCTTTTCCTTCTTTCCTGTTACTAGGGGCTCAAATATCAGCAGGAATTATCTGATATGAGGCGGCACAGGTGACCCACTTAAAGGAGAAATGTTTTAGATACAAAAAGCCTCTAATTCTGTTTCTTCTGGAACCATATACATTTTACAATCTAAAATATACTCTTTCTAGAGTCCTATCTAGAAACAGTATTTTGTCACTTAAATCTGGTTTCCTCAAGTTTTATTCAGCTGAATATTAACGACTCCCTCTCTGCCCCCTCTTTTAAGGAAAAAAATTTTTTTCAACTCTTTGGTAAAATAAGCCCAGGTCCTCATAATCACAGTATTTCAGTATTAGGAGGAAAAGCCTAGATTTGAAACCATTCTTTTACAACTCTATCTCCTTAATTAGGGCTGGGAAAACTTGACAAAGCCTAATTCAACTTTCCTATTTTGTGAATGAGGAAACTATGGGTCAGAGTAGTAATACTACAGTTGGAACTCATGTCTTCTGGCTCCTAGACCAATGCTCTTTCAACCATACCAAGACTGGTAGACTGTGAAGTAATGCGGAGGCAGGATAGCAGGTTTCTAATGGTAGTTTTAAGCACTGCATAATACTGTGTGTGAATATGACATGCACAATGGACCATGGTTATGAATCACCCCCAAGGCACTAGCTAAAAAGCAGATTTTGACATACTTTATACTGAGATAAAATGAGCTTCCAACATTGTCCAAATGTCATATTCAAACATATGAAATAAATACTACCTTGCAACAAAGGCACTTCAATGGAAAAAATAATTTTGACAAAGCAAAGAACTTCCAGTTTTTATTTTTTAAACATTTAACAAGAAAAACATTCAACCAAATTTTTAAAAATTAGGATGCATTAATTTACAGTAAAATAGTTAACCTAAAAGACAAGCCCATTCATTTAGGGCCAAGAAGGCCAATAGTTCCTGTTTAGACAGCAGAATTGCACAACTGATATTTTTACCTATATTTGGTGGCACAGAAACATAAAAGTCATACAACTTCCATTGAGACCCTCCCTTCCCTACAGAATAGAATTCATACAATTGCTTTGAAGGTCAGTACTCAGGCCTTTAAAAATCACCAGTTGTAATTTGAAACCTATCTACAATTACTCTGATTAACAAGAATGCTTTTAAAACAATTCTTAAAGGAAACACCTTAAAATAATTTTGTGGCACATAGATTGCCTAAAGAAACAGCAAAGATGAAAAATAATACACAATTATTAGAGTCTCTTGTTTATAGAAACCACTCAAATATTTTCCCTAATTAATTATCCCGCTTCTTATAATTTATTAGCAGAGATGAATTACAAGAAGTAGAATGCACCATTTTTTGGCTCGTGGTCATAGCTGCCAGCTTAAGAGTTCATGATGGTAAGTGTAGAGCAAAATACAATTATGCTCACAAATTCTGGAATGGGAAAAACCAAAATATCTCTTTAAAGTGTTTCTCTATCCTTGCTTTCAAGTCAAGACAAAAAATTCACAGCAGTTTAAAAGATGATGAAGGACTAAACCTGGGGCCCAACTAACACACATATTGAGGAGATTTTTGTCTATTACACTACTAAGGTGAAAATTGTACTAAGTATGATATTGGATTACCAAGTAACATTCTATAGTAAGCTGTTGGAGCAAATACAGCATTTAACAGGTTCATTTACAGATCAGGCATGGTAGCCTTTAGACAGACATCTTATTTTCACACTCTTGAATGTGCAACCTTTAAGAAACAAACAAACATAAAGTGGTATGCAATTTATGACAGCTGGCCAGGCACTTAACTTGGGATGGACTTTCAAATTTTGAGGTAAACTTAGAATTGTTTTCAGCAACCACAAACATAATCTAAAAGCCACATCTTATTACCACACTATGTGAAGTTATTTAGCCTTTAACTACCAGTTTGTCTCTCTATTGTGCCAAAATTCACACTAAGTGTAACTTCTTAAGAACCTATTAAAAGAACATTTCCAAGTCTGAATTTTGGCCCCATTTACATACTTCTGTGCTTAGTACATACTTAAGAAAACTATATGGTACATACATACAAGGGCCATGGGTACAAGAGTCTAAAATGAGTCTCTTTTTTCCTAATTAGACATTAAAAAAAGTTACACTGTCAGTCACACAGATAAGAGGCGGAAGACAATGACCACAAGTTGAGATGACAGGCCTCACTGCAGCCTCAAGAAAATTATTGAGCAATGCTCCCAAAGGAGCAGGGAGCAGAGACAAGGCAGCAGAGAGTTTCTGTTTCCAGGCATTAACAGTACTGTGAAAGCTCTCAGAATTAACACTAAGGAGCACAACGCTCTGGGCTTACTATTCTCTGGGCACAGTCTATGTTTCTTCCCTTCTTCTGAATTTACTTCAAGGGAATGTGGAGTTTGATCAATAAATGAAAATTCGTATCAGAAGTTGGAGGTCCTCAGTAAGTATCTATACACTGAAAACCAGAAAGTGGCCATTTTGGAACTAGTCTTTTATCAAGTTATCCAAGTCATTTTCTCATTAGAATTACTACGATTTTATCTGCAAGTAAAAAGTCAAGACTACAAATCCCCATAATTAACAATTAATTCTATTTTCCATTCCCTTCTCAAACAGCAATTTCAATTCAAAGGCTACTTGTTCTGAATAAACTCATCAGCTTTTTATCTGGTATCCATAGCCTAATTAATCAACAACTTGTTTTAAACCTTTCAAAGAACATTATGGATAAAGAAATTTTTAAAATGATCTGAGGCATCCTCATTTTCAAAAACACAATGAGAAAAAATATTGGCTTAGACTTTCCACAGGGCTAAGACATCTAGATACTTTATGTATAAAGACTTCTAAGCTGACTCTCTCAGGATAGCAAATTTTCCCATGGCAAAGGATTTGTGCTGACTGACCTCTTCTTTCCTTGCAAGACTACCAGCATGCATCTGGCAAAGCTACTAGCTGGAGTTACTGGTGCAATGAGCAAACGTGGAAGAATTTCTCTCTCTGTGATGCCAACTGACTTGCTCAAGTTCTCACCTGTGGCTTTACTTGACTGAAATAATTAATCAAGCCACAGTTGCTGTGAAGTGAGGGACACAGGGTAGGGTGAAAAGGGGAAGGGCAATTATACATATCATTAAGATACCATGATATGCAGTGACAATGTGTCTGTTAATGTATTTAAGGCTTGAAAATCACTGATCATAACTATTAAAACTGCATTAAATTTTTACAATTTGAACACCTGCAAAAGGAGAGTTTTCTGATTTGACCTAAATTTAAATATAAATGGAAGTTCACTGAATATTGGATAACCAGTAAGCTGGAAGAAACAAATTACATACATTTTGTAGGTAGTAACCTACCAAAAAAAAGAAGTGGAGATTAGGTAAAAGTTAACTGAAATTATTCTTTATTGTTTCCAGTTTCATGTTTCTCTTGGAAGGGCCCAAAACTTGGTCTCTGGAAAACCAACTTCATGCATGTAAGAGATGGCATCTGCTATCCTATCAGTGTATCCTTCCCTCAAAGGCGGGTAGGTCATAGATGTATCACAGACATTCATTTTCATGTATAATGGTTTTGAGACATCTATTTCACTGAAGCATTCTAAAGGAAATCTATACACCACTTCTGGGAAAAAGGCACTTCACTGTGAAAGTTAGGTTTAATTACATGAATGTCGAGAAGACTAGGATACTCAAAAGTCAGTATTCACTTTTGTATTTCTGAATACAGAGCAGATACCAGTTCATAGAATAAAGCTGGTGACATTACAAACCAGCCAAACAGCAATATTGACTATATTTTCAGCAAACCACTATTTTATGACATTTTTCAAACACCAACATAGTTCCAAACTCAACAGTAAAAAGAATAAAATCACCAGCAGCTGCTACTTTAGTGCTCAAGACATTGTTCTCTACAGTTTGGTTCCATTTCAGAGCATGAATTGCTGTTCAGATGAAAAACCTGGGAGGGTGGTGGTGGTGTTTGTGTGTGTGTTTGTGGGGAACCAGGATGGAAAAATACTGCGGAGTAACAAGAGGTTCATGTCTCTGGTCGGACAACCAAGTGAGGAGGTAGTTATTCTGAGAACTTCTCAAATAGAGAATATTGTACTGATCTACTGAGAGTCGGGGAAGGAGCAGGAACTTCTTGATAGGACTGAAGATAGCAATAAGACTATGTCTCCTCCAGGGAAGTCAGGACCAGATGTCAGTGCAGCTAAAATAAAGACAGAATTTGTATAAGTGGTAATGTAGAGAGTATAAGAAAAACAAGGCAAAGAAATCAAGGTGAATGATAATGTATTCATTTCCAAACATGTCCTACCTTAACAGTGGCTCTTTTATGATGCTAGAACTTTAAAAATATCTACAAGAAAAGAACACACACCATGTCATTATCATCCAGTCTTGATGGAGTGATCCTTCAAACTCCTGGTCAGTGCCAAGAATATGGTATGCGTACACTTCATAAATAATACCTTCTAATTTCTGTTACTGAAAATGTAATGATGTCTGTAAAATAAATGCTTTAATAGTTTAGATGTCACTACTCTCAGAAAGGGTGTCATAAGGAAATATTTTATAGGTATAATGAGAAGAAACTCTCAGTTAAATGAGCAACATCACAGAAAATATAATAGCAACACTCCTCCAAACTGCCTGATGCAAAAGAAAAGGTTTATTATTATGTCAAGAGAACACATGCTCACCTTGTTACATCACCACACATGGCAACCCCATACAACCTTGAGTCCCATCATCACTGCTGTTGAGTTTCTTCATTCGATACTGACGGATTTCTCTTACCAGTGTGTAAAAGGCATCTTCAACACCCTACAGAAGAAAGAAAATGATAAGGACCACTTAATAGACACTGTCCAAGTTATAAGCTCTCTCTCATTTGTACTTTTTTATGTGGACTTAATATTCCAATTATTAACTGACAAAATAGGGTGATTTAGGAAGATGACACTAAATTTAGCATTCCTATTGAATCGCATTAACAGGCTGATACACAAATGGCACATTTTGCAAAAGTAACATTTAAAAAAGGAAAACAGATGCTGTGGGACATAGAAAATGACCAGATCTAAAGATGCTACTCAGGAGAGCTTAAGCCCTAAACAGTGGCTGGTGTTGATGGAGAAAGGACTGTTTTTAAATATCTTTAATCAAGGGTCTTCATTTTAGTAATATTTTCGCATGTTAATGTGGGAGTAAAATGCTACACCAGAATATCAGTCAATTCATTTTATTTTAAACTAAAGTTTAAAAAAAACAGAACACTATTAAATACCTGTAACAACAAAGGATATGGATCTATCGCTAGCAGAGTCAACCAATGAAACGTTTCTGCATTAAACAAACCCTTGCCAGATGCTAAAAGCTGTATTATACATACCTGTCTCGTCTTGGCTGAGGTTTCAATGAACGGAATCCCATAACTCTTGGCCAGTTCATGGGCTTGTTTTGTGTCAACTGTCCTTGTTGGCAAATCACACTTGTTTCCTACTAGCACCATAGGTACATCATCTGAATCTTTTACTCGTTTAATCTGTTCCCTGAAAAAGGAGATGTGACCATAAGAATAAGCAAATTTGGCAAAATTTCTCTAACCCTATTAGCTTCTAGTATTGAGTTTTACTTTTTTTCCCTACTACTTTATAGAAAACCTTGCATACTAAGGAGACTGGTTTAGACTTGATGCAGCAGCCACCAGGAGGCTAAGTACCAGTTCACCTTCTAGTGGAAATGCATGGTTATTTTATCTTGACACATGCCTTTGTTAGGCTTCTTGACTCTCCAAAGAACTTGGCTCTGCATTTAATTGGCAACACAAAATCATACTCTAGATTAAGGTCTGAAGTATAAAAAGTAAAGCTCACTGCTTCTAAATAATGTTTTGAGGTTTCCTTGAAGGTGAAAGTATTTAATGAAAGATAGTCTAACCACTTCTCTAGATGGACAATGTCCCAATATTTTTTTTTCAAACAAAATTAGAGCTGGAAGTCCAACAACATAAAAAACACCAGAACTGTTCTTATTAAAGGGGGACTAAAAGAGCTGGAACTCCCAGTGGACAGCACTCCTCTCAGTGACACCTAACACATACCAGCAGCAGCTTTAAATTATGGCCTAGATTCTCTTGACCAACGCTGTCCAAGAGAACTTTTCAGTGGTGGAAATGTTCTGTATTTGCGCTGTCCAACTGTATCTACGAGTCACATATACTTACTGAGCACTTGAAATGCCAGTTGCTAATGTGGCCAAGGAACTGATTTTTTAATTTATTAATTTAAATAAACCACATATGGTTTGTAGCTACCGTACTGCACAGCACTGCTCTAGACTCTACCCTTGGATTACACACACAGTCACGTATCAGAAAATGCCATCTGCAGACCTGTACTTTGGTGTGATGGCAGTAGCCTATGTTAAGGGACAGAAAGAAGAAAAATGACTTTCGGAGATTCAGTAAATATTTACTAGGTGCTTGCCAAGTGCTGGGCATTTTAAATACTGCTATTATTTCCAGAAAGAAAATAGAAAGTAGAACAGGTTTAGGAGAAAAAAAACCAATGAACTTAGTTTTGGACTAGTTTCTTTCTGTAAGCAAATCTTCACACAGATGGAGGCCTAAGCCAGGATTCAAAGCTGTAGGCAGAACATTTGGGTAGTATTTACTATGTGCTAGGCACTGTTAAGAGCGATTTACATATTAATTTTCACAGCTCTCAGAAGGCACTGGTCTCTCCATATTACAGATAAGGAAACTGAGGCAGAGACTTAGTAGTCTGCCCCACAGTCCCATTGCTAATAGATGACAGAGCCAAGTTTCAACATAGGCAGAGTCTACATTTTTAACCATTATGTTATTCTGCTTTAAGAACACAGAGCTAGAAAAAAGAGCCCTGAGTTTCTGGTCTTGGCTCTGCTGTTCCTAACAATGACTCTGAAAACCTAACAAATCACCTTTTGAACTTTTTTGATTCTGTAAAATACGAATGTTGAACTAGAATTTTTTTTGGTCCAGTTGAGCTTTGAAACTACAGTTTTATGGAGAAAGACCATCTCTGTGCTCCTTTGCTCTGCTTTCATTTTATCTACCCCCAATTTGTTTCTTCCTATCATCCTCTCCATTACTTACTGAAGAATGTTTCTCAGAGGTGTTTTTCTTTCTGAAATTCCTTTGTTATCTCTCCTAACACCTTTAGTTCTGAATCAGTCCCATAAGCAAGCTTCATTTATGTAACATCACACATTCTAGCAACAGTATTTTATATAAGAAAAATGCTAGTATTATGTTTCAGTTGTAAGCCCAGATTCTCAAATAACCTAAAAAAACTCTCCTCCTAATTGAAAAGCTGTTAGCTTCCTAACTTTGGCATACTTATCCTTCAACAAAGCTTCAGAACATACTTAAGATAGTCCTTCCAGAAAAAAGAACGCTCCTAGTACCTGTAAAGGTTAATATCTGCAAATGATTTGCTATTATTGATGGCAAATACACAGAGGAAGCCTTCGCCTGTCCTCATGTATTGGTCTCTCATGGCACTGTACTCCTCTTGTCCAGCTGTATCCAGTATGTCCAACAGACAGGTTTCACCATCTATAACGACCTGTTTTCGGTAAGAATCCTGGAGGTGTGGAGAGTGGGGGGTGGGGAGAGAGGGAGATTCCATTTTTATTAAAAACCACAGGGAATGCAATGCTGTTGCCAAGGTTAAATAAGCTCCTAACCAAGTCCACTGTTGTCTCTCTGGTTTGTCCCTCAAACTGCTAATATATAATTCCAAGCAAAAAGTACATAATGTCACCTTGGGAAAAAAGGACCAAATCCTGTATGCCTGCAGAAAGGAAAATGTGGCCACTTTGTTCCTGGAAAAGATGAAAAAAAACTGTGGTAATTCAAAAGACAGCTCTACTGCAGTAAGACTAGAGGTAAAGTTCACAGTGTTATTTTACTAAGGTGTGAACTGGACTTTTCTTATTGTTCATGGTACATACAAAATTCTAAACATACCTCTACCAATTATAACTGGGTTCCTGGATAGTGTGTCATTTGTGTTTACGATTAAATACACAAATAGTTTTTATTTCAGACAAGATTATAATACCAAAATAATTTGCTCATCATGACAGATAGTACCTTTAGGAAATATTCCTGAATTAAATTCCTCAAGGTTTCAAATAAGGTGCAGTTACAATTAATTCCTCAGGAAAACAGACATGCACAGATCATATTTTCTAAAAAACCTTCCAATGTGGCTTATAAGGCAAACATTTTTTTAATAGTTATATTCTGGGAATTTGGTCCAAAGAAATAACTTCTTCACACAAAGTAAAGAGAGAATGCAAGCCGGTGAGTTTCCAACCCATGGATCAGTTCATCTGTAACTCACTTCATGTTGGGACTGTAATATACTTTCAAATGAACTCAGAATTCACATTACCAGACCTTCCTTGAAGCATGAAATATGGTTAAGTGCATGAATACTCTGAGGAAATGAACAAAATTAGTATTATAAAGTGGGTTTCAGTCAAACTAAGTTATGATGATATAAGTCAGAAAAGGTTAAGGTTACTTCCTGGTAGGAATTTACTGACTGGAAAGTGGCCTGGGAGAACTCTGGGACATTGGAAATGGTCTACATTTTTACCTGAGTGGTGGTTATGTAAGTGTACACAAATTTAAACAGTCACTGAGCTGCAGACAGAAGATTTATGTATGTTACTGTACGTAAATTACCCAATAAATAAAACCAAAAAATATTAAAAGGTTCTAACTTTTAATACAAAAGCTGTTAAGCCTAAAATAAAGACTTTGCCAAGGATTAATGATGAATTTTTAATAATGGCTGTGTTAGTTAGCTTGCATTAAATCCTCAGTGAATGGGTGGTAGGAAGACCAAGGTGTGGATTAAAATAATCTCTCGAGTTGGACATTTCTAAATCGAATAAAATTACAAAAACTTTAAAAGGACTTTAGATGCCATTTATTGAAGCCAATGTATAATATGAACTCCTATGAAAACATCAGAATCTTTAAATACGTACTATTTATGTAATGTTTTACCATTCACAAAATATTTAAACATACAGTTTCTTTTTCCACAACATCCCTGTGTGGTAGGGAGGACAAGTTTACGGTAATTTAATGGATGAGGAAAATGAGGCTCTGAGAAATTAAGTGATTTTTCTTAATGTCACCTAACTGAATAAATTGCAAACAAGGACAGAAATCCTAGGCACAGTGACTCAAAATCTCCTGTTTTTTCTATTCCAACCCAGTCTCAACTGCTTCAACTCGCTAAGAAATTAAAATTGCAGAACACCCAGATCTCTGAATCCATAATCTCCACTCACTATCATTCAGACAGTTGCTCTCCCTCTACAGCCTGTTTCTAATAGAGCTGTCATACACAGTTTATAGAACTGTTAAAATTTGTAAACTTCTCAGAAAATCTTAAGCAGCTAATAAAAAATGAGCTTTTTTTTTTACAAACATGGGAAGCTTTGCTTATCATATTACTGAACGCAGTAACCTTTTTTACTTTCTCTTCTCATCACTTTAGCTAAAATACCTAAAGGGCATGGGAAAGGGTAGGATAAATTGAAATGGAGAGGTAGGGTCTGCGGACCCCTACGGGGCCTCACCTCTATGGTGGGATCATATTCATCTACAAAGTGGTTCTGGATTAGCTGGATTGTCAGTGCGCTTTTTCCAACACCACCTGCTCCAACCACCACCAGTTTGTACTCAGTCATTTCACACCAGCAAGAACCTGCGGGATAGCAGCAATTAGGGTTATTTGGCGAGCCACATCTACAGTATTTCAAAGCTTTCTATTATCAATAACAACTAAACCCGGAGTTTGAGAAGTATCGGTTCCATACACGTGACCCTCCACTTAGTTCTCAAAGTGATTCAGGAGTGCAAAAACACTTGGCAGGTTACTGTGGGCCTCAGAATTCTGGATTATAGTCTTCCAGCTACCCCCATCCTTGTCCTCTGTATTTTTCAATCCTTGGGCCCCGCCCTCAGCCTAAGGTAAAAGAAATCCCATTTCCCACTCTTTCCGCAAGTTGCAGCTCTGCTGTGCGGCCTCCAGGCTGTCCTCTTTTTACTCCCCGGCCTGTCTTCAAAAATCTCAGCCGGAGAACTCAAAACGAAGGACCCCCGCCCAGGGCCTTTGTTTCCAGCCCACAGATTCCGTTCGATTGCGGGCAACGAGACGCCCGTTGGCTCTAAAGCCGAATGCCACACATGCCTTAGCCTTACCTCAAACTCCGGAGCCTCCGCTTCGAACGGATTTAGTACTACAACCAGGAACAATGTTGGAGACCCCGGAACCGCCATGAACACCCCCAACAAGGGAGCGGCACTTCCGGCCCCGCCCTCTACGTAATCAGTCAGCGCCTGAGGCGCCCGAGTCCCCGCCCCGGCCACATGAGCCTCCAACCCTAGTCACGCGGCTGGCCGCACCCAGACCCGCCCCTCCCACGCAGACGCTTTAAAAATGAAAGCGCTAGGTGCTAGTGTCTCAAAAATCAGTAAAACTTTATTCGCTTCCAATCTTTCGCCATTAACAGAAAACTGGAGAAAGCAAAATGTTGTGTTTACAAAGATAAATGGCCTCTTCACCCAAAGATCAAAACCTCAAATGACAACGGGGAAGATAAAAGCACCCTCCCCGACATCCCCTGAGCTGACCCTTGTCATTTCAGACAAAGCCTTCAGTCCGTTGGCCAGTGACCTTGTATGCGGCCAATTCAAGATAAGGGTCAAGAAATCAGACCAATCCGTTCCCGTGATAAAAAGTTGAACAAAATCTACACCAAGGGTCAAGTGCCTGTATTTTACAGGACACAGGAACCAGGCGGCTTATAAAAAAAACAAGATTCATTTCAGGCACAACTTTTTTATTTTTTTTGTTTTGTTTTGAAATCAGTAAAAGAAACTGGGTCCTAGAAGCTGCAGTGATCTAAGCAGCAGCAAGTTTGTGCATTCATCCCTTTTTGTTTGTTTAAATACGATTAAATTATCACACTGCTGGCACACCTCATTTGCATGAAATTCTGCACCATACATACTAATTGTAGTAAAGTTACACCCTCCCACCCCCATCCCAGGAAGAAAAACTACTCTGGAAGATAATTTTCATTTAAATCTAACCAAACTTTGTTAAGTGGACTGTGTGACAGGATTATAAATGATATGAAAAATAACATTTTAACATTTGGCCATCAACTTAAGGAAATGGTTTGCCTATACAGATTTTTTATGATTTTAATATATTCTACCCTCATATGGTCCTCAGAATTAAAGCATAATGAACAGGAAAGAAAAAATAATGCAACTGAGTGTTAAGGCAGAACATTTTGCCAGAAGTAATGAAGGTAGAGTATATACTAAATATCAAGTGCAGAATTTCATAGGGCCAACAAGGTAAATCTATATTTCTCACTTACACAGGCGAAGTGGATCTCGCAATTACCAGTTGCGTTAAATGCACCAAATAAAGCTCCTAAAATTGATACTATAAGGCGCCACCTTAAGTTTTCCAGGCTGCAACTGTGCATAATTTTAAAATGTTTCTTTTTTAAATTTATTTACTTTTTTAAACATAACACGAGGAAGGTGTTAAAACTGGTGTAATAGCTCAATAGACTAAGTATTCCAGATTTTGGGAGGGATGAAGAGGGAGATATTTAGAATCCTTCACCAGAATCCCCCCATCTTGATCATAGTGGATTAATGATGTGCTTTGTGGATGTGGTTAGTCAATGACACCAGCTTGACGGATCTTTCTTTCTGCACCAAATCCCTGTGAAGAAACAGAATTGCACTTAATGAGTTGGGTGCATATCAATCAGTACATTAACAATTCCTTTTAAATCATCTTCACCACCAATTCTTTCTCAGAGGAGGAAATCTATAGTAAGCCCTCCAGATCTATGTTCAAAGTATCAGGAAAAAAACAAAGAAATGTGCTACTTATTGTGAGCAACCATTATGTTACGGTTTGAATCAATATCCAGGAGTCCTAACTAGTTATAACCAACACTGTAGCTCCTTGCTTTATTAAGCTCTCTGAGCTATGTTGACACAGTACCTCTAGTAGTATGTTGGTCTGTCATCTACCACACCTCCCCCAAACCTTCTATTCTGCATGCACCCTCATACCATTGAGTTATCTGGTCCCCTTGGCTGCCGAAGAACCATTAGGCGAGGAGCACTGGCGTCATCCAGGGTAATGTTCTTTAAGCGATTGACCAACCTATCAGGTCGCGGAGCTGCAACAGCCTTGGGGCCCTCGCTGAAACAAAATCAAGATGTGAAACAAGCAACACTTTGGTGGGAAAAAACCAAGAACTTGCAAGAGTGTGTTTTCTACCTAACTACCCAAATGACTAAGTCTAATGAAGAAGGGACTCTTGTCTCATCTAGCCAGCCAACTAGCAAGACAGGACAGACAAGTTTATGTTTTACTCCCAACTCAAAGTTTATACTGCATAGAAACTAGAAGCAGCATTTTGGTGAGGGTCATTCCTAGGCTGGTCTACAATAAAAAAAGCCAGGTCCACAGATATCTAAAACAAAGTAGCAGTTGTGAAAAACCTTAGAAAAATTAAATGAAATACAGTTATTTCTTGACTACCAGCTCCTCTCCAGATAACAATGTTACTGATTTAAAAAAAAAAAAAAAGCACAGATCCAGAATCAATAAAATTATAAAGTTAGAATTTGAAACAGCATATAACCTAGAAATGGCTTAATGTTAGAACTAAGCAAGAATACTTTAAAAACAAGTACTATACAATCTTTTCATATTTAAGATTTTATAGTAAGTACCCAATGTTGTTTCATTAGCCTGGCATTAATGAGGCTTAGTTTGGACAGTGAAGAACCAGAGGTAAAAGGGATATATTTCAAGTATGAAGAAAAAAAAAAAGTGGTAGAAGAGGATAAAAAAAAATGCAGCAATAGAAAGTGAAGAAATGTGATGTGATGAAGCAGAGATTACAGGAGAGACAGAACAGGGAGGTTACTGACCCAACAGCAAAAACTCACCAGACTCGCCAAACATTACAAGCGCTGCACTTGCCAGTGCGCTGATTAAGAATCACAGAGAATTCCACCTCATCTCCTGCCTGTAGCTCAATGCCATCCTGAACTTCTTTCACATGGAAAAAGAGCTTCTTGCTATCTCCTACTTCATAATTAATGAAGCCAAACTGAAATTAAAAAAACAACAAAAAAACAACAAAAAAACAATAGCTTAAGAGAGGACCTATCACACACAGAGGATAAAAGCACCTCACTTTCAATGAAGCAGAATGCCTGACCATAACTAGAAGGGAATTTACAAAACATGGCATTAATGCTGGTTCTATCAACTAACAGCAGGAGTCTGCAAAACTTGTCAGGGAAGAGATACATCTTTGAAATCACTATCATTCACTCTGTCACAACTGATAAAGGCTATCTTGTGTCTTTCATCTATTACATGAACCATATTTTTTAATTAAACAAAATCATCAGGGAGCTGTTATTTATACATATAATTGTTTTGACCCTTCTACAATTAAGTTGGCTTATGGTATTATAAGAAACAACTATACAAAATAATACACTGATACTGAAAAATGTCCTGAGAATGCACAAGGAGTTCCTGGAGATCTTAGTACCAGGAATAGTTGTGTTTGCCCTAAGCTTATTTTATGAACACTTCTATGTGATTTTGTTCTATGTGTTGTACAAAAGCAGCTCTGAGCTAAATAAAGTACACAAAACCTCACGGTCTTTCTCTTTGGGAAATCTCACTCCATACTTATTATCTGCTCACCATGTAATGTTAGTTACCAACACTTTTTTTTTTTTTTTTGGCTAATACTGTCACTTCTTTTCATGTGGTTTTCTTCATATTTTTATAAACTACCTTAAGTCGCTGAAAAAAGGGTAAAGAAAAAATAAATAACATTTGGTAGTTGTGGTGGTAGTTCCCTCTTGGCTGAAATAATTTTAAGGTTTTGGTTACTATTTGGTTACCAACTCATAAAAAGATCAAATTCGGATCCAGACACTACCACTCACTCACCTGATCTTTCACACACTCCACTGTGGCCCTACGCAGGGGTGTAATGTTGTAGGCCATAGTCTGTGCATTTTGTCCCAGTACACACAACTGGAACTTGACACTCTCCCCTTTCTGCAGGCAATCCCCTTTGTTGGCCATCCCAACTATGCCAAATGGGTAGACTTCACCTTTCATATCCCCTGTAAGGAGAAAAGGGTTCTGAGTCTGAAAGCTAGTATTTCACAAAGCCCTCTGCTTAATAAGTTTCTAAGTTGCTAACAATGCATTGTGTCCCCTAAAAAGATCTTTAGTACTTGAGATGTTCTACTTTAAAAGCTTTAATGAAATCCTAAGTGCTAAAGACTACAATGAAAGCAAATGAGAACTTGTAGCTCATTATTACCTTACTAGCTGCAATGTGCAGTTTTAAACCACATTTATGAAATTAAAAATAACACTATTACTCACAATCCCACTACCTAATATGTGGGTTTTTGAAGCACTACGTGTTGCTAATCTGACTCACTGGATTATTATCTCCCAAGTTCACAATATGAGACGGTCAGTCAGAAATATTTCTGACCCCAACCCAACTGAACATTAAACCAGCCAGGTATCAGCAAAATCTATGTAGATAAATTTCTTTGGCATTCCACCTCCTTTCTTAAAATGCTCTGATGGGGGCTCCTTCAAAGTAATAGGCACCTTTCTTCTAAATCACCTTTCTTAAAGGACCAGATGTAAATATCTTAGGCTTGTATGTCTGTCACTGGTCTCTATCAAACACCAACTCAACTGTGCTGTTGTAGTGAGAAAACAAAGACAATATGTAAACGAATGGTCACGGCTGTGTCTCAAGAAAACTTTATTTACAAAACCAAGTCACCGTATTTGCTGAGTTCTACTCTTGAGTAACAAGTTGGCTGTAGGCTATGGATAAAAACTGGACAAAAGAGTTCAGCTGCTTATCTAGTTCACTTAGATGGTAAATCCACTGCATTAACAGAAGTGGAGAAGAGGAAAAAAACATCACATGGAAGGAGAAGGAAGCTTCAGAGTGTTCAACCATTCTCTTGATGATTATAGGGGTTAAGTGAAGATTTTCTTGTCAAACATACAGGAACCAAAACTTAACAGGACACATTTCAAACACATCAAGTCGTGCAAAAGGACTAAAAGCAGCTGGTCTGACGCAGTGATACTAGTAACTACCATTTATTGTAATATTATAGAAGCCTATATAGAGGTAGTTACAATTATACTGATTCATACTTAATCTTCATAGAACCTTTTGAGGTTGGAGATACTATTGTACTTTTAAAGATGAAGACTAAGCTAGAGAAGATTTAAGTAATTTGTCCAAGGTTATACTGCCAGGAAGAGTTGGTGTTCAGATCTAGGTCTACCTGACTCCAAATACCATGGTCTTATTAAGTTACAGTTGTGGTCCTAAATAAAGAGGATGTTCTCACCACCAAATAGGAAAATGTGACCTAAGTCCCAGAAAACTCTAGTCTTAGAGATTGCAGAAAAGTTTCCTTTTCCACAAAATCCATGCTTTGGACTATATGCCATACCCAGTTTTTATGAATAAGTGGATTGGGGGTTGTACATGTGAGAGGAAGTGAAAGTGGCACATTATAGAGGAAGGGCAATTTACCATTATCTCATAAGTTAAAGCTAGTTGCTCATTTAGGAGTATAGTGTCATCAGGGCATTAAAAGACTGGATTTGCTATAAAATCAGTTCATCTTTGGAGGGTGTGTGTGTGAATGCATGTGGGAGGATAATGGTTCTGTGTAAAACAAATTTCTAAGAACCTCATGTGGTTAAAAGAACGTGTTATCAAGGTTCATTTCCTTCTCTCAAATGACCTGCGCTTTCCCTCTTTATTGTTCTATGATTTCTGGATGACAGAAGTTTATTCTCTTTGAGAGCCAACCTATCATCTTTTGTTGGAATTTCAAATCCTATCAACTCCATCATTAGAGTAATTCAGTTACACTAATCATCCAATGTTTCCTATCATTTCTATTGCAAACTTATTTTACACACAAAGTTGGTCTTACTGGTGGTACCTTTTGGGGATAAGGAGTGGCATAGCACCAGAACTCAGGAAGTTATTAAAGATGGGGAAAAAAAGCAGAAAATGAAAAATAAAGGGAGCCTTGACCTAGAGGTTAACAGTAGGATCCCCATGGCTATTAAGACACATTATAAACATTTACAAGAAGCTAAATGTTTATTATAGAATCAAATACTTAGAAATTTGTTAACACTGATAATACATAGTGAATAATAGAAGAAAATTGTAGGCTGCACTTAAACCCAGCCAATTGTGAATATTTAATCACACAAGATTAAATGCTATTTGTAGCTGAGATTTTGTTGTTAGCTGCTCACCTATCAGTCATATAAAAACCAAGGATGGGGGAAAATCATTTTTTAAGGAATCTGAAAACAACTGCAACAAATACCATCAGATTTTAAAATCTTTTAAGTATTCATCTTAAGGTAAGGCAGATTTCAAACAATGTGATAGGGGTGTTCCTACCTTCCTCCACAATCTCAATCATTCCTTGGTATTCAGTTTGTGTTGGATCAACACTCCTCAAGGGACGAATGACTTTACCAGAGTAGATAGTGGGATCAGCTTCCTCAGTTATGCCATTCACTACAAAACAAAAGATACACACCTCTCAACACTTCTCTTTTAACTCTGTCCTACAGGAAAAAAATAAAAATCATCAAAACAAATGCTAACGAATAAATGTTAACATTAATCCTATGTTAGTGTAAATAGGACGATGGCTGGTTGCATCCTATTGAAATACTTCTAAATTATCATTAAAATAAAGAAAGTTAATTTGCTTAAGGAATTACCAAATATTTATATTTAAAACATGTTTTGATCTCTCACCTTTGCCTGGTGACCAAATACCATCTTTTTAGCGAGACCTTCTCTGGTCTCTAAAATTGCAACCCCAAGACTTGTGTATTTCCCTTCATCTTAATAATGTTATTACTATTTTTCTAAACATACTACATACAATATTTTGCTCATCCTGTCTGCCTGTACTTTCCACTAAAAAAATGAACTGAATGAGGGCAGGGATTTATCTGATTTCTTCACTGCTGTGCCCCCCAGTATCTGAAACACAGAATGCACTTAAGATATTTCCTGAATTGAAATGAACATAGTTAGGTGTCATTTCTCTGGTCTCACAAAGAGATTGTGTTACTTGGGGAGTTTAGATGAAAGCCAAATGCAAGGTGCAGGTCTTTTAAAAGTTGGAGATCCTAAACAGCAATGATTTTTAGTTCCCATTATTTTTCCCCTTCAAACTCACTCTTCTCCAAAACATTTTAAATTAAGATATGATGGGGAGGGCATTCCTCTCACCATCCCCAAGGAGACTTTTATCTTGGGTTTTGCTGTTTTGTTTTTTAAATATAGAAATGTATAGAATTAAAAAGTAAACTTAAAGCAAATGACTTTGAACATTTAGAACAGTGGTTCTCAAACATCAGTGTACATCAGAATCACATAAAGGATCTGTTAAAACAGACAGCCCATCCCAGACTTTGAGGTGGTCTGGGTGCTTGTATTTCTAACAAGTGGCGAGGTGACTTAGGATCTGGGGGATCACACCTAGAGGACCACTGACCTAGAACAACTGTGTTTCTGCTCCCTTTCTCACCCTATCCCTCATCTCCCTCCCAAAGCATAGGCTGAATAAGTAGAAGTCGCAGTTCATTACCGGAGTGTGTTTTGTTCACTTTTTCTGCACTGACTTTGTTGCCTTTGCCTTTGGACAAGCTGTACTCGACCATGTCCCCCAGTTCCAGGCTATCAACATCACCAGAGAACTCACTAGGGAGAAAGGAAATGACATTTGAATAAGCAGTTACCATAAACATCAATAGCAGCACGTATTCCTTCTGTAATAACATTCATGATGTCCTTACTTATTTAGGCTGGACACTGTTTTAAGCATATTGTATGTACCGACTTACTCAATCCTCAGAAATACACTATGAAGAGGTACCATCAGCCCCAGCTTTAAGATAATGAAACAGCTATCAGGAGATTAATTTTATTTGATAAAAGTTACATAAATATTAAACCTAAACTGTCCAGTTCTAAGAGCCCATGCTCTTAAACACTATGCTGTATTGTGATACCAAATCAAATGTACAATTCTCTGGTGTAACATATAAAATGACATTCTTTCATGGAAGAAGAACATTTCCTATCCAATGTTCAAAGCAAGCACAGGCCTTTCCGTATCACTTGGCCACACCTTCTCTACATAGAAGCAGATGATTAACTTTAGTTTATACTGTGCCATAATTTTACCAATATGAAAGTTGGGATAAGAAAATATATAACCACTCAACAATACTAAATGTTTTTAACTCCAAAACCAAAGAGTGAGTAGGTTAAGCTCTAAGTTTCTAAAAGGTATTCCTCACCTGTAATGGAAAAAGATTTCCTTATCATGATTAGCTGTTTCAATAAATCCAAAATTATCCTTCAGAGTCGCCACATAACCCAAGAGCCTCTTGGAGTTGCAATTACGACCTAGAAGTCGCACACAAGTTGCAATCTGCTGCCCAGGCCTTTGTTTGTCACTAATACTAAATTCAACCTGTAAAAAGTATGTTCATTAGTACCATGTTATTTCCACACAAGTTCATTAACTCTGACCCACAACTCCCTCAGACTATGCTTTCCACTCTAAATGTCCTTTGTAAATATTTTGATGGAACAGGTTTTTACCAAAACTAACACTTCTGTGATTCCACTTTCCTTCACAATGGATTAAGTTTTGTTCCCCATTGCGTGCTCTTTATAGATCCAAAAGGAGGGCTATCAGAAAAACAAAGATACTATGTATGACAAAAATGAACAGCAATGTAAAAATCTTTGGTGTGTTTTTACTCTGAAGATGTTTCAGTGACTGTTTTATCTTTCTAACCATTATTATTAATTTTATCTAAACTAAGTGATTTAGGCATAGCTTATCTAATGCTTACTGACTCAAAGAGCTTTAACAAAGAGCATGCTAGACCCTGTTCTGAGTAAGATGCTTTTAAATAGGAAGATGCTCAGATATTTAACTCATAAGCAGTAAACTTTTTTAGCAAAATTTCATCAATCAACCATTTTGCAGAATTTATGATTAAGATGACAACCTTTAACTATGCCTTCTCAAGTAAGCAGAATTATCTTGCCTTATCTCCTATTTGAGGAGAAGTAGATCCTTCTACATCCTTGGCTTGAAAAGCAATAGTCAGCTTCACTCCACAATCATCGTAAGTAATAATACCATCCTCAGTCTCCTAAAGGAAGAGACACCAAGAATCAATAACAAAAAAGCTGTGAGTAACTATGGTTTTCGAAGACCCTTGGGTCGAAGAATTGGCACAGCAGTAGAAACTTCCTATTCCCGTGTTCTGTAACAATAACAGATTTTTTAATGAATAAAAAGGTGGTTTGGATTTAACCCATGATTTAATCTGCTATAACTGGGTCTTTTAAGTCTTAAGAATCTAGTTTTTGCTGCTAAGGGGAGGCTTAATGAATATTCACAACACACCCATTTTATACTTCTCACAGCCAACTGGAAATCAGACTAGGCATGTATTTTCAACCAGGTGGAAATTCTGTACAGTAAGAAGTTTCTGTTATCACCTACTTTGAATTTGTCACAGTACCTCAAAGTGTTTTTGCTCACAATGTTAATGTATTTACCAATGCATGAGAATTTAATCTGGTATTGATCTGGCAGGATTCAAAGCATTTGATATGCAAGTAGGTGATTAAGATATGATACACCAGTGCTTCCACAAGAACATTTAAATCACTCAATATGAGATTAGTTCTTCAAAAGACCTTAAGAAATTTCAGACACATCATATAGAACCATACAATGACACTGTACAGCAACTACATAATTTATACTGTTTCTATGATTTCAACTATTATTTCTATGGGAATTAATGCCCAAAACCCCTCATCTAGCTCTGACTCCTTTCCTAAACTCCAGAACTCATTACCAACTATTAATATTCAAAACCAATTAATTTCTACTCCTCTATCATTTATACTCCTCCTGTAACTGCTATATAGTATTTAACGAACAATTACAATGTACCAGAAATTATGTTAGGCACTTTGTATTATCAAATTAAAGTACGACAAAAACATCTCCACAGCTACTCTCCTCATTTTGTAAGTAAGGAACATCTTAGAGGTTACAATAAACTTGACCAACTTTACAGCCAGCACAAAATGGTGCTAAGGATTTGTTTGTTTAAGTAAAGAGTGATTCATCCTAGTGAATTCAGGTCTGACTCCAATGGCATCAACTCTTTTGGAAGTCAACCAAAATCTTAGCATTCAGTTTTCCTCTCAACTCTTTCTACCCATTAACCTCAATATCCAGTCAATATCTGACAATATTATATACTAAGGATATTATAGATAAGACAATCTTTGCTCACAAGAGCCTGGTCTAATGGATTCATAAACAGGTTAAGTGTAATACACTTTAATAAGCACATTCACAGAATTATAGGATAGGATACAGTGTTGGCCTAAGAGAAAAATAATGAAAGAGCAGGTAGTCTCACACAAACGCTGTCTTGATCAAGACAGTTCTGCCACAGACATTTGGGAAGCAGGACATTGATTTCAAGAGCTAAAAGTCTTTAGGAATAAGTCCCAGTGAATTTTCTTTTTATTGTTAATAGCATATCTCTCGCTTCTTAAATTCCTACTAGGGCCCAGGCACTGTGAGGGCTTTTGAAACAAAACAGAAGACTATCATTTTTTAAGTTTATAAACTAAAGCTCAGAAGCAAAGTGATTTCCCAAGCTGCAAAGCAAGTGGTAATAAGATGCTATCCCTGCTCTTCCAGGTTACTAAGTAGTTACACCTCTAAAATTACATTACTTTCTTATGTCTATACCCATTATCTCTGTCTCTAGGTTCAAGGACTATCTGAACTATTAATTTCCTCTCCAGCGTCTTCGTATTTTCTTTCTCCACCCACAATTAGGGTTCATATTATTGGCACTATCTTCCTGAAGTACACACTTGATCTCACTCTCCAACAAAAAAATATTTTTCTGAGTATAGAACAAGGTCTCCTTAGACCAGCAATCAACATCTCCTCAATCTAGCTGCATCCTGATTTTTCCTTATTTCCCCAACGCATCCCCACCAAAGAAAAAGAAACCCCGTTTTCCTGTCAAACTACACTTTCTAAACAAACACTAATTGTTTTTCTCACCTACCTCTCCTTTGTGAGATGTCCTTCCCTCCCCTATTTATCTTCACCTATTAAATGTTACTGTCTTAGTGAAACCATCCCAGATACTGCCGGTTTAGGACTGATTTTCACTACAACTCTCTCACTGACCTTTATGGCAACATTATATTCTTAATGAATTTGTTTCTATGCAACTCTCAATTTGTTATTTACTTGACAGAAAAAGCCATCTTAGACATCTTTGTATTTCCTATACAATGGACTTTTCATTAAATGGAGTTCAAATATGTGAACTGAGTATACCCAGATTTCAAAGTCTTAAACTGCCTAGAAGTAGTATCATTTTAGATGACTAGTTCTCAGTTGGGGGTGATCTGGGGATATTTGGCAGCATCTGGAAACATCTGGCTGTCACACATTGGACTCTAATGGGTAAAGGCCAGGGATGCTGCTAAATACCCCACAGTACACACAACAGCTACCCTCTCGGCCCTCCTAAAGAATCACCGAGCCCAAAATGTCAGTAATGCAGAGGCTAAACCACCTTGATTTACATTAGTTCACTGTTAATATTGCAGGGAATTCTGAAAGAGACAATACTCCATCACTATGTGGACAGTAGTTGCCTTCAAGCAGAACAGGAATAAAGAGCAACAGAAATCATTTTGATCATGTGAAGCTTACCTTTTCTTTGCCTTTATTTGGGCTAGTGGTTTTAGGATTGGAAAAAGTGGCTTCTTTTTCTACAGTGCCCAGAAAACGATGATCTGAATGGGAATGGAATGAAACCGTGCCCTTGGGAAGCTTTTTAATCCTAATAGCATGATTTCTTTGGGCAGAGAGCATATCCTACAAATGATAAACAAAAGTAACTTTAAACTGAGTAAGAGAGCATCAAGAAAATGCCCCATGCTTTTCTCAGAAAACTACTCACAGGAACCACAGTAAACTCTACTTCATCTGCAATATGGAGCTGGTTCCCATCCAGAATTTCACTGAAGTGGAAGAACATACGAGCATCACGATCCACACACTTGATGAAACCAAAACCATCTCTCATGGCGGCAATTACACCCTGAAACCCAAATAATATTTTCACTGGCTGTGAAAGCTTGTCAAAGCAACAATATTTAAGTCTGGAAGCATCGCCAAATTAAATTCATTAGGAATTCTCTGTATTAATGACCGAGACCCACATTCTGTATTCACATTTTAATTTTTCCATTTAAATACAAATTCATTGCTTTCTTGGTAAATTAACCTCTAAGCAATTGTCTGATACTCCCCAGATGCTCTTTACCCAATATGCCCTAGTGCATAAAAGTTATACCTGAATGTAAACACTTGCACACAATGTATTCCACTTCATTCTGAATTCTGTGAACTGGGTAGTATTATCCAGTTTTGTTTAAGATGAGGATGGGTAGTATTATCCAGTTTTGTTTAAGATGAGGAAATTGAGGCCGAGAGAGGTAAAGCAATTTGTACAAAGCACACAGCTGGTAAGTGGCAGGAATCAGGATTTTAAACAAGGCCCAAGCTTTATGACAACATAACTTCCAGGAATTAAAACAGTCTACATATCAGTATGTCAAATACCTCAAGTCACCCAAAGGCAGCTCTCTAGTCTCTAGTTCAAAAGTTTAACTTGAGTTTAGGTGCAGGAAGGACTTAAATTTAGGTCTTAGAGTAAAATACAGGAAATTCTTTGCTCATCTTTTTTTTTTCCTTCTTACTAAGTTATCGGAGCTCACAGGGCATTATATCCAGAGTAACTGGCAGGTACAGAAACGTCTACTAAAACACAATTATCATCAAACTACCAATGACTTACATACTGCATATTTACGTAATATAAAAATGATTATTCTATAACCAATTTTGAATGCAGTCTGAATATTCTGACATTTAATATTACTAAAATCCTGATGGCAGCCAAGCTACTCAACAATGCACTCCATATCCTACTTGAGTTTCTTTTTTTAATGACACATTTGGGTCTTAAAAATTTTCATGTTAAAAGCACATTGCAAGTGTCAAACAAGAGCAGTTCTCCAAAGGTAAAGGTTAAAAAAAAGCCGCAAGAAGCTTAAATTTTCATTTAAAGTAGCCAATCCCACTGATAACAATACTGAGAAATATTGTAAAGATATTATCACCCTAAACAGAACTAAACTGTAACACATCTGAGAAAATTAGTTCATGAAAACTGAGCTTGTGAAACATGTTTGGAAGACAATTCTGGTATATGTCACTCCTAGACATAAAACCACCAAGAAGAATTTGCAAAGTCCTGCTGTAACAGCAAAAGAAACAAAACCTACTTAACTTTGAGTTAGTATTTAGTAAAGATCTATGAAACAATTTGGGAAAATCTACTTTGACAATGATGGGCTTGAATATTCGCACTCTTCATATTTAAGGAACAATCACTGACTAAAGACCTCAGGACTCATCCTTCCAGGCTTTCATTCTAAAACTTTTTCACATCTACTTAAAGATAATTGGCAGAGCTAAATGTCAAACCCAGACTGTCTCAGATGTCTTATGTTCTCAATCATCTTAACAAGGTACTGCCCAACATCATCACTAACTTAAAAAATCCTAAATATAGTACTATGAACTAAAATATAACATTGTCCCCCCACTCCCCCAATATTGGATACATACCTAAGACTATCCAACACTTACCATTTCTCTGGCTTCACTAGTGAACTGAAATGTATTTGATAGAACTTCTATGTTGGTTGCTCGTTCTAATTTGTCACGTCGGTCTGTTGAAATATTAAACCTGACATGGTCACCCTCTAGTAGGGTCACCTTGGATTTTGTATCTTTGTCTCCAAAGGGAAGTTCTTTAGGGATCACAAAGTCAACTTTGATGCGTCCTGGTAATGGGTCATTCTGATGAGAAGGAAAAGCTATTTTAGCTGGTGATGTCTCATCCTTTCTAGTTCTAAGTCAAACAAGAAGAACATGTACCAAACCCACGTTATTTATAATAGTTCCCTAAAGGGAAAAAAGGTTCACAACGTAAGACCAATCTGAAAGCTTTGTGTTCTGTCGTTACATGATACAACCATAAAATCACAACACTAAGTTAAGATCCTGCACTCTGATACTGATTTTATTTAAGGAAAAGAATTTCAGTCCTTTTATTTCACATTTCCTTAGAGCTGACTCCACACTGATCTCATATCCTCACCTCCCACACAAAATAAATGGTGGGGGTGGATGGATGGATACAAATGCCCACTGAAATTGTTTTTTTCCCAAATTAACCAGCATTTCTTCTTTTTCCCCCTTTCTTTTTATCACTCAAGCGAACAAAACCAAAAGACCCATATTCATGGACATCAATGATTTCTCATTTAATTATACATATTCCAGAAATATTTAATTGTCCCACTATCAATTACATTAATGAATGGAATGAAATGTCCATATACCATATTATTCTATACTGATGAGGCAAAAGAAGACTCTATCGAAAAAGACTGTTTACCTGGTTTTTACTGGGTACTTTTGGGATAACTTTGGTTACAGTTCCTTCAAAATGTTCAATGCTGATATCTTCAAAAATAACTGTTCCTTGAGGCAATAGTCTCACATCTGTTGCAACTTCTTTACCCTAAATCAGGAGGGATTTTGGGGGTGGGGGTGGAAACCACGTAATTTTGTATTTCCTAAAAATGTAATTCACTACTGATCTTAAAAGGCCAAAGATTTAGTTAACTATCTTACATTTCTGTCTTTGATTGTGAATTCCACATCATCTCCAGGCTGTAAAGTCTCTAAGTCACCCTTAAATTCACTATAGTGAAAGAATATCTCTTTTACAACATCTCCTCTTTCAATAAAGCCAAACGCCTCCTAAAACCAAACAAAAACCAAAAAGTAACAAGAACATTATGTACTACTCAGTGTACATATTTATGAGTACAATGTATAATCAATAAGCCTTTCATAAATTATACTAGAATGGAAACAATGTATTTGGTGTAGTTCAATATTATCAATTAAATGGCCCATTTTGAAGAACTGAATAAATTAGTAACAACCAAGGAATTTTAAGAGATTATTTTGAGGTTAACAGTGAAATATTTGTAAAGACACAGAGTAGAAACAAAAGGCTTGGGTTTGAAGTATAAAAGACAAAGTAGTCAAAGAAAAAACTCAAATTTTCTCAAATTTGATGATACTTACCTTCATGGCACAAACTACTCCCTGACAGCGGGCTTGTTTCTTTTTCAACAGCATTATGTTACGAGCACTTACAGCACCAGTACTAGAAAGGAATAATTGGGAGGGGATAGGGAGATCAAAGAAGGATATAAAATGCATTGACTTGGTTAGATATGATGAGTGTAGAACAAGTTTTCTGAGGCCTGAAGAATTCAATGCCATCATTAAGAGCAAATGTTAAGGTTTATGACCTGATTCTTTTCATATGGCTTCACACACAAAGGACTTTTGCTCAAACTCCCTAGCCTTCTTAATTGGGCACACATCATTTTTTTCTTGAACTGTTAAATAAACACCATGTCTACCCTATGCTTTTCTATTCAACAGAAGAAATAAGGCTACAAACTGTATGCAACTAAAGTTGGCGAATACTCAAATTTCAGGAAGGTCATGCATTGAACACCTGAGGTCTTATGTGTGGCACACAAAAGTACTGCGGATAGAGAGATTAATAAGAAATGGTCCCTGTTTACAATGAGTGATGAATTTAGCTATTTCAACCATTATTTCTGATTAAATAGCCATAAAAGAAAGCTGAGTAAATGCAGTGATAATAGGAAAGTAATGACATTCTTTTAAAAATAAAGACCTTCACCTTCACTGAAATTAGGTAGAGATACTACATGTTGCTATACTGTCCCATCTTTGAGTAACAGGAAAGTAAATTTGATTTCATTTTAAAGATAGCACAGACTGTGTAACATGCAGTATTTGCTGGTATAGTTTTTAAGAAGAGCTGCAGACCAAGCAATTGTGTCCCTTAGTTCTTTGACAAATTGTAACCCAATTGTGCCTTTTATTTTAAAAATTTAACAGAGTAACTAAGACACTGGAAAAATCCTACTTGCCTTTGCAATTTACTACAATGAAAAGGCATTAGAGCTAGATTGGGATTTAAGTATCTATTTAAAAGCTGCATAACTTCAGACAAATTGCTTTATGATAATATAACCTCTTTTTATAGAGGTTAGGCTGTTCTGAGGATCAGTAACTATAGACAAAGGATTTAGTACAAGCACTTGGATCATGTAAGAACTAGTTTATAAAGCCCTTTCTTTGGCTTCAACCCTCAAACTCAAGCCCTATCTCATAATTTCCTACTTGAGATTAAACAGGCTTTCAGACTGGAATTAGTAACATCCACATCCACAACTCAATATGATTCCTTCTAGAAGTAAAGGCTAATAATTCTGCATATGCTCTTGGAACTTTTCTTTCCTTATGCTACTGCAAAGTGCATTACTAGCACTTTCTCCAACTTCCTATTTTTAACTTCCTTCTGTAATGGTATAAAAATAATTATTCCCGAGTTTTAACTACTTTCCTTAACTACTAAATGCTAATAAATTTGATAGCTCTATCTCCTGCCCTTAATAGCTGCCTCAGACTTCCACATGCAACAGTAACTTCACTGAGAAATACCCACAGACACCTCAAATTCAAAATGCCAGAATAATTCTTCTTCTACCCTTAATATTTTCTGCTCTATCTCCTTAGTCCAATTAATGGTACCATCATCTGTCTAGCAGCCCAAGCCAGAAACATGGCATTTTGGGACTTCCCTTTCCTTAATTCCAATACACACCTCTTTCTGATCAATTATAAAACTTGATTTTACCTTCTCAATGTGACTTGACTTCTCCACCCAACCACCCCTGGCCAATGTACATTAGGCCTCATCTTTCATATTAGCACTTCTATCAATGCCTCTAGTAGAGCATCCCTACTCTCTAAAAAGTCTATCATCTCCACCACTTCCTATGGTCCAGAACAGTTATACTCCCCCATTTAAAACCCTTCAAAGATTCCAATGACTATGGGAAGTTCAAACTTCATCTTCCTAAGAATCAATTCAAATTTTTGGCCATTTACCCAAAAATGACTCCCAGAATCCCTAAAAAGTACTGCTGCTTTTGCAAAACTTTCACTGACCTCTAGAACATCTCTTTGAAAGCTCTGACCATATTTTAATTATCTTCCTATTTCTGATAGATACTCTGCACAGTGCCTGTCACAGAACAGACCCTCAAATGCTTAGCTGATGAATGCAAGTTTAAAAGATCATGAAAATTATCCAGATTTACAAGCCAGGTTTTTAACTTGCTTCACATTTCTTATGTAAAAAACAAAAAAAGATTATGTAGGTGGGAAAAAAGAACTTACTGTTTATTGTTATCAATTACAAAGTTTATTTTATCTCCAGTTTCCAGCTGAACATTCCCTTCTACATCTTCAGGGGTGTAAGTCAGATAAAACACTTCCTGCGAATTAATAAGTTATTATCACTATATTGGCAGGATGCACATCCACTGTATACTGTGATTTGTTTTGTTCAATCTCTCTTAAATTTGCATTTTAAGCTAAAGTTCTTAAAATTAAATGCTTTATGAGAAGTACATTGCTTTATTCATTTATAAACACACACTTCCCCTCCATGATGCTGATGACTTCTGCGAGTCCACAGCTGAGCAGCAATCCAACTTCAAAAAAGCTTATACACTTGGAAGCATTTGCCCAGAGACTGTAGTTACATTTCAAAAAAAACACAACTTTTATATAAGGCATTCCAAACAAAAAAGCTGAAGTTAGTGCTTAAAAAGAACCAGAAAAAAGATCCCCTCCTCAACCCCCAAAAGAGTGAGTATAAGGAGCATTTTTCCTTAATGTTCTAACTAAGGTCACACTTTTGGGCAAGCTAAGACATTTGGAAGTTCTGTGGATTTTAAAAAATTTTTTGATTAAGCTGCACTCAAAGTCTCTTAGAAACCAAATTTAAAACTGATTTTACCAACTGCAGCTTATGTTTTCTACTTTGAATTGTAAAGTACGCTTATAGATCACATGGTGGATCAGGCAAAGGTTTAAGAAAAATACACAAGTTTACCCCATTACGTTCGTAGCATACACTCCCTGTTGGACTCTGACCCGGGGCAGCTGGAGATTTACTCTCTAAGTTGTGAGGAACAGCGCACACAACCTACCAGTCAAAAAAAAAAAAATTTCCATTGCTAATCATTTCAGGAGCAGCACTGTGCAATATAAACTGAATTTTAATATCCTCTATACTATACATAGGGATGCATTTAATATGATCCACAAGAGGATGTCACGCTGCCAAGTTTCAAACTTACAGTACATAAACTGACTGTAAGTATAGACTTAGGGTTATACATAAAAACCCAAATCGAGTCTTGACCGTATTTTTATTTCAGGTCAAGAAATGCCAGTGCTTCTGATATAATTTTAAAATAGTAATCTTTATATGCTATAGCTCTCTTACGTGCAATCTGAGGAGATGGGGGAAATCTTCCTTTTCTAAAGTGAAAGATACACAAATGCAGGGCCCTAAGAACACACAAAACATCAAAGTCACTAACTTGTCCATTGATTCGTTCCTCAGGGAGGATTTCTGGTTTTATCTTCACCAGTTTAACAGCAATGGGTTTCCCAGTCCTCCGGTCAGATGATACTTCAAATTCAACATCATCTAAAATAAAGGAAGTGCTGTGTTTCTGGACTAATTTTGGCAAATGGTACCTCACTTGAAGCTAAATTTAATGTAGCATTTGAAACGCCTTAGACCACTGACTCTCAAAGTGTGGTTCCTGGACCAGCAGCAGCACCACCTGGGAGCTTAGTAGAAACCAAATTCCCGGACTCCACTCCAGACCTACTCAAAAGACAAACGCTGGGCATCAGGTACAGCAACCTGTATTTCAATAAACCTTCTAGCTAATTCTGATACATGTTAATGTTTCAGAGTCACCGCTTCAGACTAAGATAGCCATCTCTTAGTCTTCATGTCCTCTAAGTTACCATGTCATTCACACATACTGCAAATGAGGTAATATAACCACGACTTTTGACAAGTTTTTTTTCCACCTCCACCTACCTCAGTTTCCTCATCTGTGAAATGAGGATTAAACAAAGTAATGCTCTTGTAGGGTTCAGAATATTTGGTATGCTAAATATATTAACTATTATTCTGACTTTTCTCAAAGATACTTTTCAGACACATTGAGACCTTTTAACTTCAGTCCTTTAATAAGCCATGCATTTGTCACATTTAAAAGTGACTTCTATGGTGTTCACCCAGATGATTTTCCAAATAGTCCAAGTGGTGACATTGGAAAAGTTTTTTTTTTTTTAAACGTACTACCAAAAATAATACTTGGTAAAAATCAAAATTAACATTTTCAAAGTTAAATAGTGACTTAAAATCTAATATACAGCTAAATTGTCATTAGGGAGAATAACAATTAAGTCATCCAAGTAACTATTTAAAAAATATCCCAAAATATTTTTTAGCCAATTAGTCTTTCATCATTCAAAAAGACTACCCCAAAAGAAATCAGGATTCTGCTAGTTCACATGAACATACTTCAGTAATTGGTACAATTTAAGGGCCAAAACTCAAGAGCAAGTTGATATGCAAAAGAAATTTCATTGTTTTTTATTTTTAAAAAGGAGAACTGACAGATTACCTCCTACTTTTAAGTCCTGCAGGTTGCCATTATACTGTGAACAGTGGAAGAATAGTCTAGCTTGACGTTCTGAACACTGAATAAATCCGTAAGAGGTTAGCAGTTTTTCAATAACCCCAGTTTCACGCAGTGATGCTGAAGTACCATTGGGGTACCCATTGTGTCCATTGTTATGAAGAAGGTTTGGATCAAAGCTCATCTGTTTTAAAAAGAAAACGAACTCAATATATACAGATCCGTACATTATCCCCACAGTATAGTAAGTCTGATTAACTAAATCTTTAATAAAGAAAGGCAAAGAAAATGAAGGTAAAATAGGTAAAGAGAAGATCAAGGGCTTTTATTATCAAAATGTTAATTTAGCTAATAAAACACTTCAGAGCAAATTGAATTCATGTGGGGAACTGCCCCAATTTATGGTAGAATTTTCACTTACCAGACAAATAGAATTTCTGGAGTTTAGTGTTAAAGGTAAAGCAACCATAAAACTAAAAACTGCCTTTCTGTTAACTTTAAATTACTATAACAATTTCAGTACAAAGCTTAACAACAGCCAAGAGATGGCAACCCAAATCAGGACTCCTCCTTACGAAATTTATTAACACCTATTTTTAAATTTAAGCAATCATTAATATTATTTGGTAAGCCATGCATCTTAAAAGGCAATTTTTTCAGTAGAGGTTAAAACAGTGAAAGAAACTTTCTATATATTGTACTTATTTCAAAACAGAAAATACCAAGAATAAATGCATGCTTAGGTTTTAATAATGGAAGACAACCCAAAATAAATGAGTTAGAAAATAAGCATTTTCTGAGACAAAACTCCAAAATCACAAAAGCTCATCAATTCTAACAATGTTTAATCATTTCACAAGTACATTTAAGTAAATCTTTTCACATGCTTCAGACATTGATGAAATCTCTAAATACTGTTATCATTTGTTTCTATGATCAGATAAAGCATTCTTTAGTGAACATTTAGTGACGAGGAGCTACTTAAATGCAATGCAATGGAACCTGTTTAGATCATCAAACTGGTATCATATTGGATATTTCCTTTTTTCTTGAGTAAAACCATAAAAACAAATTATTTTATTAGTTTAAGTGAAGCATACAATAGGACAAAAATGAGCAAAGGTTAGGCCTATAATTGATTTACTATGGCAGCAACATATTTACATCTTTACAACTAGTTTTAGAGCCTTCCATTGAAATTTGATTTATAAGTATTTTTATTTAAATGCAGTATGGGCACTATTAAAAATATTTTTTATTAGGATAAGAAAAGAATGACTGAAATTTCAGAAAGATAAACCCAAGTATAAGTACTTAAACAGTGTGCGGAGGATGGCCAAATCACGCAAATCAAAGCCAACAAATCTATAGGTAGTGAAGTTCTAGTTCTTTCATGTTAGACTACTGTTCGACATATAGTAACTCATTTAATTTTTACAAAAGCCTACAAAACATACTATTATCCCCATGTTACCAATGAAGAAACAGAGATTAAATGGCTTGCCAAAGTCAAATGGCAGAGGATTAAAACCAAGAAGGCCTACACCTACAATCTGGGCTCCAACCTACTGTTTCTCTAATTTAAGTTTACCTAGCAGTCTGGTTAAAATACAAAATGTGATTCAGTGGGGACAGGGAGTTGAGAATCTTCACTCTAACAAGCTCCAAGGTGATACCAATGCTTTTGATTCTTGGACACAATTCTGAGTAGCAAGGCCCTAAACTACTAAACTTCTAAGATTTAAGAGGAATGATTAGAAGTTAGAAAGTAAATTTTCAGGGTATTACAACCAAACCGAGCGGCCCTCCTAAGTCATGCTCTAACACAAAGCCAAACAAGCTGGGACGACTGCTTCCCTGACTTACAGATCTCTGATACATGGGGGTCCTCTTTTGTTTTTTAGTCCCAGATGAGGTAGAAGATGAAGATAAAGGTAAAGAAAGTGAAGGAGGGGCTGCAGGAGGGGGATGAGGATCTGATGACACAGTAAAAACGTTCTCCATCTCAAACAGCTGTGATAACATAGCATAATGTTTATAACTATGATCAGTAACAATTTAACACACATTTGACAGTCAACCACCTTATCTTTATAGATTCACCATTAGGTTACTTTAGCAAATTGTAATTCATTTAATAAGATTTCTGTTGGTGAAATAAAGTATTAACATTAAAAAGGTCAAACTGAAATGTGTTTTTTAAAGCCTTAATACAATCTATAATCCATAATAATTACAACTTTAAAAATGTCATAAGGACTTTCTGGTGATTGCTAGAGATAATGCAACCCAATTTCTTCTCAATGTCCTGCCACTTTACAAAGAATCCAATATTCTCAATCACTTGTCTCTCTAAAGTAGGGTATAAGGAGGGTGACCCAATGGAGCATGGGAAGAAAACATTAGAACTATATATTTTTTCCCAAAAGACAAAAATTAGTTTTTAGATATATTTATTATGTATTTACAGGAGAGGCCTTGCTGAGTTATGTCAGTTCACATCACACGTCACATACGTTAAGGAATTCTGAGGTAAGAGTGGAGAAACTCCACATGAGGTAGACATGAAGCACTCACTCATTTGCTTTTAGCTTATTAGTTTATATCTGCCCAATTAAGCAGACAAATTTAGCTATCTAAACTGCCATCACAAATAGACAAGTGGCTAAAGAAAACTCCTACAGAAGAATCTTAGAGAAAATGTTAATAAGAGTTTGCGAGCTGACACTTGTAATCATAGTTGTATTCTTTAACCATGACATTATGAAATAAATGGCCACTTAATGAGATCTGATAAGTCTGCCAAATTTTTAAGACCAAGTTATAATACTAGTAATAAAACACATGTACATTGTTCCTCAGATATCGATCCATGATAGTATGAAGTTTTTAAACACTTAGAAATTAAGCATCCACTTTTCTAGTGACTTTTGCATTGACAACAAGTAAACTTTAATATTGCTTATTTCATCTCTGCCCTCTTTCTTTGTACGTTTTACAACACAAATACAGTAATATAATCATGCAATTTATAAATGTATACACATGTATATACTGACCGTACATGCTTTTACAACAAACAGTATGATCACATTAATTTGAAGGCCACTATTGAAGATAAATGACTCAGATCGTGACTTTCAAGTTGTGTTTCTTTAATGTATGGACTATAGTTCTTATTACCACACAAAAAAAGAATACAATAATATGATCTGGAAAACAAAGGCCAGGAAGCTGCAAAAACTAGTCTCAAGTCTCCAGTCTTACCACACATACCTGCAGGGCAAGAGGTTAAGATGGTTTTTCTTACCCTAAGGGAAAGTGAACCAAATCCGATACAGCTATTTCATTTCCTTTTAAGACTCTACAAATAGTTCCCAAACAAGGGTATTAGGCTCAAGTCTCACCTCACCTCTATGTACATGTCAAAAGAGAATTGAAAAAGAGCTTTTTCCCTTCTAGCATCTTTCCTGACTTCTTTAGCCTCTATCCATTCTGGGTTTTTTTTTAAAAGGCAAAAAAACATATACCACTCAAGGGACGTTAGGTAAGAAATGTTAATACCTTTCCCTTCAAAGAGTTCCTAATAATTTGGCTAAACTGCATTTCTGTGGCATTGTCAATTTTTTTAGGCCAGCACCACCAAAACTTTCAAGTACCATTAAACAAAATGGAAATTCATAAAAAAAACCACCAGTTACATAAAAATGGAAAAGGTAGGCAGCTCAATGGATGCTTGTTTACAAAAAATTAAGATATAAAGATACCACCAGGAAAAAAAGGTGGGAGGGGGGAGATGGAAGGAAAGGACCACTATGTAAATATATATTGTTTTTAAATGGGGGGAAAATAAACTTAAGATTCCAGAGAGAATTAAATGCCTAAACAATTAGATAAAAATGCACATACAGTATTAATCAAATTTTTGGATCGGGACATTCTAGGTTTGAAATAAAAAGGAAAAAAACTACAAAAGGATCAATTTTTGGTTATATAAAAAAATACAAGCTTTTATACTCAAACCTAAGGAAAACAGATGCAAATAAAATTATGTTATTATTGAAGACTAAGCAAAATCAATATACATTAAACTAGTACTAGAATGTAAGTTTCATGAGGGCAGGAAACTTGTGTTCAATGCTAAATCAACAGTGTCTAGACAAATGGTGCCTACGGTATAGCAGGCACTTGCTTGCTGAATTACTCAAAGACAGTAAGACAAATTAGTCTTAAAGCTAATTCATTAAACACAAAACATATGAAAAACTTCAATTTTGGCAATCAAAAATGTAGATGAATTATTTAACTACCAAAAATAAAAGATTTAAAAATATTGAGAAAGTGACTAAGAACAAAATGCTCATATAGTTTTATGGTGGCAAACTGGTGCAACCTTAATGAATTTCAGTTTAGATAACAGGTATCAAAATATGAAGGTACTTCCCTTAATTCCATAGCAGGAATCCTGTCCTGGGAAATGTTAAATATGGACAAGGCTTAGTGCACCAACAGGTTCAATGAAATGTTTTAATAACAAATTCCTAGAAACAATCTAAAGCCTAACACTGGTTCAAGAAGTCATAGTAATTTATATAAACACTATGTAGTCTTTAGAAAGGATGTGCAAAAAGTGCTTATGCTGTAATGAGAAATGACTAATAAGAAAGATATTTATATACTATGATTTCCATTGTATTTTAAAAAGGGAAGATCAGCAAAGTCTAATTTAATGCTCACAGATAAGAAAACCCTTAGAAAGTGTCCTAAGGGCACAGTGCTAAAAAAAAAAAAAAAAAAAGGTAAATGGAAACAATCTCATACCGAGTGCATGGCTCACATTCTTAATCACTGCCTTCAACAAACCTTGTATCAGAATTTGAGAGCCCACAATGCATCAGCACTGTTCTAAGTTCTATTCATATTTTAGTGAACACACAAAAAAAACACCAACTTCATCTTCATCAAGCTTAGACTTTCTACACTTTCCTTATTTATTTTTAAAATTGGGAAGTCATTAGCAAAATTAACCCCTTTTCTAAAAAAGAATTGCAAAGAATCTCAGGTCAAATTTAAACTTAACTTTTAATCCAAATCAACTTAACCTCAAGAACAGAGAATCAGAATCAAAAGACTGGTTTTTAATCCTGCTTCTCAGACTTACAGCTGTCTGGGATTGTTTCCTCAAATGTAATATGAGGGCCTACGGAATTTCCAAATCTTCTTGTAAAAAAAATAAATAAAATTCTGTGCTTAATTTCTTTTGTAACCCCTTTGTCCTTACCCCTCCCTTATTTTAACTTAGTCTGCCTGGCTTCTGACAGAAAAATTAATTTAGAAAAGGTAGCCTACTTCATGATGATAGTTTTAGAAAATGACTCTGTACTGTTATTATTCTAAACATACCTTCCCTTAACTTCCACTGTTCCTTTCCATTTTCTGAATGCAACTATTTTGTATACTGTCATCTTCTGGAAATGTACCAATCAGTCTTTCGAGTGCATTTAACCATTATTTTTATTGTACCCTGACCAATATAGAGTAATGAGTGATTATGTCTTTTGATTCTCTCGACTAGTTTCAGAAACTCTGTATAACAAAAAAACCTCCAGATCATTTCTTAACAAATTAATTAGTAAAATCAGGTCTTTTCCTTCTGGTAATTGATCATTTATTTGTTCCTACAGAAAAAACTAATTAATACTTTTCAATATCCTTTGTTGGTTAACCTAGAGTTATAGGGATAATTTTAAATTATTAGGCTTCATAATCTATCTTTTAGGTATTCTATGCCCTTCCTTAGTATCTACTTCACAGGGATACTGTGATGATTAAATTAGTTGCTTCATATAAAAAGCCCAGAATAGTGCTTAGCACACAAGTAATCACATAACTTATTAGGTCTTTTTAAAAAGCAGGGCAAGGATAGAATCTGGCAGCATACACCTGGAGAACTCTCTAAAAAATCAGACCAGTACCTTTTAATGTACTATTACCCAACCTACATTTCTCCGTATTAACCATTACGTTATTATAAGATAATTCCATCAGATGCCTTACTGAAAAACCTTATTTTTCATTTGTTTGGTCCTGGATTTTTGCTAGGGATAGAGAGCAAGCTCCAATTTTTCCACACTGACTTTGGGAAAAAACCAATCAAGACATTTACAAGTAAGTTCCTGGTCACTGGTATCTATTAACACTAACACACCCTTAAGTAAATTACCCTGTTATCTTCTCATTCATCTGGGGCTTTCATTCTTCTGATGTCCTTAATTTTGCTTTCCTTTTGTCACCTTTAGACTGTCTTAACCAAAACACCAAACCACCCACGGCCAGGATTTTTTAGGGCTATCCCACTCATCCATATTTATTCCTTCCTAAGTGTGTACTACTTTTACCATTTTAACTAAAGTCTCTTTTAAAATCTGGGGTTCTACTGCACTGCCAAATCTATTTCCTTAGTCCCTTTTAACCTGAGTAATTCACAGATGTACAAACAGCATGTTTTACCATCAATATCCCCCGTCCCACCCAATTTTTATTTATCTGTTGTAAATACATGAACTAATGTATGTAACTTATTTTGTGACAGCTATGCATGCATACAGGTGTATTTATTTATATATTAAAAAAGGTCACGCAGCAAAAACCGATATTCAGAATATAAAGATTAGGCTAAACAAAAAACACTTCTACTTTATATCTATTTCTACAATTAATGTCAGTGAAACAAAGTAGAAGCTCTAGTGTCTAATCTTCTACCCGTTTGAATAGTACAGACAGAATTGTACAGTTTGAATTTGCATCATCTTACCTACAGTTGACAACAAATTATCTTTAAAAGATCAGATAAGGAGGTAGGAAACAAACAGAAAAAGCAAATGGTACTGTAACCTTAAAATGAGCAACTGAGTATCTGTTTATGGAACACATAATTTAAATAAGTTGTTAATACTGGTAGTTCTCGGTTGAGGAATAAATTCTACTCCAGAGTAAGGCCCATCAACCTTTAGATAAATTGTGGAAATAAAGGCCTAGCTAGAGTGCTTCTTGAAATGATGATGAAGCTTTTCTATCACAACAATCCAGGAATGGCCTATTTTCATTCTTTGTTCTATTTGATCGCTACAGCATTTTAAATAAGGCACCAACTTCTTTAAATTGTATTCCTTGGCATTCTTTCCCAACTACCTCTATTTATTTGAACATTCTCTTCTTTGGTGCTTCTTCCTTTCTTACCTATAAATAGACTTCTTCTGAATTCCAAGCCTTTACTTCTATCCATTTTAGAAAAATCTAGACCTCAAGATTAAAAAGAAATTGCCCTTCGTAATCCCACCTGCCCAAAATTACCAGTTTATTAACATTCCATACCTGCCTATTGTCTCAACTTTTCTCCGGATCACTATCAATCAACACCCCAGATTTCCACAATATATTTTATTTCAGCAAGTACCCACCTTAACTTCCCTATTCCGATGAACAAAGGTTTCTAGCTTGGAAAACTGGTTAAGCAAATTAAGTTCAGTTCCCTCACATTCAGTTGGTCACCAAGTCCTAAGACTTCTACCATTAAAACACCTAGTGCCTACATCTTTCTCAGCTTATACCCTAACTTTCATCTTCCTTACACTTAATCCATTGTTCCTAACAGGTCTTCCCATCCTCAGCCTATCTCTAAAAGTGGCACCAGCTGTCTTTCAAAGACACACTTCTGAATATATAATTTTAAAATCTGAAGCAATAAAGCCACCTCAGTTTTGAAATACAAAATCCATTAAGCTCTTGCTTATAAACATGACAACTTTCCTACAGAAGTCAAATACAGTGGACCCTCAGAACCTGCCTCCAGCAAGCCTCCCTTTACAGTTAACTCTCTCCATCCCACAAGACTGTTCTCTACTCTGTTCACAATGGACTTAATATACCATGTGCTTTCTCATCTCCCTCAATCTGCTTATTTTGTTATCCCTACACTTCTACTAGAAGACTTGTCTCTCTTTACAATATACTTCTCCCCTTCTCTGTAGGCTTTCTTTACCCTAGGTTACAGACACACACCCCTCACCCCCTGCCACCAGACTGCAAAGGGGATTCCTATCTGAAACCCTAACTTCTAAACAGTACAGTTTTTCTGAGACAAATAAATTAAGAGCTCTGCATGTAAATATAATCTTGTGTGAAAAATCCCATAGTTCTGACCATAAACAACGTGTTCATCTAACAAGAGACAATAAATAAAACTTTGGTGTTTTCAGACTAAAGAGTTGAGGATGTAAAGTGTTTTCTGAATACCTGTGGAAGAGAACAGATTAAGAATTTGACCAAATAAAAAGGAAACCCAGAATTATAAAGTGATTCTTGCCAACAGGAACTACAAACCTACCTCGCAGTGATAATCAAATATTGCACTTTCAGTAGTATTTGCTGATTCTTCTTTTACAGCACACGTTTCAAAGGATGAAAGTTGCTAGTATTAAAAAAAAGAGCGAGAGAAAATGATCTATCAAGCTAATAAAGAATACAACTGCTGCTGCACCGGGCAATCTCACAGTACAGCACTGAAGAAAACAAAGACTACTAGCAGCGTTGGGAAGTGCTCTTTCAAAGCTGTTGAGTAGGCACAAACTTCTTGTTTCAGATCAAGTGTTGTGTCTTCAATTTAGGTGTACTCTTCTTTGGTCTTGTTGGTTGTTTCGAGGTTTGTTCCTTGCCTGATCTGAACTTGAAGCAGCAGTTTCAGGTGGTAAAGTCTGTTCTGTTACACTTCATACTAAAGATAAAAAATGGAAGACATTAAGTATAACTTACATAAAAGAATTAGCAACAGAGGGTGGATAAAGGAAGTATACTCATTTGATGTTAATCTCTCAAGTGCTAACGTATTACCTCCTTTGGTATCATATGCTCAAATTAGGAAATTACCTCCGGTCCTTACTGACAATCCCCTCCCCCAATAAGCTCTAAATTACATAGCATAATATTCAATTTAGTACAAGCATTTTATAAATACCTAGCCCTGTGTTAGCTATTGTGGAAAATATGAAAGAAGTTCCTGCCAACAGGGGGTTTACACTCTTTATGAGAAGGTAAGAGTTACACATGGACAAAATTCAGAATATAGAACAAAACACCAAAATTAATTTGCTTAACAAACATCTGGGTATCTACTATGGCACGTACTATACTAAATATACTACTTATTGCTTACTCATCACTGTATATGTGCATCGAAACAACATGGTGAGCACAGAGATGGAATTTGAGCTTAATTAGAAGAGGCAGATTTTTAAGGGGAAGAGAACAACTTATTATTCTAGGCATGAAATAACAAGCCAACTAAGGTCTAAGTTCCTTGAAAGTAGGGACCATGTATATAATTTTCCATGCCTGGCCTCAAGGGAAGCTTACTGCATGATGACTGTTGTTAACAAGTATGACTTGTTTCAGAGAGGCAGTAGACTAGCCTGGCTAGAACACAGGTCTGGGTTAAAGTGAAATGGGACAGGCAGTGTGACAGGTATATTGGAGCTAGATTATGAAGCATCTCAACTTGATATACCAGGAAATGTTCTTGATGAAAGGGTTTTAAGTCATGACATTGTGTGGGAGATGGCGCAGTGAAGGAAAAGAGAAATCTCATTTGAGATGTTGTTCCTTTTTCTATAAAAACTGTTGTTCTCTTTTATAGACAAGAGAAACGAGATGGGACAAGAAATACATTTGTAAATAAAACCACAGAATTGTGTTTTACATTAGCTTTAAAAATTATTTAGCACTGCCTGAAGTGTTAACTAAAATGGTGCTGTTAGTTAAAATGATTTATATGGGGAGAAGAAAAAGGTGGATTTGGTTTTAGGTATTAAAGAGAGGAATAGTATATGTGAAAAACATTAGAAACAGGAACAGCTATACGGTTGAGAGGTTAGAGCTGGTGAAATAGGTTAGAGTAGGAGAGTTCAATTTAATCACTGACACTTACTTGTAAAAGCCATAAACAAGTTATTCTACCTAAGTTTCAATTTCTCATATGAAAAATGAAAAATCAGTAATAGCTGACCTGTGGCCTTTCTTTTTTGTGGCTGTATGTTAAATTCCATGACTTTATTATCTTATTTCAAATATGAAACATTACATTTGTCCCATCTTTCAGTTTTATTTAGGTCATTTACCCATTACCTAGACTAGATAATTCTTAACACCAAACAGTTTTCAAACCAGTTAGGAAGCTTTAAAAAATGCCTATGCCCATGGATGGAACTAGAGGGTATTATGCTCAGTGAAATGTCAGGCAGAGAAAGACAAACACCAAATGATCTCCCTCATTTGTGGAGTATAACAACGAAGCAAAATTGAAGGAACAAAACAGCAGCAGACTCAGAGACTCCAAGAAGGGACTAGCGGTTACCAAAGGGGAGGGGTGAGGGAGAAGTGGATGGAGGGGTATTATGGTTAGTCCACATGCTGTGGGGGGATCATGGGGAAGACAATGTAGCACGGAGAAGACAAGTAGGGACTATGTGCCATCTTACTACACTGATGGGCAGTGACTGCAATGGGGTATTGGGGGGAGTCGATAATATGGGTGAATGTAGCAACTACACTGTTTTTCTTGTGAAGCCTTTGTTAAGAGTATATATCGACAGCTTAACAACAAAAAACAACACCCCCCCCCATGCCCAGTCCCCACACAAAGCGTGCCTTAATGGCCTTGAGTATGACCACTTCGGTGATGATCTTTGATTCCTCCCTATCCACCCTCACATTCAATGCTGCAAGTCTTATTTCCTTCAAGGTTATCTTTTGTTCTAAATGACACATTTCAGTCCAGGTTCTTGCACATTGGCAAACTTCCAGTGTCAACCTTTTCCATTTTCTGTCACATAATACTTGCCTGACTGATCTACCTAAAACTCCAATTTCATATTATTTCCTAGTCTAAAATCTTCAGTCATTTTTCTAGCACTCTTAGATGGGAGAATCTTAATTCTGACTGCACATATAACCCAACCACTAGAGCAACTTAAAAAAAAAAAGCCTTGATCCCACACCTTCAGATTCTAATTAATTTCACTAGGCTTAGGTTGTAGTTGCTGGTATATTTTCTCTCTCCTATTCCAAAGTGTTTCCGACTTGCACCTAGGATTTAAGAACCACGGTTCAAGATGTCCCTATTCTACTTTTCCATCTTTACCTTCTACTGCTCTCCAGTTCTTCTCTTAGGTTCATTTTCCTCCCTAATCCATAAACACAACTCTTGGGAGGTATTTCTGAATTCTAGTCTTTGTGCATATGGGTCTTCCCACAAACAATCTAAATGCACCATCTTCAAGGCGACAAGCCTTTTTTGACCACTCCAACACAGACTACCTTAATTCCCATTTATACGAGGCAGTAACTCCCACTGCCTCGTTTTACAATTTGTTCACACTTTTATTTTACACTTCACACTTAATGTTTATGAATCTTGTTCCTCCAATTATATTTCAAATATCTGAGATACACTCCTCTATTTCTTTATTACAGCCCCCTTTAGTGCCTAACCCAGTACTGCTAAACTTAACCACAGCAGAAACTGATAGAGCAAAAAGGCAATTAATCCATAATAGGCAAAGGACACCATGACTCAAGTGTAGACAGTTCTACCAACTTTAAAAAATTTTGTTTTGGTTAACTGTATAAAGTCTTAATTATCCAATCAACAAATAATCTCTTTCTTTAAAAAGAGACTTGGTATACTGGTTTAACTTTAATACCTTATGAACCCAAAGACTTCAAAATTGCTATCTGATAAAATAGGCGAGAATATCATTAAAATGCTGAGGACAAGGCTCTGTGTATCATAGGGGGAAAAAAATCAAGAGAAACAATTTATCTTGAAAATCTTGAATTGGATTAACCCAGTCTAGAGTGCTTTCTTATGTTAAGAACTGTCAGGTTTATCACTTAGTAACACATAAGTCGAGAGACTTCCAGAAATCTAACATTCTGGAGCATTGCAGAGACAATCTTGGGAACTAATGAAGCCCATTAGGATCTATTTAAGCTCAAACAAGCCCAACTATCATGAATAATTGAGAGCAGCTGAAATCTGATTCATTAATACCTTCACAGTTGTGAGATTTCTATGGTTAACAACCAAATGTTCTTCAATCAAATTAACACTTATTGAAAACTTAAAAGGTATTCACACATTTAAAACTGGCTATCTACTCATGTCAAAATTATTAACATTAATGGGTAGTATTGGCAGCTTTTGCCTTACCCACCCTGTAATCATTAAGTCCATCCCCCTCCGCCACCAAAGCTAGATACTTTTCCTAGTCACATGAAATAGAGTACCAACTAAAAAAAAACTAAGGAATAATTTACAAGCGATCTGAGAGTCTCTCTGATGCTAGTAATTACCTTTGTCATTTGCTTGTATGGAAACACTATCATCATTAGCTAATTATTAACTATTATGTCACATTGTTTTAGGAGTTAAATTAAAGCTAATTCCCTTACCTCAACTGATAATCCAAATCATTATCCCCTATTTCACTTGTCTTAAAAATACCATCACCTACCTATTTTGTTATTCTCCCCAACTCCCTTCACTGCCTTATCAAAGGCATAGCGGAAGTTAGGCACACAGGAGGCACTAAATACATGTTGACCTAATACATTCATGTAGTCAGTAATCCTTCTAAAATATACCATGTAACCCAGCTTATCATTTGACAAGTTATTTTCAAATTCTGTACAGCACTCATTTGGGGAAAATGTTAATGAAGGGCTAATCGGTCTACAAATATCTCCCCACCTAACCCACTTTCTTCAGGGAGTACTTTCTTCCTTTGAGAAGAACAAAGAACTAAACAGGAGCACAGGACTAAAAAGGTTTATTGTTGATTTGTATGAACAACATTCTTGCCCTAACTTGCCAGTTTGTATTTCTTGATGCTTTAAGATAAATTTATCAATTTTTCTATAACCTGTATAACTCAGGTGCTTAACAAGTTTTAATTAATTTTTACTCTAGAATTTTTTTTGTATATGTTTAGTAATAAAAATAATAATGCCAGATGGTTACTGGAACATCTACTAAGATAAATTTGACATTACCTATCACTTCACTACTTTTATATACACTAATACTTTGAAAGAGGGCAAATGCCAATGTGAGGAGCTGAAGAAATGCTCTAGACATAGTATCAGAAAATAGTGTAGACCAGCACTGCCCAACAGAAATATAAGACAAGCCACATATGTAATTTCATATTTTTTAATGATCAGTAATTTAGTAATCTAGCCGAAGGAAATGGGGAAACTAATTTTAATTAAGTACCTTATCTAACCAAATAAATCCAAAATGTTATCAGTCTACATGGGCTCGATCTTAAAAAATCAAGTTTTTACATTCCTCAAAATCCAATGTTTACTTTTACAGCACATTTCAATTCAGAACTGCACACAGTTCAAGTGCACAACAGCCACACACGTCTAGTGGTTATTGTATTGGTCAGAGCAGGTATAGACAGATGAGGGAAAAAGGCACTGTGAAGTCCAATAAATCAACCATTAATGTAAGGCTTTTGGGCAAAGTCTTTGATTGATAAAAGGAGGCAGTATCAAGCAACCTGACCATAGCAGGAGTTTATACTCACTACATTTTAGAAGGGCAAACACTAAACTGGTTATGTAATGGCTTAGAAGTTGCAAACCAGTGGACAACCTACATGCTCACTGTGAAGACACTGTTGATCATGTTACTTTCAACTACACACTGTTTTACTTCAGCATAAAAGGGCTTATTAAACATAAAAATGCTCTGAAAATAAAATTACCATTCAATACTTCTGAACAGAATACTGCCTAGAATACAATATTCAGTTTAACAGCCCTAATAAAAATGTAGCACAATAGAAACTCCTCCTCAGGCTTGGCAGTATGAAGTGAACAAAAATGTGTATTGCTTTTTTATCTAGATATTCACACATGCAAATTGACAACATTCTAATGTCAACAGAAAGGAATTTGTAAAATCCTGATTTGGCAAAAAAGGATTTAACAAGAAGTGACAGTATTCAAGAAAACAAGTCACTCTCACCACAGCAGTTTCACGAAGACATTCTATTGTTTCTTTAAAAATAGTTATAATTCTTGACTATATTATGAAAAATCCCCTAAGTTTTACAGCTTCCCATAGGACAGTTTGCGTCAAACATCTCGAAGAAGTTTCCCCTTGTTTTTTGAAAAGACAAAGCTAAGCACTGAGCAGGCCAATCTTATTTAATCTTATTTAACAAGATCAAGGTTTTTGTTTTGTAATACAATCCTAAAATTCAACTCCTTAAAAATCTGTTCAAGTATTTGCATGTTTCAACTATCTTGTCAAAACTACGGGTCTTCACAAAGGTGTGAATACCACTGAAACATACATTTAAAAAAAGGCTGAAATGGTAAATTTTATGTTATGCATATTTTTATCAGAGAAGAAAAGATTTTCTGAAATGTCGGATGGCCCTGCTGGATGTCTTTACATGGAGGGAAGGGAAAACTAGAGTGGGATAAAGCAGGACTATATGGCAAATATTCATGTTCTCATTTTTAATTTGCTAGGAACTTATCAGAATTTTCAACCACAGTCTAAAGGTCATACTTATTAAGTCAGAACTTAATTACAAAAAAAGAAAACCTATCTTCTGTGCCCGGAATACTTTACTTTTCAACTCAGCTGCTATAAATACTCATCTCGAGGGTAAACATCCAGAGCAGCTGCAAAATCACTCTAACCACTACCATCTCTTTTATTTTGGGCCTAGGGCTAAAGGAAGCAAAAAAAGAAACAAGACTGAATATTTATCTAGATTTTATGACTCAGGTATATGCTTATTCAAGTATATAACTCCTGTTCCTACACCCATCAAGAATACCGTTATTGGTTAGTACCAAAAGGACATTAAGGTATTATACTGGCCCTCAATGTAGTATTGAGAATGCTTGCCTTCTAATAGCTCAAAATGAGAATTACTCAGCGTTTTGACACAGAATAAATTATATTAGAGGGCTATACTTTGGTGCCCGCATTTTATATATCTACAGGTCTGGAGGGAAGCTACCACCCTGATAAAAAGCTAACTCAAAGGTAACATTTAACTACCACACTGCTTTTGAGTGTCCTCCCTCCCCTTTCCCCATCTTCCAACTCTTTAGAGGACAATATTCTTTCACTTATTTTAGGTGCAAAAAAAGGAAATTACCTCATACAACAACGTTCATATTTGTGTTTGACTGAAGGCTGTTTTAGGGAGCTTTCCCTGCCTCACTTGTGTTGTCAAGCAATAGAGGAGCCATCTGGATGTTTCTGAAGGAAAACAATGCAAAAGAACCGTGGCACTAGAGACTTCGTATTGATAAAACATCGGATAGTAAAACCCTGGAAAGTGTCTTCGACCATCTGCAAATCTACTCTTCATAAAATGACAAGCCAAGTCGCTCAATGCAGTGTAGGTCAGGCTCTCGCACCATATAAGCCAGAGAAGGTGGTTAGGAGGACTCCACTGAGCACGCCCTAACCCCAGGATATAGAGGTGAGAGCCCAGGGTCTAAGACCAGAGGCTAGTTCCCTTTCTAAGATGAAGGGGTGGCCAAGAGGGGAAGGCTGGGTGTTGAGACCAGAGACAACTCTAGGTGACTTAAGGATGAAAATTCGGCCGCACTACTGTGTCCGAACTGGCCAGGGAAAGACGTCTCTAAGCACTTAGATGCAGCGGGGTCTCAGTCCATACACAAAGGAGGCGCCACTGCCGCACTGCGCTCTGGTACCGGTAGTCAGTGCCCCAAAGAGGTGACGGCCAGGAAACTATAGGGTCCAGAGTCAGAGTAGGCCCCGCTCCTCTGCCTCGGGCTCTTCCAGCTTCACACAAAGGACCGCGCCACCACCCCCCTCGCCCCGCCCGCCGGGATTTGTAGTTCCCGACTGCCTCGCCAAGCCGCAGAGGAGGAAGAGGCCAAACTACAACTCCCAACAGTCTCCGCGCCCGAGCCCCGCACCCCTGCCTCCATCTTGGCTGCGGTCGGAGCCTCCATTTTCGCTCCCTCCCCCCACTTTAGTCACTACCGCCACCACTACGGACCTACGCCTAGCTTCAACGGTTCGCTCCGGCTCTGCGGCCTAACGTGATGCCTGGACAGCTGACCAGGGGCCAGGTGGGAAAGCCAGAGATAGGGACTCAGGGTGAGACCTCCCCTACCTGAAGCTCTGTGAGTGCCCACCTTGACTCAGAAGACTCTCTCATTAGTCCTTGCCTTCTCATATGCCCTTAGCCTGGTTTCTTGCTACCCACAATTGGACCCGGAGGTCGTACTCACCCCAACAGCTCAGCGCCCCCTCTCCAGCGCCGCCATAAGCAGCACGGCCCGGTACGTAGGAATAAATCTCGCTTCTCTCGCGAGAGTCCCGGGTTCCGAGCGCGTGCACAGGAGGCAGGTGGGTGGGTACTCCTAGACGCTTGCGCACAAGGGTCGAGTGACGCCAACCAGTGTGTTTCGCTTAACCACAATTAACGTGGTGGCTACGTTCCCTAGGTTGCTTACCCCCTGAACTGCAAGAAGCAGTCTGGATGTTTACTGACTCCTCTGGGATGCAAGGGGCGGGGTGGCCAATGACTTTAGGAGTCTGATCTTTGCAAACCTGTATGCTTTACGCAGCAAGACCAGGCTGAACCTTGAAGGCAAACGGTTGGGAAGACATATCCAGGAATGTCATGTAAAGGATTTCACTTTTCCCAGTGATAATCCAGAAGCTCCGTTCTTAGTAAAGGTAATTTGGAAGGCTTAAGCGAGACCTTTGTCTCCCAGAAACAACTGCTTGCGGCTTACGGGCAGGAGTAAGCAAGACAGCAGAATCATTAACGCGCACACACAAACACACACAGTTCACTCACCCACTCACTCAACCGACCTTTCTAGAGGCTGAAGCACTAACCAAAAGGTTGAAATCAGGGTGAACGGATGATTCATCCAAGGGGGTTAAGAATGTGAGAAACACACTCACACTGGTCTAAATTCAATAAGTGGACACGGGCGGAGACAAAGAGAACAGTGGAGCGAGGCTTTAATGACAGTCTTGCAAGATAGGGTGTCTGGTGGGCAGGCACACCTGGGGAGCTTGGCGCCAATAATTTATCTCCTAGTGCGCGAGTCCCTCCCCTGGTTCTTCATTGGCTGAGTACTACAGGGTTCACAGTCTTCCCCGGACGTCGCCCAAGCCGGTTATATCTTCCCTTTACATTTGTCTTGTTTTTATTGGTAGGTTTAAAAAAACTCAAAACAGGTATAGCCAGGCCCTTATCAATTTCCCAACCCCCACTCTCAGCCCAAGCAGCTCCACCACGTGGCCCTTTGTTAATACCTTACTGTTAAAATGTTTAAACATCCTAGTGGGAATAAATCACATTTAGGTTTTATACTCTTTCCTAAGAAGGAAGGAGGAAAATGGTTAATTCTGGCTAAGAAAAGTTCAGTGATTATTCTCTGGTGAGAGCAATACTTTTCCCAGATTCTGTTGCTCTCTCACTTGACAGTATTGTGTAAAAAAAATGACCTGTTATGTTCCTGAGAACTCTCCCGCTCACTTGATTTTTGCTTTTAACACGTACTTACTATGCGTGCACCTCTTGGTCATCTCTGGGGTGTATACAGTAGTAAAGACAAACAAACATGGCTCTATCCTTAAGGAATTTTCAGTCTAGCATCATTCAATAATCACAAAACAAATCTAAACATACACATTGAAATAAGTACAATGAAGGAAAGGTATTAAGAGAGTATGTAACCCCCAATTCTGACCACATCATCTTGAATTCTAAGAGGAGGCAATATCCTACTTCTTATGTTCACAGATTTTTCTCTCCGCCTCTGTTGCTGTTCCGTCCAGTCCTCCAAGCTACCTCTTTATTCTCTTTGATGCCTTCCCATGCTTTCTTACAGATACTTGCTTCATTTTCAATGTGTTCATAGTTCGCTGTATCGTAATTATTAGTTTATACTAGCTAGTGATACTTTAGGACAGGGCCTGTGAAATTCATCTTTGCTTCCTGGTTCCTGACAGTACCTAGCAAAGACAACTCTCAAAAGCTTGTTAAATGAATAACACTGAGCAGCTGTGCAGAAGTTGTTAGAAACTGGAATGTTCTGTTTGGGGAAGTACAGACTATAAACATCAAACCAGCTGTTTGCTTTGTATCCAATTCTTAAATTGATATCTGTCTTTTCTAGCAATGTAGTTGGTCTGAGTATTCTAATCCAGTGATACAGAGAAACTGCCTTGGGCTCTTGCACTAGAAACAGGTCATGTGAAGCTGGGCTAAAAGTAGGATTAGGTCTAAGAGCACACATTCTCAAATATCACAGCAATGGGAAATGTAAAAAATAATAGTCTCACTGAATTCTATAAATAAAATTCCTATTAATAAGAAAGAATGTCTTGATTTGCTACCGTTACATATAGCTTCTAAGGACTTTCTTTAAACATGTAACCACTTCATCATCATTTTGAATGTCTTAATTGATTTTAAATTCCTCTTTGATCCATAAAAATTTAGTATCAATTTGCATTTAACACAAAATGCAAATATGTATAAACCCAAAATCATATGAGATAGAGAAGGGACATGAGACAAGCATCAGGATTAATTTTTCTTGCCTATCATGAAAAATGTCAAGATATAAATAGTATAGTAAGAACAAAGGAACTCCATCTTAAGGCTAAGATTCCATTTTAAAAAGCTGGGAGTCAGGAGGTATATTCCTAACATACTTTATGGTAAGTAGCCAACAACGGACCCTATATTAAGGCAGGGCAAGCAGTCCTAAATATGTTCCCACTGCTTGAGGGTAACCACTATCTTGGAGAAGAATAGGATCAATAAATTCCTTGTGTTAAGTTTATCTTACGGAATATCTAGAGGACTAACTATGGATAATGACATATCTCCCACCACAAACAGACCACATGTCAAGCCTATGACCCACTGGCCCTTTGCCCCGTTCTTGAAATCCTTAGAAGACAGGAATCCTAAACCTTAAAGTGCACTTCCTCTCTGAGTCTGCCCACACATCCCTTCCTTTGAGTGTGTACTTTGCCTTAAATAAAGCCTTCTTGCTGTTCAACTTATTGCATTTTGTCTATGCTCTCTTCCAACCCTCTTTTACCTTTTCCGAGTGGTAAGGGTCTTTGTTACTTGGCTATTTCATTCAGTTTTCTAGACTTAAGCACAAGTCTTCACTCTCTTTGTTCTACTTCAGATGAGTAGGGAAGGGCTACTAAGGTCTCTTATTTGGGCTTGCTAGTTCCCATTGTCTGGGTGAACAGGATGGCACTGCCACTTTATGATCATGCTCTCTAGTAGCCTGGCTGAAAATCTCCTTTCTTTGCTTTGGGAAGTTCTCAGAACAGAATCTCACTCCATCCAGTGCTTTGTAGCTCCCCCAAATTCTGAGGCGTTATGGGCTTACGTTCCACACTGTTCAGATTCAAGCAGATGCTGGATACCAGGTGACCCTGGCTTTGGGAGTTGGCAAGGGATCTACCCCATGCTGAGCAGGAGTTCAGTGAACTTTCCTTTCCTCCCTCTTTTCTTCCTTGCTGTCTACTGCCTGCATGGCTGCTGCCATTGACTACTACTCTCGCTTTAATGAATCCCTTCCATACATATACTCATTGGACCTGCTGGTGAATTCTTTCTACATCAGAGTGAAAAACCCTCCCTCATCCAGGCTGAGGTTTCACCTAGTGCACAGGGAGACACATCTCCAGATGCAGCTGCCTGGCAACACGTACATTTTAGCTTCCAATGCATTAAAGAAAGTATACAATGGAGTACTTTGATTAAATCACTAGTTTAAATGAGTTGTTCTTTTTTTTTTTTTCAGTTAGAGATTTTTTAAAAACCTTTTATTGAAGTATAGTTGATATATAATATGTTAGTTTCAGGTGTACAACATAGTGATTTGACATTTGTATACATTATGAAATGTTCATCACAATCAATGTAGTTACCATTTGTCATCATACAAAGTTATTACAATATTATAGTCTGTATTTCCTATGCTGTACTTTTCATCCTCATGACATTTATTTATTTATTTATTTTTTTGAGAGGGCATCTCTCATATTTATTGATCAAATGGTTGTTAACAACAATAAAATTCTGTATAGGGGAGTCAATGCTCAATGCACAATCATTAATCCACCCCCAGCCTAATTCTCGTCAGTCTCCAATCTTCTGAAGCATAACAAACAAGTTCTTACATGGTGACCAAATTCTTGCATAGTGATTAAGTTCTTACATGGTGAACAGTACAAGGGCAGTCATCACAAAAATTTTCGGTTTTGATCACTCATTATGAACTATAAACAATCAGGTCAAATATGAATATTTGTTTGATTTTTATACTTGATTTATATGTGAATCCCACATCTCTCCCTTTATTAATATTATTATTATTTTTTTTAAAAAAATGCTGAAGTGGTAGGTAGATGCAAGATAAAGGTAGAAAACATAGTTTAGTGTTATAAGAGAGCAAATGTAGATGATCAGGTGTGTGCCTGTAGACTATGTGTTAATCCAAGCTAGGCAAGAGCAATAATACATCCACAGATGCAGAAGATTTCTGTCAAAACAGGGGGGGGTGAGGTTCTAAGCCTCACCTCTGTTGATTCCCCAATTTCTCACCTGATGGCCCCTCCTGCGACTGTGCCTGTCTTAGGTTATTCCTCCCTTGAGGAATCTTACCCGTCTCTGGCTAACCAGTCATCTTCCAGGGCCATACAGGGAAATGTAAAGTTGGTGAGTGAGAGAGAAGCCATATTGTTTGAAAAGGTTAGCTTTTTACTTCTTTGCAGATTTATGCCCTGTGGCTTCTATGCCCAGCATTTGTCTTGAGGTATCTTTACCAGTTGGAGGAGTTATGATACTCAGTGAATTCGATATGAGGCACGAATTCTATTTAAGGGTTGTAATTAGGAAGGAAGAAGAAAAGCTATAGAGGTAGCAGATGGAAGAATACATGGGAAGACTGATTATTTCTTTGACATATCTTCTTGTAGAGTAACTTAAGCATGTATGGGTTTTAAACTACTAATTAAATTGCACACACATTAACATAATAGGAATAAAATTACATAACCAAAGCAGATCTATAATTACCAGCCATCTCCAGTGAAGCCAAGAAAACCAGTTAGGCACCCTAGGCATTTGTGAAAATTTGTCTATGATATAATGGATATTGTCCAACTGTACTTGAACAGTCTGAGAGAAATCAGACAAATTAAAACAAACCATTCCTGGGAACTGTTCATATCCCGTATGTTCTTTTAACAGTAGATAGTCTGTAGTTGTAAGATTTTGGGGCGCTACAACTTGCACTTCTCCTAATTCTTGGTTGAGTTCCAACAGTATAGATCCAGTCAAATTTGTTATTTTACTGTATGCGCAGGCCAGCTTAGCTATCTCCTTCTTCATTCCAATGGCAAGTCCAGGAACTGGTGGGATGAATGCAGCTACAACTGCAGCATCGCCTGGATCTCTGTTGAGGTTTTTTGATGATCATCTTCTGGTATGTCTCTTCCAGAGAGTGCTGATGTTGGAAGTTCTTCTTCATATCGTATCTTAGTTCATTTTCTGGGTAGCCAAATTAGGCTTTGATCCTCTGTATAGACACAGACCCTTTGCCCACACTTTGATATGGCCTTTATACCATTGTGTAGAACTCATTGGAGGTCACCACACAGGAACTGCTTTTTTTTTTTTAAGAGAAAGGAATATTATCAGAAAAGTGTACATCCATAGCCGATCATCTGACACCCTTTAAGTGATCAAAATTAAGGATATTTAAAGCATGCATTCATCGTTGATTTACAGTTAGTTTTATCCTATCAGGGAGTAATCCCTCTTCTCTTTCTTTTTTTTTATTATCTTTAATCTACACTTACATGAAGAATATTATGTTTACTAGGCTCTCCCCTATACCAGGTCCCTCTTATAAACCCCTTTCCAATCATTGTCCACCAGCATAGCAAAATGTTGTAGAATCACTACTTGTCTTCTCTGTCTTGTACAGCCCTCCCCTTTCTCCCACGCCCCCCATGCATGCTAATCTTAATACCCTTCATCTTCTTACCCCCCTTATCCCTCCCTACCCACCCATCCTCCCCAGTCCCTTTCCCTTTGGTACCTGTTAGTCCATTCTTGGGTTCTGTGATTCCGCTGCTGTTTTGTTCCTTCAGTTTTTTCCTTTGCTCTTATACTCCACAGATGAGTGAAATCATTTGGTATTTCTCTTTCTCCGCTTGGCTTATTTCACTGAGCATAATACCCTCCAGGTCCATCCATGTTGCTGCAAATGGTAGGATTTGCCCTCTTCTTATGGCTGAGTAGTATTCCATTGTGTATATGTACCACATCTTCTTTATCCATTCATCTACCGATGGACATTTAGGTTGCTTCTATTTCTTGGCTATTGTAAATAGTGCTGCGATAAACATAGGGGTGCATCTGTCTTTCTCAAACTTGATTGCTGCATTCTTAGGGTAAATTCCTAGGAGTGGAATTCCTGGGTCAAATGGTAGGTCTGTTTTGAGCATTTTGATGAACCTCCATACTGCTTTCCACAATGGTTAAACTAATTTACATTCCCACCAGCAGTGTAGGAGGGTTCCCCTTTCTCCACAACCTCGCCAACATTTGTTGTTGTTAGTCTTTTGGATGGCAGCCATCCATACTGGTGTGAGGTGATACCTCATTGTAGTTTTAATTTGCATTTCTCTGGTAATTAGCGATGTGGAGCATCTTTTCATGTGTCTGTTGACCATCTGTATTTCTTTTTTGGAGAACTGTCTCTTCAGTTCCTCTGCCCATTTTTTAATTGGATTATTTGTTTTTTGTTTGTTGAGGTGGGTGAGCTCTTTATATATTTTGGACGTCAAGCCTTTATCGGATCTGTCATTTACAAATACATTCTCCCATACTGTAGGGTACCTTTTTGTTCTATTGATGGTGTCTTTTGCTGTACAGAAGCTTTTCAGCTTAATATAGTCCCACTTGTTCATTTTTGCTGTTGTTTTCCTTGCCCGGGGAGATATGTTCAAGAACAGGTCACTCATGTTTATGTCTAAGAGGTTTTTGCCTATGTTTTTTTCCATGAGTTTAATGGTTTCATGACTTACATTCAGGTCTTTGATCCATTTTGAATTTACTTTTGTATATGGGGTTAAACAATGGTCCAGTTTCATTCTCCTACATGTAGCTGTCCAGTTTTGCCAGCACCATCTGTTGAAGAGACTGTCATTTCGCCATTGTATGTCCATGGCTCCTTTATCAAATATTAATTGACCATAGATGTTTGGGTTAAATGTCTGGAGTCTCTAGTCTGTTCCACTGGTCTGTGGCTCTGTTCTTGTGCCAGTACCAAATTGTCTTGATTACTATGGCTTTATAGTAGAGCTTGAAGTTGGGGAGTGAGATCCCCCCTACTTTATTCTTCTTTCTCAGAATTGCTTTTGGCTATTCGGGGTCTTTGGTGTTTCCGTATGAATTTTTGAATTATTTGTTCCAGTTCATTGAAGAATGTTGCTGGTAATTTCATAGGGATTGCATCAAACTGTATATTGCTTTGGGCAGGATGGCAATTTTGACGATATTGATTCTTCCTAGCCACAAGCATGGGATGAGTTTCCATTTGTTAGTGTCCCCTTTAATTTCTCTTAAGAGTGACTTGTAGTTTTCAGAGTATAGGTCATTCACTTATTTGGTTAGATTTATTCCTAGGTATTTTATTCTTTTTGATGCAATTGTGAGTGGAATTGTTTTCCTGATTTCTCTTTCTATTGGTTCATTGTTAGTGTATAGGAAAGCTACAGATTTCTGTGTGTTAATTTTGTATCCTGCAACTTTGCTGTATTCTGATATCAGTTCTAGTAGTTTTGTGGTGAAGTCTTTGGGGTTTTTTATGTACAATATCATGTCATCTGCAAATAGTGACAGTTTAACTTCTTCTTTACCAATCGGGATTCCTTGTATTTCTTTGTTTGTCTGATTGCCATGGGTAGGACCTCCAGTACTATGTTAAATAGCAGTGGGGAGAGTGGGCATCCCGGTCTAGTTCCCGATCTCAGAGGAAAAGCTTTCAGCTTCTTGCTGTTCAGTATAATGTTGGCTGTGGGTTTATGATATATGGCCTTTATTATGTTGAGGTACTTGCCCTCTATTCCCATTTTGCTGACAGTTTTTATCATGAATGGATGTTAAATTCTGTCAAATGCTTTTTCAGCATCTATGGAGATGGTCATGTGGCTTTTGTCTTTCTTTTTGTTGATGTGGTGGATGATGTTTATGGATTTTTGAATGTTGTACCATCCTTGCATCCCTGGGATGAATCCCACTTGATCATGGTGTATGATCCTTTTGATGTATTTTTGAATTTGGTTTGCAAATATTTTATTAAGTATTTTTCCATCTACATTCATCAGGGATATTGGTCTGTGATTTTCTTTTTTGGTGGGGTCTTTGCCTGGTTTTTGTATTAGGGTGATGTTGGCTTCATAGAATTAGTTTGGAAGTATTCCCTCCTCTTCTATTTTTTGGAAAACTTTAAGGAGAATGGGTATTATGTCTTCTCTGTCTGATAAAATTCCGATGTAAATCCATCCGGCCCGGGTGCTTTGTTCTTGGGTTGTTTTTTGATTACCATTTCAATTTCTTTGCTCGTAATTGGTTTGTTTAACTTTTGTGTTTCTTCCTTGGTCAGTCTTGGAAGGTTGTATTTTTCTAAGAAGTTGTCCATTTCTTCTAGGTTTTCCAGCTTGTTGGCATATAGGTTTTCATAGTAGTCTTTAATAATTCTTTGTATTTCTGTGGAGTCTGTCGTGATTTTTCCATTCTCATTTCTGATTCTGTTGATTTGTGTTGATTCTCCTTTTCTCTTAATAACTTTGGCTAGAGGCTTATCTATTTTGTTTATTTTCTCAAAGAACCAGCTCTTGGTTTCATTGATTTTTGCTATTGTTTCATTCTTTTCAATTTTGTTTATTTCTTCTCTGATCTTTATTATGTCCCTCCTTCTGCTGACTTTAGGCCTCATTTGTTCTTCTTTTTCCAATTTCGATAATTGTGATGTTAGACTATTCATTTGGGATTGTTCTTCCTTCTTCAAGTGTGCCTGGATTGCTATATACTTTCCCCTTAGGACTGCTTTCACTGCGTCCCACAGAAGTTGGGGCTTTGTGTTGTTGTTGTCATTTGTTTCTGTATATTCCTTGATCTCTATTTTGAGTTGTTCATTGATCCATTGATTATTTAGTAGCATGTTGTTAAGCCTCCATGTGTTTGTGAGCCTTTTTGTTTTCTTTGTAGAATTTATTTCTACTTTTATACCTTTGTGGTCTGAAAAATTGGTTGGTAGAATTTCAATATTTTGGATTTTGCTGAGGCTCTTTTTGTGGGCTAGTATGTGGTCTATTCTGGAGAATGTTCCATGTGCACTTGAGAAGAATGTATATCCTGTTGCTTTTGGATGTAGAGTGCTATGGATGTCTATTAGGTCTATCTGCTCTACTGTGTTGTTCAGTGCTTCTGTGTCCTTACTTATTTTCTGCCCAATGGATCTATCCTTTGGGGTGAGTAGTGTGTTGAAGTCTCCTAAAATGAATGCATTGCAGTCTATTTCCCCCTTTAGTTCTGTTAGTATTTGTTTAACATATGCTGGTGCTCCTGTGTTGGGTGCATGTATATTTGGAATGGTAATGTCCTCTTGTTGGACCGAGCCCTTTATCATTATGTAGTGTCCTTCTTTATCTCTTGTTACTTTCTTTGTTTTGAAGTCTATTTTGTCTGATAGTAGTACTGCAGCCCCTGCTTTCTTCTTGCTGTTGTTTGCCTGAAATATGTTTTTCCATCCCTTGACTTTTAGTCTGTACATGTCTTTGGGTTTGAGGTGAGTTTTTTTTAAGCAGCATATAGATGGGTCTTGCTTTTTTATCTTTTTCATTACTCTGTGTCTTTTGATTGGTGCCTTCAGTCCATTTACATTTAGGGTGACTATTGAAAGATATGTACTTATTGCCATTGCAGGCTTTAAATTCGTGGTTACCAAATGTTCAAGGTTAGCCTTTTTAGTATCTTACTGCCTAACTTAGCTTGCTTATTGAGCTGTTATATACACTGTCTGGAGATTCTTTACTTCTCCTCCTTCTTATTCCTCCTCCTCCATTCTTCATATGTTGGGTGTTTTGTTCTATGCTCTTTCTAGGAGTGCTCCCATCTAGAGCAGTCCCTGTAAGATGCCCTGTAGACGTGGTTTGTGAGAAGCAAATTCCCTCAGCCTTTTCTTGCCTGGGAATTGTTTAATCCCACCATCATATTTAAATGATAGTCGTGCTGGATACAGTATCCTTGGTTCAAGGCCCTTCTGTTTCATTGCATTAAATATATCATGCCATTCTCTTCTGGCCTGTAGGGTTTCTGTCGAGAAGTCTGATGTTAGCCTGGTCAGTTTTCCTTTATAGGTGACCGTTTTCTCTCTAGCTGCCTTTAAAACTCTTTCCTTGTCCTTGATCTTTGCCATTTTAAATATTATGTGTTTTGGTATTGTCCTCCTTGGATCCTTTCTGTTGGGGGTTCTGTGTATTTCCGTGGGCTGTTCAATTATTTCCTCCCCCAGTTTGGGGAAGTTTTCAACAATTATTTCTTCCAAGATACTTTCCGTCCCTTTTCCTCTCTCTTCTTCTTCTGGTACCCCTATAATACGGATATTGTTCCTTTTGGATTGGTCACACAGTTCTCTTAATATTGTTTCATTCCTGGAGATCCTTTTATCTCTCTCTATGTCAGCTTCTATGCGTTCCTGTTTCAATTCCATCAATGGCCTCTTGCATCTTATCCATTCTGCTTATAAATCCTTCCATAGTTTGTTTCATTTCTGTGATCTCCTTTCTGGCATCTGTGATCTCCCTCTGGACTTCATCCCATTTCTCTTGCATATTTCTCTGCATCTCTGTCAGCATGTTTATGATTTTTAGTTTGAATTCTTTGTCAGGAAGACTGGTTAGGTCTGTCTCCTTCTCTGGTGTCTCTGTGATCTTGGTATGCCTGTAATTTTGTCTTTTCATGGTGATAGGAATAGTTTGCAAAGCTGGGACTAGTGACGACTGGAAGAACTTCCCTTCTTGTTGGTTTGTGGCCTTCCTCTCGTGGGAGAATAGCGACCTCTAGTGACTTGTGCTGGGTAGCTGCGCACAGACAGGGTTTCTGCTTCCTTCCTGGCTGCAATGGAGTTTATCTCTGCTGTTGCTCTGCGTGTGGCCTAGGTCGGGCTGCTGCTCCAAAGTGGTGGAGTTGTGTTGGACGGGGAGTGGCAGGGAAGCTATTTATCTCCATAAGGGGCCTCTGTGCTCCCTGCAGCCCAGGGAATTAGATTGCCCAGAGATCCCCGGATTCCCTACCTCTGGACCAAGTGTCCCGCCCTGCCCCTTTAAAACTTCCAAAAAGCACCCGCCAAAACAAAACAATGACCACAAAAAAAAAAATAAATAAATGGCCGCTTGTTTTTCTTTATTCTCCAGTGCCAGCCTCAGGCACCCGCTCACCGGACTTGCTGCCCTGTTTCCCTAGTATTGGGGTCCATATCCCTTTAAGACTTCCAAAAAGCACTTGCCAAATCAAAACAACAACAACAACAACAAAAAGAGGTGGCTGCTCGCGTTTCTTTTGTTCTCCGGCACTGGCCTCCGATGCCCGCTCAACAAAAAAAAAAAAAAAAAAGAAAGAAAGAAAAAAAGGTGGCTGCTCGCGTTTCTTTTGTTCTCCGGCGCCGATCTCCGATACCCGCTCGCCATTCTTGCTGCCCTGTTTCGCTAGTACTGGAGTCCCTGTCCCTTTAAGAGTTCCATAAAGCACTCACTACAACAAAACAGCAATAACAACAACAACAACAACAACAAGAACAAAATGGCCGCCCGCTTTTCTTTTGTCCTCCGGTGCTGGCTCCCGGTACCTGCTCACTGTTCTTGCTGCCCTGTTTCCCTTGTATCCAGGGCCCCTTGCATGCACTGTGTCTGCGCTCTGGTCCAGATGGCTGGGGCTGGGTGTTCAGCAGTCCTGGGCTCCTTCTCCCTCCAGCTCAGACCTCTCTCCTCCTGCTGGGAACTGGGGGGAGGGGCACTTGGGACCCGCTGGGCTGGGGTTTGTATGTTACCCCATTCGCGAGGCACTGGGTTCTGGCAGGTATTGATGTGGTCTGGATGTTGTCCTGTGTCCTCTGGTCTTTATTCTAGGAAGAGTTGTCTTTGTTATATTTTCATAGATATATGTGGTTTTGGGAGGAGATTTCCACTGCTCTACTCACGCTGCCATCCTGGCTCCGCCCGGAGTTGTTCTTTGTATAAGTACTACCCATAATTAGAGATAGGTTCCATTTTAGAAGTTCACTACATTTTAAAGCAATATTTTTTCAGAATAATTTTGAAGTCAAATAAAAACCTGAAAACTGTTATCCTTTTTATGTTATTTTTTTTGAACCAAAGTTAATTAAAGCAGGTACTTGTGGAGTCACTTGGGAAACCATCTCCTATACAACAGGGTAGTCACAGATTTGTGGAAGATATTTCATCTATTAGGAAATAATCATGAGAACAAAAAATTGCATATATTATTTTTGATTCTTTATCACACTTTTTCTTCTCTGAGAAAATTACACAATGAAATTGGTTACAGTTGTGTTTTTTTCTTTATATTTATTAATAAGCACATAGCTCTGGAGTCTGGGAATCAAAAGCATCCTTTACACATTTATAAGGTTTTCTTGAGCAGTGACAGATGAGATTTTTGTCAGTTCTCTGTGAGATGAGAAAAAATTAGGTCAATGTAGACATATTTTAAAAAACAAGGCTAAATTTATTCAAGACTTTAAGGACTTTTAAAAGAAATTAAAGTATCATTGATATACAATCTCATGATGGTTTCACATACACAAAACAGTGGCTCAACATTCACCCATATTATCAAGACCTCACCCCCTATATTGTGGTCACTGTCTATTAACCTAGTAAGATGCTAATAGAGTCATTAATTGTATTCTCTGTGCTGTACTACCATCCCTATGACTTACCTTTGTTGTGATTGCCAATTAGACTACCCCTTAATCCCTTCTCCCTCCTCAACCCTTCCCCTTTGGTAACCACTAGTCCCTTCTCAGGGTCTATGAATCTGCTTTTTTTGTTCCTTCTGTTTCTCTTTGTTTTTATACTCCACAATGAGTGAAATCATTTGGCATTTGTCTTTCTCTGCCTGACTTATATCAATGAGCATAAAATCCTCTAGATCCATCCATGTTGTTGCAAATGGCAGGATTTCTTTTCTTTTTATGACTGAATAATATTCCATTATGAATATCTACCTCTTCTTTATCCATTCATCTGTTGATGGACATTTAGGTTGCTTCCATATCTTGGCTATTGTAAATAGTACAGTGATAAACATAGGGGTGCATATGTCTTTTCGAATCAGGGATCTGGTTTTCCTCCAGTAAATTCCTAGGAGTGGAATTACTGGGTCGAATGGTATTTCTATTTTTAGTTTGTTGAGGAACCTTCGCATTGCTTTCCACAGTGATTGAACCAATTTACATTCCCACCAACAATGTAGGAGGGTTCTCTTTTCTCTGCATCTCGCCAGCATGTTATTTCTTGCTAAGAACTGTTTTTATTTTGACATTATGTCCTTCCTATTTAGGGATGTTAAACAGAACTTCTTTTATAAAATTATGGTAATAGTGAATGGTAAAGTGATCCAAATTCAGGAATTCAGAACAGGAAAAGAATTTAGAGCTCCTAGAATGCTTTAATCTAAAACTTTTATTTATTAGCAAGAGCCCAGGTAGAATGCATTGTATAAATAATAATATAATAAGAATGACAATTATGTAATAAAAGATTAGAATTTAAATATGAACAATGCAAAAGCTTTGTATAATGCTTCTCTTTCAGTTGTCAACATTGGACTTAATGGAAGAATTTTGCAGACATGCTAAACTGCTGTGTCAAGAGTAATCACCAATAACATTTTAACTCTGGGAATCAACCAGAGGGAAGGGTGGAGCAAAAGAATCTTTTTAATAAAACTTAAATTGGATCCTGATGGAAACCGAGTGCACTTAGAATGAAAACGAAACTCTTTTATCATGGCCTACAGGTCCTAAATGACCTAGCCCTCACTAAGTCTCTATCCCTGGTTCATCGTGGTTCAGTCCACTGCTGTTTTGTTTCCTCCAACATTCCCAGTTTGTTCCTACTTCAGAACCCTGGAAGCAAGTAAATACAAGTAAATGCATTTGCCTCTGCCTGAAATGCTTTTCTTCATATCATCACCCATGTGGCACTTTTTCATTATTCAGCTTTCAACTCAAAGGTTACAGCGTCACAAGGATCTTTTCTAAAGTAAAAGTACCCACTATCACCATCACTTTCCATATAAATAGCTTGTTTTATTGTCTTCATAGCATATATTGCTATCCAAAAATCAACACATGTCTGAATTTGTTTTCTGCTCTTCCTGAATAACAGAGTAAGCTGCTCTTTGGTTCATCATTGTATCCCATAAACCTAGGAGAGTGACTGATGTGACAGTAAGTACTTAATAAGTATTTATTGAAGAATTGCACTTATTTAACTAAATCTCAGGCAGTATTGGTTATGACACACCATTATTTATGCACTAGCATGAAGAAATGTGCAATTTTCACTACATTGTAATACGTTTATTACCTAGAATTTTCATTTTATATTTATTAAAAGAGCTTTTTAAAACTTATTTTGACCTAGGTTTTTTTCATCATGTATCACTCTCATGTATATATGAAGTAAAAAATACATAAATTGGTTAAGGCATTTCTAAAACTTCTCCACAATGTCCAACTCTCCTGAATATCTTTCTTTGTAATAATAAATTTGACCATATTTTAAAAATTCCATTCCTCAAGACATAGCATAAAAAATATAATGAACCAACAGACTAGGAAAATATTTGCAACATATAATATTGACCATGTATTATGAATATATGCTAAATTAATACATACCAGTAAACAAAAGTCAAGGAAAACTGGAGGAATGACTTGAATAACTACTTTATAAAACCTGTACAGGCAAAAAAAGAAAATTTTGAAATTTCGCTTTGCCTCATTACTAATCAGGGTGATGCATATTTGTTTTGAAATAATTTTCTACTTACAAAGAATAAGAAAAATAGCACAGACATTCTCATAAACCCTTTACTCACTTTCCCAATATGTTAGCTTACCTAACCATAGAACAATTTTCAAAACTAGGTAACTTTGACACAATGTTAAATACAAAATTAATTGTATTTCAACAGGTTTTTTTTTCTAATATCCATTTTCTTTTCCAGAATCAGATCCAGGATCCCACTTTCATTTAGTTGTTCTGTCTACTCCATTCTCTGAGTTTCTCTGTCTCCTTGTCTTTTATGACCTGGATGCTTTGGAACATTAGTTGTTGTTATTATTATTATTATTATTATTATTATTATTATTATTATTATTATTTTTCAATTTATACACTTAAGGCATACTATTTAATGTTTTTTAGTCTATTCACAGAGTTATGCAACTATCACTACACTTTAAAAATACTTTCATTACTTCCAAAAGAAACCCTGCATTGTTTACAGCCACTCCCCATGTCTCTCCTACTCCCATAGTCCCTGGCAATCACTAGTCTACTTTTTGTTACTGTAGTTTCTCTATCTGGACATTTCATATAACCAGAATCATGTAAGATGTAGTCTTTTATTACTGGCTTCTTTCCCTTAGCCATATTTTCAAGGTTTTTCTGTGTTGTAGCATATATCACAATTTCTGTTCTTTTCGTTTTTGGTATCGTTAATGTACAATTACTTGAACAACATTAGGGTTACTAGACTGCCCCTATTACCAAGTCCGCCCCATATACCCCATTACAGTCACTGTCCATCAGCATAGTAAGATGCTATAGAATCACTACTTGTCTTCATTGTACATACTGCCTTTCCTGTGTCCCCCCCAACTACATTATGTGTGCTAATTGCAATGCCCTCTTTTCCCCCTTATCCCTCCCTTCCCACCCATCCTCCCCAGTCCTTTTCCCTTTGGTAATTGTTAGTCCATTCTTGGGTTCTGTGATACTGCTGCTGTTTTGTTCCTTCAGTTTTTTCTTTGGTCTTATACTCCACAGATGAGTGAAATCATTTGGTATTTCTCTTTCTCCGCTTGGCTTATTTCACTGAGCATAATACCCTCTATCTCCATCCATGTTGTTGCAAATGGCAGGGTACGTTTTCTTCTTATGGCTGAATAATATTCCATTGTGTATATGTACCACATCTTCTTTATCCATTCATCTACTGATGGACACTTAGGTTGCTTCTATTTCTTGGCTATTGTAAATAGTGCTGTGATAAACATAGGGGTGCATATGTATTTTTCAAACTGGGCTGCTGCATTCTTAGGGTAAATTCCTAGGAGTGGAACTCCTGGGTCAAATGGTATTTCTCTTTTGAGTTTTTTGAGGAACCTCCATACTGCTTCCCCAATGGTTGAACTAATTTACATTCCCACCAGCAGTGTAGGAGGGTTTCTTTCTCCACAACCTTGTCAACATTTGTAGTCATTTGTCTTTTGGATGTTGGCCATCCTAATTGGTGTGAGGTGATATCTCATTGTGGTTTTAATTTGCATTTCTCTGATGATTAGCAATATGGAACATCTTTTCATGTGCCTGTTGCCCATATGAATTTCTTCTTTGGAGAAGTGTCTGTTCAACTCCTCTGCCCATTTTTTAATTGGCTTACTTGCTTTTTGTTTGTTGAGGTGCGTGAGCTCTTTATATAATTTGGATGTCAACCCCTCATCGGATATGTCATTTATAAATATATTCTCCCATGCAGTAGGATGTCTTTTTGTTCTACTGATGGTGCCCTTTGCTGTACAGAAGCTTTTTAGTTTGATATAGTCCCACTTGTTCATTTTTGCTTTTGTTTCCCTTGCCTGGAGAGATATGTTCATGAAGATGTTGCTCATGTTTATGTCCAAGAGATTTTTGCCTATTATTTTTTCTAAGAGTTTTATGGTTTCATGACTTACATTCAGGTCTTTGATTCATTTGGAGTTTACTTTTGTGTATGGAATTAGACAAGAATCCAGTTTTATTCTCTTACATGTAGCTGTCCAGTTTTCCAACACCAGCTGTTGAAGAAGCTGTCATTTCCCCATTGTATATCCATGGCTCCTTTATCATATATAATTGACCATAGATGCTTGAATTTATATCTGAACTCTCTAGTCTGTTCCACTGGTCTATGGATCTGTTCTTGTGCCAGTACCAATTGTCTTGATTACTGTGGCTTTGTAGTAGAGCTTGAAGTCAGGGAGCATAACTCCCCCTGCTTTATTCTTCCTCCTCGGGATTGCTTTGGCTTTTTGGGGTCTTTTGTCATTCCATATGAATTTTAGAACTATTTGCTCTAGTTCATTGAAGAATGCTGTCGGTATTTTGATAGGGGTTGCATTGAATCTGTATATTGCTTTAGGCAGGATGGCCATTTTGACAATATTAATTCTTCCTAGCCATGAGCATGGGGTGAATTTCCATTTATTAGTGCCCTCTTTAATTTCTCTTAAGAGTGTCTTGTAGTTTTCAGGGTATAGGTCTTTCACTTCCTTGGTTAGGTTTATTCCTAGGTATTTTATTCTTTTTGATGCAATTGTGAATGGAATTGTTTTCCTGATTTCTCTTTCTGCTTGTTCATCATTAGTGTATAGGAATGCAACAGATTTCTGTGTACTAATATTTTGTATCCCACAACTTTGCTGAATTAAGATATTAGATCTAGTACTTTTGGAGTGGAGTCTTTAGGGTTTTTTACATATATGTCATCTGCAAGCAGTGACAGTTTAACTTCTTTACCAATCTGGATGCCTTGTATTTCTTTGTGTTATTTGATTGCTGTGGCTAGGACCTCCAGAACTATGTTGAACAGAAGTGGAGAGAGTTGGCATCCTTGTCTTGTTCCCAATCAATTGGCTGAAATGGTCTCTGCCAGGATTCTCCATAGCAAATTACTATTTTTCCTTTAATAATTGTTAAATATTTGGATATGCTTTGGGACCATAATTGACTGAATATCCTCTCAAACTTCAAGTCTACCCAGAACCTCAGAATGTGACCTTACTTAAAAATAGGATATTTGCAGATATAATCAAGTTAAAATGAAGTCATACTGAATTAGGGTAAACCCTAATCCAACAACTAGTGTTCTAAGAGGGAAACCTGTACACAGAAACATACAGGGAGAACATCATGTGATGATGACTGAGGCAGATTGCAGCAATACATCTAGAGTCAAAGAATATCAAGCACTGCCAGAAATTAAAGATGGGCATTTCACGCTCTCCCTCAAACCCTCTGCATGAACTGACCTTGCCACACCTTGATTCAGATTTTTGGCTTCTAGAACTGTGAGAAAATGGGTTTTAAGCCATCCAGTTTGTGTTAATTTGTTATGGCAACTCTAGGAAACTTCACACAGACTATGCAAATTTCGTTTTTCTGCTTTAACTTTAGTCCACTAATTTTAGCATGCATTGGTGGGTCTTGTGGAGATCTCTTTTTGGCTTATAGATAGATGTGCAGGTTTTTCCACACAGGCTTATTCTTGGCCACTGACTAATGCATTATTTCCTAAGAGCACCTCATTGCTGTCTCCAGGATTTTATTCCAAGCTGCTAAAAGCCATTGCAGCAGGAATTCTAAGGCAATCAAGATTCCCACCACTGCTGTACATGCATTGTATAATCCTCTTGAGCGTGGGCTGGGCCTGTGTGTATTAAAGGGTATCACTCGTCTCCTTTATAGCAGAAGGGATTATTGTGGATGTAATTAAGATCTCTAATCAGTTGGGTTAATAAAGAGGGAGATTATTTTGGTTGGGCCTAACCTAATCAGGTGAGATCTTTAAAGGTAGGAGACAAAGGAAGTCAGATGATCTCTTATCGGCCCTTAAGACAGGCCTTGAAGGCCTAGGAGTTTAATATCTACAAGGAAATGGATTTTGCTAATAACCTTATGACCTTGGGAGAGGAGCCAGAGACTCAGATGAGATGCTATCCTTGATTGACACCAATTTTAGCCTTGTGAGATTCTGAGGACCCAGTAGAGCCTTGCATGGACTTGTTCAGAAATATGACAATAAATGGATGTTGCTTTAAACTGCTAACTTTATGGCAGTTTGTTATACAGCAATAGAAAACACATATAGCCATACCCCAAGTGTTTATACAAGGTGTTAATGGAGAGTTCAGGGAAAACAGCTAATCCCCTATTCCTTTCTCAAATGGCCCTTAAATAGTTTATTAATGAAACAGCAAGACCGTGCCTTTGCCTGGCCATGCCACCAGGAATGCAAACCAATTATACCTATGCTTAGGATCTACCACAGCACAACCCCTACATGTGTAAGCTATATTCCAGTTTTAGAGATATTAAAATATGAAATAAAAATGAATCTTAGGTTCAATGACATACAGAAACCCACTTCAACCAACGCCTCACAACTCCTAGGTCTGGTGAAATGCTAAGTGAATTGTAGTTCATTGAAGCTCTGAATGTTCTGTCTGCTCTTTAGCATTCTTGGAGAGTGGTATCTGCTTCCCACTATGAATATTAGTGGATAATACCCTTTAGTTCACTCTGAAAGATGTGATGAGACAACTGAAAATGAAATAACTGCAAAATATGAAATATGACTGCTTATCATGAAATGTGTCTAATATAAATGAGGTAGATTAAGAATTAAAAATTAGGATGTCTGATATTAGCAAGGATTTTAAAAAATGTTTAATTTTATTACTATATATGTATCCCTTAACAATAAATCGGATAGTCACACAATGAAATACTGTACATGAAAATAACGGCTATATACAACAAAAATATATCTTAGAAATGTGTTGAATGAAAAAATTAAATACCCATAGATGACATAGAGTATACTATTTTTGTAGAGCTCAAAAAGGAACAAAACTAAAAAATACATCACCTTAGGGATTCATACACATTTTAGTTCTTTGACATGGGATAAAATTATTAAAAAGGGGGAGTTGGGAGAGACAGGACAAGGAGCTCAGATAAATGGAAAATAGGTAATGTTCTAATTCTTAGATTACATGATGAATTATTATGGTTGATAATTTGCAATGTCACATCTTTTCATGTCATATAATAAAGTGCAAATTATGCATAAAGTACTGACAAAATTCTATTTGCATGGTTGTTTTTTAAACTATGCTTACTTTATCAGTCAAGGTTCTTAACTATAGGCAATTCAAGTTAATTCTGACAAAAAGTGGTTTATTAAAAGGCTAATAAGTAATCAGCAGGATCTCCAGGATAGCCAGAAAACCAGAATTAGAGGCTACACAGCCTCTAATCACTTCAGGTAGCTGCTTCAGTGAAGATCTCACTGTGTCCACCGTTGGGCAGAAACTCTGCTGCTTACACCGGCTTTGCTGACAATGGATACTGAATGTTGTCACTAAAGCACTTCTGCTGTTCCTTCGTGGAGCTGGATGCAGTAGCATGTTGTAGGTCACCACTTTAGTCAAAGAATTCTGCATCATTCTTGCTTCTTTGTATGACTAATGTTTAAAGCAGATGTATCTTCCCTAGCTGCAAAAGAGGCTGGGAAAACATACATCTGACACTTTCACATTTTTCAGGAGAGAGGAAGGTTCTGCCTTATTAGGTGAGGGGTTCCCTAAATGTAGGAGTTAGGATTGGGCAGCCAAAAAAGAAATGACTTGTCTGCTACAGCCCATTATTCTGGCTATTCAACATCAACACAGTCCTTCAGCTAAAGCCTATTAAAAATTATTCAATGTAAAAGGATCTGTGTCAGACTTTAGGTGCCTTCTCAATTCTCTTTGCTAATAGAATACTGATTTTATTTGGGGCAGCTATACAGCCAGCCTCCTTTGCAGCTGGAAGTGAGCATTTAACAGGCCAGGCAAATAAACAGGGGAAACTCATCTGAAATTTCTGGGAATGAATTTCCTCATAAAAAAGTATAGTTAGACCTGCCTTCAACATGGATATGACATTTGGCACAGCAGCAACACTCCTGCAAACAAGAAAAGCAAGAAGGATGAAAAACATGCTAAGGAGGCAGATTTGAAAGACAGAACTGCACTCTTTCCTGCATTTAGTAAGGGCCACTGATTAGGCATTATTCCTTTTAGTTAATTGCATGCCACATATGCTCAGCTACACCATTCTAGAAAACAGATGACAATTATGTTTCATTAGTTAACATTCCACTTATTGAATTCACAATATTTTCTTCTTTTGCACTATTAGTAAAAATAGATTTGCTAATCAAAAATCACTTTGAACAGTATTTGGCATTAAAGCATCTTAATTTGATGGTTAAGAATATGTTTAAGAGTCTCTCTGGGTTTCAATCTTATTTCCAGTTTGTGCACAAATACACAACCTCCTTGTGCCTGAGTATCTGACGAAATGAGGTACAGCTGAAATGAGATTCTATAATTAGAAAGCACCAAGCTTTTGTTCCCCTACTCATTTGTTGTCTCTATTGGATTCTCAGGTTTAAAAAGTCCCTCCTATGCATCCTATACAGTCTCATATTGGATTTATCACACTGCTTTGTAATTATATATATATATATACTTGTTTGTCTCTCCCAGATTTTTTTTCTTTGAGAACAATGTCAACATCCCTCCCTCCCTTTTTTCTATTCATAACTCCAGATGAAGTACATAACAGATTAGGCACTCTCAAACTAGTGTCCTTAGAATGTATCTGAGATTAAAATACAAATTGCTTGATCCCATCCCCAAATTTCTATTTTGTAAGTCACTGAAACACATTTTGAGAAACACTGAAATAGACTTTCAATGTCTGACTCAAATAATGCATACGATACTAATATGTCAAGGTAATAAAGGTAAATATCAATAGTTTTTAAGCATTTTTCAAGATATTTCCAAATTCAGTTTTAATTTTATAATTTGATTTGTAATCATGTAATTTATGATTTCTAATCAGGAGGAAATCTTGAAAACCATTTCATAAGCAAATATTTGTAAAGTTATACTGCTGACTACATTGTGCTAATTACAAAATAGTTAAGAAAATCCCTGTCTTCTTGACATGTTCCTGGGTATGTGAAAAACAAACTCTGCACTTCTTTATAGACTCATTACTAAGTTAAAATTAGCTGATTTTCTCAAAATGAGGTTTTTATCAGAAAAGACACATTTGCACTAAGATTTTGCAATTAAGTCAAATTCCTCCATCCACTGCAAGAGACTTTACTATCCACTCAAATCAAAGAACATTCCTTCCCTACTTCGACTTTCTAACTATACAGTATCTTCATAGCAGTAACTGTAGCCAGAACATGTATTATGTAGGACACTGACAGCTCTTTAGACTTATACTTTAAGCTTTTGATTTGCTAGGGGGTAAAAGTTAACAGAGGTTTATCCTGATATTGAGATACAAAGAACTTTGTAAGCAATTCTAAAGGAACGTGAGACAGATAAAAGGACATCATATTATACTTTAATGGGCCATTTGACTACATAATCATTTTCACTGAAAAGTGGCCATGGCAACTGACAAATGTCTCCTGAATGAATTGTGGGACATACAGTGGCACTTACGGCATATACTTCAAGGCAAAGACTAAATGTTAGCTCGTTGGGAAATAAGATAAAAATGCCTACTCTTTTGAAGTGATGCAGGACTTTGAGAAGAAATTTGACAAATTCTAAAATGACATATATTCATTCATTAAAGCCCACACCTGTCAGCAAACTCCATTAGTATCACTGGGATCAGATGCTTTTAGGACATCCTAGATTGTTGTTTTAACTGGAGTTAATTCTTTGTGGCAGTACCAAGAAATTTTATGCCACACAAAGCACTAACAAAACTGTTTTAACACTGAGTCTCTCCCATGCAGTATGGTGCTCAGTGCTATTGTAAAATATAGACAGATTTAGCATTACTTCAATTATTTGGGGGTAAACCTAAATTGACAGTAAAACATGAAATAATTTGAAAATTTGAAATGCTAGTAAACGGGAATGAATTGATGGGTGAGCCTACTTGACTACTCGTATTTGAATCTCAACATTGTTTTGCTGTCTACACTGCACTAAGAGTGTAACAACTCTCTTGAGGTGATAAAAAAACTTTGCTTCCTTGTGAAAAATGGATATAAAAAGAAAGCCAACTACTAGTACTAGTAATTAAAGACATCTAACTAAGTGACAGTTCTTAACCATTAAACAGAAGTTACATATAAATTAAACAGAATGTAGTACCTAAGAATTATGATGTAAATAAACCTATTATATGTTCTTTACACTTCTACCCAGGTTACAGATTTCCTAGTTGAACAAAATTGAAAAATTAACTACCAATACCAAATATAATAAATAAAAGCTATTTCCAGCATTTGAACTAAGAGTGCATGTGTGTGTGCACATATGCAGAACAAATTTCTCAGCATTCTTTGAACAATACAAAGTCTATACTACCACTAGAACCTACTGAGGACTAGCAGTAGGTTCTCTCAAATTAAGACTAAAGACATGAGGCACAAAGTGCCAACTCTTAGCACCACAGAGACTTAAAACTTCATAAAGTTGAATTACATTATGAATCAGAGAATCTGCCATTCTAGTTCTGGGGAATAGTATCATTTTTATCAAATGGAAAAAACACCCAGGTTTATGCCAAATAGATTTAAAAAGCTAATTGCTTTAAAAAATTTTTAGAATTTCAATTTACAATCCTATATAAAACTGTTGACTTATAATAAAATGCTTTAAGTTTCAGAGATGTAAAAAAACAGAAATGAACTGAAAACACAGTTTATATAAACTGGGGTGCCAGAAATGAAAATTAAAAAGTACTCTCTTAGAGAAAGGAATGGTAAAACTTCTGTGTATTCTCACTAAACACATCCCAGAACTGTTTTCTGGACAGCTAATTCTGACTTAGAATTATAACTGCCACCTGATACCTTTCATTAACACTAAATCAAGTCTGAATGGACAATATTTGAATAGAAAGATGACAACTTCCTTCCTTGATAATCTACAGCTGTCATTCAGTAGCTCAGTTATTTAATGGCTTGGGAAGCAGTGTCCATTGAGTTTTCCTTTCTGACCGGAAGAGACTCAGTGCTGATGGACAATAATTCTCGAAGTTCCTTATTTTCAAGCTGGTAAAAAGAAAAAAATGGTGTATGTTTATTTCAGGTATTTGACTGACAAACCACATCAGAAAGCATTGTTTTGGGCCTGGAACAGAAAGCATATTATTTTAATTTTAAAAGCTTTAAGGCAACAAAAGAACAGAACTTCAAATTTCCTAAAACATTACTTATTTACTCATGTAACAAATATTTACTGAGTAATTTCTATATGCCATGTGTTAGGACTACAAAGAAAAAAACAAGGTCCCTCTCTACCTGAGGAATTCACTGCTTGTCATACTCTTTATAGTTTCCACACTTTACTACTGTTTATCTTTTAAATTCTTGACAGTAGTTTCACTCTGCTCAACCTTCTCTCCTAGATGCCCTATAGTTTTAGAGAAAGGAAGGAAAGGAGAAGAAAGTACTTACTGGGTACACAGACAGACACCATGTGGGTGTCTTCCATTATTCTCAATCTGTAGGATAGGTACCATTGCCTATATCCATATTCACTTTAAGATGAGGACATTGTGGCTCACAGAAGTCTAAAAACTTGTTCAAACTCAGACCACTCAGATGTGGTATTGCTGGGGTCTCAATGTGATGCCTGTTTTTCTGCATCTCCATATTAAGTAAAATTTGTCCCACATTTTTTTAGAGCTGTTTCCATAGTAAGGTAAATCAGGGATAGTGTAGACAAGGTTGTTCTATCATTTTAACTAACTCCTAATTCCTCTTGTGATCTTGTCACTCCCTTTGATTTCCAGATAGGGCAGCTTCACTCTTCACCATTATTCTCTCTGCAAGAAATTCTGGTAAACCATATAGTATTGTCAGGTTTCACCAAGAGTCAGACCCATGGCCACTAAATTTTCTACCATAAAAAATGCTTCCCTTAGTACTTTGTATCTCTCTTAATATAAGCACTAATGTTATTCCTTTCACTAGACTGAACAGGGACCCCATCTTTTTCTCTCTGGTATTTCTCAAAGGGCCCATGACAGCATCCTGTAATAAGGAGCATTCAAACCATTTATTATAACGTTTTTCCTTAACAACTTTATGAGCACACTAATACCCCAAGCCTTTATTTGTAAATTATTCCTATTTTAATCAAAATATCAAGTGCAAATAGCTTTAAAATAATTAAGACTACAGGCTTATAAAATAAACACCAGTTCCTTGGCTTTGTTCTCCAAAGGCAGCCACTTTTAATACTTTCATCTATTTCTTTTGGTATTTCCTTCCATAATTCTAAATAATATGCCTGTACTTCTAGTTGTTGATCATGAGTTTGAGATATCTATCTATTTGACTTCCTTTAATGCAGGTAAGAGATTTTTAGCTCACATGTAACCTGGCTCTTCTGTCCTCTCTATCCTCTCAATTTGGTAATTTCTCAATTCCTAGCTAATACATAGTTGGCATTTTCATTGTTTGCTGCTGCTATTTCCTTTCTTGAAAAGGGTATGAAGAAGTTTTAATTGTAAATTATGAGCACACAGAAAACATCAGGACACTGCAGTGATGGGATAGCAATGGCATGCCTTCCAGAGTCTATGAAAACTTCCTAAAATATTGTGAACCTAAAACAGCAACAATCTTACCTCTAATTGGGCCAGTTTTTCCTGAATCTTACAAAATTGGTCATCGTCCACCTGAACGGCTTTCCTCATGACTTCTCCCATTTCACAGATTCTGTCAATCTGACTCTCAATTTCCTGTGAAGATATTAAGGAAAAAAAGGTGAAAAAATAATCTTTCTACAGGTATGAAGTTCATGAGAACATGTGCATTATGATCTCAAAAAGTTTACTTAATCTATGTTACAGAGATTTACACAGGAGTTTCACTATAACCTTGGTCCTCAGAGGTAAAGCAGAGTAAAGTTATCTCATGGTATTTCCAAATAATTTGTTTTTGAAACATCGATTCTAGTCTAACCACCCACTGGGTGTTGAACAAATTTGAATACTTTATTGGCAGGAAGCTCACCACATTCCAAGGTTATCTTATTCTATCTTTGGATATACCTCTTAGCAAGTTTTTCATATGAGCTAAACTCTTGACTCCTTCAAGGTTCAACTTTTCTCCTCCAGACTATAGAAAATAAAAGTTTATTTTTCTGTTTCAGATGAAAAGCCTTTCATGTATTTAAAATGACCCTGTTCCCTAAGACTTTTATCTTAGTAAAATCCTTTCAATGGAATTTAAGATATTTATCTTTCAAATTCCATATAGCAAAGAGTGAGGCACCAATTTGTGAATCCAGAATTAAATGATACACTATGTGTGAATGTAGAATGACAACGATGAAGCACTCTATAAACATAAGCACAATTATTAGGTCTCCCAAATTAAATCACAAGCAACCAAAGTGTAGAAAGTATGCCATATGCTTTTAAAAATACCGTATTTCTCCTAACAACATAATATGATGCTACATAGTTCAGTTCAGTAAAGGTTTACTGACTGTTTGCTATGTACCAGGTACTATGTTAGGGATAAAAAATGGACTCATGCTCCCTACAATCAAGGAGCTTACAGTTTAGGGAAATGTACAATAACTAAGTATTTATTGAGCACCTTTAACACTAACTGGCATGTTTGGTGGAAGAACTAAGCATTCATTAACATAATGAAAAGAGATCGTGGTGAAGGACAGAGGGAGGAACATTAGTCCCACTGAAATAAAAGGACTTAAGCAGCCCCTTACCCCCTCTTTTCTATTTATATCTTTACAAAGCTGTAACAAAATCAAAAGCAAATGAAAGGAAACCCAGCTTTTCCTAAAAAAAAAAGCACTCTAAAACAATTTCAAGATTCCAATTCAGTTCATTTAGAATTTATTCATCGAAGTTTCTTACTGCAGAGTGAGACTGGTGAGCTTTCAGGACTGGTTCAGCATCCACTGCTTTTTTAGCAACCATCAGTTGTAACATCTGTTTTCGGTACTTGCTCATGATGAGTTCCAAAGCATCCTGGTGTTCTTCCAAGGAAATCCATAGCTCTATCAAAAAACAAAATAACTTGGCACTGATGTCTACAGATAGCTCCCAAAGCCAAGCTCTCAATAGTTGGAATTTTATGACACACAATGAGATACTGTGAATCCCAAATTGTAAATCAGGGTTTAAGTCCACAAAATTCAACAGTTAAGGTCTATGTGAAAAAGAACTTTCTAGGTTGAGGCAGCATAGTCTGGTAAAACAACATGGAATACAGACTCAGAAGACCTTCATTTGAGTTCAGTTCTACGAGTTACTAATTTAATACTCTCAAGCAAACCATTTAACCTCTCTGGGCTTATTTCTTATCTGCATGCAGTAAGTACCCAGCTTGTCTACCTTAAAATGGAGATAAGAGAATACAATGGGATGATATATGTAAAAACTCTCTGTAAACTTATACACAAATAACTATTCATTCTACTATCATTAATGATGTATTCAGTAAACCTAAGAGTATACAGCCCGAGGACAAAATTCAGTTCTTCCACACTGCACAAGAACATAAAAATACCCTTGAATCTTTTTTTTTAATTGAAGTATCATGATATATGATCTTATATTGGTTTCAAATGTACAACACAGTGGTTCAACAATCACCCATATTATTAAATCCTCATCCCTTCTAGTGTGATTGCTACCAACATGGAAAGATGTTACAGAATCAATGACTATATTCTACATGCTGTACTGCTGTCATGTGACCAACTTATATTGTGATTGCCTATTATTGTGCCCCTTTATCCCCCTCATCCTTCCCTGCCAACCCACCCCAACCCCTCCCCTTTAGTAACTACTAGTCACTTCTCAGTGTCTATGACTCTACTGCTGTTTTGTTCATTATGAAAAACCCTTCAATCTTAACTTTAGTGTTTATTTCAGTATTAAATATTAAATGTTAAGCCCTTGAGGATAGTAATTTTTTATTCAAGCTTCAACCTGGAAAATGCCAAAGTAAGTGGTACAATAGCTGAACTCTACTAAGCACCTCTTTGATAAGCTGCCTATAAATATAACATTGGTCAGTTGCCCTTGAAAAGGGTAATGTAACAAACTTTATTGTTACTAGGCCAGCACAGGATAACTTTATTAATTAAAAGTATTAATCTAGAAATACATATAAGACATGCACTTTTGTGAACGGTTAGCCAGTTTTGTAAGAAATCTTTGAAAAATTACTGGATATGAAAAAACAACTACACAAAAAGGCCTGACTAACCTCTGTTTTCCTGCTGCAAGTCTCTAATCTGTGTATTTTCTTGGGACAGCAGAATGTGAGGTTTGTATTTGGACATGTCCTTTATATCGGATGCATCCTCTTGACACTGGACAAACAGAGAGACTCAGCACGGCGTAAGCAGAACAGCCGCAGATACAACTGAAGCAGGAGTCAAAGAGCTGCAGGGCAGCACTCTCGGCCCCGACACCCCCAGAAATGTCTCACTGTCACCCTCTGAGACCAGGAATAAATTCCAGGCCGAGTGCCCAATTCACCTCTCCCACCACCCTTCCAGGACCCAGAACTTGAGGGCACAGACCCCTACCCTCTTGCCTGACCTGGTCCGGAAGTGCTGTCCCCGCCTCCCGCATAGCGGCCACCCGCCGGTGCAGAGCCGCTGACTGATCTACCAGCGACTCCGCGGCTGCATCGTGCTCGCGCAGCCTCTCCAGCAACGTTTTAGCGTCTGTGAGAATCTTCTCTATGGTGCAGCTCATACCGACCGCAGAACTACAGCGCCAGCACTATCCACCTATATGAATCTTCCCGGAACCCGTCCCAAAGTTACTGACGTCACTTCCCGTTACGTTTAAAAGGCGCCAATGACGCCACGGCACGCGCCTGCGCAGTGGCAGCCTAGTTCGAGGTGACCAGCTGGAACCTGCTGCTTCGCAGTGTTCCTCTCCCTGCGCAGAGCTCAAAGGGTGCCCTTGCCACCGCTTGTTTTCCTGTTCCCACAGCATGGTGGTCGTGCCGAATTATGGCTGGGCGGGTTCGAGCCTCTCCATTCCCTACTGGTTTTGATTGATGTAGATTGTTATACAGTCATCTTAAAAAAAATTAGCTTAAAAAATTGTTAAAATTACCAACTTAACCATTTTTAAATGTACGGTTCAATAGTATTAAGTGCATTCGCATGGTTGCACAACCATCCCCACTATCCACCTCTGGAACACTCTTCCAAGTCTTGCAAAACTGAAACTGTGCACATTAAATGTTCATTCTCTATAAAGCTCTTCTCCCAGCCCCTGGCAACCACTGGTCTACTTTTTCTCTACGAATTTGACTACTTTAGGTACTCAGGTTAAGTGGAATCATATAAATCATAGTTGTTGTTTTACAACTAGCTTATTTCACTTAATATAATGTCCTCAAGGTTCAGCCATACCTATATGAATTTCCTTTTGAAGGCTGTTTAACATTCACATTTGCTCATCTATTCATCCATTGATGGACATGTGGGTTGCTCCCACCTTTGACTATTGTGAATAATATTGCTATGAAAATGGTTTTATAAATGCCTATTTGAGTCTCTGCTTCAAATTCTGTTTCGTATATACCCACAAGTGGAGTTGCTGGATCATAAGTAATTCTATTTTAAATTTTTTGAGGACCATACTGTTTTCCCTAATGGCTGCACCAATTTACATTTTCTGCAACAGTGCATATAAGATGTGCACTTTTGTGAAGTTAGGCAGTTTTGCAAGAACTTTTGAAATATTACTGTTTACGAATGATACATCCAATACCCAATATCCATATTCTTCCTATTCCAGTTTCTTCCCATTCTTGCCAAAACTTGCTAATTCCTGTTTTTTTTTTTTTTGGTAGCCCTCTAAATGAGCCCGTGATAGGTCATTGTTATGTTTTGCTTGCCTATTTTTTTATATTTTAATTCAGAGAAAAAGTGGAAAATTAAAAATAGATTTAACCAGAACAGTGATGACTTTTGTGCTATATTTTATATTGATTTGTAAGAATTACCTTGTCAGGCTTACGTTGTTATACTCTTGTAAATAATTGAAGGTAATGGCAGGATTCGGAGCCTGGTGCAGGAGCAAGAGTGTCGGAGTGGCAGTGAGAGGTCGGAGAGCAGGTGGGAGTGAAATGGGCTTTTTACCTCCATACTCCAAGCAGTTAGCACAACTGAGGCATTCCATAATTGTCAAGAGGAAGATGGGGGTTCATTTTGTTAGACAGAAATGAAAATCAGACCAACAAGAAAAAAAATAATGCCGAGCCACAGAGTAAAGAGGTTTCAGCCATTCATTAAGACTGAGCAAAACACCCTCCCTAAGGGATCTCTTTTGCTTATTTGTGTTTCATTTCCAATCAGGAATGATGACCTCAAATTTATCTCTGTAGTCCAAAGCTCCTTGATGAGCCTAGAATGTTTATATTTGGCTGCTCATAGGATGTTTCTATAGGAAAACCTACAAGAGCCACAGATTCACCATATTCTAAAACTAGTCTCATTATCTTTGATTCTAAATCTATTCCTCCTTCTACTTCAGTAAAGAGTACGTTCATACACCAATTTTCCCAAAACAGAATCCTGGAAGTCATCCTTTATTCTTCCTACATATTCTTCACACTGTTACCAAAGCAATCTATCTCTTTTATATTTTTAGGGAACATTTTCTTCTTTGTATCCTCACTGCTGCTGGGTAGGTTGGGCCATCATCCTTCCTCACCCAAATAAAGCAACAGTCTCCCGACTGGTCTTCTCTCAACCTCAAGTCTTCTCCTCCTCTAATAGCTATCTCTCACAGACCCGACAAAGCCTGCTGCTCTTTTAAAGGTGACTAATTATTCTTCTATGCCTATACACATTAGGGCTGAGAACTAGACTAGTTTAACTCCCCAGTGACACTGCCAAACCATTACTCTTCCTTGCTAGTGTAAAACCTCTACTTTATTTGAAGTTTTCTATCATCCAGTGGAAGAATCTTCTATCCGTTTTATAAAAAAATTATTTTTTACTTGAAGTAGTGATACACAATCTTACACTGGTTTCAAGTATACAACACAGTGGTTCAACAGTTACCCATATTATTAAATCTTCATCCCCCTGAGGAGTACAGCTACTATCTGTCAATATAGAAAGATGTTGCAGAATCACTGGCTGACCAAGCTACATTATAATTGAGAATTTTTGTGCTGCTTTATCCCCCTCACCCTCCCCTCCCACCCACCCCAACCTCTCCTCCGTGGTAACCACCAGTACCTTTTCAGTGTCTATGAGTCTACGGCTGTTTCATTCCTTTTATTTTGCTTTGTTTCTGTATTCCACAAATAAGGGAAATCATATGGTATTTATCTTTCTCTGTGTGGCTTATTTCATTGAGCATAATGCCCTCTAGATCCATCCATGTTGTTGCAAATGGCAGGATTTTTTTCTTTTTATGGCTTGATAATATTCCATTATGTATATGTTCCATATCTCCTTTATCCATTCATTTATTGATGGACACTTAGGTTGCTTCCATATCTTGGCTATTGTAAATAATGCAGCAATAAACATAGGGGTGCTGTTGAGTAAATGGAAGTTTTCAGCCAGAATCCCCACCTGGCCTTGATAGTGATATGCATATAAGGGACTATTTGCACATCCATGTGATGTTTACTGCGGCAGAGCCACTGTCATAGGATTGCCAATCCGGGGTAAGGGATGAAGTGTAGCAGCCATTCTCTCCTGCCCTCTGTTCCTGATACATCATTGGTCAAGCACCTGCCGGTCACCAGGGACCCACCCAGGGAGTCCCTCCCAAAAGGGTCAGGCGGAAGGAGAGTGTGCCATGGCTGGAAAGGGAGGACTTGAGAGCCTGCTGGGAGAAAGAGTGCTGAGCAGCAGGGTCCACCAGGAGAGAAACTGAGCTGTGAGAAATAAACCTTTAATCCCAAACCTACCCTTTCTGTTGTCTTTCTTCAGTCTCATTGGATTCATAGGGAACTTGACCTGGACAGGGAACTAACTGCCTTCCTTCTGGAGCCACAGGTGCATATATCTTTTCGGATCAGGGATTTTGTTTTCTTCAGGTAAATTCCTAAAAGTGGAATTGCTGAATTGAATGATATTTCTATTTTTAGTTTTTTGAGGAACCTCCATACTGCTTTCCACAGTGGCTACCCCAATTGACATTCCCACCAACTGAATAGGAGGAATCCCTTTTCTCCACATCCTTGCCAACACTTGTTATTTCTTATCTTTTGGATAGTGGCCATTCTGACTGTTGAAAGGTGATATCACATTGTGTTTTCCATTTGCATTTCCCTGATGATTAGCAATCTTTTCACGGAGCATCTTTTCATGTGCCTGTTGGCTTCTTTGGAGAAATGTCTGTTCAGGTCCTCCACCCATCCTTTAATCAGTTATTTGTTTTTTGGGTGTTGAGGATTATAACCTCTTTATATATTTTGGATGTTAACCCCTTATCAGATCATTCATGAGTAAATTCTCCCATACTATAGGTTTCCTTTTTGATCTGCTGATGGTGTTGTTTGCTGTACAGAAGCTTTTTAGTTTGATGTAGTCCCACTTGTTCATTTTTAATTTTGTTTCTCTTGCCTGAGATGTGTCCAGGAAAAAACATCTCATATTTATTTTCAAGAGATTTTTGCATATGTTTTCATATATGAGTTCATGGTTTCATGTTGTACATTCAGATCTTTGGTCCATTTTGAATGTACTTTTGTATACAGAATTAGGCAACAATCCAGTTTCATTCTCTTATATGTAGCTGTCCAGTTTTCCCAACACCAGTTATTGAAGAATGCCTTTTCTCCATTGTATATTTATGGCATTTTTATCATATATTAATTGACCATATTTGTGTGGGTTTATATCTGGGCTCTCTATTCTGTTTCATTGATTCATGGGTCTGATCTTGGGCCAGTACCATATTATTTTGATTACTGTACTTTGTAGCATAGCTTGAAGTCAGGGAGTGTGATCCTCCAGCTTTGTTCTTCTTTTCTCAGGATTGCTTTGGCTCGTCAGTGTCTTACATGGTTCCATATAAATTTTAGAACTATTTGCTGTAGTTCACCAAAAATTGCTGTTAGAATTTTGATAGTGATTGCATTGAATCTGTAATTACTTTGGGCAGGATGGCCATTTGACAATATTAATTCTTCCTATCCATGAGCAAAGGATAGATTTCCACTTTTTGTGTCTTCTTCAATTTCTCTCATGAGTGTCAGAGTTTTCAAAATATAGCTTTTCACTTCCTTGGTTAGGTTTATCCTAGGTATTTTATTCTTCTTGATGCAATTGTAAATGGAATTGTTTTCTTGTTTTCCCTTTCAGCTAGTTCATTGTTAGTATATAGGAATATAATACATTTCTGTGTTTTAATTTTATATGCTGCAACTTTGCTGAATCCAGTTATTAGTTCTAAGAGGTTTTTTTGTTGGATTCTTTAGGTTTTTCTGTGTATAATATCATGTCATATGAAAATAGTGGCAGTTTAACTTCTTCCTTACCAATCTGAGGCCTTTTATCTCTTTGTGTTGTCTGATTGTCATGGCTAGCACATCCAGAACTATGTTAAATAAAAATGGTGAGAATGGACATCCTTGTCTTGTTCCTGATCTTAGAGGAAAAGTTTACAGCTTTCCACCTTTAAGTACAATATTAGCTATGGTCTTATCATAAATGGCTTTTATTATGTTGAGGTATATACCCTCTATGTTCATTTTGTTGAGAGTTTTTATCATGAATGAATGTTGAATTTTGTCAAATGCTTTTTCAGCATCTATGGAGATGATCATGTGATTTTGTCCTTTTTGTTGATGTGATGTATGATATTCAATGATTTATAAATATTGTACCATCCATGCATCCCTGGAATAAATTCCACTTGGTCATGATGGGTGATCTTTTTGATGTATTTTTGAATTCACTTTGCTAATATTTTGTTGAGGATTTTTGCATCTATGTTTATCAGGGATATTGTTCTCTAATTTAATTTTTTTGTAGTATCTTTGACTGGTTGTGGTATTAGAGTGATGCTGGCCTCATAGAATGAGTTTGGAATTATTCCCTCTTCTTCTAATTTTTGGAATACTTGAAGAAGGATGGGTATTAGCTCTTCTTTAAATATTTGGTAGAATTCACCTGTGAAGCCATCTAGTTCTGGAGTTTTGTGTTTTGGGAGTTTTTTTGATTACCAGTTCGACTTTGTTGCTGGTAATTGGTCTGTTCAGATTTTCTGTTTCTTCCTGGATCAATCTTGGTAGGTTGTATTTTTCTATGAATTTGTCCATTCGTTATAGGTTGTCCAATTTCTTGGCATATAATTTTTCATAGTATTCTCTAATAATTCTTTGTATTTCTGTGGTATCCATTGTGACTATTTCTTCTTTGTTTCTGATTTTGTTTATCTGTATACTCTCTCTTTTTCTTGATAAGTCTGGCTAGGGGGATCTATTTTATTTTATTTATTTTCCCAAAGAAACACCTTTTAGATACATTAATATTTTCTATTGTTTCATTCTCTATATTGTTTATTTCTGCGCTTATCTTTCTTATGTCTCTCTTTCTAACTTTGGGTTTCATTTGTTACATTTTCTAGTTTCTTTAATTGTGAATTTAGATTATTTGGGGTTGTTCTTGTTTCTTGAACAAGACCTGTTTTGCTATGGACTTCCCTCTAGAACTGCCTTTGCTGTGTCCCACAAATATTGGGCTGTTATTTTTGTTTTCATTTTTTACCATGTATTGCTTTATTTCTGTTTTAATTTGGCAGTTGATCCATTGATTATTTAGAAGCATGTTGTTTAACCTCCGTGTATTTGCAGGCAGCTTTTTTTTCTTCATGTAATTTACATCTAGTTTTAAACCATTTGGTCTAAGAAGCTGCTTGATACTATTTCAATCTTTTTGAATTTATTGAGGCTCTTTTTGTGGCTGAGTATGTGATCTGTTCTGGAGAATTTTCCATGTAATTTTGATTAAAATGTGTATCCTGATACTTTTGGGTAGAGTATTTTATAGATGTATGTTAAGTCCATTTGATCTAATGCATTGCTTAGTGCCTCTGTTTCCTTATATATTTTCTGTCTTGTTGATCTATTGATGTAAAGGGTGTGTTAAAGTCTCCTACAATGAATATGTTGAAATATATTTCACCCTTTAATTCTCTTAGTATTTGTTGTAGATATTTAGGTGCACCTATGTTGGGTGCATAGATATTTATAATGGTTATATTTTCTTCTTGGACTTACCCTTTTATCATTATGTAATGTCCTTCTTTGTCTCTTGTTACTTTCTTTGTTTTGAAATCTATTTTATCTGATATAAGTAGTGCTACTCCTGTTTTTTTTTCTCCCTATTATTTGCATGAAATATCTTCTTCCATCCCTTAATTTTTAGTCTGCGTATGTCTTTGGTTCTGAAATGAGTCTGTTGTAGGAAGCATATAGATGGATCTTGTTTATCCATTCTGCCACTCTATGTCTTTTGATTGCTGCATTCAGTCCATTTACATTTAAGGTAATTATTGATAGATGTATACTTATTGCTATTTTATTAATTGTTTTCTGATTGTTTTTGTAGCTCCTCTTTGTTCATTTCCTCCTCTCTTAAACTCTTCTCTTGTCATTTGATGGTTTTCATTAATGTTGTAGCTGGATTTCTCTTTTAAGCTTTTTTTGCATGTATTATAGGCTTTAGATTTCTGGTTACCAAATGTTCAAGGATAGCTTCCTGACTGTATAACAGTCTATATTAAGTTGCTGATTACTCTATTTCAAGCACAATCTAAAAGCACTTTTTTTCTTCCTCCTCCTCCACACTTTATATATTAGATGTCATAATATGCACTTTTTGTGTATTCCTTGATTGTTTTTGAATATAGATGGATTTGTTACTTTTGTTTTAATTTCTAACCTGCTTGTTAATTAATTGGTCTATTACCTTTACTGTGGATTTAGTTTAGCTAGTGAAGACTATTGAGCCTTAGAAACAGGTCCATATACAGCAGTCCCTTTAACATATCTTGTAATACAGTTTGAGCCATCATTTACCTGAAAATTGTTTAATCTCTGCTTCAAATTTAAATGAGAATCTTGCCAAGTGGAGGATTCTTGGTTGATGTCCCTTTTGTTTCAGTACATTAAATATTTCATGCCACACCCTTCTGGCCTGTAAAGTTTCTGCTGAGAAGCCTGCTGATAACCTGATAAGGTTTCCCTTATAAGTAATTTTTTCTCTCTCTCTGGCTGCTTTCAATACTCTCTCCTTATCCTTAATCTTTGCCATTTTAATTATTATACTTTTTGGTGTTGTCTTCCTGGGGTTCCTTTTGTTAGGGGCTCTCTAAGCTTCCATGACACGAGTGTCTATTTCCTTCCCCATCCTGGGGAAGTCTCCCAGAATTGTTTCCTCAGAGAGACTTTCTATCCCTTTATGTCTTTCTTTTCCTTCTGCTATCCCTAGTATGAGAATATTGCTTCATTTGGATTGGTCATAAAGCTTTCATCATTATTTCATCCTTAGAGATTCTTTCTTCTCTTTGTTCCTTAGCTTCATTGTGTTCCTGTTCTCTAATTTCCATCTTGTTGATTGTCTCCTCTACTTGCAGGAATCTATTATTCATTCCACCCATTTTGTGTTTCATTTCAGTTACTGTATTATTCAGCTCTTGTATCTCTTTGTTGAAATCCTCCCTGAGATCTTTAATACATTTCTGCAGATCTGTGAGCATATTTATGACTTTTACTTTGAAATACTTATCAAGAAAATTCTTTGTTTCATTCAGCCCTCTTTCTGGTGCCTTATCCTGTGGTTTTGTTTGGAATATATTCCTCTACCTCCTCATTTTGTCAGGGTTTCTGTGTTTCTTCCTTTGCATTAGATAGATCTGCTGTGCTTTTTGGTCTGGAGAGTAATGGCTTTATGAAGAAGACATCCTGTGTTGCCCAGAATCCCAAGACTCCTTTCTCTCCAGTTCCTGGTTTTTCTTAGCTGTGGAGCCCCAGTTGCTGTTAGTGAACAATGGACAGTGTTGCCTTTTTGTCTCCTGGCAGTAGTTTACCGTCTGATGAGGTCAGTGGTTTGCTTCAGCAGGGCCTATGTGATCAGAGCAGTGGTCCTGCTGGGATCATTGTGTGCAGGCCAACCTTTGCTTTCCCTGCAGTGATGGTGGAGCTGCTGGGTTAATGGGGTGGATGGGGCAGTCTCAGAGAAAGTTGCACAATGGCAGGGTGCATATGGCTCAGGGTGGTGACAGGTGCCTGGTTGTGGAGCACAGGGGTGCTTGGCATCAGTGGCAAGTTGTGCTGTGGGAGGGCATCTCAATGCCTAGACACTGCAATGGGGTGTGCTGCAGTGGTGGGGGGGCATGCAGTGGCAGCAGTGAATGGCATGCTGGAAGGGCACATGGGTTCACAGATGTGGCACAACATGCATGGTGGGGAGGGAGTGTGGACACAAGGTCAAGTGGTAGTAGTGATTTGCTCAGTGACTGATCTTGCAGTGGCAGAGGCAGCTAGTCATGCCAGGGCAGTGCACACTTGCTGCAGCAATAGGCTCCTTGTGTGCTCCTTAGTAGCAGTGAGGTGTGCAGTACCTGGCTTGACCATCCGTGGGGAGGAAGGAGCTTTTGGAGTTGCCCTCTGCAGAATTCTCCCAAGTTTGGCTGAAACAGGGCTTTGAAAGCTGAGAGAGTCTCTCTGTACCTGCCAGGCAGCAAAGTCTGACACTGCTGGGCTGAATGGGCTGGTGCTTCAGTGGCGAGCCTGGAGGTGACTTGGGGCTAAGCCACCAGCAAGGAGAGTAGAGCACCTGGGGCTTCTGAGAGTGTTCCACCCACTGGGCCAAGGGAGGGCTGGGGAAGTGTCATCCATGTGCCTTTCTCCTTCAGAGACAGTTCCATCCAACCCCTCTGGTTCCCCTCTCAGTACTGTCAAGTCTTTCAAACTGCAACCTCTGTGTTAGGTCTTGGCAGAGCCAGTGGAGAGTGTCTGTCCTCCATAGGTGGCTGGTATGTCAGCCTCACAGAGTTTTCCAACTGTCCCTGGAGTCTAGTCCCACTAATCACCAGAACCCAGTGCAATGTGGACTTATGTTTCTGGAGCAGATCTCCAGGACCAGGTATGTAGAGTTCCTGGGCAACTATTCCCTTCCTGCTTCTCTCCTCTTCCTCTCACCTGGGCTGGGATGGTGGGATGGGATGGTGGAAGGGCTGGGGCCCCACTTGGTTGTGGCTCTTCCCCTTTACCCTTTTCTATGTAGTCTTCTCTTCCCCAGGTGTAGATGCTGTGTTCTTCAGTCTTCATTTCTTTTTCAGGTTTAGTTGTATTTGCTGTAGCTGCTTCCTTTCATGTGTGTGGGAGGAAGTTTCTGTCTGGCCTTCCTACTGCACCATATTGAGGCTACCCACCTTCTATCCTTTTTTATTGCTGACAATTACTGACTCCTTTATTCTTAGAAGATTTGAGGAGTTGGCTTATAGTTGTTTCAGTTACTTTATACTTTGCTCTCATCTTGGGTGACATTCATGTCCGTGTGGACAATTCATCTAACATTCTATCTTTACTTGGCCTTCTCAGATCTAGAAACATTCAATTTATTTTGACTACCCATGGCCATACCCTTGATCATTCACTAGGAATTGTTCCTCATCAGAAATGTTAAGTTTTACATCCAATTATTTGTTTGACACTTTTGTTTCAATCTACCTAGTTCTTGGAACCCTTCCTCCCACTACTGTCCCTCTGATGTCATCCATCTATTTGATTTCTGAACATAACCATATTCTCCCTACCCATTAGATTATTTTCTTGTGCTCTAATCTTTTTTTCCCCCATCCAGACTGGGCCCTTATCATTGGAAAACTGAACCTTTGTCTCTTTATCACCCTTAATTTCTTTGTACCTCTCTTTTTAAGCCAAATGCAAGCAGTAAATGCCAACCCTTGACTGAGCCTTGACCATCTCATAGTTGTTAAAAGGGAATGCAGAAATAAGGGAGGGTTTTTTGTTTCTGTTTTTGCTTTTGTTTTTATGAACAAGTCTTGAGCATGTTTATTAGCTTTATAAGATAAGTATTCAATAGACAAAGAGACTGAAGAGAGTAGGAGGACATTTAAATGAGGAAGAACCAGGAGGAGAAGGGAAGTAGGAGCTATTTAATAAATCTTTACCAAAGTCATTGTCATTACAGTCAGAGCTGCTGCAATCTCAGTCGGGAGCAGCCAGAACCCTCTGCCTCACCATCCCTGCCCAGCCTCCTGCTCTAGACCCCATGAGAAGACCTTCAAGCCATGCTTCACCTTTGAAGAATAGAAGATGTCCAATTTATCCAAGAGCAACATCCCACCAAAGTCCTGGTGATAATATAATGATGCAAGGGTGAGAAGCAGATTCCTGTTCTTTTTTTTAATTAAAGTATTATTGATATACAGTCTTATGAAGGGGTCACATGAACAACACTGTGGTTTCAACATTCACCCATACTATCAAGTCCTCACCACTCCCCACCACATTGCAGTCACTGTCTATCAGTGTAGTAAGATGCTGAAGTCATCACTTGTCTTCTCTGTGTTGTACAGCCTTCCCTGTGACCTACCTATATTGTTATTATTAATTATAATGCCCCTTAATCCCCTTCTCCCTCCCACCCCATCCGCCTGCCCCAATCCCTTCCATTTGGTAACCACTCTGCTGCTGCTTTTTTCTCTCAGTTTTGCTTTGTTGTTATATTCCACAAATAACTGAAATCAGTTGGTCCTTGTCTTTTTCCACCTGGCTTATTTCACTGAACATAATACCCTCTAGATCCATTCATGTTGCAAATGGTAGGATTTGTTTTCTTTTTATGGCAGAACAATATTCCATTGTGTATATATACCACATCTTTATCCATTCATCTTTTGATGGACACTTAGGTTGCTTACATATCTTGGCTATTATAAGTAGTGCTATGATAAACATACAGGTGCATATGTCTTTTTGAATCAGGTATCTTGTTTTTTTTGGCTAAATTCCTATGAGTGGAAATCCTGGGTCAAATGATATTTCCATTTTTAGTTTGTTGAGGAACATCCAGATTGTTTTCCACCATGGTTGAACTAATTTACGTTTCCACCAACAATGTTGGAGGGTTCCCCTTGCTCTGCATCCTCACCAACATTTGTTGTTCCTTGCGTTCTGGATGTTGGCCATCCTAACTGGTATGAGGTGATATCTCATTGTGCTTTTAAATTTCATTTTCCTGATGATTAGTGATGTGGAGCATCTTTTCATGTGCCTGTTGGCTGTCTGAATTTCTTCTTTGGAGAAGTGTCTGTTCAGATCCTCCACCCATTTTTTAAATCGGATTATTTGTTTTTTGGGTGTTGAGGCATGTGAGTTCTTTATATATTTTAAATGTTAACCCTTTATTGGATAAATGAGAAAGAATATATTCCCCCATACTGTAGGATGCCTTTTTGTTCTGTTGATGGTGCCCTTTGCTGTACAAAAGCTTGTTGTACATTCAAGAGATTTTGCCTATGTTTTCTTCTATAAGTTTTATGGTTTCATGACTTACATTCAGGTCTTTGATCCATTTCACATTTATTTTTGTGTATGCAGTTAGACAGTAATCCAGTTTTATTCTCTTACATGTAGCTGTCCAGTTTTCCCAACACCAGTTGTTGAAGAGGCTGTCTTTTCCCCATTGTATATCCATGGCTCCTTTATCATATATTAATCGGCCATATATGTGTGGCTTTATATGTGGGCTCTCTGTTCTGTTCCATTGATCTATGGGTTTGTTCTTGTGCTAGTATCAAATTGTTTGGATTACTACAGCAGCTTCCTGTTCTGCATAAAGCCAAATTCCCTGTACCTCAACATGTCAACACTAGTGAACTCATCAAGGTTTGAAGGTACTTATAGCTTACCACTAATCAAGTCTTCTTCCTGTTAATGAGTGGACACAGCATGGTGAGTGTTTTCAAACTTATTTCTCAAGTATATGAAAGTGAGAAGGATTAAGGTGGATTCCTGTATATGGTATGTGCCTCTCAGGAGATATTTGGAATGAAATTCTCAGTGTAAGATTAGAAAAATGCATCTGTTCTAGAATTAAAAAAAATTTTACCAATGGGGAAAAAAAGGGGCATTAACAACTGAGATTTATCAGTTCATCTGATCACAGATAATCAAAGTATTAGTGTTACTGCCTAGGAGTTTTAGGAAGTTGTTTTTGCACTTCAAGCAGAAAAGCTGAGCTCCAAATGGGCACACTCAGCTTTGGAAAACCCTCTAGCTCCATCCATGTTGTTGCAAATGGTAGGATTTGTTTTTTCTTATGGCTAAATAATATTCCATTGTGTATATATACCACATCTTCTTTATCTATTCACATTCATCTACTGATGGACACTTAGGTTGCTTCCATTTCTTGGCTGTTGTAAATAGTGCTGCAATAAACATAGGGGTGCATCTGTCTTTTTCAAATTGGAGTGCTGCATTCTTGGGGTAAATTCCTAGAAGTGGAATTCCTGGGTCAAATGGTAAATCTATTTTGAGCATTTTCAGGAACCTCCATAAGGCTTTCCACAATGGTTGAACTAATTTACATTCCCACCAGCAGTGTAGGAGGGTTCCCCTTTCTCCACAACCTCGCCAGCATTTGTTGTTGTTTGTCTTTTGGATGGTAGCCATCCTTACTGGTGTGAGGTAATATCTTACTGTGGTTTTAATTTTCATTTCTCTGATAACTAGCGATGTGGAGCATCTTTTCATGTGTCTGTTGGCCATCTGAATTTCTTTTTTCGAGAACTGTCTGTTCAGTTCCTCTACCCATTTTTTAATTGGATTATTTGCTTTTTGTTTGTTGAGGTGTGTGAGCTCTTTATATATTTTGGATGTCAAGCCTTTATCGGATCTGTCATTTACAAATATATTCTCCCATACTATAGGGTACCTTTTTGTTCTATTGATGGTGTCTTTTGCTGTACAGAAGTTTTCAGCTTGATATAGTCCCACTTGTTCATTTTTGCTTTTGTTTTCCTTGTCCAGGGAGATATGTTCATGAAGAAGTCACTAATGTTTATGTCCAAGAGATTTTTGCCTATGTTTTTTTCTAAGAGTTTTATGGTTTCATGACTTACATTCAGGTATTTGATCCATTTGGAGTTTACTTTTGTGTATGGGGTTAGACATTGGTCCAGTTTTATTCTCTTACATGTAGCTGTCCAGTTTTGCCAGCACCATCTGTTGAAGAGACTGTCATTTGCCCATTGTATGTCCATGGCTCCTTTATCATATATTAATTGACCATATATGTTTGGGTTAATGTCTGGAGTCTCTAATCTGTTCCACTGTTCTGTGGTTCTGTTCTTGTGTCAGTGCCAAATTGTCTTGATTACTATGGCTTTGTAGTAGAGGTTGAAATTGGGGAGTGACATCTCCCACACTTTATTCTTCTTTCTCAGGATTGCTTTTGGCTATTCGGGGTCTTTGGTGTTTCCATATTAATTTTTGAACTATTTGTTCCAGTTCGTTGAAGAATGTTGCTGGTAATTTGACAGGGATTGCATCAAATCTGTATATTGCTTTGGGCAGGATGGCCTTTTTGACGATATTAATTCTTCCTAGCCAAGAGCATGGGATGAGTTTCCATTTGTTAGTGTCCTCTTTAATTTCTCTTAAGAGTGTCTTGTAGTTTCAGGGTATAGGTCTTTCACTTCTTTGGTTAGGTTTATTCCTAGGTATTTTATTCTTTTTGATGCAAGTGTGAATGGAATTGTTTTCCTGATCTCTCTTTCAATTGGTTCATTGTTAGTGTATAGGAAAGCCACAGATTTCTGTATGTTAATTTTGTATCCTGCAACTTTGCTGTATTCTGATATCAGTTCTAGTAGTTTTGGAGTGGAATCTTTAGGGTTTTTTATGTACAGTATCATGTCATCTGCAAATAGTGACAGTTTAACTTCTTCTTTACCAATCTGGATTCCTTGTATTTCTTTGTTTTGTCTGATTGCCGTGGCTAGGACCTCCAGTACTATGTTAAATAACAGTGGGGAGAGTGGGCATCCCTGTCTTGTTCCCAATCTCAGAGGAAAAGCTTTCAGCTTCTCGCTGTTCAGTATGATTTTGGCTGTGGTTTTATGATATATGGCCTTTATTATGTTGAGGTACTCACCCTTTATACCCATTTTGCTGAGAGTTTTTATCATGAATGGATGTTAAATTTTGTCAAATGCTTTTTCAGCATCTATGGAGATGATCATGTGGTTTTTGTCCTTCTTTTTGTTGATGTGGTGGATGATGTTGATGGATTTTTGAATGTTGTACCATCCTTGCATCCCTGGGATGAATCCCACTTGGTCGTTGTGTATGATCCTTTTGATATATTTTTGAATTCGGTTTGCTAATATTTTATTGAGTATTTTTTCATCTACATTCGTCAGGTATATTGGTCTGTAATTTTCTTTTTTGGTGGGGTCTTTGCCTGGTTTTGGTATTAGGGTGATGTTGGCTTCATTGAATGAGTTTGGGAGTATTCCCTCCTCTTCTATTTTTTGGAAAACTTTAAGGAGAATGGGTATTATGTCTTCTCTGTATGTCTGATAAAATTCCGAGGTAAATCTATGTGGCCTGGCGGTTTTGTTCTTGGGTAATGTTTTGATTACCGTTTCAATTTCTTTGCTTGTAATTGGTTTGTTTAGATTTTCTGTTTCTTCCTTGGTCAGTCTTGGAAGGTTGCATTTTTCCAGGAAGTTGTCCATTTCTTCTAAGTTTTCCAGCTTCTTAGCATATAGGTTTTCATAGTAGTCTTTAATAATTCTTTGTATTTCTGTGGAGTCTGTTGTAATTTTTCCATTCTCGTTACTGGTTCTATTGATGTGTGTTGATTCTCTTTTTCTCGTAATAAGTTTGGCTAGAGGTTTATCTATTTTGTTTATTTTCTCAAAGAACCAGCTCTTGGTTTCATTGATTTTTTCTATTGTTTTATTCTTCTCAATTTTGTTTATTTCTTCTCTGATCTTTATTATATCCCTCTTGCTGACTTTAGGCCTCATATGTTCTTCTTTTTCCAGTTTCGATAATTGTGATGTTAGACTATTCATTTGGGATAGTTCTTCCTTCTTTAAGTATGCCTGAATTGCTATATACTTTCCTCTTAAGACTGCTTTCGCTGCATTCCACAGAAGTTGGGGCTTTGTGTTTTTGTTGTCATTTGTTTCCATATATTCCTTGATCTCTATTTTAATTTGTTCATTGATCCATTGATTATTTAGGAGCATGTTGTTTAGCCTCCATGTGTTTGTGAGCCTTTTTGTTTTCTTTGTAGAATTTATTTCTAGTTTTATACCTTTGTGGTCTGAAAAGTTGGTTGGTAGAATTTCAATCTTTTGGAATTTACTGAGGCTCTTTTTGTGACCTAGTATGTGGTTTATTCTGGAGAATGTTCCATGTGCACTTGAGAAGAATGTGTATCCTGTTGCTTTTGGATGTAGAGTTCTATAGATATCTGTTAGGTCCATCTGTTCTAGTGTGTTGTTCAGTGCCTCTATGCCCTTACTTATTTTCTGTCCAGTGGATCTATCCTTTGGGGTGAGTGGCATCTTTAAGTCTCCTAAAATGAATGCATTGCATTCTATTTTCCCCTTTAATTCTGTTAGTATTGGTTTCATATATGCTGGTGCTCCTGTGTTGGGTGCATATGTATTTATAATGGTTATATCCTCTTGCTGGACTGAGCCCTTTATCATTATGTAATGTCCTTCTTTATCTCTTGTTACTTTCTTTGTTTTGAAGTCTATTTTGTCTGATACTAGTACTGCAACCCCTGCTTTCTTCTCTCTGTTGTTTGCCTGAAATATGTTTTTCCATCCCTTGACTTTTATTCTGTACATGTCTTTGGGTTTGAGGTGAGTTTCTTGTAAGCAGCATATAGATGGGTCTAGCTTTTTTTATCCATTCTGTTACTCTGTGTCTTTTGATTGGTGCATTCAGTCCATTTACATTTGGGTTGATTATTGAAAGATATGTACTTATTGCCATTGAAGGCTTTAGATTCGTGGTTACCAAAGGTTCAAGGTTAGCTTCTTTAGTATCTTACTGCCTAACTTAGCTCGCTTATTGAGCTGTTATATACACTGTCTGGAGATTCTTTTCTTCTCTCCCTTCTTATTCCTCCTCCTCCATTCTTTATATGTAGGTTTTTTTATTCTGTGCTCTTTTGTGTTTCATTTAACTGCTTTTAGTGGGTAGTTGATTTTATTTTTTGCCTTTAATTAGTATTTCATTGGTCTGCTTTCTTTGCTGTATTTTTGTTTTCTCTGGTGACATCTGTTTAGTCTTAGGAGTGCTCCCATCTAGAATAGTTCCTCTAGAATACCCTGTAGGGGTGGTTTGTGGGAGGCAAATTCCCTCAACTTTTGCTTGTCTGGGAATTGTTTAATCTCTCCTTCATATTTAAATGATAATCATGCTGGATACAGTGTTCTTGGTTCAAGGCCCTTCTGTTTCATTGCATTAAATATATCATGCCATTCTCTTCTGGCCTGTAAGGTTTCTGTTGATAAGTCTGATGATAGCCTGATAGGTTTTCCTTTAATGAAAAAAATTTCCTTTTTCTTCTCTCTAGCTGTCTTTAAAACTCTGTCCTTGTCCTTGATATTTGCCATTTTAATTATTATGTGTCTTGGTGTTGTCCTCTTTGGGTCCTTTCTGCTGGGAGTTCTGTGTACTTCCGTGGTCTGATCAATTATTTCTCCCCTAGTTTGGGGACGTTTTCAGAAATTATTTTTCAAAGACACTTTGTATCCCTTTTTCTCTCTCTTCTTCATCTGGTTCCCCTATAATGCAGATATTGTTCCTTTTGGATTGGTCACACAGTTCTCTTAATACTGTTTCATTCCTGGAGATCCTTTTATCTCTGTCAGCTTCTATGCATTCCTGTTCTCTGGTTTCTATTCCATCAATGGCCCCTTGCATCTTATACATTCTGCTTATGTATCCTTCCAGAGTTTGTTTCACTTCTGTAATCACCCTCCGGACATCTGTAATCTCCCTCTGGACTTCATCCCTTAGCTCTTGTATATTTCTCTGCATCTCTGTCAGCATGATTATGATTTTTATTTTGAATTCTTTTTCAGGAAGACTGGTTATGTCTGTCTCCTTCTCAGGTGTTGTCTCCATGATCTTTGTTTGCCTCAAATTCTGCCTTTTCATGGCAATAGAGATAGTTTGTGGAGCTAGCACGAGTGACGGCTGGGAGAATGTCCCTTCTTGTTGGTTTGTGGGCTTCCTCTCCTGGGAGAAAAGCGACCTCTAGTGGCTTGTGCGGGGCAGCTGTGCGCAGATGGGGCTTCTGGTTCTTGCCCGGCCACTGTGGAGTTTATCTCCACAGTTGCTGTGGACGTGGCCTGCCTTGGGCTGCTGCTCCGATATGGCGGAGCCACGTTGGAGGGGAAATGGCTGGGAGGCTGTTTATCTCAATGAGGGTCCTCTGAGCTGCCCTGCTATCCAGGGGTTTAGGGTGCCCGGAGTTCCCTGCTGCTGGACTAAGTGTCCTGGGACGCTTCTGTCCAGCCGTGGGGTCCCTGTCCCTTTAAGACTTCCAAAAAGCACTCGCTTTTCTTTGTCCCCGGGGCGCTGGCTTCAGGGACCCACTCACAGGTCTTACTGTCCATCCTGTTTCCCTAGTTTTCAGCACCCCATGCATGCACTGTGTCTGTGGTCTGATGCGGATGGCTAGGGCTGGCTATTTAGCAGTCCTGGGCTCCCTCTCCCTCCCCGCTCTGACTCCTCTCCTCCTGCCAGGAGCTGGGGTGAGAGGTGCTCGAGTTCTGCCAGGCCGTGGCTTGTATCTTACCCCCTTCACAAGGCGCTGGGTTCTCACAGGTGTGGATGTAGTCTGGCTGTTGTCCTGTGTCTTCTGGTCTCTCTTTTAAGAAGAGTTGTCTTTGTTGTATTTTCAAAAGTATATGTGGTTTTGGGAGGGGATTTTCGCTGCTCTACTCATGCCGCCATCTTGGCTCCACCCCAGTCTACTTATGTAAATTCTTAATCACCCTTTTTTAGATCATAAACATAATTATATGTGACAGTCTTGTAAATGCTGTGTGATAAAGGAAGATTCCTATAAGAAATTATGCTTTTTCAAAAAACAAAATACCATGCTGAGAGGGTGACTTATATCCCATATTACTGGGTAGTAACTTTATAGGATCTTGGAAACAATTTTTTTAAATGAACAGAAGTACACAATTAAAAACTGTCAAAAAAATCTTTGCTTAATATTGATTGGGATGATGGGCATAGGGTTAAGAACACAAATGAAGATGCTATACTTGAATAGAATAAGAGGCATTTCATTATCCTTCATTGGAAGGAAAATAAAAAGAATAGGTCCAAATATGGATTCTAGAAAGGGGAACATGGAGTTGAAGGGAGTTCTAATCTTCAAACCATCCCAGTACTTCTGCATTCCACCCATCAATTAACCAGTAAGATAAGCTCAGGCACCTTTAGTGTTTTCTGTGGATATTACACAAATTTCCCAAGATCTCTTTTGCTTGTTCTGACTTATTTCCATTCTGACCTAATTTCTTTCTGTCTCCTATATGTTGGCCCCATTCCCTCCTTATTTCACTCTTACTTTTTGGGCTAGGAAGTGATTTTGGGTCCCTCCAACTTTATTCTCATCTCTGACTGCCCTATCAACAATTCCATTTCTGACTCTATCAGAGTATATACCTTATCCTGGTGACCTCCAATGATCCAAATGCCAAATCTGACCCATAGGGCAGTGTCACTGCCACACTTACATGAACTCTAGTAAGGGAGAGACTTTAACAGTTTACTGGAAATACCTTTTCTAGTACCATGCCTACTGCTGCAGTCATACCACAGAGACAGAAGAACAGTCTTATTTCTGTCCCTGAACGTGAGAAACCATGCACTGAAGTGTGGGAATATGGACTCTGGGAGCAGATGGTGGTCCCAGTGGTCCATAACAGAAGCAAGGGGAGAGATACTTGATGGTGCCTGGCCACTAGCATTGTCGTATCTCCCTTGAGTAATTGTTTACACTTTAAAATAATATTTTGTTGATACCACCCCTTTAATACCTCTGGAAAAATTCTATAGTAATCCAAAATGCAAATATTTACAGAAACTTAGAATCTATGATTAGGAAGCATAGATTTAAAGCATTCTATGTCCCATGTTGTATTTATTAAGTACTCTGTTTTGCTTCTTTGTCATTTTCTATGTGGTAAACCTTGAGCTCTCAGACTGATTTTTTCCTGTTGCTGTTAACTAATGGTTTTCTAGGACTTGGCCTTGAAAAATCACAGACCCTCATAATTATGGTAAAATAAATCTCAACAAGATAAGGAAAAATGTTTAGTCTTCTGCCAGAAAGCAAAAAGCTGATACTAGTTTGTATCATAAAACTCTCCTCGTTTATGTTAATTAAGAGATACCCTGATTTCAGAGATTATTGCTGCGTCCCATGAAAGTTATTTTTAACATCTAAAAAGTATGTAATTCTGATTGATTGTCTGACTAATTTATTGTCCTGGCAATAATATTTAAACTGATATTCCCACTTTCTAAAAGGTTTAAATACACTTTATAGTAGGTTAAATTGTGTCTCCCCAAAAGATATGTCCAAGCTCTAGTTCCTGGTACTCGTGAATGTGACCTTATTTCGAAATGGATCTTTGTATTTGTAATTAAGGAAAAGATCTTGAGTTGAGGTCATTCTGGATTAGGGTAAACCCTAAATCCCGTGACAGGTGTCCCTAAAAGAGATGGAAAAGGAGACACAGAGACCCACAGGGAAGAAGTTCATGTGAAGATGGAAGCAGATATTGGAGTTCTACAAGCCAAGGCATACCGAGGATTGCCTACAGCCACCAGAAGCTGGGACAGAGGCATGCAACAATTCTCTCAGTGCCTCCAAAGGGCATCAACCTTGCTGACACCTTGATTTCAGACTTCTGGTCTCCACAAATGTGAGAGAAAAAATTTCTGATGTTTTAAGTCATCCAGTGTTATGTGTTGTAATAGCATAGAGAAGGAAACTGATACACATATATAGGCTTTTTTACAAAAGTGAAATTGGAAGAATATCATTGGCACTGCTCTCTTTTTTTATTTATAGAGATTAAAAATAAATAAACAAAAGCTATGACTGGTGGATTTCTTAAGTAAACGAAGAATCTAATCTTGTTCAAATTACTAAAAGGGAATCTAAGAAAAAGTCATTTTTGGTATTATCAAAATATTGGGGGAGACAGCAAAAATGGGTGGTCGTAGTCATGAAGCCCCAAATCCCTCCTGTGGATTAGACTCTGTATGCTAGAGCTGCTCACTGGGCAGAGTGGGAGGGCAGGTAAGTACAGTCTCAAAATCCTATTAACAATGGTGGAGTCAGTGTGGGACCACAGCCCAGTGAATCTCATCTAATGTGCTCCAAATCTTTCACAAGTATGCTGACACATTTTGATCAGTACATAAAATTGTGTGCAGCAGTCACAATTTTATTACACAGAAGGATAAACTGTAGCTTATTTTCTACAATCTGCAATTTCTTGTGAGACCTCATATCCACCTTGTTAGGTGATATGTGGCAGGGGGAACCTCTTGCTTAGCTTTTAGTCGAGTCTAATAAACTCAGCATAGGTTAGTAATTTAACAGGTTTTGTAGGTAAGTCAGATTCTTCTGTATGATTCAGTCTTTCAGATTTATTCACCCTTTCCTCACTTCATATATGATGAAGTATGGGTGTTTGGTGTTGGGGCAAAGAGTGCCTCCCCCCCACTCCCCACACTGCAGCCTGTAGAGTGTGGTTGCTCTGGTTCCATCCCTTGGTACATATGGTCTACATGCTCTAGGCTCAGTCAGGACCTGTTAGTCCACGCTGACCATATGGGGTGGTGGGAGGGGTTTAGAGATCTAGTATCTGCCTAGGGCTTATCTCTCATTTGGTCCCTGGCCTAGGCAGTGCTTCCTGGAGTCCTTAGCTACATGGCCACTTTAGTACCTCCTGATGTTGCACTGAACCTCTTTGGTAAGCTCCCTAGCCAACGTCTCTGCCACTACTCTCATCTCCTTAGAGGCCTGGGGGAATTTCTGGGAGTTTTCCATGCTGTAATGACCTTTCTCACTTTTATATTAAGGTAACATTTCTTGTGAAGGTTTCACAAGAAAAACAATGTGGTTGCTACATTCACCCATGTTATAGAGCCCCCGCCAAGACCTCATCGCAGTCACTGTCCATCAACATATAAGATGCCACAGAGTCACTACTTGCCTTCTCTGTGCTACACTGTCTCCCCCACGATCCCCCCCACACCATGTGAACAAAGCAAAATGCCCTTCTCCTTTCCTCCCCACCAACCCTCCCCCACGCCTCTCCTTTGGTAACCGCTAGTCCCTTCTTGGAGTCTATGAGTCTGCTGCTATTTTGTTCCTTCAGTTTTGCTTTGTTTTTATACTACACAAATGAGAGAAATCATTTGATATTTGTCTTTCTCTGCTTGACTTATTTCACTGAGCGCAATACCCTCTAGCTCCATCCATGTTGTTGCAAATGGTAGGATTTGTTTCTGTCTTATGGCTGAATAGTATTCCATTGTGTATATGTTCCACCTGTTCTTTATCCATTCATCTACTAATGGACACTTGGGTTGCTTCCATATATTAGCGATTGTAAACAGTGCTGCAATAAACATTGGGGTGCATATGTCTTTTTGAATCTGAGAAATTACATTCTTTGGGTAAATTCCTAGGAGTGGAATTCTGGGGTCAAATATTTCTATTTTTAGTTTTTTGAGGAACCTCCATATTGCTTTCCACAATGGTTGAACTAGTTTACATTCTCACCAGTATCACAGGAGGGTTCCCCTTTCTCTGCATCCTTGCCAGCATTTGTTGTTCCTAGACTTTTTGATGTTGGCCATCCTAACTGGTGTGAGATGATATCTCATAGTGGTTTTCATTTGCATTTCCCTGATGATTAGCAATGTGGAGCATCTTTTCCTGTGCCTCTTGGCCATCTGAATTTCTTCTTTAGAGAAGTGTCTGTTCTGCTCCTCTGCCCATTTTTTAATTGGCTTATTCACTTTTTGTTTGTTGATGTGCATGAGCTCTTTATATAATTTGGATGTCAACTGCTTATTGGAGATGTCATTTATGAATATATTCTCCCATACTGTAGGATGCCTTTTGTTCTACTGATGGTGTCCTTTACGGTACAGAAGCTTTTTAGTTTGATATAGTCCCACTTGTTCATTTTTGCTTTTGTTTTCCTTGCCCATGGAGATATGATCATGAAGAAGTTGCTCATGTTTATATTCAAGAGAGTTTTGCCTATGTTTTCTTCTAATAGTTTTATGGTTTCATGACTTACATTCAGGTCTTTAATCCATTTCAAGTTTACTTTTGTGTATGGAGTTAGACAGTAATCCATTTTCATTCTCTTACATGTAGCTGTCCAGTTTTGCCAACACCAGCTGTTAAAGAGGCTGTCATTTCCCCATTGTATATCCATGGCTCCTTTATCATATGTTAATTGGCCATATATATTTGGGTTAATATCTGGACTCTCTATTCTGTTCCACTGGTCTATGGGTCTGTTCTTGTGCCAGTACCAAATTGTCTTGATTACTGTGGTTTTGTAGGAGAGCTTGAAGTTGGGAAGTGAGATCCCCCCTGCTTTGTTCTTCCTTCTCAGGATTGCTTTGGCTATTCAAGGTCTTTTGTGGTTCTATATTAATTTTAGAACTATTTGTTCTAATTCATTGAAGAATGCTGTCGGAATTTTGATAGGGACTGCATTGAATCTGTATATTGCTTTGGTCAGGATGGCCATTTTGACAATATTAATTCTTCCTATCCTTGAGCACAGTATGTATTTCCATTTATTGGTATCTCCTTTAATTTATCTCATGAGTGTCTTGTAGCTTTCAGGGTATAGGTTTTTCACTTCCTTCGTAGGTTTATTCCTAAGTATTTTATTCTTTCTGATGCAGTTGTGAATGGAATTGTTTTCCTGATTTCTCTTTCTGCTTGTTCATTGTTAGTGTATAGGAATGCAACAGATTTCTGTGTATTAATTTTGTATCCTGCAACGTTGCTGAATTCAGATATTAGATCTAGCAGTTTTAGAGTGGATTCTTTAGGGTTTTTCATGTACAATATCATGTCATCTGCAAGTTTAACTTCTTCCTTACCAATCTGGATGTCTCCTTACCAATCTGGATGTCTCTTATTTCTTTGGGTTGTCTGATTGCTGTGGTGAGGACCTCCAGAACTATGTTGAATAAAAGTGGAGAGAGTGGGGACCCTTGTCTTGTTCCTGATCTTAAAGGAAAAGTTTTCATCTTTTTGCTGTTAAGTATGATGTTGGCTCTGGGTTTGTCATATATGGCCTTTATTATTTTGAGGTACTTGTCCTCTATTCCCATGTTGTTGAGAGTTTTTATCATGAATGGATGTTGAATTTTGTCAAATGCTTTTTCAGCATCTATGGAGATGATCATGTGGTTTTTGTCCTTCTTTTCGTTTATATGGTGGATGATGTTGATGGATTTTCTAATATTGTAGCATCCCTGCATTCCTGCAATAAATACTATTTGATCATGATGGGTGATCTTTTTGATGTATTTTTGAATTTGGTTTGCTAATGTTTTGTTGAGTATTTTTGCATCTATGTTCATCAGGGATACTGGTCTGAAATTTTATTTTTTTGTGGGTCTTTGCCTGGTTTTGGTATTAGAGTGATGCTGGCCTCATATAATGAGTTTGGGAGTATTCCCTCCTCTTCTACTTTTTGGAGAACTTTAAGGAAGATGGGTATTAGATCTTCACTAAATATTTAATGAAATTCAGCAGTGAAACCATCTAGTCCAGGAATTTGTTCTTAGGTAGTTTTTTGATCCCCAGTTCAATTTTGTTGCTGGTAATTGTTCCATCCAGATTTTTGTTTGTTCCTATGTCAGCCTTGGAAGGTTGTATTTTTCTAGAATGTCCATTTCTTCTAGGTTTTCCAGGTTGTTAGCATTTAATTTTTCATAGTATTCTCTAATAGTTCTTTGCATTTCTATGGTGTCCATAGTGATTTTTCATTTTTCAGTTCTGATTATTTTTTCTGTGCAGACTCTCTTTTTTTCTTGATAAGTCTGGCTAGGGGTTTATCTATTTTATTAATTTTCTCTAAGAACCAGCTCTTGTTTTTTATTGATTTTTTAAAAATTGTTTTATTCTTCTCAATTTTATTTATTTCTGCTTCAACCTTTATTATGTCCCTCCTTCTACTGACTTTGGGCATCATTTGTTCTTTTTTTTAGTGTCATTAATTGTGAGTTTAGACTGTTGATATGGAATTTTTCTTCTTTCCTGATGTAGGCCTGTATTGAAGTATACTTCCCTCTTAGCACAGCCTTCACTGCATCCCACAAATTTTGCAGTGTTGAATTATTGTTGTCATTTATCTCCATATGTTGCTGAATCTCTGTTTTTATTTGGCCATTGATCCATTTATTATTTAGGAGCATGTTGTTAAGCCTCCATGTATTTGTGGGCTTTTTCATTTTCTTTGCACAATTTATTTGTAGTTTCATACCTTTGTGGTCTGAGAAGCTGGTTGGTAGAATTTCAATCTTTCTGAATTTACTGAGGCTCTTTTTGTGGCCTAATATATGATCTATTCTTGAAAATGTCCCATGTACACTTGAGAAGAATGTGTATTCTTCTGCTTTTGGGTGTAGAGTTCTGCAGATGTCTGTTAAGTCCATATGTTCTAACGTTTTATTCAATGCCTTTGTCTCCTTACTTATTTTCTGCCTGGTTGATCTGTCTTCTCAAGTGAGTGGTGTGTTGAAGTCTCCTCAAATGAATGCATTGCATTCTAGTTCCCTCTTTAATTCTTTTAGTATTTGTTTCACATATGTAGGTGCTCCTGTATTGGGTGCATAGGTATTTATAATGGTTATTTCCTCTTGTTGGACTGACCTCTTTATCGTTATGTAATGTCCTTCATTGTCTCTTGTTACTTTCTCTGTTTTGAAGTTTATTTTGCCTGATACAAGTATTGCAATGCCTGCTTTTTTCTCCCTATTAGTTATAAGAAATATCTTTTTCCATCCTTTCACTTTCAGTCTGTCTATGTCTCTGGGTTTGAAGTGAGTCTCTTGTAGGCAGCATATAGATGGGTCTTGTTTTTTTTATCCATTCAGTGATGCTATGTCTTTTGATTGGTTCATCCAGACCATTTACATATAGGGTGATTATTGATAGGTATATACTTATTTCCATTGCAGGCTTTAGATTTGTGGGTACCAAAGTTTCAAAGGTAACTTCCTTACTATCTAACAGTCTAATTTAACTCACTTATTATGCTATTATAAACACAATCTAAAGGTTCTTTTTTTTCCTCCTCCATCCTTTATATATTAGATATCATATTCTGTACTCTTTGTGTATACCTTGTCTGATTTTGGGGTAGTTGATTTGATTTTGTATCTGTTTAGTAATTAATTGTTCTCCTTGCTTTACTGTGGTTTTATTTCCTTTGGTGACAGCTATTTAGTCTTAGGAATGCTTCCATCTATAGAAGTCCCTCCAAAATACACTGTAGAGATGGTTTGTGGGAGGTAAATTCTATGAACTTTTACTTATCTGGAATTTGTTTAATCCCTCCTTCAAATTTGAATGATAATCTTACTGGGTAGAGTAATCTTGGCTTGAGGCCCTGTGTTTCATTGCATTAAATATATCATGTGACTCCCTTCTGGACTATAATCATCTTTCTCCTTTCATGTGACAGCATTAGCAGTGGTTGTTTTAGGGGCAGCCAATAAGGAGACTTCTTCTTTAATGAAAGTGAGACATAGATTAGCAAACTCTTTATTTAAAAAAAAAAATCTAGCCATGCCATGGTTTTATTTTTCCCCCCTCTTTATATGTGGGAAAAGAAGGAAGAGTCAATGGTCCTATTTTGATTTGAGAAGAAAATTCTATAATATCTGTTATGAACGGCAATTATAACATTGTTACTAAGGCAATTATAGTGTTATTGTTAAACCATCAACCAGAGATATAAATAACTTTTAAAAATGAACAAACCTTACTTTTTAGAGCAGTTTTAAGTTCACAGCAAAATTGATGGGAAAATACAGAAAGTTCCCATATACCCCTTGTCATAATGGTAAGTTTTAGAGGTTAAAGCAAGGTTTCTTAACCTCAGCACATTGACAGTGTAGACAGGATAAGCCCTTCCTTTTGGGGGGGAGACTGTTTTGTGCAATGTAGGATGTTTGACATCATTGCTGGCTCTGAGATTCTATTTTGCTGGTATTATAAAAGCAAGAACACTTGAATTTAGAAGGCTGGATTCTGGAATTTCTTTAGTTAGAATTATGTGAGAGAATAGACCCGAGGAGTTCAAATTTTACTACAAAAATAATAGTGGGGTATGGAATGCTTTACATCTGCATGGAGTCTCAAATAAGAAGATAGTTCTTCTATTCTGGACTTAAACCTGGGAATTCAGAGAAGAAAAGTCAAGACCTGTGTGTTTTTGTGTCTTCTCATGATCCTGTAACTGATTTTTCTCACAATGCACACTGAAAGACCACATGCTCTTCTACTCCCTCTCAAGACTGGACATCCCCAAAGCATTCTTTCCCTTCTTTTCTGGAATTGTAAAGTGAAAGGAAAGAGAGATCAGTTGATTGATAAGAAAACAAACCAGAGATGTTGTTTCTAAATGTGGTATTTGTTATGAAGGTATAGAGGTATATCAAGGAGAAACCTTGTGCTAAGTGGGATATTAATTCCTGTGTTGTAAAGAGTACCGATTTGAGTTAAGAGGCAAAGTAGAATGATAAGTCGTCTCCAAAGACTCCTAAATATTTAATAAAACATAGGTAAGATTGCATGTGGTTCCTTTTGTAACCCAGGTCAACCTAAATATGTGAGCACTGAGTCTTAAGAATTTAAAAGGGTTATCACCTCTACCCTGACCTTGGCTGGTTCTGTGTATCTTTACATTATGAAAAAATATATCCAACAATGCAGATCCCCTTCTACCATATGGAGAGCCACATTATAGTAGATTCTTGGAATCTGCAGGTTTAACATTCATGATCTTTATGTATTCTCAAGTGACTATGACAGTTCATGACATATTGTAATATGTCTACTACAAGCTAGTGTGTAGGATCTTTGCTTAGCTAGTGAGTTGACTTAAGCAACAACTTAGCATCTGCATGGGCACCATTTTTGTTTTTGTCTGTGTGGTTTCTTAACTCATTTTGTGTGCTAAATTATATACTGTAGTCATCTTTTCAAATTTGGAATATCATAATAGTCCCAGGATTTGTCACTCAGAAATGTTAAGAGTCTACTCTGCAAGTCACCATCATGCCTTCACAAGGAAGCTAATATTGTTTGAGGCATGCTGTGAAACTGGGAATAAAATAGTTAAGCCATCTTCAAGACTATCAGAATACTCTGGCATCCTGAGCTGATGAGGTCTAATGGTCTTGGCTTGGAATAACTCAGAAAAAAATGAGAATGCTTAGCCTGCACCAGGTAAGATGGGAAGTTTTGACTTCTGGGAAGATGGTGGCTTACAGAGAGCTTGAACCCACCTCCTCCTACCTTCACACCAAATTGACACCTACATGCAGAGCAGTTCATCTTAAGGAGGAACTGAGGGCTGAGTGAACGCCTCTACACTCTGAGAGATAGAAAGATCACATAAGAAAATGGCAGATAAAGTGGACATAGTAATAGAGGGAACCCCACCTCCAGTGGGGAAGGGATATGTTGAGGGACCCAGACACAGATTCCCTTTCCTTGGGGCATAGAAAAAAGCTGTGTTTTAAAGTGCATCTAGACTATAAGTGAAAAAACCCAATTTATAGAGCCAGTTGGCACTGCTCACCTCAGCACCTGTTGCACCACAGACTCCCAAACAGTAGCTGTAGGGGTGGGGCTTCCCTGGAGGCTGCACGTGGGCTTGTAAGTCACTGCACTGTGGGTGTGAATCCAGTCACCGCCCACCCCTGGAGAGTGCACTTGGGCCACTGCTGTACCGTGGGTGCAGTCAGTAGCTGCAGAAGCAGGGCTTTCTTGGGAGTTGTGCCTGAGCCTGTGGCTGGACTGCAAGTATGGATCCAGTTGCTAACCACCCCTGGCAAGTGTACCTAAGCTGCTGCTGCACTGCTGGTACACAGCCAGTACACGCAGGCAGGGATTTCCTGGAGATTGTACCTGGAACTGCTATCTCCCCACCAGTATGGGCCCCATTTGTATCCACTCTGACCCCACCCTCCTCCAACCATGCCTTGGGAGCTCTGACACCAGGACACCCCTCACTCATGCTCACTAGGCCTCCAGCCAACCAGCCAAAACCACCAGGCATAAGCAATCTACCCAGTGGGTATTCCTTACAAAAATCCAATACTTTAAGACTGGGGGAGGTGCCCTTTCTACTAATTCACAGAATTGAACACAGAAAGTCAAACACAATGAGGAGATAGAGGAATATGCTTAAAACAAAAGAACATGAAAAAACTTGAGAAAAAGAGCTAAATGAAATAGAGTTAAGCAATCAACTGGATAAAGGTTCAAATTAATGATGATAAAGTTGCTCACCAGACTTGAGAGAAGAGTGGAGGAACTCACTGAGAACCTTTACAAAGAGATAGAAAATATAAAACAGAACCAATCATAGATGAAGAATACAATAAATGAAAAGAAAAATATATTAGAGGCATCAACAGCAGATTAGAAGATGCAGAAAAACAGATCAATGATTTGGATGATAGTGTAATGGAAAGCACTCAAGCTGAACAGCAGAAAAAAAAACAGTAAAAAGAAATGATAGGTTTGGAGCTCTGGAACAATATTGAACATGCAAACATTTGCGTTATAAGAGTCCCAGAAAAAGAGAGAGAGAAAGGAGTAGAAAACTTATTTGAATAAATAATGGCTGAAAACTTCCCTAACTTAGGGAAGGAAACAGAAATCCAGGTCTAGGAAGCAGAGACAGCCTAAAACAGGATAAATCCAAGGAGGTGCATACTAAGACACATTATAATTAAAGTGTCAAAGATCAAAGACAAGAGGGAATCTTAAAAGCATCAAGAGAAAAGCAATGAGTTATCTACAAGAGAAACCCCATAATGCTATTAGCTGATCTTTTCAGCAGAAATTGTATAGTTCAGAAGGGAGTAACATGATGTATTCAAAGTGCTGAAAGAGAAAAATCTCCAACAAGAATATTCTATCCAGTAAGGTTATCATTCAGAATGGAAGGGAACATAAAGAGTTTCACAGAAAAACGTAAGTTAAAAGAGCTCACCACCACTAAACTGGCTTTATAAGAAATGTTAGAGTCTTCTTTAAGAGGAAAAGAGAAAACCCTAAGTAGAAGTGAGGAAAAGAAAAGACCCTAAGTAGAAGCAAAAAAAAAAAAAAAAAAAATGAAAGCAAAAATTCCACTGGTAAAAGCAAACATATACTAGAGGTAGTTGACCAACTATTTAAAAACTAGTATAAAGGTCAAAAAGACAAAAGTAGTATAATCAATTACATCTGAAAATTAGTTAAGGGAATCATTAGATAAAAAGTTGTAAAAAAAAGGCATGATATAAATAAAGTATGGAGAAGGTGGGGTGAGAAATGTAGTGTTATTGGAATGCATTTGAATTTGAGTGACCATCAACTCACTATAGACTGCAATATATGTAGGATGTCACATAAGAACCCCATGATACCACAGGCCAAAAACCTATAATGGGTACACACACACAAAAAGATAAGGGAATCCAAGCATAACACTAAAGAAAGTCATAATGCACAAGCAGAGAGCAAGAGAGGAAAAGAGGATCAAAGAAGAACAACAAAAATAACCAGGACTTTTTTTAAACAAATTGGCAAAACTACATACCTACCAATAATTACTTTAAATGTAAATGGATGAAATGCTCCAATCAAAAGGCACAGCATGACTAAATGGATAATAAAACAAGACCTATCAATCTGCTGTCTAAAGAGACTCACTTTAGAACTAAAAACACACAGATTGAAACTGAAGGGATAGAAAAAGATATTGCATGCAAATAGGAATGAAATAAATGCTGGAGTAGCAATACTTATGTCAGACAAAATAGAGTAACTACAGACAAAGAAGGACATCATATAATGATTAAGGGCACAATCGAGCAAGAAGATATAATAATTATAAATATCTTCACATTCAACACTAAATACATGAACAAAATAATTAAAAGACATAAAGGGAAAGATTGACAGTAATATGATAAATAGTAGGGGACTTTAACACCCCAATGGATATAGATCATCCAGAGAAACAATAAGTAAACAGTAGATTTGAATTACACATTAGACCAAATTGAGATAACAGATTTATACAGAACATTACATTCCAACCAGTAGGACACACATTCTTTTCAAGTGTACATGGAACATTCTCCAGAATACGTCACATTAGGCCACAAACAAGTCTCAGTAAATTTAACAAGATTCCAATCATATCAAGTTTCTTTTCCAATCACAATGGTATGAAACTGGAAATCAATTATAATAAAAACCTGGAAAAAGCACAAATACAAGGAAGCTAAATGGCATGCTGATGAACAACCAATGGGTCATCAAAGAAATCAAAGAAGAAATTAAAAACTACTTAGAGAATAATGAAAATAGAAATACAATAGTTCAAAATATTTGGAATGCAGAAAGTTTATAGCGATACAGGCCTACCTCAAGAAGCAAAAAATATCTCAAATAATTAATCTAACATGGTACTTAAAGGAACTAGAAGAACAAATCCCCAAGTTAGTAGAAGAAAGGAAATAACAAAGATCAGAGTGTAAATAAGCGAAATAGAGACAAAAAAAAAAAATACCTCCAACAAAACATCAATGAAACTAAGAGCTAGTTCTTTGAAAAGATAAAATTGATAAACCTTTAGCTAGGCTCTTCAAGAAAAAAAGAAGGAGGACTCAAATAAAATCACAAATGAAAGAGGAGATGTTACAACCAACACCACAGAAATACAAATTATTATAAGAGAGTATTATAAAAATTACATGTCAACAAATTGTACAACTTAGAAAAAATGGATGAATTCCTAGAAACACAATTTTGCAAGACTGAACCAGGAAGAAATAGAAAATTTGAACAGACAAATTATTAGTAATGAAATTGAATTGGTTATTAAAAAAACTTCCAACAAATAAGGATCTGGAATCAGATGGTTTCAAAAGTGAATTCTACCAAATATTTAAAGAATAATTGATACTTCTCCTACTCAAACTATTCCAAAAGACTGAGGAGGAAGAAAAGCTTCCAATTTCATACTATGAGGCCAGCATCCCCCTGGTACCAAAATCAGACAAATAAGAAAATTAAAGACAAAATAAGAAAATTTGAGACCAATATCCCTGATGAACACAGATGCAAAAATCCTCAACAGAAAATAAGCAAACTGAATTAAAAAATATATTAAAAAGATCATTCACTGCCATCAAGTAGGATTTATCCCAGGGATGCAAGGATGGTTCAATATCCATCAATCAATCAATATGATATACCATATTAACAAAAGGAAGAATCAAAACTATATGATCATCTCTATAGATGCTGAAAAATCATTTGTCAAAGTTCAGTATCCATTCATGATTATAAACTCAACAACATAGGTATAGAGGGCACAAATCTCAACATAATATAGGCCATATATGACAGATTCACAGCTAATATACTCAGTGGTGAAAAGCTGAAAGCGTTTTCTCTAAGATCAGGAACAAGACAAGGATGTTCACTTTCACTACTTTTATTCAACATAGTCCGGAAGTCCTAGCCACAGCAATCAGACTAGAAAAAGAGATAAAAGGCATCCAAACTGATAAGGAAGAAGAAAAACTGTCATTATTTAATGATGACATGATACTTGCTATATATAGAAGACTCCAAAGATTCCATCAAAAAACTATTAGAATTAATAAATGGATTCAGAAAGATTCAGAAAAGTTGCAGGATACCAAATCAATTTACAGAAATCTGTTATACTTCAATATACAAACAATGAAATAGCAAAAAGAGAAATAAGAAAGCAATTCTATTTATAATTACATTAAAAAGAATAAAACACCTAGGAATAAATCTAAGGAGGTGAAAGACCTGTACTCTGAAAACTATAAAACACTGATGAAAGAAATTAAAGAATGCACAAATAAATGGAAAGCTATTCCATGCTCATGGATAGGAAGAATTTAATACTGTTAAAATGTCCATACTGCCTAAAGCAATCTACAGATTCAAAGCAATCCCTACCTAAATACTAATGGCATTTTTCACTGAACTAAAAAAAATAATCCTTAAATTTTTATTGAACCACAAAAGACCCCACATAGCCAAAGCAATCTTCAGAAAGAAGAACAAAGCTGGAAGTACCTCCCTTCCTGATTTCAAACTACTACAAAGCTATAGTAATCAAAACAGAATGGTACTGGCACAAGAATGGATAAATAGACAAATGGAACAGAATAAAGAGCCCAGAAATAAACCCACACCGATATGGTCAATTAATATATTACAAAGGAGGCAAGAGTATAAATGGGGAAAAGACAGTCTCTTCAATAAATGATGTTGGGACAAGTGGACAGCTACATGCAAAAGAATAATACTGGGTTGTTGTCCTACACCACACAGAAAAATAAACAAATAATGAATTAAATACCTAAATATATGACCTGAAACTAGAAAACTCCTAGAAGAAATATAGACAGCTTGAACATCAACATTGGAAATTATTTTTCTGGATATGTCTCCTCTGGCAAGGGAAACAAAAACAAAAATGAACATCAAACTAAAAAGTTTCTGCACACCAAAGGAAACATGAACAAAGTGAGAAGGCAACCTACTGTATAGGAGAATATGTCTGAAAATGATATATCCAATAAGGGGCTGATATCCAAAAAATATAAAGGACTCATACAACACAACACCAAGCAACAAACAGTTGATTAAAAATGGGCAGAGGACCTGAGTAGAAATTTTTCTAAAGAAGACATACAGATGGCCAATAGACACCTGAGAATATGCTCAACATCACTAATTATCAAGGAAATGTAAATCAAAACCACAATAATGTATCACCTCACATGAGTCAGAATGGCTAGTAACAGCAAGACAAGAAATAACAAGTGTTGGCAAGGATGTGGAGAAAAAGGAACCCTTGCACACTGCTGGTGGGACTGCAAATTCTTGCAGTCACTATGGAAATCATCAAATAACTAAAAATAGAAATACCATATAACCTAGCAATTCCACTTCTTGGAATCCACCTGAAGAAAAAAATCATTAGTCCAAAAAGATATATGCACCCCTATGTTTATTGCAGCATTATTTACAATAGGTAAAATATGGAGGCAACCTAGTGTCCATCAACAGATGAATGTGCATATCAATTATACTTCAGTAAAACATATTAAAAGAAAAACAAAAATTTTCACACAAAAATAATAGATGGATAAATAAGATGTGATACATATATACAATGGAATATCATTCAGTCATAAAAAAGGAATCTTGCCATTTGTGATGACAGATGGCCCTAGAGAGTATTATGCTAATTGAAATAAGTCAGTCAGAGAAAGATGAATACCGTATAGTTTCACTTACATATGGAATCTGATAAACAAAACCAACCAACCAACAAACAAAGCAAAAATAGACTCATAAGAACAGAGATTGGATGGTTTGTTACCAGGGGGATAGGGGAGGGGGATAGGTGAAGGGAATAAAGAGGGACAAATTTCAAGTTATAAAATAATTTAGTCACAGGGGTGGAAGTATAGCATAGGGAGTACAATTAATAATATTATAGTACCTTTGTACTGTGGTAACTACAGTTATGGTATGACAGATGGTAACTACACTTATCTTGGTGAGCATTTAGTAATGTATATAATTGATGAATCACTAAGTTGTTCATCTGAAACCAATATAACATTGTATACAAACTATATATACTTCAGTTAAAAAAAGATGGGCTGTTTTATTAAAGTTTTAACTTTCATATCATAAATGTAGCCAGAATTGGCAAATGTAAATTTGTCTATAACTTGACAAAAGCAACACAGATTCCCTGAGAAAGCACAATTAGTGCTCTCCTGTAATTTCCCATGTCACTGCACCACAACCTTATAGGATATCTACAGTATGCAAAGGAAAGATGCTAAGCATACACAACAGGCAGGGACCCATAGGAGAGATAATCTAGTGAAATCTCCTAATTTTGTTCTTGCTACATTTATACAGTTTGTTCCTATTGAAATCTGGAAGATAATTTTTTAGGCCCATTCACAACCACAGAGTAAATCAGCTCTATATTTTACTTCTTATTGCTATCTTGTACATTTTTTCCCTTTGACCATTCTCTGCTGTGCCATAGGAGCCCTAGACCCTGACCTTTCCTCACTTTCTCCTGACAAGGAAAGCCAAAGTTTACAGTAGAAGATATATGAGTTCTGTGGTACCGTAACCATCTCTAACATCTGGTCTAATGGAAAGGGTTGCATCTAGAAGAGATTTTAATGGAATCAGTAAGAATAATAGCAATACTGATGTTAAAAAGTACTTGCTATGTGCCAGTCACTGTTCTGTGGACTTTATGTAAATTAATATATTTAATCCTTATAATTACCCTGTTAGATTCTTTTATTTCTTCCAAATGATGCCTTATACACTAGAGAGCTTTAGTATTATCTATCAAGCTCAAACTTTTCTTTTCTGATATTGATCACTTTCCCTAAGTCAGCTTTTGTTTATGCAAGTTCATAATTCCTTGTTCAAAACCTTAGAGCACAATGTGCTGTGAGATTCAGAAAGTTTCAGATTTTAGAATGTAAAAAGATTAATATACTGTATACTGTATCAACACCCCTGGCAGGGTCTGGGGAACTACTCAAAATTAAACATAGATTTCTGCAGCAAATAAACTAATATTCATTTAATATGGATATTAAAAACTATATATAGCTTCCCTCTGTTTAGGCCACCAAAAATATTCAGGTCAGGTATTTTTGTTTTGTTTTGTTACTTTTTAATACTAGCTTTATTGAGATATTTATATATGATACATTTCACCCATTTAAAGCATACAATTCAGTGGTATTTAGTGTATTTTCAAAGTTATGCATTAATTACTACTATCTAATTTCAGAACAGTCATACCCCACACCAAATCCCATAACCATTAGCAGTCACTGTCCATTTCATTTTACCCCAGTCTTTGGCAACCCTAATTTATCTTCTGTCTCTATGGATTTGCCTGTTCTGGGTATTTCATATAAACAGAATTATAGAATATATACTTGTTTGTATTTGGCTCCTTTTTCTTAGCATAATAACATAATATCTATGTTGTAGTATGTATCAGAACCTCATTCCTTTTATGACAATAATGTTCCATTGTATGGATGTACTACATTTTATTTATTTATTCATTAATTGATGGACATTTGGGTTGTGTCTACTTTTGGGCTGTTATGAATAATGTTGCTATGAACATTTTTTTGTTTGTGAACATGTTTTTGATTTGCATGGGTGTGTACTTTGGAGTGGAATTTCTTGGTTATAAGGTAACTCTCTATTAACACTATTATTATTATAAATGTAATTATTATTATATTTTTGAGAACTATTTATTATGAATATAATAATAATTATGTTTTTTGACAACTATTTTCCAAAACAGCTGCATCATTTTACATTCTCATCAGAAATAGATAAAAATTCCAGTTTCTCCACATCCTTGTCAGTACTTGCTATCCATCTTTTTTATGAGAGCCATCCTTGGGGATGTGAAGTGTTATCGTGGCTTTGAGTTGCATTTCCTTAATAACTGATGATGCTGAGCAACTTTTCACGTGCTATTGGCCACTGCTATATCTTCTCTGGAGAATTGTGTATACAACCCCTTTTATCATTTTGAAATTGGGTTATTTGTCTTTTTGCTCAGTTGTAAGTATTCTTTGTATATCCTAGATTCAAATTCCTTATGAACTATTTGATTTGTAAATATTTTCTCCCATTTTGTGGTTGTTTTTTCACTTTCTTGATGGTACTTTATGAAGCACCAAGTTTTTAACTTTCAAAGAGTCCAAATTTCCTATTTTTTATTCATTTGCTTTGCTTTGGTTTTACATCTAAGCAAACATTGCATAATCCAGGGTCACAAAAATATACTCCTTTTTTCTTCTAAGAGTTTTGTAGTTTTAGTACTTACAGTTAAGTCTCATCCATTTTGAGTTAATATTTGTTTCTGATGGGAGGCAGTCAGATTTGCTGCCAAATGAATTATGAGAAAAGCTTGAAAATTTCAGAGATTTTTAGATTTTTGGAAGAATATATAAGGGATTATGGACTCTTATGATTATTCCCCCTGACCACAGCTGATCAAACTAGATACAGAAAAATCACCTGAGCTGGAAAGAATGCCATTTTAAGCACAGTAGGCAGTATCTATATTGTGAGATGAAGCTTGGAATTGTTCAGTTCAGTATTTTGCTAATCCCTTTTAGTCTTGGAGGTGTTGAGTAATGAGTAATACTATCTACTGTTTTGGGGGTAGTCTTTAATCAGTGAGACAAAACAAACTAATATGCTTCATTGTGAAATGATAAATACACTTTATAGTATTAATTATGTGCATTTTTTATGTATAATTGCATAGAAGATAAATTGCATAATTGGTGGCCTAAACAGAGGGGAGCTATCTATCTTTTTTTTTTTTTTTATATAGAACTGGCTGCCTATAGTTCATTATTTTCTTCACATTCTAGACTAAGGATGATCTATGACAAAAATAATCACTATTTTTCTTTGGGACATGCATGTCTTTGGTATAAATATTTGCTTATAAGAGATTGAGAGAACAGATCACAAGAACATGAAGGTCTGAAATTCTTTTCACTGTAAACTAGAGAAAGTGCAAAAAGGAACTGGACTAGATCTGACATGAAAATGTCTGGCAGGATAGTCAGTGAACCACACATGGTTCTGATTAAGGCCGAAGGTCAGACTAGAAATTGTGCTGTCAACTATTATGGGTTGGCTTCCTGTAGCCAGTGTCTGTATCATACTTTGCATGGTGGGAAATAGATCTTTCCTGAATACAAAGCTTGTTCCTACCATCAGACTTCCTTAAGGAAGAAATGTGGCTCCTAGGTAGAGAAGGCCAGCCTTTTCTCTGGCTGGGTCTGGGAAAGAGTGAGCACCTATGGCTTGGTAAGGAAAAGGTAGTGTTGGAGGGATTCCTAACTTTGGCAGGAGTCATTCTACAACACTAGCCAAATGAAGGATAAGGAGAAAGCTTACTGGTGGTAGGGAACGCTTTGGGGTAAAATGTTGCCAGTAGATTCTAGGGTAGTGATAACTGAACTTTTGTTTTAAATAATCATCTTTTCCTATGTTGTAGTCTCTTATTTTTAGGTCAGTAGTTAAATTTATAAACAATAAAGACTTAGGGTAGCTGTACTTTGGGATTTTAGGGAGGTGTCTATGTCTACTCTTGGGGCAAATGTTAGGGGGATACCTCTGGCAAGATGGAGAGATGATTTTAAGGTAGTATGAAGTGATCTTGTGAGAAACACAGAGCAGCAGTCTGGAGAAAGAGATGGCAAGAAACAATAACAATATATTTACGGAACATGTAAGCATTTTCCAAGGAATCTTAGAAATACCTGGGGAGTGGACAAAACTCTCTGAGGTCACATAGGATGGGAGCTCAGACTATGTTAGTTAGACATTAAAGAGAAAGGCAATCCCCTCAATTTTTGGACGTCTTAGAGAATATTTGAATATTTGGGGGACAAATGGCATTTATATACTTGTAACCCAAAGAATTTTGACTAAGACATACCAGGATGTGTTAGGACATTTTAAATGGCAGAAATCTAGGGCCAGCCTTGGCTCTCCAGCCATGTCAGGATAGGTCTGAACGTGGGAAGTGAGAAGCTTCCCCTGATGCTACACCTTTAAGCCAGTCTGGCATATGGGAATATGTTAGCTGTAGACAGTCTACTGCTGTTCGTATCTATGTATTGAATTTCAATTACTTTTGAATCCTTGATTCCATCTGACTCTGATTCTTGGCTTCACCTCTTAATTACAGTTCTGCTGTGGACTGGCATCAGTATTTGGATTCCCTGGTGGACTCTTGGCTTTTCATCAAGGACATGGCTCAGAGTCACCTTAGTATGTCAGGCTTCAAAAGCAAGCTTTGTTTTGGGATGATGAAAATGCTCTAAACTTAGATTGTGATGGTTGCACAACTCTGTGAATATACTAAAAAACACTGAAATGTACATTTTCAAATCATGAAGTTTATGGTAGATGAATAAATAAATATGGTATGTGAATAAAGCTGTTAAAAAAAGCTCTGCATCACTGGCCAGTGCACAATAAAAATAATAGTAGCTTATTTTTTAGAGCATTCACTATATGCAATGAAATGACCTAATTTTATTTCTAATTCTCACAACAACCCTATGTGGTAGGTATTATCATAATCCCTTCTTTTGCAAAGAAGGAATATGTAATTTTCTGCAGGTCTTACAGCTCATCTGTGTCAGAGCTAAGATAAGAGTTGGGAGTCTGGCTTCAGAATCAATACTTTACCACTATGCTATTAGTGTGGTGTTAGAACAGGGCAGGGAGTTAAGTATGTCTGTTTTTCTCATTGAGAGAGGAGGTAAAATCAAGTGCTGAGAATGGTAGTGGGGGTGGTCATTGAAGAGTGCAAAGGTTTTGAATAAACTAATGACTGAAGTTAATCATAGGGTGTATCATTTATCTATTGCTGTATAATAAAATATGCCAAACTTTGAGGCTTAAAACAATTATCATTTATCTTGTTCATAAGTTTGCCGGGTAGTACTTCTGGTCTGGGTCAGACTCATATGATTCTGGTTTGTGACTGTTTGGTTGGCATGGGCCTAGCTGGTCCTGGATGGTCCTGGAGGGATTTACTCATATGTATGGTGTTAGGCCAGCTGTCAACTGGAGTAATGTGGAAGACTGGGTCATCTGTCTCATACTCTAGTAAGGAATTCATGACTTGTTCACATGGCTACAGGATTACAACATTATTCCAAGCCCTAATTTGAAAGTGTTTTTTCAAATCTCTGCTTAGTTATTTTGCTATGTCTCACTGGCCAAAGCAAATCATAATTCCACTTCTTTAAGGGAGGGAGAAAATGTGTATCCATTTTTGTAATATACCATAGAAAGAGAGATACTGATGGTTAAAGATAAATGAGAGGTTTTAGGGGTCTGACTGAACTTAGAAATTGTACTTTTGGTGGTAAAACAATATTTGTGATTTTATAATCTCTGTAGCATGGTTCAGCTTCTTAGAGGCAAATCATAGTACCAGAGGTGGGAAAAAGTGATGCCTTTGCGAATCAGTTAAAAAATGCCTAGCTGAAGAAGATGGCAGTGGACCTAGGGAGATGGTGCCTGGAAGAGAGTGAGATATCCAACTAAGGTTGGCAGTGGTGCTTATGGAGGCAGTACCATCCAGTAAGAGGCACTTAGTAGAGATCACTTCTTTTAAGGGAAACAACAGGCAAAACAACATGGGTTACAGATAGTCTTTGGTCCTTTTTGTTATCACATGTGATGAATTGCTTGGGACATCCATAAGTATGAGTGTGAATTTTGCTGGAGGACAGCAGTCTTAGAGGAATAATTGGGAGCAAAAGCCAGTGATATGTTATATTTTAAAATTGCATACACAAAAGAAACCATAATTCCCAAGAAGACAATGGCTTCAGTTTTTAATAAATTGGACAGTTGGATGATTTTATTTATTTTCTTTCTTTTTTCTATTCATGAGGTGTGCAGAGAATGTTGTCAGGGCTGGAATTTTACTCTGTTACTCCCAAGTGGGTTAGTACTGATTATTTAGTTGACTTCCTCCACTGGAATTATGCCAAAGTTTCTGCTCGTCCACCTAAGGTTGCACCTGCTTTTAATAAAGATTTAGTATTGTAATGTGCAATTTCTAAATGATGTTGCACATTTTTGGATCTCATTAGACATCTTATTTTCCCTTTGAAAACTACTAGAGGGATTCTTTGGTGAATTTAATTTCATGGAACATCTTTGTTAAGACTTAAACCAGATATATTCTCCAAGGGCATGAAAATATCTTTAAATAATTATCACAATAATAATTAACATTTATCGAGTACTTTCTATGTTTTGTGCATGTGACAAGCAATTACAGATACTAGTACATTTATTCTTCACATTTTATGAGATAAATAAGTGTAAAGGGTATCTGTTGTTTTCAAACTTTCTTAAATGTCTTTTAAATGTAATAATAGTAAGATCATTCACAACAACTACTAAAATTTTTCCATGAATTTAAAATAGAGAAGATGCCCTTGACCAAAAGAGATTCAAACTATCCGTTCAGATATCCCTCCAAGACTACAAAACTAAACATGCTCTCATCAGATGATCCAGAAATTGAACTCCTTGCTATTTACCCAAAGCAATTGAAAACTAGGCCTATATATGTTTATAGCAGCTTTAGACATACTTGCTAAAACTTAGAAGCAACCAAGATGTCCTTCACTAAGTGGTGGATAAATAAACTGTAGTACATTATACAAAAGAATATTACTCAGTGTTAAAAAAAAAAGAGATATCAAGTGATGAAAAGACATGGAGGAACCTTAAATGCATACCACTAAGTGAAAGAAGCTAATATGAAAAGGCTACATACTATATGACTACAACTATATGACATTCCAGAAAAGGTAAAACTATGAAGACAGCAAAATGATCAGTGGTTGCAGGAGGCTGGAGGGAAGGAGGGTTAAATGGACAGAACAAAGAGTGTTTGTGGGGCAATGAAATTACTCTCTATGATACTCTAATTGTAGATACATGACTAAACATTTGCCAAAACCTACAATGTGTAACACTAAAAGTGAAACCAAATGTAAAATACAGACTTTGAGAATAATGATGCATCAATGTAGGTTCACCAGTTGTAGCAAAAGACCAGTCTGGTGGGGGATGTTGATAATGGGGGGTACTTTGCATGTGTGGGGCAGGGGAAAATGGGAAATCTTGTATCTGTTCAATGTTGCTGTGAACCTAAAACTGCTCTAAAAAAGTAAATTCTATTAAAAATATCTGTTGTTATCAGTAATATATTTTTCTCTTTTTTACAGTAAATATCTTCTACTGAAATCAAAGTAACAGATATTCTTTGAACTCATTTTTTTCTTGATTTTCCCAGAAGATTCCCCTGGTGTTTCCTTTATAAAAATGTTCAGTTAAACTTTACTTCAGAATATTAAATGTTTAAGTAATTTTTAAGTGTTACTATCTTATTTAGCATTACTTTTTTTAGTGTATTCTTTGAAATGAATATGGTCATTGACAGATGCGAAAATATTTAAGTTGATTTTCTTAGTTACTTTAAATTGGCTCAAGGAATAATACATCTATCAATTGAAGCATAGTGGAAATTCAATTATCTTGTTTAACAATTACTCTTGATTATCTAGGAGAAAGAGAATATGATGTGTATTTGGGTTATAGATAACATGACCGAGGCTCTTTGCTTAGATTACTTATATTAGTGTCCCCTTGAGACTTCAATCCAGTTTTCTCTTTTAGAGACTATCCTGAAGATCTTTTACTATCCTATGATTCAGCTGTCAAAAAAAAAAACACTCTTTCCAATGTATCTTGGATAATCAATTCTCCAAAGTTCTATCACTGTCATAGAGGAAGGATTCATTTTAGGATTCATTGAATCCATCTAATTACTCAGTAGTCTTGAATGCCTTTATCATACTTGACTTTATTGATCTAGCTAAAAATCAGAGTACCAGTTCTTTGGTTTTTCCAGGTTTGCAAGATATCCATGGACTTTTCCCTCCAGCTACTTCTTTTAGCCCATTTCAGTGATTTTTCTCCCTGACAGTTATGTGTCCCAGGAGATGAGAACTAAACAGCCATGATACTGCTCTGCTGCTGTGATGGACCACTCAGTTTAGTCTATCAGTTCTTTTGATGGTCATGTATGTGATGGGCCATGTTCAAGGGCAAGCCAAGGTCCAACATGTTGCTTCTAGGAAACGGGGATTATGTTTTTTATTCCAGGCCTCTTTCTTTTCTGTGGTCACCAGGCCCTATATATTGTGATGAGTGTTTTGAGGAACATAGTCTGGTTTATCTCTGGTGTTAACATATCCCTTCCTGAACTATTGCATGGACTTTGGAATTGAATATATCTAGATTTTAGTTGGATATACAACTACCAGCTGTGTGGCCATGGGCAGGTCATTTAACTTTGCTGAGCCTCAGTTCCCTCATCTATAAAGTGAGGATTACACTAGTACCTGTATAACACGGTGTTTGTGAAAATTAAAGAGACAGTGTATACAAAGAACCAAATCTCATGCCTGGCACTTAAGGTGATTGTGCCAGTCTGGGATAATTTCAGAGTTAAACAGCACAGAAAATTGAGCTGTACAATGTGTCAGTTATTGAGAAATGACTCATAAAGAAAGCAGCCCTGTAGTAAGGTAGAAAAACTGGACAATCTGACCATAGTGCTGTAAGCACAAGTCCAGCATTGATACTCTTTAGCCATTACTGCAAGGAGGCACTCATCTTAGGTTCTTGCCTGAGGCTGAAAGTGAAGGTCTCCTTAAATTTTGTGCCCTGGGCACCTCACTTGGCCCACCCTAATCCTGGCCCTTGATCTGCAGTGTCCCTCTAAATTCTTTAGCCAAATACTGATCAGCTCAAGTGTGTAAGGAAATTGCCTGAGGCTACAGAAAAAAACCACCTGAAAGATTAGTGGGAAGTTCCCACATGGTCAAAACTCCTGGATAAGAGACAAAGGGCTGTTATTTACTCTCTGCATAGCAGTAGCCAGAGTGTCAGCACCGTTGAGCTGGTTCCCAATTCTTAGTTCCCAAAAGGTGCTGTAGAGAGAGTCAGATGACACTGCACATGTATTGTTGTGATAGGAGAGGAACCTGGAGCTTAGGGACCACAAATATTTTGTAATGGGTGGTGTGTGTCCCCGTTTGGTCTAGAGGGAGATACTAACTTATCCTTGAAGGCTGCTATTCAAAATCTTTGAAAAGATTATATGAACAAGGGGAAGTGCCTCGCTTGAAAGATATGCAGAAATGCACTGTCTCTCAACAACTGAGAACAAGAGTATGTATTATTCCAAATACATACTGTTCCCTTTTAGGAGCTGTAAACTCAAAGGCTAAGAGGGGCCTTTTAAGTGAGTCATAAGTGAGTTAATTGGGCTTAGTGGTATTAATAGGGAGTGGAGTATTCTGTAGTGAAGGTGAATTCAAGAGAGCATGCCTGCCCTCCAACTCTACCTCTTGAAGACATTCAGATTCAAAAAATTAAAAAAATATGGTGCTTGCCAAATGAAATATGGTCACTGTTAACACTCAAAGATCAATGCCAACTCTTTATTTACACATTTGTGTTTGTATACTTTCTATGGTTTTGAAAAAATTGACTTAAATTATCATTTTTAAGTTGTCTTCTTTAATTTATCACCATAAATATGATATATTTACCTTTTGATAAAGTTAGGTAGGAAATAATAAACATTTTATAAGAATTGACTACCTGAAATATATATTTAAGATTATATGGTTTGATCAATTTTGTTTTAATACCTAATTGAATAAAACATCATTTATTGGTAGGTTTTAGTCAATGTCTCTAAAAAACTTTGGGAGTCTCACAAATACTCAATTTATCCAACAACATGGATGAAACTTAAGGGCATTATGTTAAACGAAATAAGTCAGAGAAAGATAAATGTTGTATGATCTCATTAATATGTAGAATCTAAAAAAGAAGACAAAACACAAAATTGTGGTTATGGAGAATGGACTGGTGGTTGCCAGAGGTGGAAGGGTGGGCCAAGTGGGTGAAGGGTACAACTTTGCAGTTATAAAATAAATGAGTCCTGGGGATGTAATGCACAGCATGGTGACTGCAGTTAATGTTTCTGTATAGCATATTTGAATGTTGCTAGGAGAGATCTTGAGGATTCTTATCAGAAGAAAAACAATTAAGCATGTGTGGTGATGGATGATGATGGATGGTGGTGACCGTTCTGCAATGTATACATATATCTAATCGTTATGTTGTATACCTGAAACTGGTATAGTGCTGCAAGTCAATTGTATCTCAATAAAAAAAAAAAGAACCTTAAAAAAAATTGTGACTGCTGTACTGGTCTCCAAACCTCTCATAGTTCCAAGAGATGAGGTATTTCCTTTAATCTGGTCATTGATCTGATACTTCCATTCTTGTGTTTTTGTCTGAGATTCTTTAAGGCCTAAATCAAATGTCTCAATTAATTCAGATCTCAACTCCAATATCTTTCATCAGAGAAGCCTTCTGAAATCTCTCAGTTTTGGTTAGGTTACTTTACTACATGTTGTCACAAAATTGTCTTCTTTCAGAGCATTTATTTCATTTACAGAGTATTCATCATGATGATTTGAGATTACTTCTTATTTCCTCACAAGACGATAATCTCCAGGAGAGTAGAGATAATGTTTGTTTTTGCTACTGTTGAGTCCTAGCAGCTGCACAGCACCTGAAAAATAGGTGCTCAGTACATATTGTGGAATGAATAAATGATGCCCTCAGGGCATTACCTTGAATTTGAAAGATCTTCAATTTGTGTTTGATAGTTAGCTGGACTTGGGGACCACTGATATAACTACATTGTATGTGATAGAGGTTCCTGCTTTATAAGCTGGCCTGGATCAGTGGGTGGAAATATGACAGAATTTGAAAAGCCAGGTACCATTTATTAAGTGCTGTGTCCACCAAGGTTCCTAGTTGCTAACTATAGGAACAAATTCTGGTTGGTTTGAATAAATGATCATATTTTAAAGGTTGCCTATGGTATCACTATGTAGACTAGGGAATCAAGCTCACAGTGGTGCAAATAGGAATGATATGTAAGATCATTTTGCAGAATTTGTCTACTGAAGACATTACAACTATTGTTCTGATCACTAGATGCTTCAGCTTCCTCTGCAGTTTTCAAATACCTTTGCTGCAGTTGCCACAGGAACTTCACTTGCAATTTCAGTCACTACCACAGAGATATCTGGATAGTCTTTGCTACTGGGCTGAGTTGGGTGTTGGGGGGGTGAGGTCTGATCAACTGAACCTAAGTCATGGGCTCATATTCTAGCTGCCAGGGAGGATGGGAAAACCACATTTTTAGTTTCCATAGTGTTAGGCAGGAAAACAGATATGAGCAGGGTGGAAAGAGAATAAGGCCAGTAAAACCCACTAGAAAAGACTCAAGGAGTTAACCAATTAAAAATAGAAAGCTCAGAAGGCCAGGAGTAACTTGGCCTAGAAGTTTGAATACTCCCCAGATGAAGAAAAGTATCTTAGCATAGCCTATGTTTTCACTATGTCAATTAGAACATACCATTGTAAGATTTACTTTAGCACCTGCTAAAAGGTCCAGCTTATTCAGGAAGAATTCTGTCTTAAAGCTAAGATTGCATTTTAGTCAAATGGTCAATGGCTCAGCCCACCTTGGAGGCAGGGCAGACAGTCTTGTTTGATATGCTTCCAGACAGAAGCTGATATCCTGGAAATGAATCAAAGCAGTATATTTCTTGGGTTGTTAAAAAAAAAAGAAACTTGATGTCTTATCAAAGATGAACATTCTGGGACAATTTGGCCGGTCTGCACCTGGCCCTGTGTCGCATTCCTGAAAATCTTCAACCACCTATAAAACCCCAGACCCTAAACCTTTCAATGTGCTCCTCTCTCTGAGGTCGCATTGAGTATAGCCTTAAAACCATATCTCAACCTTTCAGCACACCTCTTGTATGAGGTAACTCACACTCCCCTTTCTCTATAAAGAGAGTGTACACTTGCTCTCTTTAAATAAAGCTTAAACCTTTCAGGGCATCTCTCCTCCCTGAGGTTGCCTGCACTTTTTCTCTCTTTAAGTAACTTTAAATAAAATTTTTACTCTGCTTCATTACTGTGTCTCTTTCCTTCAATTCTTTGTTGCAGTGGGGACAAGAATTGAGGAAAATACTCAACACTCCCCCAACAACAGGGTTGGCTCTGCCTTACTAAGAATCCTAAGGAGAGGGAATTTTACAAACAGTGGAAAGTTTCGGACACCAGGTGGCTAGAAAGAATGATAAATGTCACCTACAGAACAGAACAGCAGCAGACTCACAAACTCCAAGAAGGGACTAGTGGTTACCAAAGGGGAGGGATGGGGGATGGTAGGTGGGGAGGGAGGGAGAAGGGGATGAGAGGTATTATGATTAGTACACATGGTGTGGGGGCATCATGGGAAAGACAGTGTAGCACAGAGAAGACAAGTAGTGACTCTGTGGCATCTTACTACACTGATGGACAGTGACTGCAATAAAGTATGGGGGGCACTTGATAATAAGGGTGAATGTAGTAACCACATTGCCTTTCATGTGAAACCTTCATAAGAGTGTATATCAATAATACCTTAATAAAAAATTGTAATAAAATAATAATAAATAAATAATAAAAAAGTCAGCAAAAAAAGTCACCTATAAATGCTTATTGCAGGTTATGCTAATTGTTGACTTCTTCTTCCTTTGTTATGTCCTCATAATTCTATTTGCATAGCCCTTATCATATTCTACCCTGTGTAGTATTTTCTTACTCTTCACCTAGAAAGGAATTATGTGTATTTATCCCTGCATTCCTCCAGTAGCCAGTGAACTCTTATTTATAATCAGGTGGCAAGAGGTTTGTGGTAGTCAAGATTTGTAGAGAACCTCCTATTGAGGTGTGCTGAGAATGGCTGTAAATTGAATTAAATTTGTGATTAGAGCCACTGCTATCCAAAATATTCTGATTTGAAAATTCTTTAACCTAGAATTCTCATGTAATGTTCAATAAATCAAGTCCTGATCTATCAATAATAAAATCTTGAAATTCTGAAGATTAAATGATTATAGTGAATGTTTCTTGAACAATTCCCTCTCGTACACTTTAGTTGCATCAGTAATAAATGATCAGAATTACCTTAATTAACACTAAAACAACCATTTACACTGTCTCTTTCTTCTGATGCCTTTACTTTGTATCACATTTATTCTTTTTGGCTGAAGTGAAAAAGATCAGTTATCCCTCTAGTTTTTAGTGTTTAACTTAAGCTTGATAAAATACTTAAACATGGGTACCAAGTGAAAAATGAGGTTGCTAAAGGTTAATGTTTTAATGCTTTTAATAACTATTAGTGCCACTTCTGCATCTTGTCAAAATGATACAAGTTCATTTTGGCAGGACTCAGAACAGCTGCTAACAAAGAATTACTTGATTAAGTTAAAGAAGAAGAAAAAGCCACTATTCTCTTTTATAGATAACTTAAAAAATACCCATTCTAACTCAGGCATTAATATAAAGAGAAGTGCCAAGTACTCATAAACACTACATTAAAAATGTGAACCATTTTTTATCCTTCAATGAGAGTCCAAGACAATCTTACAATGAAAGCCCAAGCCCAAGCCAGTGCCCCATTACACAAAACAGACTGACAGCACAAATCACATGCATTTCCATAATATTATGCCAAACATAATATTCATAAGAAAAGGGGAGGTGTAATGATAAAAAGTCTTAGAGCATTTAATTCTATATGTTAAGGTACATTTATGCAAAACATCTGGCAGTCTAAAACCAATGGCCAAATTTCCAGGTAAAGAGTGTCATAAACAGTGACTCAAAAATTCTCTCTGATATTATTCAGTTCTTTAATTCATGCAAAGGAGATTCACCTGGCTATTTAAACCAGGCAATTTTCTTTGTCTCATAATAAGGACCCTTAATAGGTGCTCATATACCTCTGCTAATTTGGAGAAAAAGTAGTTGTTTTTCCTGTCGATTTTCATTAGTATTATGGAAAAATATTGGTCAGTATTTTCCAAATTCTCTAGGTAGGAAACCTGTAACTAGAACACTTTAGAAAATTTTCCTGCCCTTGAAATTGAGATTGTTATAAGATTAAATTTCCTCATTGGTTTTTGTATTAATATGGTTTAAGAAAATGTATAATGTAAAAGCTGAATGAGGAAGCTTCATAAAATATTATTTAATGCTAGAGGCCATGTTTTTGGAGACATTTCTTTATAAACCAGTGCTAATCAATAAGATTTCAAAAATATATTGCTATAAATATTTAGAAATGTCCCTGCCATTATCACAGATTACTGAATTCTGAAAGGTCTGTATTACATTAGTGTATTAGACAACATAAAACAAGGAAAATATTTTAGGAAAAGTATAAACTTTGGGTTTAAAAGCATTTATTGAATATCTCCTATGTGCAAGTTGCAGTATTAAGCACCAGGAAATAAAAATGAACATGTTCTCTGATTACACGGTATACATGATTAATTGGTTCAATTAATGTGAATGAAAACAATTACAGCCAAGGGAGATAAAGTACCAATAGATGCATAAACTAAGTGTCAACTACTAGTGTTCAGTTTTCCCCCTACAAAATGAGAATACATAAATCTTAAATTCAATATAGAAAGTATAAGATAATGAACTCCTTAATTGAGTATTCTGACTTTCCTTTTGCTAGAGTTGTTACTTTCTTACATATTTATTTTTAGTCTCTGGATAGTTAGCTCAGTTGGTTAGCATAGCAGTCATTCATTCATTTATTCATTAATACAAGAAATACTGAGCACTCATTATGAGCCAGACCCTGATAATGGGCAATGGGAACACAATAGCGAAGAAGATAGCCACCGACTGAGTCTAATAAATAGAAATCAAAACAGATGACGATTGAATCACCCTATGAGCCTTTTCCTGCTCCATAGCTACAGTTGACCCTTAGCCAGAAAATCAGTAGAACTTTAACAGACATTCTTTTTGGTTGCTTAATATGAACTCCAACTATAGAGACTTGCTTTTCATGTTTTTAAATTGAGATGAGATTGATGTAAAATAAAATTAGCCATTTTAAAGTGAACATTTCAGTGGTATTTAGTACATACATGTAGTTGTGAACTAGAAAATAAACTCAAAGAACACGCTCAACTGATGATTAGCTATTAGCATTATTTATTTATATAAAGTTTGCATCTCATCTTTATTCCTTATTATCTGAATTAAAATATTTGGAATGTAATTTCTAAATTAATAATAGTTTCAAATTTATATAATATGAAGAGATTTTATAAGGAACTAAAGAGAAGAAGAGATTACAACCCTGGAGCATATTCTCCTATAAATCACTTAAAACTTTGTGGCATTTCATTAAATCCTAGTAGAGCAATCTTTTAGGATATTTAAACCTAGTTTTGTTTTTGGATACACAAACTGATAATTTTGCTTTTGCAATCTCATAAATATATCTTAAACTAAGAAATATGTCTTAAATTACCTCCTATTCTTTTTTTCACTTATCTAAAAATTGGGTAGGATAGAAAATAATGTCTCTAGGGTGGCTTGATTAAATGGGAATCTGATTTTATAATTTATAGACATAAATAAGCAGCTGAAAATTCAGCATTCCATATCAGTAGATAAAAATATTGTTAAAATAATTACTCTTGTATAAAATAATTTGGATAACTATGCCAAGAGAAATGCTGTAGGTCTTCAAGATTCCTTCATAATAAACGGAAAACAACAAAATAACTAGAATACTCTTATAATTAGTTGCAGAAGATTTTGAAGAGATGTTACTTTGCCCAGATCCTGTTCTTTGTTTAAATTTTGTTTGACAAGCACTTTATAAATGATTAGAGGAGGTGGTTTCTGTTTCATTAAATGAAGCTGATAATGGTTAATTACAAGTGGAATAAACAGTTCAAAACCAGATCAAGAATGAAAAGCCCAATTATGTAGAAATGATCCAGCTGTACTATAAATGATTTCCTTTACTACTGAAAACCTCAAAAATGTTTTAAAACACTTGAGAAAAAAACCAGCCAAACCATATATCTTGTAACTTTATTTCTTACTGTTTTGTTCAGAATTTAAAGCCACATCTAGCTTAGTTTTCAAACTCAATGAAACAGCTCCAAACACAAAATAGAATTCAATTGATTTTAACATAAAATGAAAATCAGTAGAACTTTAACAGACATTCTTTTTGGTTGTTTAATATGAACTCCAACTATAGAGACTTGCTTTTCATGTTTTTAAATTGAGATGAGATTGATATAAAATAAAATTAGCCATTTTAAAGTGAACATTTCAGTGGTATTTAGTACATTCACAGTGTTGTGCAGCTACCACCTCTATCTAGTTTCAAAACAATTCATCATTCCAAAAGGAAAACCTACACCCTATTACTCCTCATTCACCCCACCTCCAACTCCTGGCAACAACCAATGTATATTCTGTCTCTAAGGATTGATCTATTCTGGATATTTCATATAAATGGAATCACACAAAATGTGACCTTTTGTGTCCACATTCGTTTACTTAATATTTTTGACACTCACCCACACTGTAGCATACATCAGTACTTCATTTGTTTTGGGTGTTTAATAATATTTCATTATATGGTTACACCACAGTTTGCTTACTCATTTGTCTGTTGATGGACATTTGTATTGTTTCCATCTTTTGGCTAAAGTGAATAGCGTCTCTAGAAACATGTATTTGAATACCTGTTTTCAGTTCTTTTGGGTATGTTCATAGGGTAGAATTGCTTGGTTATATAGTAATTCTATGTTTAAGTTTCTGCATAATCACCAAACTGTAACACTAAACCATTTTATATTCCCATCAGCAATGTACTAGGGTTCCAATTCCTCCACATGCTCATCAACACTTATTTTCTGTTTTTTTTTGTTTATAGCTAGGGAATGTGAAGTGGTACCTCATTGTGGTTTTGATTTGCATTTCCCTGGTGACTAATGATGTTCATCTTTTCATGTGTTTGTTGGCTATTTACATATTTTCTTCGGAGAAATGTCTATTCAACTCCTTTGTCCATTTTTTAATTGGATTTTTTTGTTTGTTTAGTTGTAAGAGTTCTTTATATATTCTGTATACTAGATAGATGATATGCAAATATTTTCTCCCATTCTATAGATTTTTAAAAATCTTTTTGGTAATGTTCTTTGAAGCACAAGTTTTTTGATTAAGTCCGATTTATTTATATTTTCCTTTGTTCCTTATGCTTTTGATGTCATATCTAAGAAACCATTCCCAAATCCAAGATCATGACAATTTACCCCTGTGTTTTGTTCTAAGAGTTTAATGATTTTAGTTTTATAGTTGGGTCATTGACTGATTTATTTTCATTTTAAAACTATTTTTATTAATTTCAGAAAGTTTGGAGAGTGAAAACAGATTGTCTAAATGTCTTATAAGAATAAAATCCTTGAAGAGTTTGCAATTGCCAAAAAAGAATCAATAGAACACATAGAAAAATGGACAAGTCAATTGTCCTGCTTTTTAAATACTAAAGTACATCTAAAGGTGCTTTACAGATTACGGAGTACGCAAGGACAGATTACAGAGAACTGAATGAATGAATGAATGAATGAGTCAGTAAATTCTCCTTGAGAGTAAGTTAAGCTCTTTGGGAATGTTCCTTTTTTTCCTCAACCTACTTACACATTAATGGATGGTGTTCCTTTAGTGCCTGAGGGACTACTCTTAGGCCAAAAGTAAAATATGATGGGTCCAATGTCTTTATTAATTCATTAGTTAATTCTGCATCATTTCATTGAATGCTACAAACAAACACTGTCAGTTATCCAAATTTCTTTTTCTTTTTTCTAATGTACAGAGCTGCTCCAGATAATATATGCTTTTGATTCATTCTCTGTGTCAGAACTCTAAGAGAACTGGTATCCCAGGGCAAGAAAACCAAACTTTCAAAGTTGGTGGCAATAGATCTTATATGATACCAAATATTTCTCTGAGAATATTGATAAAACCGTTCATTTCTACAAGGGCTATTCACACTGATGGAAGGTCAAATAGAAGAAGCAAAATAAATATGGATGACCCTGGCATTGCTGCCTCTAACACTTTTTCTTATTTAATACTTTTTCATTTTTTGTTTTATTTTAATGGTTAAGCTTTTTTAAAGCATAAGAAAAATTTATGAACCAGGAAAATCTCTATAAAAGGCATATAACATTTTCTATATTTATAACCATATAAATATAGATTTTCAGTGAAAAAGCTTCAGTCATTTAGTTCCACTTTCCATTAACTTGTATTGACACTGAATCAATAAACTAAGTAATGCTCTGTATGCATTTCCTGAAGTTGTGTACACAATTCTATAGATTGTATACCACTCTAAGGCTGCAAAACGTTTCCAAATACACTATTTTCTTCATTATTTATTTCAGTTTATATGTATGCTATTAGCTTACTACAAACTGTTACTAAATTTAAGTTATAAAATTATTAGTCAAAAGCATCAAAGTATGTAATAAAAATCAAATATCAGTTAATACTTTCAGAAGTTGATGTATTAGTTTTGTATTTCTGCATTACAAATTACCGCAAATGTAGCAGTGTAAAACAATACCCCTTGATTAGCTCAAATTGATTAGCTTCTGTGTACAGAAGGTGGAGCAGCTGGAGTCTCTGCTTAGAGGTTCACAGATGGAAATCAAGGTGTTGGACATGCTGGACTCTTATCTGGAGACTTTGGGAAGAATTCATTACCAGTCCCATTCACATTGTTGGTAGAATCCAGTTCTTTGCACACATAGGACTAAAGTCTTCATATATGTGTTAGCTGTTGGCCAGGAGTTGCTCTCAGCAACTAGAAGCTACTTTTCAGTTCTTGTGGGTTCTCCCTTCCACCTTCAAAGTCATCAGAGGTGCATCAAACCCTTCTTGTGCTTTGAATCTATCTGACTTCCTCTTCAGCCACCAGCTAGAGAAAACTCCCTGCTTTTAAAGAGCTCATGTGATTAGATTAGGTCTACCCTGATGATCTCCCTTTTGATTAACTTAAAGTCAACTGAGTGGTAACCTTTATTACTTCTGCAAAATGCCTTTATGTAAGATAACATAATCACATACATGATATCCTATCATATTCTCAGTCCTGGGGATCAGGGCAAGAAATGTTGGTGGGCCATCTTTAGGCTTAGCTCACCACAGCTGAGATCTGCAATTAAAACACTGTTTTGCCATTCTTCCTCAATAGAAAAATCCTTTAGAATACTTACAATTCCACCTTCCCAGCCTCCAACACCTGTCATTTCTCTCTTCCCATGAGACTTTCTGAATGCATTCATTCCTCCCCACCTCCTTTTCTTAGGCTTTGTGGGCATATTTTAGTATTTATTTAAGTATCTATTATATGTTTCAGTCATCCTTAATTAACATTATGTTATTTATTCCCAGACAGATTATATTCATTAAGATTTAATTCTTGTCTCTTACTCACTGCAGAATCCCCACTGTCAAGAACTGTGTTGACTTGTGTTAGGCCCGCAAATGTATGGATGAATGAATGAATCTGTTCATATGGCAAGGCTCGTCACTCATCATTTATTCCTATTCTTGTTATTGCCACTCTGAATTGACTTCTCAATTTGAGTTCATTCATATTTTATCTAGACTACCAAGTATTTTCCTCAGAGGGTTTAGTAGAATGACTCTGCTTTGTCATCTGTTGAATATCTTTATTTGGATGAATAATAACTTGGCTGGATATGGCATTATTGAGATGCTATCCTTTTTTCCTGATTCAATTGTTGTTTAGTTTCCTTTGTTTACAGATGACTAGTCTAGTGGCATTATGATTCTTTCTTCTTAGTAGATAACTTAACCTTTCTTCCTGGTTTGATGTGTGCCTTCTCTCTTTTACCAAGTGTATAGGAATTGCTCAAATAGTTACCAGATTTTTTTTGAGAAGTTGCTCCCCAGGTAGCTGCAGATTTGGTGTGTCTGTAAGAGGATGGGAGCCCAGGGTCCTCCTATTGCCATCTTGAACCGGAATCTCTCTCTCTCTCTCTTTTTTTTATTGAAGTATCATTGATATACAATCTTATATTTGTTTCAAATGTATCTCAAAGTGGTTCAACAGTTACTCATATTATGAAATCCTCACCTCCAGTGTGATTACTATTTATCAACAAAGAAAGATGTTACAGAATCATTGACTATATTCTCCATGGTGTACTACCATTCCTGTGACCAATTTACATTGCGATTGTGAATTATTGTGCTTTATTCCCCTCCCCACACCCCACAACTGCCCCAACCCTTCCCCTTGGTAACCACTAGTCACTTCTCAGTGTCTATGAGTCTACTGCTGTTTTGTTCTTTCTATTTTGCTTTGTTTTTATATGCCACAAATAAACGAAATCATATGGTATTTGTCTTTCTCTGCCTGGCTTATTTTACTGAGCATAATATTCTCTAGATCCATCCATGTTGTTGCAAATGGAAGGATTTCTTTTCTTATTATTGCTGAATATTCCATTGTGTATTTGTACCACTTCTTTGTCCATTTATTTATTGATGGACACTTTGGTTGCTTCCATATCTTGGCTATTGTAAATAGTGTGGTGATAAACATAGGGGTGCATATGTCTTTTCAAATCAGGGATTTTGTTTTCTTCAGGTAAATTCCTAGAAGTGGAATTACTGGATTGAATGGTGTTTCTATTTTTAGTTTTTGAGGATCTTCCATACTGCTTTCCACAGTGACTGCACCAACTGATATTCCCACCAACAGTGTAGGAGGGTTCCCATTTCTCTGCATCCTTACCAACATTTATTATTTCTTGTCTTTTAGATAGAGGCCATTCTGACTGGTATGAGGTGATGTCTCACTGAGGTTTTGATTTGTATTTTCCTTATTATTAGCAATGTGAAGCATTTTTTCATGTGCCTGTTGGCCACTGTATTTCTTCTTTGGAGAAATCTGTGCAGGTTTTTAATTGGGTTATGTGTCTTTTTTGGTGTTGAGAAGAACTGGAATCTCCTAATGGTTAAGTTTAAAAATATATTTTTTTAAATTGAAGTATAGTTGATAATATTATATTGGTTTCAAGTACACAACACAGTGATCCAATAGTTATATACATTATTAAATCCTCACCCCAGCTAGTGTAGTTACTATCTATCAACATAGAAAGATGTTACAGAACTACAGACTATATTATCTATGCTGTACTACCAACCTCATGACTAATTTATAGTATGATTGAGATTTTGTGCTTCTTTATCCCCTTTACCTATTTCACCCACCCACCCTAAACCCATCCTCATGGCAACTACCAGTCATTTCTCGGTGTCTATGAGTCTACTGCTGTTTTCTTTGTTTTGTTTTGTTTTGTTTTGTTATGTATTTCACATATAAGTGAGATCATATGGTATCGTCTTTTTCTGTCTTGTTTATTTCACTTAGCACAATGCCCTTTAGGACCATCCATGTTGTCACAAATGGCAGGGCTTCTTTCTTTTTTATGGCATAATAATATTTCATTGTATATATGTGTTGCATTTTTATTCATTCATCTATTGATTGACACTTTGGTTGCTTCCATGTTTTGGCTATTGTAAGTAATGTGACAATAAGCATAGGGGTTCATAGGGGGTACATACGTATTTTTGAATCAGGGATTTTGTTTTCTTCAGGTAAATTCCTAGAAGTGGAATTACTGTGTCATATGGTATTTCTATTTTAAGTTTTTTGAGGAACTTCCATACTGCTTTTGATAGTGGTTGCACCAATTTACATTCCCACCAACAGTGAAAAATTCTCTTTCCTCCAAACCTTGCCAACAACTTGTTATTTCTTGACTTTTGAATAGTGGCCATTTTGACTGGTGTGAGGTAATATCTCATTGAAGTTTTGATGTGCATTTCCCTGATAATTAAGCTATGTGAAGCATCTTTTCACGTGCCTATTGACTATCTGTATGTCTTTGGAAAAATGTCTATTTAGCATTGACCCATTTTTGAATTATTTTTTATATGGTGTGAGGTAGATGTCCAACTTCACACTTTTGCATGCAAATATCTAGCTGTCCCAGCACTATTTGTTGAAGAGACTATTCTCTCTCATTGAATAGTATTGGTAAATTTTCTTTCTTATCAAATTTTCACCCTTATTAAGAAATAAATTAGCTATAGATGTATGGGTTAAAGACTGGCTTTAAAAATAACTGGAAAACCAAGTGGGTATTTTAATCTTACTACAGAGATTCTCAAAAATTTGATTCCAGATAATGGGGGTGTGTAAGGATTTTCCAGGTGTTACATATTCTGGTCTCTTGGTTTAGTTCTTATAATAGGATATGTTAGTGAGGAAGCATTCTGTAGTGGAAAAAGCATTCTCTTTAGGCTGTGTAGGGTTTTAATCACATCTCTGCACTTACTTGTCATATATCTCAGCAAATAACATTGTCTACCTCTATAGGATAATGTCTAGAAATTTTTTAGTTGAATTAATCATTATGGTGTTCATTATTGGTATGCTGCCAAAAACTGCAGTTATGCTCCTAAGCTTTGCTCTTTTATAAATGTCTTCTGCAATGACAACTGGGTGGGGAAGGGGGTCACTGATCTTCTTTCCATGATGAAGTATACTGTGGAAGAAAGAAGTTTCATATTTATTTTTCTATAGTACATGTTGTACCACCTACACGTTTCACTTAGTGGTGTGGACTCATACCGATTTTGAAAGCCAATTGTGTGCAGTTTTGGATAACTCCATGTCCTGTGATATACCGGTAGCTTGAATTTGGCCATGGTGGGAGTATAGACACCAGAGATATTATCAAACACTACAAATTATGTTTGTTTTCTCCTGTGAGCTGGCTTAGTAGCTCACCACTGCTTCCACTTCTGCCTTGTCTTCTCAATTGTTGATAATTCTTCACAAGTCAGTTTAACTGAATCTCACTCTGGAAGTCTTCATTCATCTCTCCAGGTTGGTCACCTCCTCCTTACTTTCATAAAAATGAGTGCATAACTTTCTTCCTTTTTCAAGGATCAAATTTTATATTAGTCAGGATTCAATCAGAGAAGCAGAACCAGGGATTTTTAAGGGATTTATTTCAAGGAATTAGTTAGTGCATTTTGGAGGCTGACTAAGCAAGAGAAAAGTCCATAGACAGGTGGTCAGGAAAGGAAGAGCACAAGTAGGCCAGAACCCATGGGCTTGAGCTGTTTGGAGTCTTATTTTTTTCATTTCCTTGCCTCTCTGTACCATTAGTCTCTCTCTCTCCCCTCTTCACGTGTGATTATTGCTATCATGTACATTCATGGTGTACTGCTTCACATTAAAAACAACAACAAAAATAAAACAAAAAACCTCCCTGGACCTTACAACAAAGCCTAGACACCGTCCTACTTCTTTGCTCCTCTTTGCAGCTTAATTTCTAGCCAAACGAATAGCAAATGCTTCTATTTTACTACTGCACCTCCCATTCATTCTAATCCCCTATAATCTGGTTTCATTGTCACCACACCACTAACGCTGTTGTTAAGGTCATCACTTTTGGTTTAAACCATCTATTCCCAACCCCTTTTTCCTTTGTCCACTTTCACTATAGAGGCTAGAAAAATTAAACTCTCACCTTCACAAAACTTCCTTTGCAGTTCAGGGTGGCATAGCTCTGACTAATGAGATGCAAAAGAATTCTGGAGATTCAGTTCTTGGAAAGTTTTTCTAGTCTTGATGAAAGGACATATGTTCCTGGCTCTACATCTCTGTTTTTGTTTTCCCTGATATAAACATAGGCCCAGAACAATGACACCTTGCAGTAATGAGAGAAAGTCCAAGGGAATTACACAGAAGCAGGCTCCGACATTCAGCTGCCAACTAGTGCCTTTAGCTGCTGACATTCAGACTTTCTGCTGTGTGAAGAAAAAAAAAAGATATTTGGATTTGGACTTAAATGGATTTTTTTGTTGTTTCTTGACTCTGAAATACAATAATCAATAACTTCCATGCTGCTGAATTCAATAGAAATTTTTTATTTTTTACTCTTATTTAGCTTCTCGATAGACTTCCACACTGTTGAGCACCTTCTCCATGAAACATGTCTCTCTTAATTTCTTCGGTGCTTTTTCTTAATTTTTTTGTTTTTTACCTTTTTACTACTAAATCTGTTTTGGAAGTTCACTCTTCTTAAACCAACACTTAAATATTGGAGTTCCTTATTCCATATCCCACTGCTTTTTTCTTTCTAGTGGATCTTATATTGACTTTAATTGATGCCTTTAAATACCGCCAATATCCTGAAAACTTATAGATTATTACCTCCAGCATTGATGTCTCTAAATTCCAACCTCATATATCTAATTATCTGCTTGATATTCTAGATGTTTCATAAACATTTTAATCTCAACATGCACAAAGTTGAAATATTGATTTTCTATTAAAATTGTATTTGTTTTCCACACTTATGCATCTTATAAACTGCAATATAATTCATCAGTCAGAAACCTGTGAGCCAACCATGATTCCTTATTCTTCATCATACCTAATGTGGCATATACTTCGAGTTGGTTCACTTAACAACCATTGCAATAAACTTCTCTTGCCTCTCTCTGCTATAGAGACTAGAAAATGAAATACTCATGTCCTAGCCTCCCTTGCAGCTGAGTGCCAGTGACATAGTTTTGATCAAGGTGATATAGAATCTTTCTAGAAGTGCTCAACTTTCTGAATAAAAAGACTCACTAAAAGGAAATCTTTGCAGTTTTTTCTCTATCTTCCTTTCTGGACCTCAACTGTGCTACTTGGAAGTATAGCATCCAACTTGTGACTATATGTTTCCAAGCTACATGCTAATGATGAGAAAGCAAGGAATAGAAGTATCTTGAGACGTTGATGACCTCAGTAGAACTACTGTACTAGCTCTGGACTGCTTACATTCAGACTTATTGTTATATGTGGGAGAAAACCTTTTACTTAAGTTATTGTAGAGTTTTCTATTATTTGCAGCCACATGCAGTTTCTTACTCTAACCATCCAATCCATCAGCTAATCCTACAGAGTCTGTAGCAAGCCATTGTGAATCTGCCCACTTCTCTCCTAGTCCAAATCACTTCTGTCATCCTAATCTAGGCTACCACGATAGTTCACTTGGAGTACTGTGACAGTCACCTAACTGGTAACCTCACTTGTTTTCTTGTTCTCCTCCAATGTATCCCCCATATAGCATCCAGAGTTATTAAAAAACAAAATTCACTCAGCAAGTTAGGAGTAAAGGAGAATTATCTCAACTTGATAAAAAGCATCTATAAAAATCATACAGTTAACATCACATTTAATGGTGAAAAGCCAAATGCATTCTCCCTAAGATTGGGAATGAGGTATGGATGTCTGCTCTCACCACTCTTATTGAACATAGTGTCAGAAGTTCTAGCCATTGCAATAAGGTAAAAAAAGGAAAAGAAATAAAAGGAAGAAGTAGACCTATTTCTATTTGCAGATGACATGATTGTCTACATAGAAAATTCCAAGAATAACAAAATAAACTTAGAACTAATAAGTGAATTTAGCAAGGTTGCAGGATACAAAATCAATACAAAAATGCAATCATATTTCTATACATGCATACCTTATTTTATTGCCCTTCACAAATACTGTGTTTTTTATGAATTGAAGGTTTATGGTGACTCTCTGTTGAGCAAGTCTATTGGCACCATTTTTCCACCAGCATTTGTTCACTTCATGTCTCTGTGTCCATTTTGGAAACTCTAACAATATTTTCAAATTTTTCATTACTATTATATTTATTACAGTGATCTATGATCAGGATTATGACTGCTGAAAGCTCAGATGATAGTTAGCATTTTTTGGCAATAAAGTGTTTTTTAGTTAAGGTATATTACATTTTTTAAAGATATAATGGTATTGCACACTTTTTAGACTAGCATATAGTGAAAAAATAAGTTTATATACATGGGGAAACCAAAAAATCCATTTGGCTTGCTTTATTGTGATATTCACTTTATCAAGGCAGTCTGGAACTGAACCCTTAATATCTCCAGGGTACACTTCTATACAAACAATGAACATGAAGTAACTGAAATTAAAAACAATACCATTTACATTACTCCAAAGAAAATGAAATACCTAGGAATATCTTAACAAAACATGTACAGGATTTTTATGCTGAAAATTATGACGAAAGAAATCAAAGAAGACCTAAATAAATCGAGAGAGATGCCATGTTCATGGATTGAAAGACTCAACATAGTAAAGATGTCAATTCTTCTCAAACTATCAATAGGTTTAATACAGTTTTTATAAAAATCTCAGTAAGGTTTTTTTTTTGTAGAAATAGACAAGCCTATTTTGAAACTTATTTGAAAAGGTCCAAGTCTAAAATAACTAAAAAAATCTTGACAAAGAAGGGCAAAGTGGAAGGAATCCCTCCATGCAATATCAGAGATTTCTCGATAGCTACAGCAATCAACATAGTGTGGTGTGATGTTAGAGAGATAGACACATTAATCAATAGAACAGAGACCCAGAAATAGACCCACAGAAATATGGCCAACCGAATTTTGACAAGGTGCAAAAGCAATTCAACAGAGAAGGGATCGCCTATTCAACAAATGGTGCTGGAGTAACTGAATATCCATAGACAAAAAAATGAACCATAATTTAAACTTCCTACCATATAAAAATATTAACTAAAAATCAGCCATAGACTTAAATGTGAGACTTGAAATGTAAAACTTTTAGAAAAGAAAAAACAGGATCTAGAGATAGATGAAGAGTTTTTGGACTTAAAACTTTAAGTGCAATCCATAAAAGGATAAATTGATAAATTATACTTCATCAAAAGAAGCAAAACTTTTGTTCTGCAAAAGACCCTGTGAGGAGGATGCAAATACATACTACAGATTGGGAAGTAATATTTGCAAATCACATATGCAACAAAAGACTAATATTAGAATATATAAAGAACCCTTAATACTCAACAGAGAAAAGATAACTCAATTAGAAAATGGGGAAAAGACATGAACAGACATTTCTTCAAAGAAATATACAGGTGACAAATAAGCACATGAGAAGATATCAAATATGATTAGCCATCAGGGAAATGCAAATTAAAATCATGAGATGTCATTACACATCTGTTGGAAAGGCTAAAATAAAAATAGTGACAATACCACATTCTGGCAAAGATGCGGAGAAACTGGATCATTCATACATTGCAGGTAGAATTGTAAAATTGTACAGCCATTCTGGAGAAGTTTGGCAGTTTCTTAGAAGACAAAATACAAACATCATAAAACCCACTATTTATACTCTTGGGCATTTACTCCAGAGAAATAAAAATGTATGTTCACACATAAACCTGTAAATGAATGTTCATAGCAACTTTATTTGTAGTATCTAGAAAATGGAATCAACCCATATCCCCCTCAGTGATTAAGTGCTTAAACTGGTTAAATTATGGTACACCCATAACCATAGAATATTACTCAACAATGAAAATGAGTGGACTATTGATATATGCAACAACTTGGATCAATCTTCAAGGAACCATGTTGAGGTAAAACAAGGGCCAACCTAAAATAATGTGAAATCTATTACACATTTGAAATGACAGGATTTCAGAAATGGAGAACAAATTGGTGGTCACCAGAGACTGGAAATGGGGAAAGGGAAGAGGAAGGTGGTTGTAGTTAAAACAGTGAGACAGGAAAGATTCTGGCGAACTTGGAACTATCCAATGTCTTGACTGTGATGATGGATACATAAACCTATGAGTGATATAACTGTGTAGAATTTAATACTTATGCAAAAATGAGTATAAGTAAAATTAGGGAAATCTGAATAAGATAGGTGGTTTGTATAAATGTCAATATCCTGGTTATGGTAGTGTACTATAGAGTTTTGCAAAATATTACTGTTGGGGAAAATTGGGTTAAGCAGAAGACATACCTCTCTGTACTATTTCATACAACTGTAAGTGAATCTATAATGATCTTAATAAAAAATCCTAATTAAGAAAATAAAATATATACTTAGGATTATGCATCTGTTTGCTTAGAATCCTTCTATGATTTCCTCTTATACCCAGAATAAAATTCAGACTTCTCTGTAAGGCTCTTGCAATCAGGTTTATATTTCCTCTCCAGAATAAAATGTATTTCATCTTGTCCAAATCTTGTCTTCCCTCACCATTCACTACCCCGGCCTTCTTTCAACGTTACATAGGCCAACATACCATAGTGGGTTGTTCCCACTAAAACATTGATCCCTCAGCTCTTCCTGTGATTTGCTTTTTATCATCCTTTACATCTTGGCTTGGATGTCACCTCAAGAGGCTTCACTAATGAGGCTCTGAACTTTACAGCAAACAAGTAGGTTAGACTTGTAATCAGACTTGTGATTCTTTAGATTGTTTGTTACTGATAAAGTAACAATGCTAATATTTATTTTAAATGGCATGTATTGATAAGGTAATAATGTTAATATTTGTTTTAAATAGCATATACCTATTTATCTATATCTAGGCTAGCCATGTATTGAGTGACTGAATAAAAATAATAAACTTCAAGAGATTTCACTATTTATGATTATTGAACTATGTGATAATAAATAGAATGCTTAGGTGACAGTAGCCTGTGTAAAATTTAAATATATGTTCTGCTTTCCTTATTTCAAAATATTAATGTATATTTTTACATATCCAGTTACCTTGAACTTAGTACTGTGTTAACATCACAGTAAGTTTAGGGTGTCGTTATAAACCAGGGAAGTACATGTAAAATTTTGTAAAGTCTGAATGAATTATTCTTTGTAAAACTAAATAAGGAAACCAACTGCCAATGTATTTTAATATCTCAGATATGATCAGTGTGGGATTGAGGGTGTGAGTGATCAAGATGATATGAATTAATGAAAAGTCTGGATCACTGAGCATTTGAAGATATAAAACCTGAATACAGAAACTAATAATTCTGTTTATAAATAAAGGTTAAAATTGGGAATTATTTAAATGGTACAAATAATTTGTAAAACTCCTAGAAGAAAACATCGGTGGTAAGCTCCTTGACATTGGTCTTGGCGCTGATTTTTTGGATATGATACTAAAAGCAAAGGTAACAAAAGCAAAAATAAACAAGTAGGACTACATCAAACTAAAAAGAAATCATCAACAAAATGAAAAGGCAACCTACTGAATGGGAGAAAATACTTGCAAATTATATATCTGATAAGGGGTTAATACCCAAAATATATAAAGAACTCATATATTCAATAGCAAAAACCCAAAAAATCCAATTAACAAATGGCAGAGGATAAAAAATAGACTTTTTTTTTAAAGAAGATATACAGATAGACAGCAGGTACATGAAAAGATTATCAAGGAAATGCAAATCAAAACCACAATAAGATAGCACCTCACACCTGTTAGAACAGCTAGCATCACTAAAAACAAGAAATTGGTGTTGGTGAGGATGTGGAGAAAAGGAACCCTTGTGCACTGTTGGTGGGAATATAAGTTGGTATAATCACTATGGAAAATGGTATGGAGGTTCTTCAAAAACTTAAACATATGATTCAGCAATTCCACTTGAGGGTATTTATTTGAAGAAAAAGAAAACATTAAGTTGAAAAAATATAGGCACCCCTATGTATATTTTTTTTATTAAGGTATCATTGATGCTCTTATGAAGGTTTCACATAATCAACATTGTGGTTACTACATTCACCCATGTTATCAAGTCCCCCCCCACATCCCACTGCAGTCAGTGTCCACCAGCATAGTAAGATGCCACAGAGTCACTATTTGTCTTCACTGTGCTGCACTGTCTTCCCCGTGATCACCATGCACACCATGTGTGCCAATCATAATACCCCTCAATCCTCTTCTCCCTCCCTCCCCACCTGCCCTCCCCCATTCCTTCCCTTTGCACTAGTCCCTTCTTGGAGTCTGTGAGTCTGCTGCTGTTTTGTTCCTCCAGTTTTGCTTTGTTGTTATACTCCACAGATGAGTGAAATCATTTGGTACTTGTCTTTCTCCACCTGTCTTATTTCACTGAGCATAATACCCTCTAGCTCCATCCATATTGTTTCAAATGGTAGGATTTGTTTTCTTCTTATGGATGAATAATATTCCATTGTGTATATGTACCACATCTTCTTTATCCATTTATCTACTGATGGACACTTAGGTTGCTTCCATTTCTTGGCTATTGTAAATAGTGCTGCGATAAACATAGGGTGCATATGTCTTTTGGAATCTGAGATCTTGTTTTCTTTGGGCAAATTCCTAGTAGTGGAATTCCTGGGTCAAATGGTATTTCTATTTTTAGTTTTTTGAGGAACATCCATATTGCTTTCCGCAATGATTGAATTAATTTACATTCCCATCAGCAGTGTAGGAGGGTTCCCCTTTCTCTGCATCCTCGCCAGCATTTGTTGCTTTTGTTGCTCCTAGTCTTGTCAGTGTTAGCCATCCTAACTGGTGTGAGGTGATATCTCATTGTGGTTTTAATTTGCATTTCCTAGGCACCCCTATATTCACTGCCACATTATCTATAATAGCCAAGATAAGTAAATAATCTAAGTGTTCATGTTCATCAATGGATGGATGTTAAAGATAATGTGATACATATATGTAAAATGACATATATGGTTATTTAGCTATTAGAAAGCATGACATTTTGACATTTGCAACAACATGGGTGGGAGTTGAGCACATTATGCTAAGTGAAATAAGGCAGACAGAGAAAGACAAATACTACATGAGCTTACTTACATGTGGAATATAAAATAAAAAACCCACCAAAAACCAAGTTCACAGATAGAGAACAGATTGGTGGTTGCCAGAGGCTGGGGGATAGAGGGGCAGGTGAAATGAGCAAAGGGGCTCAGACAGTAGAAGCTTCCATTTATAAAATAAATAAATCATGGGAATGTAATGTGCCGTATAGCAACTATAGTTAATAATACTGTATTGCATATTTGAAAGTTGCTGAGAGTAGATCTTAAAAGTTCTCATCACAAGAAAAGTTATTTTTAACTATGTATAGTTACCAATGTTAATTAGACTTACACTGATATCATTTTATAATAAATACAAATATGAAATAATTGTGCTGTACACCTGAAATTAATGGATTTTAATTAATCACAGAATTTTAACTCTGTGATTGTTATTCTTTGGTTCACTGATTAAAAATTTTTAAATAATGTGTCCTACATCTGAAAAAGTAAACAAAACTCCATGTGGCAAGGCTTGCAGATTTTATCATGAATTTGGCCCAGTAGTAGATGAGAACCCTTGAAGAATTCAGCATCAGTACAGTAGTTGCAAAGTCAGAAACTGGATTTGGTCTAAGATCAGATCCAGGAAAGGTAGAGGTGTATACTGAAGCTGTGCCATGCTAATGTGAAAGTAGAACTAGGCAGGACAGAGACCAGAGCCTAGAGTCACATGAAATAGGTGAGTTATAGGTCAGAGGAAGTGTGACCAGGAGAAACAGAGTTTAGTGGTGGAATACATTTGTAAGCAAGTCTCTGCAGAAATGCCTTAAAGGCATGAGGCTATGAGCCTAGTATCCAACAGACTTTGTTTGTGTAAGTGACATTAAATAAAAATCATAATGAAGTTATTTATGTATCCTGTTCAGTGGCTTGGACTTTCAGTTTCATCTGCTGCTAACTAGCTATGAGAACTTGAACAAGGACTATTATTGTTGCAGTTTTTCTTTGCCAAAAAAATAAGAGGGCTAGACTAAATGTTTTGTACACATTTAACACTGTTCCAGTCTATGAATTATTATTCACACTTCTAATTGGCTTAAAAATTCTTTTTTTGGGTAGATACTGCAAAGATAAACTTCAAGTTGAATTATTACAGCACCTATATTAGTTTGAATTAATAAGTGCTTTTTCTTTCCTGAATTTATTACCTAGTGGTTTGTAGAGACCAATGTTTTGCAACCAAAATGAGAGAATGTCAAATTCAATCAGGAAAACAAAATATTTATTAAGTAAACAAAAGGAATTCTGGGATAGTGTGACCAAAGGCCTCTATCCTTGAAGATCTGGTTATTATTTGATTTATGTCAGCTTGTAACTGCCCTTGTTTTGACCCAAGAGAGGATTGTGTGGGAAGTTTGTCTCTGAGATAGAGCTGAAACACTGCTCTGCGAAGTGTCTGGAGCCTAAGTGTATGCAGTGTGCCCGCCTCTCCATTCCTTGATAAATAGGGAAACAGCTCAGTTTGCTCCAGCTGGGAAGTTGAAGTCATTGTTAAATGTATTTAGATTCATTCTGTGAGGAAAAGAACAATCTCTAGTAATGTCATATAACTGTGAGTATTTTGTCTTCTCTCAAATGAGAATATTTTTATAATTTTATGCTGTCCAAATTAAGTATGAATGTTAATTTTGTTAATTTAAACTATTATTAAACTGTAAGATGTTAATAAAAAGGGTATTTTTAGAGATCTTTAGTTCCCATTATCAATTTAATTTTTTCAAACTGAATAACCCAACTATTGTTAATATGAAAGTTAAATTATAAAAAGCATCTTCCCTGTGAAAATAGAGAAATTTAATTAAGAAAAGTAGATTACGCAGTGATTTGATTCTCTCCTAAAGAATGACAATGCAATTTTTTAATATAGTTGTATTTTAGTTGACATTTGATGTAATAACTCAAGTCAATTCACAGTAATGTTAACAATTATATTTAAAAATGAAACATGTTTTTAAATCAAGAGCTTATTGATAAAATGTACTTTATTTTTTATAACTAAACAATTGGTTATGAATTCAAAACAACTTGAAATATATTCTGATAAAGGTATATTCAGGAAACTACACCTCTGTTGAAAATGTTTTGATGTTATAATTATGAAAATTATTCCCTATTATGGAAATAGACATAAATATACTTCTATATCTCTGAAGTATATAAAATATTAATTTCATAAACATTAATTTTCTAAATATTTTTTCTATCTTTCCTAAGTTGTGAAAATTACTTGACAGTATTAATTAAATACTTCTTCCATTTAAAACTATATATGAAATTGTATGATTACATTTGTGTGAAATGTCTAGAATAGGCAAATCGATAGAAATAGGAAATTGGTGGTTGCCAGAGATTGGGGGATGAGGGAATGGGGAATGACTGCTTAAGGGTATGGGATTTCATTTTGGGGTGATAAAAATGCTCTGAAATTAGATGGTGGTTCCAGTTGCACATTCTGTGAATATTCTAAAAAACACTGAAATTTTACACCTTAAAAGAATTAATTTTGTTATGTAAATTACATTTCAATACGACTGTATCATGTAACTATCTGTGAAGACTTCACAGTATAAAATCCTCCCTGTATTCTAAAGTTAAAGGATAGAGTCTTATAAAAGAATCAAAAAGCCTTAATTTGTATTGTTACTCAAATATATTCTTTTCATTTTTCTTGATTCCAATAACCTCGGAGAATTTTGGCTCAAAGAAGCCCTTCTACGAAAAACCTTTTTATAATATAGATCATATAGCATATTCATATAGAAGCGTTCATTTTTTAATAGAGGGTATTATGAAAACTAAAATGTTTTTCACTTTTCAGTTATATCAGTTTCATGCAATACATTATTCATGATTAAAGTGGCATATATTGCAAGAGTAAAAATATAAAAGCTGTAAAATTATTTACCATATAGATGTAGCTCTCAGGAGTCAATGTTTTTCCTGTTAAAGTTCTAGATATATTAACATTTACTAAGAACAAATTACAGTTAAGGCAGAGATGATGCAATTAGGCATCTATTCAGTAGAGTAGCTATCATAATATGTGAAAAATAGTTTTTTTATAAAGTTATATTTGTTAAAGAAAAAATATAGACTTTGCCCGTGCCAAATTGATCCTCTTGATAAAAACTCCTCTCTTAACTAAGTTATTTTTATTTTAAATAAATATTTACTAGGAAAGATAACAAATGGAATCATTCCAGGCTCATCGTAACTTTTCTCTTTACTTTACAAGGATAGGAGGTTTTTGATTACATGCTTCTCTGTATGTTATTAATGATTTACTTAAGTATTTTAAAACCAATTTTTTAAACACTTCATTTCTGAAAGTTTTGTTTTATTACACATACATATTATAATACTTCCATTAAACATTTAAAAGTTTGTGGAAAAATTTAATTTAGTAAAAAATTTTATATAGAAAATAATGCAACTATTACTATGAACATACAAAAGAGATAAATATTTCATGTTTAAAAAGGAGTATTTTAAATCAAAGGATTATTAATGTGTATGTCTCATATATGCCCTGGACTATAACTAGTTCATAATATGATAAAAATAGGTTTGCAGAACTGAAGGAACAAAATAAAGGAACAGCAACAGACTCAGAGACTCCAAGAAGGGACTAAGGGTTACCAAAGGGGAGCACTGGTGGGGAGGGAGGGAGAAGGGATTTGAGAGGTATTATGATTAGTACACTGGTATGGGGGCATCATGGGGAAGACAGAATAGCACAGAAAAGACAAGTAGTGACTCTGTAGCATCTCACTACACTGATGGAGAGTGACTGAAGTAGGGTATGGGGGGGACATGATAATATGGGTGAATGTAGTAACCACATTGTTTTTCATGTGAAACCTTCATAAGAGTGTATATCAATAATACCTTAATTTAAAAAATGTATATAAAAAAATAAAAATAAACAACAACAACAAAAAAGGTTTGCATTAGACAATATTTTTGGGCACTTATTTATCAATATTGGAAGGACTTGGTTTTAAAATATTGTTTCTTATGATACAAACCCTTACAGTGGCATTATTATAAGGTATTTATATGTTTCTTTGTCAGGATGTTGACAATTTTGTTTTAATGTGCTACCTCTTGTTCGATCTACATTATTTTTCAATTGAACTCTCACTCAGCAAAGTCTATATCTAAGCAGTACCAAATACTTTTTAATTTTCAATCTTCTTCAGGTATTTAATATTATATGAAGCCTAAAGGTAAATGCATCACTTTTAAAAGAAGGGTGAATAACAACATCAAGTTCTCACATTCATTTTTAATTTTCTAAAATCTAACTGAGACTCCGAAGAGAAGTTTGGAAAGAACTAAACAGGATTTTTGCTAAAAAGTAATCACACAAGTGAAGCCAGTAGCATTCAGAATTCTTTTAATGTGGAGAGCCAATTGACTTGTTGTAATATAGGAAAAACAGAAGTTATACTGTAAAGAACTGATCTTACTGATTTTAGTCCTTACTTTTTGAGGAAAACTTAATACTGAAATTGCAATTTAACTGGGGGCACCACTTTTGCTTCACCTGCTCCATCCCATACAACCGCTGTCAGAACAGTGGGAAATTTAAGTTCTTTTAAAGGAAGCTGGATCCTATTAGATGATTGAGACAAATTTCAGAGATAGCGCTATTTAAATCACCTTCATGAATATACGAAGAAACCTTAGTCATGAAGCCAACACATGAGTAATAAGTCAAAGTAAAAAGTTTTTCAATATAATCTCAGAAGTTTGTCATGTATATCTTTGGAAATGATTTAGAACCCATTTTCTTCTTTTTTGGCTCTTTTTAAGGGTGAAAACATTATCTTCTAATAAAGAAGATAAAGCTATAAAATATGCTGATGGATTCTAGAGTGACCTTTATTTTCTTCTGATAACTTCTGATTTCTTATGCTGTGATTTCCTGTTTAACTCTATTCAAAGATGCATTATTTTTGGAGTTCTTTCACAGGAAATAACAAAAATAAATAGTTTTCCCATAAAGGATAGTCTTAAATTTTCAATAATTTTTCCTCATAACAAATTATGCTTTTTAAGCTTTAGTATAAAAATTAAACACTTTTTTCAGTAATCAATAGTTATTTGCATTTGTCAAGAACCAGAATTAATGTTTTATGTTTAGCATATCACAGAGCTATGAAAAATATTTACAAAGGACGTAGAAAGTTTTTTTTTAAGTTCTATGAAAGCCATTCTTTTCTTACTCTCTAATTTCATTCATGAAAATCTCTAATTTTTCATCATAATTCATCTAAATTTAGAACACTGAGATCTTGAAACTATTAGAATAATTACTATGGGAATCAGTTATTAAATCAAGAACAGTGCTGGATTTTACTTATAGTAATTAAACTCTCCCAAAAATTTTGCTTGGAGGGTTTTATTTATTTCTCTTCAACAAATGAGGAAGCTAAGGTTCAGGGCAGTTTAATAAATAACCCATAAAGAAGTGGTGAAGGTAGTGTATGAAGTCTAACTCCAAAGCTTGGTACATTTTCAAGAGCCACAATGATTATTTCCAAGATTCATTAAGTTTTTTGTAAAGAGCTGAGCCATAAGAAATTGGCAGATAATCCGATGTGTAGAAATATGAAAAATGATCAATATTTTCCAGTTAAACTATAAATATGTGTTTCATGTCTAAATTCAGCCAAAATTCTTTATTTTTCAGAAACAGTATTGTAAAAAATCATACTGATTTGATAATCAGACTTTCAAATAGTCCACAACATTTTTGTTTCCTTCAGGTTCTATGTTGGCATTCACTGATGAAGTGAGAATTGGACCAGATAATGGCAAATACTTATGTCACTGTGTCTGATGGGTACTGTCTTGCTGAACCGGTACAGTACTATGGTATGTAACAAAAACCTACAGTATAATAGCTAATGAAACTTCTTTGGGGAAATTATGGTTAATTACAGAGGCTTTTCAAGAAAAGAAATTAACAAATGAATCAAAGACTTTAAATTATTACCTATATAGGAATATAATTAATTAAGAAAATCGGTTATACTAAAATGTTGTAAGCCAGAATCATATATAATGAAGGGAAAGTACAATAGTCTAGAATTGTATTAAATTTCTAAAAATGGAATTAACATGCAAGTTAGAAGTTACTTTTAGGGGTTAGCTGAACTAGTTCACATGCAAGTCAGTAATGTAGCTCAGAGTAGCTATTTAGAATACTCAAAATTTTAATCGTAATGTAAGATTTTTATCAAAGGGAAAGAAAACAATGCAAGAGACAATAGGAATTTTCACCAAAAAAACTAAGGTTATAATATAAATTTAATTTTAAATGCAGTTTTCTTTTAGTTTGAACTCTGAGTTTCATGCCGATGGAACGTCACCCAGTATTCAGTCTTTTGATGCCTTTATGACAAGGCCCTCTTTTTTTAAAAGCTACTTAATTTTTACCGATAACTTCTCTTCTTATATCAGGGTGTCATTGGTATTTACTCAACACTTTGCACTGTACTGGATGCTATAATGATTTGCAAATGATTTATGTGAATTAATAAAAACTAAACTATTTACCAATCTTGGTAGAATTCTGAGGGTAAAAATTTTTTTGGTGATTCAGCACCAGGAAAGTACAAATTTGACTAGTTAGTTATAAAGCAACTAAGCATTCCTAAGACCTTTGAAGCCAATTTTCTGGACTTTAATTTAGTGATTCTTTTGAAAGTAGAAAGTAAGCTGGTGTTTGGAAGCTTCAGATAATAATAGTAATAATGCTATCATTATCCTTTTATGTTTTATATGTGCTTTTTCATACCATATTTTATTTCATCCTTACAGTGACCCTGTGAGATAGATGAATTTATTCCCATAAAATTGCAAGTAAGAATTGCCAGACAACAAAACAAAAAAGTAACTAGCGATTTTAATCAGGTCTACAAATGGTGAAAGAGGGTGTTAAGATATATTAAATGGGGAGTTAAACAAAAAACTTTCTTTTTGCTTGAAGTAACCAGATAACTGGTAAAATTATGTTTTAGTGGGAGAGGTGGGATAATTAATTAAATTTCTCTATTGACCTGATTGCGTTGAAAACAATTACATCCACAAGGGAATTGCAGAAGATGGGGAACACCTTTCATTCCAAACTCTGGAAAACATTAATTTCTATTTAAGGAGGAAGACTGGATTGGTATGTAAGCCATTAGGAACTCTTGCCTTTTCTCCCAACTCCTGAGCAACCTCTGCATAACAAGGGATGGCAGCACTTACCAGGCATCACAATTCAGTTTACTATTTGTCCCTCATGCTGGACAGCAAGTCCCTGGCATGTTGAACTAACTCTGTTGAGTTTAAAACTCTTTGAAATTCGAAAAAAATTATGAAATTTTGACTTTTTAACAATTTATTCTTTTTTATGTTAAAACACTAGATATTTTGCCAGAACAAGTCAGTTATCAGCTGCATGAAACTGATTTTCAGGAATCACCTTATTGCCAGTATTCTACTGTCCAGTTTCCTCCAGCTCTACAGTCTCAATCTCTACAAAGTCATTTCAGCACCTATAGCTCAGATCCACAGTTCAGTGGTGGAGAGTGTGGACTTGGTTCCTGTGAATTAAATAAACCCACTTATGTGGGTGCCCATGATGCTGAAGATGGATACCCTGGAATAAAAAGGTCCAGACTAACTCATTCTTCCATGCGAATTAAGGGACAGGAAGAACCCTGTGTAGTTTGTGGTGATAAAGCATCAGGATATCATTATAATGCACTTACTTGTGAAGGTTGTAAAGGTAAGGACAAAATTAAAACAAAATTGAAATTCTAGTATTTACTGAAGGGTCCTGAAATTTTAGGCATGTAAGGCTACGCTTACTTTTTAAAGTGTGAAAAATAAAACCAGGGAGAGCCAGTGATATGTATAAAGGTGATCAGTCTATGGCACAAAAGGACATGAAAATGGGATGTAATGAAGTTTTGATTCAGTTTTCATTTTTGATCAGAGCTTTTACACTTAAATGTAATATTCAATATTTATATAGTAGGTTTCCATGATCCTAGATGAATCTCATGTTGGAATAGAAAATAACTTTTAAAAAGACCTGGATATTAATTATTTCATATTCTCATATGGTTGATATAATTCATGCCTTAAGAGGGAATTTGATTAAATACCTTCTAAGATTCTAAGTGTATTTTTTTTGGAATTTTTGAAAACAAATGTGAGGTCTGCAAGTGAAGATTATCATTGACAAAGGGATTTTCAAAGAGTGAAATAGTCCTTCATGACATTCTGAGGTTTTGAAGAACTTCTGCATTGTTTTTATTTACAAATGCTGTATTGGGACAGAGCCTGGAAATAATTAGGCCAGTACAGTACTAGGTAAACATGCCTATTAAGTAGTTCAGGGTGAAGTTTTACTGTCAGAGTCTCACAACTCACCCCGCACAAAATAGCCAAATGAAGACCATGGGAAGTGGGTACCGACTTTATGAATACAATAACTGGGCCAGTGTTTGCTTACTTTTAAAATTCAGGGACTTAAAAAAAATACACACACACACACACACACACACACACACACACACACACACACATATATATATATACACACACAATAAAATGCAGGGCCTTGTTGTAAAAACTAACTTGAAGAATGTGGCATAGTTCTGGAAAACCTAAGCCGAGCGTTCTACTCCCTTTGTTGAAACTAAATGATGAAACTTCTACTCTGAAATGTATCCATGGAGAAAAAGGATATGACAGGCCTCTAAGAAGGGCATTGACTAAGCTTATCAACTTTACTGCTTGGAATGGAATAAGAGGAAGATAGCAAGGATTACTACTTAGGAATGGGAAATGAAAGAGGAAATGGGAGAGGAACTGCTATGCATGGATTTAGGAAGTGAAAGAGAAAATGCAGATGTCCCACCATCTGGAAACACACATATATGTGCAGAAAACATGGCCCAGTCAATATCTCAGACCAAATAAACTAGCAGTATTTTCTTACCTGGGGAAGTGCTAAAAAAAGGAGAGGGTCAGAGGAGAAATTTTGAAAGAGTGTCTCCTCCTTTACGGGAAATATGAGGAGAGAGGACGAGGTTTCCCCAGTTTTATTTTACATGAGCACATATTCTTTCAAGGGAATCTTGAGAGATGCTTCATGGAATCTTGATGCTCTGTATAAGGTAGTTTTAAAAATGCTTTTAGATGACATTATATGATAGTAAAAGAGAGAGTTGTCTTAATGTGATGGGGCTATTTAGTTTAATTTCCAGATGTGATTATTGAAAGGAACAACGTTGGGATAGAACATATTAATCATGAGAGAAATAAAATAATTATCCAGGTAACTGTATATTAAACCAAATCTTCTTATTGAGGGGAAAAACGTTTTATTGGAATAACTTAGGTAACTTGATTACTTAACTCTACTATGAAGGTATATATTAATAAAAATAGCCAAGTACACTAGTAAAATTAAACACTATTTTTTTTGTTATTAGGCTTTTTTCGACGGAGCATCACCAAAAATGCAGTATATAGTTGCAAGAATGGTGGTCACTGTGAAATGGACATGTATATGCGTAGAAAATGTCAAGAGTGCAGACTGAAAAAGTGTAAGGCAGTAGGAATGTTGGCAGAATGTAAGTGCAAGTGCCACTGTGATATTTTTTTGAGGGGGATTTAAATTTTTCTTACTGAGAATTTAATGCATTCCTCAAGTTGTCATTCTGAACGTTAACCTATTTGTCCGGATTTAAACTATTTCTCTAGCAACTGCTAAATAAGGATGGTCAATTACCAACAGAGATAATTATTTCCATAAACCTTGCATACTGCTCTAATTAAGGTAATATATTTTCTTCTGAATTGGAAATCTTTGTATTTTCAAATTACTCAGCCTAAAGTTATATAATGTATCTAAAGAGAGGAGAATTTTAAATTAGTTGTTCTCTTTCTTCAGTCTTATATCTTTAATAGCCTACATGATACCTAGGTGTGTAGAGCCTGCTAACAATTAACACATAGATGTCAAAACCCAGCTCAACAAGCAGAAGAGTACCCTAAGCTTTTTGAGTTCCTTAGATGTTCATCGTGTTTTTACCTTATAAATTATATGATGTCATTTGATCATCACAACAGTACTAAGATTTGGCTTTATTTCCTAAAATCCTCTTATTTTCCAGTACTCACAATCTTACAGTGATTTAAAAGTCACTTTTCTTTTTAGAGTATTATTAGTGTTGTCTTTTCATATCTAGTCTAGTCTCGTGCAAACTTTTACTATCTTGCACTTATGCTATTATATTAGTTTCATGGTCATTTCTCCATTCTCTTTTTTTTGTTTAATTTACCTTCAAATACTATAATAACAACATTTGATTTTTATTAAGTTACAATCTTGTTCAGTAAACACCAATGCAATATTCTCTTTATATTATACTGCTATTGAAATAAAATGCAAACTCATCAGTCTAAGCTTTTTATCAAAAAGGTTCCTATTATTTAAAATTCCAGGGTTGGAGTAATCTTTTCTTATTATTATTTTTTATTTTGTTATCATTAATCTACAATTACATGATGAACACTATGTTTGCTAGGGTCCCCCCTTCACCAAGTCCCCTCCACAAACCCCATTATAGTCACTGTCCATCAGTGTAGTAAGATGTTGTAAAATCACTACTTGTCTTCTCTGTGTTGCACAACCCGCCCCATACACCCCAAAATTATACATGCTAATCTTAATACCCTCTTTCTTCTTCCCCACCCTTAACCCACTCTTCCCTCCCATTCTCCCAGTCCCTTTCCCTTTGGTAACTGTTAGTCCATTCTTGGGTTCTGTGATTCTGCTGCTGTTTTGTTCCTTCAGTTTTTCTTTGTTCTTATACTCCACATATGAGTGAAATCATTTGGTATTTGTCTTTCTCTGCTTGGCTTATTTCACTGAGCATAATACCCTCTAGCTCCATCCATGTTGTTGCAAATGGTAGGATTTGTTTTCTTCTTATGGCTGAATAATATTCCATTGTGTATATGTACCACATCTTCTTTATCCATTTATCTACTGATGGACACTTAGGTTGCTTCCATTTCTTGGCTATTGTAAATAGTGCTGCGATAAACATAGGGGTGCATCTTTCTTTTTCAAATGGGGTTGGTGCACTCTTAGGGTAAATTCCTAGAAGTGGAATTCCTGGGTCAAATGGTATGTCTATTTTGAGCATTTTGAGGGACCTCCATATTGCTTTCCACAATGGTTGAACTAATTTACATTCCCATCAGCAGTGTAGGAGGGTTCCCCTTTCTCTACAACCTCACTAACATTTGTTGTTGTTTGTCTTTTGAATGGTAGCCATCCTTACTGGTGTGAGGTGATATCTCATTGTGGTTTTAATTTGCATTTCTCTGATGATTAGTGATGTGGAGCATCTTTTGATGTGTCTGTTGGCCATCTGAATTTCTTCTTTGGAGAACTGTCTGCTCAGCTCCTCTGCCCATTTTTTAATTGGATTATTTGCTTTTTGTTTGTTGAGGTGCATGAGCTCTCTATGTATTTTGGATATCAACCCTTTATTGGATCTGTCATTTATGAATATATTCTCCCATACTGTAGGGTACTTTTTTGTTCTATTGATGGTGTCCTTTGCTGTACAGAAGCTTTTCAGCTTGATGTAGTCCCACTTGTACATTTTTGCTTTTGTTTTCCTTGCCCGGGGAGATATGTTCATGAAGAAGTCGCTCATGTTTATGTCCAGGAGATTTTTGCCTATGTTTTTTTCTAAGAGTTTTATGGTTTTATGACTTACATTCAGGTCTTTGATCCATTTCGGATTTACTTTTGTGTATGGGGTTAGACAGTGATCCAGTTTCATTCTCTTACATATAGCTGTCCAATTTTGCCAGCACCATCTGTTGAAGAGACTGTCATTTCCCCATTGTATGTCCAAGGCTCCTTTATTGTATATTAATTGACCATATATGTTTGGGTTAATGTCTGGAGTCTCTATTCTGTTCCACTGGTCTGTGGCTCTGTTCTTGTGCCAGTACCAAATTGTCTTGATTACTGTGGCTTTGTAGTAGAGCTTGAAGTTGGGGAGTGAGATCCTCCCCCTGCCACTTTATTCTTCCTTCTCACGATTGCATTGGCTATTCGAGGTCTTTGACGATTCCACATGAATTTTTGAACTATTTTTTCCAGTTCATTGAAGAATGCTGTTGGTAATTTGATAGGGATTGCATGGAATCTGTATATTGCTTTGGGCAGGATGGCCATTTTGCTGATATTAATTCTTCCTAGCCAGGAGCATGGGATGAGTTTCCATTTGGTAGTGTCCTCTTTAATTTCTCTTAAGAGTGTCTTGAAGTTTTCAGGGTATAGGTCTTTCACTTCCTTGGTTAGGTTTATTCCTAGGTATTTTATTCTTTCTGAAGCAATGGTGAATGGAATTGTTTTCCTGATTTCTCTTTCTATTAGTTCATTGTTAGTGTATAGGAAAGCCACAGATTTGTGTGGTAATTATGTATCCTGCAACTTTGCTGAATTCCGATATTAGTTCTAGCAGTTTTGCAGTGGATTCTTTAGGGTTTTTTATGTACAATATCATGTCATCTGTAAATAGTGACAGTTTAACTTCTTCTTAACCAATCTGGATTCCTTGTATTTCTTTGTTTTGTCTGATTGCCGTGGCTAGGACCTCCAATGCCATGTTGAATAACAGTGGGGAGAGTGGGCATCCCTGTCTTGTTCCCGATCTCAGAGGAAAAGCTTTCAGCCTCTTGCTGTTTAGTATAATGTTAGCTGTGGGTTTATCATATATGGCCTTTATTATGTTGAGGTACTTGCCCTCTACACCCATTTTGTTGAGAGTTTTTATCATGAATGGATGTTGAATTTTGTCGAATGCTTTTTCAGCATCTATGGAGATGATCATGTGGTTTTTGTCCTTCTTTTTGTTGATGTGGTGGATGATGTTGACGGATTTTTGAATGTTGTACCATCCTTGCATCCCTGGGATGAAGCCCACTTGGTCATGGTGTATGATCCTCTTGATGTATTTTTGAATTCGGTTTGCTAATATTTTGTTGAGTATTTTTGCATCGACAGTCATCAGGGATATTGGTCTGTAGTTTTCTTTTTTGGTGGGGTTTTGCCTGGTTTTGGTATTAGGGTGATGTTGGCTTCATAGAATGAGTTTGGGAGTATTCCCTCCTCTTCTATTTTTTGGAAAACTTTAAGGAGAATGGGTGTTATGTCTTCTCTGTATGTCTGATAAAATTCTGAGGTAAATCCATCTGGCCTGGGGGTTTTGTTCTTTGTTAGTGTTTTGATTACTGCTTCAATTTCTTTGCTCATAACTGGTTTGTTTAAATTTTGTGTTTCTTAGCTGGTCAGTCTTGGAAGGCTGTATTTTTCTAAGAAGGTGTCCATTTCTTCTAGGTTTTCCAGCTTGTTAGCATGTAGGTTTTCATAGTACTCTGTAATAATTCTTTGTATTTCTGTGGAGTCTGTCATGATGTTTGCTTTCTTGTTTCTGAATCTGTTGATGTGTGTTGATTCTCTTTTTCTCTTAACAATTCTAGCTAGAGGCTTATGTATTTTGTTTATTTTCTCAAAGAACCAGCTCTTGGTTTCATTAATTTTTTCTATTGTTTTATTCTTCTCAATTTTGTTTATTTATTCTCTGCTCTTTATTATATCCCTCCTTCTGCTGACTTTAGGCCTCATTTGTTCTTCTTTTTCCAGTTTCGATAGTTGTGATGTTAGACTATTCATTTGGGATTGTTCTTTCTTCCTTCTTTAAGTATGCCTGGATTGCTATATACTTTCCTCTTAAGACTGCTTTTACTGTGTCCCACAGAAGTTGGGTCTTTGTATTGTTTTGATTTGTTTCCATACATTCTTTGATCTCTATTTTAATTTGTTTGTTGATCCATTGATTATTTAGGAGCATGCTGTTAAGCCTCCATGTGTTTGTGAGCCTTTTTGTTTTCTTTACACAATTTATTTCTAGTTTTATTCCTTTGTGGTCTGAAAAGTTGGCTGGTAGAATTTCAATCTTTTGGAATTTACCGAGGCTTTTTTTGTGGCCTAGTATGTGGTCTATTCTGGAGAATGTTCCATGCGCAGTTGAGAAGAATGTGTATCCTGTTGCTTTTGAATGTAGAATTCTATAGATGTCTTTTAGGTCCATCTGTTCGAGTGTGTTGTTCAGTGCCTCCGTGACCTTACTTATTTTCTGTCCGGTGGATCTATCCTTTGGAGTGAGTGGCATGTTGAAGTCTCCTAAAATGAATGCATTGCATTCTATTTCCTCCTTTAGTTCTGTTAGTATTGGTTTCATATATGCTGGTGCTCCTGTGTTGGGTGCATATATATTTATAATGGTTATATCCTCTTGTTGGACTGAGCCCTTTATCATTATGTAATGTCCTTCTTTATCTCTTGTTACTTTCTTTGTTTTGAAGTCTATTTTGTCTGATACTAGTACTGCAACACCTGCTTTCTTCTCGCTGTTGTTTGCCTGAAATATGTTTTTCCATCCCTTGACTTTCAGTCGGTACATGTCTTTGGGTTTGAGGTGAGTTTCTTGTAAGCAGAATATAGATGGGTCTTGCTTTTTTTAATCCATTCTATTACTCTGTGTCTTTTGATCGGTGCATTCAGTCCATTTACATTTGGGTTGATTATTGAAAGATATGTACTTATTGCCATTGCAAGCTTTAGATTCGTGGTTACCAAAGGTTCAAGGGTAGCTTCTTTAGTATCTTACTGTCTAACTTAACTCACTTATTGAGCTTTTATGAACACTGTCTGGTGATTCTTTATTTCTCTCCCTTCTTATTCCTCCTCCTCCATTCTTTATATGTTGGTTTTTTTATTCTGTGCTCTTTTGTGTTTCCTTTAACTGCTTTTGTGGGTACTCGATTTTATTTTTTGCCTTTAGTTAGTATTCAGTTGGTCTGCTTTCTTTGCTGTGATTTTATTTTCTCTGGTGACTTCTATTTAGTCTTAGGAGTGCTCCCATCTAGAGCAGTCCCTCTAAAATACCCTGTAGAGGTGGTTTGTGGGAGGCAAATTCCCGCAAGTTTTGTTTGTCTGGGAATTGTTTAATCCCTCCTTCATATTTAAATGATAATCATGCTGAACACAGTGTTCTTGGTTCAAGGCCCTTCTGTTTCATTGCATTAAATATATCATGCCATTCTCTTCTGGCCTGTAAGATTTTTGTTGAGAAGTCTGATGATAGCCTGATGGGTTTTCCTCTGTAGGTGACCTTTTTCCTCTATCTAGCTGCCTTTAAAACTCGGTCCTTGTCCTTGGTCTTTGCCATTTTAATTATTATGTTTCTTGGTGCTGTCCTCCTTGGGTCCTTTCTGTTGGGAGTTCTGTACACTTCCATGGTCTGATCGATTATTTCCTCCCCCAGTGTGGGGATATTTTCCGGCATTATTTCTTCAAAGACAGTTTCTATCCCTTTTTTTCTCTCTTCTTCTTCTGGTACCCCTATAATGCAGATATTGTTTCTTTTGGATTGGTCACACAGTTCTCTTAATATTGTTTCATTCCTGGAGATCCTTTTATCTCTCTCTGCGTCAGCTTCTATGTGTTCCTGATCTCTGGTTTCTATTCTATCAATGGCCTCTTGCATCTTATCCATTCTGCTTATAAATCCTTCCAGAGATTATTTCATTTCTATAATGTCCTTCTGGACGTCATCCCTTAGCTCTTGCATATTTCTCTGCAGCTCTGTCAGCATGGTTATGACCTTTATTTTGAATTCTTTTTCAGGAAGATTGGTTAGGTCTATCTCCTTCTCAGGGGTTGACTCTGTGATTTTGGTCTGTATCAAATTCTTCTGCCTTTTCATGGTGATAGAGGTAGTTGTGTGGAGCTGGCACATGTGTCACCTGGGAGAACGTCCCTTCTTGCTGGTTTGTGGCCTTCCTCTCCTGGGAGAGCAGTGGCCTCTAGTGGCTTGTGGTGAGCAGCCCCTTCGCGAGGCACTGGATTCTCGCAGGTGTAGATGTAGTCTGGCTGTTGTCCTGTGTCTTATGGCCTCTCTTTTAGGAATAGTTGTATTTGTTGTATTTTCAAAAATATATATGGTTTTGTGAAGAGATTTGTGCTGCTCTGCTCATGTCGCCATCTTGGCTCTGCCATCACGGTGCTGCAGAGTCTGCTACTTTCTGCGCTGATGCCTGGGGCCATCGCCTTCTCCTCCTCGCATCTGTCAGAAGGCTCCAGGCAGATCCTCTGCCTCTCACCGCCCCATGCCTGGCTTACGACCCTCGTGGCTTTACCCAGGGTTGGAGTAATCTTAAGGTCATCGTGTCCAATGAGACTGAATCCTTCACTTTATCTCTGTATTAGTCTGTTCAGGCTGCCATAACAAAATGTCATTGTCTTGTCTTGTAAGGAAAAACATTGACTTAGTTCATTTTAAAAGTCACAAGCTATTCTCTTGATGTTATAATATAAAAATCAAGAAAAAAGCCCATAGATAAGGTAGTTCAACTACTATACCAACAGATATTCTACATGGATTCCAAGATATAATTAATGTGTCCACTTCTGTAATATAAAAAGGTCTAAATTTACAATTTGGAGATGCAAAACTAATTTTTAATTCATGTCTATGATGAGTATGTACTTTTAAATATACAGGTAGTGTGGAAGAAAAGAGAAAGTAATGTTGTAAATTTAATTGCTGTGCACATACTTGCCAAAAAAGAAAGGCTGTTTCTAAAAAGACAAGTCTATGATCATATGTGTGTACAAGACAATTTTCATTAAATCTTATAATGTTATTTGCTATACACAAAATATTTAAGATGAATTTTGTAATGTCACAGGTTTGCTTACAGAAATCCAATGCAAATCAAAGAGACTTCGAAAGAACTTTAAGCAGAAGAATAATTTTCAGTCTAACATCAAAGTGGAAGTAGAAGGAGTACACAAGCTTGTATCATCTACGACTAGATCTGGAAAAGTGGCAAGACTCTCCTTATAAAACTTCTTGTTTCTTTGATGATGTTTTTGTTTAATAAGTATGCTTTATAGTTTTCCCCCCCTATATTTTCTTATAGATCCAGAAGAGCATGGAATTAACTCAAGAGGAATATCAGCTTATTAATAATATTGTGGCTGCTCATCAAAAATATACAATTCCTTTAGAGGAAACAAAGAAATTTGTATGTGTTCATTACTGGCAAGAAATAATTTATAATTAATATTGTTAGAATATAAGAGCATTAACATAAAACATTTAAACAGTTATTTGAAATAAAAGAAAATCTATTAATTTTATTTTTTTTGTTGGTTAGCTGCAGGAATATGCAACTCCTGAACTGAGCTTTTTGCGACTCTCAGAGACAGTGGTCCTACACATACAGGGGTTAATGGATTTTACCAAGGGACTCCCAGGTAACCACTTTATCTTTGGAAAAAATCTGAAGTAATTTAATTAATTCCCTGTTTTAAAGGAAGTGGGTTTTTTTTGACAAAAAAGCCTCTACTTTTCCACCAAGGATGTTTCTAAATGTAAAAATATGTTTATTTTGCCTGCTTTGATCAATTAAATGGATGAAAATATATACATTTTAAAATATTCAAATGATTTCAAAGATTTAGAGTTAAGACAATATGATTGGTTGTATGTTTTACTTTATTTTCATTTTTTGGAAATAAATTGTTTTTGTTTTTATATAAACAAAGTTGCTTGTACAAGATGAAAAAACCAAGCTATGGTTAGCCAAAATTTAGCTATCTATTAACACGTACAGATTACTCGCTGTAAAAATAAATCCTTTGAGGCTAAATCAGCTCTATTAATTTGCTTTTGCCATAGGAAAGTATTATTATCCAGTTCTAATGAAAGTGCTTCAGAATAATACCTTGTGAAATCAAGAATTTTATTCAGATTTGAAGTAATGTAATGTGATTTCTAAGGAAACATTTATGATTCATATAATAACTAAATGAATAATCAAAAGTGTTAAATCCTATACTTGAAAATTATCTTTTCATTATTGATTTCAAACAATTGTGTGATCTTTTCTTAAAGGATTTGAAAGTTTGACTACTGAGGATCAGACTGCATTATGGAAGGGATCAAAAACTGAAGTTATGTTCCTTCACATGGCCCAACTTTACAGTCAGAAAGAATGTCTTTCCTCGGCTTCTGAAAGTAAAAAAGGCCAACTAACTTAATGTTAATGGTTATTATTAAATTTAGCAACAAATTTTATAACACTGAGTTTTTTAAAATTATATTTTAATTTTACTAGTTAGTGTAGGAACAAGTACTTCATAATAGCTTTTCCAATTCATTGGTTTAGATTTTGCTTTTCTTTTAAAGAAAGCCATTCTCTATTATATAACACCATGGACAACACATTTTTAGGTCTTTTACACAATCTTTATATAAAGTATGAACTATCTAGCTTCATGTTTCAGTAATAAAAATTATAAAGCCACTATTTGTTGGGAACATTTCCTGTCAAACAGAGATTAGACTGAATTTACTATCTGAATAAAGATTTTTTAAGGATTTACATTTCATATTTTTCCCTTTATTAGGTACTGAGAGAATATCAAATCATTTAGATCATTCACTGAATTGTCACAATCAGAGTGGTGATAGAAGTGTCATGTATTCTATGGAGACATTTTGTAATGAAGATTGTCCTACTACACTGACTGGTAATATCACATATACAAAATATTGTATTGGATGGAAAAAATTGGTCAGATATAATGTTAATTTTCCTATATTGCTTTGAGAAAAAGTAATAATGACAACATGTTTGATTCCACACTATGTTCTGATGAAAATATATTTGATATTAATCTTCTTAGGTATTGCTGAAGAATTTATTACCACACTGTTTTACTTCTACAGAAGAATGAGTGAGCTTAATATAACTAATACTGAATATGCTCTGCTTGCAGCAACAATTGTGTTTTTTTCAGGTAAAAACCATTAGGCAGTAAATTTGGATTAAGTTTGACAATGAAATCATGAAGTCTGTGGTTATTATATTATTCATTGTAGTTAAATACACCAATTTTGCTTCATCAAAATTACCTTCTCTATGAATATCCCCTTTCAGCTTATGAACACACTATAATTTCTTGTATCTTAAAAAAATGCCTTCTTGACATCAAAACCCCTTTCAGTTGTTCTCCCATTTCTCTGTTCTACTTTACAGAAAAAAAATTTTTTTTAGAGTTGCCTATACTCCTGCCTTCATTTCTCTCCTCTCATTTTCTCCTGAACCCACCACAGTCAGATTTTGCCCTCCTTTCCGCTCCACCTAACTTGTCAAGATCTTCAGTGATTTGGCATAGCTGATTCCAGTGGTCAACTCTTGCCTCATCATGGATGATCTATCAGCTGCATGTGGCAGAGCAGGTCTCTTCTCTGGACACTTTCATCCTTTGGTCTCAGTTGATCACTTCCTCCTTCTTGACATATTTTTTTCCTACTAGATTTCCTGGACATCACATTCTGGATTTTCCTCCACAGTAGCTGCTCTATTTCCTTTGTTAATTCTTCCTCATTTCCCACATTGATGAGTGGTACTGTCTCAGGGCTCAGTTCTCTTTTCTTCTACACTAATTTTCTTTGAGATTTCATTTTAGCTTATGGCTTTAAATGCCATCTATGTGCTGACAACTCCTAAGTTTATTTTACCACACTGTTCTCCTAAACTCCTTTAAATAGCCTACTCAAGTTTTCAACTTGGATGTCTAGGAAGTGTATCAAATTTAAAATGCCCAAAGGTGAACTTCTGATGTCCCCCAGGTCCTCCTATATTCTTCTGTCTATACTAAATGGCTTCTCCATCCTTTAAATTGCATAAGCCAAAATCTGTGAAGTCAGCCTTCACTTCTCTTATATCCATAACCAAATATGCAACATGTCCTGTTGGCTCTAGCCTCAAAATATATCCAGAGGGCAACTACTTCTCACTGGCTCTGTCCCTGCCACCCTAAGCCAAACTATTATCCTAACTTGCTTTCTTATTTCTGCCTTTGCCTGGAGTCTATTCTCTGTGCAGCAGCCAGTTATTCTTTGAAAAAATAAGCCAGATCATGTCATTCCTCTGTTCCTAACCCTTTAAATGGCTTCCTGTTTTATACAGATTAAGGCCAAAGTTCTTTCCATCACTACCTTTTGCTCTTACCACTACAGTTGCATTACTTTTGATGCATATGCCCCTTGAAAATTTCAAACAGGCTCCTTGCCACAGATTCTAATGTACTCAACAAATCTCCTCTTTGGAAAGCTCTTTCCCCAGATAGCTACATGGCTCCCTTTTTTACAATCTTAGATATCTCTAAATGTCATTTTGTCTCTGATTCCCATTTTAAAAATAGCTACTGCCCTTCCACTTCAAATTTTTATCCTGTTCCCTGTTTATTTCTCTCTATAACACATAACACTGTCACATTATATTCTTGTTCTAAAAAATGTATATATGTCTCTTTCCTCTTCCACTTCTCCCAGATCTAGAATATAAGCTCAATGAGGTTAGGAAATTTTGTCTGTTATGGTTACTGCTGCATCTTCAGCACAATGACTGGATGAATGAATGTTGCATAATCATTAAGAAGTTCTTGGTTGGCTCTCATATTTTACTACTAAGTACTTAAGAAGCTTTGCCTTTTACTTACTGTTGACATTGGGAAATTAATCTTTTTGAGTTTCAAGTAAGCTTTCGCTTATTCTTATAACTACTTACTGATGCTTTTCTTCCTATTTAACTTTGTGGAAATTAACTTCTCCAGGTTTTGAGAAGCTTGCCTAAAAAATGGTGGTAGTTAATAAAACTTACCCCATAAAGTATTACGAGGATTAAATAAGACATTGCACAGCAATAGTTATTTAGCATAATATCTGGCATATATTAAGGGTTCAGTAAATCCTTGTTATTTTTATTATTTAAAAATTGTATTGTTTAAATTAATTCAGTATCTTCCATCACTTACAAGTATTCATTAAGATATATACGATGTTTTTCAGATCGTTCATGCCTTAAAAATAAACAACATGTGGAAAATTTACAAGAACCAGTTTTACAAATTTTGTACAAATATTCAAAAATTTATCATCCAGAAGACCTACAGCATTTTGCTCGTCTCATAGGGAGGCTCACTGAACTGAGAACACTGAATCACAACCATTCAGAAATACTTAGCACTTGGAAAACAAGGGACCCCAACCTGGCTAGTTTATTCTCTGAGAAATGGAATTTGTATTCACATTGCTGAAATTTTAGAATGTTGTGGTTTGTCTTAACCTTCCTAAATGTAGATTGTTTACTCTATCATCATAGGATGACTGATTTGAAAAACATGAACAAGATTACTATGTTACCAATATGTCACCAAAAAATGGACACCATCAGTGCTCATCAAACTTCGTGGAATATAGGACTACCATTAGAGGGACATCTAGCAGTCTTTACAAGATTCAACTCAAAAGAAGTAATGTTTTTTGTTACTGTATGGTTTCTTCAAAAGGGAATAATGGTAAATAGAGATTTTATGTGAAGAACTCTACTTTTTTTCCCATTTACTGGAAAATTTAATGAAAAAATATACATTACTTAGAGCCATGAAAAAGACTATCTAGTGGAAACAGTTGTAATCAGACTAACGGCAGTTTGTGAACTCTATTAATCAGTCCAGATTGATGGATAAGGAACTAACATTTTAACCCTATTCCTGAGATAACATTTTATGAATTATTACAAAGGAATAAAGCTTTGTTACCTTTTCTTAATGTCTTTTAAAAAGATCTTTTATAAGCCCAAGTTAAGAAAATTGTAATGGCAAAATATGGAAAAAATTAAAATGACAAGTTATTAGAATATTTTAACATATACTGGGAAATTTAGCACAATTTACTGATCTGGTAAACCATATTTTGGCATTTTGCTAAATGCCTTTTGTAGTAAAAAATGAAGTTCTTAAAACCTGAAATATTTCCATAAATATTTTAATACTTGTAAGGATAGGATGGCTGTACATTAAATTTCAAAAAAATAAATTTCATATGAAAACATGAAAGTGAGAAATTCTATGGTGGCATTATTGTTTTGAAAGATTGAATGTAAGTAAATAAAATACTGTGAATTTAACAGTAGGAGGAGCATTTTGATTTTCAGTAAACAAACAAAAAAAAGATCACAGTGAATTTTTCAGTTATAAAAACTTTAAAAAATTGGAATATTGAATTTATTTCCTCAATTTGAAAATGATCTTAATTTTATTAATTATTGCCCCCAGAGGGTATCTTTTGCATATTCTTGGTATCATCTCTGGAATGAATATTTGATTTCCTTTATGGTATACATACTCTGCTTCCTTAAAATGCATAATGAAAGAGTTACACTAGATTATTCTGGGCTCAAAAAATAAAAAAATTTTTTTGTTTTATAGATTAAATATACAAAGCAAAACTGGTTATTTAAAATTATTACTAAAATCATTTAGAAAAGCATGAATTCTATAATAGTACTGGGAGAAGTTAGAAAACAAAGTCAGTATGTCCAAAACAGAAGATATTATTTTACTGCTCATACACAGGTACTTAGCATTAGCACTACACTGTTTATTGTATCTACTGGTCCAAGCCTGAACTCAGGCAATCATCTCAGAGTGAAAGCCATTAATATTCTATTAATTTTACTTGCTAAAGTATCTTTCACATTTGACATCTCCTTTTCTTCTCCACGGCCACTGTCATATCTCAGGTCCTCATACCTTATCCAGGCTATTAAAACTGTCTCCCTACTCCAGTTTCGTTAAGCCTGAACCATTTTTCGTATCACCAATTTTCTTCTAACGTTGGTCTTGCCTCCCTTTCTAGTAAAAATTCTTCAAGATTCCCGTCCACAAGTGCTTCGTATTTGCTAAGTCTCCTGTCTCATTTCTTGCCATTTTCCCACTTGGTCCTCACACACCTATACCATACTTCTTGCACTAATCACTCTCACAACTCCAGGGCCTTTCCTTCCTTCCCTCAGCCAGGAATAATCCCATTGACTACCTCTCCAGCTCCTCTTTTCACTCTTCAGTTCTCCAACAGGAGTGTACCACATCTGTGAAGCCTGTCCTGACGCCTCAAACCACTGTAAGGGCCCCTTTCCCTGCGTCCTAAGGACCTTTTGAAAATTACTGTGTTTAAATGACTACAGGGGTCTATGGTTGTTCATTTGCTCATTTCCTTCCTTCCTAAGACCGTGAACTCTTGGAGGCGGTAAATAGAGTTTTCACTCTCGGCCCAGTCTATCACAGAACCTTACAGTTCTGCTTGCATTCTCTGACAATACAAGCTTACACAACATCAACGCTAAGCAGAAACAGAAGCCAGGAAAGAACTGGAACCTTCGTAAAAGGAAATCTCGCGAGATGTTGTAGATCTTTGGCGTCCCGCGAGAGATGCTGCTGAGTGACCGTTATTTAGCCGTTAAACAGCGGTTTGCCTCGCGCCTCCCTGTGGGTCCTGAGGCGGAGCCATTTTTCGCTCCTCCCGAGGTTCGATGTTCTGGGCCAGAATCTCTGGTTGAATCTTTCTGTTTCTCTAATAAGGAGCAGGTTACAGTTCGCGTGGGCACCGAGACCGCGGTTTCCCGCTGGTTCTTTAAAGGTAAGCGCAGGTGGCAGTGAGTTCCTTTCCTGAGGACGGAACCCGAGCGGGGCGAAGTTTTGACACCGTGCCTTCGTCACCCAGCCAGCTGCCCCCGCGCCCGGACACCTCTGTGTCGTCTTCTTGGCAGCCACCTCCCTAGTTTTAGATGGAAGGACCTAAGTTCTTTCGGCGAGGTGATTGAACTTAATTGGGCTGGTGAGGGTAACGGGCTTCTTTTCTCGGGCTGTCGCAGTGAGGACTCTGCCGAGTTTCTCACATACTTAGTCTCTAGCGTGACGACTGGCGGTGGGGGGACGGTGGGAACAAATACCGGTGTTTTCACATTGATCACCCCAGCGATAAGTGACGCTGAAGGCTTATATTGTAGCAAAGGTTCATCTGTTCCTTTATATAGTCATTTATTATGTAAGCAACACCTTTAAAAATAATGTGTTAATGAAACAATGTAAAGCACTTTTTTTTTTAAACCCCCTTCTCGGGCTGTAGGTAATTACAACTGAAAGAGAGGAAATGGAGAAGCAAAAGCCCTTTAAGTTGTTTGTACCACCAAGATTAAGTAGCAGTCAGGTGTCTGCAGTGAAACCTCAGACCTTGGGAGGAGATTCTAATTTATTCAAGGTAAATTTGAATGTGAATCATGATGGACTATTCTTAACTTTAGGTGAATGAGGCAAAATGTACTTAATAACTGGTGATATTTTATGAGTAACTTTTTTCCAGTAAATATGGTCTGATTTACCCAAGACTTGAATAACATTGCTATGAGTGATTAATGAGCATACTTAATGTGTATTGGCATCATTCATTTGAAGAAATGTAGAACTCTGCATACATAATGGCATCTGCTTATTTTAATCTTCCCTCTTTCCTTAAATGATTTGAGACAACTTATAACAAATATACAATGAAATAGTAGAATATTAATTTAGGAGAATATTAGGGTCAAGAGAAGTTAAAATTTGGACAGATATGTTAACATACTGGTAAAAATTGTTGTGTGATTGAGCTCAACATTTGCCTCAGTTTCCTTGTTGACAGGATAGAAAGGAAAAATTCATTTATGTAGTAGAGTTCTTATTGGAATTATACCAAATTTCTCACGTGAAACAGCTTTTTTTAACTAAATTAAAAAAGCTCTCAGTGGAACTCTATATTGGAGATGGAATGAAGCAATGAATATTTTAATTTTACATGATGTAGAAAAATTCTATCAAGGGAAAAATTGTACTGAAATTGAAGAAAACTAATACTCTATGCTACTATTTAAAATCACTAATATTCCTGAATACTTAGAAAGCATTATTGTGTAATTTATACTTTAGTTTTATCTTGTAAATGAAAATACTTAAAGTTTTTAGCTTTCTTTACATAGCAAAAGCATTTGGTATCTTAAACACTGTATGTACATTAAAGGATTTGTAATTATAGTTACTACTTTAAACAGATATAAATAATGTATATAATTACATATTCCATTGCTAGTTATCAGAGTGACATGGGACATTATGTTTAAGAACCTCTTTGTGTTTCTAGAGTTTCAACAAATGCATTGAAGATAATTTTGGTTTTCCATTTGCAATGACTAAGCTCTCCAGAAATGGGGAAAACATTGATTCAGGTAGGAGACTGGAAAAGCAATATATCACCTTACATAGAAACATTTTTTAAATACACATTGCTAGATATTCAGCATAATACAGCTAGAAATACAGCATAAGTATTATATTGAAAGCCTTGATATTAAAGCTAAATATTACTAAATACAGAAAATAAGATTTGGCATATTTAATACCAGTTGTCTTTTATCTTGCAGATCCTGCTTTACAAAAAGTTAACTTTTTGCCCATGCTCGAACAGGTAAGTATAATACATGTTGACATAATTGGTTTAGGTATTGAATTGCTTGCTTGAAAAAGAAAAAAATATTTAGTTGCTGGATTACTAGTCTTCCAATATCTTATTGCTACTATTTGGAAACTCTCATCAGAAGTATTTTCTTACAGGAAACATTTATTTATTTTTTAGGTTGATAATTCTGACAGCTGTCACTACCAGGAAGGACTAAGAGAATCTGATTTTGAGGTTGGAATATTTCCCATCCATATTAAATTTCTTGTAATTGTAGTATCATTTATTATTATTTGTATATATCTTTCTTTTGAGGCTTCAAAAGGATTAATATTTGGCTAATGTTTCGTTATATCTTTAAAAGCCTTTTTTCCCATTTGTTTTCTTTTTAACTGCCGAAACACTAGGCTTCAGTATTTTCCTAGGCTATAAAAGTATCCATTGTTTAGGGGCAATTTAATTTTAAACCGTAGAAAGCAAGAATAGAAAAGGGGAGATAGATACAACCTGTGAAAAAACTGAGAGTCATCCAGTAATTTATGAACAATCCTTTAATTAATGTTATGATTGTTTGGTTTACTGTCTAAGGAATTTATAGGACATGATATACTTTTTATTTTAGTTTTAAGTATCATTCTTACAGCACATAATGTTTTTAAAACAAAGAGAAATTCCATGGCCTGATAAATTGCTGTATACTTTGTGCTGTGATTATGTATCAGAGAACTTAAAAATATGGAACTTATGTATTTTGATAGTAAAGATCCATCAGTAAGTAGAAATCAGTGTGATTTAAAAAAACAAACAAACTTACATTTACCTTATAATATAGAAATGGATAATGTAAGAAATCCAAAATAAAATCCAAGTGAAACCTCAGGTTAAATGATAGCTCTTGTGTTCACTGTTATTTTTCTTTTCATTGTATTTTAAACTTCATGTCATTGAGTTAACTCTTAAACTATTTGTATTAATAAAAATGTTTCAAGACCACTGTTACAATGTATAAATTTTTTGTAGAGTGATTTATTTTAGCTTTTAATGAGCCAGAGTTCTCATTGACTGAAATATTTCTAATTTCAGGTTAGGTACATTTTGAAGTTATTTGATATTATTCAGCAAGGTATAACTTAGGCAAGTGAGGAGTAACATTAGTGAAGTAGCTAATACTGCCTTAGTAGTTTAAAAAACTTATTGTAGTTTTCAGAGTGCTACTAGGACATAAACTGAGGAGAGATTTAATATCAACTCTTAAGATACCATTACTCATGAATATTTTCAATAGGCAGCTGTAGTTTGGTAATACTAAAATTTTGAACAATTTACCATGTTTGAAAACCTATTTTAATAGAATTCAGAGCCAATGAGCAGACTATATTCAAAACTATATAAGGAGGCTGAAAAGATCAAGAAGTGGAAAGTGGATGTAGACTCTGAACTGAAGCAGAAAGAAAATAAATTGCAAGAAAATAGAAAGATAATTGAAGCACAGCGGAAGGCCATTCAGGAACTACAGGTATAAACAAGATTTGAATTGAAAATATAGTATAGTAAATCTTAATCATAATGCTGTTTAAAATGGATTATTTCAGAGTTAAGTTGGGTTTATCTTGTTTCTATGATGTCGATTTTAAGGACAGTACTTTTTGAAGTTTCACTGGTATAAGTTGCATTTCAACTTCAAGATGGGCACAGAGAACCAGCTGTACAAAACTTAATGCAAATGATTAGGGAAATAATAAATTACTTTAGATAAAGATTAATGATTCTAATTTATAATAGAGTATTTTTATTAATTCCTATTACTGATGATGTTTTGTTTGATATAAATGTCTTATACTGGAATATGGCATTTGTAGATAAAACTTGAAATTTGAAACTGACTTCCATTTTATGGCATAATGAGAAAACAATGACAAGAAAATGCAACATTGGGTTAGGACAAAGATAAAACATCATTTTAAATGTTTAGGGAAGATAATATTGCAATAAAATATTGTTGGATACATTCTGAAAATGATTCAGCAAATTTGATTTCAGTTTGATGAAAGTGAGACCCATATTATGGGAAATCCATAAGCTGTGAGTTCTTTTTTTATGTGCAAAAAATTTTTATAGACTGTCATAGCATGTTAGCAAAGAAATGCTGCTTAATGATTATACTCATGTTGATTTTGCTAAGCATAATGTGATCAACTATTTTTGTTTTGGAAATTAGTTTGAAAATGAAAAAGTAAGTTTGAAATTAGAAGAAGGAATTCAAGAAAATAAAGATTTAATAAAAGAGTAAGTAATAATTTAATGAATTTGTTTCCAGATTTATTTATTTTTCCTAACTTACCATTAAAATAATTTCCAAAAAATTATTGAGCACTTTCTATTGTGTAATATTAATCTTATATATGGAATTCTACCTGGGTGCTATGGAAAAAGGAAGACATATTTTACATTCTTGCATTTGACCCTAGTAACTTCTCACTTTTAAAAATATCAGACAGGTGAGAATTTTGGGGATCAACAGAGATGAGGCTTAGAACCTCACACCCCCTGTTTTGAGAGAAATCTTCTTCATCCGTGGATGTTTTGTTGCCCTTGCCTAGCTTGGATTAATACTTAGTCTATAGGCACAGATCTGATTATCTACACTTGCCCTCTTACAGCACTAAATTATGCTTTCTATCTTTATCTTGCATCTACCTACCATTTCAGCATTTTATTTAAAAAAAATAAGGGAGAAATATGGGATTCACATATAAATCAAGTATAAAAATCAAATGAATCATCAAAAAAATATCAGACAGGAGAAATTATTAGTTGGCAACAAAAAAAATACATGATAATCCTGTACAATTGCCTATGTGTATTGCCTTCCTTTCTTTTTGCCTGTTGTTTTAGGTGCAGCATTTGTGAAATAAGGCTCAACTTAGTTCCAAGCTAATTTCTACTTTCAGATTCATGTTTTTGCCAATGTCCCAGTGATTTAACCATTAAAATTGGCTTAAAACTTTAGTGTCATCTTTGACTTTTCCTTTCCTTTGATCTAGGCAATAGCTAAGCCTTATTTTATACCTTTATCATATCATTCATGCAGAGTTTAATACAAAAACGTACATGTTTAATTCATCTGTTAAGCAGATATTTAATGGTTGAAAGATAATGTATGGGTCCACACAGAATACAAAATTTGTTTATTCCTACTTGTTTTAAGGAAAACATGCTAAGCATGGTTCCAGAAGCCCTATCACTTTATCAGTGAAGTTGCTAATAAGTAAAAAATGCTCTTATGACAAATTTTTTTTAGTCCAATTCAAAGACAACCTATGACTTCCTAGATAAAATTTAAATGTTACCCTTAATTTTTTCCCTCCCTAAATGAGGTTTGGTTATTACAGGTGGGGGAGAGAGAAGAGGAAAGTTCTAACAGTGTGTGTGCCTGCTGTATGTTTGGTATTTACTGGTTATTTTTATGTGGATAGTGTGATTGAGTTCCTGTAGTATGGTGTAAGACAGATCTACTGGAGCACTAACACCAGTATTTGATAACTTGTGAGCTTTCCTTAAATTTCTGCTTCCTGCACTAATAAACATACAGTTTTTGTGAATACCATAACTATTTAGTTTTGTTACATAGTGTACTGCAGTGCAACATAGTATAGTATAAAATTTATGCCATTTTTTGAGGTGGAGGGGAGTGACCTAATTTTTGGGTGTGATTTCCTTCTATTTTAAGGACTTGTTTCAGTTGAGTGTCAGTTTTGGCTTTAAATATTGAATTGTTAGTTTTCATCTGAGTGAACCTAGCATTTAGTTAAGAGCTTTGTCAAAATAAAGGTAGGAAACAAAGTTACACTTAAGGTAGAGTAACTTGATTATTGGATGACAAATTTAGTGTAAAGTTGCCTAGGACCAGCCTGTTCACTGATTATGACTTTCTTAAGGGGATGTAGATTTTTAGAGTATTATTTCATGTATTTTTGAGCTTGAAATAGACTTTGGGCATTTCAAAACCATAGTCTAGGCTCTAATAGGAGTTTGAGAGGAATGGGCACTTTGGCTCATTGGCATTTTTGAGCAGGAGAGAGTTTTAATATAATTTAGATAATACTGGAGGAACTATTGTTTTGTTTTTTGCTTATTTTGTTTTCTACATTTTTTTTTGATTTTTTTGATTTTTTAAAATTGAAGTGTAGTTGATACACAATATTGATTTCAAGTGTACAACACAGTGACTCAACAGTTACATACATTATTAAATCCTCACCCCAGTGTAGTTACTATCTGTCAACACAGAAAGATGTTACAGAACTATCAGCTATATTCTTCATGCTGTACTTTCATCCCCATGATTAACTTAGATTGAGATTTTTGTGCCTCTTTATCCCCTTTACCTACCCACCCCAACCCCTCCCCCATGGTAACCACCAGTCACTTTTCAGTGTCTATGAGTCTACTGCTGCTTTGTTCATTTAGTTTTGCTTTGGTTTTAGATCCCACATATAGGTGAAATCATGTGGTATTTGTCTTTCTCCACCTGGCTCATTTCACTTAGCATAATATCCTCTAGGTCCTTTCATATTGTCACAAATGGCAGCATTTGTTCCTTTTTTTAATGGCCAAATAATGTTCCATTCTGTAGGTGTACCATGTCTTCTTTATCCATTCATCTATTGATGGATACTTTGGTTGCTTCCATATCTTGGCTATTGTAAATAGTGTGGCGATAAACATAGGGGTGCATATGTCTTTTCAAATCAGGGATTTTGTTTTCTTCAGGTAATTTCCTGGAAGTGGAATTACTGGATTGAATGGTATTTCTCTTTTTAGTGTTTTGAAGAACCTCCATATTGTTTTCCACCTTGGCTGCATAAATTTACATTCCCACCAACAGTGTAGGAGGGTTCCCTTTTCTCCTCGCCAACACTTGTTATTTCTTGTCTTTTGGATAGTGGCTATTCTGACTAGTATGAGGTGATATTGTGGTTTTTATTTGCAATTCTCTGATGATTAGTGATGTGGAGCATCTTTTCATGTGCCTGTTGGCCATTGTATTTTTTCTTTGGGAAACTGTCTAGTTAGGTCCTCTGCCCATTTTTTAATCAGGTAATTTGTTAATCAGGCACATGAATTCTTTGTATATTTTGGATGTTAACCCCTTATTGAATAAATTATTTATGAATGTATTTTCCCATACTGTAGGTTGCCTTTTTGTTTTTTGTTGATGGTGTCCTTTGCTTTACAAAAGCTTATTAGTTTGATGTAGTCCCACTTGCTTATTTTTGATTTTGTTTCCCTTGCTTGGAAAAATGTGTCCAGAAAAAAATTACTCATGCTTAAGCTGAAGAGATTTTTGCCTATATTTTCTTCTAGGAGTTTTATGGTTTCATGTCTTATATTTAGGTCTTTAATCTATTTTGAGTTTACTTTGTATATGGAATTAGATAGTAATCCAGTTTCATTCTCTTGCATGTAGCTGTCCAGTTTTCCCAACACCATTTATTGAAAAGATTGTCTTTTTCCCATTGTATATTCATGGCTCATCTGTCATAAATTAATTGACCATGTATATGTGGGTTTATTTCTGGGCTCTCTGTTCCATTGATCTGTGGGTCTGTTCTTGTGCCAGTACCATCCTGTTTTGATTATTATAGCTTTGTAGTAGAGCTTGAAGCAGTATGATATCCCCAGCTCTGTTCTTTCTCAGAATACTTTGGCTATTCAGGGTCTTTCATGGTTCCATATGAATTTTAGAATTATTTGGTCTAGTTCATTGAAAAGTGCTATTGGGATTTTTCTTCACAGAGTAATTTATGAATTGTATGTGATACATTCAAGATATTGTAATGTTTTAAGAATTAAAAAAAATTACAACTATGTTTCATAACTTTTATATGTGATTTTGCTTTGAGATCAGATTATGTTTAGGTAAACTCTTCTCTTTGTTTCAGGAATAATTCTACAAGACATTTATGTAATTTACTCAAAGAAACCTGTGCCAAATCTGCTGAAAAGACAAAGAAATGTAAATACCTTTCCTGTTTTATGTGATTTTATCAATTTATTATTGCTTATTATTTTAATGATAGACAGGGGAAGAAATTGTCTTTTCACTTTTTGGAACAAATTTTGATTTGAAGAAGTTGTATGTGCCTCATACCATTTCATTGTGTAAGTAGGAACTAGATTCTCAGATGTTGGAACTTTGAAAGCTCAAAGCTTTTTGAAAGATAGTATAATTCAAAAGATATATACTTAGCATGTATAGTTCTCATTTTAGTTAAAGTGTGATTTTGAGACAAACCTCTTATTGAATCAAGAATATGAGATATATATATTTCATAATAGAAAATACTCGTAGAGGGCTGTGGTAAATGCATAGTACTTAAGAATAGCAATGTAATATTTAATTCCAGTCAAAATAGAATTCTCAAATTTCTCTTAAGGAAATATTCTTTTAAAACATTCTAATGAGGTTGTGTGACATATATATGAAAGTACATGTTTTTATTTGTGTATGTTTGGTTTATAGGGCAGGAATTGTTTTTATTGATGAAAAACATAAAAATCTGATTTTCAAAAATAATAGATTTTACCCTTCTCAGTTATTAATTTGACACTAGCTGTACTTTGTTCCTGCTAAGAATCTATTACAAAATACTGCCCACCTGCTTTTTCAGGAGAGCCCCTATTTTTCTCAGCCAAAAATTTTAATTTATTAATACAGCTTATTGCTTAAAAGTTTGGCTTAAGAATAAACAGCCTGTATTCAAAACTTACAGTTGCTAGCTGCTTGACCTTGCAGAATTTGAGTAAGTTACATTATTTCTCTGACTTTCTGGTTATGAATTAATAAAGTGTTTCTTATTGTTGTTTTGAGAATTAAACAATACAAAATGCTTGAACAGTGCGAAGTCATCAATAAATGTTTGCTGTTATTTATTATTAGTATTATTATTCCCAGTATATGCACTATTATAGGTTTTTTATTCTTGGTCCTTGCCTGTAGTTTTTGGAACTGTGTGTACTTTTCAGAACATACTGTACTACTACCAGCTCCTCCACTACATTCTGTTTATTCAACTTTCAAGATTAGCTTCTTTGTTGAGATATAAAAAGTGGTGAAAAGTATGCAAATGGGGTAAAGGGATAGTATATTGGCTGTGTTGCAGTGAGTAACCTGGGCTGGAGAGATAAGTTGCTAGTTGTTTCTTCCATTTAGTTTTAAGCTAAGTCAGAGATCAGATTTTAGGAGAGGTTTAAAGAATCTTCTAAACATTTTTGAGGTGATCTCTTAAATTAATTAAAGAGTGTGCCTTCATGTGACATATAGATTTTTTCTTTAAAACAAATCTTAATACTTCCCTTAATATTAGTATAAATTCTATCCAGATTCTTGCCTTAAAAGTCTTTATTTTTGATATTTTTATTTTCTGTTTTATTTACCATTCAGCATTTTTAAAAGTGTCTGCTATGTGTCGTGAAATGTTCTAGATGCTGAGGAAAAACAGCAGTGAACAAAGTTTCTGCTCTTAAGGAGTATGCACATTTGTGAAGGTGGACAAGAGAAATAAACTATATTTTGGGTGATGTGTTTGCCTTGCTGTTATGGCTGCTGTAGCTCTATTATTGGGGCCACTTTGGGGACCAGACTGAGAGAGGAATAAAACGTCAGGATATTCTTTTGCTGTTTATGCTGTTACAGATCTGCTGGCACCTTATACTTTGGTTAATGCTAGGAGAGAAGATAGGAAAAAACTAAACAAACAGGAACCTTACTTTCACATGACTCACTTCTTCAAGATTTTACTTTCCTTCCTAATCTACCTGCTTTTGCTTACTTGTCAAAGTCCTCAAGTAGTTGTTTTATGTATTCAGAGTTTTTAGTTGTAATCAATGAAAGCAAAAGCCTGCAGTGGGTTTAATTCCATCTTGACTTGCATTGGAAACTGCATAAAGAGAGAATGTTTTGGGATAGAGTGATTGGGGAAGTTTTTTCTAATTAAGACTCAATTAGAGACCTAAATAAGTGAAGGAGTGAGCCATGTTGCTGTTTCAGGAATGAATATTGTGGGCAGAGGAAATATCAACTGTAAAGTCTCTTAGATGAGACCCTGTTTAATCTTAGAAAGTTATAAACAATGAGGCCACTCTGATGTACCTTTGATATTTCTTACCCTCTGTGTATTTCTCATCTTTATTTTCATTGTGCTCCATTCAGGAGAATTTCTCCTAACCTCTTTTCCAGTTTATTTATGCTCTTTATATTCTAATTTGTATTTAAATTAATCAGTTGAGGCCTTAATTTCTGTTACTGTATTTTCTGTTTCTATAAATATTAGCTTGTTTTAAAAATATCTGTAGTGTTACTTTTTGGAGTTTGAGGTTCCTGACTGAAAATTTTCAGCTCAGCCTTTTATCTCCATGAACATATAAACGAAGATTTATCAAAATTTGTGTTCAATAATGCCAATATCTGGAATTCCTTGGGGCCTACTTTTGTGTCTGTTCTGTAGATTCTAGCTCTTGTCATGTTTCTTACTGTGTACTTCATTATTTTTTGTTTGCTTAAGACTTAGAATAATATCACATTGTGCTTTTTCTTCAGAACAGTAATATACACATGGCAATAGTAGTACAACTCCTTTTGGGTTTCTGGACCTGATTCCAGTGTATGTGTTTGTGGGAAGGGGTCTTCCCACACACACCACCACACAATTCTCAAACATCAGCAGGGTGTCCGAGAGCTTAACTCAATTCTGACGCTGTCTGCTTGGAGATGGCGCCAGATTCCCCAGGTTAAGGGGCTCTGTCCTGCAAGACTGCTCTCCAACAACCCCACTCCAGATACTAGTCGCAAACTCCAAGCAGTTACCTGTGTTTCTAACCAATTGGCTACAGATGAGAGGTTCCAATGACCTCACCCTTAGGTTCGATTAATTTGCTAGAGTGGCTCACAGACTCAGGAAAGCACTTAGGTTTACCAGTCTAATAAAGGATACCATAAGGATACAAGTTAACAGTAATATGAAGAGATGCATAGGGCAAGGTCCCAAATAAAGGAGCTTCTATCTTAGCGGAACTTGGGGCCTGACTTAGTTTTTCTAGTTCTTTGAATGGTGAGCAATTTTGGATTATATCCTGAGCATTTTGAATACTATGTTTTGATATTCTGAGTCCTGTTAAAATCTCCTGGAGAATGTTTGTTTACTTTTTAACAAGTAGTCAATTCAGGTTCAGATAACAAGTTCTTTCTGCTTTTTGTGTGCTAGGGTTCCAATGTCAGTTCAGTCTTCATAGCTTCTGCTATGCTGCTCTGGGTCTGTTTCATGTATACTCCATTCAAGGTTAGTTCTGGGACTTGGATAGTGATTTACATTGGAGTTCAGTTTTCAAAGCCTTTGCTATATTTGATTTGGGTCTGTCCTTGTACATTCTCTCTTTTCCCCATGGGACTTGTGTCAATTCAAACACATAATTAGGGAATCCACTTCTCCAACTCTCTCTAGGATTACTGCTCCACTCTCAGCCTCATAGGGGCCCCTTTTCCCTATCTAGGTGTTTCAGGATTATCTCTCCCCTTGCTGTTATGGCTGCTGTAGCTCTATTATTGGGGCCACTTTTGGGACCAGACAGAGAGGAATAAAACGTCAGGATATTCTTTTGCTGTTTATGGTGTTACAGATCTGCTGATACCTTATACTTTGGTTAATGCTAGGAGAGAAGGTAGGAAAAAACTAAACAAGCAGGAACCTTACTTTCACATGACTCACTTCTTCAAGATTTTACTTTCCTTCCCAATCTACCTGCTTTTGCTTACTCTTCAAAGTCCTCAAGTAGTTGTTTTATGTATTCAGAGTTTTTAGTTGTAATCAATGAAAGCAAAAGCCTGCAGTGGGTTTAATTCCATCTTGACTTGCATTGGAAATTGGCTTAGCTTTTTGGAGTTATAATCCTCAACCTATTCTTGGCCTGACGATTCATCATTATCTTTATAAATATTTGATTCTTTTCATAATTAAAAAAATCCTCCAGATTTTTAATTGCTTTTAGCAGGGAGAGTGGTCTGAATCACTTAGCCATTAACAGCAGAGTCCTTGATGCTTTTCCAAAATATAGATCAAATCACATTACTGTCTAAATCTGTGAGTGGCTTTCCATAATTTTCATGATAGAATGGTGTTTGCCACTTCCCTCCACCTTGTCAAATGTTTCCTACATGCCTCACATACGCAAGCTCATGGAGAACTACTTGTTTTTCCCTAAGCAGATTATGAATCTGAGCTTTTTTATATATTGTTTTTTTTTAATTGGCTGATCCTCCTTCCTTCATCTTGTTAACTCCTGTTTGTCCTTCAAAACTCAGAATAAATATCACTTCCCTTGGGAAATATTCCCTAATTTTCTAGTATGATTTAGATGCTGCTTTTCTTTCACATAGTTCTTTAACGTGTAATCATGAATTCCTTCAACGAATATTTATTGAGTGCTTACAATATGCTAGACATCTCACTGTAAGTTTGAGGGCAGTGGATCATGTCTTATTTGACTTCATATATTTAACATTTTGCACAGTGTCTTTGAAGATAGTAGGCAATAAATGAGTGAATAAAGAACAAATCTGTTCTTAGATGTACCTTAAAAAGTCTTTGAATGGCTGTCTTTGAACACAGAATCACAAAATTCTTCAGTTTGCCATTCAAAGTACTGCATTAACTGTTTTTGCAGCCTTTTCCCTTAAGTTACATAGTGTTGGAAGGGACTATAAAGCTTTTATAGTCTACTTAAATTCCTTTTGCTTTAATTTCCTGTATAGCATGTCTAACTAGATGGTAGTCTTTCATATATTTGAATATAGTCAGTGATGGAAACTCACTAACCTCAAGATTGTCATTTAAGGATAACTCTTATTTCTACATTGAAGTGAAATCTCTATGTAGTTTCTTTCTTCTTATTGTAACTTCTCCTTAGGGCATACAGAAAAAGCCTAAGCCAGTTTTTTATGTGCTATCTCTTTATCTCTTTAGATATCTAAAGATCGCTACTTGTCACTTTTGAATCTTGTCTTAAACCTAGACATTTCAAGATTCTTTTAGTGCTTTTGTTATTTTGGTTGATCTGTTAAACATCTTTGTTATATGTAGGAGTCTAGATCTGTATGGGGTAATCTAATATGTAGATTGAACTGTATAAAGGACTATTTCTTGTCTAATTGTAGGTATTGTTAATGAACTCTAAAGTCAGCTTATTTGACAGCCACATTGTATTATAGGTTTCATGAATTCAATATGAATTAAAAACTTTTTTTTTACTTCCCTCTTTGCATGTCCATTTAGATTTTTGGATCCAAATAGCGTTTTTGCATTTATCCCTACTGGATTTTACCTGGCAGACCTGTGTTTTAATCATGTACCATTAGCTTTAGGATCCTGGCAAATAATATAATCTTTCTGTATTACATTTTCCTTATCTGTGAAATGAGGATAATCACAGTTCCATATATCTATGCCTATGTCTGTAACTATATATATAGTCTGTGTATATATGTGTATATGTTTTTCCCCTTGCCAGGACTTTGGTAATTTCTTGATCTCATAATTCACAGGTTTCATAGAACCTCCATTTCAATCTGAACACAAGTCTTTTTAGGCCCAAGAAAGCTTTATGATATCTTTGGCCACTCTATCTGATTTCTGTTTGGGAAATACTTACTTGTTTATTGGTCCTCTGTTATTTTTCTCTGTTTTAATATTTGTTTTTTCCCTTCCTTTTATTTAAGTTTCTTTCCTGTATTTCCAATTTGACTTTTGGAGGATCAACTCAGGATCAACTCCATCCTGTCATGCCTCTAACCTGTAGTTCCCTTGCAGTCTCTCATTATCTAAACCATTGCCCCTTTCCTCCTCATTTATTTTTCTATTTAATTCATCCCATTTCTTGCATTTGTTTGGTCTGTTCTTTATTACTGTATTTTCCTCTTTCATTGACCATATTTTCTTGATTCTGTTGAGAATACCAAATAGTTTTCTGAAGTTTTCATCTGAATTCTCTGGAGTTCATTTTCAAAGATAAGTTGTTCCTGTGAATACTTTTCTTGTTGTTCTCTTCCTTTGTTTGATAGTGTTTTTTCATAGAGCTCATATAGGTTTTCTTACCATATGAAAAAGGTAAGAATTATCCAGTCTAAATTATCCTTATCATTGAAAAAGGCCAGAATTAATCCAGACTAAATAAAGTAAGTATTAAGCTGTCTTTGCTCCTGTTAACTCCCTTGGTTTACTGATTGAATCCTTTTTTCATTTATATAATTGTGTGGCATGTAACTGAGAAGTTTCTAAAGTTTTTGCCTTGCATAGCTCTGCTTATAATGGCTGCATCTTCTTTCTGCCCCTTCTGCCTGGTTTTTTGGTACTCTTAAAAATTTTGCAGAATATATGACTGAATAATTCTAGTCAACAAATTCAAGCGTGCATAAGGTTTTAACATCTTCAAATATTAAAATAACCTTAGTTTTTTAATATCTTAAAGCTTTGATTCTGTTGGCATGGAAGTAAGTTAATCTCAGTAAATTTTGGAATTTTTTCCCATTTTCTTGGAGTTGTATCTAAATTAGGGATACCCATATAGTACCATGTGGTTGAGAAGGGTATTTGTTTCTCAATCATCTATCCACTGAGACTGTCATCATTTCAACTGGTTTTAAATTATTGGTCAACATGAGTTGGTGCTGAGTTGTCCCTCATACCTGTCCTCAGGGCCTATTCAGGTCTGCTGGTTCTCTGTGCTTTATCCCATCGTGCTTAGGTTGCACAAGGTGTTGGGGCAAACTGAAGCTATTTAAGGCCGCATCTATCTAGATACAGTTCACAGCCATTTCTTCTCAGGTTTTGTCATCTTCCTGGAGCCCTACTGAAGAAAATAAAAAAGCATAGTTCTTCTGCTCTCAGTTTGTCCAAACTATATGGGATTTCTTTAGGCCCCAATCCAGAGGCTTGGCCTGGTGATTGTAGAGGGCTATAGAACCCCTTTTTAAGTATTTGTTGGAGTTTAATAAGCTCTCTCAGCTTCCCCTTTTAAAAGCCTCTGTCACACAAACTAGTAAATATTTCTTAGATCTAGAGGATGGGAAGCTTTGTTCTGACTTACATGTTTTTAAAATCTATTATTTATGCCTTGAATAATTCACTTAGCCTCAACACTGGGCTTTTTGAAACTCAGACTTTTTCTTTTCTTTGGGTTGAATCATCTTCTCTTTAAAGCAATGAATTCTGCAAGATCTAGTTGCCCAAACTGGGGCAAAGTGTGTGTGTTTGTGTGTGTGTGTGTGTGTGTGTGTGTGTGAGAGAGAGAGAGAGAGAGAGAGAGAGAGAGAGAGAGAGAGAGAGAGAAACAGAGAGAGTAGTAGAGAAGAGAAAAAGACACAGAGAGAGGGGGAAAGGAGGGAAAAGAAAAAAAGATGGGGTGGGGTGGGGAAATAGATGGATTGATGGATAGATAAATATGAAGAAAAAGCCCCCAAAAGATAGGCTTATATTTTAACAATATTATATCATCACATTAGAACACTCTGCTACTAGAGTACCTTCTCTGTGTCATCTGTAGCAGCTTGTACAAGCTTATTTTCTTTTCTGTAGTTTTATTTATTTGATTTCCAGTACTTGCCTGTTGGAAGAATGGCTGGAAGGTATTTTGGAGTTCTGGTGGTAGTGCTAATGGGAAGATTGCAGATTTTTGGTGATGGAATGCGATTCTTTGGCACAAATAGTTTCTGAGGAATAAAGAACTTTTGTTGCTAATTGCAACAAAAGTGAATATGAGACAGTGAATGGATGGAGTGAGAAGTATGAACTGTCTTTCTGTTGAAACACTGATGTGTTCTGCTTCTATTTAAGTTTCCCAGCTCTTTAATATTCAAATAAAAGTTCAGCTCTTGTTCCATGTGCTGTGATATGTCTAGAGCTTTCTTCGGTATTTTTGAGGGATTTAGGATACTTGTATTCTTCTAAAGTCAGTCATGTACCCTCTTTTTAGTTATTTGGCTCTTAATTGACATTTGAGTCTGAGTCTATCATAGCTGCTATTTTCTTATTTGCAGCTTGTTACTGAGAGTCTGAGAGTAATACCCTCCTTAGTTTAACATGGTTTCTATGATGTTGGCATCATTTGGGGGGAATGGTGAAGGGACAATCACACTTTTTTATACTGCCTTGTACCTTAATTCCCCACAGTGCTACCTACCAACACTGTTTTACTGACTTTATTGAAGGCTTGTGTATATAGCTAGAGGGAATCATTGTTCAGGTATAAAACTCTATAAAAAAAAAAAGATCATAGAGGATTCAAAGAGGATTTCTCTTCTCTTTGGGGTCATACCTTTTCTTATCCTACTCTTCCTTTCTTAAGGTTTATCTTCCTTTCTGCCTCCTTAGAGATAGAGCAAGAGATGAAAAGAGTGAGTTTTACCATTCATGTGTATCCCATGAATCATAAATAAAGGAAAAAATACTTTATAGAATAATTATAAGTCCCTTCCCATTGTGAAGGCTAAAACTGTATATTACAGAGTTTGAATAAATTCATTGATGGTAATTGTATAAAAGGAAATTAGAGATAATTGAATAGCACCAAGCTTTTGAGGTTGATGCCATGACGTACAACCATGCCTTATTTATGAAACTGCTTTTGATGCTACTTTAAAAGACTGAAAGGATGTATCAACACAGCATTTTAAATATTTTGATGTTTTCCTGAGGTATTTCGAGTATTCTTTTGTTGACATCATAATTTATGTTTTAAAATTTAATTTTGAAATATTTTGTACTAACAGATGAATATGAACGGGAGGAAACTAGGCAAGTTTATGCGGATCTAAATAATAACATTGAGGTAAATGGTAGTGAAAATCTGAATATTTTAAACAAGGGTATTTGTAAGTAAAGTAAAATGATAGGTACGAAGATATAGACAACTGTTCTTGCTAAAGGGATCATTATTTGTTTGTTGACATCTCATTATACCCAACAAAATTCCCAAGGTTCTATACTGTTAATGTTTTTTTAATTAGCTTTTGAATTACATGTCAGTGACACCATTTAACTTACTTAATTTTGTGTCAGAGACTAGCATATTGTAACATGTAAACATTAACATGAAAATCGTACAGTATTACTAACCTATATCAGGGTATGCATAAGAAAGGTAATCAATAATCAGTCATTCTCCACTTTGCTTCTTGGCTATAGTCACTTTTTTTTAAAATGCTGTTTTTAGTGTTTTATGTTTTTTTATCTTTTTTATATTTCTCAAATTTTCTAAACTCTTTGTGATCTTGGCTATTTTAATTTATTCCTTGTCTAAACTTGTGTGTCCAAGATCTTATGCAAACTCATACACTTCATTATGCTTTTCTAATCACTCTCTCCTTGTTGCCTTATCTAAAATACCTTTCTCTTTAGTTATTTTCTGTCTCTTCACCTTGCTTAACTTTTCTGAAACATACTTGAAACTACATGACATTTATCTGATGTACAAATGCTTTCTTACACTGGAATATAAATTAGTTCTAGTAGGGTAAGGATTTTATTTATGTCTTAAGTGCTTAAAACAGTGCCTGGCATATAATAAACACTATTTACTGAACAAATAAATGAATTCATCCTACTTTACAAATCAAGATTTGTTGAATGTTGAGTGAACTCATGCTGCCAGATGATGGAAGTATAATTTGGACATCTATGGGGAGAGACCTCACAGAAGTTGCACTTTGTGAAGATGATAGAAATTAAAAAAGCAAAAATAAATATTAAATTATAGATTTTGATATGGCTGTCAAGCAAATGACCACCAACTGTTTTGCTACTGTTGGCATTATATATATAGCATTTTTCCAATTCCTTTAAGCCTCTGGAAAGTGCACATAACAGATACTCTTAATATATTTTTAGTAAATTATTTAATTGTTAAAGGTTGTAGGGTTTTCATTTTTCAAAATTGTGTGGTTTTAAATCTAATGATTGATTACATGATACAAACTTGTTAATATTTTCCTGTCTGAAGAAGACTCTTTAAAAAGTGATTCTTAAAATTAAACTTCATATTTCAGAAAATGATAATAGCTTTTGAGGAACTTCGTGTGCAAGCTGAGAATTCCAGACTGGAAATGCATTTTAAGTGTAGGGATACTATTTAATTTTTACATTATTATTCTGCTGTTTATATTTTTATTAGATTGTTAATGTTTCCATACCTTCAATTTGATGCCTCAACTATTTAAAACTTTGTATTTTAAATCTAACTCCTCAGAATCTTGTGGAATGTGGCAGAGAATTGATATATGTTAAAAATACTCTTTAGGCTTTAAGACTACATCTTCCATGAAATCAAATTTATTATGGTTTGCATTTAGCTTTTTAGAAGTATGATTTTGTCTTATTTTTATATTTATTATAAATGTACATGTTAAAACAACAGTATATATATTTAGAATCTGTTATTTCAGATTAGTGTGTTATGAAGAATAAACTTTTATATATGTGCTGTTATAAAAATTATAGAATTTAAATTATAACTGATACTATTTAAATTCACTATTTTACTAAACAAAGTTAGTAGCAATAAAACATCAGTTTTGGCTTATTAAAAACCTTTGAGATTTAATATCTAGATAAAGAGGTAAAATAAAATATCAAACTTAAATTTTGTTATGGAATTATATTAAGATATTAAAGTATATTTGTTTTATTTTTAAAGTAAAGGAAGATTATGAAAAAATCCAACATCTAGAGGAGGACTATAAGAAGGAAGTAAATGACAAGGAAAAGCAGGTATTTTTTAAAAATCAACTCTATTTTTTGTATTTGCTAATTCATAAAATACTTAAAATTATAAAAGAAACCTGTATTTGCTGATTGCGTGACAGATGCTTTGAGAGAATTTTAATATTATGCATATCCAAATATTTAGCCTATTGCTTAGCAGTATTAATTTCCACTGACTCAAATATGCATGCATTGAGTGCTAACTCTTTTAAAAAAAATCAATGAATCCTCTATAATATTTATTTCAGTGGGTAATAGGACATAGCAGCAAAAATATATTATTTTGTGAAAACTTCTGTTCAGACCAAAACCTCAAAAAATTGACTACTCAGTCCACATTTTGCAGTTTATTTTGAAATATGCTATCTATGACACTAATAAAGGAGAACTAAAATATTCTTTTGCTTCTTTATATTAATGTCATATAATGGAAGACAAAAATGTCAAGTTTGTAAACTTTGACATTTATAAGAATGTTTATTTCAGATTATTATTATTATACCACCCTTATCAATTTCAAGCCTTCAGCTTCTCAAATGGAAGGTGATATATAGAAAGGAATCCTCTTTTTTCTATTTCTCCCTGTTTTTCCAGAGTTTTTCTTCTCTGATTTGCCTCGAGATAACTTGTAATGATAAATAACAAGGATAGTTTCTTAAACTAAAGTATCAAAGGATAATTGAAAGTACAGACAATATACTTGCAGTTTTCTTTAGGTTTTGGCTGAAATGATAAAATTCTAATTTATGTGTTAATGCTTAGGTCTTTTTAAAAGTTAAAATTGTGTTCTATTATAAAGAACACAAAAATAGAATGAGTGCTAAAAAGCTTGTTGGCATTCTGGATGTGTGGGGAGAACTTCCAGATTGTTGGGGTTCCCTATAAAATGATGGTGTGGCCAGCTTGTGTTTTACTGGGGTCTCCTAAATGTCATTTTTTTTTTTGAGTTTTCCAAATTCCTGCTAAGAGATATAAACTTGGCTACTGACATTTTGGAGCTGGATTGTCAAAGTAGAAAGAACAGGCTGAATCTCACCATTCCGTATGATGACTTTTCAGTTATAACCTTCACTTGTACCTATCCATTTGCCTGGAATACCCAGGTTTAGAAATTGTTTTCGTTTGCCTATGAGTCTCTTGCAAAGATGGAGCAGGGTTAGTTTTCTGATTACATTGGCTATCAGGGAATAGAGTCCAGGAAAGTATAGTTAAGTGGACTTACAGAGGTCTTGCTACTCTTTTTCACAGACTTCCAGATAGTCTCCCACCTACCTGTTTCATACCTACCCTTCACAATGTCTGTTGCCTCCAGTTCTTGAAACATTCTGGGGTTATTTTGGCCTTGTTATTGCATCACATTACACCCCATTCCACTCTATTCCACAACATTCCACTCCATTCCACCACATTATATTCTGTTCCATTCCGTCAAAGAAGGCTCCATTCCCTTCCAAACCATGTTGCTTCTCTTTAGTATCTTCTGTGTGCAGGCTCTTAGGTTTGACCTTACTTTTCTATGCTGAATCATTTTCCATTCTTTCCAGCTGCTTTCTTTCTTTACATATGGCAGTTTGGATTATAGAAATTTTATGGTTTCATGGCAGATGAAGTCTGTCTTTGTTGTTTTCCTGGTTATTTTTTTGGATGATTTATAGATAAAAATAGGGTAGAGAGGTCTTTCTGCCATCTTGAATCTATAAGTCTTCAGCTTATCTTTATGAGTTTGTCTTTCACCTTTTCTTCACATGGACTCTATATTCTAGCAATCTGAATATTTTCAGTTTTCTGGATGAAACATGACTTGATCCTTTGTGTTCTTATATAATCTAGAATGATCATTTTCCTGTGTTTGCATAATTAAGTCCTACTTTTCTATCAAGACTCACTTCAGCATCTGAGAAAAATTAATTTTTTATGATATTCTCTGAGGCTGCTTTAGGTGTTCCTTCCTTGATTCCTATAACATTTTGTCCTATTACTAATAATATGAAAGTATATTTGTTTGTCTCCTGGTCTAGGCTATGAGTGTCTTGAAGCTGAGTTCCCTTATCTTTATATACTCAATCCTTTTTATGGTTTTTGGAATGGAAAAGCTTAATAATATTTATGGAATAAATGAGCCAGCAGATTTCATTATATTATCTTCTAAGTAATAACTTAAAATGCATATTACAGTATCAGGTATATTGTATTAGTTTGTTCATTCAGTCAATAAATGTTTATTATGCAAGCATGTACTAAATGCCAGGCACAACCAGCTGAAAAACATATAAACAAGTACCTAAAATAATCATAGGTGATGATAAATGCTAAGATGTCATATTTAATTTTTCATATCTGTAATGTATTATAAATGTAAGTGTGTATAATGTAATATAAATGTAAATATATATAAACATGTCATTTTAGGTATCACTGCTATTGAATCAAAGTTCTGAAAAAGAAAATAAAATGAAAGATTTAACATTTCTGCTAGAGGAATCCAGAGATAAAGTTAACCAATTAGAGGAAAAGACAAGTAAGAATTTATATAAGAAAATGTAGCAATGTGTTTTCTGTATTTCTTTTGTTATGATTTAAATTTTGGCTTTCATTATAATTTTGTTGTAATGCTTTCTAGTGCTGTAATTCACAACCTGGGCTGGACTAGTTTGAGGAAGGCATAGTAGAGTCACTTAGCTTTTTCAGAGTACATAATTTCCTCTTTTCCCTTTTACGTACCCTCACCTTCTTCAGAGTTTCAATGAAGTGCTCCATGAAAACAGGGATCTTCCTCTTTTTCTTGTTCACTATACATTCCAAGTGCCCAGAACACTGCCTGGTGCATATTAGTCATTCCATAATTTTTTTTTCCATGCATGAATGAATGCTCTGGGAGCAGTATGGAGGCATAGGGAAAAATTGTTGAATTAGACCTTAGGTGATTAAAGGTTCACTGGAGAGTGAATTGTGTGAGAGAGTGTAGGCAGAAGAAATGGCTTGTGCAAGTCATGGAAACGTGAAATAGTACATTTGCAACACTGATTGATGTGTCTGTATCTTAGAGAAACTTAAGTAGATAAGACTAGAAAAGAATGGATCAGATTATGAAGGGTCTTGAATGTCATGTTATGGTTAGACTGTCTTATTATTGAATATTTAAAAACTTGTTCAAGTAGCAAGGTACTTGGAAGACATAATACACTTTGCGAAACTCTATGCACCTTTCAGAACCTCATAGAGATCTTGTGGCTTTTGTTACTTTTCTCTTAAAAACATTCTTTCATCTCTGTATGGAAAACAGTTATCTAATTCCTGCAAACCTGTGCCTGTTCATTTCACCTTATGCCATTTTATATCCTATACTACAGATATTATGAAATTGTTTAACTTCCTCTACATTTTAAGTTCTTCCTGTTTCACCGTCATGCTTTTGGCTACTTACTTTATCCAAAATGAGCTTCCTACCTCTACTCCAAATTTGTTGGCTAAATTCTACAAATGGCCTAAACATTACTCATCTGTCTGCTGCGACTATGAGTGTCATGAGGGCAGGGACTGTGTTTTTAGCTTTGTAACTCTAGTGCCTAGTATATTGGTATGTAAATAATAGGGGTTAAATAGTTGTTAGAATGAGTGAATGAATATTTAATGTTATGTAAACTGGAAACAGCTTATTGATAATAACTATGTGGTTCTATAGACTGGTAACCACTGAAATGTATTTGTTTAAGTTACTTTTCGTTGTTTCCCATATGTATGTATCTGCCATCTGTTTCTCTTTGTTTCAGTTTGGAAGTCATCCATTGACATGTTACCTAATCCTGCCTTCTGCTATGTCTAACTTGCTTTTAAGCATCTTGATTGAATTCTTAACTTTGTATTTATCTTATTTTTTTCCTTCTGAAATTTATATTTCATTATTTTTTAATTTAAACTCTCTGATTTAAGTCTCATTTTTAAAAAATGACATTTTCATCTTTTTTGAATATATTAATCATTAATATTTTATAGCTATTCTCTTTTCACTCAAATCTGGCTCACTTGTTGCTTTGTGTCTACTGCTTCTTTTTAAAAAAATTGTGATAAAATACACATAACATAAAATTTACCCTCTTAACCGTTTTTAAACATATGGTTTAGTGACATTAGATAGGTTCACATTATTTTGCAACCATATCTCCAAAACTTCTTCATCTTGCAAAACAAAAACTGTACCCATTACTATAGTAATAACTCCCCATTACCTCCTCCCCCCAGCCCCTGGTAACCACTACTAATTTCTATTCTTAGAAACCACTATTTCTTCTTGGTGATTTGTTTTTATCTTTAGGTGACTAATTTTTGATTGAATTCTAGATGTTATAACAAAAATTAGAGGCTCTAGATGATGTTTTTTATTTGCTAGGGAGAAATTGGGACTGTGGTGGCCTAATAGTTTAATCCAATTAGAGGCTGAGCTGATTGAAGAGATTTAGCTAAGTATATGAGGTTTTCAAGTTTCCAAGTTTGTTTCTCTGGCTCTTTGAGACCCCTAAAACTGTGCTGTTTTTCTGTTCCAGAAAAACCCAGCAGCCCTCTGCTGTGGCCAAGCCAGTATCTACATCTTGTTCATGTCCAGAATCAGCAAATGTCAGCTGCATTTTTGTCAGTTCACTGCTCAACAGTTCTCTCTAAGGAATTTTAGCTGCTTTAGTTCTTTTTGTTTGGATTTGTTTCTGCTTTTCTCGTTTCAGCAAGTGTTGGTCTTTTACAAACTACTCCAGCCTGCCTAAAACTATCCATTTAAATTAATCATGATCAACTAATTTCTGCTTTTCTTTTTAATATTTCTTTGTATTATCTAATTTTTGTCACTTGCCAATACTTTTTGCTTGCTAAGAATATCTGTTATCAAAGATTTAAGAAAAAATTAGAGGCTCTAGATGATGTCTAGAAAATTCTGAATATTTAATTTTCTTTCTTACATATTAAGAATACTATACTTTTAGATAGGATTCTCTTTGGAGAGAGTTTGGGTATTTCCATGAGGCCACATATCAGTTACCCTTGATCAAAGCCCATTAGTTTCTTTCATTCTCATATTTATGTTGGTTTTTCTCCCTGTCCTAACCTCCTGTTATGGTTCTTTCCAAACTGTGTTTTGGAAACACTCCTCTTTCTATGTAGTATATAAAATTTCTTTCTTTCTTAACCTATTAATACCAGTTTTCTTTACTTTCTGTCTTTAACAAATTAGAAGTCTCCTGTACCTTTGCTGTCTTTTTGAATGGAAGCTGCACATTGTCCCACATTCCATGTACAATAGAGTTAGAAGGCAGTTAGAAATTTTCTTATGGCTCTGTATTGCCATTTTCAAACCATTACTCATACCTTTATCTATTCAACTTTTATCAATCTCCTTTCTGTTCAAAGCCAGGCAGAAAGCTAGTTACTGGGAATGCAGTTATTTATTATTTCATCCCTGCATTCTACAGGAGAATCACTGTCTGTTTCTAATACATCAAGTTTGATAAAGAATGGATATTGACTTATCAAATGCTTTTTTAGGCATATATTGAGATTATTTTATGATTTTCTCCTTTAATTTATTAGTGATTATTTTCTAATGTTAAACCTATTTTTTTTAATTTTGGTATCATTAATCTACAATTATATGAGCAACATTATGGTTACTAGACTCCCCCTATCATCAAGTCCCCACCACATACCCCATTACAGTCACTGTCCATCAGCATAGTAAGATGCTATAGAATCACTATTTGTCTTCTCTGTTTTGTACAGCCCTCCTCGTACCACCCCCTACATCATGTCTGCTAATTGTAATGCCCCTTTTTCCCCCTTGTCTCTCTCTTCCCACCCATCCTCTCCAGTCCCTTTCCCTTTTGGTAACTGTTAGTCCATTCTTGGGTTCTGTGAGTCTGCTGCTGTTTTGTTCCTTCAGTTTTTTCTTTGTTCTTATACTCCACATGTGAGTGAAATCATTTGATACTTGTCTTTTTCCACTTGGCTTATTTCACTGAGCATAATACCCTCTAGCTCCATCCATGTTGTTGCAAATGGTAGGATTTTCTTTTTATGGCTGAATAATATTCCATTGTGTATATGTACCACATCTTCTTTATCCATTCATCTACTGATGGACACTTAGGTTGCTTCCATTTCTTGGCTATTGTAAATAGTGCTGTGATAAACATAGGGGTGCATATGTCTTTTTCAAACTGGGCTGCTGCATTCTTAGGGTAAATTCCTTGGAGTGGAATTCCCGGGTCAAATGGTATTTCTATTTTGAGTTTTTTGAGGAACCTCCATACTGCTTTCCACAATGGTTGAACTAATTTACATTCCCACCAGCAGTGTAGGAGGGTTCCCCAAACCTAATTTTTAATGTTTGACAACTTTTTATCCCTGATTATAAATCTACTTTTATTATTTTTATATATTGTTTTCATTCAATTTTACATATTGTTTAATTAAGGTTTTTTTAAGGACTTTTTATGTATCCATGTTCAGAAATTAGGTTGTTTTATAATATTTCTTTCCTTATCAGTTTTTAATATTAAGTATATATTTGCTTCAAAAATGAGTTTGGCAGAAATAGAGACACCGAGAAGTAACTGGTGGTTACCATGGGGGAGGGTTTGGAGTGCGTGGGTGAGATATGTGAAGGGGATAAATAGGCACAAAATTGCAATTCTGTATAAATCAGTCATGGGAATGAAAGTAGAAGATAGAGAATATAGCTAATAGTTCTGTAATAACATTCTATGTTGATGGATAGTAACTATGCTACTTGTCGGGAGCCTTTAATAATGTAGATTACTATTGAATCACTATGTTGTGTACTTGAAACCAGTGTAATATTGTATGTCAACTATCCAGTAAAGATAATGAGTTGGAAGTGTTTTCTCTCTGGTATATTCTGGAAGAGGGTAAGTATGATTTAGATTATTTCTTCCTTGAATGTTTGGTGGAGTTCATTGGTGGAGTAACCTGCTCCTAAATTTATTATTATTGCTTATTAATTTTGGGAGATGGTGATTTTTAAAATTCTGACTTATTCCTCTTAAGTGGGTTGGGAATATACAGGTTTTCTATATCTTCTGGTATCAGTTTGTTCCCTTATTTTTTTCCTAGGGGTTTTCACTTTTCCTCTAAGTTTTCTAAGTTTTCCTGTGTAAGTTTGTTTCTGGTTTCCCTTATTGTCTTTTTAATGCTTCAGTTTTGTAACTCTAATTTGATTTCATTACATTTATAATCTTATCATTTCCTACTTTCAACCTACTTTGTGTTTATTTTGCTGTTCTTTTTCTGACTTCAGATATATTTTTAGTTTAATTTTATGCTTATCATAATATATATATATATATATATATACATTTAAGCCTATAATATTTTCTCTAAATACTGCATTACCTGTATTTTACACTTCTAATATATATTATTTATTGTTCAGTTTAAAGTATTTTCTTATTTCCTTTGGGATTTATTCTTTGACCATTAGGTTATTTGGAAATGTGCTTATTTTCCAAACATATGGTGTTTTTCTAATTGTTATTTAAAGAAGATTTATACTTTAATTGCATTGCATTTTCTATAGATGTTGGCTAGAATATTCCAAAAATATGTACTAAAGAAGTTTGTTAATCATGTTGCTCAAATTCTTTGAATTTTTGTTGATATTTTCGTCTGACTCTCAATTACTGAAGGCAACATTAAAATTTTATTGCTTGATGATTTTTAAGTTTATTCTTGTTTCTTTTGATTAGTGTTTATTTAGAGACTATGTTAGGTGCATACAGACTTTTAAATTTTATTATGTATCCTTGGTGAATTGAATCTTTTATCATTATGACATGATTCTACTCATCTTCATAATGCTATTTAACATATTTTTTTCTGATATTAATATAACTGTGAAGATTTATTTCACACTTCAGGCCTTTTGGATAAATACCCAGGAGTGTAATTGCTGGGTTTAATGGTTAATTGTGTGTTTCATTTCAAAAGATGCTGTCAAACAGTTTTCAGAGTGGCTGTATCATTTGATATTCCTACTGGCTGTGTGAGCCATTCTGTTTCTCTGCATCCTTGTGAGAATTTGATGCTGTCACTTTTATTTTAGGTGTTCTTATAGGTGTGTAGAGATATCTTTTGGTTTTAATTTGCATTTTCCTGATGGCTGGTGATCTCGAACTTCTTTTTAGTGCTCATTTGCCATCTGAATAATTTCTTCAGTGAACTATCTCTTCATGTATTTTGCCTATATTGTAATTGGATTGTTTTGCTTTTTTGTTGTTGAATTTTCTTCTACATAATAGTCCTTTGTCACAAATGTGGTTATATATGTGGCATATATTGTCATCCAGTCTGTAGTTTGTCTTTTTTTTTAAATTGAAGCATAGTTGATATACAATGGTATGTTGGTTTCAAATATACAACACAGTGGTTCAGTAGTTACCCATATTATTAAATCTTCACCCCCACTAGTGCAGTTACTGTCTGTCAATATAAGAAGATGTCACAGAATTATTGGCTGTATTCTCCATGTTGTACTACTATCCTGTGGCCAACTTATATTATGATTGAGAATTTGTTACCCTCTCCTACCCGTCCACCCCTCCCCCTTCCCCATAGGAACCAGCGGTCACTTCTCAGTGTTTATTAGTCTATTCAGTTTCAATTTTATATATATCATTTCTAGAAACTTTATTTATATAAACTATAGACATCATCCTTTCTTCTTTTAGTTTTTTAAAAATAATACAATACTTATTTTTTAATATCCACAGCCAGTAATCCTAACATCTGAAATCTTTCTAAGTCCAAGTCTTCCTTTTGTTTATTCTGTCAACTCTTCTCTGGTGCTTTATTTGCCCTTGTGACTTTTGATTGTGAGGTCATGTGACTTCATCTGGGGAACTTCTTTAGGGCCTGTATTGGAAGTATATTTTTAGGGAAAATTCGTATTTGTGTTTCTGGGATCCTAGGGGATCTTAGGGAGACCTCCAATTAAGTTTTGTCTTGGAGCTTTTTAGAACATTCAGGGAGCATATGTTCAGTTTCCACACCTACTGAAGGACTGGTTTGTAATCATGGCTTCTCAGAGAAACCAGGAGTCATTATTACCAGTCTATAATAAATAGTGTCATAGTGGACACCACAGTCTTTGATTATCATTTTGCTCTCACCAGACCTTCTTTACTGTTTTAGTTATTTTTTCCTAGAGTTGGACCACTAACTCTTTCATTTCTACACAGATTTTCAGAATGGAATTAAAAAAAATTTATACCTGGAACATCATTCGGTTGCTTAACATCCTTCACTGTTTTTTATGATGTTCATGATTTAGGAAGTGTACATCTCTGAGCAAGTCATATAAATCCTGTTGTGATCTTGTCCTTATTATCTGCTATAATTCCTTCCTCATACTTTAAGTTTCATGCTATTGAAACACATTTCCTTAAGACCTCAGAATGTGTTATCCTATCTTTTCCATTTTTGCCTTTGTTCATGCTGTGTCACCTGTCTGTAGTGTTCTTTTCTTCCCCAACTCTCATTAGTCTAGTTACTTACTGGCTTTCAAATGTCTTAACTGTCATTTTCTGTAAGTTTTCTGTATGTCTGTATCCCCTTATATCTAACCCTTACTGATCCTATTTGGCTTAGGTGCCCCTTCTGTGATATTCCCAGAAATTCTGGTGATTGTCCATTAGCACTTGTTTGCCTGCTCAATTATATTTTAAGTACCATGACTTTCAAGGCACAGTTTCTAGCATTAACCAACATTATCATCATCATAATAGTATTTAATATTTACTGATTATATGCTAGGCACTGTATTAAAGATTTTAAGTTAAATTATCTTACTTCATCCTAACAGCAACCTTTCAAGATATGAATAACTATCATTCTCATTTTCCAGATGGGAAAAAGTGGAGCAAGACTGGTTCAGTGTCATGCCCAAGGCTAGGGAGCTAGTAAGAGGAAACAGAATAATTTGAATCCAGGGAAGAGCATGAACTTTTTTCCCCTACAATTTTTATGAGGTTTTAAAGTGAATGCACACACAAAAAGTGCATAGACTAGTACCTAGCACTTAGTATTTAGTAAATATTAGCTATTAAGTGGAGTCAAAAGCTCTTTTTTATAATATTTAAATAAATTATATTTTAGAAAAATTTAAAAATCAAGATAGGCAATAATGAAAATAAAATCATGAATAATTTCACCTTTAGGAGATAAATTACTTTTAATTTTCTGTATATTCTTTCACATGCATTATTTATATTAACTTGCCCTTTTTATTCTATGATATTTTATGACTATCCAAATTAGTAATCAATAAAAAAAGTCTGTATCATCATTTATAGGGGCTACATGATATACCATTATATGTAGGTATCACCATAATTTAGTCTATCTCCTGTCAGATATTTACATTTTGTTTCCAGTGTTTAGCTTTTATTAAAATGCAGCACCAAAAATATTTACCTTTGAGTACTTGGGAGATAACCATCTTAAAAAGTCAATAAAACTTGATGATGGCCAATATCAGTGACATCTGTATTTGCATAATTGTCCTTCATTTTGGAGTATCGGAAAAAAAGTAATTGCTAACAAATAATTTGTTTTCTTTGTATGTATTTTCTATTAAGTACTGTCTATCTACAACTTTCTCTTTTAGAATTACAGAATGAAAACTTAAAAGAATCAAATGAGAAACAGGATCATTTGACATCAGAGCTAGAAGATACTAAAATGTCTTTGCAAAGAAGTGTGGTATGATTTAAAAACTAATGTGTGATAAGTCTCACACAGTCAATCAACATATATTGAATGCTAGTACTATGCACAAGGATGGAGCTTCAAATAAAGAAGATACAATCCCAGTTTGCAAAATGCTTATAGTTTAATTAGAGATATTGGATTAAAAACATATAAAACATAACTAATATACAAGATCATGCTAGGTACCAACAGAGTGATTTAGGTAAAAATTGCTACAATAATTCTAAGAATTGAAAGAATACGATGGGCTGGAATGGCTAGGGGAGGTTGGGACTGTAGGTGGGGTTTGGAGGAATGGTGAATTGAAGTAAGAGTCGTGAGTTCCAGATTGGTCAGGGTGGGGCAAAGGAGAGAGGTAAGAGGGTAAGGAGGAAGGGAGGGGCAGCAAACTACAAAAGCAGATGAGTTCAGCTGTTTTTCTTAAGGCCCTTGGAACATAGCTTTTGCTTTGTATTTTATTTGATTTAGAATACTCAAAAGGCTCTAGAGGAAGATTTACAGATAGCAACAACAAAAATATATCAGCTTACTGGAGAAAAAGAAGCTCAAATGGAAGAATTTAATAGAGCTAAGTCTGCTCATTCACTTATGGTTACTGAATTTAAAACTACTGTATGCAACTTGAAGGAATTATTGACAACAGAACAGCAGAGGTAAAAAAATTTTTTATTTAGTTGAATTAAACAATTTACTTATAATATTCAGTGTCATTTTCTACTCATTGTCAATTGACTTTAATTCCCATAACAGCTGTAACCAAGTCTCTTTTTTGTGTATAAAGTAGGAATACATTTTAAAAGTTTGTACTGGATAGGCAGATGTCCTAGGAAAAGATAGTAGGTATTCTCTAGGATAGTTCCCATGCATGTTCCCATTGAGTCAAGCTGTAAAGAAAAGCTTATGAGTGCTGATGCAGTGTTATGGCATAATTAATTAAACTGCAGATTATTATTAGCTTCATAGAAATAACCTCTTATGCTGGTGCTTGTTTTACTAGAGTCTGTAATCTTTTTTCTGATTTATAAAATTAGCAACTAACCTGGTACAAAATAGGTGCTCAAACATTTTTATTACGTTAATGGGTTAATGAATATTATTAACTATAAAACTATAAATATTAAATATAAAATAAACTGTTCATTCACATTTTATCTAAATAGCAGTTTGTCTAAAACTTGAGTAGAAAAACTTGATCTGTTTTTCACTACTTTATATTAAGGAAATACTCATATAAAGCTGTGTTAAGAGACCTAGGCAATTATTTTTGTCTCACTAACATTAGGGTTAATTAAGTCTGGTAGGATGAAGAGAGGAACAGGCTTTGCTCTGAAGTCATCACGTGGGCCAAGCAGTATTTCTTCTCTACTACTGTGTGTGGTGAAGGAAGAAAAACTAGCTTTTCTATTTTTCTAGCTCAGCTGATCTTAAATATTTTTGATTGACCTATCTAGATGATTTTCAAATTTTAAAATTAAAAGTCTCTTTAGATGTCTATTCTAATTACCTCAGTTTTATAGACAAGCCAGAAAAGTTAAGCATATTGCACCAGTTTTCATACTTATATTGTACTTAAAGCAGAACTCAGTATAATAGCAGTTACATACTCAATCTCTTTGAAAGTTCTAGGATGCAATAATTTGGTTACCATCAGTAGCTAAGACATAAATTGTGACCATAAGCTTTAAGATTTTTTGTAGATGCAATTAATAAACCACTGTGTATTTATAATAGTAATTTTATTTTGAAATGTTATTTTATTTTGAAATATAAGCAAAAGATGTTTAATAATTGAATGAGTGAATCTGTGCTAAGATGTGTCATTGCTAAATTGCGCCAACTTTAGTTACAAGATGAATTATGATTAAAAGATTACATATTAAACTATTACATTTTACAAGATTGGAAAAACTTGAAGATCAATCGAAAATACTTGCCATGGAGCTTCAGAAGAAATCAAGTGAGCTGGGTAAGATTTAGAGAATAATGTGTGCATGATATTAGCCAATTGCAAAAGCATAAATGCTCTTTCAGAATAAAATACAGTTTCTCCTCTATCATTTGCCAATAGTGATTATTAGGTAATTTTTAATTTTATTTTTCAAGATAGAAAATCTAAACTTTAAGAAATACTATTCCGTTCCATTATGCAGTTCAGAGCTGTCATAGAAGTTTAGGAACCTAAGAGATGTTTGTAGGCTACTTTCCTTATTTTAGGATTCAGAGCCTTTAATAATTCTTATTGGGAAATGTCTGTTATTTTAACTGAATTTTGAAATTTCATGGTTAGTCTTGTTGGATTATGAACTATTAATTTAAAAAAATGCAATCCTCTTTTATCAAACAGTATTGTTAATATTCAGCAACTTTTAAGGCCAAAAGAGAGAGAAGTTCTGCATTTTCTTTGTAAATTTATGAACTTTTAGTCAGCTAATTCCAATAACTTTATGGTTCATATTTACAATCTTCATATCTATAGATGTGGAGAATTTTAAAGATAAAAAAACATGCTTTTTCCAATTGGTGAAATGAATTATTTTTATAAATTAAAATAACTTATGAATTAGAAGTTATTTTTCTAGAATATCTCCATAACTTTCTGTAAGCTTTATTATTAGCTTTGAATACTCATATAAAAAAATTGTAATTTTGCCTTGTTAGGATGTTTGCTTAAATCCTATATGTCTTTCCTTTGGCAATACTTAATTTTCCACTAGAGACTAGACTAATCTCATCTAAAATTGTTCTATCCAATGGTAAATAATTTTATTTTTTAGCATTATTTTATATTAAAATGGTTTGTAAATGCATTTTTCATCCAGTTTTTAAATCTTCCTTAAGAGCATTCATACTGTTTTAAATCACTGCCAATGTCTACTTTCTTTAGAATTATTCAACTGAATGTTGTAGACTAAAGAATAATTTTAGTCTTTAAAATATCTTTGATGGATATTTATTTGTAACAGTTCAGTCTAATATTGAAAATAAGTGGCTGTTATAGTGGAAAATCAGATGTATAATGTGATTTTTCTCATAATAGAGCAATATATTAAAAGAAGTTTGGATAAGGAATTATAGAACTGTGAAAAAGTTTTGTGTGTATTTCTTAGCATTATTTTAGATGGGTGTTGTGGGAACATGTACAAAAGTAAAATAGCATACTCTTGAGAAATCTCTAATTATTGTGAAAGAAAGGTTGAACACATAAAATCATTACAGCAGAGTTTCCAAAATGAGGGTGTGAACAAGAATTCTACTAGCATAAGGGGAGGAAATATTAAGACTTCTATTTCTATTTTTATGTTTTACAAATGTTTTGTAATGAATAATATAACACACATTTGTATTTTACAATCTATATAAAATATAAATATGTATTTGCATTTTGTATATAATTATCTGTTTGGGGGTTAATACTTACAGATTTCTTACTGATGCCACTGTGTTAATGCTGATGATAACAGGAAGCCGCAGGTAGCAGTGTGGACTGGAGAGTTGGAAAGGCTTTATAGGTTAGGTAGATTTTAAATATAGAGAGGCTTTAGGTAGTTATAGAGAATGATGGAGTGTGGAAAGCATTGTGTGTAGAAGAATAGCATTAACAGTGATGTTAATATGATTGAGCCTTGATCAATATGCATTTGAACTGTATAGGTCCACTTATACATGGAGTTTTTTTAGCAAATATATTGGAAAAAATTTTTAAGGTTTTTGTTGAAATATTATTGATATACAATCTTATGTTGGTTTCAAATGTACAGCACAGTGGTTCAACAGTTACCCATATTATTGAAGCCTCTAATGTGGTTACTGTCTATCAGTGTAGAAAGAAGTTACAGTCATTGACTATGTTCTTCATGTTGTACTTCTGTCCCTGTGACTGTCTTATAGGATGATTGAGAATTTTTGTGCCCATTTATCCCCTTCCCCCACCTGCTGCACCAGCCCTTTCCCTTTGGTAACCACTAGTCACTTCTCAGTGTCTTAAGTCCACTGCTGTTTTGTTTCTTCATTTTTTGCTTTGTTTTTATATGCCACAAATAAGTGAAATCATATGGTATTTGTGTTTATCTGCCTGGCTTATTTCACTGAGCATAATACCCCCTACATCCATCCATGTTGTTGCAAATGGCAGGATTTATTTTCATTTTATGGCTGAATAATAATCCATTGTGTATATGTACCACCTGTTCTTTATCCATTCATCTGTGGATGGATACTTTGTTTGCTTACATATTTTGGCTATTGCAAGTAGTGTGGTGATAAACATAGGGGTGCAAATATCTTTTCAAATCAGGGATTTTGCTTTCTTCAGGTAAATTTCTAGCCATGGAATTACTGGATCAAATGGAATTTCTTGCATTCCTGGAAGAAATACCACTTGGTCATGATGGATGATCATTTTTATGTATTTTTGAATTTGGTTTGCTAATATTTCGTTGAGCATTTTTACATCTATGTTCATCAGTGGATATTGGTCTATAATTTTCTTTCTTTGTAGTGTCTTTGTCTGGTTTTGGTATTATAGTGATGCTGGTCTCATAGAATAAGTTTGGAAGTATTCCCTCCTCTTCTACTTTCTGGAATACATTAAGAAGGATGGGTATTAGCTCTTCTTTAAATGTTTGTTAGAATTTAATTGTGAAGCCATCTGGTCCTGGAATTTTGTGTTTTGGGAGTTTTTTGATTACCAATTCAATTTCATTGCTGGTGAGTGGTCTGTTCATATTTTCTGTTTTTTCCTAGGTCAGTCTTGGAAGATTGTATTTTTTTAGGAATTTGTCCATTTCTTCTAGGTTGTCCAACATTGGCAAATAATTTTTCATAGTATTCTCTAATAATTCTTTGTATTTCTGTGGTGTCCATTGTGACTATTCCTTCTTTGTTTCTGATTTTGTTTATCTTTGTACTCTCTTTTTTTCTTGATCAATCTGGCTACAGGTTTATCTATTTTGTTTATTTTCTTAAAGAGCCAGCTCTTGGTTTCATCGATATTTTTTTTCCTATTGTTTTGCTCTTCTCTATGCTCTGATCTTATTATGTCCCTCCTTTTAACTTTGGGATTCATTCACTTCTTTTTCTAGTTTCTTTAAATGTGAATTTAGACTGTTTATTTGAGATTGTTATTTTCCTGAGGTAGGACTGTGTGCTATTTACTTTCCTCCTAGAACTGCTTTTGAAGCATCCCACAGATTTTGGGCTGTTGAATTTTTGTTTTTATCTGTCTCCATGTATTTATTGCTTGATATGTGTTTTAATTTGTTCATTGATACGTGTTTTAATTTCTTCATTGATCCATTGATTATTTGGAACCATGTTGTTTAAGTCTCCATGTGTTTGTAGGCTTTTTGTTTTCTTTGTGTAACTTATTTCTAGTTTCATACCATTGTTGTCTGAGAATCTGCTTGATACAGTTTCACTCTTTTTGAACTTATTGTGGTTCTTTTTGTGGCCGAGTATGTGATCTTTTCTGGAGAACATTCCATCTATACTTGAGGAAAATGTGTATCCTTCTTGTTTTGGGTGGAATGTTCTGTAGATACCTGTTAAGTCGATCGGATCTAATGTGTTGTTCAGTGCCTTTGCTTCCTTATTTATTTTCTGTCAGGTTGATTTGTCTGTTGATGTGAATAGTGTGTTAAAGTCTCCTACAATGAATGTGTTGCAATCTATTTCCTCATTTACTTCTTTCAGTATTTGTTTTACATATTTAGGTGCTCCTATGTTGGGTGCAAAGATATTTATAATGGTTATATCCTTTTGTTGGACTGATACCTTTATCATTATGTAATGTCCTTCTTTGTCTCTTGTTACTTTTTTTGTTCTAAAATCAATTTTATATGATAAAAGTATTGCTATTTTTGCTTTTTTCTCCCTATTATTTGCATGGAATATCTTTTTCCATCCCTTTACTTGTAGTGTGTGTGTCTTTGGGTCTGAAATGAGTCTGTTGTAGGCAGCATATAAATGGGTCTTGTTTCTTTATCCATTCTGCCACTCTGTGTTGTTTGACTAGTGCATTCAGTCCATTTCCATTTAAGGTAATTATTGATTTGTACTTTTTGCCATTTATTAGTTGTTTTCTGGTTGTTTTTATAGCTCCTCTCTGTTCCTTTCTTCCTCTCTTATACTCTTCTCTTTTTATTTGATGATTTTCTTTAGTGTTGTGATTAGATTTCTTAAAAATATTTTTTTGTGTCTGTTGTAGGCTTTGTTTTGTGGTTACCAAAGGTTCAAGAATAGCTTCTTTACTATATAACAGTCTATATTAAGTTGCTGATTGCTCTATTTAAAACACAGTCTAAAGGTAGTTTGTTTTCTTCTTTCTCTACACTTTATGTATTAGATGTCATTATCTGCACTTTTTCTGTATACCTTGACTGATTTTGCATATAGTTGATTTTGCTTCTTTTGTTTTAATTCCTAACTTGTACAATTAATTTGTCTATTACATTTACTGTGGCTTGATTTTCCTTTTTATTAAGGTATCATTGATACACACTTATATGAAGGTTTCACATGGAAAACATTGTGGTTACTACATTCACCCATATTATCAAGTACCCCCCAATACCCAATTGAAGTCACTGTCCATCAGTGTAGTAAAATGCATTTACTCTGGGTTCATTTTCAATTGTGAAAGCTATTTAGCCTGAGGAACATTTCCATCTATAGAAGTTTCATTAATATATACTGTAAGGCTGGTTTAGTGGTGGTGAATTCCTTCAACTTTTGTTTATCTGGAAATTGTTTAATCCTTGCTTCAAATTTAAATGATAATCTTGGTAGGTAGAGGATTCTTTGTTGGATATCCTTCTATTTCAGTACATTAAATATTTCATGATACTTTTTCTGGCATATAAAGTTTCTGCTGAGAAGTCTGCTGATAGCCTAATGGAGCTTCCTTTATAAGTAATCTTTTTTTTTTCTCTCTGACTGCTTTCAGTACTCTCTCCATACCCTTGATCTTTTCCGTTTTAATTAGTATATGTCTTGGTGTTATCTGCCTTGGGTTCCTTTTGTTAGATGCTCTCTATGTTTCCATGACCTGAGTGTGTATTTCCTTCCCCATATTGGGGAAGTTTTCAACAATTATTTCCTCAAAGAGACTTTCTATACCTTGTCTCTCCTCCTTCTGGTATCCCTATTACACAAGTATTATTTTGTTTGGATTGGTCACACACCTCTCATATCATTCTTTGATTCCTAGAGATCCTTCTTTCTCTCTGTTCCTCAGCTTTGTTGTGTTCTCTAATTTCCAACTCATTGACTGTCTCCTCCTCTTGAAATAATCTACTCTTAAATCCCTCCATTGTATGTTTCATTTTAGTTTCTGTATTCTTCAGCTCTTAGTAGCTCTTTTTCAGCTCTTCGTGTCTTTGTTGAAGTCCTCCCTGAGAACTTGAATACTTTTCTTTAAATCAGAAAAGTTATGTTATGACTTTTGCTTTGAAATATTTATCAAGAAGATTGGTGATCTTTATTTCATTTAGCCCTCTTTCTGGTGTCTTTTCCTGTAGTTTTGTTTGGAACATAGTCCTCTGCCTCCTCATTTTGTCAGAGTTCCTCTGTTTCTTTCTTTGTATTAGATAGATCTGCTATGCTTCCTGGCCTGTAGAGTAATAGCTTTATGAAGGAGACATCCTGTGGATTCTACAAACTCAAGACTCTTTACTCTTCAGTGCCTGGTTCTATTTTGTGGGAGCCCCAGCTGTTGTTGGTGTGAAGTGGATGGAGCTGCCTTTCTTTCTGTCACTGGTAGTGGTATGAATGTGCAATGCTCAGTAGTTTGCTTCAGCCACCTTTGTGATCCAAGCAGAGGCCTCTGCTTGGGTGATTAGGTGGTGTACCCTCCTCCTGCCCTGCAGCTGTGGCAGGGCTGCAGGGTTAATGGGGTGGGCAGGTTTGTTGTGTGGCTCTGAGGCAGAGCTGGACTTGTATCATGTGGCTTGGACACCAAGGGGATAAAGGAATTGTTGGGGATGACTCCTTCAGGCATCTCCTTGACTGGACTGAAATGGGTGAAGAAGCTTGGAGAGTCTCCCTCTGCCTGCCAGGCAGCAAAATCTGATGCTTGTTCTGGGCCGAGTGGGTTGGGTCTCCAGCAGTGAGGGCATGGAGGAGCCTGGGACTGCGTTGCCAGTGAGGGGGATGGATCATCTGGGGCTCCTGAGAGTTCCTGACCTGTTGGTCCAAGGGAGGGCTGGGGAGGTATTGTCCACCTGCCCTTTCTCCTGAGGAAAGAGCTCCATCCAACCCTCGCCCCTCTGGCACCCTTCCCACTGCTGGCAAATATTTTAGATTGCTGCCTCTGCTTTGGGTCTTAGGACCAGTGGAGTGTACCTGTTCTCCACAAGCAGCTGGAGTCTCAGCCTCCCAGATTGTTTGAGCTATCCCTGGTGTCCAGCCCTGCTAATCACCAGAAACCACTGTAATGTGGACTTGTGCTCCCAGAGTAAATCTCCAGGGCCAGGTGTGCAGTATTCCTGGTTTCCTGTTCCTCCCCACCCTGTTTCTCTTTCTCCTGACTGTGGTCTGGGTTGGTGGGAGGGCTTTTGTCCTGCTCTCTCATGGCTCTGCCACTTTTACCCCTTTTCTGTGTGGGCTTCTCTTCTTCCCCAGGTGTAGGTGGTGTGTTCTGCAGTCTTCAGGTTGTTTTCAGGTTTAGTTGTATTTGCTGTATTTTCTTCTTTTTATGTGTATTTGGAAGGAGGTTTCCACCTTGCCTTCCTACTCTGCCATCTTTTTCTCTGCCCCTGTCAGTTTGTGACAATTTGAAAAACATTTTCTTTTCTCTAACTTACTTTATTGTAAGAATATAGTATATAATACTTATGATAAATATGTTTTAATTGGCTGTTTATGTTGACAGTATGGCTTCTGGTCAACAGTAGGCTATTAATAGTTAAGTTTTTGGAAAGTCAGAACTCATACACAGATTTTTTATTGTGTGGGGGTCAGTGCCTCTAACCCACTGCACTTGTTCAAGGCTCAACTCTACTTAGCATTAGTTATTTCCTTCTTTGGTTAATAGTATAGTCCTCAAAACCAAAACTCTTGGAAATTATCCTGTAGGGTTCTTTCTCTTTTACCTTTCACTTCTAATCTGTTATCCAGTAATTCTTGATACCTAGTTCATAAAATCTAAGAGTTTCTAACTCTTAAATATCATCTGAATATTTCCTTTTTCTTCATCTCCACAGACCTAAACAGTTCAGGTCCTCATTTCCTGTTTTCTGGTTTTTAGAGTTTCAGGCACATTCTCTTAGCCTAGCAGAGGGAGGGATGCATGTGAGTAACATAATGGAACACAGATTGTCTATTTGGTAGATTAGTCTTCAAAACATGCTTCAGATTACCCTCTTTAGTCTTATATTTGTTCATCTCTTGTTGTATTTACTAGGCTTCTATTTGCTTTGCCTTTGTTTCATCACCTTCTTTCTTACTGCAATAGCCCTCATTCTTATTGCTTTGTTTTCTTACTACACTTTGCATTCTTCCTTGATTATATTTTTTGGTTGGAGTATTCCTCCATCTGTATCCATTGCCCTCTCAGAAGTCTCAATCATTAACTCATTATAAGACCACTTTTTTCTGTGCACTGCTCAGATACAGCCTGATGTACCTGTTGTATCTTGGCATTAGCTGTAGACAGATTTCTCTGGCTAGAAACAATTGTAATGCTTTGAGAATCAATCTTTTTGTTTCCATCCTTGTCTACCTTTTGTTCATTCTCTGCACTGATGTTAAAGTATCTCTTTAAAAATACAAACCTGACTATTCTGTGTTGCAAGTTTAAGAGCCATTTTATTGTGTAAATTCAGACTCTGAAGTATCAGGTGCTTTTCCATTGCTCACTTAAAGTAGTGCCTAAAAAATAAGTTAAAGTCAACTGTAAATACAAAATCTTTGTCAAATAATTTTTCTCCATTTCTTTACTTATTACAGTTTGTTTTGCTTCTTCATATGTCTCCCATCTTTGATTAGGTCTAATATTGTGCTAAACAGGTTTTAATCCTTTAGTTGTTTCTCAGTAACTATATCCATGCTTGGTTTCACTCTGGTTGTGTAACTGATTCTCCCTCTAGTGTTTTCTATTGCTTCACATATAAATATTTAATTACAAATTGGGGTAACTGCTAAAAGGAAATGAAATGATACAATATAAGAATATAATAGGGCCTAATTTAGATTTGGTGATCAGAATGGCCTTCAGCTGAGAACTAAGAGACAAGTGAGATTTAGTTAGGTAAACCATGTAAGTTGAAGAGAGTTTTTCAGTCAGAAGGAAAAGCATGTAGAAATGATATGAGGTGTGAAGGAGTAATTCAAGTGACTGAATGAAGGCCTTTGTGATTGTGTGTAAGAAGTGATGTAGAAAGGTGAATGAAATGAGTATGGGGCGATAAGGACCAAATCAGGGCCAAGGAAAGGAATTTTGATTTTATTCTAATGGGAAGGAAAGCCACTGAAGGACTTTAGAAGAATGACACCATCTGGTTTATGATTTTAAAGGATCACTATAACGTCAGTATGGCAGGTAAATTTTCTGGTAAGTAAGGGGTACTGGTAGGGAGGAAAGAGTAGAAGTGGAAAAATCACATTGGAGGCTGTTTGAGTGGTACAGGTATGAGAGAATATCTTTTAAAAATGGATCATATCATACTTCTGCTAGCATTTGGTGAGACTGTTAATCTGAGGACACATTGTCTTTAGCTCTGAAAACTTTTCTTACTTCTTTTCTGTTGTCATCAGTTCTCTCTCTGTAAGTTCACATAGGTAGGTTTTGGCAATTCTGCATTTATCTTTTATGTTTTAAAAATGTTCTCTTATACTCTTTTAGTTTTTTTTTTCCTGAGGAATTTGGGGAAAAAAGTTATTTGGCTCCCTTCTCTTAGTTCAGTCTTTAGTCATGTTTCTGTTTTGCCTTTTCTAAAATCTAAGTTGTCAATTTTTAAGTTTCCAGGAACTCTAAGTTTATTTCAGAAATATAGTATCTTGTTGGAACATATATTACTTAGCAAAATATCAACTTCTGTTTGCTCTATTAATATTAGTTCTTTATTCTTGGGTTTTATTTATTTATTTTTATTATTATGGTATCATTAATATACTCACATGAGCAACATTGTGGTTACTAGAATCCCCCCATTATCAAGTCCCCACCACATAGCCCATTACAGTCACTATCCATCAGCATAGTAAGATGATGTAGAGCTACTACTTGTCTTCTCTGTGCTCTACTGCTTTCCCTGTGGCCCCCACCCCCACTTTATGTGTGCTAGTCATATTGCCCCTTAATCCCCTTATCCCTCCTTTCACTCCCATCCTTCCCAGTCTCTTTCCCTTTGGTAACTGTTAGTCCATTCTTGGATTCTGTGAGTCTCTGGCATTTTGTTCCTTCAGTTTTTGCTTTGTTGTTAGACTCCACAGATAAGTGAAATCGTTTGGTACTTGTCTTTCTCCACCTGGTTTATTTCACTGAGCATAATACATTGGGTTTTATTTTAGTTCTTTTTAAATTGAATTTGGTGCTTCTCATGGTTTTGCTTTTCTTTACTAATTGTTGATTCTTGATTGTTTAACTCATCTAAGTTTTTGAGAATCCACCTTCACCCACCTGTATGTTACAATCTGATTCTTCTGATTATGGGGGAGAGATAGAAGGTGTTATAAGGAAGGGTGGGCTCGGTAGCTTGTCTTTTGAATATAGATGATGTTTATCTTGTATAGAGATCATGAGCTGTTTGGACATTGTTATGTCCCTTTAGCTACAATTCCCAGAATCTTTTATTTAACCTGGTATGGGCTGTTGGGTGGGAAGTATGGTCACCTGACCTGGTTGTTCCACGTATCTTTCATTGAGTTAATGTGGATTTTCGTCTCAAACCATTCCTGTTTGGTTTGTTAATGATAGTCTGTCTATAAATATATATATTTTTCTTTTTTGTGCCTATAAAGAAACTTATGGGATTGGGGATATGAGAGAGAGTAGTGACATGCTCAGTCCACTATCTTTAACCAGTCCTTGAGTTTACAAAAATTAACTATTTTTACCTAAAACGGAACTTTGTGGTTAAATAAGCCTTGCATGTGATAGGTTTTTCTTTCAGGCTCTATGTTGGCATTTCATATTTTGTTTATTTTTCCTTAAAGACCGTGGGAAATTATGACAAATTTTTTGTTTTTAATGTACAGAGACTGGGAAATTTTCAGTAAATCTATTATATCTCCAATAATTAATAACCCAGACAGTGAGGAAAGACAGTGTTTCAGATATAATAAGATTTTAGGTGGCAGCTAGATGTCATTTGGGAAATTTGTAAGCAGTTTAGAAATGTAAGAAAGGAGGAAAAAGCAGGAGGTTTGAACTGGAAAGATTAAATTCATTAGTCTAATGTTGAATTCATGGAAGTATAGAAAGGCATTGTAAAGTATTATTTTTTACACTGGCAAGAAGGAAAAGTATCAGCTAAGAAAATAGGAGCAGGAGTTAGAGAGGAAGCAGGAAACCAAATGGTGCAGTCTTGAAAATCAAAGGGAGAAAAATAGAGGGTGGTTAATAGTATCAAATTCTGGAAATCTCCACAATGATAATGATTAAGAGTTGTGCTATATAATGGTTATTGGTGATCTTTGAGATTATAATTTTATTAATGTCATGGAGATAGGCATTAGTTTTGCATGGGGTTAATAAATATGTAGATAACAGGATAACAGGAATTTGTAAACTAAAGTAAGAAATTTGACAGTATGAAAGGGCAGAAAGGTCAATTTTATACTCAAATAGAAGTTTAGATGGGATGGAGGAAATTTAAGATTCCTTTACAGGGGGTCATTGTATTTTGATAATATAGAAACTAAAATCTCAGTGTATTTTGATAATATAGAAACTAAAATCTCAGAGAAGGTGAGAATGTTGAGATCCAGAATACAATGATCAGAATTAGTTTGAGAAAAGTAGATCACTTCTCCTTTTAAGTTTGGAGTGAAGATTAAGAGGCCACATGTTTAGATAGTGATGAATTGAATGTAAAGGCACATGCTGAATGACCTCATTTCAAATATGTATTTTTATATATCCATTGCTTATTTTGTTTGATGAACTTTGGGCTCATTTGGTTATGGAATTAACTTTATAGAAACATTACTATCAATATTTACCAATTATTATCTATTCCAATAGTGGAATGAATATATGTTCCTATAAGGGCTAAGAACCTATGTCCTGTTTGTCCTGTAACCTCAATACTTATTAGCATAGTTCCATTTTGACTTTCTCTATGCTTTATGGTTTTTTTTTAATGGTGGCATTATTATTTCTTATCTCTCCTATTCTTTTTTCCATCTTTTAACACATTTATATTCTTTTGCTTATTTTAGAAGAAACGACTAAGCTTAAAAATAACAAAGAAGTAGAACTTGAAGAACTGAAAAAAATCTTGGTAAGTATAAAGTTTCTCTTACTAACATATAGCAATTACTTTACAAAATAATACTGAATCCACTGACATAGATTCTTACAATGCAGATGTTTTATGCTAGTTTTTTAAGTTAAAATATAAAAAAGATTTGGGTTTTTAGTAAAGTCACATTTTTATCTGTACCAATTTTTATATATCTTGATAACTATCTTGGTGAAGATGTTCATATTATTTGAACATGTATTGACAGTACATTTAAGTAAGATCATATATGCATGTACCTTTGATACCTTTGAGCCACAAAGCTACAATTTCAAGAAAGATTTGTATGATATATATTCAGTACCTGTGTTTTGTGTTCAGGTAGATTCATGTTTAATGAATTTGTTAAGATAAAGCTTCATTATGTTTTAATTGATTACAATGTATAGACTATTGGTTGACAAACTTTTTTGTAAAGGACTAGATAGTAAATATTTTAGGCTTTGTGGCTATATACAGAATGTTAATTTTCCCCTCATCCTCTCCCTTCCATGACCCTCCCCTCCCCTCCTTGTGTTCCTCATTTTGGGTTCTTTTATTTTTAACAACTTTGTAAAAATGTAAAAACCATTCTTACACCAAGGGCCTACAAAAGGAGACTATAGGCTCATTCTTAGAGGCTATAGTTTATCAATACTTGCTATAAAAGACAATATTGTTTATGACTACAGATACTTGATTTTGGGTTTAAACTATTACATGTCTATGTGATTTTGCAACTCCTAATTCTTCCATCTCTTGGGAAATGTTATTTCCAAATGCTTATCCTTTCTCCACTGAATTGCTTTTTGTACAGATTCTTGTAAATAATAATAATGCTTGTATTGATTTCAGATTTGATAATGTATACATATATATCAAGTCTCAGCTTAAATATAAATTCTTTAGGAAATATCTCCTGATAGTTTAAGTTAGTTTAGGTCTCTGTATAGCTTGTTCCCAGAGAACCCTGAACTTATCACAAGTGAAATTATTTTTGGTATAATTATTTAAAGCTTTATTCACGCTTTAGACTCCCTTTTACCTAGCATAGTAAATGGCACATAGTAGGTGCTCAATAAATAAATAGTGGAATGAATGTGCACTCCAAAAGGGTTAAGAACCTATGTCCTGTAACACCGGTATGTAGCATACTGACTGACACTTTGTAAGCATTTTATAAATATTTCCTGAATGAATGAATACTAAAGTATTGTTTTTACTATAAAGATTCACACCTACATGAACAAGGATTGGTTTAGGGTTTGTTGTATTTGAACAGCAATAGAACATAATTAATATCTTGGTCCTTAGGATCATAATGCTTCAGTTGGTATCCAGCTCTTTACTTCCTAGCTGTATGACCTAGAGAAATTTACCTAAGCTCCCAAAGCCTCAATTTTTCCATGTGTGAAATGGGGAAAATAAATTATACATATCTCATAGAGTAGTTATAAGGGACAAAAAAGATAATACATTTACTCATTTAATAAATATTTGTTAAGTTCCTATTATACTAAACTCTGGGGATACAGTGGGAAGCAAATGGATACATATCCTTCTTTCATGGAGGTGCAGTCATGAAATAATCATACTTAAATACAAGCAGTCAAAGGTAATATTCCAGTGGTGGCAAGGGCAATAAAGGATTAGTTCACAGTGCTATAAAGGATTAGTTCACAGTGCTATGAGGTCTATAATAAAGGGATTTGAACTAGTTAGAGGCAAGGAGAGATTTTTTTGAAAAACTGGGGATTGAACTGAAATCCAGGTAGAGGAAATATTATGTGCAAAGGTCTTTTGATGGACAGGAGTATGGTTGAGTACAACATGCAGTGAAAGGAAGAGAGTGGTGAAAAATGAGGCTAGAGAATTAGGTAGTAGGATCTTGGCAATTCATGGCCTTTTAAATGGTATCAAGATAATTTTGTATTTGTTTTAAGAGGAATGGAATCGCTAAAGGATTTCAGCAGGAAATGACTTTGCAGATTTGCATTTTGAAAAGCCCACTGGCTTGTAGTATGGAGAACAGTGTATTAAGATAGAACAGTTTAGAGTAAACGGCCAATCACAGTAGCCAGAGAACAAATGAGCATAACTTAGGTTGGGAGGTGGTTGTGGTAATGAGAAAAGTGGATGATTTTGAGAGATATTTAATATTTAAATACTTTGGATCGATGTAGCATATTACCCTTTGTTAAAAACTCTCCTTTTTTCCATTAACTTGGTTTTGCACATTTATAAAAAATCAGTTACACATATTTGAGTGCTTCTATTTCTGGATTATTTCTGTTTCCTTGGTCTGTCTGTCCATTTACCAATATATCAGTGATTACTGTAGCTTTATACTAAGTGTTAGATTTGGGTAGTGTGATTCCTCCAGCTTTATTCTTTTTCAAAATTGTTTTAGTTATTTTAATGCCTTTATTTTTCCATATCAATATTAGCATCACTTTTTCTATATCTAAGAAAATCTTATTAGAATTTTGATTAGAATTGTGTGAAATCTATAGATCAAATTAAATTAATATCATTACTGTATGTTACATCTTCCTGTACATGAATGTGGTATCTCTCTCCATTTATATAGATCTTCCTTTATTCTTTTATTGGCATTTTGTAGTTTTCAGCATATGGGTCCTATACATGTTATGTTATAGCTATACATATACAGGCATACCTTGGAGATATTGCGAGTTTGGTTCTAAACCATTGCAATAAAGTGAATATTGCAATAAAATGACTCAAATGAATTTTTTGGTTTTCCAGTCATATAGAAGTTATATTTACACTATATATAGCCTACTAAGTGTGCAGTAGCATTATGTTTAAAACAATTTATATAACTTAATTAAAAATACTTTATTGCTAAAAATTGTTAACTATCATCTGGGCTTTCAGTGAGTTTTAATCTTTTGTCTTAATGTTGGCGGCTGCTGACTTATTAGGGTGGTGATTGCTGAAGGTTTGGGTGGTTGTGGCAGTTTCTTAAAATAAGAAACCAGTGAAGTTTGCTGCAGCAGTTGACTCTTCCTTTCATTAATGGTATCTCTGTAGCATGCCAAGCCGTTTGATAGCACTTTACCCACAGTAGAACGTCTTTCAAAATTTGAATCAGCCCTCTCAAACTCTGCCATTGCTCTATCAACTAAGGTAACAATATTCTAAATCCCTTGTTAATTTCAGCAGTCTTCACAGTATCTTCACCAGGAGTAGATTCCATCTCCAGAAACCACCTTTTTGCTCACCTGTAAGAAGCAACTCCTTATCTGTAAAAACTTTGTCATGAGATTGCAGCAGTTCAGCCAATATTCAGGCTTCACTTCTAATTCTGACTCTCTTGCTGTTTCCACCACATCTGCAATTACTTCCTCCACTGAAGTCTTTTTTATTTGTTTAATTTTAAAATATTTTTATTGAAATATAGTTAGCACAATACTATATTAGTTTCAAGTGTGCAACATAGTGATTTAACATTTATATACCTTACAAATGCCAATACAAAATACACAGTAAGTGCAGTTACCATACAGTTATTACATATTACCAACTATATTCTCCATGCTGTACACTGTGACTTATGACTTATTTATTTTATAATTGGAAGTTTGTACCTCTTTATCCCCTTCACGTATTTTGCTCATCACTCCCACTCCAGTCCCCTGTTGCGACTACCATTTTGTTCTCTGTATTTATGAGTCTATTTCTGGGTTTTTGTTTGTTTTTTAAATTCCACATGTAAGGGAAATCATATAGTATTTGTCTTTCTCTTACTCACTTAGCATAGGTCTATCCATGTTGTCACATGGCAAGATTTAATCTTTTTTTATGGATGATAGTGCCCCATTATGTATATACCACATCTTTATCCATTCATCTATTGATGGACACTTAGGTTGCTTCCATATCTTGGCTAATGCTTCAGTAAATATAGGGGCATATATATCTTTTTGAGTTAGTGTTTTAGTTTTCCTTGGGTAAATATCCAGAAGATGCATACTTCTAGTTCTGTGAAAAAAATGATTGCTTCCTCTATTGAGGTCTTAAACCCCTCAAAGTAACTGTGAGGGTTGGAATTAACTTCTTCCACATCCTGTTAATGTTGGTATTTTGACCTATTCCCATGAATCATGAATGTTTCTGAATGGCATCTAGAATGGTGAATCTTTTCCAGAAGGTTTTCAGTTGAATTTTCCTAGTCCATTAGAAGAATCACTGTTAATTAGCATCTATAGCTTTATGAAATGTGTTTGTTAAATCATAAGACTTGAAAGTCGGAATTACTCTTTGATCCATTGGCTGCAGAACAGAATGGATGTTGTGTTAGCAGGCATGGAAACAACAGGTATCTCTGTACATCTCCATTGGAGCTCTTGGATTACCTGGTGCACTGTCAATGAGCAGTAATATTTTGAAAGAAATCTTTTTCTCTGAGAAGTAGGTCTCACTGTCAGCTTCAAACATGCAGTAAACTGTGTTGCAAACAGATGTGCTATCATCTAGGCTTTGTTCTATTTATAGAGCACAGACTAGATTTAACATAATTCTTAAGGGCCATAGGATTTTCAGAATGGTCAATAAGCCCTGGTTTCACGTTAAAATCACCAGCTGGGTTAGACCCTTTAGCATGAGAGTCAGCCTGTCCTTTGAAGCCAGGCATTGACTTTTCCCTAGCTATGAAAGTCCTAGATGGCATCTTCTGATATAAAGCTGTTTTGTCTACATTGCAAATATGTTGTTTAATGTAGCTACCTTCATAAATTATCTTAGCTAGATCTTCTGGATAACTTGGTACAGCTTTTACATCAGGTCTTCCTACTTCACCTTGCACTTTTATGTTATGGAGACAGCTTCTTTTCTTAAACCTTATGAACCAACCTCTGCTAACTTCAGACTTTTTTTCTGCATCTTCCTCACCTCTCTCAGCCTTCATAGAATTGAAGAGAGTTAGAGCCTTGCTCTGAATTAGGCTTTGTTGTGGCAGTTTGATTTTCTGTCCAGGCCACTGAAACTTTTTCCACATCAGCAATAAGTCTGTTTCAGTTTGTATCATTTGTGTGTTCACTGGAATACACTTTTAATTTCCTTCAAGAACTTTTTCTTTGCATTCACAGTTTGGCTGTTTTTTGCAAGATACCTAGCTTTTGGCCTGTCTCAACTTTTGAGATGTCTTCCTAATTAAGCTTAATTATTTCTAGCTTTGGATTTAACATTAGAGATGTGTAAGTCTTCCTTTCATTTGTCACTAGAGGCCATTGCAAGGTTAGTAATTGGCCTAATTTCAATATTATTGTGTCTTAGGGAATACAGACACCAAAGGGGAGGGAGAAAGATGGCTGGTCAGTGGAGTAGTCAGAACACACATTTATTGATTAAGTTTGCTATCTTATATGGGTGCATTTCATGCTGCCCTAAACAATAACAATAGTAATATTAAAGATCACTGATCACAGAACACCATTATAAATACAGTAATAATGAAAGTGTTTGAAATATTATGAGAATTACCAAAATGTGACACAGGGGCACAAAATAAACACATTGGAAAAACACTGCTAATAGCCCTGCTTGATGCGGGGTTGTCACAAACCTTGTATTTGTAAGAAATGCAGTATCTGCAAAGTGCAATAAAGTGAAGTGTAATAAGATGAGGTATGCCTATATTTCTTTTCTTTTTTTACTTAGGATAATGCTTTTTTATTTTTTTATTTTAGTATCATTAATCTACAATTACATGAGAAACATTATTTTTACTAGACTCCCCCCATCACCAAGTCTCCCCCCACAAACCCCATTACAGTCACTGTCCATCAGCGTAGTAAGATGCTGTAGAATCACTACTTGTCTTCTCTGTGTTGCACAGCTTTCCCTGTGTACCCTCCCCACATTATACATGCTAATCATTATGCCCCCTTTCTCTTTCCCCCCAACTTATCCCTCCCTTCTTAGACAACCTCCCCAGTCCCTTTCCCTATGGTAACTGTTAGTCCATTCTTGGGTTCTGTGATTGTGCTGCTGTTTTGTTGCTTCAGTGTTTTCTTTGTTTTATACTTCACATATGAGTGAAATCATTTGGTACTTGTCTTTCTCCACCTGGCTCATTTCACTGAGCATAATACCATCTAGCTCCATCCATGTTGTTGCAAATGGTAGGATTTGTTTTCTTCTTATGGCTGAATAATATTCCATTGTGTATATGTACCACATCTTCTTTATCCATTCATCTACTGATGGACACTTAGGTTGCTTCCATTTCTTGGCTATTGTAAATAGTGCTGCAATAAACATAGGGGTGCACCTGTCTTTTTCAAATGGGGCTGGTGCATTCTTAGGGTAAATTCCTAGAAGTGGAATTCCTGGGTCAAATGGTATTTCTATTTTGAGCTTCTTAAGGAACCTCCATACTGCTTTCCACAATGGTTGAACTAATTTACATTCCCATCAGCAGTGTAGGAAGGTTCCCCTTTCTCCACAACCTTGCCAACATTTGTTGTTGTTTGTCTTTCGGATGGTGGCGATCCTTACTGGTGTGAGGTGATACCTCATTGTGGTTTTAATTTGCATTTCTCTGATTATTAGCAATGTGGAGCATCTTTTCATGTGTCTGTTGGCCATCTGAATTTCTTCTTTAGAGAACTGTCTATTCAGCTCCTCTGCCCATTTTTTAATTGGATTATTTGCTTTTTGTTTGTTGAGGTGCATGAGCTCTTTATAAATTTTGGATGTCAACCCTGTATTGGCTCTCTCATTTATGAATATATTCTCCCATACTGTAGGGTACCTTTTTATTCTGTTGGTGGTGTCCTTTGCTGTACAGAGGCTTTTCAGCTTGATGTAGTCCCACTTGTTCATTTTTGCTTTTGTTTTCCTTGCCTGGGGAGATATGTTCATGAAGAAGTTGCTCATGTTTATGTCTAAGAGATTTTTGCCCATGTTTTTTTCTAAGAGTTTTATGGTTTCATAACTTAGATTCAGGTCTTTGATTCATTTCAAATTTACTTTTGTGTATGGGATTAGGCAATGATTCACTTTCATTCTCTTACATATAGCTGTACAGTTTTGCCAACACTGGCTGTTGAAGAGGCTGTCATTTCCCCATTGTATGTCCATGGCTCCTTTATCATATATTAATTGACCATATATGTTTGGGTTAATATCTGGACTCTCTATTATGTTCCACTGGCCTGTGGCTCTGTTCTTGTGTCAGTACCAAATTGTCTTGATTATTGTCATTTTGTAGTAGAGCTTGAAGTTGGAAAGCGAGATTCCCCCCTGCTTTATTCTTCCTTCTCAGGATTGCTTTGGCTATTCGGGGTCCTTGGTGTTTCCATATGAATTTTAAAACTATTTGTTCCAGTTTGTTGAAGAATGCTGTTGGTATTTTGATAGGGATTGCATTGAATCTCTAGATTGCTTTAGGCTGGATGGCCATTTTGACAGTATTAATTCTTCCTAGTCAAGAGCATGAGCTGAGTTTCCATTTGTTAGTGTTCTCTTTAATTTCTCTTAAGAGTGTCTTGTAGTTTTCAGGGTATAGGTCTTTAACTTCGTTGGTTATGTTTATTCTTAGGTATTTTATTATTTTTGGTGCAATTGTGAATGGAATTGTTTTCCTGATTTCTCTTTCTGCTAGTTCATTTTTATTGTGTAGGAAAGCAATAGATTTTTGTGTATTAATTTTCTATCCTGCAACTTTGTTGATTCAGATTTCTGTTCTAGTAGTTTTGGAGTGGAGTCTTTAAGGTTTTTTTATGTTCAATATCATGCCATCTGCATATAGTGACAGTTTGACTTCTTTACCAATCTGGATGCTTTGTATTTCTTTGTTTTGTCTGATTGCTGTGGCTAGGACCTCTAATACTATGTTGAATAACAGTGGGGAGAGTGGGCCTCCCTGTCTTGTTTCCGATCTTAGAGGAAAGGCTTTCAGCTTCTCGCTGTTAAGTATGATGTTGGCTGTGGGTTTATCATCTATGGCCTTTATTATGTTGAAGTACTTGCCCTCTATACCCATTTTGTTGAGAGTTTTTATCATGAATGAATGTTGAATTTTGTTGAATGGTTTTTCAGCATCTATGGAGGTGAACATGTGGTTTTTGTCCTTCTTTTTAGATGTGGTGGATGATGATGGGTTTTTGAATGTTGTACCATCCTTGTATCCCTGAGGTGAATCCTACTTGATCATGGTGTATGATCTTCCTGATGTATTTTTGAATTCAGTTTGCTAATATTTTGTTGAGTATTTTTGCATCTGTGTTCATCAGGTATATTGGTCTGAAATTTTCTTTTTTGGTGGGGTCTTTGCCTCGTTTTGGTACTAGAGTGATGCTGGCTTCATAGAATGAGTTTGGAAGTATTCCCTCCTCTTTTATTTATTGGAAAACTTTAAGGAGAATGGGTATTATGTCTTCTCTGTATGTCTGATAAAATTCAGCAGTAAATCCTTCTGGCCCGGGGTTTTTTTTCTTGGGTAGTTTTTTGATTACCGATTCAATTTTGTTGCTGGTAATTGGTCTGTTTAGATTTTCTGTTTCTTCCTTGGTCAGTCTTGGAAGGTTGTGTTTTTCTAGGAAGTTGTCCATTTCTTCTAGGTTTTCCAGCTCGTTAGCATATATATTCTCATAGTATTCTCTAATAATTCTTTGTATTTCTGTGGGGTCCACCATGATTTTTCTTTTGTCATTTCTGATTCTGTTTATGTGTGTAGATTCTTTTTTTCTCTTAATAAATCTGGATAGAGGCTTATGTATTTTGCTTATTTTCTCAAAGAACCATCTCTTGGTTTCATTGATTTTTTTCTATTGTTTTTTTCTTCTTAATTTTATTTCTTCTCTGATTTTTATTATTTCCCTCCTTCTGCTGACTTTGGGCCTCATTTGTTCTTCTTTTTCCAATTTCATTAATTGTGACTTTAGACTATTCATTTGCGTTTGTTCTTCCTTCTATAAATAGGCCTGGATTGCTGTATACTTTCCTCTTAGAACTGCATTTGCTGCATCCCACAGAAGTTGGGGCTTTGTGCTGTTGTTGTCATTTGTCTCCATATATTGCTTGATCTCTATTTTAATTTGATCATTATTGTTCCATTGATTATTTAGGAGCATGTTGTTAAGCCTCAATGTATTTGTGAGCCTTTTTGTTTTCTTTGTACAATTTATTTCTAGTTTTATACCTTTGTGGTTTGAGAAGTTGGTTGATAGAATTTCAATCTTTTTGAATTTACTGAGGCTCTTTTTGTGGCCTCACTTCCATGGGCACTTGAAAAGAATGTGTATCCTACTGCTTTTGGGTGTAGAGTTCTATAGATGTCTGTTAGGTTCATGTGTTCTAGTGTGTTGTTCAGTGCCTCTGTGTCCTTACTTATTTTCTGCCTCGTTGATGAGTCCTTTGAACTGAGTGGTGTGCTGAAGTCTCCTAGAACGAATGCATTGCATTCTGTTTCCTCCTGTAATTCTGTTAGTATTTGTTTCACATATGTTGGTGCTCCTGTATTGGGTGCATATATATTTATAATGGTTATATCCTCTTGTTGGACTGACCCCTTTATCATTATGGAATGTCCTTCTTTGTCTCTTGTGACTTTCTTTATTTTGAAGTCTATTTTGTCTCATAGAAGTCCTGGAACACCTGCTTTTTTCTCCCTATTTGCATGAAATATCTTTTTCCATCCCTTGACTTTTAGTCTCTGTGTGTCTTTGGGTTTAAGGTGAATCTCTTGTAAGCTGCTTATAGATGGGTCTTGCTTTTTTATCCATTCTATTACTCTGTGTCTTTTGATTGGTGCATTCAGTCCATTTACATTTAGGGTGATTATTGAAAGGTATGTACTTATTGCCATTGCAGGCTTTAGATTCGTGGTTACCAAAGTTTCAAGGGTAGCTTCTTTGCTATCTAATCATCTAACTTAACTCACTTATTGAGCTATTATAAACACAGTCTTATGATTCTTTATTTCTCTCCCTTCTTATTCCTCCTCCTCCATTCTTTATATGTTAGTTGTTTTAATATGTACTCTTTTGTGTTTCCTTTGACTGCGTTTGTGCATTGTTGATTTTATTTTTTGCCCTTAGTTAGTATTTGGTTGGTCTGCTTTCTTTGCTGTGATTTATTTTCTATGTTGACATCTTTTTAGCCTTAGGAGTGCTTCCATCTAGAGCAGTCCCTTTAAAATATCCTGTAGAGGTGGTTTGTGGGAGGCAAATTCTCTCAACTTCTGCTTGTCTGGGAATTGTTTAACCCCTACTTCATATTTAAGTGATAATCATGCTGGATACAGTATTCTAGGTTCAAGGCCCTTCTGTTTCATTGCATTAAATATATCATGCCATTCTCTTCTGGCCTGTAAGGTTTCTGTTGAGAAGTCTGATGATAGCCTGATGGGTTTTCCTTTGTAGGTGACTTTTTTTCTTTCTCTGGCTGCCTTTAATACTCTGTCCTTCTCTTTGATCTTTGCCATTTTAATTATTATATGTCTTGGTGTTGTCCTCCTTAGGTCCCTTGTTTTGGGAGTCTGTGGGCTTCCATGGTCTGAGAGACTTTCCTCCCCCAGTTTGGGGAAGTTTTCAGCAATCATTTCTTCACATACACTTTCTATTCCTTTTTCTCTCTGTTTTTCTTCTTGTACCCCTTTAATGGAAATATTGTTGCATTTGGATTGGTCACACAGTTCTCTTAATGTTCTTTCATTCCTGGAGATCATTTTGTCTCTCTCTGCCTCAGCTTCTCTGTATTCCTGTTCTATGATTCTATTCCATTAATGGTCTCTTGCACCTCATCCAGTTTGCTTTTAAGTCCTTCCAGAGATTGTTTTATTTCTGTCTTCTCCCTCCCAGTTTGATCCTTTAGCTCTTGCATATTTTTCTGTAGGTCCATCAGAATGGTTATGACCTTTATTTTGAATTCTTTTTCAGGAAGATTGGTTAAATGTATCTTCCCTGGTCCTCTCTCAGGGGTTGTCTGGGTGATTCTAAACTGGACCAAATTCTTCTGCCTTTTCATGGTGATGGAGGTAGTTGTAGGTAGGTAGCATGTGTGTTAGCTGGGAGAACAAAGTCCCTTCCTGCTTGCTGGTCACCTTGTCTGTCTCTGCTGCCTGTGCCGGTTACCCACACACACTGGGAGCAGGCTCCAGATTCATTTCCTGAGCTGCATCAAGGGTGGCAGCTCAGAGCCCTGTGGGGAGAGGCAGGCACATCGAATGTCCTCACCTGTGAGAACGGCACCCCTTCATGCCTCTGCTTGTGCCGGGCAGCTGCATGCTGGTGGCAACCCTTGGTCTTGGCCTAGGTGGCTGCGCGCTAGGAGGAGGCTCTGGGCAGCTGCTGTGGGTGCAGCCACTCCCAGGATGCTCTTCTGGGGCTGTGCAGGAAAGGGAATGAATGGCAGGCTGTTTATTGCTGTGAGGGGCTTCAGGGCTGCGTTGCCTCCCAGGGGGTTAGGGCTCCTGAATTTACCCGGGTTTCCCAGCCTGCTGGGCTGAGCCTACTGGAATGGTTCTGTCCAGCTATGAAGCCCCTGTCCCTTTAAGACTTTGAAAAAGCATTCGAGTTTCTTTTGTCCCAGGGGAGCTGGCTGCAGGGACCTGCTTGCACATTTTACTTTTCCGTTTCCCTAATATCCAGCACACCATGCAATGTGTGTCAGTGCTCCCAGTGTGGATTACTAGGGCTGATTATTTAGAAGTACTGCACTTCCACTCCCTTCTCACTCTGACTCCTTTCTTCCTGCTGGTGGGCTGGGGTGGGGGAAGTGCTTGGGTCCCGCTGGGCCGGAGCTTCTATCTTATCCCCCTTGTGAGGTGCTGAGTTCTCTCAGGTGTAGATGTAGCCTGGCTGCTGTACTGCATCCTCTAGTCTCTCTGTTAGGCGTAGTTTTATTTGTTACATTTTAAAATATATATACAGTTTTGGGAGGAGATTTCCGCTGTCCTACTTATGCCGCCATCTTCCCCTCTCCCCCCTGTACATATCTTTTTATGTAGCCTGTATTTTAACTGGGTCTTCCTATGCATTATTGCCAGAGTTAGCTTTTATAAAAGTATTTAATTTTTTTTAGCAGGTGACATTTATTTATTTTTTACTGATGTATGGTTGTTATACAATATTGCTTTCAAGGATTAGTGTTTTAAATTCCAAATATGATCATGTTATATTGCTGTATCAAAACTTTAAATAGCTCTACATTGCCTGTAGATAAAATTCAAACTCTTTAGCTATGATTAGTTTTTATCATTATTAATATAGGGCCTTTTGTTGACAAGCCTTTAATAAAATTGTTGTGATCTCATGTTTCAGTAAACAGAAGAAACATTGAGTTCATAAACATATACTCTGTCAAAATATAGGAGAAATTAATAGAAATTAAGCACCCAAAACTAAAGAATAATGATTGCATTCTACTTGGTCTTGCTCAGTTTTTAGAACTATGCTATCCAGTATGGAAAACCACTAATGAAATGTGGCATTACAATTTAAATTAATTAAAATAAATCAAAATTAAAGTCAGTTCCTCAGCTCTAATAGCCAGCCACATTTGAAGTGCTCAATAGCTCCCATATTGAACAGTGTGGAAAATATTCCTACTATTGCAGAAAATCGTATTGTACAGGACTCTTCTAGAGCAGAGGTTGAAAAAACTTTCATGTAAAGGGCCAATAGTGAATTTTTGGTCTTTGTGACACATATGGTCTCTTTTGTAGCTATTTAACCTTGCTGTTACAGGGTAGAACAGGCATAGATAATGCATAAACAAATAGATCAGCTATATTATAATAATGCTTTATGTAAAAGAGGCAGCTGCTGGATTTGACCTGTTGGCTGTAGTTTGCTGACCCTTGGTTGTCTAGAACATTAAATTCAATTCTTGATGTCTTATTTAAAATAATATACTGAAAAGGTAAGCCCATCCTGAGGGAATGAAGTAATTTAGGAAGAATGATAATGAGAATTAGAGATTTTAGAACAGTTGAAAGAAATGTTAGAGAATGATGATTACTCACTCCAAATATTTGTCAGGTATCATGTGAAAGGGTGTTAGACTTCTATGTGATTAAGGAAGGAAAAACAATGACCACTGCATGAAAGTTACAGAGAACATATATTAGTGTTATATAAGGACAAACAGGATGGATAGAACAGTGAGTGACTAATAAATGCTACTCAATTGGAGTGATTTATGCATAATGAAGGTTTGAATTCAATGATCTTGTGTGATTTTTTAAAATAAAAATATACCAGGGCTTTGTCTATTAAATCCTTTGTCGTCATATTAAGTTCTAGAATTTACCTAATAAGGACTTGTTTTTTCTTTCTAAAAAATTTTAGCCAAAGACAAACTTGTAATTCCATCAGTCTGTTTAAGCAGTTTGGTTACTTTTGCATATGTGTATGTATGCTTTGGCTGTCATGATTTATTAATGTTCCTAAATAGGCAGAAAACCAAAAGCTTTTAGATGAAAAGAAGCATTTTGAGAAGATTGCTGAAGAATTAAAAGGAACAGAACAAGAACTAACTGGTCTTCTCCAAACTAGAGAGGTTTGTTTAAAAATTATACATTTTTCTTTTCAAACATTTTGTTAATAAGAGTACAGATTTACAGAATAGATTATGGTACAGCTATTAGCTTTGTGAAAGACTTCTTCACAAAATTCCTTTAAAAAAAAAAGTGTGTGTTCTTACTACAGTTAATATGCTGATGATTGATTTAAAATATGTCTCTGTAGAACACCTCCATATTATTATGTGAGAGAAGAAGGTTAATATTTAAGATATCAGTGGTATGTGTAATACTATGGTTTATAACTATTACATTTCTTGATATCTTGAGTATTTCTTAATTTATACATTTAAAGTTTAGCCTTTATTAAGTTCTTAGTGTACAATAGTTTTTATAGTGCTCATGTTATAATTTTAGAATATGTCTCTTATTTTTTAGAAGTATGTTTTCAGTCCATAATGGTGTTTCTTTGTAACTATCTTTTTGTACTAGTAAAAACAGCTTAGGTTTTAAGATACTACCTTATTTCATTTATTAATGTGTTTCTCCTTAATAATATAATCTTTTAATTGAAGTTATTTACTTTGTTGAGTAAAATCGATAAAAATATTTTATAAATATAAATAAAATTTTATTGGTTGAGCTTAAGAATATCAATTTGGAATTTACTTCTGTTGTATTTGTCATTGCTCACTGTTTAAAAATTATAATGGTTATGACATTAAATCTTTAATTTAAAAAATTTGATATACTTTTAGCAGATACTTGGTAAATATATGACTTGATTCCATAGAGTGATTATGCTTTTTGAATGAGAAAATTGTAAAAACATTTGCTATGATTATACATGTTTATTTTCCAGAAAAAAGTACATGATTTAGAAATACAATTAACTGCCATTGGGACAAGTGAGCAACATTATTCAAAACAGGTTAAAGAGCTGAAAACTGAGCTTGAAAATGAGAAGTATGTTTTCTGTCTATAAATAGCTTATATATTCAGTTCTTAAGCTTTGTGGTAGTTAATAATAAAGTAGTAAATCATATTCAGTATTTATTTGAATGGGTTTAAAGTTGTGTTTTATTACTAATTAAAGATGAAAATAATTTATCAGTTTCATTGCTAAGGAAAGTTCATATTATTGATGTAGAAAGAGTACATCACAAGGTTGAGATCTGCATTAGAAGATCAACATAATACTTTTCTTAGAGATATTTAGTTTATAAAAATAGTCATTTGCAGTTTTAACCATGTATTTTTGTTATTTTGCTGAACTATTTCATAGATTTGTATTGATGAAATGACAGAATACAAATTAATTTCTTATATTGCCCAAATAAAATATTTAATTGAATGATTAAGTTTAATGTTAAAAGAAAGTGGGAGGAAATAATTATTGTATGATTACTCAGAAGTAAATAGCGAATCTACGTGAGCATTATTTTTCCGTTTTTGTTACGTTTCAACTCTAGATAAACAGTGAGAAATAAGCTATTTACTTGGCATGTTTTCTCTTCCTTTTCAGCTTCCATGCTCTGTTTCTGGTACCTTTTCAGCAGTGCTTTTTAGGGGTTCTGGGTAAAATCATCTATTAACCAAAATCCCTTTTAATGTATAGACTAATTATGTATATTTTAATATAAGTTTATTACCCTTAGTATATTTGCTTTTTCAACTTTTCATTTTTTAATGAAAACTTTTATCTGCTCTTTGATAAATGTCTACTACCAGTAAATTGGAGGATATAATAGGTGCTCCTGAAGTCATTCCATAGAGCCACACGCTCCCCTTTCTTCATTTAAAATTGATCCTGGCTGCAACCAGTAACAGCAGTAATCTCGCAGTGCGGAGCAGTTTAAGTGTTGTGCACAAAGGTTAAATCTAGTCTATTTATTTTAATGAAAATATTTTAATTAAAAATAGTTCATGCCTCATGTATTACTTTAATCAAATCATAAGTTTCAAAACAGGTTCTGAGAAACAGTGTACTAGGAAGAGAAAATTATATGAAGAAAGTAATATACTCTTTAAAATTTGTGGAAAAGTATGGGTGGATATGGTGGGGAGATTTGAACCACAATATATAACTTCTTGAAAAACTTACTATAGAAAAATTTCAAACATGTACAAAGTAGAATAATATAAAGAAACAGGATGTACTTCATCAACTTTAAAAATTAATTGCCAATCTTAATCATTTATATCCTCAGCCCTTCCTCCCTTTCTCCTAAGATTATTTTGAATTTTATTGTACATCATATAACTTCATATGTAAATAGTTTGGTATGACATATTTTTAAAACATAGGCTTAAAAATACTGAACTAACTGCTAGCTGCAACAGGCTTTCACTGGAAAAGAAACAACTGAAACAAGAAACAAGTGATAGGGCCCTAGAACTCAAGAAACAGCAAGAAGATATTAATGTGAGTTGAAATCGAAAGTTATCAGTGACTTAGTTTTTTTACCTGTAAAATTAGGGGGTTAGAATAGATGACTTAATGATTCTTTCAGCCTTAAAATTCTGGTTATCATAGAGCGGATACTTTGTTTGAGATGAAAAATACACATATTGACCTTAGATGGTGATAATAGGAACAAAATATAGAGGCTACCCATTGATAAAGTTAATGTAATTTCAAGCATCATGGTTTTTATCAGGTATTAATTCAATGTATTTATTAAGTAAATTATAGACTCTGGAGGATACAATTATGAATAAAATATCCTTCCTCTTTAGGAGCTTATGACTCAATAGAAAAAAAATGAATGATCAAATAATTTAAACAAAATAGTATGTCTTTTGTGTTGTTTTTGGGATAAAGTGTTATCAGAGTTCACAGGATCACTTCTGCCTTGGTGGAAGAGAAGGTTTCAGAGAATATAGCATTGATTTTGGTCTTAAAAGATGAATAATTATGAGTTCAGTAGGTAACAATGAGTAGAATAGTGTTCCCTGATGTTACAGCAGTATGAACAAAAGATACAAAGCTCAGAGTGTCACTGGGAAATAGCAAGTAAGACTTGTTTTCTTATCCATTGTATAGAGATTTATGTAAGGCTGGAAAAGTACTGTGAATCTATCCAAGTTTAATAGCTCATTCTTTTGTTTTATATATAACCAAATGAATTTTATGATAACAGAGGTTTTAATATTTCAATTTTATTTTTGTTGAAACAATAATATAAACAACATCAATTATTTCTTTAGAATAGCAAAAAGCAAGAAGAAAGGATGTTGGAACAAATAGAAAATTTGAAAGAAACAGAAACACAATTAAGGCAAGACTAATGAGTTGGTCTTTTTTTTCTGGCAAAAGATTTTAGTATTTCTATTAACTTGTTACAGTTAATTTAGTTGAAACATGCTGAAAATATTATAAAGTGAATATTAGTGTTGAAATAATGAAATAAGATAAATAAATTAATTTTAGAGCATCCTAACTTCTAATATTTAATTAAGAAAGTATGCTAATCATGAGAAAAAATTAGAAGAGAAATAAATTTAACTATTTTAAGCATTACCCATGTTTCTAGTGTTTTCACTATCATCTGTTTTAATGCCTGTATACTTTTCAATCAAGTGGGCATAACGTTATTTTAACCTTTTTTATTTTTGGTTACTTGTGTTTTCCAGTTTTTTACTGTCATAAATAATGCTTTAGTAAACAAACATCTTGGTACTTTACTATCATAAATAATGCTTTAGTAAACAAACACCTTGGCACATACAGGTTTTTTCCTTATTTTGAATTTGAAAAGATATATTTCAAGCAGTAGAATCTATTGAATCATAGGAGCAATTATTTCAATAACTTGACAGTCAAATGGTTGCTAATAGGTTATATCAGGTGTAAATCATGGAGTACAATCAATATTGTATGAAAATGCTAAATCCAAAATGTTTTAATTGGTTTGGGGTCTTTTCATTAATTGCTCTTATATTTGTAATTTTCATTTTTGGGGTAAGGTTTGGAATTTTTCTGTTTGCTTGCTAGAATTTCTTTCTAAAATTGTTTATACCTGTTGCCCATGAATGAAATGAAGTCTAGTTTTCTTATTGATTTATTTAAGCTTTAAAAAATATATTAATATTTTATCTTGTTTTTGTATTTTAAGTTTCTTTTAATCCATTAGTAAGTAATTTAGACAACTTGTAAATATTTTGGAGCTCTTGTTTGTACTATAGTCTTAAGTATTAAGTTTTTATTTCTTATGTTTGACTAGAGAATATGGTTACTAAAACTTACTGCTATTTTAAATTATTTGAGATGTCCTTTAGATCTAACTAATATACCCTCCCTCATAGAATTACTCAAAGACTATGTGAGGCAAGGTGAATGAAGTGCTGAGCACAGTGCCTGGCACATAAATGTTACTATTTTCTAGATTTGGAAAGTCATCTTTTATTATACTTCTAATAATTGTTTTTGTCCTTTTTCCTCAATTTTTTTCTTCAGAAGTAGCTGTTATTTATAGATTGAATTTCTGTGATTAAGCCACCATACATTTTGGGGATTAAAAGTAAAGATGGATTTTAGGGAAAGCTGCTTTTTATTTAAGGGAATTAGTTAATAATAAATATTTGTTATTTATATAATTAATAATTAAATTATTTAGATAATATCTTTTTGTATATCTACCTACTCTTACAGAATATAGTGCTACTTATAGAACTCTGAATGTAAATATTTTTAGGAAAAGTAAGAATATATCAATTAAAAATTTAATATTCAGTTAAAGAGTAAATATAATAGGCTAGTTATTTCACACAACTGAATACTTTTCCATACATACAGGTTAGACCTAGCAACATATTAAATGAGAGACTACAATGGAAATAGCTTCAGATATTCACCTGAGAGAAAGCATCATTGCTTTCATGTGCAACAGACATATTTTGAATTTAAAAAAATTTGAAAGGATAATACATACATATGGTATAAAATTCAAAGGGACAAAGAGCACATAGGGAAAGAAAACTATCTTTCTTACTCTTTGCCTTCTGCTATGCGTTTCCCTCCCATGAGGTATCACTGTTTTTTTGTGTATGTTCCTAGGGTTATTCTATACATATATAAGTATATATACATATGCAAATATCTTAGTCATATATTTCTTCATTAAAATAATTTATATTTATGTCCCTAATTTATTTGTATGAAATTATATGTCTTAGAATGATGACTAATTTATCACAAGAAAATAGCAAAGTGAAATCTTGACTCAAATAATAAATGTTTCTTCTAGGAGTTTTTTTTCATGGAAAAATAACAAGTATCCAGTTAATTTCAAAATAAATGCATAGATTAATTTAAATGCAGTAGTGGAAGTTTGCCTATTGGTATTAATGCATGAAAAATGACCAAACAAAATGAAAATACAAACCACCAAAAAAATAGTCTACCACCTTAGAAATTCCAGAAAAGGAATAAAATGAAAATAGAAACTTTATTAAAATGTCACTCTTCCATTTCTTTTAAGGAATGAACTGGAATCTGTAAGAGAAGAACTTAAACAGACAGGAGATGAAGTTAAATATAAGTTGCACAAGAGTGAAGAAAATGTATGTTATATTTGATTGTATCACAAAATTTCTAATCATAAAAGCAACACCACATGTCTAAAAAAAATAAAGTGAAATATACTATTGTATAAGTAACTAATGATCCAGGGACTGTAGTAAGCCATTGACCTAAGATTATAGGCAAAGTTGGATTATTTTGCTTGTAATATGGTTTATATATAGAAGAAAATAGTGGCATAATTTTAAATTTGTTTCATAAATGCTCAATATTTAATGTTGATTTACATTTTTAGGCTAAATAAAAGGCTCATGCTTTAGTAATATGAAATATACTGATAAAAAGTTTGTGTTGCACTTTGGTGGATATGATTTCAACAAGTTGAGATAGGAAGTAGGTTTTTAGGGGAGAATGTCACAAAAGAGGAATAGTATAATGTATGTGACATGTTTATAGTATATAATATGTATAACTGGGAGAAAATTGTGCCAAATTGGAAAGATCAGGCTAGATTGTGAAGGCCTTCACTCTTGTGTGTTTTTTTTTTTTCATTCACTCAGTAGCTATTACTGACTACTTACTTTGCACTAGGCACTGTTCTGCATGCTGAGTTTGGATTTCATTTGTTTTGATGGGCATTGGTGATCCAAAAGTTTTTATTAGGAAAGTGATATTTTTAAGTGGAATGGGGAGAGGAGAAAGGCACTGGAATAATTGGAAGGCTATAAAGATGGTCTTGAAAGCTCTGAAAATAATCTTAGAGAACTCTGGCCTTGATTAGAGTTCACTTATCCTAAGCCAGTCATTATGCTTAGGGGATAGAGCATGTCTGGCCAAGCCTGAGCTGCATGCCCATTCCTGGAGGCAGAGCAGATCCATCAAACTATGTGGACTGAGCAGGATTACTGTGGAATTTACACTAAAGGAATCTGGCAGGAAAGGATAGTGGCCAGACCAAAACACATATAAATGCTTTTGGAGTCCAAAGAAGGGGCATGTAATCCAAACTTGCATCTGGACAAGCTTTCTGGAAAAAGCCGCATTCATCTTGAAACCTTAGATTAATTGAAATTAGTGGAAGGCAGTTGGGTAGACACAAGTTTATCAGGGAAAAGAAGACTATTCCAAGTCATAAACACACACAAACATACACATGCACATATATTATCTACAAAGTATGAGAGAGCCTGGCAGTATGAGAGGTGCTGACAAGTTTAAATAAACATCTATGAAAAGTTAATCTTCGCTGAAGTGTGGAGTTTAAGATAGTGGGATTAGTGAAGAGTGTAGGGAAAGTTGAGAGTGGGGAGAGACTGGAGTAGAGAGATGAGGATGGGGTGGTAGGAAATGAAGGTAGGGTGAGATGAGCATAGACCATTTAAGGCCTCATAAACTGTATTTAGGAGTTTGAGGTGATTGAAGACTTTTGACCTGAGGAATGTCATACTTATACTTACACTTAAGAAAGCTGTAAGACTATTGGAATAGTCCAAGGATGAAACGAGCTAATATTTTTAAAGGTTTACAATGGACCAGGAACATTCTAAATTGTTTATATGTTATCTTATTTAACTGGAAGTCATTTTGCCCTCATTTTATGAATTAGGAAATAGGGCTTCCAAAGAGTAAAAATCTTTGAAAAGGCAACATGACTAAGTAGTAGTAGAGATGGTAGTATGGCATGGAGAATATAGCCAATGATTCTGTAATGTCTTCCTATGTTGAGAGATAGTAACAGCATTAATTGGGCTAAGGATTTAATAATGTGGGGAACTGTTGAACCGCTGTGTTGTACACTTGAAACCATTATAAGATTGTATATCAACTATACTTGAATTTTTTAAAAAAGTAAAATAGCTGGCCTTCTAATGTTCTTTAAGACTTTACCACAGTTTTTTCCTCTCGAAGAGCTAGTTTTTTCTTTTTGTTTCATATTTATTAGTGAAATTCAACCAGAAAAACATGAATTTATTCTCCTAAAGACTTGATATATAATTCACTACTTTAAAATTTATATTAGAGGCTGCTTTAAACATTAGTCTTATTTATGATGGGGAAAACATGAATTTGATACTTAATGTAAAGTAGAAATCCTTTGCTAAAATTTAAATTTATTTTATCAGTGTATAAAATAATAGTGATGAGTTAAGGGAAAAAAATGGAAGACTAGACAAGTTGTTAGTATTTTAAGTTTTCCATGGTTGGATTTAATTTACATATTGGAACAGTTTCCCCCAAAGAATCCAAGTTGCAAATATTTCTCAGGTATTTTGCCTACAATGGAAATTAATTACACTTTTTTTTCCTAATCTACTACCTTAGTTTAGACATTCATTAATCTATTTTTGCCTGTTTTTTCATCTCTAAAATGGAGATAATACCAATCCTTTCTCTATCATTGAGTTGTCATGATGTTCAGATTAACAAATGGTTGTGAAAGATATACTAAGGATATTATTAATGTTTATATGCAAAACAATTTAAAAAATTCAAGATAAACTAGGAAAGCTGATAGAATACTGCAAAGTGATACTGGGCTAAGATAAGAATGATGAACTTAACAAATACATATTAACACAAAGACAGTTTCTATTTTTAAAAAGGATACTGAAATAAACTGGGAGAACCAAAACTTATTGTAGAAATAAGACTAACCTTTATAATTCCATTTCTAAAAGATACTCATAGATGAAAATAGAAATTGTTAACATTTTTAATCTGATGTCAAGTAATATTTTTTAGGCTCGAAGCATTGAATGTGAAGTTTTGAAAAAAGATAAACAAATGAAGGTACTAGAAAACAAGGTATGAAATTGCAAAAAATATTTGAGAATATAGACTTTGTAACAATATATATATGACTAGATTCTTTAGGGCCAACCTTTACACTGTCTTGTACAAAGAATTCTCAATTCTCCTTTAAAGGCTTTGAGAAATTTAAGTAGGTTTTTTACTGCAGGTTTCTTTGAAGAGCCTCTGGGTTCAGGAGTTTTGCACAGTGTTTCAAAGAGCAAAGTTTCATTAAGCTCTGTAGTTATCTCCTCTCTTTACCCAAATTTCATACTCAGCTGCACTTGTTGTAAGTACCTTTAGAGTGGCAAGATGATTTAAAAAATCATCCTTAGGCATCTTTCCCATTCTTATAATCAAGGGAGCTGCAGAAAAATTTCTACTCTTTATGTGAAGCATTTTTTATTGCCTGTCTCTGCATCTCAATTCACTTCTCCCTTCTCTGTACCTCCCCACACACTTGTCCTAAACTTAACTTTCTAAATAGTGAGTAGTCTTCTTTAAAGCATAGTACACTTTCTTAAGTTCTGACCTCTAATACTCAACATTTTCTTTTACCTAGAATTCTAGTGAATAAAATTCTTCATTTCAATGCACATGTATTATTTCACTTATAAATGAACTGTGATGCATATTTGAAACCAATATAATGTCTATCAACTATATTTCAATAAAAGAAAAAAATGGACTCTGTTTAAAACCTTTTTAAGAATTTCTGGGAATTCTATCAGGTATATTTAATTATCCTAAAGTTTGGAGATTATTTAAATTTAAGGAGTGAACAATTAAGTTACTTTAATTTTCACTAGCTTATTCAGAAAGAAGGGAGAGTGAGATGGGGCAGTCAAAAATGACATTCAGAATTGGTAGTTCTGATGCCATTATTATTTACATGTTTTTGGATCGTGTAGTAATGCCAGTTATAAAGATGCTTTTAAGGAAAAGCCGAGTAGGAGAAAAGTATGGTCATCAACATTAACTCTCAAAAGAGTAAGGTTTGATGGTCTGAAGAATGGAAAAATACATGAAACATGTTCTGTTGGGCAGTTATAATTTGGTGATACTTCAAACTGCTGTTCTTTAAATTTGTGTAGCATTCATTTGGTAAGGCCAAGAATTAAGCGGTTTTCTTGTCTTTGTTGAGTTTGAAACTTCACTTAATGTATTCAGAGTTTTCATTACCGCAAGTTTTAATGAGTTCTTTTAAAAATCTGCTCAACTGCCTTTTATGGTCTCCTGTTTCTTGTTCAGTTTTAAGTCTTTAATTTAAAAAATATTTTAAATGATTTTATTTGATCTTCTGTGTCTGATAACTCCAAATTCTGAAGTCTTTTCAGGTCTGATTTAATTCTTTTTTCTTTCTGTTGACCTTTACTCATTTGCCCTTATTTCTTTGTGTTTTTTTATAATTCCTTGGAATTTTATCTGTGGGAATTCTTTGAGGCTTGTGTTGAAGTTGATATCCCCCCAAAAAGATTTTCTTGGAGCACTAAGCAGAACTATTTTAAATTAAATTCTTCATTTACATTTTTTCTAGATCATAGAGATAGGATGAATTCAGCCTATAAACCCATATAAGGCCATCTCATGGCTACAAATTTTCAGGGATTTTTATAGCTTTCACTCAGTGCTAGGTTCCAGACAAATTTCCTTACTGTATTCTTCAGATTTATTTCTTCTTTATGCTTTCCCCGAGTTAGATAGTTCTTTGAGTTTGTGGTTTTATACATGGTTATCGTATTGGATTCCTTATAGCTCTATTCTCTTCCTTACAGGAGCTCTAAGTTTTAGCTCCTATTTCCCTTATCCTGAGTAAGTTCAGAGATATCCTTAGGCCAAATGCTCGTTTTGGTGCTAGCTCCAAACCTACTGTTATCACTTGAAAGTCATAATTTCAAGTAAACAGATTCCTTACTTTCTAACCACTTACTTTTAAATTATTTTTATCAGGAAGGTTGTTCAGAGTGACTAGGTAGCTTTTCTGTAAAAAAAATGGATATCCTTGATTTTTTAAATAAATAAAATTCACAAATACTTTCACCAGTGAATGTGTTTATGCTAGTTAAGTTGGTGTCTAAATCAGTAAAATGTTTCTCTTCTAAATCAGTAAAATGTTTCTTTTTTCTCTGGCTTTTCTTCCTGGTTTTCTGAGGTAGACTGTGGGAATGGAGCACATTAAAATTTAGATTAAATAAATCATCTGTAAGTAGCAGTACCATGTATTACTCAGTTTCAGAATAATAGCTCACTATGGCTGCTCATGAGTATTGCAAGAAAAATGTTTAAGAGTATTCTTTTCAAAGTCCAATTAACAGTATAATTCAGCCTTCTGTATAGGATTGAGCAAGAGGGACATTTTCCTTAAGTGGTTGAATTCATGTATTCTTTGAGTGATTAAGAAGTGAAGAATTTCAAATTTGTATTGAGATAATCTTTATACTTGTACATAAAATTTTTGACATTAATGGAATTATTTAACATGACTTTTGAAGTGACCTGTTACTTTATGGAGTATTTTTTGTTCAAAATTATTTATTTTAAGTACAATATTGAAAGAAAATAACTATCATTTCTCATATAATTTTTAGTGTAACAATTTAAAGAAACAAATTGAAAATAAAAGCAAGTGTATTGAAGAACTCCAGCAGGAGGTATGTACACATTCTCAAAATCAAACCTTAAAAAAAACTATTTTTCAGTACAATTTTAGAGAAAAATTTCCTTTTGTAATTTCAGCTTAGACTAGTAGTACAAGTCTGAATTACTTTGGTACTAAATGTAATTATTTTTAACTTTTAACAGAATAAGGCCTTAAAAAAGAAGGGTACAGCAGAAAGCAAGCAACTGAATCTTTATGAGATAAAGGTAACTGGAATCTTTATTTTTGTTGTTAAAATACTAGTAAATAGATGAGAATTTAGGAATTTTTTATCCTTTATATTATAGCAGTTATTTTCAAATATTTTTTGATATTGTGGGTATCAGTCCTTTTAGTTGTAATAGCATGCATATCTGTGATTTAGCTGTGTTAAAATCATCTAAGCAGCTTAAAAATGTATATGCATGTGTGTATTTATATTCCTTATCCATACAGATACTGAAAATTGAAATTTAGTAGGTTTGGGATGGAGCCTTAGAATCTACATTTTAAAAATTCCATATATGGTTATGCTCTACAAAGAGTTTGAGAACCACTGACTTTGTAGAATACAAATTAAAATTCTGGAATGTAAGCTTATACTGTTAGGTCCATTTTGTTTTTCAGCTTATTCCCAATTCCTTGAACAGTGACCAACAGTTAGTATTCAAAAAATAGTCTTTACATCTTGAATGGAAAGCAGTGGTTCTCAGTGTTTTAAGTAGATGACTTTTTTCAGGAAAGCAAAAATCTTCTACCTTTAATACTATTTGAAATTAAAAATATGTAAATATTGTGAATAAAAATGAAAACAAATAAGAATTCTCATAAACTGCTAGAATTAAGTAGAAAAGCAGATGATTTGTATATCTATAATTCAGCTCTTCTATACCTAGGTAGAATCAGGAGAAATGTACAAAAATATTAATTGCAGCATTACTTGTAGTAGCCCTAGACTAACTACAACATGTATCTGTTAGTAGTATAAAAACAAGTCAATAGAAAATCACCCTAAAATGACTCAGATGTTGGAGTTAGCAGGTAACATCTTTTATGCAGCTATTATAACTATGTTCAAAGATGGAAAGGAAATTATGATTATAATGAAATAACAAATGGGAAATCTCAGTGAAGAAATGGAAACTAAGAATCAAATGGAAATTCTAGAAATGAAAAGTAAAATACCGTAAAACTTCAGTGGTTCTAGTAGTAGATTGAAGATAGATGAAAGAAGTGTCAATAAACTTTGAAGCTGAATCAATAGAAATTATCTAGTCAGAGAAACACAGAAAAGGGTTCAAAAAAAAGAAAAAGAGATGGTTCCTTAGTAGCCTATGAAACAATATCAAGTGGTTTTAAATGTGTACTTGGAGTCCCTGAAGAAGAGAGAATAGGTTAAAGGAAAATTATTTGAAAAATTTCCAAAAAATTTCTCACATTTAATAAAGAACATAAACTTGCAGATACATGGCTTTTAGCAAATCCAAAGCAAAATAAAATAGAAAGAAAGCCATCTTTGGGCAGGTATATCTTAGAGTACTAGGCCCAAAGATAGACATTTTAAAAAGCAGTTAGTGAAAAATATCATATTGCATACAGGGGAACAATGACATAAATGACAGCTGACCTTGTATCAGGACAATGAAGGCCAAATGACAAAGGAGTAAAATGCTGATAGAAATAAACTGTCAAATTGGAATTCTATATGCAACAAAATAAGGACATTGAGAGCTGTACTAAATACTAAAGAAGTACTAAAGGAACTTTTTCAGACTGAAGGAAAATGACATCAATTCACCAGAAAGATAAAACAGTTATGAATATGTATTTAACAGAGTTTCAAAATACATGAAGGAAAAACTTAAAAATCTAAAATGAGAAATGACAATTCTATAATCATAGTTGGGGATTGTAATATCTCTCTTTCAGCAGTTGATACAACTAGTAAAAAATTGGTAAGAATATAGAAAATCTGAGCAACACTACTAACTACCTTTACTTAATTCACAATTGTAAACACTATAGCTAAAAGTATCAATCTTTTGAAGTACACATAGAATGTTTGCCAAGACAGACTATATGCTGGGCCATAAATAAAAATACATTTACAAAGATGGGAATTTTTCAGCATATAAACTCTCACTACAATAAAATTAAATTAGAAATAAGCATAAAATACTTAGAAAAGGTATAATATCTGGAAATTAAACATCACACTAATAAATAATTCAGGAGCCAAAGAAGTACATGGAAAATCAGATATTATTTTTGACTGAATGATGATAGAAATACAACATATCAAAAGTGGTTGGATATAACTAAAGCAGTTCTTGGAGATAAATTTGTAAACAATGTTTCGAAAAGCAGAAATGATGTAGGTCTTCATTTAGAAACTGAAAAAGGTAAGCAAATTAAATTTACAGAAAGTAGACAAAAAATAATAAAGACAAAATATCAAATTAAAAGATGAAGAAAAAATTGAAGTAAAAAGTGGAGTCTTTGAAAATATTAATAAAATTGATAAGCCCCTATCAAGATTGATTAAAAAAAGAAAATAAAATTCATTATAGGTGAGAGTGAAAATAGGACATTTTAATATACATACTGTGAATATTAAAAGGATAAGAAGGGAATGTCATGGACAAATTTATGTCAATAAATTTGAAACAGGTGAAACAGACAAATTTCTTGGAAAACCTAACTTACTAAAACTAAAATAATATGGAACAGAAAATCTGAATTTTTTTGTCAGGGAAATTGAATTTGATACCAGAAATCTTCTAGAGAAAAATCCAGATCTGGAAGGTCTCACTGACAAATTCTAATAAAACACTTCAGGAAGAAGTAATTCCAGTCTTCCACAACTCTTCCAAAATTAGGATAGGGGGAACAATTCCCAACTAGGTTTTTGATAACAACTTCTAACAAGGACATTGTAAGACAAGAAAGTTATAGACCAACATCCTTATAAATATAGATATAAAAATCCCTAACAAAATATTAGTAAATCTAACTTAGTGATATATAAAAACCATGTAACATTGAACAAGTTGGGGTTTATTTTAGGAATGTAAGGTTGGCTTAAAATTTGAAACTGTAAGTGTAATTTACTATATGCCACATAATAAAAATAGAAAAATCATATGCTTATCTTAATGGCTGCAGAAAAAGCATTTGACAAAAATTCAGTATTCTTTCTTGATAAACATTTTTGATTAACTAGACTTCCTCAGTCTGATACAGAGAGTCTAAAAAGTACCTTAGGCTAGAATCATACTTAATGTTGAAAAATCATATCCTTCCTCTTTAATACCAAGAACAATGTATGCTCTTATTACCTCATTCAACATTGTATTGGAGTTCTAGCTAGTACATTAAGGAAAGAAAAGGAAATGAAAGGCATGTAGATTATAAAATAATATGTAAAACTGTCTCTTCTTAAGTGATATGATTGTCTACATTGAGAATGATAATGTTTGTACAAAGTCACTAGTGCACTAGTAAGTGAACTTGGCAAAGTCACAGGCTACAGTGTAAACTACCAAAAAAGAATTATTTGTATTTCTGTATATTGACAGCTACTAACTGAAAAATGAATTTTAAAATACAGTACTACTTAAAATAGCATCAAAATCCATATAACAGATAAATTTAACAATATTTGGGAGACTTGTACACTAAAAAGTACAAACATTACTGAGACAAATTAAAGAAGACTTAAGTAAATATATCATATTCATTGATTAGATGCCTTTAATATCTTTTACATGTCAGATTTCCTCACATTGACCAAGATATTTAGTCAATCCCCATCATAAGTCCAGCAGTCTTTTCTTATATATTACCTTGACAAGCTCTGGTAAAATGTATATGAACATTCAGAGGACCCCAAAATTTTGAAAAAGATGAATAAAGTCTGAGGACTTAGGCTGCCTAATTTGAGCTTTTGCTGTAAAGCTATAGCAATCTAGATAGTATATTATTATATTTAAGAAAAACAGATCAGTGGAATCTAATAGGAAGTTCAGAAATAGACTAGTTGATATACAATGTATTGATTTTCCAACAAAGATGCCCAAAGAATTTAATGAGAGAAATGCAAGTCTTTTTAACAAACATTCTAGAATAACTGGATATATCCATATGGGAAAAGAGAAAACTTCAACTTTTGTCTCAAACCATGTATAAAAATTAATTTTAAATGGGTGATAGGCATAAAATCTTTAGCTCTGAAGCCTCTAGAAAAAAACATTGGAGATTATCTTCATGGCTTGGAAGTTGGCAAAGATTACTTAGGCAAGGGACAGAAAGCAATATTCATAAAAAAGTATGGTAAATTAGGCTTCATCAAAATCTGAAAGTTCTGCTTATCAAAAGCTATCAAAAATAGGCGAAGTACAAAGAAGATGAAAATACTGATCTGGTATTTCATATAATCTAGAAACATTTATTTGACAAATGACATATATCCAGAATTTAAAAACTCTTAAAACTAAACACCAAAAGATAAATATTCCAATTCAAAATGGGCAGAGACAACAACAAAGAAGTTGATTAAAAAATGGGTGAAGGACTTGGATAGACATTTCTCCAAAGAAGATATACAAGTGGCCAATAAGTACATAAAAAGGTGCTCCACATCACTAATCATTAAGAAAATGCAAATCAAAACCACAATGAGATGTCACCTCACACCCATTATATATTTTATACTATATATATATATAAAAAAAGAACAAATGTGTGAAGTTGCAGAGAAATTGGAATCCTTGTCCACGGTTATTTGGGAATGTCAAATGGTGCTACCACTATGAAAAGCACTCTGGTGGTTGCTCAAAAGATTAAAAATAGAATTACTATATGATCCAGTTATTCTGCTTCTGAGTATATACCTGAAAGAATTGGAAGCAGGATCTCAAAGAGATACGTGTATACCCATGTTCATAGGTGCAGCATTTGTGGTAGCCAAAAGGTGGACACAACACATTCATGTACTGCAAAGTGAAATGGTGGGCACCTAGTTAAAAAAGTTATTCACAATTTCAAGGTGAGAACAACAGAGCAGTAACTAAATGTTGGGCATTGTATGACTATACAGCTTTCATGCCCATGTAGCTGGACTTTGTCCTCAAGAATAATCTGCTTGTCCATTTATCTATTTTTAGGATCAGCTTTGTCTGTATCAGATAAAAAGCAGTCAGTTGTAGTAGCGATTGCACTGAATTTTTTTTGAGGGCATGAAAGGACACCTCTCCAGAAGAGAAGATATTTGCAAATTGCCTATGGTCAACATACTGTATTGTGCGCTTAAAATTTTGTCAAGAGGGTAGCTATTATGTTAAATGTTTTTATGACAAAAAAGCAAAGGGACAGAAGGAAACTTTGGGAGGTTGTTATGGCTGTTACCTGATTGTGGTGATGGTTTCACAGATATGTAAATCTGTCCAAACTCATCAAATTGTTAACCACACATTAAATATGTATAGTTTTTTGTATATCACTATACCTCCATAAAGCTGTTTTTAAAAAGAAAGTTTTTTCTTTAAAATCACATGGGTGTTCTGTGTAAATGGAATAGTTATTTATTGTAATAAAACATTAAACTCTGAGACTAAACAACTTAAATATTAAGAAGTTCATTAAAAATAAAAATTGTGCTGCTTTTGAAATATTACTAACAACCGAACACATATTTTAGAGGAGATTATAGATTTTATGAAAAAGCACATTTTGACCATGTGACAAATGCAAGGAAAACAGTTCAACCACAACTTCCGTGAAAAGTAATTTTTTAAGATTCAAAAAACCACAAAATGGATACAGAATATTTTCAAGTAATCCACAATATTTACTAATGTTCATGCTATTTTCTTTACTCAAAGGTCAGTAAATTAGAATTAGAACTAGAAGGTGCCAAGCAAAAATTTAAAGAAATGACTGACAGCTATCAAAAAGTAATTGAGGACAAAAAGATATCAGAAGAAAATCTTTTGGAAGAGGTAGGAAAGACTAATGTGTTTGAGAATTTGTTATGCTGAAACTTTATATTTGTTAGCATTTTAAGAGAAAAACAATATTTTTGAATTATGATTTTTAAAAAGATTTAATACACTTATATTAGGGATAGTTAGTTTCTTATAGAAGCTAAAAGTATCCTTGTTGTTTTAAGTATTTGAGCTTTAATACACAATTATTTTATAGAAAATAAATGATCAGTAAAGTATTTTGCTGTCATCTCACTTGATAGACCATCCTAAAATAAACCAAAACAGTAATGTAATTTCTACTTGGCTTTCTTAATTTCCTGGTGTTTGATTTCCATATTTTACATAAGTGGAGCATAGGTCTTTACATTTAAATTAAATGTTTTTCATGCATTAATTTAAAAAATTTTTTTTATTATGGTATGATTGATATACAGTCTTCTGAAGGTTTCACATGAAAAAACAATATGGTCACTACATTTACCCATATTATCAAGTCCCCACCCATACCCCATTGCAGTCACTGTCCATCAGTGCAGCAAGTTTTCATGCATTAATTTCAAGAAACTTTAAATTTATTTGATAGGTTGAGAAAGCAAAAGTAATATCAGATGAAGCAGTAAAATTACAGAAAGAAATTGATATACGATGTCAACATAAAATAGCTGAAATGGTAGCACTTATGGAAAAACATAAGGTAATTTTTTCTTTTTGTGTAATGGAAGTTATTAATTGGAGCTGTATTTATGCAGAAAAATGTTGAAATCAAGATAGCATTCTGACTTGTCAGAGAAAATTATTATCTATGCAACAATGACTTGTATAGCTAGAATACCCTTGATACCTCCCATTTCTCCAGGTTTGAGTCTTAACCGCACAAAGCTGAGCTTGGGTGTCATGTCCTTGAAGAATCTCTCCTTTTCATCTATGATTGATGGAAGTAATCACTTTTTTTTTTAATGTCACAGAAATCTCTTACAACACTTTTTACCTTATATTTAAGTACATACCTAGGTTATGTATCTTATAAAAAGTTTGTATTCTCTGTGTGTGTCTAATGCTAGGCTAAACAAATTTTTATTGATGAAATAAATAGATGAAAAACTTAATGTTCGTTGTCTTTGCAAGTGTGCTCTATTTTGTGTTGTTTTAAAGTAATCATTCTGTTAAGGAATTAAGCTTTATTCCCTTCAAGATTTGGAGAGGAGGTGGGCTACCCACTCATTCACCTTTAAAAATTGTTGCTGGGATATAATATTATTATAAGGTAACTGATGAGTATTTAAAAAATATTTTAGATAATATTGTGAACTCAGAGCCTTAAGCATATTTGGTATGTCTCAATCCAAAACAGTTTTTATCCTTGTTAACACTCAAATTGTCACATCTCTGGCTAGTGGGAGCCTCTTCAAATTTACTGGCAACTCCTTTTGACTTGACCCTAATAGTTTCTGATAGCTTTCTTGCTTTCTGTTATGACAAAATGCTCAAGACTCATTTTGTGTTTCTCACCCTCCAAATCTGGAATTAGCCAGTTTTCTAAGAGGTCCTGGTGTATCTAGCCCATTTTAAAAATGATAAATTTCAATGTTTCCAACTAAGAAGAATTATTTCTTGCTCTTGGGGTAGGTTATTTCTAAGACAGTTATCTGTGTTTCATTGCTTATGTTGTAATTAAAGACTTGAAAAAATTTCTTAAATGCTCAAATATGTTGAATTCATAAGCATAATTTTCTGAAAATATTAAGTGCATAAGGATACCAGGCTTATTAAAACAAAATAAGTGAACAACACAAATAGACTCATAAACTCAGAGAGTGGAATAGTGGTTGCCATAGGGCTGAGGGGTTAGGGGGATGGGTGAAGTAGGTTAAGTGAATAAAGAGGCATAAACTTCCCATTGTAAGATAAGTCATTCATAGGGACAGGAAGCACAGAGTTGGAATATAGTCTATAATATTGTGATTTCTTTGTATGTTGACAGATGGTAACCACACTTCTTTTGGGAGCATTTAATAATGTATATATAAGGGTCAAATCGCTACACTGTACATCTGAAAATAATATAATATTGTATTTCAACTATTTTAATAAAAGTAATCTGTTGGGTTCTAATATGTCTCAAATTTTTTCTTTGATTAATATAGCACCAGTATGATAAAATCGTTGAAGAAAGAGACTCAGAATTAGGACTTTATAAGAGCAAAGAACAAGAACAGTCATCAATGAAAGCATCTTTGGTGAGATACAGAACAAGTAGCAGTAAAAACCAATTTTCATGTCAGCATGGCTAGTAGTAAAGATTAATATTAAATAAAACCATAATTTTTGAGCTGTAGAATCAGAGAATCTTAGATTGGAAAGGGATCTTAATAGATTTTTTTAGTTTTATAGGGTTTTCCAGTTTATTTTTTGAAATGGTGGAATGACCTCTTTTTTTCAAATGAAAAATCATAAACTCCAGTTACAAATAAGTTTGGATCTCTGAGACTGGGAGAGAAGGGGTAGGATAGATTAGGGGAGGATCAAGAGGAGAGATATGCAGTGTTACATATTTTTTTAGCGCAAACTAGAAAATTTGTCCAAAATGAACTCCTTAGTTTTCAGGTTATAATCTCATAGAAATAAGATTATATGGTATTTGCTTTTCTCTGACTTATTTCATTTAGTATATGAAAATAGAAGCCCTCATATCAGTAGGTTTTTAAGTGTATATATTTTATGAGTTAGTTTATTTTTCTATAAAACTTAATTTATTTGAAACACTAGTTGGCATTTTCATTATTTTGAGAACTGTATGGGTGTACTTATAAACTTTGTTTCTTTTTCTTTAGGAGACTGAATTATCCAATCTCAAAACTGAACTGTTATCTGTTAAGAAACAACTTGAAATAGAAAGAAAAGAAAAAGTAGGTTTTATGGCATTACAGAGTAACTTATAGTTAGGTTTAGGTGTAATTTTGTGTTTATAAAAACATGTTATATTAGAAAATAATAGAAATTTGGGTAACTAGTGATTAAAAAAATGTATTTTTCCCCTATTAACTTTTTTCCCAGAAGTATTTAGCATATTCCCTTGTTTAAATATGAAACACATATAAATATAGGTACATTTTAAGAGTAAGAGTGCTTTTAGATAGAAGTATTTGAGGAATATTATCTCATTTATTATAAAATATTTATATATTATATAGATGTGCTTTTTAACTGTTCATGTTTCATAAAAAAAAGCCGTATAGTGTTTTGCAGTTTACAAAGTGAATTGACTCACACATTAGAATGACACATATTATTTTCTGCTTTCTGATAGTCACTGTAATGAGTGCCCTACTTACATCTAATTTAATTCCTACATTAATGCTGTACACAATACTTATTACCTTCCTTTTTACAGAGGTTCGGTTATTTTTCAAGATCACATAATAAAAAAGAAGAATGGCTTAGAATTCAAATCTTGGGTCTATTTTATGTGGTTCATACCCTGTTCTCTTAATAACTGCAACAACCTAGATAACATGGACCTTCAATTTCAAGCCTCTATGCATTTGTTTACTTTGTTTCCTGCATTTGATCCCTTTCTTACTCTTTCCACTTATGGAAAAATCTCACATATCTTGCTGCAAACGTAAGCTTTCTGTATATAAGTAAACTCATGACACTTTTTTTTTCCTTCACCCTCAATATTTTATTATGAAAAAATTTAAATACATGGATAAGTTTAAAGAAGTATGAACATCATAGAACACCTAAATTTAACAATTACATTTTGTCATTGTTATATACCAAGATATATACCTAAAAACCACAATATGTAAAATTGTGCAATAGATACCACAAGACTTAGAAATGTGGTTGAGTCATAACACTGAGAAACTTCAAGCACTCTGTTCTTATATTAAAATAATTATGTCACTCTGTGCCCATATTGTATTTTAGGCTCTTCAAGGGCTAGGGTTATATATATTTTTTTAATTAAGGTATCATTTATATACACTCTTAATGAAAGTTTTGCAAGAAAAACAATGTAGTTATTACATTCACCCTTATTATTGAGTCCCACCCCCATACACCATAGCAGTCACTATCCCTTAGTGTAGTAAGATGCCACAGAATCCCTTATTTGTCTTCTCTGAGCTACATTGTCTACCCTGTGACCACACACACACAACATGTGCACCAATCATGATGCCCCACAATCCCCTTCTCCCTCCCTCCCCACCCGCCCCACCCCACCCGCCCCTCACCTTTGGTAATCACTAGTCCCTTCTTGGAGTCTGAGTCTGCTGCTGTGTTGTTCCTTCAGTTTTGCTTCACTGTTATACTCCACAAATGAGGGAAATCATTTGGTATTTGTCTTTCTCTGCCTAACTTATTTCGCTTAGGATAATATCCTCCAGCTGCATCCATGTTGTTGTAAATGGTAGGGTTCGTTTCTTTCTTATGGCTAAATAGTATTACATTGTGTATATGTACCCATTTTCTTTATCCATTCATCTATGATGGACACTTAGGTTGCTTCCATATCTTGGCTATTGTAAATAGTGCTGCAATAACCATAGGGGTGCATATGTCTTTTTGAATCTGAGAACTTATATTCTTTGGGTAAATTCCTAGGAGTGTAATTCCCAGGTCAAATGGTATTTCTATTTTTAGGTTTTTGAGGAACCTCATATTGCTTTCCACAATGGTTGAACTAACTTACATTCCCACCAGCAGTGTAGGAGGGTTCCTCTTTCTCTGCATTCTCACCAGCATTTTTTGTTCTTAGTCTTTTCGCCGCTGGCCATCCTAACTGGTGTGAGGTGATATCTCATTGTGGTTTTAATTTGCATTTCCCTGATAATTGGTGATGTGGAGCATCTTTTCATGTGCCTGTTGGCTACCTGAATTTCTGCTTTGGAGAAGTGTTTGTTCATATCCTCCACCCATTTTTTAAATTGGATTATTTGCTTTATGTTTGTTGAGGTTCATGAGTTCTTTATATATTTTGGATGTTAACCCCTTGTCAGATATGTCATTATTCAATATATTCTCCCATACTGTAGATTGTCTTTTTGTTCTGTTGATGGTGTCCTTTGCTATACAGAAGTTTTTTAGTTTGATATACTCCCATGTGTTCATTTTTGGTTTTTTTCCCCTTGCTTGAGGAGATGCACTAAGGAAAAAGTTGCTCATGTTTATATTCAGAAGATTTTTGCCTATGTTGTCTTCTAAGAGTTTTATGGTTTCATGACTTACATTCAGGTCTTTGATCCATTTCAAGTTTACTTTTGTGTATGGGCTTAGACAATAATCCAATATCATTATCTTGCATGTTGCTGTCCAGTTTTGCCAACACCAGTTGTTGAAGAGACTGTCATTTCCCCATTGTATGTCCATGGCTCCTTTATCATATATTAATTGACCATATATAGTTGGGCTTATATCTGGGCTCTCTAGTCTGTTCCATTGGTCTATGGTTCTGTTCTTGTGCCAGTACCAAATTTTCTTGATTACAGTGGCTTTGTATTAGAACTTGAAGTCTGGGAGCGTGATCCCTCCAGCTTAATTCTTTCTTCTCAGGATTGCTTTGGCTATTTGGGGTCTTTTGTGGTTCCATATGAATTTTAGAACTATTTGCTCTAATTTGTCAAAGGATGCTGTTGGCATTTTGATATAGGGATTGCATTGAATCTCTAGATTGCTTTAGGCAGTATGGCCATTTTGACAATATTAATTCTTCCTAGGCAAGAGCATGGGATGACTTTCCATTTATTAGTGTCCTCTTTAATTTCTCTTAAAAATGTCTTGTAGTTTTCAGAGTATAGGTCTTTCAATTCCTTGGGTAGGTTTACTCCTAGGTATTTTCTTCTTTTAGATGCAATTGTAAATGGAATTGTTTTCCTGATTTGTCTTTCTCTTAGTTCATAGTTAGTGTATAGGAATGCAACAGATTTTTGTGTATTAATTTTGTATCCTTCAACTTTGCTGAATTCAGATATTAGTTCTAGGAGTTTTTGGGTGGATTTTTTAGGGATTTTTTTGTACAGTATCATGTCATCTGCAAACAGGGACAGTTTAACTTCTTCCTTGCCAATCTGGATGCCTTTCACTTCTTTGTGTTGTCTGGTTGCCGTGGCTAGGACCTCCAGAACTATGTTGAATAGAAGTGGGGAGAGTGGGCATCCTTGTTTTGTTCCTGATCTTAAAGGAAAGACTTTTAGCTTCTCGCTATTAAGTATGTTGGCTGTGGGTTTGTCACATATGGCCTTTATTATGTTGAGGTACTTGCCCTCTATACCCATTTTGTTGAGAGACTTTATCATGAATGGATGTTGAATTTTGTCGAATGCTTTTTTGGAATCTGTGGAGGTGATCCTTTTTGTTGACGTGGTGGATGATGTTGATGGATTTTTGAATGTTGTACCATCCTTGCATCCCTGGAATGTAGGTGATGGATGATCTTTTTGATGTTTTTTTTAATTCAGTTTGCTAATATTTTGTTGAGTATTTTTGCATCTATGTTCATCAGTGATATTGGCTGTAATTTTCTTTTCTTGTGGTGTCTTTGCTTGGTTTTGGTATTAGAGTGATTCTGGTCTCAGAATGAGTTTGGAAGTATTCCCTCCTCTTCTACTTTTTGGAAAACTTTAAGGAGAATGGGTATTATGTCTTCACTAAGTGTCTGATAAAATTCACTGGTGAAGCCATCTGGGACAGGGGTTTTGTTCTTAGGTAGTTTTTTGATTACCAACTCAGTTTCTTTGCTAGTAATTGGTCTGTTCAGATTTTCTGTTTCTGGATCAGCCTTGGAAGGTTGTATTTTTCTAGAAAGTTGTCCATTTCTTCTAGGACAGTTTGTTAGCATATAATTTTTCATGGTATTCTCTAATAATTCTTTGTATTTCTGTGGTGTCCATAGTGATTTTTCTTTTCTCATTTTTTATTCTGTTTATTTGTGTAGACTCTTTTTTTTCTTGATAAGTCTGGCTAGGGATTTATCTATTTTGTTTATTTTCTCAAAGAACCAGCTCCTGCTTTCATTGATTCTTTCTATTGTTTCATTCTTCTTAATTTTATTTATTTCTGCTCTGGTCTTTATTATGCCCCTCCTTCTACTGACTTTGGTCCTCATTTGTTGTTCCTTTTGTAGTTTCATTAATTGTGAGTTTAGATCATTCATATGGGATTGTTCTTCCTTTTTTAAGTAGGCCTGGATTGCTATATACTTTCCTCTTAGAACTGCCTTTGCTGCGTCCCACAGAAGTTGTGGCATTGTGCTGTTATTTTCATTTGTCCCCATATATTGCTTAATCCCTGTTTTAATTTGGTCATTGATCCATTGATTATATAGGAGTCTCCTAAAATGAGTGCATTGCATTCTATTTCCTCCCTTGATTCTTAGTATTTGTTTCACATGTGTTGGTGCTCCTGTGTTTGGTGCATAGATATTTATAATGGTTATATCCTCTTGTTGGACTGACCCCTTTATCATTATGGAATGTCCTTCTTTGTCTCTTGTGACTTTGTTTTGAAGTCTATTTTGTCTGATACAAGTACTGCAACACCTGCTTTTTTTTTTCCTATTGTTTGCATGGAATATCTTTTTCCATCCCTTCACTTTTAGTCTGTGTATGCATTTGGATTTGAAGTGAGTCTCTTGTAGGCAGCATACCGATGGGTCTTGCTTTTTTATCCATTCTATTACTCTGTGTTTTTTGATTGGTGCTTTCAGTCCACTTACATTTAGGATGATTATCGAAAGATATGTACTTATTGCCATTGTAGGTTTTGGGTTCATGGTTACCAGAGTTTCAGGGGGAGCTTCTTTACTATCTAACTACCTCACTTAACTCACTTATTATGCTATTATAAACAGAGTCTGATGATTCTTTATTTATCATCTTTCTTTTTCTTTCTTCTCCACTCTTTATATGTTAGGTATTTTATTCTGTATGTTTTGTGTTTCCCTTGACTCATTTTGTGGAGAGCTGATTTTATTTTGCATTTAGTTAGTATTTGGTTGGTCTGCTTTCTTTGCTGTGGTTTTATTTTCTCTAGTGACAGCTATTTAGCCTTAGGCATACTTCCATCTAGAGCAGTCCCTTTAAAATACACTGTAGAGATGGTTTGTGGGAGGTAAATTCCCTCAACTTTTGCTTACCTGGGTATTGTTTAATCACTCCTTCAAATTTAAATGATAATCTTGCTAGATACAGTATTCTTGGTTTGAGCCCTTTCTCTTTCATTGCATTGAATGCCATTCCTTTCTGGCCTGTAAGGTTTCTGCTGAAAAGTCTGATGATAGCCTGATACGTTTTCATTTGTAGGTGATCTTATTTCTCTCTCTGGCTGCTTTTCATACTCTGTCCTTGTCTTTGATCTTTGCCATTTTAATTATTATGTGTCTTGGTGGTGTCCTTCTTGGGTCCCTTGTGTTGGGAGATCTGTGGACTTCCATGGTCTGAGAGACTATTTCCTTCCCCAGATTGGGGAAGTTTTCAGCAATTATTTCTTCAAGGACACTTTTTATCCCTTTTTCTCTCTCTTTTTCTTCTGATACTCCTATAATGCAAGTATTGTACCATTTGGATTGGTCACACAGTTCTCTCAATATTCTTTCATTCCTAGAGATCCTTTTATCTCTCTCTGCCTCAGCTTGTCTGTATTCCTGTTCTCAGAATTCTGTTCCATTAACAGTCTCTTCCACCTCATCCATTCTGCTCTTAAATCTTTCCATTGTTTGTTTCATTTCTGTCATCTCCCTCCAGAGTTCATCCCTTAGCTCTTGAATATTTCTCTGTAGTTCCATCAGCATAATTATGACTTTTATTTTGAATTCTTTTTCAGGAAGATTGGTGATTTCAGTCTCACTGTACCCTCTCTCTGGTGTTTGAGGGATTTTGGATTGAATGAGGTTCTTCTGCCTTTTCATGGCAATGGGAGTGGTTGCCAGCGAGAGGCGCTTGTTTCAGCTGGGAGAACAAAGTCCCTTCCTGCTTGCCGGTTGCCTTGCCCGTCTCTGCTGCCTGTGCCAGTCAACCGCATACAGGGAGCAACCCCTGAGTTAATCCCCTGAGCTGCCATGGGCAGGGCAGCCCCTGGGATGGCCTAGGGCACTGGCTGGTGTCACAAGTGAGCAGCGTATGTTCTGCTGCAAGGATGGAGCCCCTTTGTGCTTCCTGGACTCTGCTCTGGTCTCCTCTGTCTGTTCCAGTCAACCGCCCATAGGGGCAGCAACCACTGGGTCTGGGCTGGTTAGCTGTGGGCAGCGAGAAGCCTCTGTGTGGTTGCTGTGGGCAGGGCTGCTCCCTGGGTGTTCTACGGCAATGGCAGGTCAGCTGTTATGCTTGCAGTGCCCTCATGGGGGGAAACGAATGGCAGGCTGAGGGGCTCACCATGAGGGGCTTCGGAGCTGTGTTGACACCCAGGGGGTTAGGGCACCTTATGTCCCTTAAAGTTCCCAGGGTGCTGGGCTGAGTGTGCCAGGAAGATTTTTTCCACCTGATAAACCCTTGTAACTTTAACACTTTCAAAGTGCCTGCTTTTCTTTTTTCCCAGGGCAGCTGGCTGTGGGAACCTTTTCGCAGTCTTAGTCTTGGATTTTGCTTTCCATTCCTGTAATATCTTGTACACCATGATGTGTGTCTGTGCTCCCAGGTCAGATTTTTTAGCAGTCCTGTGCTCCCACTCCCTTTCCACTGATACTTTTCCTCCTGCTGGTGAGCTGGGGTGTGCAGAGTGCTCGGGACCCACCAGGTCATGGCTTTGTATCTTAACCCTTTTCCGTGAGATGTTGAGTTCTCGCAGATGTAGATGTAGCCTGGTTTGTGTACTGTATCTTCTGGTCACTCTTTAGGAATAGTTGGTTTTTCTGTATTTTCAAAATATAGTTTCAGGAGATTTCCACCACCCTACTCACTCTGCCATCTTGAGAATCTCTTTTTTCCATGTTAATACTTATGTAGGAAAAGTTTTAATAATAAGAGCATTGATTTTTTTTAAATCATTTTTTTAAAAGTTGATATACAATCTTATGTTGGTTTCAAATATACAGCACAATGTTTCAAGTTACCCACTCTGTTAAATCCCTACCCCCTCTGGTGTGGTTACTGTCAATGTAGAAAGATGTTACAGAATCATTGATTATATTCTCCATGCTGTACCATGTTCTGTGACCAACTTACTGTGATTGAGAATTATTGTGCTCCTTTTATCCCTCTTTCCCTCCCCCCACAACCATCCCAACCCCTCCCCCTTGATAACCACTAGTCACAGTGTCTGAGTGTATTGCTGTTTTAGTAATATTGATTTTTGACAATAGTTTTTTTTTCACTTTTGACTTTTTTGAATGTTTAATAATATATGTACTTGATACTCATTTTTCATAGGAGATTCTCAAAAGAGAGGCAAAAGAAACTATAGTTACTCTCAAAGAAAAAGAAGACAAGGTAAGAATTTTACATAATTCTCATAGTATTTCTTTATAATCAATGTTCTGACATCTACTCAGAAAATTATTTGTTCAGAAATAGGAAAAGAATATCTAAAATATATTACACAATTTCATATCCTAACTTCTTTCTTGCTATTTATTATTTCAAAAGCAATTGCTAAAAATTTCAAAGCATTTGTTATTTGGAGATTTAGAGGAGATTTTTATCTATAATTTTTATTATACTATTAGCTTAAATTAGGTACTTTTGTGTTTCTTGATAAATTTCTTGTTAAAGGCAAAATATTTTCATAAAAAATTTTAAAGCTTATATTTTGATTGTCTAATTTTAGGTTTTGAGATGGCTAAATGAATGACATCCTGCTTTCCTCACTTAAATGTGAACCAATTGAGAAAGACAAGGAAATTAAAAATAATGTCATTATTGTTAATAACTAATTTGGAGAACATGGCTTATATTTAAAGGAAAGGGGATTTCTTAATCTTGAAATCCCAAATTAGAGTTTACCTACTTTGTCACCAGTAAAGCTAGACTGTGACAAGTCTATCCATTTGATGGTATGCTCTTGTGAAATGTATGGCATGAGGGAGAAAAGGAGAATGTGTACTTGCTCTGGTAACCAAGAGGAGAAATAAGGAAGGGTCTGGAGTATATGTGCCCAATTTCTCCTTCCAAATTCACCAGTTCCATTAAGTCACTACTTTTCCCCTAAGGAAGCATCCCTGGAAATGTAACATTCAGAAACTTGTAGAAAAGTCCATACATTTCCATGGTGCATTATGAAGAAGCCCATTTCGTTATTCTACAATAGGGGTGCTTTTTCTTTTAGGCTACCAGGGAAATGTTAAATCCCCTGACATGGCCACAAGGTGGTGTACTTGGCATTCTCAGTCCTTTTGGAGGAGAAAAATTTTGTCTATGAAAGCAGTTACATTTTGGAGATGCTGAGGATGACACCTGATGAATCTACAGAGCAGAAAGATTTTGCTTTCATCAAAATTGTATTGTCAACTATGATGTAGAAATATTTAGGAAAGATGATGTAGAAATGCAACTTTGTGAAAAAAATACTACCCAAATCTGTACTTGCTGGAAGAAGGATTATAAAGTGAGATCTCTAGAACTGGGCAAGAAACCTAAAAATCACTTCACTTAGCTCCTTGATTATATAGATAGGTAAATTTAAGTCTGGAGATTTCCTTAAAAATTGCCCAGCAAGACAGTAAAAAATCTAAGAGAAAAGAGCATATTACTTAACTCCTAGTCCAGTGTTTTTTATAGCACATGTGGTCATCTCTTAAGCCTGCACCCTGTACCCTTCTAATTTAAACCCACTGCAGATTCAAATATCAGGCTTTTTAGAGTAGCCATTTTGTATGTATGTGTGTGTTCCGTTCTTTCTTGTAAGTGATTGCCATGATGATATTCATGGAGATGGTGGTGACCAAAGTAAGTGGTAAAAAAGAAAGTGAGGAGTATAGTTTTTTTTGCGCAATTCTACTAAAGCAACTATTACTAGCTTTCACTAGAAAGATAGGTCAGGTGCTGAAGGAAAGTTATGTATATAAAGGTAGAGAACTGAAGAAGTTGAGCTGAAATAAAATATTTAGAGTAAATTTGTAATTTGTTTATCTTCAGAATTGAGGCAAATAGCCATTTTCTCATTTTTTTTCCTGAAAATTTCTCTAGTTCTATACTTTCATAATTTTTGCCCTTCAAAAATAATAATGATTATTTTTGGAGGAGGAAGAGGCTGGTAGATAGGAAAAAGATGATATTTTATAGATGAGAGAGAAGGAATACAAATGCATAAAAGAATGAATAGAAAGAGTGTAAATTGCCCTCTGGCTTGTAGGCTATTAGAATGAACTAATAAGATATTTTTCTTTAGAAAATCCTCAACTTTTAGTAAGACAGAGAGTTGAGATGTCTTGTATCTTACATCTCTGTGAAGAAACAGGGAAAGACACCATTTTCATCTAAAATGGGAAAATAAAGTGAAAAAGAAGAGAAGTGTAGTTTATTAAAAGTTATCTAATCAATAATAAATTTGGGGGTAAATTCTGGTTTATTCCAGTGCTATTTTTACTAGTTGCTGCATTTTAATGAAAATGACATTTAATGATTTTATTTACTTTTTTTTTTCAACACAGAAAACACAGACATTGGAAACACCTGAAACTCGGTATTGGAAATTTGATTCTAAAGCAGCTCTTCCTCAAAATGTATCTCAAAATTTCCTATCAGCTGATCATGGCAAATCCAAAGATAAAAGAGATTATCTGCAGACATCTGCCAAAAGTACTTTATCTACACCATTACCAAAGGTTGGTTGCCAAAATTTCTAAGAAAGTAGTAACTTTTAATTAAAAAAGAAGGTTCTGTTATCATATACCATACATCTGATGCCACACACAGAGAGAAACCAGATTCCTAAAAGTTTTTGTGATACCAACATGAAATGGTTTCATTTTTTTCTATCACTGTCCACAACTTAATGATATCTTGGGCAGATTTGATAACTTTCAGGCATTCACCAGTACATAGGTCCTTGGTGTGGAAAATTGGCTTCCAACTTGACATTTTTCAGTATTATCCCAGTTACCTTCCTTTACTGTTTATTTCATATCATCTGGCTGTTGGAGTTCTTTACTTAACAGTCAGCCCTTGGTGCAGCAAGTGCTATTAGCAAGGTAGTTCAATTCTAGCTGTCTTCCATAGTCCACTTAATCCACAGAGAATTCATTCAGCCTTTCTATGCTAAATGGCAGTGCAGAATGCTCTACTTCTGACCACATCCCTACCCCAACTCTTTTTCTCTGCTGTCTGCCTCTTTCTAATTTCTGTTTACTCAGTCAGACATAAAGGCAGATAAATAAATCTTCTGTCTAGGTTTATATCCAACTAGAAAATTAGATGCCAGTCTCCCCTTCTTGAAGGCATGCCTTGTCTTTGTAAGGCTGTTGTTACCTCCTCACTTGTTTTGAGAGTTGAGGGGAAAGTATCTCAATCTGTCTCTACCACTTTAAGCTGTAATTTCATGCCTTTCCCTCCCAGTTTCTCTTAAAAACTGAGAAGAAAGGAGATGTTTGGTCATTGATTGTAGGGCCAGTTCAACCACTGTTTAATTAGCCTTGGAGGAAGATCTGGCCTTAATCATAGGTCACTTTCTTTAGAATATGGGTTACCAGCACTTTTCCACATAGCTTTGTGCCCCAGATGACAATTCCAGAGAAAAGAGAAGAGTCCCACTTGCATCCTGTTACATATACAAAACTACCTACCTTGTGAAAATTATGAAAATTAATAAACTATATAACCTGGCAAAACTTTTATATGAAATTATTTTGATGTATTTATTACTATATTACTTAGAATATGAAATAATCTTTATTAAAGAATGACCTTATGTAAAAGTACTTTAGATATTTGCAAGAAAAATGCACAGATCTTAATTGTGTAACATGATGAATCTTTACAAACTAAATGTAATGTTCCAACCAGCACTCAGATTAAAACACAGAATATTACTGTCACCTCAGAAGAGTTTGTTTCCCCTTTCAGTCACTAGCTTCAGGCCAATGACTGTCCTAACCTCTAGTATTAGATGTACCTGCATTTTCTCTAAATATAATCATTTTTGTTTTGACTCTTTTTACTTAATACTGTGTTTGTGGGATTCATCCATATTGTTGCTTGAAGTTGAAGATTCTTTATTTTTATTTTTATATAATATTCCACTGCATTTATCTGTGGTATAGTTCATGGAAATTTGGGTAGTTTCCAGAGTGGGCTTTCATGAATTGTGTTGCTATAAAAATTCTAGTACTTGATATTTACACATTTTGGTTGGGTATGTCTCTAGGAGGGAAACTGATGGGTTACAGGTTTAGCATAATATGTTCCATCTTTTTTTTAATTAAGGTATTATTGATATACACTCTTATGAAGGTTTGACATGAAAAAACAATGTGTTTATTACATTCACCCATATTATCGTGTCCCCCCATACCTCATTGCAGTTACTGCCCACTAGTATAGTAACATGCCACAGAGTCAGTATTTGACTTCTCTGTGCTACTGTCTTCCCCATGATCACCCCTCAATCCCCTTCTTACCCCTCAATCCCCTTCTTCCTCCCTCCTCACCCACCCTCCCTCACCCCTCCCCTCCCCTTTCATAACCGCTAGTCCCTTCTTGGAGTCTGTGAGTCTGTTGTTGTTTTGTTCCTTCAGTTTTGCTTCATTGTTATACTCCACAAATGAGGGAAATCATTTGGTACTTGTCTTTGTCTGCCTGGCTTATTTCACTGAGCATAATGTCCTCCAGCTCCATCCATGTTGTTGCAAATGGTAGGATTTGTTTCTTTCTTATGGCTGAATAGCATTCCATTGTGTATATGTACCACATCTTCTTTATCCATTCATCTATTGATAAACACTTAGGTTGTGTCCATATCTTGGCTATTGTAAAAAAGTGCTGCAATAAACATAGGAGTGCATATGTCTTTTTGAATCTGAGATCTTGTTTTTTTTGGGTAAATTCCTACGAGTGGAATTCCCAGGTCAAATGGTATTTGTATTTTTAGTTTTTTGAGGAACCTTCATATTGCTTTCCACAATGGTTGAACTAGCTTACAGTCCCACCAGCAGTGTAGGAGGGTTCCCCTTTCTCTGCATGCTCACCAGCATTTATTTGTTCATAGTCTTTTTGATACTGGTTATTCTAACTGGTGTGAGCTGATATCTCACTGTGGCTTTTATTTGCATTTCCCTGTAATTAGTGATGTGGAGCATCTTTTCATGTGCCTGTTGGCCATCTGAATTTCTTCTTTGGAGAATTGTCTCTTCATATACTCTGCCCATTTTTCAATTGGGTTATTTGCTTTTTGGGTGTTGAGGCATGTGAGTTCTTTATATATTTTGTATGTTAATCCCTTGTCAGATATGTCATTTACCAATATATTCTCCCATACGGTAGGATGCCTTTTTGTTCTACTGATGGTTTCTTTTGCCGTACAGAAGCTTTTTAGTTTGATGTAATGTGATGTGTTCATTTTTGCTTTTGTTTCCCTTGCTCGAGGAGATGCGTTCAGGAAGAACTTTCTCATGTTTATATTCAGGAGATTTTTCCCTTTGTTGTCTTCTAAGAGTTTTATGATTTCATGACTTACATTCAGGTCTTTGATCCATTTTGAGTTTACTTTTGTGTATGAGGTTAAACAATAATCTAGTTTCATTCTCTTGTATATAGCAGTCCAGTTTTGCCAACACCAGTTGTTGAAGAGGCTGTCATTTCCCTATTGTATGTCCATGACTCCTTTCTCATATATTAATTGACCATGTATTGTTGGGTTTATATGTGGGCTCTCTAGTCTGTTCCATTGTTTTATGGTTCTGTTCTTGTGCCAGTACCAAATTTTCTCGATTACTGTGGCTTTGTAGTAGAGCTTGAAGTTGGGGAGCATAATCGCCCCAGCTTTATTCTTCCCAGGATTGTTTTGGCTATTTGGGGTCTTTTGTGGTTCCATGTGAATTTTAGAACTATTTGCTTTAGTTCATTGAAGAATGCTGTTGGTATTTTGATAGGGATTGCACTGAATCTCTAGATTGCTTTAGGCAGAATGGCCATTTTGAAAATATTAATTCTTCCTATCCATGAGCACGGGATGTGTTTCCATTTATTGGTCTCTTCTTTAATTTTTCTCATGAGTGTCTTGTAGTTTTCAGAGTATAGGTCTTTCACTTCCTTGGTTAGGTTTACTCCTAGGTATTTTATTCTTTAGATGCAATTGTGAATGGAATTGTTTTCCTGGTGTATCTTTCTGCTAGTTCTTGATTAGTGTATTAATTTTGTATCCTGAAATTTTACTGAATTCATATATTATATTTAGTAATTTTGGAGTGGATTCTTTAGGGTTTTTTATGTACAATATCAAGTCATCTGCAAACAGGGACAGTTTAACTTCTTCCTTGCCAATCTGGATGCCTTTCATTTCTTTGTGTTGCCTGATTGCTGTGACTAGGACCTCCAGAACTATGTTGAATAAAAGTGCGGGGAGTGGCCATCCTTGTCTTGTTCCTGATCTTAAAGGAAAAGCTTTTAGCTTCTTGCTGTTAAGTGTAATATTGGCTGTGGGTTTGTCATATATGGCCTTTATTATGTTGAGGTATTTGACCTCTGTATCCATTTTGTTGAGAGTTTTTATCAGGAATGGATATTGAATTTTGTTGAATGCTTTTTCAGAATCTATGGGGATGATCATGTGGTTTTTGTCCTTTTTGTTGATGTGGTGGATGATATTAATGGATTTTTGAAATGTACTGTCCTTGCATCCCTGGAATAAACCCTACTTGATCATGATGGATGATCTTTATGATGAGTTTTTTAATTTGGTTTGCTAATAATTTGTTGAGTATTTTTGCATCTATGTTCATCAGGGATATTGGGTGTAATTTTCTTGTGGTGTCTTTGCCTGGTTTTGGTATTAGAGTGATCCTGGCCTCATAGAATGAGTTTGGAAGTATTCCCTTCACTTCTACTTTTGGAAAAGTTTAAGGAGGATGGATATTAGGTCTTCACTAAATGGTTGATAAAATTCAGCAGTGAAACCATCTGGTCCAGGAGTTTTGTTCTTAGATAGCTTTTTGATTATCAATTCAATTTTATTGCTAGTAATTGGTCTGTTCATATTTTCTGTTTCTTTCTGGATCAGCCTTGGAAGGTTGTATTTTTCTAGAAAGTTGTCCATTTCTTCTAGGTTATCCAGTTTGTTAGCCTATAAAATTTTATAGTATTCTCTAATAATTCTTTGTATTTCTGTGGTGTCCATAGTGATTTTTCTTTTCTCATTTTTGGTTCTGTTTATTTGTGTAGACTCTCTTTTTTTCTGGGTTTATCTGTTTTGTTTATTTTCTCAAAGAACCAGCTCCTGCTTTCATTGATTCTTTCTGTTGTTTCATTCTTTTCAATTTTATTTATTTCTGCTTTGATCTTTATTATGTCCCTCCTTCTACTGACTTTGGGCCTCATTTGTTGTCCCTTTTCTAGTTTCATTAATTGTGAGTTTAGATTGTTCATATGGGATTGTTCTTCCTTCTTTAAGTAGGCCTGGATTGCTATATACTTTCCTCTTAGAACTGCCTTTGCTGCGTCCCACAGAAGTTGTGGCATTGTGCTGTTATTTTCATTTGTCCCCATATATTGCTTGATCTCTGTTTTAATTTGGTCATTGATCTATTGATTATTTAGGAGCATGTTGTTAAGCCTCCATGTGTTTGTGAGCCTTTTTGTTTCCTTTGTTCAGTTTATTTCAAGTTTTATACCTTTGTGGTCTGAGTAGTTGGTTGGTACAATTTCTCTCTTTTTGCATTTACTGAGGCTCTTCTTGTTGCCTAGTATGTGGTCTAATATGGAAAATGTTCCATGTACACATGAGAAGAATGTGTATCCTGCTGCTTTTGTAGAGTTCTGTAGATGTCTGTTAGATCTATCTGTCTAATGTGTTCAGTGCCTCTGTCCTTTCCTATTTTCTGTCTGGTTGATCTGTCCTTTGGAGTGAGTGGTGTGTTTAAGTCTCCTAAAATGAATGCATTGCATTCTATTTCCTCCTTTAATTCTTAGTATTTGTTTCACATGTGTAGGTGCTCCTGTGTTTGATGCATAGATATTTATAATGGTTATATCCTCTTGTTGGACTGACCCCTTTATCATTATGGAATGTCCTTCTTTGTCTCTTGTGACTTTCTTTGTTTTGAAGTCTATTTTGTCTGATACAAGTACTGCAACACCTGCCTTTTTTTTACCTATTGTTTGCATGGAATATCTTTTTCCATCCCTTCACTTTTAGTCTGTGTATTTCTTTGGGTTTGAAGTGAGTTTTTTGTAGACAGCATACAGATGGGTCTTGTTTTTTTATCCATTCAGTGACTATATCTTTTGATTGATATATTCAGACCATTTACATTTTGGGTGAGTATCAATAGGTATCTGCATTTTCCTATTGTAGGCTTTAGATTCATGGTTACCAAAGGTTCAAGGGTAATTTCCTTACTATCTAAGGGTCTAACTTAACTCACTTAGTATGTTATTACAAGCACAATGTAAAGGTTTTTTTTTTGTCTCCTCCTTTTTCTTCCTCCTCCATTCTTTATATATTAGGTATCATATTCTGTACTTTTTGTCTATCCTTTGACTGTCTTTGGGGGTAATTAATTTAATTTTGCATTTGCCTAGTAATTAACTGTTCTACTTTCTTTACTGCGGTTTTATTACTTCTGGTGACAGCTATTTAGCCTTAGGAACACTTCTGTCTATAGCAGTCCCTCCAAAATACACTGTAGAGATGGTTGTGGTTGGTAAATTCTCTCAGCTTTTGCTTATCTGGAAATTGGTTAATCTCTCCTCCATATTTAAATGATAATCTTGTGGGATAATGTATTCTTTGTTTGATGCCCTTCTACTTTATTGCATTAAGCATATCATGCCACTCCCTTTTGTCCTGTAAGATTTCTGCTGAGAAGTCTGATTATAGCTTGATAGGTTTTTCCTTTGTATGTGATCTTTTTTCTCTCTCTGGCTGCTTTTAATAGTCTGCCTTATCCTTGATCTTTGCCATTTAATTATTAACTGTCTTGGTGTTGTCTTCCTTGGTTCCCTTGTATTGGGAGATCTGTGCACTTCCATGGCCTGACAGATCATCTCCTTCCTGATTGGGGAAATTTTCAGCAATTTTGTCCTCAGAGACACTTTCTATCCCTTTTTCTCTCTCTCTTCTTCTGGTACCCCTGTAATACATTTATTGTTCTGTTTGGATTGGTCACACAGTTGTCTCAATATTCTTTCATTCCTAAAGATCCTTTTTTCTCTCTGTGTCTCAGCTTCTTTATATTCCTCTCCTCTAATTTCTATTTCATTTACCGTCCCTTCCACTGTATCTAATCTGGTTTTAAAACACTCCTTTGTGTTCTTTAACGATTGGATCTCCACCCTAAATTCATTCCTGAGTTCTTGAATATTTTTCTGTACCTCCAGGAGCATGTTTATGATTTTTATTTTGAAATCTCTTTCAAGAAGATTGATTATTTCATTCTTACTTGATCTGTTTTCTGGTGTTTGAGAGATACTTGTTTGAACCAGGTTCCTTTGACCTTTCATGTTTGTATGTGGTGCCCTCTAGTGTCCAGAAGCTTTACTCTCTGGAGCTGCTCAGCCCCTGGAAAGAAGTCAGTGGTCTCAGGGGAGTGGTGCTGGTGCCCGGGAGGAGGAAAGAGCCGTTTCTTGCTTCCTGACTGCTATGCCTGTCTCCACTGCCGGAACCAGTGGGCTGAACACACAGGTGTAAGCCTCTATGCCTTCCGTTTGTAGCTGCTATAGGCAGGGCTTCCCTCTGTCTGTCCTGACGCCAGGGCAGGGGTTCCTGGTTTGCAAGCCAGGTGTGGGTTTTCCGGTAGTAAGGCACAGCAGCCTCTGTATCATGATGGGGGGCCTTGGAGCTGCAGAGTCAACCAGGTGGTTTGGAGTGCCTGAAGATCCTGAAAGTCCCAACCTGCTGGGAAGAGGGTGCCTGGGCACTTTTGTTAGTCTTTGTCCCTTTAGCAGCCCTCTCCCTATTAGGAAGTCTCTCAGATTGCCCACCCAGAGCAGCCGGATATGGATCCCTGTTTTCTACAAGCAGCTGGAATCTCAGTCTCTCCAGGTATTCCTCCTGTCTTAGCTTTCCAACCCCACTAATCACCAGAGCACCATGTAATGTAGGTTCGTGCTCCCAGAGCATATCTCCAGGACTAGGTGTTCAGCAGTCCCCGGCCTCCACTGCCTCCCTGCTCCATTTCTCTTCCTCCCACTGGTGAACTGGGTTTGGGGGAAGGGCTTGGGTCCCACTGGATCATGGCTTTGGTATGTTACCCTGTTCTGTGAGGTCTGTTTGTTTTCACCAGGTATATGCAATCTGGTGCAGCCCTCTTTCCTGTTGCTCTTTCAGGATTACTTGTATTAATTATGTTTTCTTATTATATGTGGTTTAAGGAGTTCTCTGTCTCACCTCTCACACTGCCCTCTTTAATCATATCCTAAGGGCCTGAGCTGTTTTTACTCTGATACAAAATATGTGTGTTTTTCTCACACCAACTAATTCTCCAACTCTCCAGACATGAACTGGATATCCTACAATTTGATTCAATTGTGACACTAACTACCAGGAAATGAAGGCCCCACAGGTTAAGGGCTCAGTCCCACAAGACTGCTTCCACTTCAGACACCAGTCACAGTCCTGCTTGCCACTTGAACTACTGACCAACAGGCTATAAATTTGGGGTTCCCACCTTCTGTGCAGGTTTGATAATTTGCTAGAATGACTCTTAGAACTCAAAAAATTTCTTTATTTACCACTGGTTTATTATAAAAGATGTAACTCAAGAACAGAAAAATGTGCACATAGCACATGGCAAGTTCGGGGAGAAAGGACATGGAGCTTCCTATGCCCTCTCTGAGAGTGCCCCCTCCCCACACCTCCAACCTAGAAGCTGTCTGAACCCCAACCTGGAAACACTCTGAAACCCATCATTTAGGGTTTTTTACTGAGGTTTCATTACCTGACATGATTTATTAAATCATTATCCATTGGTGATTAACTCAATCTTCAACCCTTCTTTCCTCCAAGGAAATTGGGGTGGGGCTGAAAAGCTCCAAACTTCTAATCATGACTTGGTCTTTCTGGCATCTAGCCACCACGTGGAAGCTATCTAGGAACCCCCTACCTCCAGTTATTTCATTAGCATAAACTCAGGACCACATTATGAATAACAAATGATTCTCCTATCATGTCACTGGTGACAAAGATAAAATATTATACCAAAAGATGCTCCTATAACTCAGGAAATTACAGAGTTATAAAAATTCAGTGTCAGGAACCAAGGACAAAGACAAAATATGCATTTCTTATTGTATTACACTGCCAGTCTTTTTTTTTATTGATTGCACCAGTTTACATTCTGACTAGCAGTGAATGAAAGTTGTAGTAGCTCCACATTCTTGTCACCACATGGTATTTTTCTTTTTCTTCTTTTTTAAATCTCTGATTATTTCTACTTGTACTTATCTTTATTTTTTACATTGTTTAATTTTTTAAATTAAGGTATCATTGATATACACTCTTATGAAGGTTTCACAAGAAAAAACTGTGTGGTTATTACATTTACATTCACCCTTATTATTGAGTCCTCCCCCCATACACTATTGCAGTCACTGTCCATCAGTGTAGTAAGATTCCAAAAAGTCCCTATTTGTCTTCTCTGAGCTACATTGTCTTCCCAGTGACCCCACACACATCATGTGCACCAATCACATGGTATTTTTCATCTTTTTTATTTTAGTCATTCTTGTGGGTGTGTTAATCTTAGTTTTTTTTTAAAGAAACTTTATTTAGGAATTCATTGTAGATTTACAGAAAAGTTGCAGAGGTAATACAGAGAATTCCTTTATATCCCTCATCTGGTTTTCTCCATTGTTAACATTTTACTTTACCATGTACATTTGTTGAAAGTAGCAAACATATATTGGTATATTACTATTAACTAAACTTCAGATTTTATTTGGATTTCATTGTTTTTCCTAAACTATTTTCATAGTGTTAATGTCCTCTCTCACTCCCAGGATCCAATCCAGGGTACCACATTGCATTTAATTGTCATGTCTCCCTAGCCTTGACCGTAATTTTTTTTTTCAGTAGCAATATAAATGAATTTTATTCAGTAAAGATATAAAAGATGTATGTCCAGGTCCAGGTATATTCAGTCTTTTGAATTCTCTTTGAAATAGTTATTTTTATTGGTCCCCTTATTAATACATCATTGGATACATACTTGCTTTAGATTTGTGTAGGACAATTGTTTTTAACTTTCTGGAAATTACCCTTTCACAATACTTTGCATTTTCGTATGTCTTTTTTTGTTGTTGTTGTTGTCATTAATCTGCAATTACATGAAGAACATTATGTTTACTAGGCTTTCCCCTACCCCAAGTCCCCCTCCCAAAACCCTGTTACAGTCACTGTCCATGAGCATAGTAAGATGTTGTAGAATCACTACTTGTCTTCTCTGTGTTGCAAAGCCCTCCCCTTTCCTTCACCCCCCCACATTATAATGCTAATCATAATACCCCCTTTCTTCTTCAACACCCTTGTCCTTCCCTACCCTCCCTCTCCCCAGTCTCTTTCCCTTTGGTAACTGTTAGTCTATGCTTGGGTTCTGTGATTCTCCTGCTGTTTTGTTCCTTCAGTTTTTTGTTCTTATACTCCACAGATAAGTGAAATCATTTGGTATTTGTCTTTCTCCGCTTGGCTTATTTCACTGAGCATAATACCCTCTAGCTCCATCCATGTTGTTGCAAATGGTAGGATTTGTTTTCTTCTTATGGCTGAATAATATTCCATTGTGTATATGTACCACATGTTCTTTATCCATTCATCTACTGATGGACACTTAGGTTGCTTCCATTTCTTGGCTATTGTAAATAGTGCTGCGATAAACATAGGGGTGCATCTGTCTTTTTCAAACTGGAGTGCTGCATTCTTGGGGTAAATTCCTAGAAGTGGAATTCCTGGGTCAAATGGTAAGTCTATTTTGAGCATTTTGAGGAACCTCCATATTGCTTTCCACAATGGTTGAAATAATTTACATTCCCACCAGCAGTGTAGGAGGGTTCCCCTTTCTCCACAACCTCACCAACATTTGTTGTTGTCTTTTGGATGGTGGCCATCCTTACTGGTGTGAGGTGATACCTCATTGTGGTTTTAATTTGCATTTCTCTGATAACTAGCGATGTGGAGCATCTTTTCATGTGTCTGTTGGCCATCTGAATTTCTTCTTTGGAGAACTGTCTGTTCAGCTCCTCTGCCCATTTTTAATTGGATTATTTGCTTTTTGTTTGTTGAGGAGCGTGAGCTCTTTATATATTTTGGATGTCAAGTCTTTATCGGATCTGTCATTTATGAATATATTCTCCCATCCTGTAGGGTACCTTTTTGTTCTATTGATGGTGTCCTTTGCTGTACAGAAGCTTTTCAGCTTGATATAGTCCCACTTGTTCATTTTTGCTTTTGTTTTCCTTGCCCAGGGCGATATATTCATGAAGAAGTCACTAATGTTCACATTTTTGCCTATGTTTTTTTCTAAGAGTTTTATGGTTTCATGACTTACATTCAGGTCTTTGATCCATTTCGAATTTACTTTTGTGTATGGGGTTAGACAGTGATCCAGTTTCATTCTCTTACATGTAGCTGTCCAGTTCTGCCAGCACCATCTGTTGAAGAGACTGTCACTTCCCCATTGTATGTCCATGGCTCCTTTACTGAATATTAATTGACCATATATGCTTGGGTTAATGTCTGGAGTCTGTAATCTGTTCCACTGGTCTGTGGCTCTGTTCTTGTGCCAGTACCAAATTGTCTTGATTACTATGGCTTTGTAATAGAGCTTGAAGTTGGGGAGTGAGAGCCCTGCCACTTTATTCTTCTTTCTCAGGATTGCTTTGGCTATTCTGGGTGACCTTAATTTTTTAATGTAGATATTTATGGCTATAAATTATTCTTTAATCACTGATTTCACTGTATCTCACAAGTATTTTTTGTTTTCCTTTTTCATTCTTCTCCAAGCACTTTGTAATTTCCTTTGTGATTTATTTTTTGACTCATTTGTAATTTAGGAGTGTGTTGTATTCCATATTTGTGAATTTCCTCAATATCTATCTGGTTGGTTTATAGTGTTATTGAAGTATTATATTTCCTTGTGTTCTTTCTAGTTCTTTTCATTATTGAAATTTGGAGGTGTGAAAGTCTTCTACTATTATTGTTGAATTATCTATTTTTCCCAGTTTTTGGTTTATATATTTTGGGGCAATGTTGTTAGGTGCATATACTTATAACTGTTACCTTTTCTTGATGGCTTGACCCTTTTCTCCTAATAAAATGTCCTTTTTCCCAATAACATTTTTAACGTGTATTTTGTCTGATATTAGGGTAGCCACTACAGCTCACTTTTGTGTGATCTTAGGGTAGCCACTGCAGCTCACTCTTTGCATGGTGTATCTTTTCCTTGACCTTTCAACCTATTTGTGTTGAATGTAATAGTGTATGTTTTGTGGACAGCATATAGTTGGATAATGGGATCATCACTCATTCTGACAATCTCTGGATTTTATTTGGAATGTTTAATCAACTTTTGACTTAATGTAACTACTAATAAGGTAAAACTTAAACCCATCATTTTGTCCTTTGTTTTTCTCTGTCTTACATTGTTTTTTCTGTTCTTGTATGTCTTCATTAAGGCCTTCTTTTGACTTATAGGTGTTTTCTAATATACCATTTTGATCTTCTTGTTTATTATTATACTTTTGAACCATTTTCTTTGTGACTGAGAATTACATTAACACCTTAATTTTAAATGAATATTTTGAATTAATACCAATATAATTTCCGTAGTGTACAAAAACTTTGCCCCAGTTTAACTTCATTCCCTCTTTCTGTTTTGCTATAATTGTCAGATAAATCACAAATTTATATATTTTAAGTCCATTGATATAGTATTACAATTATTGCTTTATCTGTGTGATATTTTAAATCAGATAGGAAAAAGGAATTAGAAACAAAAATATATCTACATTACCTTTTATAATCACCCATGCAATTTCCTTTACTGGTGCTCCTTATTTGTTCATGTGGATTTCAGTCTAGTGTCCTTGCAGTCTCAGCCTTTAATATTTCTTGTTGGGAAGGTCTCCTAGTGGCAAATTCTCAGGTTTTAATAGGAATATATTAATTTATTCTTCATTTAAAAAAATGATTTTGTTGAATATAAAATTATTTGGTAATAGTTCCTTTTCTTTAAACACTTTGGATATGACAACCCATAGCATTTTGGACCCCATGGTTTCTGATAAATTAGCTGTTAATACTGAGGACCCCTTGTATGTCATGAGTGCCTTGTTTCTTGCCACTTTCAAATTTCTCTTTGCCTTGTGACAGTTTGATTACGATGTGTCTAGGTGTGGTTCTCTTTGAGTTTATCCTCCTTGAAGTTTGTTAAGCTTCTTGGATGTGTGGATTAATGTTTTCATCGAATTTAGTAGGTTTTTAGGCATTATTTTTTCAAATATTTGTTCTTTTTTTCTGCTGTCATTGTGAAACATCCATTATGTAGTACGTTGGTGTGCTTGGTGGTGTCCCACAGGTATCTGAGGTTCTTTCATTTCTCTTCATTCTTTCTATTCCTTAAACTGCATAATATCAATTAAGCTATCATCAGGTTCATGGATTCTTTCTTCTCCTGTTCAAAACTTATGTTGAATCCCTGTAGTTAATTTTTCATTTCAGTTAATGTATTTTCCAACTATAACAATCTAATTGGTTCTTTTTAAAATTAATTTCTCTTTATTGATATTCTTTTTTGGTTAGACTTTTTTTATTGAAGTAGAGTTGATATATAATCTAATATTGGTTTCAAGTATACAACTCAGAGGTTGAACAGTTGCCCGTATTATGAAATCTTCAACCCTACTAGCGCAGTTACTGTCAACATAGGAAGATGTTACAGAAACATTGGCTATATTCTCCATTCTGTACTACCATCCCATGAGCAACATATTATGACTGAGAATTTTTGTGCCCCTTAATAGCCCCTTTCCCATTGTAACCACCAGTCACTTCTCACTGTCTGTGAGTCTACTGCTATTTTGTTCATTCTGTTTTGTTTTGTTTTTATATTCCACAAATAAGTGAAATCATGTATTTGTCTTTCTCTACTGGCTTATTTCACTTAGAATAATGTCCTCTAGATCCATCCATATTGTTGCAAATAGCAAGGTTTCTTTAGTTTTTATGGCAGAATAATATTCCATTATGTATATGTACCACTTCTTCTTTGTCCACTCATCTATTCATGGATGCTTTGGTTGCTTCTATATCTTGGCTATTGTAAATAATGTGGCAATAGAAATAGGGGGACATATATCTTCTTGAATCAGGGATTTTGGTAAATTCTTAGAAGTGGAATTCTGGGTCAAATGGTACTTCTGTTTTTAGTTTTTTGAGGAACCTCCATGCTGCTTTCCACAGTGGCTGCACCCATTCATATTCCCACCAACAGTTTCCTTTTCTCCACATCCTTGCCAACACTTCTTATTGCTTGTCTTTTGGATAGTGGCCATTCTAAATGGTGTGAGATGATACTTCATTGTGGTTTTGATTTGCATTTCCCTGATGATTAGCAATGTGGAGTGCTTTTTCATCTGCCTGTTGGCCACCTGTATTTCTTCTTTGGAGAAATATCTGTCCAGGTTCTCTGCTTATTTATTTATATTTTTTACATTGTGAACAAATTCTTACATAGTGAATAAGTTCTTACATGGTGAACAGTGCAAGGGCAGTCATCACAGAAACTTTTGGTTTTGATCATGCATTATGAACTATAAACAATCAGGTCAAATATGAATATTCATTTGATTTTTATACTTGATTTATATGTGAATCCCACATTTCTCCCTTATTATTATTATTATTATTATTATTATTTTTAATAAAATGCTGAAGTGGTAGGTAGATGCAAGATAAAGGTAGAAAACATAGTTTAGTGCTGTAAGAGGGCAAATGTAGATGATCAGGTGTGTGCCTATAGACTAAGTATTAATCCAAGCTAGACAATGGCAACAAAACATCCATGGATGTAGAAGATTTCTCTCAAAACGGGGGGTGAGGTTCTAAGCCTCACGTCTGTTGATCCCCAATTTCTCACCTGATGGCCCCCCCTGCGACTGTGCCTGTCTTAGGTTGTTCCTCCCTTGAGAAATCTTACCCATCTCTGGCTAACCAGCCATCTTCCGGGGCCATACAGGGAAATGTAAAGTTGGTAAGTGAGAGAAAAGCAATATTCTCTGAAAAGGTTAGCTTTTTACTTCTTTGCAGATTTATGCCCTGTGGCTTCTATGCCCAGCATTTGTCTTGAGATATCTTTACCACTTGGAAGAATTATGATACTTGGTAATTTTTGATATGAGGCACGAATTCTACTAAAGGGCTGTAATTAGGAAGGAAGAAGAAAAGCTATAGAAGTAGCAGACGGAAGAAAACATGGGAGGATTGATTATTTCTTTGACATATCTTCTTGTAGAGTAACATAGGCATGTATAGGTTTTAAACTACTAATTAAATTGCATACACACATTAACATAATAGGAATATAGCTACATAACCAAAGCAGACCTACAATTACCAGCCATCTCCAGTGAAACCAAGAAAACCAGTTAGGCACCCTAGGCATTTGTGAGAACTTATCAATGATATGATGGATATTGTCTAACTGAATTTGAATAGTTTGAGGAAAATCAGACAAATTAAAACAACACATTCCTGGGAACTGTTCACATCCCATATGTTCTTTTAACAGTAGATAGTCTATAGTCGCAAGATTTTGGAGTGCTGCAACTTGCACTTCTCCTAATTCTTGGTTGAGTTCTGACAGTATAGATCCAGTCAAATTTTTTATCTTATTGTATGCACAGGCCAGCTTAGATATCTCCTTCTTCATTCCAATGGCAAGTCCAGGAACCAGTGGGATGAATGCAGCTACAACTGCAACAGCGCCAGGATCTTTGTTGAAGTTTTTTGATGATCATCTTCTGGAATGACTCTTCCAGAGGATGTTGATGTTGGAAGTTCTTCTTCATATTGTATCTTAGTTCATTTTCTTGGTAGCCAAATTAGGCTTTGATCCTCTGTATAGACACAGACAGACTGACCCTTTGCCCACACTTTGATATGCCCTTTATACTATTGTGTAGAACTCATTGGAGATCACCACACAGGAACTGCTTTTTTTTAAGAGAAAGGAATATTATCAGAAAAATGTATTTCCATAGCTGATCATCTGACACCCTTTAAATGATCAAAATTAAGGATATTTAAAGCATGCATTAATCGTTGATTTACAGTTAGTTTTATCCTATCATGGAGTAATCCCCTTTTCTTTTTTTTTTGTTATCATTAATCTACAATTACATGAAGAATATTATGTTTACCAGGCTCTCCTCTATACCAGGTCCCCCCACAAACCCCTTTACAGTCACTGTCCATCAGTATAGCAAAATGTTGTAGAATCACTACTTGTCTTCTCTGTGTTGTACAGCCCTCCCCTTTCTCCCCCCACCTTATGCATGCTAATCATAATACCCCCTTTCTTCTCTCTGCTTATTTTTAATTGGGTTATTTTGTTTTTTTTTTATTTTTATTTTTTTGGTGTTTAGGCATATGAGTTCTATATATATATTTTGGATGTTAACCCCTTATTGGATAAATCATTTATGAATATATTCTCCCATGCTTTTTGTTCTGCTGATGGTGTCCTTTGATGTACAGAAGCTTTTTAGTTTTATATAGTCCCTCTTGTTTATTTTTTATTTTTTTCCCCGTGCCCAAGGAGATGTGTCCAGAAAACAATTTCTCATGCTTATGTTCAAGAGATTTTTGCCTATGTTTTCTTCTAAGAGTTTTATAGTTTCATGTCATACATTTGGGCCCTTAATCTATTTCAAGTTTATTTTTGTGTAAGGAGTTAGATAGTAATACTGTTTCATTCTCTTTCATGTAGCTGTCTGATTTTACTAACACCAGTATTGAAGAGGCTGTCTTTTCCCTATTGTATATTCATGACTCCTTTGTTGTATATTAACTGACCATATATATAGGGTTCACATCTGGAACTCTATTCTGTTTCATTGATCTTTGGATCTGTTCTTGTGCTACCATACTGTTTGATTACTGTGGCTTTGTAGTATAGCTTGAAGTCAGGGAGTGTAATACCCCAATCTTTATTCTTCTTTCAAAGATTGCTTTGGCTATTTGGGGTCTTTTGAAGTTCCATATAAAGTTTAGGATTATTTTCTCTTGTTCATTGAAAAATGCCATTGATATTTTGATAGGGATTGCATTGAATCTGTAAATTGCTTTGGGCATGATGGCCATTTTGGCAATATTAATTATTCCTGTCCATAAGCATGGGATAGTTTTCCATTTATTTATGTTTTCTTTAATTTCTCTCATGAGTGTCTTGCAGAGCAGAGGTCTTTCACATCCTTGGCTAGGCTTATTCCCAGGAATTTCATTCATTTTGATGCAGTTGTAAATGGAATTGTTTTCCTGCTATCTCTTTTTTTCAGTGAAAGTTTTACTTCTTCCTTACCAATTTGGATGCCTTTTATCTTTTTAGCTTGTCTGATTTCTGTGGTTAGGACTCCCAGTATTATGCTGAATAAAAGTGGTGAGAGTGGTCGTCCTTGTCTTGTTCCTGATTTTAAAGGAAAAGCTGAAAACTTTTCACCATTATGATTTTAGCTGTGGGTTTGCTGTATATGACATTTATTATGTTGAGGGACATATTCTCTGTACCCATTTTGTTGAGAGTTTTCTTCATTAATGGATGTTGAATTTTGTCATGCTTTTTTAACATTCTATTGAGATGATCATGTAGTTTTTATCCTTCTTTTTGTTAGTATGGTGTATGATATTGATTTATGAATATTATACCATCCTTGCCTCTGTGGAATAAATCCCACTTGTTTGTGATAGATGATCCTTTTGAAGTATTTTTGAATTCAGTTTTCTAATATTTTGTTTAGGATTTATGCATCTATGTTCATCAGGAATATTGGTCTGTGATTTTCTTTTTGATAATTTCTTTCTCTGGTTTTGGTATTAGAGTGATTCTTGCCTTATAGAATGTTTTTGGAAGTATTCCCACCTTTTCTACTTTTTGGAATACTTTAGGAAGGATGGGTGCCCTATGTTCTTTAAATGTTTGGTAGAATTCAGCTGTGAACCCTCTGGTTGAGGACTATTTTTGTTTGGATTTTTCTGATTATCAATTCACTTTTGTTACTGGTAATCGGTGTATTCAGATTTTTTTGTTTTTTCCTGTGTCAGCAATGGAAGGTTGTACTTTTCTAGGAATTGTCCATTTCTTCTAGATTGTCCAATTATTGGCATATAATTTTTCATAGAATTCTCTAATAATAACTTGTATTTCTGTGGTGTCAGTTGTGACTATTCCTTTTTAGTTTCTGATTTTGTTTATTTGTCCTCTCTCTTTTTTTCCTTGATAAGCCTAGCTAGAGGTTTGTCTATCTTGTTTTACTTCTCAAGGAACCAGCTCTTGGTTTCATTGATTTTTTTCTATTGTTTTATCCTTCTCTATTTTATTTGTTTCTGCTCCGAACTTTATTATGTCCGTCCATCTACTAATTTTGGGCTGCATTTGTTCCTCTTTTTCTTATTTCTTTAGTTGTGAGTTCAGATGAGGTAGGCCTGTATTGCTTGCTATATACTTACCTCTTAGAACTTCTTTTGCAGCATCCCACAAATTTTGGACTGTTGTATTTTTGTTTTCATTTATTTCCATGTATTGCTTGATTTCTGTTTTAATTTGTTCATTGTTCTATTGATTATTTAGAAGCATGTTGTTTTGCCTCCTAGTGTTTGTGGGTTTTTTTTGTTTCCATTGTGTAATTTATTGCTAGTTTCATCCCACTCTGGTCTGAGAGGCTCCTTGATACGATTTCAATACTTTTGAATTTATTGTGGCATAGTATGTGATCTATTCTGGAGAATGTTTTGTGTACACTTGAGCTGTGTATCCTGCTGCTTTTGGGTGAAATGTTCTGTAGATACCTGCAAAGTCCATCTAATCTAATATGTTGTTCAGTACCTCTGTTTCCTTATTTATTTTCTGTCTGGTTGCCCTGTCCATTGATGTAAGTGGTATGTTGAAGTCCTCCAATATGAATAAGTAGCAGTCAGTTACGCCCTTTACTTCTGTTAGTATTGGTTTTACATATTTAAGTGGTCCTATGTTTGATGCATAGATGTTTATAATTGATAAATACTCTTGTTCGACTAATCCCTTTATCATTATGTAATGTTATTATTTGTCTCATTACTTTGTTTTGAGGTCTGTTTTGTCTGATAGAAGTACTGCTACTCTCGCTTTTTTCTCCTTATTACTTGCATGAAATATCTTTTTCATTCCTTCATTTTCAGTCTTTGTATGTCTTTGGGTCTGAAATGAGTCTCTAATAGGCAGCATATAGATGGGTCTTGTTTCTTTATCCATTCTGTCACCCTGTGTCTTTTGATTGGTGCTTTCAGTCATTTATATTTAAGGCAATTATTGAAAGGTATGTACTATTGAATTTTATTGTTTTCTGGTTTTTGTAATTCTCTGTTCCTTTCTTCCTCTCTTATACACTTTACTTGTTATTTCATGCTTTTCTTTAGTGTTGTGATTGGATTTTTCTTTTTAATTTTTTTGTGTATCTATTAATAGGCTTCAGGCTTAGGGTAACATAGGTTCATGGATAGTTTCCTAACTATATAACAGTTTATATTAAGTTGATGATTGCTGTATTTCAAACACAATCTAAAAGTATTTCTTTTTTATTCTTCTTTCTCCTCCCCACTTTATGAATTAGATATCATAATCTATATTTCTTGTGTATCCCTTGACTAATTTTGTATATAGTTGGTTTTACTACTTTTGTTTGTTTTGTTTTAATTTCAAACTTCCTTGGTAAGTAATTGGCCTGCTACCCCTACTTTGGGATTATTTTCACTTGTGAAAACTATTTAGGCTTAATAACTCTTCCATCTACAGAAGTCCCTTTAGCATATTCTGTAATGCTTGTTTAGTGGTGGTAATTTCCTTCAGTTTTTGTTTATCTAGGAAATGTTTAATTTCTTCAAATTTGAATGACAATCTTGCTGGGTGTAGAATTCTTGGTTGAAGGTCCTTTTGTTTCAATACATTAAATATTTCATGCCATTCCCTTCTGGCCATAGAGTGTTGCTGAGAAATCTGCTGATAGCCTGATGGGTTTTCCCTTATAGGTGATTTTTTTTATTGCTCTGGTGCTTTCAATACCTTGTTTTTGTCTTTAATCTTTGTCATTTTAATTATTATATGCTGTGATGTTGTCCTCCTGGGATTGCTTTTGTTAGGGGCTCTCTTTGTTTCTAGACCTGGTTTCTATTCTCTTTCTCAGATTGGGTAAGTTTTCAGCAATTGTGTCTTCTAAGAGACTTCCTACCCCTTTGTCTCTATCTTCCTCTTTTGGTACCTCTATTATATGAATATTGTTTCCTCTGGAGTTGTCACCCTGCTTTCTTAGCATCCTCTCATTTCTTCTAGAGATTATTTTTTCTCTCTATTCCTCAGCTTTTTGTTTTTCTGTTCCTTAATTTCCATCTCAGTGATTGTCTCCACTTGCAGCAATCTATTAGTCATCCCCTCCATTATATGTTTCTTTTCAGTTACTGTATTTTTCAGCTCTGAGTGGCTCTTTTTCAACTCTTCTATCTCTTTGTTGAAGTCCTCCCTGAATCATCAATACTTTTCCCCAGATAAGTGAGCATATTTATGACTGTTACGTTGAAGTCTTTATCAAGAAGATTGATGATCTGTGTCATTCATCCCTCTTTCTGGTTTCATATACTGTATTTTTGCTTGGAACATATTTCTTTGCCTCCTCATTTTGTCAGGGTTTTTGTGTTTTCGCCTTTGTCTTAGATAGGTCCACTATGCTTCTTGGTCTAGACAGTAATGGGTGTCCTGTGGTGCCCAGAAGCTCAAGACTCCTTACTCTCCAATGCCTCATTCTCCTTTGCAGAGGAGCCCCAGTTGCTATTGGTGGGCTGTGGGCAGGGCTTCTTTCTGTCTGTCTGCTTGTAGTGGTATATATCAGTCTGCTACAGATGGCAGCTCACTTCTGCTGACCCTTGTGAGCTGAGCATTGTTGTGGGATGGACACCCTCTACCTGCCATGAAGTGATGGCAGCACTACTGGGTTTACATGGTCAGCAGGGTGGGCACTACCCTGGCACAGGCTGCCAGTGAGGAGGAAGGAGTGTTTGGAGATGTTTCTCACAGGTGTCTCCCCAGTTGGGCTGAGAAACTGGGAAGGTTTCCCTCTGCCTGTGCATGGGAGGAAGTTTCCACCTTCCCTTCCTACTCCACCATCTTTTTTTCCCCTCTCAGTTAGACATTGTTTTCATACTTTCTTTTAATCCTATAGACATGGTTTAGTTCTTTAGCTCTGAACATATTTAGAATAGCTAATTTAAGGTCTTTGGCTGGGAAGTCTCAATGACTAGACTTCCTTAGGAATAATTCTATTGATTACCTCCCACACCCTAATCAACTGCCCTGGGTAAGGGCCATAATATCTTATTTCTTGGTGTATGGCTCACGATTTTTTCTTGAAATTTGGCACCCTAAAAATAATGTGACAGCTCTGGAAATCAGATGATCCTCTCACTTCAGGGTTTATTGTTGTTTCTGCCTGTCATAGTTGTTATTGTTTGTTTAATGACTTTTCTGAACTAATTCTGTAAAGTTTATATTCTTTAAGCAGCATGGAAGTGTTTACGTGGTTAGCTAAAAGTTCAGCTAATGTTTTAACAGAAATTTCCTTAATTACCTGGACCAGTATCTCCCAGTCTTTACCAAAAGATTGTAAGTATGTGTACAGGCATGCCTTCAACACTCAGCTAGTTGATAACTCTTCCTTAGCCTTTAATTTTTGCTTGTTCAGAACCTCCAGATCAGCCAGAGGTAAGAGCTAGGGCCTTCTCAGGTTTTTCCAGGGCTTACTGACAATCCTATGCCTGGCTTTCTATATTTCTAGGAATATGTCAGAGCTTTTCAAAGCTCCTATAGACATCTTGCTTCCTAACTTTCTTTTTAAAGTTTCTGGTTAGTCTGTCATTTGCTCCACCTATTAATCATTGTGTCATGGAGCTGCAAAGTTAAAACACTGGCCTGTAATTGACTTGACAAATGCTACTTGCTATTCCACACACCAAGGAGCAGTCTCTTTGTACTGAGTGAACTCTGAGTCAGGTCAGATATAGATAGCCTTTTAAGTGAGGTCTTTCAGAGAGCCACCAGACAGGTCGCATAATGACAACTCTTTGGCAATAAATATTTGAAAGAGCCCCTAGTTCTATTCTGCTCTGTTTAGTGTCTGCAGAGTGGACCAAGAATATGTGCTGTTTCTTTTTTTAAAGATAACAGAGCTAGAGAGTGGGATAAAGAAAAGTTAAGATACCACAAAGCTTGCTGTTCTTACAGAGATCCAGCCATTAAAAAAAAAGCTCTCCAGGTTATCACAAACTTTTTGTTTAATATCCAGTGTTCTGAAAAAGCTGATTTTGAGCACTTTTACCAGTATTTTTATTGCTTTATTGAAAAGCAAATTTTTGGATCTCTTTACTCTGCCATTTTGTTGGTGTCACTGACCTAACTTATCAAAGATGCATTTTAAAAAATTATAAAACTTGCAGGGCAATATGGAACACTAAACTTTGATTAATATGAAGTGTTTTATGCCCCCAAAATAAACAAACCTATTTTCTCATAAATAGATTTGTAGCAAAGCAAAGATCACCCAGTTCTAGGTCTTAATCATTCTTAGAAAACTTAAAAGTTTTTCTTTTATTAAGATTACTGACTGCTCAAGCTGGACTATTTCTCTGTTTTTCTCCCCCAACAACCCTCCATTATTTTCTTTAGTCAGTTGAAGGGAAGGAAAGAGAAAGTCCACTACTGCACAAATTTTTTGAAGAAAATTATAAAAGTTTTAATAGCAAAAACATCTGAATTAAATTCTTATCCAAAATTTCATTTCATATACATGCCAATAATGGAGAGTCACTGATTACTAAAGAGTCAACTTGCCTTGTGTGTGTGTGTGTATGTACATACATACATACATACATATATATATATATATATATATAAAATGCATGTTTTAGTTGATGGGAAAACAAATTGTTTTTCTTTTTGGATAGGTATATACTGTGAAGACACCAACAAAACTAAAAATTCAGCAAAGAGAAAACAACGCAACCATTGAAGAAAGTAATAAAAAAAGAAAAATGGTCTTTGAGTTTGATATTAATTCAGATAGTTCAGAAACTACTGATCTTCTGGTAATATTCTTTGATATAATCAGGATTTATTTGTTTACATTATTTGTCTGCATTATTTCTTGACGTATGTGTATAATATGTGCATATAATATCTATTATTACAATATTGAAATAGAATAGAACTCTTCTTAAACACAGAGCCCTATGCTTTTGCTTCATTTTAGAGAAATTAGGGTTCAAAGAATCTCTACATTTCAGAAAACATGGTATTTTGAATTACTTGCTTTAACATAGTTGACATATGAGATGATTAACCATCTTGTTTTCTAGAAGAGAGTTATAAAGGAGTTTTTACCACATTTCCTCTTCCTTTTTTCTTTAAAGAAAGGTTGGTGAGTATTTTATATTTTGCCACAGCCAAATTTGTTATTTAGGGTTCCTCTTGATTTTTCATACTACCCAAGTTTATTTTATACTACTTATTGGTTGAAATCGATATCAAGGTTGACAACTACAATATTTTTTAATTGTTAAAGAGTTAATGTATTATAGATGGCATGTTTAAGGAGGATATTTCCCCTAGCAGTTGGTATCACTAATTACTCACTACCATTGGTATTCACACATACCAGTGTTTTCCAAAAGCCATAGTATTTTCTAAATGCATAATAATGATTTTTTGAGAATAATTACTTAGGTTCATTTAATTTAAAAACAGATAAATCTCATCATACAAAATGGAGCAATATTCTTAATAACAGAATTTTACTTAAAGCCATTTGTTTCATTATTCCCATTCATAACTATGAGATCCTTCAAACTTTTCCACTGTTTTCATTTGTTCTGAAATATTGAACAGTTGAAATCTTAATCTTAAAACCCTAATTATTGACATTAACTTATAGAATATGTACTCTAGTATCTGTTTATTTTACAGATAGTGACTAACATTTAAGTGATTAAAACTTTGAACCAGGCACTGTTGTAAAGACTTTACATAGATTACTTTGGTTAATAGTCTCATGCTCTAAAAGTATAGGCAGTATTGGTATTCTCATTTATAAACACAAATAGTTTGCCCAAGATCACATAGCTAGTAAGAGGTGGAGCCAAAAATTGAACAGTCTAGCTTCACAGCCTATGTAAGTCATTATACATAGTGACTGCCACTTGAAACTGAAATCCAGATAGATAAAAATGTAATGAAAATTAGTAGAAAGAACATGAGGTCTAGAATTTTACATTTCCAGAATTGGAATCCCTGCTTTTTTTCTAGCAATGTGAATTTAGGCTTGTTTCTTAGCTGATCTGAGATTCAGAATGACTCACGATTTTATTTCATTTTTAAAAGGAACATCATAACTTTGCATGACAATAAATGTACCACAGTATTATAATTTCACAGAATTGGTCAAATTAGTCTAAAAAGACATTTCACAGTGGGTTTTATCAGCTATAATTACCACTTGAAGTTACTAGTTTTTTTTGTAATTTTCGTAGCTGTTGCATTTAAATTTTGTTGAACATTAAAAAAAACTTAAAATGAATTGTTTAGAGTGAGTACAAAGTGTCAGGAATCCATTTCTCCACCTAGATAGCAATTGTGCTAGCAGAAACTGTCTGAAGTAACTATTTTGGAAATCTGGAGATTATTTGAATGCTTTCAATTTCCAAGGGGAAACTTAGCTGGTAGATTATGGTTAATTTTGGTCAAGTTCAGCCATAAGCATGGTAGCAGCTACCTATCACCCAACCCATATGCCTGTGGCAAATAGCCATGCTTATGTCTTGCTGAAGCCAGGGTAAGCAGTAAGGACTTCGGTCTCCAAATATAAAGGTTTGATGTTCTGATTATTGAACGCTGGAGCCACAGAGATTGACTGCCATTATTTCAGTCCTCACCAGCTGAAGTTTATTCCAGAGGATTCAAAAAAACCACACCTGGAGGAGATCAGAGGAAAAAGATGGTGGAGTAGGAAGGCAAGGTGGGAACCTACTCCTACACACACAACAAGAAAGCAAATACAACTAACCCTGAAAATGACCTGAAGACTGCAGAACATAACATCTCCACCTGGTAAAGAAGAGAAGACCATATAAAGAAGGGTAAAGTGGCAGAGCTGTAATCGATTGGGATCCAAGTCCTTCCCCCCATCCAGCCCACAAGCAGGAGGGAGAGGAATGGAGCAGGGAGGGATCCTGCAAACCTGGCCCTGGAGATCTTCTCTGGGAACACAAGTCCACATTGCACTGGGCTTTGGTGATTAATGGGGCTGAACACCAGAAAGGTTTGGAGCACTCTGGGAGGCTGAGACTTCTGTCAGTTGTGGAGGATAGGCATGTTCCATTGGTGTCTTGCCAATGGATTTCATCTGTGGGAAAGTTCACTATGGATTCAATGTGACCAAAGAAATGACAGTAGAATGTTCTTGGGGTTGAAAGGGTTATTATACCCAACTTTACCTCCACAGTGGCAGGTCAGTCACTAGAATCCCATCCAGTCAGAGCGAGTCTGCATGCAGAAAGCCAGTCTCTGCCTCTAGGCCTCTACCCATGCAGCCGTCTCAGTCTCTGTCCTTGGTGCTGCCACCACTCCAGTCTCATCTCTTTTCTCCTGCAGCCTTGCAGCCATGTCTCCCAGAGCACTGGGTGGAGCTCTTTATATAGAGGCAGTAACAATGTATTGTCCACACATGTGTAGTTAGCTAGCCAACCAGGGCCAGGTGAGAATCTTGGCCATAGGAATCATCACTTTATCCACAATTGGTCCCACTGAGAACCAACATGGAGGCAGCAGTTTGAAAGATGTACCAGCAGTGGGAAGTGTGCCAGAGGGATCAGGGATGGAGGTAGCTTTCCATAGGAGAAATGGCAGGTGGACAATGCTTCCCCAGCCCTCCCTCCACACTGGTTGGTAGTTCATGGGAGACTGTCCTGATGCTCCATTCCTCTTGCTGGCAACTTAGCCCTATCGCACTTTCCTGTGCATGTACTTGCCTGGCCTGCTCAGTCCAGAAGTGGTCAGACTTTGCTGCCAGGCAGGTAGAAGGATACTTTCCAAGTATTCCCAGCTGTCTCTTAGCAGAATGGCAGAGGCGCCTGCAGAAGCCAGCTCCAAACACTTGTACCCCTTGATGGTGGCCCAGCCCAACATTGAACTTCCCTGCATACCTGTGATGCCCACCTTGCCAACCCAGGAATGCCACCACTGCTGCAGGTGCAGGGCAGGCCAAGTGTGGCCCAGTTCACAATGATTCCAGCAGCACACAGAGAAACTGCTGCCGCCCATGGCTTAACAATGGGCACAGAGTGGACTGTGCTGACAAAGTCACTCCTGGCAGACAGGCAGGAGAAGCCCCATCCACAGCACACCAACAGCAGTGGGCTCCATTGCAAAGGAGAACTTGACACTGATGAACAAAGTGTCATGAGCTTCTGGGTGCCCCAGGATGCCCTCTTTATAAATCTGTTAATTTCTAGACCAGGAGGCATAGCTGAACTGTCTAATACAAAGGAAAAAACACAGAAACCTTGACAAAATGAAGAGGGAGAGGAATATATTACAAACAAAATTGCAGGATAAGACACCAGAATGAGGGGTAAATGAAACAGATAGACAATCTCCTTGATAAAAGATTTCAAAGTAACAGTCATAAATATGCTCATTGACCTGTGGAAAGAATTGATGATCTCAGTGAGAATTTCAACAAAGATTTGAAAAAGCCACTCAGAGCTGAAGAATACAGTAACTGAAACAAAAATATAATGGAAGGAATGAATAATAGATTGCTATAAGTAAAGGAGACAATGAGATGAAAATTAGAGAACAGTAAAACACAAAGTTGAGGAACAGAGAGAAAGGAATTCCTAAGAATTAGAGGATGCTAAGAGAACAGTGTAGCAATTCCAAATGAAACAATATTCACATAATAGAGATACCAGGAGAAGAGAGAGACAAAAGGGTAGAAAGTCTTTTTGAAGAAATAATTGCTGAAAACTTACCAAAGTTTTCAGGGAAAGGAAATAGACACATAGGTCCTGGAAGCACAGAGAGCACCTAACAAAAGGAACCCCAGCAAGACAACACCAAGACATACAGTAATTAAAATGACAAAGACTAAAACATAATGAGAGAGTTTTGAAGGCAGCAACAGAGAGGTGAACAGTTACCTATAAGGGAAACCTCATAAAGCTATTAGCAGATTTCTCAGCAGAAAATCCAAGCCAGAAGGTGGTGGCATGAAATATTTAATGTATTGAAAGTGAAGAAAGTTCAACAAACAATCCTCTAACCAGCAAGGTTATCATTCAGAATTGGAGAGATGAAAAGTTTTCCTGAAAAATGAAAGTTAAAAGAATTCACCACTACTAAACTGGCCTCAAATGGTATGTTAAAGGAGCTTCTATAGATGGAAATTTTCTTAACCATGAATATTTTGTCAGTGAAAATAAACCCACAATAAATGTAGGAGACCAAATACTTACCAAGCAAGAGTGAAGTTAAAAAAAATAGTAAAGACAGCTATGCACAAAATCAGTCAAGGGATATACAAGCAATGCAGATTATAACATATACATAGAGTGTGGAGGAGGAAGCAAAAACTGCTCAGAGAGAAATGCATCACTGTAAATTTCTACATTAAAAAAGAAAGATTGCACACCAATAAGCTAACTACACATCACAGAACTAGGAAAAGAAGAGCAAACTAAATCAAAAGCTAGCAGTAGGAAGGAAAAATAAAGATTACAGTGGAGTTAAATTAGAAAATAGAAAGCAATATAGAGAAAATAATGAGAACAAAATTTGCATCTTTGAAAAGGTCAACAAAATTGACAAACTTTAGCTAGACTGACAAAAAGATACAAATAACTAAAAATGAAAGAGCATTGTCAATAGATGAATGGATGAAGAAGATGAGGTACATATACACAATGGAATGTTATTCATCCATAAAAAGAAAAGAAGTCCTGCCATTTGCAACAGCATGGATGGATCTAGAGGGTATTATGCTCAGTGAAATAAACCAGGCAGAGAAAGACAAATACCCTATGACTTCATTTATTTGTGGAATATAAAAACAAAGCAAAACAGAAGGAACAAAACGGAAGTTGACTCAGACACTGAGAAGTGACTAGTGGTTACCAAGGGAGAGGGGTTGGAGTAGGTGGGGGAGACGATGAGGGGGATAAAGGGCACAATAATTCTCAATCACAATATAAGTTGGTCATGATGGTATTACTGCATGGAGATTATAGCTAATGATTCTGTAACATCTTTCACGTTGCTAGATAGTAACCACACTAGAGGGGGGTGAGGATTTAATAATGTGGGTAACTATTGAGCCACTGTGTTGTGCATCTGAAACCAACATAAGATTGTATATCAATGATACTTCAGTTAAAGAAAATGAAAGGACATCATAACCAACCTTTCACAGATAAAAGGAAAATATTGCAAATAGTTACATGCCAGTAGATTACATGCCTAGAAAAATAGGCAAATTCCTTGAAACACACATTACCTAAAGTGACTAAAGAAGAAACAGAAAACCTCAACTGACCTATAAGAAGTAGAGTTTAAATTAGTAATCAAAAACCTCCCAAGAAAAATAAGTCCTGGACCACATGGCTTCATTGATGGAGTCTATCAAACATTTAAGGACTTAACACTAACCCTTCTGAAACTCTTCCAAAAAGTTGAAGAGAGAACACTTTGTAACTCATTCTTTGGTGTAGCATTACCTTGATACTGAAGCCAGATAAATTAAAGGAAATTTATGAATGTAGATGCAAAAATCATCAACAAAATAATAGCAAATCAAATCCAACAGCACATAAAAAGGATTGCTTACCATGACCAAGTAGGATATATCCAAGAAATTCCAGGGTGGTTTGGTATAAGAAAATCAATGTTATATATCACATTAACAGAATGGACAAAAAATATCCTACGTAGTCATCTCAATCGATATAAAAAAGGCATTTGACAAAATCCAGGATCTTTTGGTTGTAAAAACTTTAGTAAAGGGGAAATCCTCAACATGAGAAAGGGTACTTATGGAAACCTACAGCTAATGTCATACTCCATGATGAAAGACTAGAAAGCTTTCCCTAAGATTGAGACAAGGATGTCCACTTTCACCTCTGTTAGGCAACACTGTACCAGAAGTTTTAACCAGAGTTAGACTATTAGACAAAAATAAAAAAATTAAGGGAGGGAGGAAGGAAGGGACAAAGAAGGGAAGGAAATATAAGACATGTAAATAGAAGAGGTAAAATGATCTCTAATTTGCAGATGACATGATTTTATCTAGGTGGAAAAATCACAGAATCCCAAGAAAGCCACGAGAGTTAAATGAATTCAGCAATACTGAAGGGTATAAGATCAAAACATAAAAATCAGTTATATTTCTATTCATCAGCAATAAATAATCCTAAAAGGAACTTAAGAAAATAATTTCATTTACAATAGCATCTGAAAGTATTAAAGCAAATCTAACCAAGAAAGTGAAAGACTTATACACTGACAATTATAAATAATTACTGAAAGAAATTAAAGAATTATAAAAAAATTCTTTGGTCATGGATAAGTAGACTTGACTTTATTAAGATATCTACCAAAATTCCAATAGCCTTTTTTGGTAGAAGTAGAAAGTTTGATACTCAAATTCATAAGGAACTACAAGATGCCTCAAATAGCTAAAACAATCTTGGAAAAGAAGGACAATATTTGAGAATTCACAGTTCTTGACTTTGAAACTTACTACAAAGCCAGCAATTAAAACAGTATAGTGTTGGAATAAGAACAGATGTATGGACATGATAAAACAGAGCCCAGAAATAAGTTCACATATAGTCAATTTTTGACAAGAGTGCTAACACCATTCAATGGATAAAGGACAGTTTTCAACTGGATATCCACATGTAAAAGAATGAAGTTGGACTCTTACCGTACACTGTATAGAAAGATTGACTTAAAAAAGATCAAAGAGGGGGCGGAGCCAAGATGGCGGCGTGAGTAGAGCAGTGGAAATCTCCTCCCAAAAACACATAGAGCTATGAAAATATAATAAAGAAAAATCTTCCTAAAATAGAGACCACAGGACACAGGACAACATCCAGACCACATCCACACCTGCAAGAACCCAGCGCCTTGTGAAGGGGGTAAGATACAAGCCCCAGCCCGGCGGGACCCGAGCGCCCCTCCCCCCGGCTCCCGGCGGGTGGAGAGAAACCGGAGCGGTTTTTTTTTTGGCGAGCGCTTTTTGGAAGCCTTAGAGGGACGGGCCCCCGTTGCTGGGGAGGCAGGGTGGCGGGACCGGTGAGGAGGTGCCTGGGAACGGCGCCGGAGGACAAAGAATATCCCGCGTTTCTCCCTGCGAGACCTGGGGGCGGGTGCCTGAGACCGGTGCCTGAGGACGGAGGAGGTCGCGCGTTTTTCCCCTTTTTTTTTTTTTTTTCTCTTTTGGGCGAGCGCTTTTTGGAAGCCTTGAAGGGACGGGGACCCCAGTGCTAGGGAGGCACGGTGGCGGGACTGGTGAGCGGGTGGCTGGGACCGGCGCCTGAGGACAAAGAATATCCCCCGTTTTTCCCTGCGGGACCGGTGGGCGGGTGCCTGAGACCGGCACTTGAGGACAGAGGAAATCGCGCGTTTTTCCCCTTTTTTTTTTTCTCTTTTCTGCGAGTGCTTTTTGGAAGCCTAAAAGGGACAGGGACCCCGGTGCTAGGGAGGCAGGGCGGCGGGACTGGTGAGCGGGTGCCTGGGACCGGCACCTGAGGACAAAGAATATCCCGCATTTTTCCCTGTGGGACCGGTGGGTGGGTGCCTGAGACCAGCACCTGAGGGCGGAAGAAATCGTGCGTTTTTCCCCTTTTTTTTCTCTCTTTTTGCCGAGTGCTTTTTGGAAGCCTTGAAGGGACAGGGACCCCGGTGCTAGGGAGGCAGGGCGGCGGGACTGGTGAGCGGGTGCGTGGGACCAGTGCCTGAGGACAAAGAATATTGAGCGTTCCTTCCCTGCGGGACCGGTGGGTGGGTGCTTTTTGGAAGCCTTGAAAGGACAGGGACCCTGGTGCTAGGGAGACAGGGCAGCAGGACCAGTGAGCGGGTGCCTGGGACCGGCACCTGAGGACAAAAAAAAAAAAAAAAAAAAAAAATCGCTTGTTTTTTCCTTTTTTTTTCCTTTTTTTTTTTTCTCTTTCTTTCTGTTCCCTCTCTCATTGTTGCTGTTGTTGTTTTGCTTTGGAGAGTGCTTTTTGGAAATCTTAAAGGGGCAGGACAGGTCACTTAGACCAGAAGCAGGGAATCTGGGGATCTCTGGGCACTCTAACCCCCTGGGCAGCAGGGAGCACAGAGGCCCCTTACGGAGATAAATAGTCTCCTGGCTGCTCCCCCTCCAACGGGGCTCCACCATTTTGGAGGAACAGCCCCAGCCAGGCCAAGCCCACAGCAACAGCGGAGATAAACCCCAAAGCAACTGGGCAGGAAGCAGAAGCCCTGTCTGCGCACAGCTGCCCAGCACAAGCCACTAGAGGTCGCTATTCTCCCAGGAAAAGGCTACAAACCAACAAGAAGGGAAGCTCTTCCAGCGGTCACTTGTACCAGCTCTGCAAACTATCTCTATCACCATGAAAAGGCAAAACTACAGGCAGACAAAGATCACAGAGACAACACCTGAGAAGGAGACAGACCTAACTAGTCCTCCTGAAAAAGAATTCAAAATAAAAATCATGAACATGCTGACAGAGATGCAGAAAAAAATGCAAGAGCAATGGGATGAGATGCAGAGAAAAATGCAAGAGCAGTGGGATGAGATGCAGAGAAAAATGCAAGAGCAGTGGGATGAAGTCCGGAAGGAGATCACAGATGTCAGGAAAGAGATCACAGAAGTGAAACAATCCCTGGAAGGATTTATAAGCAGAATGGATAAGATGCAAGAGGCCATTGAAGGAATAGAAGCCAGAGAACAGGAACGTATAGAAGCTGACAGAGAGAGAGATAAAAGGATCTCCAGGAATGAAACAACACTAAGAGAAATATGTGACCAATACAAAAGGAAAAACATTCGTATTATAGGGATACCAGAAGAGGAAGAAAGAGGAAAAGGGATAGAAAGTGTCTTTGAAGAAATAATTGCTGAAAACTTCCCCAAACTGGGGGAGGAAATAATCGAACAGACCATGGAATTATACAGAACCCCCAACAGAAAGGATCCAAGGAGGACAACACCAAGACACATAATAATTAAAATGGCAAGGATCAAGGACAAGGAAAGAGTTTTAAAGGCAGCTAGAGAGAAAAAGGTCACCTATAAAGGAAAACCAATCAGGCTAACATCAGACTTCTCAACAGAAACCCTACAGGCCAGAAGAGAATGGCATGATATACTTAATGCAATGAAACAGAAGGGCCTTGAACCAAGGATACTGTATCCAGCACGACTATCATTTAAATATGATGGTAGGATCAAACAATTCCCAGACAAGCAAAAGCTGAGGGAATTTGCTTCCCACAAACCACCTCTACAGGGCATCCTACAGGGACTGCTCTAGATGGGAGCACCCCTAAAAAGAGCACAGAACAAAACACACAACATATGAAGAATGGAGGAGGAGGAATAAGAAGGGAGAGAAGAAAAGACTCTCCAGACAGTGTATATAACAGCTCAATAAGCGAGCTAAGTTAGGCAGTAAGATACTAAAGAAGCTAACCTTGAACCTTTGGTAACCACGAATCTAAAGCCTGCAATGGCAATAAGTACATATCTTTCAATAGTCACCCTAAATGTAAATGGACTTAATGCACCAATCAAAAGACATAGAGTAATAGAATGGATAAAAAAGCAAGACCCATCTATATGCTGCTTACAAGAAACTCACCTTAAACCCAAAGATAAGCATAGACTAAAAGTCAAGGGATGGAAAAACATATTTCAGGCAAACAACAGTGAGAAGAAAGCAGGGGTTGCAGTACTAATATCAGACAAAATAGACGTCAAAACAAAGAAAGTAACAAGAGATAAAGAAGGCCACTACATAATGATAAAGGGCTTAGTCCAACAAGAGGATATAACCATTCTAAATATATATGCACCCAATACAGGAGCACCAGCATATGTGAAGCAAATACTAACAGAACTAAAGAGGGAAATAGACTGCAATGCATTCATTGTAGGAGACTTCAACACACCACTCACCCCAAAGGACAGATCCACCGGGCAGAAAATAAGTAAAGACACACAGGCACTGAACAACACACTAGAACAGATGGACCTAATAGACATCTATAGAACTTTACATCCAAAAGCAACAGGATATACATTCTTCTCAAGTGCACATGGAACATTCTCCAGAATAGACCACATACTAGCTCACAAAAAGAGCCTCAGTAAATTCCACAATATTGAAATTCTACCAACCAATTTTTCAGACCACAAAGGTATGAAAGTAGAAATAAATTCTACAAAGAAAACAAAAAGGCTCACAAACACATGGAGGCTTAACAACATGCTACTAAATAATCAATGGATCAATGAACAAATCAAAATAGAGATCAAGGAATATATAGAAACAAATGACAACAACAACACTAAGCCCCAACTTCTGTGGGATGCAGCGAAAGCAGTCTTAAGAGGAAAGTATATAGCAATCCAGGCACACTTGAAGAAGGAAGAACAATCCCAAATGAATAGTCTAACATCACAATTATTAAAACTGGAAAAAGAAGAACAAATGAGGCCTAAAGTCAGCAGAAGGAGGGACATAATAAAGATCAGAGAAGAAATAAACAAAATTGAGAAGAATAAAACAATAGCAAAAATCAATGAAACCAAGAGCTGGTTCTTTGAGAAAATAAACAAAATAGATAAGCCTCTAGCCCAACTTATTAAGAGAAAAAGAGAGTCAACACAAATCAACATAATCAGAAATGAGAATGGAAAAATCACGACAGACTCCACAGAAATACAAAGAATTATTAAAGACTACTATGAAAACCTATATGCCAACAAGCTGGAAAACCTAGAAGAAATGGACAACTTCCTAGAAAAATACAACCTCCCAAGACTGACCAAGGAAGAAACACAAAAGTTAAACAAACCAATTACAAGCAAAGAAATTGAAACAGTAATCAAAAAACTACCCAAGAACAAAACCCCGGGGCCGGATGGATTTACCTCGGAATTTTATCAGACACACAGAGAAGACATAATACCCATTCTCCTTAAAGTGTTCCACAAAATAGAAGAAGAGGGAATACTCCCAAACTCATTCTATGAAGCCAACATCACCCTAATACCAAAACCAGGAAAAGACCCCACCAAAAAAGAAAATTACAGACCAATATCCCTGATGAATGTAGATGCAAAAATACTCAATAAAATATTAGCAAACAGAATTCAACAGTATATCAAAAGGATCATACACCATGACCAAGTGGGGTTCATCCCAGGGATGCAAGGATGGTACATTCGAAAATCCATCAACATCATCCACCACATCAACAAAAAGAAAGACAAAAACCACATGATCATCTCCATAGATGCTGAAAAAGCATTTGACAAAATTCAACATCCATTCATGATAAAAACTCTCAGCAAAATGGGAATAGAGGGCAAGTACCTCAACATAATAAAGGCCATATATGATAAACCCACAGCCAGCATTATACTGAACAGCGAGAAGCTGAAAGCATTTCCACTGAGATCGGGAACCAGACAGGGATGCCCACTCTCCCCACTGTTATTTAACATAGTACTGGAGGTCCTAGCCACGGCAATCAGACAAAACAAAGAAATACAAGGAATCCAGATTGGTAAAGAAGAAGTTAAACTGTCACTATTTGCAGATGATATGATACTGTACATAAAAAACCCTAAAGACTCCACTCCAAAACTACTAGAACTGATATCGGAATACAGCAAAGTTGCAGGATACAAAATCAACACACAGAAATCTGTAGCTTTCCTATACACTAACAACGAATCAATAGAAAGAGAAATCAGGAAAACAATTCCATTCACCATTGCATCAAAAAGAATAAAATACCTAGGAATAAACCTAACCAAGGAAGTGAAAGACTTATACTCTGAAAACTACAAGTCACTCTTAAGAGAAATTAAAGGGGACACTAATAAATGGAAACTCATCCCATGCTCATGGCTAGGAAGAATTAATATCGTCAAAATGGCCATCCTGCCGAAAGCAATATACAAATTTGATGCAATCCCTCTCAAATTACCAGCAACATTCTTCAATGAATTGGAACAAATAATTCAAAAATTCATATGGAAACACCAAAGACCCCGAATAGCCAAAGCAATCCTGAAAAAGAAGAATAAAGTAGGGGGGATCTCACTCCCCAACTTCAAGCTCTACTACAAAGCCATAGTAATCAAGACAATTTGGTACTGGCACAAGAACAGAGCCACAGACCAGTGGAACAGATTAGAGACCCCAGAAATTAACCCAAACATATATGGTCAATTAATATTTGATAAAGGAGCCATGGACATACAATGGCAAAATGACAGTCTCTTCAACAGATGGTGCTGGCAAAACTGGACAGCTACATGTAGGAGAATGAAACTGGACCATTGTCTAACCCCATATACAAAGGTAAACTCAAAATGGATCAAAGACCTGAATGTAAGTCACGAAACCATTAAACTCTTGGAAAAAAACATAGGCAAAAACCTCTTAGACATAAACATGAGTGATCTCTTCTTGAACATATCTCCCCGGGCAAGGAAAACAACAGCAAAAATGAGCAAGTGGGACTACATTAAGCTGAAAAGCTTCTGTACAGCGAAAGACACCATCAATAGAACAAAAAGGAACCCTACAGTATGGGAGAATATATTTGAAAATGACAGATCTGATAAAGGCTTGACGTCCAGAATATATAAAGAGCTCACACGCCTCAACAAACAAAAAACAAATAACCCAATTAAAAAATGGGCAGAGGAACTGAACAGACAGTTCTCCAAAAAAGAAATACAGATGGCCAAGAGACACATGAAAAGATGCTCCACATCGCTAATTATCAGAGAAATGCAAATTAAAACTACAATGAGGTATCACCTCACACCAGTAAGGATAGCTGCCATCCAAAAGACAAACAACAACAAATGTTGGCGAGGCTGTGGAGAAAGGGGAACCCTCCTACACTGCTGGTGGGAATGTAAATTAGTTCAACCATTGTGGAAAGCAGTATGGAGGTGCATCAAAATGCTCAAAACAGACCTACCATTTGACCCAGGAATTCCACTCCTAGGAATTTACCCTAAGAACGCAGCAATCAAGTTTGAGAAAGACAGATGCATTCCTATGTTTATTGCAGCACTATTTACAATAGCCAAGAATTGGAAGCAACCTAAATGTCCATCTGTAGATGAATGGATAAAGAAGATGTGGTACATATACACAATGGAATACTACTCAGCCATAAGAAGTGGAAAAATCCAACCATTTGCAGCAACATGGATGGAGCTGGAGAGTATTATGCTCAGTGAAATAAGCCAAGCGGAGAAAGAGAAATACCAAATGATTTCACTCATCTGAGGAGTATAGGAACAAAGGAAAAACTGAAGGAACAAAACAGCAGCAGAATTACAGAACCCAAAAATGGACTAACAGGTACCAAAGGGAAAGGAACTGGGGAGGATGGGTGGGCAGGGAGGGATAAGGGGGGGGGAGAAGAAGGGAGGTATTAAGATTAGCATGCATGGGGGGGAGGGAGAAAGGGGAGGGTGGGCTGCACAACACAGAGAGGACAAGTAGTGACTCTACCACATTTTGCTAAGCTGATGGACAGTGACCGTAATGGGGTTGTTAGGGGGGACCTGATATAGGGGAGAGCATAGTAAACATAGTATTCTTCATGTAAGGGTAGATTAAAAATTTAAAAAAAAAAAAAAAAAAGAAAGAAAGAAAGAAAGAAAAGGGGATTACTCGTTAACAGGATAAAACTATTGGTAAATCAAAGATCAACGCATGCTTTAAATATCCTTAATGTTGATCACTTAAAGGGTGTCAGATGATCAGCTATGGAGGTACTCTTTTCTGATAATATTCCTTTCTCTTAATTAAAAAAAAAAAAAAAAAAGCAGTTACTGTGTGCTGACCTCCAATGAGTTCTGCACAGTGGTATAGAGGGCATGTCAAAGTGTGGGCAAAGGGTCTTTTTGTTTCTACGCAGAAGATCAAGGCCTAGCTTGGATACCCAGAAAATGAAATAAGATACAATATGAGGAGGAGCTTCCGGCATCAGCACTCTCTGGAGGACTCGTGCCGGGGGATGATCATCAAAAAGCCTCCCCAGGGATCCGGACGATGCTGCGGTTGTGGCTGCATCCAGCCCACCGTCTCCTGGACTTGCCATAAGAAGGAGGAGGGAGATGTCTAGGCTGGCATGTGCATACAGTGACACAACGAATTTGACTGGATCTGTACTGTTGGAACTCAACCAGGAGTTGGGAGGGGTGCAAGTTGTAGCACCCCAAAATCTCATGACTATAGACTATCTATGGTTAAAAGAACATATGGGATGTGAACAGATCCCAGAAATGGGCTGCTTTAATTTGTCTGATGGTTCAAGTACAGTTGGAAAATATGCATCATATTATAGATAAATTTTCACAAATGCCTAGGGTGCCTAAATGGTTTTCTTGGCTTCACTGGAGATGGCTGGTAATTATAGATTTGCTTTGTTTATGTCACCGTATTCCTATTATGTTAATATGTGTGTGCAAATTAGTTAGTAGTTTAAAACCTATACATACTTAAGGTACTATACAAGAAGATATGTCAAAGAAATAATCAATCCTCCCAAGTTTCCTTCATATGCTACATCTATAGCTTTTCTTCTTCCTTCCTAATTACAAACCTTAAATAGAATTCGTGCCTCATATCGAATTTACCGAGTATCATAATTCCTCCAGGTGGTAAAGATACCTCGAGACAAGTGCTGGGCATAGAAGCCACAGGGCATAAATCTGCAAAGAAGTAAAAAGCTAACCTTTGCAAACAATATGGCTTCTCTCTCACTTACCAACTTTACATTTCCCTGTATGGCCCCGGAAGATGACTGGTTAGCCAGAGACGGGTAAGATTCCTCAAGGGAGGAACAACCTAAGACAGGCACAGTCGCAGGGGGGCCATCAGGTGAGAATTTGGGGATCAACAGAGGTGAGGCTCAGAACCTCACCCCCCCTGCTTTGAGAGAAATCTTCTGCATCCGTGGATGTCTTGCTGCCCTTGTCTAGCCTGGATTAATACTTAGTCCATAGGCACACACCTGATCATCTGATCATCTACATTTGCCTTCTTACAGCACTAAACTATGTTTTCTACCTTTATCTTGCATCTACCTACCACTTCAGCATTTTATTAAAAATAAAAAAAATAATAATAATAGGAGAAATGTGGGATCAACATATAAATCAAGTACAAAAATCAAATGAATATTCATATTTGACCTGATGGTTTATAGGTCATATTGCATGATCAAAACCGAAAGTTTCTGTGATGAATGCCCTTGTACTGTTCACCATGTAAGAATTTATTCACTCTGTAAGAATTCGTTCACCATGTAAGAACTTGTTCGTTATGCTTCAGAAGATTGGAGACTGACGAGAATTAGGCTTGAGATGGATTAATGATTGTACATTGAGCATTGACCCCCCTATACTGAATTTTATTGTTGTTAACAACCATTTGATCAATAAATATGAGAGATGCCCTCTCAAAAAAAAAAAATTTAAAAAAAAAAAATTAAAAATAAAAATAAAAAAATAAAAAAAAAAAAAAAAAAAAAGATCAAAGATATAATCTTAAGGGCTAAAATTATGCAACTCTTAGATGAACATATCAAGGAAATCATGAATATTGAATTTGGCAAGAACTCTTGGATATGACACCAGAAGCACAGGCAAGAAAAGAAAATACAGATAAGTTGGACTTCTTCAGAACTAAGAACTTTGTGCATCACAGGACACTTTAAATAAAATAAAAAGAAAAACTAAAGAATGGGAGAAAATATTTGCAGATTGTATATGTGACAAGGGATTAATAACCATAATACATAAGAACTTCCATAACTCAATGACAAAAACAACCCAATTCAAAAATAGGTAAAGGACTTGAATAGACATTTATTTTCCCAAAGAAGGTGTATAAAAGACCAGTAAGCACATGAAAAGATGAATGCTACAGAGTCATCAGGAGAGAGAAGGTTTTAAATGTGGTTCATTTATTAGTTTTTTCACATGGGCAGTCATTAATGAATAATCAGTTACTGTGCACTAAGTAATATTTTAATGATAGCTTACAATATGATGTTTAAAATAATGTATCTTTTCTAAGATGGCCAGTTGGTGCATACTGGCTCTGAATGTATCTGAAAATGCAGCTCTTTATGATTCTGAAATCTTAGAATTCATGAAAATCTGTTTGCTTATTTTCATCCATGAGGCCTCTGAAGTTTTTTTAAATGTGACATTAATGAACAGAAAAGTAATGTGAACTGACTACTCACATGACTAAATTTGTGTAGCATATTCATTGAGAGAATGGTAGGAGCCAGCCCACCTGGATTTGAATCCTGGCTCCACCTCCTAACTAGCTGTATAATTTTAGGCAAGTTACTTAACATTTGTGTGTCTCCGTTCTTTACCATTTAAAATGAGGATAATAATATACCTACTTCATAAAATTGTGAGGATTAAAACTAATGAACATGTGTGAAATGTTTAAAACAGTGCTTGACATGAAGTACTAGCTGTTAGCTATTATTATTTGGGAGAATCGTAATACTCATAAATTGATCATTGACAACATTATAATTTTTATGGGATTATAAATGCTTATTTATAAAGCCTAAGTGTAAATTTGAGTAAGTAGTGTTGGGGGAAAGAAAGAGGAAAGTGGTAGTGTAAAGACTCTGAAACTAAAAGAGAAATCAGAGGAAAAACACCATTCATACACATATTTCACACAGTCTCTCAGTAAAATAGTTAATAGAATCAATTTAGGTTCTTGTTTTGCAGATTAAGGATTTGGCAGATTGAGGATTTATTTTTTTCACTGTCTTCTTTCTTCAGTCTTTCTTTCTCCTATCTCCTCCTTTCTTCCTTCTTATTTTTCCTCTTCGTATGTGATATGTAGAAAAACCTTTAATATAGTATTAGTGATGGCAACCCCCAAATTATATTTTTATATTTTTCTTTTAAGAGCATGGTTTCAGAGGAAGAGACATTGACAAAGCTATATAAGAAGAATAATCCATCAACTGCTCATCTTTGTGTCAGGACACCAAAAAAGGTAGCTTTCAGTTTTATTTCAGAAAGCAAATTTCAAAAGCTGGACTTAATTATTCTTTTAATTAAACATTCTATTATTTTATTTTATTTTATTTTATTTTGTATTCAGACCCCTTCATCTCTAACAACCCCTGGATCTTCTCTGAAGTCTGGAGCTGTGAGGAAAATGCGGGAGGACCATTGGGCTCTAGTTGCTAAAAAGGATAGGAAAAAAAAACTAAAGGAAGCAGAAAAGCTATTTGTTTAATTTCAGAAAATGAGTGTGATTAAGGAGTCTAATAACATCAAATTTATAGTTGTTATTTTTGGAAGAGCCAAACTTTTTCTGTAATTGAGACTTTTTTTGGTATTTGCATAAATAATTTATTTCTTTTATATTTTGGTCTAACTGAAATAACCACATTTTGCCTGAAAACTTGTAATTGTATTCATTTAATTAGAGGATTATATTTTGTTTTAACTTCTTGGATTCCTGAAAAGTGTTTGGCTAAGTTTTCAAATTTGTAAAGTTATCGACTGAATACTAAGAATACATTATTGAGATGTACTCTTTATTTATACTATTAAAATATTTTGGATGCAAATAAAATGCCTCTGATTGATTCTGTGAGGTCATCTGAACAGCTGACCATGATAATTTTGCTAATATTCATTTCAAAATCTGGAGGTCATTTTAGTTAAATTCCACAGTTTGGAGGCATCTTTGATTTATCTGTTTATAAAGTTGACAAATGGCTTTTAGTTGCAGGATAAAAGGCTATACCAGTATAACTTCCTAAAAATGCTTCATTGAATTAAGCAAATATTAAATGTCTACTCAGAGTCAAGCACAGTTTGAGATACTGGGGAATATAACAATGAACAAAACAGAAAAATAAATCCTCTGTTCTTTTAGACTTTGCTAAAAGACAGTGAGGGAAAAAGACAATAAACAAAATAAGCAAAACATAGTATATTAGTTAATGATAATTGCTAGGGAAAAATAAAACAGGGAAGAGCATAGACAATATGAAGGGGGTTGAAGTTTCATGTAGGGTGGCCCTCAATAAATGACATTTGAAGATCTGGCAAATAAGCCTGTGGCTATCGGGGAGAACATTCCTGGCAAAAGGAGCATGAAGTACTAAAGCCCAGAGGTTGGGATGTGCCTAGTGTATTTGGGAAGCAGCGAGGTGACCAGTGTGACTGGAGGGTAGTGAGCAAATGGGAGAGTAGAAGTAGAAAAGTTTTGATATTTAACAGGCTTTGAGTGGGCACATTGTGTAGCATTTGTAGGCCACTGTAAAAACTTTGGCTTTTTTGCTGTGTAAAGATGTGAAATTAGCAGTTTTTTTGAGCAAGGAAGAGCCATAATCTGACTCATGTTTTAACATAAGAATCTTTCTGGCTGCTATATTGAGAACAGATATTGAAAGATTAAAATAGAAAAAACAGGACATTATTTTAATAACATGAGATATGCTAGTAGCTTAAACAAAAGTGAGAGCAGCAAAGGAATAAAGTGATCAAATTCTGAATCTAGTTCGAAGATTAGATGTGGGATGTGATAAGAAAGAAATTCTAACTTCCATTTTTTGGCTGAGCAATGTAGTTTCAGACATGTTATAGGTTTGAAATTCCTATTAGAATCCAAATAGAGATGGTAAGTTGGCTTAGAGACAGGTCCAGGGTAGTGAAATAAATAAGGGAGTCAACAGCGCATTTAAAGCTGTCAGACTGGGTAAGAACATGTACAATCATGGGAGTGACTAAACCTAGAAAAGAGAAGAGATCAGAGAGATAAGAAGGAACCATCAAAAGGATTAGCTAGAGTGATAGTGAAGTCAAGCAAGAAAGCATTTTAAAGAAAAGGGAGTGATAAATTGTGTTATGCTTAGAGGTGAAGCAAAATTGATAAATGTGTTTTTAACGTGGACATCGTTGATCTTAACAATGGCAGTTTCATTGACGAGGATTTGATTGGAGGGGGTGGTTAAGGAGAGAATGGGAGGAGAGAAGGTGGAGATAGCTATCCCCATCAAGAGTAAAAAACTCAATAAGCTATACTTTAAAGAGAAGATAAGTGAGTCAGTTACTAGAACTGGAGGAGGGCCAAGAGAACATTATTATTTTTTTTTGAGAGGGCATCTCTCATATTTATTGATCAAATGGTTGTTAACAACAATAAAATTCTGTATAGGGGACTCAATGCACAATCATTAATCAACCCCAAGCCTAATTCTCAACAGTCTCCAATCTTCTGAAGCATAACGAACAAGTTCTTACATGGTGAACAAGTTCTTACATAGTGAATAAGTTCTTAGTCGCAGGGGGGCCATCAGGTGAGAATATTATTTTTTAAAAGAATTAATGGCATGTTTAAATAGGAAAAGATTCAGGATAGGGGGAAGATAATTATGGAAGAGACAAAGGGAAGTTTTTTTGTAGAATGTACTATAACAGGCAGGAATCTAGTGGGAAATTAAAGTGCCGGGTCTTAGCTAGGAGAATAGAGAGTTCTACCACAGTAACAGGAGAAGAAGAAGAGTATATGCCACAAGATGATGGCACGTGGATGGGAGTTTATAGAAGTTTTGGTCTCATAGCTTAAATTTTCCTAGTGAAGAATTAAGATCACTCATTGAGAATGAGGATCGAGTAAGTGTTGGAGGTTGTGGAGAGAAGAGTAGGTATGAAAGACTTCATGAAGTAGGGAAGTGAAAAGGCTTTATAAAAACAACTGAAAATGGATAAAAACAGTTCTAGAGTTGTTTATAAATAACAGTTTTGGTGTGGTAGAACTCTAATTCCCGTATGTTGGGGAATTATATTTGTAGAAAAGGTTAGCCAATAAAAAATGGAAACCAAAAAACAAACTCATAAAAAATAATTTAGTACTAATGAACAATTGGAAAATTTATAATTTGATCATTGTGAAAATTTTGTAAGTGAATTACCCAATTATTAATGTCTGTTTAAAAGTTGAGTGTAGTTTAAAGGTTATTATAGGAAGAAGCTATTTGTCACAACCCATTTTTAGATTGGTAGGAAACTTTCCCTGCTTGTTAGTCACTCTTTGAAGCCATTTAAAGCACAGGACTGAATGCATACTCTTTACACATAGTGAGTGTGTAGTTAAAGAAGAGAAAGGAGTTAGTACTGAGCTTTGGGACACTGGAACTTATTTGAAATAGAGGAGTTGCCGCAAAGACTAAAAAGAGAGACAGATCAACTAGAAGGGATCACAGAAGCCAAGAGAAACAAAAATGATTCAAGAAGGGAGTGTTCTGTGTCACATCCTGAGCAGCAATACCTGAAAGCATAAAATAAATCATTGGATTTGGGGTTATCTGTATGACACACAATCTGTTCTCAATGACTTGCAGTACAAGTAGTAAGTATAAATGTGTAAAAAAATAAATAATTTATAATGTCTTGGCTTCAGGGAAGGCCTGGAAGATACAGGTTTTGGACATAAACAGGAATGCTACAGGCAGATAAGAAAAAGAAAAAATCACAGAAAAAGTAGCAAGGTAAGAGATGAAGTAAAGAGTAGTTAGGAGGCAGACCATGCATGGTCTCTTCATATAGGGTATTATGTTGTTATGTTGCGAAGCTTGGACTTTTTTAGCATGGAAAATAGAATAAAGTTTAAGGAAGGAAAACAAGACTTTATTATTTAAAATATGGTGTTTAAAATTAAAATTTTATAAAAGGATGTAAAGTATAAAATTTCCCAACTTTATTATCAAGGCTTCCAGTTTAAAAAGACTTGTTTTATAAAGAACATAAAAGGTTAAATTGAACTGAGTTGAAGCAATTATAGCTACTGAAATCCAGGTGAGAGAGGGAAAATTTTGGACTGAAAGTTTAGGTTTCAGCCTTTTAAATTAGATTTAATACCTGTCTTAAGAAAAATATCTGTAACTTTATCACTCTAGCAGTAAAAATTGTCTCCTACTTCATGTAAATGTAAATTAGTGATGTCAAAGAGCAAGTTGCTTTGGTTGATATAAAGGTTAGAAATAAATTATTTATCATTTTTAAGCAACCTGAATCAGTATAATTAATAATCCACAGGCTGTAGTAGTACATCAAGAACTTTAATCAGTGGCAGGTCAACTATGGGTTAGAAATAGGAAATGACAAACAGGTGACAGATAAGACAACATTACTTAAGTTATGGAATCAGAGTTTAGACCTGAAGGGAACTGAAAGGATTATTTAATTTCAACAGCTCTAATTTGAGGCCTATAAAAAATTAAAAGGAAAATATAGTTTAAAAAATGACTTAATTTCTATATGCATATATAATTTAATCAATACATAAATATAATCATATAAAATCTTAGTGTCCTTGATATTTCCCTTTTGCTTTTTCCCTCACCCTCTTTCTTCTCCTCTCCATACATATCAGGGTTGTCGTTCACCAAACCCCACCTCCTAGTTAATCCTTGACAAGAATTTAGGATGTCTCCTTCCCTATTCTTCTCCATGACAGATAGATGTGTAGATATAATGTAATTATAGTTATATTTTCACACATGCATGCGTACACAACAGGGTTCTCTGGTCATGATTAATTTACAAAAATGAGGTGATATATATACTTTCCAGTCTTGCTTTACTCAGTATCTCATGGAAATCTCTCTGCAACATGGTATACTTACAATTCATTCTTTTAAATGGCTGTGTAATATTTCATGTATATACCATAATTCAGCTATTTATCTATTAGAGTGTGATAGAGACTTTTATGATCAACCTATATCCAATTCTTCTCTCCTTCCAGGCACATGAGAAGGTTATACTTCCCCTTCCATCTTGGTGAGGTGATGTGATAAGTTCTGGCCAATGGATTTTAGGTAGAAGTGATATGTATTAATTACTTCTGTGCCAGAGTATTTGATTAAAAGTATGAGACTCTCTGTCACTATACAAAATTATTACATATTATTAACCATATTCCCTATGGTGTACATTGTATCCCTGTGTCTTATTTTATAGCTGGAAGCTTGTACCTTTTAATCCCCTTCCCTTATTTCATCCATCCCATCACCTACCTCCTCTCTGGCAACCATCATGTGCTCTGTATTTATGGGTCTGTTTCTGTTTTATTCGTTCATTTGTTTAATTTTTTTTAGATTCCACATGTAAGTGAGATCTTATGGTATTTGTCTTTGACTTATTTTACTTAGCATAATTCCCTCTAGGTCCACCCATATTGTTGCTAATGGCAGGATTTCATTTTTTTAGGTTGAGTAATATTCCATTGTATATATACAATATCTTTATCTGTTCATCTATCAGTGGACTCTCTGATTGCTTTCATTTCTTGGCTATTGTAAATAATGCTGTAGTGAACATAGGGGTGCATATTGGCTTTCAAGTTAGTGTTTTCATTTTCTTCAGATAAATACCCAGAAGTAGAATTGCTGGATAATATGGTAATTATATTTTAAAATTTTCAGAAACCTCCATACTGTTTTTTCATAGTGGCTGCACCATTGTACATTATCATTAACAGTTTATAAGTGTGCGCTTTTTGCCAACACTTGTTATTTCTTGTCTTTTTTATAATAGCCATTCTGACTGGTGTAAGGTGATATAACTCACTGTGGTTTTGATCTGCTTTCCCTGATGATTAGTAATGTCGAGCATCTTTACATGTACCTGTTTGTCATCTATTATGTCATCTTTGGAAGAATGTTTACTCATATCTTCTGCCTATTTTAAAATCAGATTGTCTTTTTGCTACTAAGGTGCTTGACTTCTTCATATATTTTGGATATTAACCCCTCAACAGATGTTTTGCAAATATCTTCTCCCATTCAGTAGGTTGTCTTTTCATTTTTGTTGATGGTTTCCTTTTCTGTGGAAAAGATTTTTAGTTTCCTTGCCTCAGGAAATACATCCCCCCAGATATTGCTCGGACCAATGTCCAAAAGTTTACTGCTTATGTTTTCTTTTTTGGAGTTTTATGGTTTCACGGCTTACATACAAGTCTTTAACCCATATTGATATGATTTTTATGTGTGGTATGAGACAGTGGTCCAGTTTCATTCTTCTGCAGATGGCTGTCTAGTTTCCCTGACAACATTTGTTGAAGAGATTGTTCTTATCCCATTGTATACTCTTGGCTCCTTTGTCATGCATTAATTGACCACATATAGATGGGTTTATTTCTGGGCTTTCTATTCTGTTCCATTGACTTATGTGTCTGTTTTTATGCCAATACCATACTCTTTTGATTACTATAGCTTAGTCATATCATTTGAAATCAAGAATTGTGATGCTTCCACCTCTTATCTTCTTTTCCAGGATTGCTTGGGCTATTTGGTTCCATACAAATTTTTGGATTATTTGCTCTTTTTCTGTGAAAAATGCTATTAGGATTTTGAAAGGGAGTGCATTGAATCTGTAGATTGCTTTGGGTAGTATGAACATTTTTACAATATTAATACTTGTAGTCCCTGAGTATGACATATCTTTCCATTTATTTGTGTGTGTTTTAATTTCTTTCATCAGTGTCTTATAGTTTTCAGAGTACAGATTTTTCATTTTCAGTTAAATTTATTCTTAGGTATTTTATTTTTGATGCAGTTGTAAATAGCATTGTTTAAAAATTTTATTTCTGATAGTTTTTTATTAGTGTACAGAAATGTGACTGATTTTTGAATATTGATTTATATCCTATAACTTCATTGACTTTGTTAATTCGAATAGTTTTTTGGTGGGGTGTTTTGGGTTCTCTCTCTTTATAGTATCATGTCATTTGCAAACAGCAAGTTTTAATTGTTTTCCAATTTGGATGCCTTTTATTTCTTTTTCTTGTCTGTTGCTACAGCTAGGACTTCTAGTACTGTGGTGAATAACCACTAATCTTTTTAATGTCTTTATAGTTTTTGCCTTTTCCAGAATGTCAAAAGGTTGGAATCATAAAGTATGTAGCCTTTTCAGATTGGCTTCTTTCACTTAGTAATACGCACTTAGGGTTCATACATATGTTTCATGGCTTGACAGCTCATTTCTTTTTAGCACTGAATAATACTCCATTGTCTGAATATACCATAGTTTCTTTATTCTCTTACCTCCTGAAGGATATCTTGGTTGCTTCCAATTTTTGGTAATTCTGAATTAAGCTGATATAAACAACTGTGTGCAAATTCTTATATAGACATAAGTTTTCAACTTCTTTTGGTAAATACCCAGGAGTTCAATTGCTGGATACAAGTATGTTGAGGTTTGTAAGAAATTGTCAAATTGTCTTCCAAAGTGGCAGTACCATTTTGCATTCTCAACAGCAATGAATGAGAATTGTTGTTGCTACACATTCTTGTCAGCATTTGTTATCACCAGTGTTCTGGATTTTGACCATTGTAATAGGCATGTAGTGACATCTCATTTTAATTTTCAATTCCCTGATGATATATGATATGGAGCATCTTTTTATATGTTTATGTGCCATCTGCATGTCTTCTTTGGTGAACTGTCTACTCAGGTCTTTTGTCCATTTTAAAATCAGGTTGTGTTAATAATTTTCTTGGTGTCAAGCTTTAAGAGTTCTTTGTATATTTTGGATAATCCTTTATCTGATATATCTTTTGCAAATATTGTCTTCTAATCTGTGTTTTTTCATTCTTTTGACAATATTGGTTTTTTAGCTATACTTTTATTTTTAGTGGTTGCTCTAGGATTTGTAATATAGATCTTTTCCTTATCATAGTTTACCTTATGATAGTATTATAGCAATTTACATATAGTATAGCAACCTTACAGAAATATATTTCCATTCCCCATTTCTGTCCTTTGTTCTATTCTTGACATACAATTTACTTTGCAGGAGTTATAAACCCCACAATACATTGTTATTATTTTTGCTTTAAGCTGTCAATTAAGTTAGGTGAAATTCACATAATAAAATTAAACATTTTAAAGGGAACAGTTGTGTGGCATTTAATACATTTACAGTGTTGTGCAAGCCTTACCTTTATTTAGTGTCAAATAATTTTCATCATCCAAAGGAAACCTTATATCCATTAAGCTGTTATTCCTCATTTCCCACTCCTCCCAGTCTCTAGTAACTTTCTATCTCTATGGATTTACCCATTCTATATATTTCAAATAAATGGAATCATACTGTATGTAATCTTTTGCATCTAGTTTCTTCCACTTCAACTGTTTTTACACTCATGAAGTGAAAGAAGTTAATTGTATTATTATTTCTTGGCTATAATAGATTAATTTGTTAATAGACGTTAATCAATATTGTTGATTAATATTGTTGATTAGTTGCTGAGAAGTCCTTACATGTGTTATTGTGAGTACAGTTAATACTGCTTGTATTATTCATCACAAATATATAACAACCAAGAGGTTATATAAAGTAACAAAAACAGAGTAAGGGATATTATTCTAAGGGATAGAAAAATAAGTTTTTATATACAGGAAAAAAACTTAATACTGATATGATTTGTATCACTACAAAATTTTATTCAGAAGATGCTAATAATTCCTCTTAACATTTATACATGACCTTAATTTCAAAGATGTTTTGAAATGGATGGAAAAAGTTTGTGTAAATTCATATAAATCTGGCATATTAGGGGCTTTAACCTGTAACCAAAATAGAGAAAAAAATTGACATAATTTTTATACATACTAAATTCTATCTTCTCACTTGGGAGCTTCAAGATAAAATGATTAGTATACACATTAGGTCCAACTCTATTTTGTTTAAGGAGAAAGCATTAAAAGGGATTTAATAAACAGATTTTGTTTCAAATGGCAGAATATTCTAATGTGACTCTTAGAGATAACTCAGACTTCAGAGGGATAAACTTATTTTTAAAAGAACATCTGTTGCACAGAATTTTAGGATTTTATGAACATAGAGCATCTTGCAAGCTAGAAAAATATCCATTCTCAGGAGAAAAAAATTATTAAGTCTGATTCATATTCCAATGACACTTCTCTGTTTAGCTAATTGAAGATTATGGGTAGCTTTTTTTCTCTTAAGAAAATGAATTAAAATTTTAATGCAATAAAAAGGACATTATGAAGTTTGGATTTTAGCCTGACTTTGACGGTAATTATCTGTAGAACATCAGAGCAGTTAATAAGCTTTCTATGTATTTAATTTTAAGCTCTGGGAATGGCGTCCTTATTGATGAATTCAATAAGCATTTACTGAACATCTAATATATGTAACAGACTGGTTTGAATTCTTAAGGGTACAGTGATGATCAAGAAAGATAAGTTCTCCATTTATGGTGATTCTAGTTGGAAGGGGAGAAAGAGAGAATAACATGTAAACAAATGATATAATATCAGAAACTTGTAAATGCCATGAAGAAAGCATGAGTAGTGGGGTAAAAAGTGACAGGGGTGGTGCATTACATTAGATTTGGTGGTCAAAGGTGGCTTTGATGAGGAAGTAATTTTTAAGCTGAGTTAATGAGGAAGCCATTTGAGATCTGGTAAAAGAGCTCTTCCTAATGAACAAATGAGCTAATTGCTCCTATTAGTCTCTTGTGATCTTCTGTATTTTTGTGGTGTCCAGTGTAATGTATTTTCTTTCATTTCTGATTTTATTGAGTCTTCTTTTCTCCTCAGTAAGTCTAGCCATTTACCAATTTTGTTAACTTTTAAAAAATTGAGATGTTTGTTTCCTATTGTTTTTAGTCTCTTTTATTTATTTGCATTCTGATCTTTGTTATTTACTTCCTTTTACTAACTTTGTTATTTTTCAGGTTCTTGAGGTGTAAAGTTAGGTTCTTTACTTGAGATCTTTCTTGTGTCTTAATGTAGGCATTTATCACTGTGAATTTCCCTTCTACAACTGCTTTTATTGCATCCCATAAGTTTTAGTTGTTATATTTCCAGTTTCATTGGTCCCAAGATACATTTTTATTTCTCTTGGTTTTTCTCTGATCATTTTTTTACTCAGTAGCATGTTGTTTAATCTCCTCATATTGTGAGTTCCCCAGTTTTCTTCTTGTAATTGATTTTTAGTTTCATATTATTGTGGTTGAAAAAGATCCTTCATTTGATTTCAGTCTTCCTAAATTTATTGAGACTTGCTTTGTGGCCTAACATATGGTCTATCCTGAAGAATGTTCCATATATGCTCCAGAAGAATGTGGATCCTCTTGCTTTTGGATGAAATATTCTGTATATGTCTGTTAAAGTCCATCTGGTCTAACCTGTCATTTAAAGCCAATGCTTCGTTATTGATTTTCTGTCTGGACAATCTATCAACTGATGAAATTGGGGTATTAAAATCTCTATAATTATTGCATTGCTTTCTATTTCTTCCTATAGGTCTATTAATTTTTGAAATATATTTAGGTATTCCTATCTGGGTGTAAAAATATTTAGAAATGTTATATTCTCTGTTGGATTTACCCCTTTATGATTATATAATGATATCTCTTATTATAGTCTTTGTAATAAGTCTATTTTGTTGAATATAAGTATAGCTATGCCAGCTTTCCTTTGTTTTCCATTTGTATGGAATTTTTTTCCATCCCTTCACTGTCAGTTTGTATCTGTTCTTGTATCTGAAGCTAATCTCTTGTAGGCAACATATAGATGGGTCCTGTTTTTTATTTGCTACATTCACTTAACCACATGATATCTTTTGATTGCAGAATTTAGACCTCTTATACTTGAAGTAATTATTGATAGGCATGTACTTATTGCCATTTTCTTAATTTTTTTCTGGCTAGTTTGTAATTTATTCCTTTCTCTTCTGCTCTCTTTGTGATTTGATAATTTTTCATAGTGGTATGTTTAGATTGCTTTTCTTTTTTTACTTTTTAATTGAGTATAGTTGATATACAATCTTATACTAATTTCAAGTATACAACACAGTGGTTCACTAGTTACCCACATTATTAAATCATCACCCCAATTAGTGAAGTTACTAGCTGTCAAATTAGGAAGATGTTACAGAATCATTGGCTATATTCTCTATGCTGTATGTCTCTGTGACCAACATATTATGATTGAGAGTTTTTGTGACCTTTTATCCCCCTCACCCTTGCTACCCACCAACTCCAATCCCTCCCCCATGGTAACCACCAGTCACTTCTTAGTGTCTACGAGTCTACTGTTTTCATATTGTTTTGTTTTTAGATTCCACAAATAAGTGAAATCATATGGTATTTGGCTTTCTTTGCCTGGCTTATTTCAATTAGCATAATACCTCTAGGTCCATGTTGTTGCAAATGGCAGGATTTCTTTCTTTTTTTTGTGGCTGAATAATATTGCATAGTGTATATGTACCACTTTATCCATTCATCTCTTGATGGACACTTTGGTTGCTTCTATTATCTTGGCTTCTGTGAATAATGCAGCAGTAAACATAAGGGTACATGTATATAGGTGAAACAGGGATTTTGTTTGGGTAAATTCCCAGAAGTGAAATTTCTGGGTCATATGGTGTTTCTATTTTTAGTTTTTAAAGGAACCTCCATAGTGGCTGCACCAATTTACATTTTCACCAAAGTGTAGGATGATTGCCTTTTCTCCATATCCTCACCAATACTTGTTATTTCTTGTCTTTTGGATGTTGGCCATCCTAACTGGTGTGAGGTGATATCTTGCTGTGGTTTTGATTTGATCCCTGATGATTAATGATGTGGAACATCTTTTCATTGACCTGTTGACTATCTGTATTTCTTCTTTGGAAAATGTCTGTCTGGTCCTCTGCCCATTTTTTAATCAGGTTATTTATTTATTTATTTTTTGGTGTTGAGTTGTATGAGTACTCTATTTTTTATGTTAACCCCTTATTGGATAAATCATTTATGAATATATTCTCCCATACTGTAGGATGCCTTTTCATTCTGCTTATGGTGTCCTTTGCTATACAGAAGCTTTTTAGTTTGATGCAGTCCCATTTGTTCATTTTTTTAATTGAGGTATTATTGATATACACTCTTATGAAGGTTTCACATGAAAAACTGTGGTTATTACATTCACCCATATTATTGCGTCCCCCCATACCTCATTGCAGTAACTGCCAATCAGTGTAGTAAGATGCCACAGAGTCACTATTTGTCTTCTCTGTGTTACACTGTCTTCCCCATGATCCCCCACACACCATGTATACTTATCACAATACCTCTCAATCCCATCCTCCCTCCCCACCTGCCATTCCCCACCCCTCCCCTTTGGTAACTGCTAGTCCCTTCTTGGAGTCTGTTGCTGTTTTGTTCCTTCAGTTTTGCTTCATTGTTATATTCCACAAATGAGGGAAATCATTTGGTACTTGTCTTTGTCCACCTGGCTTATTTCACTGAGCAGGGGTTGCTGGTTTGTGAGCCAGATGTGGGCTGGCTGGGAGGAAGGTGCAACAGGCTTCATATCACAGTGGGGGCCTTGGAGCTGCATAGCCAGCCAGGGGGATGGAGTGCCTGAAGATCCTGAAAGTTTCCAAAGTGCTGGGCAGAGTGCACCCGGACAATTTTGTCTATCTGTCCTTTCTCCTGAACAGTAAGGTCTGTGCAGTCCTTGCTCCTTTAGCAGCCCTCTTGCTGTTAGGAAGTCTCTCAGACTTCCTGCCTTTCTTTTGTCCCAGAGCAGCCAGATATAGATCCCTGTTTTCCATAAGTAGCTGGAATCTCAGTCTCTCCAGGTATTCCACCTGTCTTAGCTTTCCCACCCCACTAATCACCAGAGCACCATGCAATGTAGGTTTGTGCTCCTACAGCAGATCTTCAGGGCTAGGTGTTCAGCAGTCCCAGCCCTCCACTCCTTCCATGCTCCGTTTCTTTTCCTCCCGCTGGTGAGGTGGGGAGGGGGAAGGGCTTGGGTCCCGCTGGGTCATGGCTTTGGTACATTACCCTATTCTGTGAAGTCTGTTCTTTTTTCCAGGTGTATGCAGTCTGGCACAGCCTTCTTTCTTGTGCCCTTTCAGGATTAGTTGTATTAATTATATTTTCATATTATATGTGGTTTTAAGAGGAATTTTCTGTCTCACCTCTCACACTGCCATCTTTAATCCTCCCATTTGTTCATTTTTTATTTTGCTTCCCTTGCCTGAGGGCAGAAAAAAATTGCTCATGCCTATGTTCAAGAGATTTTTGCCTATGTTTTCTTCTAAGAATTTTATGGTATCATGTCTTACTTTTAGATCTTTAATCCATTTTGAGTTTACTTTTGTGTAGGGAGTTGTATAGTAATCCAGTTTTATTCTCTTGCATGTTGCTGTGTAGTTTTCTCAATACCAGTTATTGAAGAGACTGTCTTTTCCTCATTGTATATTCATGGTTCATTTATTATATATTAATTGACCATATATGTGTGGGTTTATATATTGGCTCTGTTCTGTTCCATTGATCTATGGATCTGTTCTTGTGCTGGTAACAAACTGTTTGATTACTGTAGCTTTGTAATGTAGCTTGAAGTCAGGGAGTATAATCCCTCCAGGTTTGTTCTTTTTCTCATGATTGCTTTGTGTTTGTGGTTCCATATGAATATTAGAATTATTTGCTCTAGTTCATAGAAAAATGCCATTGGTATTTTGATAGGGATTGCATTGAATCTGTAAATTGGTTTAGGTAGGATGGCCATTTTGACAATATTAATTCTTCCTATCCATGAGCATGGGATAGATTTTCATTTTTTGGTGTCTTCTTTAATTTATCTCCTGAGTGTGTCATAGTTTTCTGAGTAAAGGTCTTTCACCTCCTTGGTTAGTTTTATTCCTAGGTATTGTATTCTTTTGATGCAATTCCAGTGAAATTGCTTTCATGGTTCTCTTTCTGCTAGTATACAGAAGTGCCACAGATCTGTGTATTAATTTTGTATCCTGAAACTTTGCTGAATTTGGTTATTAGTTCTAAAAGATTTTGGTGGAATGTTTAGGGTTTTCTATATATACTACCATGTCATCTACAAATAGTAACAATTTTACTTCTTTCTTCCCAATTTGTGCCTTTTATCTTTTTATCTTGTTTGATTGCCATGACTAGGACTTCCAGTACTATGTTGAATAAAAGTAGTGACAGTGGACATCCTTGTTTTGTTCTTGAACTTAGAGGAAAAACTTTCAGCTTTTTGCCACTGAGTATGATGTTAGCTGTGGATTTGTTATATTGTTCTCTTATCTTTTGTGTAGCTACTATAGGTTTATATATATATTTTTTGGTTATCATGCAACTTACATAAAATAACATTTATACATCTCTTTATGTTGATAACAACTTAAATTTAACACTTTATAAAGTACATTTCAATTCTGCCTGTTTTATATTGATGTCAAATGTACATCTTTATCAATCAACAAATTATTATATTTATTTTTATCACGTGTGTCTTTTATCCTTCATACTAGCTTTATAGGTGATTAACCCATCATCTTTAGAGCATTAGATCATTCTGAATATTACTATATATTTACCTTTACCAGTAAGATACATACTTTTGTATATTTTCCTCGTTGTGCTTAATGCCCTTTTCATTTTAGCTCAGAGAAGTCCCTTTAAATTTTCTTAAAAGGTTGGTGTAGTGTTGATAAACTCCTTTAGCTTTTGCTTGTCTGGAAAACTCTTAATCTCTGCTTCAGATCTAAAGGACAACCTTGCTTTATAGAGTATTCTTGTTTGGCAGGAGATTTTTCCAGCATTTTGAATATATTGTCTCACTACTTTCTGGATTGCAAAGTTTCTGCTGAGAAATCTGATAGTCTTATGGGGTTCTCTGGCATATAAGTTGTTTGTCTTTTGCTGCTTTTAACATTATCCCCTTATCTTTAACCTTTGACAATTTAATTATAATGTGGAAGTCTGTGATATCTATAATATCTGAGTGTGTCATGCTGAAAGGCTCTTTGGGTTTGTCTAATGTTTTTTTAAAATTTTTTATTAAGGTATGATTGATATACACTCTTATGAAGGTTTCACATGAAAAAACAATATGGTTACTACATTTACACACATTATCAAGTCCTCACCCATACCCCAATGCAGTCACTGACCATCATTGCAAGATGCCACAGATCCACTATGTGCCTTCTCTGTGCTAGTGTTCTCCCCATGATCCCCCACACCATGTGTACTAAACATAATACCCCTCAATCCCCTTCTCCCTTCCTCCCTCCCCACTCACCTTCCCACATCCCTCCCCTTTGGTAACCACTAGTTCATTCTTGGAGTCTCTGAGTCTGCTGCTATTTTGTTCCTTCAGTTTTGCTTAATTGTTATACTTCACAAATGAGGGAAATCATTTGGTACTTGTCTTTCTCCATCTGGCTTATTTCACTGAACATAATGTCCTCCAGCTCTATCCATGTTGCAAATGGTAGGATTTGTTTCTTTCATATGGCCAGATAGTATTCCATTTTGTATATGTACTACATTTTCTTTATCCATTCATCTACTGATGGACACTTAGGTTGCTTCCATATCTTGGCTATTGTAAAAAGTGCTGCAATAAACATAGGGGTGCATATGTCTTTTTGGTTCTGAAAACTTGTATTCTTTGGGTAAATTCCAAGGAGTGGAATTCCCAGGTCAAGTGGTATTTCTATATTTAGTTTTTGAGGGACCTCCATACTGCTTTCCATAATGGTTGACTAGTTTACATTCCCACCAGCAGTGTAGGAGAGTTTCTCTTTCTCCGCATCCTCGCCAGCATTTGTTGTTCTTAGTCTTTTCGATGCTGGCCATCCTTACTGGTGTGAGGTGATATCTCATTGTGGTTTTAATTTGCATTTCCCTGATGATTAGTGATGTGGAGCATCTTTTCATGTGTCTGTTGCCCATCTGAATTTCTTCTTTGGAGAACTGTCTCTTCATATCCTCTGCCCATTTGTTAATCGGGTTATTTGCTTTTTAGGTGTTGAGGCGTGTAAGTTCTTTATATATTTTGGATGTTAACCCCTTGTCAGATATGTCATTTATGAATATATTCTCCCATACTGTAGGTTGCCTTTTTGCTCTGTTGATGGTGTCCTTTGCCGTACAGAAACTTTTTAGTTTGATGTAGTCCCATGAGTTCATTTTTGCTTTTGTTTCCCTTGCTCGAGGAGATGTGTTCAGAAAGAAGTTGCTCATGCTTATATTCGGGAGATGTTTGATTATATTGTGTCCTAAGAGTTTTATGGTTTCATGACTTATATTCAAGTCTTTAATCCATTTTGAGTTTACTTCTGTGTATGGGGTTAAACAATAATCCAGTTTCATTCTCTTGCATGTAGCTGTTCAGTTTTGCCAACACCAGCTGTTGAAGAGGCTTTCATTTCCCCACTGTATATCCATGGCTCCTTTACCATATATTAATTGACCATGTATCAGGGCTCTCTAGTCTGTTCCATTGGTGTATGAGTCTGTTCTTGTGCCAGTACCAAATTGTCTTGATTACTGTGGTTTTGTAGTAGAGCTTGAAGTTGGGGGTGCATAATGCCCCAGCTTTATTCTTCCTTCTCAGAATTGCTTTAGCTATTCGAGGTCTATTGTGGTTCCATATGAATTTTAGTGGGTTTGTTATTTGGAACTCTCTAGGCATCCTGGATCTGGGTATCTGTTTTATTCCCCAGGTTAGGGGGTTTTTCAGCTATTAATTCTTCAAATTACTTCCTTCTCTCTCCTCCTTCTGGGACACCTATAATGTGAATGTGTTGATCTGCTTGATGTTGTCCCATAAGTTCTAAGCTTTCACTCTTTGCCACTGTTTTCTCTTTCTGTTTATCTGACTGGATGAGTTCTACTGCCTGCTTCAAGTTCACTGATCCTTTCTTTTACTTCATCTAGTCAGCTTTGGAATCCTTCTATTGTATTTCTCAGTTCAGTTATTGTATTCTTTAATTCCATGACTTATGTTTGGTACTTTATGTTTTATATCTCTGTTGAAATTCTCTCTTTGTTCATGGATTCATTGTTCTGAGCCCAGTGAGATTCTTCATGATACTATTTTGAACTCTATCAGATAAATTACTTTCTCTGTTTCTTTAAGGTATTTTTATAATGTTTTATGTTATTATTATTTTTGGAACACATTCCTTTATTTCTTCATTTTCCTTGACTCTCTGTGTTGGTTTCAATGCATTAGAAAAGATATCCAACTTTCCCAGTCTTGAAGGAGTGGGAGATAAATCTTTTTTTGTTCAATCCTGCTCCAGTTCTTTGTTCTCTCACAAACTTTAGTGATTGTCCAAACAACCTATTTTATTCTTATTTGCTTCCAGTAGTTGCAGGTGCACCAACACTGTTTTTGTCCCAATGGGAGGATCTCAGTCAACACCTAGACTCAGGTTGGTTGGAAGACAGACCCTCAGGCAGAAGCTTTTGAAGTATACAAAATAATATCTGATTGTCTTAAAATTTCTCTCTCTCTCTCTCTATATATATGTATAGAAATACAATTGACTTTTGTGTCTTTATTTTGTTGAACTCATTTATTAACTTAGTTTTGGTAGCTTTTTGTACATTCAATAAGATTTTCTACATAGATAATCATGCTTTTGTAAATAGAAGTTTTATTCCTTCCTTTCTAATCTGGATTCCCTTTTTTTTCTTACTGCACTAGATAGAACCTCTAGTACACTGTTAGATAGATGTATGAACAGACATTCTTGCCTTTTTTCAAATTTTCAAGGGAAAACAATCTGTCTTTCAATAAGTATTATGTTAGCCATATTTTTGTTGTTGTTGATGCCCTTTATTAAGTTAAGGAAGTTTCCTTCTATTCCTAGTTTGTTGTGAATTTTGTCAGGAATGGATGTTGTATTTTGCCAAGTGATTTTGTGTGTGTGTGTGTGTGTGTGTGTGTTTCATTTAGATGATCATATGGCTTTTACTGTTTACTCTGTTTTAGAGTGAATTACATTGATTGTAATACAACTTTGCATTCCTGGAGTCATTATGTTTTATCCTTTGTATATATCATTTTATTTGATTTGCTAAAATTTTGTGAAGAATTTTTAGCATCTGTGTTCATTTCATGAAGGTTCTTGTTCTGAGGTTTTCTTAGTAATATGTTTGTCTAGCTTTGGTGTCAGGATAATGCTGACTTTATAGAATGCATTGGGAAGTAGTCTCACTTCATGTTTTTTGGAAGAATATGAGTTCTGTAGGATTGCTAATGCAGTCCTCATCAGATGAGTTGGAAAATGTTCTATCCTATGCTACTTTCTTGATTTATGTAATTTGATTTTTTTTCCTCAAAAATTTGATAGAGGAAAAAAAAAAAAGCTTGGTAAATTTCCCCAGTGAAGTCATGTGGACCTAGAATAGCATTTGTGGGAATGTTTTTAATTACAAATTCATTTTTTAATAGACACAAGACTATTAATGTTATTTATTTCTTCTTGACTGAGCTTTGGTAATTTGTGTTTTTCATAGACAGTCCATTTCATCTAAATTATTGAATCTTTTGACATAATATTCTTCATAATACTCCCTTATTATCTTTTTAACATCTGTAGGATCTGTAGTGATGTTACTTGTCTCATTCCCAATCTTAGTAATATGTGCCTTATCTTGTTCTTTATTAGTATGGTCAGAAGCTTATTGATCTTATTAGTCTTCTCAAAGAATTAGCTTTTGGCTCCATTGATTTTTTCCTATTCCCCCCCCCCCTTTTTTTTTTCTTTACCACTATTTCCTTTCCTTTGCTTATTTTGGGTTTACTTTGCTGTTCTTCTAGTTTCTAAAAGTGGAAGCTGAGGTCATTGATTTGAGACCTTTATTCTGTTCTAAGGCATTCTCTTCTGAGGCACGTAATGGTATAAATTTCCCTTTGGATACTGCTTTAGTTATATATCCCAAATTTTTATATGTTGAATATTAATTTTCATTCAATTTAAAATACTTTCTAATTTTCCATTTGAATTTGTTTTCAACCCATGGATTATCTTGTGTTTGTAAATATTTGAGGGTATTCTTAATAACTTTTCATTATTGATTTCTAACTTAATTTTGATTTGGATGACTTCACTGATTTGCTGGATTTCAGTGGCTAGGACTTCCAGTACTATGTTGATTGAAGTGGCAAGAGGGGACACCCATGTCTTCTTGTTCCTGATCTTAGAGAAAAGGCTTTAACTTTTTAACCATTTAGGATGATGCTAGCTGTAGGCTTGTCATTTGTGGCTTTTATCTTGTTGAAGTACATTACTCTTATACCTAATTTGTTAGGAGTTTGTATCATGAAAGGATGTTGAATATTGTTGAATGCCTTTTTTGCTTCTATTGAGATGATCATGTAATTTTTATCTTTCATTTTGTAAATGTGGTGTAACATATTGATTGCATATGTTAAACTATCCTTGCTTCCCAAGGATAAATTCCAGTTGATTATTTTAATTTGCTCTTGAATTTTGTTTGCTAGTAATTTGTTGAGAATTTTTGCATCTGTATTCATCAGAGATATTTCTTGTCTTGTAGTGTCTTTTTTTGGCTTTTTTGGGGGGGGTAACCCTGGCTTCGAAAAATGAATGTACAAGTGTTCTTTCCTCTTCAATTATTTGGGAAGAGTTTGAGGTAGATTGGTATTATTTCATATTTGGTATAATTGAAATGTTTGGTATGATTTGACAGTGAAGCCATCAGATCCTGGGCATTTAGTATTGGGAGATTTTTAATTACTGATTGGTAGATCGTATGTTTCTAGGAATTTATCCATTTCTTCTGGTACTAGATAAATTAGAATTTATCCAGTTCTTCTAATTTGTTGGTACATGATTGTTCAAAGTAGTCTCTTATGATCCTTTGTATATTTGTTATCAGTTATAATGTCTTCTCTTTCATTTATAGTTTTGAGTCATTTCTCTTTTTTCCTTGGTGTAGCTAAGGGTTTGCCAATTTTGTTTATGATTTCAGAAAACAGATTCTTACTTTCATTGATCTGTATTGTATTTCTAGTTTCTATTTCACTTATTTATGCTCTATTCTTTATTATTTTCTTTCCTCTACTAACTTTGGGCCTAGCTTATTCTTTTTCTAGTTCCTTAAGGTTCAGGTGTAGGTTATTTGATATATTTTTCTTAATGTAGGCATTTATCACTATAAACTTTCCTCTTAGATCTGTTTTTGTCATATCCTATAAGTTTTGGTATGTGTGTTTCCATTTTTATTTGTTTCAAGATAGTTTTTATTTCTTCTTTGACCCATTGGTGGTTCAGGATTGTGTTGTTTAATTTCTACATATTTGTGAATTTTCCAGCTTTTCTCCTATTATTGATTTCTAGTTTCATACCACTGTGTTTAGAAAAGAGGCTTGATATTGTTTTCTTAAATTAGTTAACAACTGTTTTGTGCCCTAACGTATCTATCCTGGAGAATGTTTCTCTTGTGCTTGAGAAGAAAGTGTATTTGGCTGCCGTTGGATGTAGTGCTGTGTGTGTCTGTTAGGTCTGTTTGATCCAAAGTATAGTTCAAGTCCATTATTTCTGTATTGATTTTGGTCTGGATGATCTATTGTTTAGAGTGGGGATATTTAAGTCCTCTATTATTATTGCATTGCTGTTTATTTCTGCTTTCAGAAATGTGAATTATTGTTTAATGTACTTAAGTTCCCTGATATTGGATGCATATATATTTGTAATTGTTACATCCTCTTAATGAGTTGATTTGTCATTATATAAAGACCTTCTTTGTCTCTTAATACAGTTTTATACTTAAAGTATATTTTGTTTGATATGAGCATACAATTATTTCTGCTCTCTTTTGGTTTCCATTTGTGTGGAATATCTTTTTCCATCACTTCATGTTTAGCTTATGAATGTCCTTGGAGCTTAAGTGAGTCTCTTGTAGGCAGCATATCATTGAGTCTTTTTTTTTCAATTACTCAATTGGAGAATTTAAATCATTTACATTTAAAGTAATTATTGGGTACATAAGGACTTACTATTACAATTTTGTTGTTTTCTGATTTTTTGTAGTTTTTTTCTTTCTGTCTTTGTGAATTGATTTTTATAAATTATGGTATATTTTCTATTTATCATTTGCAAATATATTATAGGTTTCTTTTTGTGAGTACATGAGATTTATATAAAACATCATATTTATAAGAGTCTATTTTAAGCTGATAACAACTTTACTTCATTTGCATAAAAAGTTCCACACATTTACTTGGACCCCCATTTTACATTTTTGGTGTCCCAATTTACATCTTTTTATATTGTGTATCCAGTAACTATGGTTATTTTCAACATTTCTGTCTTTTAACTTACCCACTATGTTTTACATATTCTTTAGCTCCAGAATTTGATTCTCTTTTATGATTTCTATCCCTTTGTTGAATTTCTTGCTTTTTTATTGTTTCCTTGAGTTCATTGAGTTGTCTATGTTTCCTAGAATCTTGCTGAGCTTCTTGAAAATAATTATTTTGAGTTCTTTTTCAGGTATTTATGTGGGGCCAGCTACTGAAAACTTATTGTGTTCCCTGTGTGTCATGTTTTGATGTCCTTTGTCTACTAATTTTATTATCTGTATCATTTCTGAATCAGTTTCAATTGATTAAACTAATTTTTCTTCATTATGAATTATATTTTCCTGCTTCTTTGCATATCTAGTAATTTTTTATTGAATGCCACGTACTATAGATTATACTTTGTTGGGTATCAGATATTGTTGTATATCTACAAATATTTTTCAGCTTTGTTCTTTGACTCAATTATATTATTTGCAAACAGTTGATCCTTTTGGGTCTTATTTTAACCTTTGTTAGGTCTCATTTTTCCTCACAATTGAGGCAAAACCGTTCGAAGTATACTACTCGATTTTCCATGAATTAGGAGACTTTCCATGGTTGCTGTTTGAGACAAGCACTATGTCAATCCTTGTGTGAGTACCAGGACTATTCTCTTCAATCCTTTCAGGTTATTTCTTTCCCCATCGTCATCTAGTTTCCTCACATGCATGAGGTTATCTGTTTTCAGCTGAATACTCAGATCCTCTACAAATTTCCAGAATTTTCTCTCTGTGCAGTTCTCTCCTCACCAATACTCTTCCCTGTGAATTCCAGATGCCTTGGGCTCCATGGATTCCCAGGACTATCTCCTTAATCTGGGGTCACTTTTGGCTTCTGCCTTGATACCCTCCCTGTACCATTGGCCAAAAGCTTTTTCCAGTAAGCTGAAGCTCCATTGTTTGTTTCCTATCTTTCTGGGGTCATTTTACTTTTTTGCCTAATATTCAATGTATGGAACAATTGTTTCATATATTTTGTTTGGTTTATAGTTATTTTAGGTGGGAGAGTAAATCCAGGTTAGAAGTGAAAGTTCAAGTGCCTGGATTCTTTTAACTATATGAGATCATATACATGAGAGCCCCTTTGAAAAGAAAATCATTACCTAAATGTGTGAAAAATTTTACAGTTCTATTAATAGGCAAGATGTATATCAGTTACCTATTATGTATACATATATTTCCTAGGAATATGTGTATAAATCTGCTAGGAAACTGAGTTTCTGAATCAACAGAGGCACTCTTTCCATTTGGAACAAATATCTAACATTCCCACAGTTACTGTACTCTTGTCTTAACGTCTTGCCCATATTCATCTGAGACTGTTTGGTATCCTCATTTCCATTTTTCCTGTTTTAAGAATTCTTTTCTTACTACATAGTAGGGCAAATTTCCAAGATGTGAAGGCCCCAGGTATGGCTATTCCTTGTATATCCAGATTCTGTCTTGACCTCTCTGTCCCCCCTCCAGGGAGGCTCTCTGTACCAGACCTCACTTTTTTCACTGATTTTCATTAACAATAAAGACTAAGATACATGAACTAATGGGATATGCAATAATCTATAATAATATTTATGATTTATTCAGCTACCATATGTCAGATGTTCTATATATTTTCTTTAATTCTCTTAAAACTACTATGAGGAAGAACTTAGGGAATCAGAGGCTTTGCAGAAGGAATGCTTTCTCAGTTGTTATGAAGGATGAATAGGAGTTAGGTGATAGGAGGCATGGAGTAGATCAGGTAGATGTTTCAGACAGAAGGAATGGAATAAGAAAGAACTTGGAGGCGAGAAAGCATGTGACTAGTTTGAGGAACACAGTTCAGTTTAGCTGAAAAAGTGGAAAAAGAATGAGGAAGATCAGGGGAAGGTGAGAGATGATAAGAGATGAAACTAGAAAGAGAAAAATAGACTCTGATGGACTTGTAAATGATATTTTTTCTGAGAGCAATGGAAAATTCTCATTGAACTTTTGGCATATTACCTTTCTTATAGTGAGGCAAGTGGATTGAAAGGGGTAAAACTGTTATAGCTATTGAGATGGAGAAAAATATATGTTGGTTCCAAAAATTCAATAATTATTTGTGCACTCAGTCATTTATATTCAACAAATAAAATGATTGCCTACTATTAACTGGGCACTGTGACTAAATATTAAATAAATGTTGAATTATTATAACAGCTATCATTTATTGAGCACTTATTATATGCTAGACACTGTGTTAAGTGCTTTGCATAAGCACTGATATTACCTTTAAGTAGGTGAAGAAACTGAAGTAAAGAGAGCTCAATTATACTAATGTCATATGGCTGGTAAATAGCAGAGCTAGGATTTGATCTCAGTCAGTCTGACATCCTGCCAGATTTGGCTCTTTACTTAAATTACTGTTTCACACATGCAAATTTTATTATTTTTTTAAATCCAAAGAAAAAGGAATAAAATATTTTGAACCAATTAAATATTTTAAAGTTTTAACCAGTAACATATATGCCAACTGCCCTGCATTTCCATAAAGAAGTTGTCTTTGCTTTGTAGATGAGCATTAATTTTCTATGTCTCTAAATGAGCATGTAGGTAGAATTTGGGATATTGAAGCCCCAAATAAATTTTCGATCCTAACATTTATTTAGATGGCATTAAGGTGTATTTTCTTTTCACCTTCTATGTATATCCTTTATTAACATTAATAAATATTAATAATGGATATATATTTAAAAGGATACTTTTGTTTTGAAATAGGGGAGAGGAAAATTTATGCTGCAATAATACCAGAGTTTCCAGAGGAAGATGTTTTGAAATTGTTTGTCTAAACACATTTTATTTGGGGTTCAGTATGAATTTTCAATAGATGTTTTCTAGATAAGAAGGCAGTAATTCAAATGCAATTATATAAACAAGAAGATCAGAGAGGAATTACCCTGAAAGATATAAAATGAACCAAGAGCTTTTAGTTTGGGTCATTACACCATCAGCTCACCAATGCAAAGTAAGGTAGGTGTCAACACCTAAAGCTTTGTGAAATGAAATGTTATTTTGTTTTTTAAAAATTTTCACCATTTTATCCTTTATTTAAAGATGGCAAATGCTGAGTAATAGTTTGCCTCAGTTGGCTCTCAAAATTCTAATTATTGCTTCAAAATTGTTCAATGGTAAGTAAAGGTGAGTGAGCTACATACATAAGAAAAAATTCCATTGACTTAAAGGAACAGCTGGTCAATTCCCTAATGAAGGCTGATTGGTATGCATGGCTTTCTCTTCCTATTTACATTTTGATTAAAATACTTTTATCAGTTGGGTAATCTGTGTATTAAATCCTGTCAATTACTAATGGTTATCTTTGCTGATAATATACTTCTGGGAAAACTTGCAGTAAATTCATTTTTGAGTACCTGCAGGGGTAATTACTCTGTATAATTTTAATTATTTAATATCTACTCCCTCTTGGATAGTGTCCAACTCACACCTGCCTTATAGTATATTTTGCTCTTTAGAAAAATATATTGTTTTTGTGAAGTTCCTGGATAGTTCATAGTGTGAGCAATTGATTCTTTTCATAGTGCAGTAAGGGATTTGGAGAGAAAAGGTTGGCAAAGGAATTAGCAGAGCAGATAGACATATGTTCATTATTAATGCTGGTAGTGAAAGCAAAAAAAGAAAAGGTAGAGTAAGGGGCAAAGGAAAGAATGTGTCTTGGAATAAGAAAAAGTGTTGAAAATATAGACACAGATAACAGATGCTTATGTCACTGAAAAAGGTGCTCATTATTAAGGATCTGAAACCATGCCCTCTGTGTTTAGGTGCTCAGTAAATCATTTATGATATTTTAAAGAGGAAACTAAGTTTCAGAGATGAGAATCTAGGAGAATAAAGGAGAAACTGTGGCAGATCACATTGGGAGGTATTAACACTGATTTAGATAGTGTTATATTAGTTACATAGTCTTTCTTCTGTAGCATTCCAAGTGTGCCCCACATGTATTGTTTTATTCTTTTCATGATTTTAGAAGGCAGCACATAGAAAAAGGCAGAAAGATATTAAATTACTCAGTTACACATAATTGTAATGAAATCTGGAAGATTCTGACACTAATTTGTCACATAGAATCACAGTCTATTCATGCTGAAAAGAACTTCCGTATCATTTTCTGTTTCTAAGCCTTACTTTTATAGATGAGGAAATTGAGGCCCAGAAAGATTCTATGTGTGATGTTTACTATTGGCAATAAAGGAGAAAAACAATTCTTAACTTTCTTTACATCCACACAGTTATACAGATTTTAATGCTGATAATTTAGTACTTTCCCTTTTTCCTTTTGTTAAGAGTTTTGTAAGAGGAACTTCAAAAAACATAATGTCCAAAATGAGTATGACAACAATGGGTAAAAGTTCCAAAACTGTTTCATCTTACAATTTATAAAAAGGTCAGTCATACTTGTCTGTTTCACAGATGGAAAAATAAGGCCCAGGTAGATTAAATATTTTAATTAATTTCTCATAGATCCATGGGAGATACTGAAATAAAATTCTGTTCCTTAACTCCAGGACCTATATTCTCACCACTAGGTCACCACACAAATATTGTATGTAGAAACATAGAGCTAAAAGTTAAAATATGTGAAGTTAATTATTTCCTATGGAAAAGCTTAGTAGCTGGCTAGCTAGAAAGGCAAGAACCATATGATCATGACAGGTGAGTACTTTTTTTAATCATTTATTAAATGGATATTTTTAAGACCCTACAAAGGATCCTCTAATTCTGTGGCTCTGAAATAATGGAACCAACTTTGTATCATAGAGGGATCTCATGTATTTGTGTAGCACCTGAGTAAACAAGACTCAAATAGTGAGGAATTCTTACATTTTTGCTCCCTAATTGAAATACCAAAAAACCCTCCAAGGAATACTTGAACATGAAACATTTTGTGTTTATCAGAAAACCATTCTTAATGGGTTATTTCAGTTCCTTGCTATACGGGAGAAATAATTGATAATTGTGGGTTTCACAGTCATAATTTGGACTCTTTCAGACAACTTAGAACAATATGTGTTTTATTTAATACTGTTCATATTTATCTCCTCCACTAGGCTGTCAGCCTTTGAGAAAAGTGACCATAGCTTATCCATTTTGCATCTTGTGCCTGATTCAAATGCTCAGTATATGTTTATCTAATTTATCTGCAATTATTCCAGGAATAGGAGACTGGTTGGAATGACCAAGAATCTCTGGAAGTTGACATCTAAAATAAATCCCTGGTAGTTCATTGAATGTGGTTTTCAGTTTTCTTGCAAGTTGATTGAGGACAAAAATCTGGTTAACTGAGGCAGAGTCTAAGACATTTCAGTTTATAGAGGTTTTAGTGTAGGTAGCTTAAAGATGTTACTAGGATGTAATTGACAGATTGAGATCTTGATATATTTTTGATGGTTATATAATAAGCAAACAAGTTTGTGCTAAAAGATAACAATACTACTTTTAGTAGTGTATTTTCTTTTCCGACAGTGGTACTTGAAAAGGAAAAAAATCCAAATATACCTATCTAACTGTACAATATTTGTTAAGATGAAAAAATCTTAATCTTTGAAGTGATCTTCTATTCAAAAGTCTGAAATTTGATCACCCTCTCAGTTGAAATAATTATAACATTGTCTAGCTCATTACAATGTCCAATTGATACTGAACAAACTCTCCATCATACAGACTCTATAGAAATACATGTTTTACTTCTGTCTGAGACACAGTGGACTTCCATGTAACCAAAATTTATTTTACTTTCCTGGCTAAGCCACAATGGATCTGTTCTTGATTATATTACTTGCCTTGTGTCAACCTGTATTTTTTTTGTCTCCTTAGTCTTTTTAAGATGAGTTCCATACATTATCTGAGTAAAATAATTTTTTTTATTTGTCTAACTCTAGATCTTTCAACCTTAAAGGAATATTCAAAGGATTGAGAGGGGGGTTTCTAGATTTCCAGGTTAGCCCCCTAACACCAATGGTAAATTTAGTTGACCTCTTCTGTATTTTCTCTAGTTCCACCTTGTTTTCCTTGACAGGCAATGGGTAGAATTATATGCAAGCTTTATTTGCATTGAGATGGTACTGAAGTTTGATTATTCATTTTCTTTGTTTGCCTTTTCTGGTTATGACCAGCTTGTTGGCCTTTTAAGCTATTGTACCAAAGTTTTTAGAAAGCTAGTTTTGGGGAAACTGTTACTGAGGCCTGTTAACTAATTTCTCATAATCATAGAGAAAGGTATTTGGATTGTTTCCATTTAATGAATTGTTTAAAATTTAGTTGACATATGTGTCTCTGCCACTTTTCTGTTATGGTATTTCAGGCTTGCTATTTTACTGCCCAGTGGAGATAAGTTGCATTTGTAAGCAGGACCTTCACTATGTGAGCTCTTACATTAGGAAGTATGTGGATCATGGCCACATATAAGGGCATAAAGAAAGTTTTTAAGAGTACTATGTAAAAACATCTAATATACGGCTAAGGACAAAGTAGGCATTCAATAAATGTATATAGTTATACACACATATATGTATGTATGTATGTTTATATTATATTTTTTAGCTCTTTCCAAATGTCTTTTCTTAATGTCATAAAGGATACATGTAACAGATTCTTTAATTTTATCTTTGATTTAGCATGACTGCTATCTACCTGATGTCCATGCTTTTTGGCCTTGCATGTGGGCAAGCAATGTCTTTTTGTATTCCAACTGAATATACGATGCATGTTGAAAGGAAAGAATGTGCTTATTGCCTAACCATCAACACCACCATCTGTGCTGGATATTGTATGACACGGGTATGTTGTTAATCTCACTTCCTTTAGCAGTATATTAGAGAAACCTAGACTTGGTTCATTTCTATCTAGAAAGGAAATGAGATAAATCACTTCATTTCCCAAATTTAATGATTATTGGCTTCTTAGGGGTACAGTGAATAGGTTACAATATTATGTGGATCTGCTTAACACAATGGATACAGATAATTTTATAATTTTATCTCCAAAAATTATTGAAACTCTATCTTGTTTCCATGATCAAGAATAAAAGGGGGAGACTGTCCCTTTTGTCTTGATGTGATTTAGTGTGGATATGTTGAGTTGGTATTGGTGAATGGGGCTAAGGAATCCTCCAGTGCTATTTGTGATGAAGAATATAAGTGAATTTATTTGTATGTTTCCATTACCTATATGTTTGTAAGGTCCTATCACATTAAGCTCCTTTTTTTGTTCTTTCCTCAGGATATCAATGGCAAGCTGTTTCTTCCCAAATATGCTCTGTCCCAGGATGTTTGTACATATAGAGACTTCATGTATAAGACTGTAGAAATACCAGGATGCCCACCTCATGTTCCTCCTTATTTCTCCTACCCTGTAGCTATAAGCTGTAAGTGTGGCAAATGTAATACTGACTATAGTGACTGCGTACATGAGGCCATCAAGACAAACTACTGTATCAAACCTCAGAATTCCTATGTGGTAGGATTTTCTCTCCAACTTCAATAGCAATGTAATTTGCAATTCAGTTAAATGTGTTTACCTGGAATAAAACTAATAAAATATCAATATATTTCACAGTATCTTGTGTGCATTTTGAGTATGATTTCATCCAAACCAGTACAGGCATAAGAGAGCTTTAGAAGAAAAGGCGAGAAAAGCCTTTTGAGCTCTTATGTTTTCCACATGAAAGGGCAGAGTGCAGGTAAAATGGAGAATATGGACATGAAATACTAACGAAAGCTAGCCTTGAGTAAGCTCTCTTAACAGAGGACCATGATGTTTGTCTTGACATAGAAAATTAATGTGGGAATGTTACAGAGCCAAAAGGAAAGAGTAAGGTGATCAGAAGCTGAAGAAGCATATGGCATCAGGGTATTGCAGATACCTACCTTCAAAAGGCTAGAAGCAGGACTGTAGTGGAGGTGGAAATTAAAGAACATGTGAAATCTGCCATAGAGTAGTTTATTCCAGCCATTCAAATGTACAGGATAAAACTTCACCGAAACTCACTAAATAGTATAGTCTATTCTAATAATCTTTCCCTTTAATTACTCTGATGGGCCAACTGACTTAGGAAAGTTATACCCCAAAAGCCTAGAAAAGAGGCCATGATCATTTTACATGCAGAAGTCTAAATCCTTTGTAATCTTTCAAGTAATAGGAGACATTTCCCAACATTTATACAAAAAGCAACTTGTGCTCTTTTGGCTTTTGATGTCATGAAAACCTAGTATGGTTATGATTTTAGGGATGGGGGAGAATGCTAAGGGGTTTAATAGCACAGAATCATCCTAAATTCTAATCTAAAACTTCACCAATATTGAGATATTGTTTTCCAGTAAATGTGCTTGATAAGTGGCTGTTTGTTTTTCTTTTCCTTCCTTAGGCACTCTTTCAAGAGTTTGATTTCAACAGATGTAGGAAGTGAGACAGATCTAGTGCTCTGCAGATTTGACCTAAAAAAGACAATTTATCCTGAATTTATCCATTTATTTTCATCCAAACTGCTACCATCAGGATATAAATCAGTTATATCCAAATGGATTGCCTTCAGAAGGAGGAAATAAGTCATCTCTGATGTATCTCCTCTAGGGTTCTGTGGCACGTGATGGTACAGGACCGTGACTTCCATGTCCAGGCCCAGCCTCCTCTCTGCAGGTTGTGGAAGCCAATTTAAGTAATGCTTTCTGAGCTGGACTATTTATAAGGGGCCTCCCTAAACAGGTCAGCAGGGCCTGTTGGTTTTGCTGTATTCCACAGTCACTGTTGCTTCAGCTAAGCATCCTGTCAATGCTTACATGCTGACAGTATACGGGGGAAGGTGAGGCATAGAGGGAGTGTACCAAGACCATGGGGAGAGAATAGTTATACATTTATATAAAAAGTCAGGAAACCACATTTTCCTTACCTTAAAATCTGAAGTTCATATTAGCATAGTCTCCAAATATTAATCTGGGGCTTTGGGTTCACATATCACTTGGTAACATGGACCCTAAAGCTGCAGGTTTATAACACCCGCTATAGAAGCTATATATTAAATATACATTTTTGAGTAATGAGTAAAAAGTCTGTTGTGCAGACCTAACTGGCATTAATCACATATCCCTTTCATGGAATCTGAAACATATTTTCCAAGGACTTGAATTCTGAAAAGGCTGAGAGGTTTAGGGAGGCCCCTTATAAATAGTCCAGCTCAGAAAGCATTACTTAAATTGGCTTCCACAACCTGCAGAGAGGAGGCTGGGCCTGGACATGGAAGTCACGGTCCTGTACCATCACGTGCCACAGAACACTAGAGGAGATACATCAGAGATGACTTATTTCCTCCTTCTGAAGGCAATCCATTTGGAATATATACATAAATTATATTAAACTATTCTTGAAGGTGGAGTTGTCCAAGACAAAGAGTCCTTAGGAGAGAGCTTAGTGATTGGCATAACCAAATATTTGCCTCAACTGGATCCAGAAACTTGGGTATATGGAAATGCTGTTTGGAGGGTATCTTGAGGTTTATTTCTCTAAGAGAAGGAGAATGAACAGAGAACTTAAAAAAAGGAAAGTGTTTGTGTAATAAGAGTAAGATAGAAACTTTGGAACATCTTCTATAGTGGTCTTAAATTCAACCTTAAGTTTCAAGGAGTCAGTTCTTGGCAGAGGAAGTTTGAGACCCAGTGCTTTAAAAAAAAGTCGCTCTTGTTCCTTATTTGACTATGAAATAGTCTACCAGTTCTTTTGTAACTAAATGGATTTGTGATCAGTGCAGCAGCAATCTCTGCTTCTCTTATGGCCAGACCCTTTAGGAGTAAGTAAGAAAAGAAATAAAAGGCATCCAAATTGGAAAGGAAAAAGTAAAACTTGCTATTTGAAGACAACATGATACTATATGTTCCACCCAAAGACTCCACCAAAAGCTCTTAGAGTAAAATGATTCAGTAAAATTGCAGTATAAAAAAATCAATATACAGAAATTTGTTGCATTTCTATACACGTATAACAGTCAGTCAGAAAGAGAAATTAAGAAAATCCTCCCATTTACCACTGCACCAAAAGAAATACCTAGGAATAAATTTAACAAAGAAATGAAAGACTTACACACTGAAAACTATAAGATATTGATGAAAGAAACTGAAAAAGACACAAATAAATGGAGAGATATTCCATGCTTAATGGATTGGAAGAATTAATACTATTAAAATGTCCATACTATCCCAATCTACAGATTTAATGCAATCCCTATCAAAGTTCCAATGGCATTTGCACAGAACTAGAACAAACAATTCTAAAATTTGTGTGTAACCACAAAGACCCTGAATAGCCAAAGCAATATTGAAAAAAAAAAGAACAAGAGGTGGAAGCATCACACTTAGTCATATCAAACTGTATTATAAACCTATAGTAATCAAAACAGTATGGTGCTGGCATAAAAACAGACACACACGTCAATGGAACAGAGTAGAAAGACCAAGAATAAACCTACACTTACATGGTCAATTAGTATATGACAAAGGAGGCAAGTACACATAATGGGAAAAAGACAGTCTCTCCAGTAAATGGTGTCAAGTCAAAGAATGAAACTTGGCCACTTTCTTACACCATCTACAAAAATAAACTCAAAATGGATTAAAGACTTGAATGTAAGACCTGAAACCATAAAACTCTTAATGAAAACACAAACATTCAGTTCATTGATAATGGTCTTGGCAATGATTTTTTGGTTTTGACACCAAAAACAAAGACAACAAAAGCAAAAATAGACAAGTAGGACGACATCAAACCAGAAAGCTTCTGTACAGCAAAGGAAACCATCAACAAAATGAAAAGGCAACCTGCTGAATGGGTGAAAATATTTGCAAATCATCTATCTGATAAGGGGTCAATACCCAATCCCCAAAACATAAAGAACTTATAACACTCAATAGCAAAAGATCAAACAATCTGATTAAAAAATGGGCAGAGAATCTAAACAGACATTTCTCTAAAGAAGATATACTGAAAAGATGCTCCACATTACTAATCATAAGGGGAATAAAAGCAATTCACAATGAAACATCACCCCACACTTTTCAGACTGGTTATTATCAAAAAGATAAAAAATAACAAGTGTTGGTGAAGATATGGAGAAAAGGGGATCCTCATACACTGTTGGTGGGAATGTAAATTGGTGCAGCCACTATGAAAAACAATATGGAGTTTCCTGAAAAAATTAAATACAGAACTATCATATCATCCAGCAATTACACTCCTGGGTATTTATCTGAAGAAAATGAAAACACCAATTTGAAGGGATATATGCATCCCTATGTTGTTCACTGCAGCATTATTTACAATAGTCAACATATGGAAACAACCTAAGTGTCCACCAATGGCTGAATGGTAAAGAAAATATGGTACATATATACAGTGTTCTAGAAAACATTTGAGTCTGATATCAAATTAGTTCTGGTAAACAGACATAACAAAGATTCATATATATGTGTGTGTGTGTGTGTGTGTGTGTGTGTATACATATACACATATACATACATTTAAGTTATATATATATATATTCAAGATATATACAAATATACCCTCACTTAGAGGTGGAATTCTCTAATTATACTCAGCACAAATTTTGGAAAATATTTACTCTCCAAAGGTGCACTTAATCATATATGGAACAGATCTCTAGTCTTCCAGTTTTAACTATGGTAGTCTTCTTTAAGGTTGTTAATTCAGATATAGAATGAAAACTCACTTTTGTTGCATCAGAGATGAATCTGAGCTAGAGGAAACCTCAGTAAGCACTTGGGCTGGTTTCCTGTCTTCAGGCAGATAGATGAACGAAAGCCACTGAGCGAGATGGACTGTTTGTTCTTTGCTTAAAAGGTTTTATTTCCAAACTACTGGGGTACATGGGGTACTATTTCATGAAGTGACTTTCTTAAAATAATCTTTCATTAGCTAAAGATGCAGTAAAGTTGCTGTGCAAAATAAAATTTTTAGCTTACTTCCAATCTAGCTTTTTTTTTAAAAAAAGAAAAGCTCTCTCCAAAGCCAGCTGAAGCAAGTAGGGCAGAAGGAGAACTGTGGCTCTGTGCAGGAGTGAGACTGTTTCAAATGGGTAAGTCTTTTCAGCGAAATGCTTTGTAAGACTTCCTGGGGAGTGCACACTTTCCTTCAATGCGCACCCAAAGACTTGTGTTCTTAGCTGTGCACAAACTCACTCGGGGGTTTCCAGAGCCCACCATACTTTTGTTTTTGTGTGGCCTTCTAAAATGTAATGAAAAAAGAAAACCATGATCTACTAAATGTACCAAGTTGTTAAAAATTGACAAATATGTCAATTTAGATCCTGAATTTGGGTTTACATACTAAAATGAAACATCAAGACCATAAAAGAACATGATTTTATTTTTTATAGGGAATCTTCAAGAATGAACATATTTCTGTTGTATGGAAGTATTTTTGTTTCTTTAGCTTGTTTTTGTTTTGTGCTCATAACTAAGAGAAGATGCTTTCCTGTGTATACTTTATTTTGGTCAAGAATGCTCATGAATTATGAAGGAATTTGTTTTATTTAAGTGCTGAAAACTGAAGCTCTTAATCTATGAAGACGGATGCTCTAGGTGCATAAATAAGAAAAATATAAAAAATTAGGAAAATATGTAAACTCAAGTTATGAGGTATTTCAAAGATACAGTGCCAGTAATTTGCAACTGCCAGATCTCTTGTTTTAGTCTTTCTATCATTACATTTTTGGAGAAACCCAGAAAAGTTTCAGATAAAAGCCCTTTTGTGGATGTAAGGGTTGTAGTAGTTCAGAGCAGAGTCATAAAAGGAAAGCAATAAAGCAATATTTAAATGTCTTTATATAAGAACAAAAATATTTCCTTAAATTTGCTTAAAGTTTTTTTTAAGTCCTAAAAACATTCACTCTTATAGGGCATGATTGTCTGAGCACTCTTTCCAGAGGGAGGTTTTTTGCTTTTAAATACTAGGAAAGTATGACTTGTTCAAATTAGATTTTCCATGCTATATTTAGTTTTACAGATGTGTTTAGTTCTAAAACTGTGGTTTTCTGTATTCTGGAGAGAGTATGTATACAGAAAAACTCCCAGGAAATCCTTACACCCCACTCAGATGCAGTCCGTTTTAACACTGCACCATGATCTCTCAGTTCCTATAGCTTATTGCTTTTGCGAACTAAAAATCCCTGAATCCTCTGTATCTAACTTTCTATGGCTAGAGTCTGAGAAACTGACCCATTATCACTTTTTCTGAATAGACAAGTTTTTAAAGTTTATCAAAGGTTTTGGATCTTTTTTTGAGAGCTAAATAGACTGTTCCTCTGACATAACAAGAATCAGAAATTTCCAGCAAATAGATTTCATTATGTATAATGCATATACCAGAAACACACAGATCACACATGAATATGTTCTCAGTCAACATACGTAGGTATTCACTCAAGCAGTAAACCAGTGCTGAGCCAAACACACATACATGTGTAAATGTACAATTAACAGCAAATTATTTTAGATCCTCCTAATGTCCTTTGAATATTAAAAATGAGCCAGGAGACAGCTCCTGAGATATCTGTATGAAAGCTCTAGACTGTAATTTCCATGTAGAAGCAGCTTACATCACATCTCGTGAGTTTCGTATTGCACAGCAAAGGACCATGCTGAATACCATGCCAAAGACCTGAAACAGAAACAACCAATTGTTAATGACTTTCAAATGACAAATACTGATAGGAAGGCAGCAAACTGCCTGAGTATCTGACTCAATTTAATAAGTAATTATAACCAATAATTATTGGTTATAAACAACATTTTTATATATGCTATTTAATTATGGCTGTACTGGTTAAAGACTTCCATGTTAACTCTGCTTAAAATGCATTCCTATTTTATTAATGCTGAAAAACAAGAAAAGGACTCTATTTCTAGCTCATAGAACAGTTCTTAATAGTTATGAAAGACTAATTACTACTAGTTTTAGAATTTTATATCTCAGGTTAAACCTAGATCTATTTTACATATTATTTACTTTGAAAAATAAATTAATAACCACTAGTTGTTAAATATACTTGTAGTTGAATAGTTTTCTATTGTTGGAAAAGCTTTGAATTTTTGCAACACTGACAACATATTAAAAAGCAGAGCATCTCCTAATTCCAGGTCCATTTTTAAGTACAAATGATGCTTCACTATTTAAATCAATAGTTTTACCAAAGCACATATTGAGGTGTTTGAGCTATGGTATTACTGATGCCTTCTACCTCTTGAATACTCTGAGAAGCCAAATACTTGGCAAAATCAATAGCCACTTATATGGTTTAAATAGGAGGATGCCAAAAGATCCTTTTTGTCCTCAATCTTCTCCCCTACAATTCTGCAGCCTGTGGAATACAATCTGTGGGTGAAAAGTTTATAAACTACTGTCAATGTTTGTTTAAAGAAATTGGTACTACAACTCTCTGGTTCTGGTTCTCTCCTCAATGACATCTTATATCAGACTAGGATCTGTAAGTGCTAAATTGAAAAAGGAGTGTATAATCAGTTATTTCGGAAGGGAAGGAATAGATTTAGGTAAGGGAAGAGCCAGAAGCAAGCTCCAAGCTTCTGGCTGACAGAACTCAGTACCAGTATGTGGCAGGGGAGACACCTAATGGACATATAGTTAACTGATTACATGATTACACTGTATGCAACTTTCACCTTAAGAAGAAAATAATGAAAGAAGTAACTCTGGGGTGCTGATTAAAGATGGCCAACAGAGGGCATTTCCCTTTACCATGATTGTAAGGTTGAATGCCACCTCATTCTCTAACTGGATCCCCCCAGAGAGACTTTTTCAGTTTCATCCTGCCACTGTCATGAGGCAGTTGTTAGGAGGGTCCATTTGATACCTGTACTATGGAGAATGTTTTCAAATATGCCTCAGAATTATCCTTGGGAAGCTGCAGAATGGCAGTCAGGCTAGCCCCAGAGCAAGTGGGGAGTGCCTGAGAGATAGATGTCTCTGGTTTGGGAGGTCCTCAGCACAGTATTTCCACCCACTGCCCCACCCCTCTGTGTTCTGAATACAGAAAAGAGGAAGGATGCTTGTGTATCCCGACAACTGCCAGTTCATTGATTTCCTTGTAATTCCCATTGCCCCTGCTTTAGCTTAGGTCATACATTAATGTACACCGAGGGATAAAGGTAATCATTATCTTAGCATTAGCTATTATCATTCAACCTCTGGATAATAGAAATCACTTCTTTACTGGTATACCTGACAACTCTTGTTTCCCTCCACCAATTTTAACCCCACATTGCACCAAAGAGAGCCTTTCTAACAACCCTCGGTGGCTCCCCTCTGTCTTAAGAATCAAAGTCCAGCCTCTCAAAAGGGCACAAAGACCTCAATGATGTGGTCCCTCACATTCTCTCCCGTGTTATCTCTTGCTACTCCTACCATACCCTTCTGCCCCTATCAATTCTTGAACACTCTTCTTTTTTTCTTTAGAAGTACTGAGCCACTTGCAGGTGCCTGGATGCACTATGTTTTACACTTTTGCACATGCTATTCTCTTTGGCTAGATTCTGGGTTTGGGAACACTCAGATTATATAGAGAGCTAGCATTTATTGAGAGCTATGTTCTAAATACTTTATATGTAACAATTCCTAGTAATACATTGTTATATGTTATTGCATTTATTCTCACAATAATCTTATGAGGTTGGTACATTAAAATCCTCATTTAGTAGATGAGGGAATTGAGGCAGAGAGAAATTAAGAAAATTCCCAAGATCCCAGGCTTTTAAGTAATGCAGTGAGGAGTTGAATCCAGACAGTGTGGTGTCAGAAACTTGTGCTATTAGTCACTATACTATACTGCCTCTGCAAATCATAGGTGAGAGAGATTAACCTGATAGATTATTTTAAATCATTAACAGTAAGAAGAGACCCAGAATTGAAAATCACTTGTCAAATTTAAGCTTGGTGGTCCTAAAATGGGAGGCTATTGTGATGATAAACTCAAGGTCATAATTAGGTTAGAGTTGAAATTTTGTGTCCTATTTTAGAGAACGTGTTTTAGCTGTTGAAGTATCTAATGAGCTTTGCTCTTAGATGCTGTCCTGTCAACAAATGTCTTTGTGTTTTATGATAAATTGCTCCTAAGATACTGCCATATCACATTTGAAGAGAAATAAGATGCAAAGCTCAATGCTTCTCAGAAAGCAAAAAAGATAAGTTCTGGAATTTCTCACCGTAAGACCTGCGATTCCAATACCGACAATTCCGATGAGCTGGAGCTTATCACTGATTATAGCCTCAATTTCATCAATGCAATTCTGTTTTGGAAAAAAAGAAGTCAGGAATAACAACTAAAGATAGGTGTCCTTTCCTTCTCTATAGATCATTCTGTAAGAGCTAATCCATATCAGCTTCTACTCATATTTAAAACCAGTCCTCTTAGAATCAATTATGGTAATCTTAAAGCAAAAATACAGTTTGGGGAAGAATATAAATCCTTTCCTTTTGGTGGAGTTTTCATATTTAGGTCAATGGCTGCTTCAGAGCCCTGAAACCTGGCTAGAAGAAGCTATTATGGGATCTGAGGCATTTAAAAATTTAGGGCCTTTTTTTTACTTTCAATAAATAAGAAAAAGTAAAATACCCCCCAAATAATAGTCCCTTGCTTTTGTATTATCATTAATAGCTTAAAAGACTTTCTAAAAAGTTGATCCAACTTGCTGTGCAAGATAGGCATTACCGAAAGATGGCGGTGTGAGAGGAGAGACAGAGGCTTCCTAAAACTGGATACAACTAGAAAATTTAATTGTTGCAACTAATCCTGAGAGAACAACAGGAAAGAAGATGGTGTCAGACTGCACACACCTGGAGAAAAGAGCAGACCTCACAGATTGGGGTAACATACCAGAGCTGTGGCTCCGCGGGACCCGAGCCCCTCCCCCACCCCAGCTCACTGTTGGGAGGAAGAGAAACAGTGCAGGGAGGGAGTGGAAGGCTTGGGACTGCTGAATACCTAGCTCCGGAGATCTGTGCTGGGAGCACAAACCTACATTTCATGGTGCTTTCATGAGACTCGCATGAATACTGGGTTGGAAAGTTAATACAGGCAGAGTTCCTGGGGTTAATACAGGGGAGACGGGGATTCTAGCTGCTTGTGGAAAGTAGGGATCCATATCCAGCTGCTCTGGGACAAAAACTTATACCTGTGTGCTTGGCCCACTGGCTCAGGCAGTGGAGACAGGCACAGCAGCTGGGAGGCGGGAAACAGCTTTCCTCCCCCCAGGTACCAGTATCGCTCCCCTGCGACCTCCGACATTGCTTCAGGGGCTGAGCAGCTCCAGAATAGAGCTTCTGGACACTAGAAGGTGCCATATACAAACATGAAACGCCAAAGGAACCTTGTCCAGAGTAAAATTATTAATACAACTCCCAAGAAAGATTTAAATGATATGGACCTTGTAACTCTTCCTGAAAGAGAGTTCAAAATAAAAATCATCAACATTCTAATGGAGGTACAGAAAGACATCCAAGAACTCAGGAATGAATTCAGGTCGGAGATCGAATCATTGAAGAACATGATGGAGGGTACTAAAAGCAGGTGGGATACGGTGGAGGAGACAATAAATGAAATAGAAATTAGAGAAGAGGAATACAAAGAAGCTGAGGCACAGAGAGAAAAAAGGATCTCTAAAAATGAAAGAATATTGAGAGAACTGTGTGACCAATATAAGTGGAACGATATTTGCATGATAGGGATACCAGAAGAAGAAGAAAGAGAGAGGGATAGAAAGTGTCTTTGAGGAGGTAGTTGCTGAAAACTTCCCCAATCTGGGGAAGGAGATAGTCTCTCAGGCTATGGAGATCCACAGATCTCCCAACACAAGGGACCCAAGGAAGACAACATCAAGACACATAGTAATTAAAATGGGAAAGATCAGGGATAAGGACAGACTATTAAAAGCAGCCAGAGGCAGAAATAAGATCACATACAAAGGAAAGCCCATCAGGCTATCATCAGACTTCTCAGCAGAAACCATACAGGCCAGAAGGGAGTGGCATGATGTATTTAATGCCATGAAGCAGAAGGGCCTGGAACCAAGATAACTTTATCTGGCAAGATTATCATTTAAATTTGAAGGAGGGGTTAAACAATTTCCAGATAAGCAAAAACTGAGAGAATTTACCTCCCACAAACCATCTCTACAGTCTATTTTGGAGGGACTGCTATAGATGGAAGTTTTCCTAGGGTTGGATAGCTGTCACCAGAGGTAGTAAAACCACGGTAGGGAGGGTGGAGCAGCTGATTGTGAGGCAAATGCAAAATTAAATTGACTATCCCCAATGTCAATCAAGGGATAGACAAAAAGTACAGAATTTGATACATAATATACAAAGAATGAAGGAGGAAGAAAAAGGAGGAGAAATAGAAAAGAACCTTTAGATTGTGTTTGTAGCAGCATACTAAGTGAGTTAAGTTAGACTCTTAGATAGTAAGGAAAGTAACCTGGAACCTTTGGTAACCACGAATCTAAAGCCTGAAATGGCAACAAGTACATACCTATTCATAATCGCCCCAAATGTAAATGGACTGAATGCATCAATCAAAAGACATAGAGTCACTGAATGGATAAAAAAAGAAGATCCATCTATATGCTGCTTACAAGAGACTCACCTCAAACCCAAAGACATGCACAGACTAAAAGTCAAGGGATGGAAAAAGATATTTCATGCAAACAATAGGGAGAAAAAAGCAGGTGTTGCAGTACTAGTATCAGACAAAATAGACTTCAAAACAAAGAAAGTAACAAGAGATAAAGAAGGACATTACATAATGATAAAGGGCTCAGTCCAACAAGAAGATATAACCATTACAAATATCTATGCACCCAATACAGGAGCATCAGCATATGTGAAACAAATACTAACAGAACTAAAGGAGGAAATAGAATGCAATGCATTCATTTTAGGAGACTTCAACACAACATTCACTCCAAAGGACAGATCCACCAGACAGAAAATAAGTAAGGACACAGAGGCACTGAACAACACACTAGAACAGATGAACCTAATAGACATCTATAGAACTCTACACTCAAAAGCAACAGGATACACATTCTTCTGAAGTGTACATGGAACATTCTCTAGAATAGACCATATACTAGGCCACAAAAAGAGCCTCAGTAGATTGAAAAAGATTGAAATTCTACCAGCCAACTTTCAGACCACAAAGGTATAAAGCTAGAAATAAATTGTACAAAGAAAGCAAAAAGGCTCACAAACACATGGAGGCTTAACAACATGCTTCTAAATAGTAAATAGATCAACAACCAAATTAAAATGGAGATCCAGCAATATATGGAAATAAATGACAACAACAACATAAAGCCCCAACTTCTGTGAGATGCAGCGAAAGCAGTCTTAAGAGGAAAGTATATGCAATCCAGGCATATTTAAAGAAGGAAGAAGAAACCCAAATGAAGTCTAACATCACAATTATCAAAATTGGAACAAGAAGAACAAATGAGGCCTAAAGTCAGCAGAAGAAGGGACATAATAAAGATCAGAGAAGAAATAAACAAAATTGAGAAGAATAAAACAACAGAAAGAATCAATGAAACCAAGAGCTGGTTCTTTGAGAAAATAAACAAAATAGATAAGCCTCTAGCCAGACTTATTAAGAGAAAAAGAGAATCAACACACATCAACAGAATCAGAAACGAGAAAGGAAACATCACGACGGACCCAAAGAAATACAGAGAATTATTAGAGACTACTATGAAAACCTATATGCTAAGAAGCTGGAAAACCTAGAAGAAATGGACAACTTCCTTGAAAAATACAATCTTCCAAGACTGACCAAGGAAGAAACACAAAATCTAAACAAACCAATTACCAGCAAAGAAATTTGAAACGGTAATTAAAAAACTACCCAAGAAAAAAAAAACCCGGGCCAGATGGATTTACCTCGGAATTTTATCAGACATACAGAGAAGATATAATACCCATTCTCCTTAAATTTTTCCAAAAAAGAGAAGAGGAGTGAATACTCCCAAACTCATTCTATGAAGCCAATATCACCCTAATACCAAAACCAGGTAAAGACCCCACCAAAAAAGAAAATTACAGACCAACATCCCTGATAAACGTAGATGCAAAAATACTCATTAAAATATTAGCAAACCGAAGTCAAAAATATATCAAAAGGATCATACACCTCAACCAAGTGGGATTCATCCCAGGGATGCAAGGATGGTACAACATTCAAAAATCCATCAACATCATCTACCATATAAACAAAGAGAAAGACAAAAACCACATGATCATCTCCATAGATGCTGAAAAAGCATTCAACAAAATTCAAGATCCATTCATGATAAAAACTCTCAGCAAAATGGGTATAGAGGGCAAGTACCTCAACATAATAAAGGCCATATATGACAAACCCACAGCCCACATCATACTGAACAGCGAGAAGCTGAAAGCTTTTCCTCTGAGATCGGGAACAAGACAGGGATGCCCACTCTCCCACTGTTATTTAACATAGTACTGGAGGTCCTAGCCATGGCAATTAGACAAAACAAAGAAATACAAGGAATTCAGATTGATTAAGAAGAATTTAAACTGTCACTATTTGCAGATGACATGATATTGTACATAAAAAACCCTAAAGACTCCACTCCAAAACTACTAGAACTGATATCGGAATACAGCAAAGTTGCAGGATACAAAATTAACACACAAAAATCTGTGGCTTTCCTATACACTAACAATGAACTAATAGAAAGAGAAATCAGGAAAACAATTCCATTCACAATTGCATCAAAAAGAATAAAATACCTAGGAATAAACCTAACCAAATAAGTGAAAGATCTATACCCTGAAAACTACAAGACACTCTTAAGAGAAATTAAAGAGGACACTAACAAATGGAAACTCATCCCATGCTCGTGGCTAGGAAGAATTAATATTGTCAAAATGGCCATCCTGCCCAAAGCAATATACAGATATGATGCAATCCCTATCAAATTACCAGCAACATTCTTCAACGAATTGGAACAAATAGTTCAAAAATTCATATGGAAACACCAAAGACCCCGAATAGCCAAAGCAATTCTGAGAAAGAATAATAAAGTGGGGCGTATCTCACTCCCCAACTACAAGCTCTACTACAAAGCAATCAAAATCTAATACAAAGCAATCTAATACAAAGCAATAGTAATCAAGATAATTTGGTACTGGCACAAGAACAGAGCCACAGACCAGTGGAACAGATTAGAGACTCCAGACATTAACCCAAACATATATGGTCAATTAATATTTGATAAAGGAGCTATGGACATGCAATGGGGAAATGACAGTCTCTTCAACAGATGGTGCTGGCAGAAGTGGACAGCTACATGTAAGAGAATGAAACTGGATCACTGTCTAAACCCATACACAAAAGTAAATTTGAAATGGATCAAAGACCTGAATGTAAGTCATGAAACCATAAAACTCTTAGAAAAAAATCATAGGCAAAAGTCTCTTGGATATAAACATTAGCGACTTCTTCACAAACATATCTCCCCAGGCAAGGAAAACAAAAGCAAAAATGAACAAGTGGGACTATATCAAGCTGAAAAGCTTCTGTACAGCCAAGGACACCATCAATAGAACAAAAAGGTACCCTACAGTATGGGAGAATATATTCGTAAATGACAGATCTGATAAAGGTTTGACATACAAAATATATAAAGAGCTCATGCACCTCAACAAACAAAAAGCAAATAATCCAATTAAAAAATGGGCAGAGGAGCTGAACAGACAGTTCTCCAAAGAAGAAATTCAGATGGCTAACAGACATATGAAAAGATGCTCCACATCACTAGTTATCAGAGAAATGCAAATTAAAACCACAATGAGATATCACTTCACACCAGTAAGGATGGCTACCATCCAAAAGACAAATAACAACAAATGTTGGCGAGGTTGTGGAGAAAGGGGAACCCTCCTACACTGCTGATGGGAATGTAAATTAGTTCAACCATTGTGGAAAGCAGTATTGGAGGTTCCTCAAAATGCTCAAAATAGACTTACCATTTGACCCAGGAATTCCACTTCTAGGAATTTACCCCAAGAATGCAGCACTCCAGTTTGAAAAAGACAGATGCACCCCTATGTTTATCGCAGCACTATTTACAATAGCCAAGAAATGGAAGCAACCTAAGTATCCATCAGTAGATGAATGGATAAAGAACATGTGGTACATATACACAATGGAATATTATTCAGCCATAAGAAGAAAACAAATTCTATAATTTGCAACAACATTAATGGAGCTAGAGGGTATTATGCTCAATGAAATAATCCAAGTGGAGAAAGACAAATACCAAATGATTTCACTCATCTGTGGAGTATAAGAACAAAGGAAAAACTGAAAGAACAAAACAGCAGCAGAATCACAGAACCCAAGAATGGACTAACAGTTACCAAAGGGAAAGAGACTGGGGAGAATGGGAGGGTAGGGAGGGATAAGGGTGGGGAAGAAGAAAGGGGGTATTATGATTAGCATGTATAATGTCGGGGGTGGGGGAAAGGGGAGGGCTGTGCAACACAGAGAAGACAAGTAGTGATTCTACAACATCTTACTATGCTGATGGACAGTGACTGTAATGGGGTTTGTGGGGGTGACTTGGGGTAGGGGAGAGCCTAGTAAACATGTTCTTCATGTAATTGTAGATTAATGATAACAAAAGAAAAAAAAATTAAACACACACATACACACACACACACACACACACAAAAAAAAAAAAAAAAAAGATAGGCATTACCTAATAAAGAGCTAAAACATCTGCACAGATTCATTTAAACAAAGGAAAGAAGCTGCGTGTTGGGAATTGGAGGACTGTTCTCTTCTCTGGTGGCTGGCCTGGGTGGGTTCCTATCCTTTCATCTGTGCCCCACAGAAACCTGTGCACGGCAGGTTCAATGTACCATTATGGATGGGGAAAACTGGACAGGGAGCAGAACAGATCAATTATAATGTAATTCATTTCTCCGGCTTCTATTTGAAGTCCTCTTAAGTATAGATGTTCTCAAATTAATTTTCTCAAATTAATTATGTTCTCAAATTAATTTTGTCCTTAGGCTGCCCCAGGTCCTTTTACTTGTCTGTGGTCAGTCCCCTCAGATACCCACAAAAGATAAAGGAAACCCTTACCACTATCCTCATTTCTCCTACCATACTGCATTCTGTCAGCAAACATATCTTGAGCATCTATCTTGCATCAGTCATTGGAATAGTATGGTGGACACGGAGATAAGAAGACATGGTTTCTTCTGCCCTCAGGAGGCTCACAGTTTAGAACATGACACAGACCCACCCACACCCCCCGAATAATTACAATACATTCTCGTAGAAGTTTGAGAACTGCTCTAATACTGACTCTTTTACTTACTGCAGAAAATGGGAATCAACCTATAGAAATTCTTCCAACCTGCCTCTCTTTCACCTATTAGCTTATATGCTCCATTATTCAGTGCTGTAGGTAGTGAGCCTGGAAAGTGAACAAGAGAAGCACACTTTTTTCTTCTTTCTCTCTCCCATAGCCAAAAAGTACCCTTCTCGGTTGAAAGTTATCCCCTTTACTGGCTCTGATCTCATTCCCTTTCAGCTCCCAGAAAGCCTGTTTTGTCAGCTGTTTTTTATTTGCTTCCTATGCATTCAATCTCTCTTTCTCTATTGACAACTCCACTCATCATAAAACATCAGGCTTATGTTCTTCAGTCTAAAACAAAACAAAATCCCCTCAATACTGTCCTCTTCTAGTTCCATCCATATCCCTTCCTTTCTTTCATAGCCGGCTTCTTTTTGTGAAAAACAAACTAACAAAACATATATTGGCTACTCAAATATAAAAGGAATATGTGCTTCTTGTTGAAATTGGGAAATACTATAGTCCCCCTTATCCAGCTTTCTTTCTGTGGTTTCAGTTAACTGTGGACAACTGTGGTCCAGAAGAAGCTCATGATCCTCCTCCTGACTTCTCATGAGAAGGTCAGTAGTAGCCTAATGTTACGTCACAGTGCCTACGTCATCCCCCTCACTTCATCTCACCACACAAACATTTCCTCACCTCACATCGTCACAAGAAGGGTGAGTACAGTACAGGAAGGTATTTTCAGAAAGAGACACCATATGCACATAACTTTTATTACAATATATTGTCTTAATTATTCTATTTTATTACTAGTTATTATTTCTATCTCTTACTGTGCCTAATTTACAAGTTAGGTTTTATCATAGGTATGTACAGGAAAAAACATAGCATATACAGGACTGGGTACTATGGTTTCAGGCATACCCTGGGGTTCTGGAACGTATCTCCTTCATAGGAGGGGGGCCTACTGTAGATGTTAAAAAAAAAGAAAATAGGGAACATTTACATTCCTATCACTAAAGATAATTACTAAAATTGTTTGTATTCTTGAATGCAAACGTACTCTCTCACTTCATTCTTTATATACAACTGTGGTTTTTAAACTTAATATTACAACTACAAAAATATCTCCTTCATTAAGAATACTTTTAAATTGTTACTTTTAATGGTAGTAAAACATTTCATCATATGATGGTACATAGTTTATTTGGAAAATTACCTATCCTTTACATATTAATGGCCTATTCAATATTTTGCTCTTATGAATAACACTGCAAAAATTCCACTGCACAAAAATCTCTGTCCACATTTCTGATTTCTTTCCTTAAAATAAATTTGAGAAGTGGAATTTCTGGATCAAAGGGCTTGAACATACTTAATCCATTAGTGTTATGATGTCAAACTGATCTCTAAAAATTTTGTACCGATTTCTCTGAAAATGCTCATTCCATATCATTTTTGCCAACACTGTATATTACTAAGAAAAAAAAAACAGCTTGGCCAATTTCATATATTAAAAAATGACATCTCTTTAATTTGCTATTATTATTTAACATTACTATTAACTGTATACACGTTTTAGACTTCATCTTTTCTGGATTTTCTATTCCTGTCCTTTGTCCAAAGCCAAACTAATTGAAAGGACACCCTCCCTCCTTACTACTCATTTTCATTCAGTATGTGAGTGCCCGCTGCCTCATTAACAAGTCATCAGTTACTTTTTTTAAATTAAGGTATTATTGAACTCACTTAGTATGCTATTACAAACACAATCTAAAGGTTCTTTTTTTTCCTCCTCCATTTTTTATATATTAGGTATCATATTCTGTACTCTTTGTCTATCCCTTGAGTGACTTTGGGGAATAGTTGATTTAATTTTGCATTTACTTAGTATTTAACTGTTCTACTTCCTTTACTGTGGTTTTATTTCCCCTGGTGACAGCTATTTAGCCTTAGGAACACTTCCATCTATAGTAGTCCCTCCAAAATATACTGTAGAGACAGTTTGTGGGAGATGAATTCTCTCAGCTTTTGCATATCTGGAAATTGTTTAATCCCTCCTTCAAATTTAAATGACAATCTTGCTGGATAGAGTATTCTTGGTTCAAGGCCCTTCTACTTCATTGCATTAAATTTATCATGCCACTCCCTTCTGGCCTGTAAGGTTTCTGCTGAAAAGTCTGGTGATAGCCTGACGTATTTTCCTTTGTATGTGATCTTTTTTCTCTCTCTGTCTGCTTTTAATAGCCTGTCCTTATCCTTGATCTTTGCCATTTTAATTATTATATGTCTTGCTGTTGTCTTCCTTGGGTCCCTTGTGTTGGGAGATCTGTGCACCTCCATGGCCTGAGAGACTATCTCCTTCCCCAGAATGAGGAAGTTTTCAGCAATTGCCTCCTCAAAGACACTTTCTATCCCTTTTTCTCTCTCTTCTTCTTCTGGTATCCCTATAATGCAAATATTGTTCCATTTGGATTGGTCACACAGTTCTCTCAATATTCTTTCATTCCTAGAGATCCTTTTTTCTCTCTGTGCCTCAGCTTCTTTGTATTCCTCTTCTCTAATTTCTATTTCATTTATCATCTCCTCCACCATATATAATCTGCTTTTAAAATCCTCCATTGTGTGCCTTAATGATTGGATTTACATCTAAGTTCACTCCTGAGTTCTTGAATATTTTTCTATACCTCCAGGAGCATGTTTATGATTTTTATTTTGAAATATCTTTCAGAAAGATTGATTAGTTCAGTCTCACTTGATGCTTTTTCTGGTGTTTGTGAGATTTTGGCTTGAACCAGGTTATGCAGTCTGGCACAGTCTTCTTTCCTGTTGCTCTTTCAGGATTAGTTGTATTAATTATATTTTTGTATTATATGTGGTTTAAGAAGGAGGTCTCTGTCTTACCTCTCATGCCACCATCTTTAAGCCCCTACTCCATCAATTATTTTTTAAAATGTTTAATCTATCAACTCTTTAGTAGCTATCTTATTGGAGCTTCTTAGACTTTCAGTTCTCCATATAAACTATCACATTTTCTGCTTCTGTGCCATTGCTTATGCTCTTCCCTCTGTAGGCTGGTGTCCTACCCTTTCCTGCCCAAAGCTTGCATAATTACGTCTCACATTTGAAGACTCAGCTGAGACATCTTTACTCCAGGCAGGGTTCCCAATCCTTCCAGCCTGTGGCCTCACCTAAGTGCCCCCTTGTGCTGTCATGGCACCTTGCACACTCTGTACATATCTGTATTCTGCACTTTATCTGTCCATCTCTTTTATTAGACTGCAAGTCCCTTGAGAGTATGAGTTTGTGTCATTCATCTTTGTATCTGCAGTGCCAGCATAAGGAAGGTAGTCAACAAATGCTGAGCTGATTTCAATGGCAGCACCTGGCCCTGGTAACCATGCCCTACTCCCTGCTGTGGGCCTCCTCACTTGTGTCTGGCTACTTTTCCTACTTTCCTTATTTGGCAACTCTTCCTTTGCCCATTCCTAAATATAGTTCCCCAGAGCTCTATCCTCATCCTTTTGTCCAAAACTAATGGATCAAATTCATATCTCATATCTACAGCTTTAATATTCCCATAAAGTACTTATGCCCACACCTCTCTCCTGAGCCACAAACCAGATTTTCCAACTGCCTATAGGACGTTTCACTTGCAAGTTCCACTGGCTCCTCAAAATCACCATGTTAATATTCACTTTCTTTTCTCCAAAATGTGCTTCTTCTTCTCTATCCCTCAGTTCAATAAATGATACCATCATCTATCAAGATGGTAAAGCCAGGAACCCAGCAGTGGATTCCTCTCTCTTCCTCATACCTAATCAGTCACCAGGTCCTGTAGATTTTACTTTCTAAATGGCCTCTTCTTTATTCCTGCCCCTCAGTCCACCTTTTTAAGAGATATTAACTGTTACCAGTTAATATCTCTTGGCTGTCAGTGAGGATGGCAGCCTTCCCCTCTGGTTTCTGCTTCAGGTCATTCACTTCCAATCAGTCCTCTATACTGCCATTACAGCAAACTCAGGAAAACTCAAATACCATCCCAGATTCTACTTTCAATGCTTTCCTAAGCACGTGGTGTGAGGTCTAAACTTCAGGCTTCACAAGAATATTCAAGACCCTTCAAGAACAGGTCCTTCCTCTTCAAAGGACTCATTTCCATGGACACTAGAGCTTCCAGTCACTCCCCACTGCTGGCAATTTCCTGGACACTTTCTCTTGCATCCATGCCTTTGTCCTATCCCCTCTACTTGGAATATCCATGCTTTTTGTTTGTTTTCTGAACTGCTATTCATCTTCCAAATTTCATGCAAAGAATCACATCAGGGAGCCTCCTGTGACCCCACAGTTGCCATGCCCCTGGCTGGGCCTGCTGTGCTCCCTCTCTGGTGGCCTTCAGTCATGTACTGCCACATGGTGGTCACAGCTCCCCTGCTGGCCTCCCCAGCCAGATGGTGAGCAGTTTGAGGGCAGTGGCTGCATCTTACTCATTTCACCCAACTTAGAAGGACTCAAAAAGTATTCAATGGGTGATTCCTGACACAAGCTGGGACTAAAATCGCATCCATCCTCTCAGCTGAATGCCTAGAAACATGGGTATCATTGTCCCCCCTCTCATATTTCCCTCATTTCCCATAATTGTACTTGCACTTTGCCCAACTGCTTCACTGAGACTGCATGGCAAATACCATTAGTGATCTCCTAAGTACCAAATCCAACAAACGATTCTGAGCCTTCATTTCCTTGTCCTCTTCCCAGCACTTGGTTTTATGGACAAACTATCTCCTCCCTTGCTTCCCAGACACCACTGTCTTTGGACTGTTCTTCAAGCACCACCTCTTTCACAGTTTTGTTCTGGCTTCTTGTCCTCAGCCTACCCCTTAAATAACCGTATTTTCAGCCTACCTCTTTCCTTATTCTACACACTCTCCCTGGGTATTCCCATCCATGCCTACAGCTTCAGCTTCAATCAATATGCTGGGATCCCTACACATGTGTCTCCAGCTCAGATTATCTATAAGTCCCATGGGCACCTAAAGGGCAAACTTGACCAAAACTGAAGCCATCATCTGCCCCCAGGATCTGCTCCTTCCTCTTCATTCATTTCTCTCTGCAAGGGGAGCCACTACCCACCCACTCTGCCTGAACCAATGTTTGAAGTCTTAAGGCTTTCTCCCTTTCATTCCCCACTCACACCCAAAACATCTTCCAGGTCTGTTGGTTCTACCCCTGAACATCTCTGAATCAGTTGCTTCCTGTCCCTCCCCACTCTTTGTAACTTGCTTTAGCCCCTTATCCTATCTTACAAGTGCCACCTAAGTGGCCTCCCTCCATTAGTCTCCAATCTATTTCTATCCATCACATCCAGCAGTCTAAATATTCTTTCTATAATGCAAAACTGATTATCTTGATCCTAAAAGCAAGGGCTAACCCAAACTTCCAGGTGTAAATCTATGCTTTTACCTGCCTCTCCAAAAATATCCCTTAGCATTCCCTCTGAACTCCCTCTTCTCCTCCACTCCTAGAGTTTCAGCCTGCCATGCCTCTATTCCTGCTGCTTTCTGGGCCTGGAATGACCTTTTTTTGTTAAGACTCAGCTTAAGGATCCCATCCTTTGAGAAGCTTTCCTAACCCCCCTGTGTCTTCACTGTACCCTGTACAGACTTGAGGCACAGCACCACCTCCCTTGACTAATCTGTGAGGCCACCAAGGAAGGGACCATGAGTTTTTCATCTTAGATGTTTCAGAACCTGCCCTGACGCACAGCAGATACATGAAGTGTTTATAAAGTGCTGTGACTTCCATGGAGAAGCGTAAGGCAACGTTATTGGGGTGGCTCCCCTGGAGAAGTGTGTGGCAGCATTCTCAGGGTGCACATCTCTGGCCCCAGTGAGCTTAATAATGACATAGCCTTTGCATCATCAGCCAGGGTACAAGGAGACTGAAACTTGGCATTGCTTCACTTATTTTACATAGAATAAAGTTGAGGCACAGAAGCTACTAGGAGAGAGCCTCCTAGAATCACACGCTCCCCCCGAGGGTAAAAACCACCTTATGCTCAGGCAGGATAGGAACCCTGGTAGAGAAGTTTACCTTGTGTCCTAGAAGCTCCTTTGGGCATGTGGGTTGGACCAGTTCAGAACTTTCTTTTCCACAGCACTGAAACTAGAGAGTCAGAAAAGAGCTTTTAGGACACATGAGGGAGAAGCAGCAGCTGCAAATCTGGGCAAGCTGTTAGGACTGGGGGTGCTGAGGCAGTGAGGCAGCTATGAGGCCTGGTCACTGTGGCCCAAACTGTCATTTCTGGAAAGAGACTGGAAAGAGTAACATAATTGTGCTAGCAAAACAAGATGTGACTTCTCTAAAGCTGTCTCAGTTTTATGATAGGAAGTGACTCAAGGCAACCCAAACAAGGCAAGAAGCAAACTGACAGTGTCTGTGTAAATTGCTGTTTTTTAGGCAGGAGTTGGGTCTTTAGATTCTTTCAGCCTGGGATTAATTTCCTGCTGAAGTTTTATGAGCTTCAGGAAGGGCTCATTAACTGTGACAGTCTGGGATAGAGAGAACTGGTGACAGCAAACCCCAGGGGCTAAAAGACCAGAGTCCTGCCTTAGGAGTGGCCCTTCAAAGACAAAGGAACCTGTGTGCTGCTGACATCCTTGGGGCAGCTGAAGCCGAACAGGATAAATGGCTGGTATCTTTCAGGACATTCCTGTGACAGTCAAGAACTGGGTTACCTGAAAACACCTGGCCCAGAAGTTCAGAGCTATTTCTCCGTATCATAGTGGTTAAGAAATCAGGATGGCTCCAGCCCATGTCCTCCCTGTGGCTACACTGTATGTTCACCGCATGTGAACTGCGTGTAGCTCTCAGCACAGCACGGACAGCACACTCCCACAGGTCTCTCCACAAAGAGAGTGTGTAGCTACCTCACAGGCTCTTTCATTTTATAAATCAGGGAGCTAAGGTTCAGGGAGGTGAGGAATTTGCTCAAGGTCACAAAGTTGTTCAGTGGTAGAACTGCAGCTAGAAATGACCTTTACTGACTTGAAGGTCACAGTAGTTTCTGTTACACCCAGCCCCACCCTTTGGGAGAACGTGGTATTTGTTTGGGCTGCTTTCTTGGTGTTCTTGTATGCGGTCTTTGTGTCTCTTTCAGACCCATGTCCTGATTGCCTCCTGCGAACTCAGTGTGTCAGGCCTCTTTCTCCTCCAAGTTCTACACATAATGCAGACTATGGCTCCAGTGAAGGCTGAAATACGGCACTGCTTCCTGGCTTTGCTGGATTTACTCTTATTTTCAATTCAGGTGATTAGAGAGACCTGGCTCATGGGTAATCTTTAGAAGATAGGACTTTAAGGAAGAAATAATGTTACTTACTGTTGAGTGGAAGGTACTGAGAGTCCCATTTCCCTTTTCTCTGTCTCTAAGGTAATCATTATATGCCTCTTCATACATGGTCTGAACATGTCGTATAGCCTGAAAAAATACCAGGAAAACCAAGGGGGCAGTGAATGGGAAGTTTCAAATATTCTCCTTTCATTAAGGAAAACCCCCTCTTCCTTACCCTACAAAAATATGGCCTTTCCCTATGTTTTTCTGTCTTTTAAGATAATTCTGCATATATGGGACAGATTATAGATTCTGCAGTTTCTAAGATAACTTTTAAAGATATAAGGATAGACTAATGAAGAAAAATATTCATAGACTAGAAAGACTTCTTAGAATGGCAGTTTTCAAACCTGAATGGACATCAGCATCAACTAGACCCCAGACTCCTGGGTTCAGCCAGGTAATCCTGAGGCACAGCCAGAATTCTTGTTACCCCACTGATTAAAAGTCCTCAAGTCTCTTCATGACATGGTTTAAAAGGTGTTCATGACCAAGGCAAATTGTTTTGGCATTCAAATATCATAAAACTTAGAGAATGCTTTTTCTAGCATAAAGGCATGTGACCCAAATCCATACAGCTCTCCCAAAGTCATAAGATCTAATCCTCTAACCTAAAAATATTACCAGCTTCTTTAGAAAAAATTCCAAAGGGGCTGAAATTTACTTATTTTATACATTTAGCATTTTTAAAAATCTAAAAATAACTTTATAGACACAGTTATTGACAGCACATGAATTTATGTGAAATATAGTAAACTTAAGACTTCATTCTTCCTCCTTTTCTTTTTCACTCCTTTCTCTGCCACAGTGTGTTTTAACCTTCTAAAAAGGTCACATTCTCTGTGGGTTCTCCTGATGACCTATTTTTGGACACTACAGTTTGAGCACAGATCTAAATAAACTGGCTTCTCAGCACACAGGTCAGGCTTTAGTCTGTGACGATGACATAGCCTCTGCTCAGGCCAAGTCTTAAGGACAAATGACAGCCCAGCCAACAAGGTAAGAATGTATGTTCTTCTCCCTCCTCCTTTCTCATGTCTTCAATAAAACCTACCCCATTTCAAATGGGATAATATTAAACTGGAGATACTTTTTAAAAAAGAAAATCATAGGCCCCTTTTATAAATTCAATGAAAGCCGTGAACAATCTCCTGAGAAAAATGTGTGCACATATAGGCATGCACACTCATTCCTACTTACGCTCAGTTCCTTATAATTCTTCTGGGTTAAAAAGTTCTGTTCAAGTGATAACTGTGGGGCTATCTGGTATCACAGTGTCACTGTGGCTATTCCCATGTCCTTTGCCATAGAGAGAACACTTTAACCATCAGTAAAAGAAATTGTTAAGTAATTTTTACTTACTACATCCTTGCCTATAAAAGCAAACACTCCAGTGGTTACTTCAGCAGCAAATATCACCAGCAGGCAGGTGAAAAACTAGAGGGGAGAAAATACTAACTGCATTAATTCAATACCTTCTCAATTTATCTGGCCTCTGATTCTACTTCCATTTGAAAAACACTAGGCAAGGCTGTTAGCCTGAATTGATCTGATGGGAAGCCCTTGCCTCATCAGTTCCCTTGTAGTTTGCTCATTCACTCATTAATTCAGCCATTGTTTATTGAGCATCTGTTGTGCACCAGGTACTGTCCATGGGGCTGGATATACAGTGTGAATAAGATGAGATCCCAGTGTCTCTACTGTCATGGCCTCATATGAGAAGGGGAAGATATGATAAATGAGTAAAGCAATAAAAAAGATAATTTCAGATGGTGACATAGAAATCACATCACCTAGAACGGTGTCGGGCACCTATGTGATCAATGAATATTTGATGAGCAAAAGAGGTTCTATAAAGATACAGCTTTAGGCCAGGAGATGGTGAGTGGGGGGGCCGGGTGCTGGGCTCGGGGAAGGTGTGCCTTGACACTGTGTAGTCTGGAGAGGCTTCTCTGAGGGGGTGGGAGTGGCGGTAGGGCTGCCCTGCTGAGCAGATTTCTGTTCTGGTCTTGGGTCTGCTCAGATCAAACCAAGTTCAGTGATGCACCAGAGGGGCAGATGTTCAGCAACTGGGAGAAGAGAGAACAGGGGGGATGGGGGATGGCACTGAGGAAATGGGTTAGAACTTTACATAGCAAGAGATCAGAAGCAGCAGCCACAGTCAAAAAGTCAAATTTGCAATGAGGAAGGAGGGGCTGCCTAATAAAATTGCTGTTCCTGATCCCCCTGTTTTCTGTCTTCTTGCCCCTCTGCTTCCTTCTTGTTTTCCTCAGGTCGCACCGGCATTCATGTACAGCGCAGTTAAGTGAAATTTTTTCTTTCTTGTTTTTTTAAATAGATGCTATTTGTTAAAATAAGCTGCAAGAGGGATGTTTTGTTAAGTTAAGCTCTGGAAAGCAATGCTTTTCTTGTAGATAACAGCCAGCACTTCTCTGCTACAGGAATCTTTTAGCTGTCTCACACTCTGTGAAATATTAAATTTTAGAGAACAATCAAAATTATCCCTCACAATTATTATGCACTTTACCTCCTAAAACATCACACTAATGACCCAATTTTTTTCATACATTCATTCCATCTGAGGTAGGGACAAAGATAATATTATTCTTATGCAAGAAATGGAGAAACCCAGACTTAGAGAGGGAGTGAGCACCAAGTCTCAGTGGGCCTGAGGAGGACCTGGCACTGGAGGCCAGGCTTCTGGCTCCCTTCGGACAGATTCCCTCCCCCGACGCCCCACTTACAGATCCAAGCACACACTGCGACTCCCGCATGGCTCCGCAGCACCCGAAGAAGCCCACGGCCATCATCAGGGCCCCTGCTCCAACCAGCACATAGAGCCCTGCAGGGAAGAGGTCCAGGGAGATGCTGACCACTCGGAGCCGCACGCTCCTGGAGCACCAGCGCCACCCCAAGTTTCCCGCAGGCAGAGCATTCAGCTGTTAACAGTAACAGGGGTAACACTTGTTAAGCGCTTGGTGAGTGCTTCAGATGCCTGACAACCTGTACTGGGATCCTAGGAGGTAGGATATACTGTTACCCCAGGTGAACAAGGCAAGTGCTGCACACAGAGGTGAAGGGAACCACTCACGGTCACAGGGCCAGCAAGGACTGAAACCACATCTGTCTCACTCCCTCAGCTCGGGCTCTCAATCATCCCCATGCCTCCTATATGCAGGCACCTTGCCTTTCAGATTTCCACCACCCCTGTAAGGTGGGCAATTACTACCATTCACATGAAATTGATGAGATTGAGTACAGAGCCAGTGTCAGACTAGGGCACACACCCCACCTTCCTAGGAGCCCCTTGGGCTCTCATGGCTCTCTGGAATCAGTGGCTGCCTGCATCTATTGAGACATTAGGGCAAAGTGTCTGGAAGGGAAAGGGGCTGACAATCTTCCCAGGCACAGATGGGGAAGCAGAGGGAGGGTGGGGCAGAAAGGGGCCATTAAGGAGAAGAGCAGAGGACACAGTGATAAGGCAGTAGAGTTTTGTGTGACCTACCAATTTCAGAGGCAGCACCATATACACTGGACAATGTAACATCACAAGAAAATAGTAGCCAATCAAGGGAGGTGATAAAGTAATATACACTAAATAATGTTATTATTAATACAATATTAGCTATATTTATTAAGGGTTTATATTCTCCAGGCACTGTTCTAAGCACGTGGCTCAGATATATGAATTTAATATTCATGAGGCTGGTGCTAATACTATCTCCATGTTTTAGACAGAGGAACTGGGCCCCAGAAGGTTGCCCAAGATCATTGAGCAGGGATAAAAATATCCATCTGCCTTCAAAGCCAGCTCCTCATCATTGCCCTGTCACAATAAGAGCAGCTTAACCTGGGTGGTAATTTCACTCACTACCTGAATCAAGTCACAGAACAGTTCTCACACAGAAAGAAAAGGGCAGAAATGTTCTTGTTCTGAGAGAAATATGGCCAAGCCTTTTCTTACTTCCTTTTCTGATCCTGAGATAAGTTAGAACACAATGCAGAGCCTGGCACTCCACTTGCTTAGAATAGTGCTAATCGCCTCTATTTTATTTTTTGGCGTGCTATTCGTATGAGTCATCTGGAAACCACTCCTGTTCGTGGAGAGGGTGGAGAGCTGGTGTCCCACCTCGGTGGGGAGGCCCTGAGCCTGGCCTGCCTGAGGCCCCTCTCTGTGCTGCGGGAAGGCAGATCTGTCTGTTCCCTGACACTGGCCAGCCTGCTTGGCTTCCCGCGCCACCCAGGCCGGTCTCAGGGCCTTTCAGGGACCAGGAAGCCCTGCTATTCAGCAGCCCTGACGCAGGTATTTATTTCCTGCTATACTGGGTCTGCCACTTCCTCCCTTTTCCTTTTCTTTAAAAGAATAAATTCATGTGGAATGGATGCAGTAATGAGAAAAATGATAAGGATACCATATTAAAAATAATACTATTGTTGGCCCTACTGCTTAAAAAACTTAAGGTTTTAAAAAATTTTCTTTATTTTTCAAACTTCCATTTCCATGATCTCATTGGCTCCTCAAAGCAACTCCCTTAGGTAAGAGAAGTGTTACATTTCTGTTTTACTAATGGGGGTCAGAAAGGCAAGATAGCTCTGGGAGCCCCAGTTCTCATCCTAGTGAAACAGGCTACAGGACAGCAGCCACCACACCTTATTATTCTGCCTTGCAGAATGTCTCACTGGTGGACATCTTATTGTATTGATTTCCCGCTTAAAATGCTCATTGCTTCCCCACTGCTACATGATACCGTCTACAGGTTCTGCTGGAAGACACAGCCTAGGGACTGGCCCCCCGGATCCTTATCCATCCTACACTCTGGCCACATGGGAATTCACTGTGGTCTGACCCAGCCTGCTCTTTTCCATTTTGTGCCTTTGCAGGTTCTCATATTTATCTCTCTCTGTAGATGTTAAGTCCACAGACAAACCTTATTCATCCTGCCTGGACTATGTCCAACACAGACAGAATTCCTGAATACTGTTTGTTGGATGAATGGATGATAAAAGATAAAATCAAATCAAGTTCTCGATGGGCTGCCATTGCCCATCTTTGAGTTTCTAAAGATACAAGCTGGGAGTAGATCTCACTCAACATCCATGAAGCCACACAGGGCTGGGCTCTCCCGGGGTCAGGCAGATGAGGGCGGAACTGCACACCCTGAGGAAGGGCTCCTGACAGTCTGGAGTATAGGAAAGAGGGGGTGCTCCTGAAGAGGTCAGGGTGTGGTGGATGGAGGCAAAGGACCCCAGGGGGACAGAGTTACTCTGCATTGCAAACAGTCCTTCAGGCAACAGTGCTTGTCCTTCTGGAATAATGAGCTCCCCATAACAATTTGTTTATTTGTACAGTATTCCATTCTTAGGCTATTAGAATCCTAGAGCTCACATGAAACTGCCCCAGTGGCTCCAGTGCCTGCGTTCTCTTCCCGGCGAACTTCAGTCTGTGTGTGTGTGGGCACCATGACTCGGCCCAATGCCGAGTGGGCCTGCTGGTTGGAGCTGAAGGTAGAATCAGAAGGAACTGGGCAGGTGTACCAATTCCGTGGCCTGCTGAACTTAGTCACAAAGCAGTTGTAATACTTTGCATACCATAAGGCGACCTGTGGCTTTCAGGGATTCCTTATCCTTTTTCTTATTTGGTCCTTAAAAATAGCTGTTGAATGAACTAATTGGCAGTCACATTTTAATTGAAGATGGTTTCTGTAGAGCCCTCTTCCTCCCACAGCCCTCTTGTGTGACAAGTATATTACCTATTTCCCAAATCCACCATGCTTTCCAAGTCCTGTTTCCCTTGACTTGAAAAGAGAAAACACTTTAAAGTTGCATTTTTATCATTAATAGCCATGCCTTCTGATGCCAGTGATCTCCGGGCGACACATTACCACTAATTCCCTGACAATTCCACCACTTGTTTCTTAGGTTTCAAATTGTTCTTTTTAAGCTAGAAGCATCATTTAGTTAACACAGAGAAGAGACAGCAATCTCCTAAAGCCTTGTCTGCATCAAGTCATTTAAAAATGGCTCCCCCATTTAGGGAGTGGATAATGGCATGTCACCAATTTTAGTGGCTTTTTGGCAGCAGACGGTTTTACAGACCTGGCTAATGACCATTTTTCATCTAAAGATATTTTCCTCTTCCTCTATTCAACTATGCCCTCCTTCCCAGCTTGCCCTGAATGCATATAATTATATAGGTATCAAAAATATTAGATGAGACTTAGTGTGTGGGGAAGGTGAAGACTTGCATTTCTTCCTCAGTAACAATGGCCATCAGTTACTGACTGAATATGGCTCTAAGCACTTCACAGGTATTAGTCCTGGAGCCATTCCCCACTTCCGGTGCCTCAGCCTGCTCTGTCCTATGCCCTTGGTGGCATCATCTCAGGATTCTGCTACCTGCGAAGGCTCAGTGCTAACACCCATTCACTCATTCTGACTACACGGCACTAAGCCACTCCTTTACCCTTCCTTCTCATACTCTCCCATGTCATCATGCCTCCTGCAGGCTGACTCCTTCTTTAGCACGCCCTCAGTACATTAAGAAAAACAGTTAATATTTATTGAGAGTCACCACACAACAGGTACTGGCTTAAGTACATTCCTATGCTAAATCATCTTATACATCAATCCTATGAGGTATGTGGAATCAGTATTCATACTGCACCACTGAGGAATATGAGACACAGAGATATTAAATCATTTACCTAAGACTGAAACTGAACTAGGGGGTCGACTCAAAAGTGCACAGCCTAACTCATTCGCTGCCCTTTCAGTAGGAACTCAGAAGAAGGCTGACTCTCTTAGAAGTCTGTTAATTTTGCAATTTGTAATTGGCAGGAGGGTTCTTCTTCCTTGAGAAAAGTGCTTGACGTGTTTATATAGGGCTGGGAGCCACACATCCAGGCCTGCCAGCCATGGTTTTAGGTAAATCCTCTTACTCCTCAGTTTTGTTATCTGTAAGATGGAAATAATATTATCTCCTCTAATTTGTCGTAGAAATGCTTTGGAAACCTCGTCTCAGCAACATAAGCTATAGCACGTCTCTGTTTGGCAGCTACCATGACTCTCAGGTATACTGAGAACCAAGAAGTAAAACAATATTACCGGAGTGAATCAGAGTTTTGAAAAAGGCTAGCCAGCCCTTCAACATTTGGCTCTGGAACATTTAGGAAAATGTAAGGATACATAGTATCCAGTCACAATCACAACCAGGCTCTGTGACTGAATTCAACAGGCAGCTATAGTCAGTCTGTGATCCTCAAGAGCCAAGTGGCTGCTGTTTGTGCGGGCAATCCCTTCCCGGAAAAAACCCGCTCATGTCCTCCGCTCACAGACATGACTCGATGCGCTCAAGCACACACCAGCTGTCCAGCCTTCCAAGGGCAAGGAGGGTCGCTCCCACTCAGTGCGCCTGGAAAGAAGACCCCTGTGGTGTCTGTTCCTTTAGGAGCAGCCCCAGAGACAGAACGCAGCTGGAAGCTGGAGGGACAGATTGGTTGGCAGTGGAAGACACAGGGCTTCTCTCAGGAATTCCCTGAAAGATACTAAAGTGGACACGGTCTAGGAAACACCCAAGTTACCCAAGATTTTCCTGCTGCCAGCTCTGCCCTGGCCAGGCTCTCCTGTCTCCACATTGGCAACCAGTGGACACAGATCTGTCTTGGCCTGGCCTCAGAGGCCCTTGAGAGGCAGCAGCAGGAGGCACTCAGCCTGACCACCCCCACTCCTTTCCTCATTCCCAACTCCCCTCATGGCTGGATCCTCTCCACCCTGTTCCCTGGCTGTGAAGCAGATCTTTATCACAGGAGAAAGAACTGGGATCCTAGAAAGGAAAGCGCCATGCCCTCACCCCCAAAGGTGGAAGAATTTCTCCTGCAAAGTGTGGCAGTCATCTGTGCAGAAGCAGGGAGCCAGACCACGTGTCCTCCTGAGGTCCCTCTCAGAGGCTGGACTCCAGGCTGTGAGGCTGTATTTTCTTAAGAGTCACTTGAATGTTTTAAGCCTGTCCACCAATGCCCTTTAGCAAAGGAGTGATGAGTTTAATGGGCCTATAGCTCTGGAACCTATTCTGAAAACAAAATACACAGATCTGTGTGTGGTACCCCATGGTGAAGTGAGGTTTTCCAAAACCTGGGCCTACTTCTTTTTTAAAGTCCTATTGCCTCACATTATTAGCTATGCAAGTCCATAAATGGTATCCTGGTGTATTTTTCTTCTCCTGTTATTGCTAGAGTGCAGGTATCTTTCCTATTTCTACAAGTATTTCCTATTTCCTATAAAATTATATAGTGAGGAAAGAAATATCAATTTCTATGAACACATATATTGCTCCTTCCATTTGTATTGTAAGAAATACTTGCAGTGGAGAAAAGGACTCCACAAATTCTCTCTTTTGTTGCTCTATCCAGAGAGGCAGCTTGCAAAGCAGAGCGAGCACAGGCCTGGGTGTCAGCAGACCTGGGTTGTGGGCTGAGCTCCGCCATGAAGAGCTGCAAAAGCACAGCTTTCTGCTGGCCTCGCTGCTTCACTTCTGGTCCTTAGTTTCCGTATTCGGTCTAGCGCTAAGATTCTACAATGACCCACTTCCTGAATTTAGAGCCCAGAGTATGAGCATCTTCACCATCGGCTACTCAGGGGCTGACTTGGGGAGCTGTGTCTCAGGAAGAAGAACTAAGGGTGGCAAACCCACATCCAGGCCCTGGGCCGCAAGCAAGCAAGGACTCAGGCCCTGTTGTGTGGACCATTGGTTTCCCTACCCAGAATCCACTTCCTCTTCCTCTCCCAGAGAAATGACTCTCCTCCACTCCAGGTGCCTGTGGTCTGAGTACTCATGCCCCTCAAGCTTTAACACGGGCGAGAAGCCCAGGCTGAAGCCAACGAGCCCGAGCAGCTGGCCACAGTGACTTTGGCTGGATCCGTTGGAAGCAAAGAGGCATGTACTTCTGCTGCCAGGGTTAGTCAGAAGATGGCCCCTGTGGCTGCAGGCAGCCACTTTTCTGTGTCTAGAGGAAACCTGCCCAGAAATGGAGCCAAAAGAAAGCAGAGTAAGAGATGCTCCAGACAGGATTTGGATCACATCACTTGTATCCCTGACACAAGTACTAAATCCTCAACTTTTCAGTTATGTGAGTCAAGAAATTTCTATTTTGCTCAAGATAGTTCAAGTCAAGTTTCTGTGATTTGCAATTAAGAGTCCTGACAGATATGCCCAGAAAGATTATGACATTTCTTGCATCTTGGGGAGTTCATATTGTTTTAGTTTAGATTAGAAAGTAGAATCAGGAATGTTTGTATAGAGCTAGTTCACCCTCCTACTATACAGAGGAATGTCCTGAATTGATAAGCACCCCATTCTGATTTTTGCCACATTAGTAGTTAATACTGATGTAGAGGATAATTTACTTTGTGAAAGTCTGCTCAGCTTCTTTGATTTATTTAATCATTAGAAAGGTTTTCTTATGTTGGACCCAAATCTACACCTGTGAAATTGCTATTGGTGGTTTATTTCTGGGGTCAGTGCAGACAGAGGCTGCGGCCCAGACTGGCTTCCCTCCTCAGTTCCACATTCCTGCCCCTTTCTCTGACTGAGCAGGACCCCTTACTTCTGCAATTGAGGTTTCCATCTGAAAATCATCAATTATTCAGGCTTGACTCCATCACTGAACTCCTTTGTCATTTTGTGCTTGCCTCTGAATTTAATATTTAGTAATGCTCACTAATGTTTAATGTTTCTTGTCTTTCTGTCCCTTTTCCTACTGTACCCACCATTATGCCCTTAAGTCTAGTGTATTATATAATCTAGCATTATCATTATCAATAATCTAGCATATTTTTTTCTGTCCTGTGACTCCCCTCTCATTTGACTGCTGCCAGAATAATCTTGCCCAAGCCATACATTAGCCTACTATTGCTTATCAGATTAACTGAGTTTCAAAGCCCTCTATAGTTGTCCTCCCCCTCTCCCCAATTCTTCCTCCTTCCCAACATGCCCCAGTCCTTCTCAATCCAAGAAGAGTCCTCTGTCCATCCTGGCTCACCACTGTTGGGTAGTCTTGCCCTACAACCTTTACAGTCCCCATTCCTCCTTTTCTTCATTGATTAGTCTGGTCTTTCAAACCTAACTCAAATCCATCTTTTCTCATCAGTTTAGAATGACCCCTAATGTACCCACTGCACATACTACTTGGATGGCACTTATTTACACAATACTTTCTATTATAACTTAGACTGTTAACTCAGAGTCTTTTCAAATAGATTGCAGGTGACATGGGGGCAAGCACAGCATTCTCATACTTTTTTGTGTGACCAAGGAGTCCAGGACTACAGATGCTGGCTGATGTACCCTGGACAGATTATATTTTTTCCCAAATGAAGGAACCTACAAAAAAAGGGGAAGCATACAGGCACCCCTGCTCAAATGCACAACTATGCCTAAAACCAAGTATTTGGTGAAATCAAAAAATTAAAATAACCATGGAGAGATTTTTAGGTACTTATTAGATATTTAATTATTTATAATTAAATATTGAAATAATTCAACACTGTTTATTATATATTTAGTTATTTATTATCATCGAAAGGGAGTTGTTCACAGACTCCAAGTCTTCATGGTTTTTTAAATTGATTTTTCTTTACCATTGCTGAAAATTTCTAGTTTAAGCTAAAAAATAACATAGAAATTTAAACTGTTCAGACTTGGTGGTAAAGAGGGTGGGGGCTGGGTTTTAGGAAGTTAGTTATTGCCAAACAACTTGGAGGAAGAATGTCTGACTGTAACTGAACTGGTTGATATTTTCCCGTGTTTTGGTTCTAACTAAGGTCAGATTCTTCCCCACCTGAGGGCACAAAGGCAGCTTTAGATGGAAGGTCCTGAGAGTCACACCTGGAGAAGATGAGATGGGAGTCCAGTGCAAACCAATAGCATGTGGAAAGTAGAATGAATGTTATCCTGCTTGAATTTCAGGATAACATTTCAGGAGCAAAAGATTTCCACTGTTTTATTGGGACTGACCTCACGTCAGGACATCAAGTCATTACTGAATTCAGAGTAGGGAGAGAAAATCATGTTCACCCTGGGCATCAGTTGTGAATGGTTGGAGGGGCGAGGTTAAGAAGGCTCCCCTAAGAGTGTCCTGAATGATTAGCTATAACTGCCACAGACAAGAGAGAGGATGGTACCTGCCTGCCATGTATTTACCAATGCTAATTCAGTCATGAATATGGCTCTCCTTAACTCAGTCTATCTGTAACCTACCCACCCTCCAAGGCCACAACCATGCACCCCTCCACCTTGAGGCTTGCCCCGCCAGCCCACAGGGTCCTTGCTCACTTCTTAATTTTGTGGTTATGTCTGTACCACTTATTAACACTTCACTTATTTTGATTGTTATCTGCTTTTTATTACTGTATATGTCTGGAGCAACAAGGATCCCATTAATACGGGACTGAACCTCTGCTGTGGTTAAGCTAGTGGGCACAATGTTGTACCCATTGTGACTTCATGAAATGGAGTTAGAAATTACAGGGAAGAGTTACAAAATAAGCAGTGTCTGGAATATCAGCAAAATACAGGACAATGCATTTATTTTCCTACCCTCCCTTGACTATTCCTGTGCATCCCCTGGGGTGGGTTTGCAGCCTGCAAAAGAGGTGGGACAGGACAAGGACAGGCTAGGCTTTGTCCTGGAACACTCAGGTCTGCTCTGGGATGGAGAATGCTACTTAGGTTTTCAGAGCCAGGAGCTTCTCAAGGAAGAAAATGCTAAATTTGTGTTAGCTTTGGATAAAAGGGTATGTATCACCTGGAAACTGTGTGGGTGGAAAAGAGCATTTCAGTGTTAAGTATGATGGCAGGTTTCTGTGCTTCTTTCTCGTAACAAAACTACAATTTTGTCCAGATGTCAGAGAGCCTCTGGGGAGCCTGGGCTCACTTCCAGGGCCAGGGTTATTCTTTATTAGTAGGAGAGCTAGTCATAGTAATTCTCTTCTTGGCTGTGATTGGTTTAGGTGTGAAAATACAGTGCAGCTCTGGCCAATAAGCTGCAAGGGAAAGTCAGGTGGGAAACTTCTGACAAGGTTTTATTCATTCCTGAAAAAGGCCATATTGTTTCTTCTTTGGATGTTGTTGTATGAGGATTATGATGCTTGAAGCCACTTGCAGCTATACTGTAATCATAAGGGGATATATCTGAGGTTATTCTGAGGAAGGGAAGTAAAAAAAATGGGAAAAACCTGGGTCCTTGATAACTTTGTCAAGCCCTCAACTAATTCTGGAGATTTCTCACCTTTCATCAACATTTCATCAACTTTGAGACATGTAATATCTTTGTAACTTTTCTGAGATTAGGATGCTTTTTTTTATGGTATGTCATAGTTAAATTTGTAGCATTTCTTTTCTTAGTGGAACTTATAATAATTGTGTGTTTTACAAAAGACTGCATCTGTGATTTGATGAAATGTGGAATGTCCTTATTATCCATTTTTTAGAAGGTTTTCTTTACTTTCCTCTGAAAGTATCCTCACCGATATGGCTGTGATCCTCCCAGGAAGGAGCAGTGTGGGGACGGCATTTGGAAGAGAAGGTAACACAGCTGTGAGCAGCCCTGCATGAGGATGTCCCTGGCTCTGGGTGGGGCCTGGACTCTGGATTCCTTCCCAGGAAAGAGGCTCTGCTCTTCTTGGGATTTGAAGCAACTAACCTGCATAAGATCCTATTTCTCCCTGAGCACAGAGGGCCGCAAGCAACTGAGGAGCACTCTGTGACTGGGACGGATCTTAAAGCTGCCAGCCACATAGGGCTATTGCCTGTAGTGACAGTGGTCTTGGGCTTTTCAAAATCTGAAGTCTAGGAGCACTTAGCTGGAGAATGAGAAAGGGCTGCAGAAGAAGTAGGTGAGAGGAACTAAATCCTGGGGAAGAAGGCTCGGCCCCAGCTGACTGCATTGTCTCAGAACTGGAGGCTACACCCTGCCCCACATTCATGCCTCTCCTACAGCTGGGGAGGCAGTCACCCATCCCCATGGAGGCCTCGTCCCCAGGGCAGCCCTGCCCTCTGCCATCCCTACTGCAGGGGGGGACTAAGATTGGTACTAAGGGGGGACCAAACCTTGACATGTCTCTTCATTTAGAATTAGGTTTCTCTTGCAGAAAATTTAAACACAACCTCACAAAATAAAAGCCTGACTTGGCAGGAGCCTCTCTGACCCCAGATGGGCGGGTGAGTCACTGACGTGTGGTATATGGACTTTGTGGTATTCATGAGGGGCAAAAGGGAGTTCTCAATGCTTTGAAAATGGACTGTGGCTGAAAGAAGTACAATGGGTCCATCTTTCCACACTGATCTTCCATGATTTCAGAGAGCCGAGGGATGACCATGTGAGGGGCAGGCAGGTGGGGGCGGCAGGGCTCTCTCCCACCTCGACCTCATACTTCCCCACCCCCAGGGCCAGGTGTAGTTCACAGGGGCCAGGTTTTGCCTTCTTTCTTTCCCTCTGTCCCTTCCCCTCCCTCAGAAGTCCAGGTATAGGTTCTACAGTAGTTAAAGCTTAGGGAAGCTGAGGTCACTCACCTATATAAAAATACTCTGGGGACTTGTCCTCGGATGAAAGGTCCTTCATGGTGCCTCCAAACCGAAACCATAGTCCAAAAGCGATGACAGCTGACCCTGCCAGCTGAAAGGCAAACAACACTGCTTTTATAACGGATGGAAGGGGGAAGTGTGTGCACAACTCAGGAGCAGGCTGTGGGCACAGAATGCAGGCCGGAAGGGGGCAGCCCTTTAGAGCTCGCCGACTCTCCATTTCATACGGGTAGTGAAATGGTGTGTTCAAAGCCTGCCTGTCCTTGGCAGATGTTAGAACTGGGGCTTCCTGATTCGAACATGAAGTTTTTCCCATTCTGCCCAGCTACCCTGCAGTTATGGGGCACATGTGAAATGTGTCAGTGGAAGGCATCTGCCCCCTGCCTTCTTGCCCCTTGCTTGGACCTCTTCACCAACATGACAGTGGGAGGGGACTGACTGCTGCTGGGTCACCAAGTGCAAGATGAACTCCAAGACCCGGGAGGAAACTTACCTTTCTGAATTGGAAGAAAACAGAACCTTCCCACCCTCATGAGTGAACAGTACCCAGCTGGAAAGCTGTTTTGGAGGCATCTAGAACTCTTTATCCTCCAAGCCACTACAGTCACAGCACTGCCTGGGGATGGCTTTGCAGGCAGAGAGAGGGAGCTCGGCCACTTTTTTTTTTTTTTGGTTGCTATTTTGAGTTTCCATGGAAAGTGTGAAAGGAAAAAATAATTTTCTGAAAAAGCATGGTCTGTGTGCCGTGCGGCTTGTGGAGAGGCTGACTGACTGGCACAGGCAGGTGGGGCAGGCTGGCGGCTGGTAGAGTCATCGCCAGCTTCCTCTCGGCCGCTCTGAGAGCTTCTGTGAGGCTCCAAAGCTGGAAGCCTTTCTGCCATTGAAGGACTGTCATGACCACCTGCCAGCAGGCTCCAGCCCTGGAATCCTCTCTACAAACACCCTTCTCGAATTTCACTGTATCAGTCAATCAACAGATGTTCACTGGACACCTTCTGAGCCGAAGGCGCTGTGGGAAAGTATGCAGAGAGGTGCAAACAGCCTCCCGGTCGGCCAACCCGCCCAGTTAGTGTTGGGATGCCCTCGCCTCTCATCAGATGAGCAGTTCAGAGGCTGCCCCTGACCCCAGTGGGGAAGAGCAGACATAGATACTGGCAACAGGAGCACAGAGGCTGCAGCCAGAGACGGAGAGGTTTAATAAGGAAAAATGGTTTCAAAGTCATGGTCAGACCAGAGCCCTTTGTATACAGGATCCTTCATCTGTGGGGCTATTGGTAAAGAACCTGGTGCTACCCCTTGGGACTACCTGGCTGGGTCTATGTGAGCACTTTGTCTTTCACTCTCTATGCCTTTGGCCAGCTTCTTCAGAGGAGCAGCATGACTTCAACGAGGAGGAGTTAGAGGAACAGAGTTCTACCAGCTGGACCCTCTAATGTGGAAAACTTCAACGTTTCCAGTACTCAGAGGAAAGCACTAATTGGATAATGTGAGGGACAGTTAAAGGAATTGGGCTCAGTCAGCCTTAAAACGTTTTTCCATTTTTCAAAAGGCTTACACAGCATGAAGAAATATTGACAGAAGTCATGCTAACACATTAGCAATATTTATCTTTGAAGGGTTGGGATTAGTGACTTTTTCTTTTCACTATATGTTCTAAGTTTTCTGCATTAAGCACATATTATTCTTGAAAGTTTAAAAACGTATTTTTTTTAAAGCATTATGTAGTAGTTTATCTGAAAAAGCAGGGACGATTTTCTTGCACCATCGTTTGATCTGGGAGGAAACTGGCTTCGAGGTCATTGCTGTTTCTGATGAAGGAAAGAGGGTGCTGCCCTTAGGAAAGCGTGATCCTAGAAGCGCCCCAGAGCTGCCTCGGACAGAGGTGCCTAGCAAAGCCTCCCGGGCAACCCTGCCCACGCTGCCTCTGTGGCAACCAGATGGAAAGACAGTTTCCAAATACAAAGCAATATCTACTGACAGAGGCGTAAGGCCAAGGCCTGCAGCCACCGAGCCGACTGTGGAGGAGGTGACTAGTGTCAGGGACACCCTACCATGCAGCCACATTTTTGGCATGTCTGTGCACAAACTCTAATTTATAGCTGTCTGGCTGGGATCATCCTCCCAGACGGAATACATTTGTCCACTACTGGCACAGATGTGTTTGATGCATAATGGAAAATTAAAAGAGAGGTTGCAATTTAAAGCCCTGGAGGCAATGAGAAAAAAAATCCAAGCTTGCTCATCCATGCCCCCCAAACCCAAACCACACGGGTTTCCTCCTGGGTCAAGGAAACTGTGGCTTAGCTGAATGGCATCACTGTGTGGAGGGAATCCTCCCAGCATACAGCCACTCGCTGTGCTGGGAATACTGTGGGTGAGGACCTCATCAGGCCTGGGGTGGCTTGTGACGAGTGATCACCACTTTGGAAAGTGGCATCAACGGAGACCACATAGCCTTTTGGTCCTTTTAACTCAATTCCTGTAAGGCTCTTGAAATACCCTGTGTTCACCCTTTGATCTACCGCACACTAGAAATTGCTTGGAAAAAAGTTCATACCAATTTCAGTCCAGTCAGGAACAAAGTGGGCAAATCTAGTGCTATTAAATCCCACCTCTCTTTACTGTTCCCTACTGGGAAGAGACATGAATAAACTGGGGGAGGGCCTTCAGGCCCCTCTAATCCTAAATTTTAACCCTTCCAGACCAAAACAGCCCCAGGGTCCCATTCTTCCACCTCCTGTTAATCTCAGCTACTCTTTTGCATTCAGACAAACACTGCACCTCAGCCCAAGTCAGAATAAGGATCAAGATGCTGCCTTTTTTGTCCCTTTCCTTCTCTTGTGCCCACACTCTTTTTCCCTTCCTCCCTGGCTTTCAGGGAATTGACGGTGGTCCCAGTCCATGTGCCACACTTTAGGGAAACAAGGATGAAAAAGACACAACTCCCAGTCTAACATGGAAAATGACGTGTAAACCAACAGACGCAGTATAATGCGGGAAGTGTGCTCAGCCAAGGAACATCACAAAGCCTAGGGATCAGGGCAAAGTGTGACAGCTGGGGTTCAGCTGATGATATCCTGTTGTGATTTACATCTCGAAGAATGACTGACAAGTCAAGAGCAGGGAAGGGCTGGAGGGAGGGGCAAAAGCCAGGCAGAGGGGACAGTGTGGAACAGGCTTTGCTTCCTTACCTGGAACGCTGTGTTGGGGAGAGGAGGGTCTGAAGGCTGTTTGAGTCTGGGACTTGAAAGGCAAGCTGGGGCAGACGGTGGCTCACAGCTTCTACTTATCTTGCTACCACGCAGGGCCCACAGGGAAGGGGAGATGGGAGCTATTCATTCTGAAGGGAACAATCAGGAACTTCAATGCTGCCTGATGCCAGCCAGTGAGGAGCCTGAGATAAAGAGTCGAGCAGCTGAAGGCCAGATCAGGGACCCTAGGGCGTGGAGGTGGTGAACAGTGAGGACCACACCACCAACTAAGAGCTCTGCACATGGCTCCCCTGGTCCCAGGAGTAGTACCAATCCCCATGCCTTTGGAATAATTATCATTAGAAGTATCATTGTTTTTCCAGGAATGGGCTTTTTCATACAACAGCATGAATTGGGCCTTGATGTTAATAATTTAATAAACATTTACTGAGCATCTATTGTGAGCCAGGAGCCAAGGATTCACAGAAAAGGAAGATCCAGTTCCTCCTTGAGTATCTCAAGGGCTCATGGAGAAGCTGACTCCCCCCTGGGTGGTTCAGGAGGAACACTAACCCTGCATGCAAGAATTCAATCACAGAACCAGCCTACCAGGAGATGCCAGATATCATTCTTTGTTTGCCATTTATTTTCTGAGTACCAATTATGCATTAGGCACTCAGGGAATGTGATAAAACAGGACTTTGAGGGCAATAGTATGCCCACTATTTAAAAAGAAGAGAGAAGCAAAATAGGAAAAAAAAGATAGCAGTGAAAGGAACAGACTATAAATATATTTAATGACATATAAATCCATGTCATTAAATAAGGGATCACCAGATACAATTATATTATGCATTTTCATGGGCAAGTCATTTCAGGACTTAATCATATTCCAGAGAGTTTTCAGGACACAAAGTTGCAAATGGTAAGCCTGTCTTTAGAGAATGTCTTTAATTTGTGTTTCAAAACTGAAGTAGCAGAAGAGAGGATGGCAGATCTGATTAGAAAGCATGTAAAACAAAGTGTATGGACAAAGCCCTCCTTTAAGTGAGGGCTATCAACCAGTAGAACAAGTCACCTGGCATCAAGTAGAACTTGTTAATGGTTTCTATTTATTTTACTGTATTTATTTCCACTTTCTTGGAATTGCTGATGAAATATCCTATCTTGAGAACAACTTTTTTTCACTTAAAAAAATGTTTCATGAATCACAAACATAGTTCTTCGGAAGGCAGGTCAGAGGGAGAGCAGTACTCTGAGGTGCAAAAAGGCCAAACTCACTCCCAGACCCGGGTCCTTGAGGCTGCCAGCTTCCCCTCACCCCCACCCCACCCCCAGGAGGCTAGCTAAACCTGATCACAAAGAGCAAGTCTATGCTACTCTGGGCTCTGGTGAATATCCCCAGCAAAAGCCCCCTTTTGGGTAAAAGACCTCACTTGGGGAAGTTCTCAGATAGCACATGTGCTTTTACCTAGATGGAAGGCAAGTTCATTGTCCTCAGACACTCTAGCCACAGTTTCAGGTCCTTCTCCCACTGGGGGCCCTCTGCTCTGGCTATTTCCTTAGCTTAGACGGTGCTTCCCTGCCCCCAACCAGCCCACACTGATACCCAGCTGTTAGCATTGATGTTACTTCTGGGAAGTTTATCCTGGACCACGTATGTACCTTCCTTCATGTCTCATAAGAGCATTTACACTTAAATAATTCTGCTATTAAAAAAAAATTAAGACCTGAGCTGCGTGAAGGCAGGGACAGAGTCTATGCTGCTGTGCCCAAGCACCTACCCCTCTGCCTTCCTGTGCAGGTATCCAACAGACAGTTGTTGAATGAAAGAGTGGAGGACCTTCACAAAGGTACCATTTAGGCTGTGCTTTGGATGGAACTGTGCTGCCCCATTCACACGCTGAAGCCCTAATCCCCAACAGAATAGTATTTGCAGGCAGGGCCTTTGGGAGGTGATCAGGTTTAGATGAGGTCATGAGAGTGGGGTCCTCATGATAGAATTCCCTTATAAGAAACCTTGGACAGTGCTTGGGCTCTCTGTCTCCATCTCTCTGCCATGTGAGGACACAGAAGGCAGCTGTCTTCAAGCCAGGAAGGAAGCTTTCACCAGGAATTGAGTTGGCTGACACCTTATTCTTGTCTTTCCAGGCTCCAAAACTGCAAGAAATAAATTCCTGTTGTTTTAGCCACCCAGTCTACAGTATTTGTTATGACAACCTGGACTAAGACAGACTGACAGAGTGAATGCCCTCCAAGGAATACATTACAAAATAGCATTTCGAATCCACCAGCACCTGGAGACACTGCAGATACCAGGGAAGGCACTGTGTAAACACTGCTGAATATGCTCAGCAAAACACTTTCACACAGAGAAACAAAACAAAGCTAGCACACATAGTATCCATTCCATGTTTTTCAAAGCCCACAGGAGTACATGTTACGCACTGTGCAAGGACACAAAAATAAATCTATATACATGCCTTTTACAGGCAGGAGCATATGATCACTTAATATAATGATAGCAACATACACACACACACACACACACACACACACACACACACACACACACACGCTCCCCACTCGAATCAAAGGTGAACAAAATCAATTCTGCTTTCTTTCTTCTCCAGAGTGAATACCATGTTTTCACACAAACCAACTCATTTGCAGTTCTTTTCTTTGGGTTGAGTCACACAAAGTTGGAAATGGCACTTTCAACCCTAGAGTTTTCATTAAAAGCTTTTAAACTAATATCTGCTCTTGGTGGCAATTCTCATCCCAGATGGAAACACGTAATGAGCACTCACAATTCTTGATATGATTGCAAATCACATTACAAGACCATAAGAGTAATGGAGTTTCATCCTTCAGCAGGTAAGAGTCAGAAGTGCATTTGCTCTGGAAGATGATACTAATTTTCTCAGAGGAAAGCCAGCTCCCAAGATTTTCATCCTATTATGCAGTGAAAGCAAAGTAGGATTCAGATGGCACTTTCTCAAAATCAAAGATTTTGTCAGAAGAAATACAAGAGCCAAATGCCACGACATCTATGCAAAGCCATCTCCAAGGAACCTCTCTGCCCTTCCTTGACATCAGGACCGGGTGTGGTGGAGTTGGAAGGAAGATCATGGCAGTGTATGATGAGATGCCTGTTAGTTTGGAAAGGCACCAATGTTTCTGATTTCCCCTATTATTTTCCTCATAATGATTTCATAAGAACAAGCTCATGCTAAGAAATTCCTGAAAGACTTCCTTCAGGTAAGGATATATTTTAAGATCAATCAATGCTTAATTCTTTGCACAGATGAAAACCATGACAGAATCAGAGTATTCTAGTCATCTCTGGAAAGAATACTGGGCTATATATTTGTCCCAGACAGATCTTCTTCTGCTTGTTTAGATTGCTGTAAAGTTAACTTGAGTGGACCAATGATCCTGGGAGCAGTATAGAAGTGGTGGGGGGACACTAAGCCCAGAAACTAACCTGGGATAGAAAGCTTGCTGCAGTGACAAAGCAGATGTAATATACAGAATGGAAAGTGTGTGGTATTTATTGAGTGGGCATACATAATGCCATCTCTCTAAAGAAATACAGGGAAAAGCAGCAGGAGAGGAAAGCTCAGCAAGAATTAGGGGAAAGATGATGGCTGTATAGTCTTCTTTGGCAGAGAAACAAATGTCACAGCCGACTGGCTAATGATTCCAGTGAGCAGATGGCTTTATCAAGTGAAGACCAAATATAAGACATACAGAACTAAAGTCTAGTCCACCGAGTGAGTTAAAATTCAATCCACCAGAGTGAGTTAAATTCCTGTCTGCTTTACTTCACCTGGCAGATGATTTCCAGGAGGACAATAATGGTCTTTTCTACATTCTCTGCTTTCCTCCTTGCAGCAACCAGCTGGCGCTTACCCCAGGCCTGCTCTCTGAGTAAACAGTTACCTTGAGTGCTATAATGGCTACTGTGATGTCTCATGTATAGCAAGCTTTATGTCAGCAAAGATAGGAAGGACATTAGACAGTATTTATTTTACAGCCTAATAATTTTCAAGGTAGTTTGAGAGAACTACTCTTGAGGAGATAAATGGGATTCCTAAATATCAATCACTAATAATGATTTTCACCCAATTTTAGTTGTTACAGAGAAACAATTGGAGAAAAAAATGTTTCATGTAGACTTCAGGTTAGACTGGAACAAACCTAAATGCCTTTTTTTTTTTATAAAGTCAGCTTGGATGGAATCAGATAGAAATCATACAATTCTAGCTTGGTGTTCTCTTAACAATTTTACCAGTAGCCATTTGTGGTCATGAAGGCAGGCAGCACTGGGCCATTTACAGGGGACTAGGCCGAGTGGAACCTCAGGGAGACTGTGGATAAAGTGAAGGTTCCTGTACACGTGTGGGCAATACATTGTTATTGACTCTATATAAAGAGCTCTGCCCAGTGCTCTGGGCTGCAGGGCTGCAGGAGAGCAGGAACTGGAGTGGTGGCAGCACTGAGGACAGAGACTGAGACGGCTGCAGGGCCAGAGAGGCCCAGAGGCAGAGACCAGCTTGCTGCATGGGGACTCGCTCTGAGTAGATGGGATTCTAGTGACTGACCTGCCACCATGGGAATAAAGTTGGGTATAAATGCTTTTCACCCCAAGAACGGTCCATTGTCATTTTTCAGTCTCATTGAATCCATAGTGAACTTGTCTGAGGCTGAAACCCACTGGCAAGACAGAGACCACTTGGGCTTCCTAGATGAGTGGCAGCAGCTTCCAAGGCACTCATCCCTGCCCCGCTGGGGGGCTGCCATTCCTGTCCAGTTCCCTAGCCCCAGTTTATTAGCTGACTCCTTCCCAATGACATTACAGTGTGGAGGGCAGGGCTTGGCACACACTTTGGGACATTTGCCAACCGCTCTTTTAGAAAATTTTACCTCTTCTTAATATTCTGGCCGAATAACAATGCACTTAGGATAATGACAAAAACATCCGCATGTATAGCACTATGGTGTTCAGGAGTTGTAGCAGATAAACTGGGGTTGTAGGCATCCTAGATTTGAATCGGGCTCTGCCACTTACTAGTCTGTGATATTAGGCAAGCCACTTGACCTCCCTAACCCACAACTTCCTCATCTACAAAGTGCAGGTAACAGTAAGAATGGGTTCACATTTCATACTTAGAACAGTGAGTGTCCGGCATTTAGTGTTATTATGCTGGGAGACTCTCTAATGTTACATTCAAACTGAAAACTTAATCCTACTCAAGGTAGGGAACAACACTCCCATGGCACCAGTAACCTAGTCCTCTGCTGCTCCCCCCTGCTCATTTTTATTTTAGCTCTACACTCTTTCCATGACAGCTGGAATTCCCTTGAGTTTTTAAAATCTTTTATACTAGATATGTCAGTGCCCTTTCCAGAAACTACATTCTCCCTCTCTATTTTAGTTCTTAAAAGACCCAATAGGGAAAGATGATTTACAAAAAAATAACTCTTCTTTGGCTAGAGCTATCTGTAGACAGAAAGTCCTAGGAACAGAACTTACTCCAATAATGTAAGCATAAATGTTCTCTGTGTTGTCCAATATTGTAGCCACTGGCCATCTGTGGTTACTGAGCACTTGAAATGTGGCTGGAGTGACTTAGGAGCTGAATATTAAATCTCTCTTAAGAGTAAGTAATTTAAATTTGAATAGCCCCATGTGATTAGCAGCATAGCCACCATATTGGAGAGTGAAGGGTTTTTTACCCTTAATTCCTTTTTCTTAATTCACATGTTCATCCCACCTTGAACCTTCTCTCCCTTTTGGTCAGCAGACCTGGGGAGGTTAGAGCATAGATTTCAGGGCTGCACACAGAAACCCAGCTCTGCAACCAGCTAGCTCAGAGTCCCCAGGCCAGTCTCCTAACCGCTCTGTACCTCTCTCCTCACAGGAGAACTGCGGGTGACAACAACTGCTTTTTCAGTGGGCCACTGTGAGGATTAAAGGAGTTAATATACAAATGTACTTAGGAAGGCAGTGTACATTTACATCATGCTTACTATTTTCCAAGTTTTTGTATAGAGTTAATAACAATGTATTGCCCACACGTGTATAGGAACCTTCACTTTATCCACTGTCTCTTGATATATATCCTTTCTCATTTCCCATCTTGCTTTTCCTCTGCCTTAAACCGATCGGTAGTGTTCTCAACCTCTCTCCAACTTCTCCTATATACTGGGGTGTTTTATGCATCTCCTCGCACCTGTGTGTCTGGAATGCATCAAGATTAAGCCCCTCAGTAGATATAATCTCCCTGGTCACCAATTTAACATTTTCCAAGCTGGCAGCATTTCTCTTATATTTCACATGCTCTAGTAAGTTAATACAGTGAAAACAAAACAGGGCTTAAAATCAGAAGACCTGGATATGAATCCTGGCTTTGCTCCTCCCTCTTTGATATTAGACATCCTGCCTATTACGAATGACTTTCAGCTTCTACCTCTGTAAAATGGGGATTACATTATTTCATGGGATTGTTGTGATTCATGATCAAGTGGGAGAATGCATGTGAAAGCATTTTGAAAACTAAAACAGCATATGAATGGTAATTAGCATTACTATTTTTGTTCCCAATTAAATCCATAGAGGATGAAAAAGGCAGGCCAAGGTAACCCTTGCTCATCTGTAAGATGTGCACTCAGCCCATTTGAGAATTTCATCTTATTGGTTTCTTTCTCAATTCCTTTTTTGTAATTCCTTAGCAACCAGGACATGATTTGTCTCAAGGTCAGTATAGCATCACTTGCTTTAGGAGACCAGCTCTGTTGGGATATTAACTATTAATACTAAGGTAGGGGATGGGGGTTATGTTCTCTTTTAAGTCACACATGGTTGGACACCCAAAGATACTGCACAGATGTAGAATAACACAAGGCAATGTAATGGACAACGGACAGGTGGCTGCCTGGTAATTTTAAAAACCATGAAGTCTTAATGTAAAAAAAAAGAGTCTTAAAACAATAAGATGGTAACCGGAATTAAGAGAGCTACAACAAGGAAGCCAGGTGAGCAGGCCAGGAAAAAAGGTGCTCCCTGTCCCACTGGGAAATGAGAAAAACCAGTGGGTCTTTGTCCTCTTCAGGCCACATCTAAACCAGCAGTTCTCCAAGTTCTCCATGTGATTCCCTAGGCCAGCAGCGTTCGCACCACCTGGGAGGCTTGTTAGCAACGCAGACTCAGTGAATTAGAATATATATTTGAAAAAGATCCCCAGATGATTTGTGTGCACATGAAAGTTTGAGAGGCAGAGATCACAAAAGTTTTCCTGTTGCCATCCACTGGCTTCCCTTGGGTAGCACAGAGGCAGGGCAGGGAACAAAAAAAAGTGCTCCTGTGCCAGGGTCAGGACACACAATGCTGTTAGCTGGGGTGATAGCACTGACGGCTGAACCTCTCTAGGTGCTGAGGGAGGGAAGGAGGCTTCCAGCATGACACCCTGCCCTCACGGAGCCAAGACACTAGAGAGGGAATAAGCTACAAAGGCAAAACGGCCCACTAAATACAGGCATGAGTGCCTCAATAGCAAGGACTGACTGTCATAGTCATCTGTGAACGCTCAGCACATGGTGGGGTTCAGGCACGTAGTATGGTCAGCACATGTTTCTGACTGATTGACTGCAGAGGAAGGAATCTCTCCTTTTGACTCCATGCCCTTGATAGGCTACAAGACTGCCACTTCGCTTGTTTGGTTGGGCCTAGGACAGCCATTTCCCACTTCTCTTTGTCTTTATGAACACTTTAGATATACATTAATTCATTTTATATGCACAAAGATCATAGACTGATACTGGTATTTGATTATGCTCATTTTACAGAAGAGAACAGATTCAAAGAGACTAAACAACTTGCCCAAGTTCCCCTAGTTAGTAAATAGTATAGCCAGGAACAAACCCAGGCAGTGTGATGCCAGTATTGGCCTTCCGTGCTTTGAATTCCTGGATTTGAATTGCCCTGCTGCCTAGACCTGTCTGGGGTCTGGTGGAACAGACTCCTGGAGCTGTGTCTCTAGCCTCTGGCCCCCCTCGTAGACTGCCTGCCCCCTCCCCTCCCCCCCAGCAATGCTACGCCCCTCTCATCCACGGCAGGGGCGGCTGGCCACTGCTGCTCTCTTCCCACCTTGATGGGAGTCAGAAATGAACACTGTCTGCAAGAAGTCTGCAGAAATTCCTACCTGCCCTCTGGGGTGGTCTAGCTTTTGAGTGGACCCCAAAGAATACTTTCTTCACGTATTTTTCAAAATCAGCCTCTCTGATAGATGGTAGCTCTGAAGCTATTTGAAATAAGTTTGGGAAGGAGCAGAAGGCAACTCCATAAGCTCAAGAGGCAAAACCTCTTTCACTCTCAAGCTGTGGGACATGGTCTTTCCTAAACACACTAGATAGGCATCACTGACTGAAACCCAAAGCTGCGTTAATAGTGGCAAGAAGGAAAGGCAAGCAACTTCAAACAAGCCATATATGGCATCTGACTTTCCACAATGAACAGTCCTGCTTCCTGTTGGTCGGTGACACTGAGCTGCTCAGTGCAGCACAATGATAGGAACACACTGAGTGTGCAATGGCAAACCAAGGAATCAACAGCGTCCAGGTTTTGCTTTAAATCAACATACATGGCTTGGTGGACTGTGGTGTTTTGTTTTTATTGCTATGCAACAGTGAAAAAAATGTAAAGGTGATTTCAGTGAAAGCATGGGACTATGCTGTGCTATCTGATTGTAGTATCCGATTTAGACATGACAGATGTCGGGAGGGGTTTTGTGTTGGATGTCAACCATGATAACAAAAATTAATTTAGTGGGGTTCATGGCCAGGCTTTACTTTTGTTTTTAAAATGCAGTGGTGTATTTAGTCAGCGGCCCTGGACCACGGAGTGCTGTGCCGGCTCTGGCAGGATCTAGCTGAATGTTTATAAAATCAGAAGCACAGTCTAGGGAAACTTAAACTAAGTTGCCAGAATGAGGTTGCAAATCGATTTGTCAAATTGCAGATCACAAAACATACCCCAGCCCCCACCTCTGTGTCTGCCTTCTGGTGAGTTCCTGACAGGAAAGGAAGTGTTGTCACCGAGGGGGACTGTATACCTCAGAAGGACAGGCATGCAAGCATCTAAGGGTGTGTGTCAATATTACAATTCAAGTTGTTAAAGCCTATCCTTCCAGAAAAACTGTCCCTTGCCTCCTGCAACTTCCCACAAACCCCTCCAACAAGGGAAAAAACAACTAGGGTGGGGCTTACAATGAAGGTAAATATCTAGAAAATTTATCCCAAAGAATCACTTTCCCCTAAATCATTAGGAACCTCTTTCAGTTTGTCCCTTTCCCTTTGGTTGTGTAAGTAGAAGGAAGGCTGCCTGTAACTAACTGCTGCTGTTTCCAAGACCCTTGGTCCCCACCCACCATGGAATTGGGAGAGAAGAAGGCCCAATATTCCTCTCCTGGGCTCAATCTGTGCAAACAAAGAACAAGTCAATAGGTAAGGAGTAGGCAGAGATATAGGCTCAGTTGTCCTGATAAAGTTGATAACTGATTATCTGTGCAATTAGGGAAGGCCATTTGGACCAAGTTCTCTGACCTGCAGATTCATTAATTCATTCTACAGGTATTCACTGGGTGCCACCTATGAGCTGGGCACTGTTGTAGGCACTGGAGATACAGACAGATACGAACGAAACAGGGAAAAATTCCTGCTCTCAGAGTATTCCAAGTTCTACTGGGGAAGACCCACAAGTACAAACTGAGAAGATAATGTGTAGTTGTCCTAAAACAAAGACAAGCTGCAAGTCTCTTGGCAAACATCCACTCTATTCCCCAACATTAAGGGACTCAAGAAAGAGGGCTTTCATTGAATGCTTTCTATGAGCGAGGCACTTAATAATAACTTTTTTGAGCACTTACTATGTTCTAGGCTTATAGGAAGATGAGGTCAGATACTTTGCATGGTCCTTTTAATCCTCTCAACAACTCTATTACTCCATTCATACCATGATAAAACACAGGCCTGGAAGCAAGAGTAACTTGCTTGGGACACCTGCTTGGGATCTCTGCTCCCTTCATCACGCCCTTGTTCTGGGCCTCTGCAGGTGGGCGGTGGGTCACCCCCTCACCTTATCCACCTCCATTCTACCAGTCCTTTGAGGTTCAGCTTAAACACCCCCCTTTCCAGAACTGTTCTGACTCCTCATGACTGCTGGGAAGGTTTCTTCCAACTCCTTAATTAGATCATATATAAAAAAGTTCACATCTAACCCCAGCGGCTAACACATGATAGACACTCAAATACCACTTTGTTTCTACTTCCCTTCTTACTATGTTTATGGTCAGAAGTGCAAAGTTTGTCACTTGGTTATATGCTGTCTTATTTGTTGTTGTTCTGTATGCATTGCACTCATTTCTCCAACAAGATCAGCAGCTTAGGGAACAGCATTTTATATTTACAAATTATATTTGTATATTTGTAAGTCATCTTTATAATACTTATTTAATAATTGCCTAGTGGAGTGTTTCTCAAACTTGAGTATGCATCAGAATTACCAGTAGGATTTGCTAAAATAGATTGCTGGGTAGGTCCCCAGAATTTCTGATTCAGCAGGCCTGGAATGGGACTGAGAATGTGCATTTCTGACAAGTTCCCAGGAAATGCTGAGGTTGCTGGCCCAGGAACCTCACTTTGAGAACCACTGGGTAGGCGTGTAATGTACCACAGTACCTAGAAGCATGATAGCTGAGTCTGAGTCCCATCTCTGTCACCTCACTAGCTGTGTGATCTTGGGCAAGTCAACCTGTTTGAGCCTCTGTTTTTGTATCTGTAAAAATGGGGATAACAGTCTGCACATCAGGACTGTTATGAAGATTAAGTGTAATAATGAATGCAATGTGCTTAGCATCGTCCCTGACATTGAAAACATTTAATAAATGCTTGCTATCTTCCCTGGAAAGGCTGGCACAATACCAGGCAGTACAGAAGCACTGAGCCCAGCCGCAGATTGCTTCTCAGATGGATAGAAAACTACTTTTGAATCTGTAAGCAGTGAGAGTGAAGGGTGCCACTGCAGTATAACATCTATAATTAGCAGCTTTTGAAATTAAGTCAGATTATTAGAAAGCACAGTACAGGGGCCTTTAGAAATGGTCCCCCCAATAGGATGCTGGCTGTAAATGCCCAGGTGTACAAAAACCATGTGTATTTTAAAATTCAGGGGCTGTCTTTCTGGGTACCCCCTTCACACCTTCCTGTCCTATAGGCTGCTGAGGATGGCAACTTGGCCCCTGAGAGCTGGGAGTTTGCTGGAGCCACCCAGGCATCTGGGCTAATGGATTGGCAGAGACAAGTGAAACCCATCATTCAATAATTAATTAGCTGCAGTCCGGGGAAGACTAACTCCTCAGAGCACAAAGGACAACCACCACCCTCCTTCATCCTAGTTTCAAAGCACCCAGGCCCATGCTGCTCCCTCCCAGCTCTAAGAATCTCTTCACCCAAAGCAAGATCCACATTTTCCGTCAGGGTCTGTCTGAGCAATTGGGCTGGCTGACATTCTCTTGAGAAAGCCCAAGAGGGAATGTGCAGACAAGACAATTTTCAGACCTTGTCTCACACTTCTCCATGGCCTGAGACAGGGTATCCGGGGACCTAGGGATGGTGTAGTCCTAACCTTGTCCCAGTAATATAGGAGACAAGGGTCATGGATCTCTCTCTCTCTCTCTGCGAACCACTAGTCCCAGGATGTTCGATCAACGCAAAGTTCAATGAGATCATCATCTCTGGGAGCATCAGTATTTAGCAGAGGCCGCGGGCTGGGGGTTGTGGGGAGGTGTTGCCCCTCGGAAGCCACTTGCTTCCGCCCACCCCCTTCAGAGAAAAGCACTGTCACCTCCTCCCATCCAGCTGGTACCCTCCCCTAATACCCAGAAAAGGACGACCACGCCCGCCCCCATGCCATTTTCCCTGCTGCCCCCAATTTCCTAAACAAACCATCACAGCCGGGTGATGGTGTACCCACCCACTCCGGCTGGGGAAACAACCTCGGCAGTCCCGGGCAGGGGTCTCTGTCCCAGCGCCCTGCCAGGCCCAGGCTTCAGAGGAAAGGCAGAGCGAAGAAGGGGGTGTGTGCGCGGAGGCTGCAGGGAAGCTGAGCCCTCAGGACGTAAGGGTCTGGCGTCCCCGCACCTGGAACCACCCGCTGCGAGATGAAAACCAAGGCGGTGGGTTACTCAAAGGGAAGAGCCACACGGCGTCTCCCCTCTTCCCACCGTTTCTCGTTCTCAGTCTCTCCGTTCTCTCCCCCTCCACCGCTCCCCTCCCTCTTTGTCCGCCTTATTCTCACCTCCGCCCTTGTGAGCGCCCTGCCTTCTGGAGCGCGGCTGGGACGCCGCAGCGGTCAGCAACCAGGAGACCCCGGCCCTGCGCCCCCGCCCGGGCCCTCCCCAGTCCGGCCCTCTCGGTTCCGGGTCTCACCCAGAAGAGCAGGTTAAAGCCGAGCAGGAGGTACTTGATGCACCGCAGGCCCCCGCGAAAGCGCCCCATGCTGCGGACCCGGCGCGGGATCCCGAGTCCCCAGGCCCGCGCTTAGAGCGGCGGGAGCGGCGTGAGGCGGCGGGGCGGGGCGCGAGGGGCCATGGGCGGGGCCGGAGGGGCGGGGCGAAGGGCGGGGCCGGGTGGGAGCGGGCAGGGGGCGAGAGCGCCCAGAGGACCCGATCCGGAGGCTGGCGAGTGAAGTGGGCGCGGAGAGGGTGGAGATCCAGCGGTCCGCCTCCTTCTCTCCCCGCGCGGGGCGACCAGACCCGCAGGCGCTCGGCTCCCGGTGTTTGTCGCAGCATCTGGGAGGAAGGAGTTTTCCACTGGGGACCCGAGACCCATTTAATCAGCGCCCTGTGCAGAGACTCATTTGAGGCCTGCTGAAATGGTTGGGAGTAAGGACGCACGGTCCTGGCGGCTCTGGAAACCTAGGAAGGTGGTCTCGGGTGGAAGAGATAAGTAGAACCCGAGGCCGCCCTGAAGCTGGCAGTACCCGAAGCGGGGCACCCGGCCCGGGGCATCTGGTCCGGCGCTGTGGTCTTCCCGCGCCGCGGTGCGAGCGCGCACTGGCCGCCAAGGCCGCTTCTCGGGGATCCTCCCTCGGCCCCTCCCGCGCCCCTCGGGAGATTCTTACCTTAATAGGCAAGAGCTGGGAGAAGGCGCAGGACGCGGCTGCCCTGTGCCCCGCGGCTGCTCCCCACCCTACTCTGCTTGGCCAGCTGGCTGGCGGAGGGGGAGTCAAACTCCCTGGTCCTGCTGAGTTCCACTAATAGGAGGAGGGCTTGGAAAGGAATCCAAATCTTCAGGGATTAATTGTGTTGTGGAGATGGGAGAAAAGGAGGCGGGTTTTGTTTTGCTTTGTTTTATTAAGTTCGGCTGCTGGAGGGGAAACCAGGCTCCCACTCCCATTGACTAAATGCCTACAGCATGTGGTGCCAGATAGTACGGGGGCGACAAGAAAGTGTAAAATCCAGGGAGCCTATGCTTTGATTCAGCAAAACTTTACGTGCCTAATGTAGGCCAGGCAGAGTAGCAAGCCCCCGAGACTCAACAGAGGGGAAACAGCCAGACAGGGTCGCACCATCTCTCGTGGTAGAGATAGATGGGTAAGCAAATAATTATAGCAAGTTGAGGAGGTTGAGCAAGGTGCTGGCCTGGACTGCTGGCCTCACAGCAACGGCGGACAAGGCTTTGCTGATGAGAGAAGGCCTGATCTGGTCTTGAAGAATGAGTCTGGGCAGGGAGGAAGAGCAGTCTTAGATGGGGCAGCTGCTGCAAGAGCACAGGGCTGGAGAGGAAGGCCTCCCAGGGAACTGGGAGAGCTGTTGTTAGCCCACAGAGTGGGAGGTAAGTCCAGAAGGTGCTAAGACACAGCTTTCAGTCAGCCGGTGGAAGTGCAAAACCATCCTGAGATCTCGGTTTCCTCATCTGCAATGTGGAGATAATAGTACCCATCCATTTCAAAGAGTTATGAAGAGTGATGAGTTAGTATTTGTAAAGTGCCTAGGACAGTGCCTGGCATAGAGTAAGTACTATATAAGGGTTAGCTATTGTCATATTGCACCTCTGTCAGTCAACCAGTCATCTTTGCCTACATCTGTGTCTTTGGTCATTTGAGTATCTTGTGAATTTTATTTATGAAAATGAGTAGAGGACAGAAAACTCAACGTGCCCATTCTGGTAATAGGCATAGGTTTCAAACAGTGTGATAGAGACAGGGATGAAGTCATTAGGTATGTAGGAAGGCACATCTTCAGCTTCAATCAAACACATTGTTTCATACCTGTCATCTTTGTTCTATTATAAAGGAAATGAACTAAATTAAAGAGTAGTGTCTAGTACATAGAAGGCATTTGATAAATCCCTGAACTGAGTGAAAAATGATATACTTTAAATTGTATATTGTTGAATTTTATGTCTCTATGACAAAATACATTTAGACATGATATATTGTCTACTCTTTAGGAACAGAGCCCTTACTGTAACATATAAGTCTGTTTTTTCATTACAAGTTTTAGCATACATGGATTAGGGACAGATGGTTGCCTGCCTGGCATAACATTTAGATTTTGAGTAGAGACTTCTCCAGCTTCCCCTCTATAAAGTTATGTCTTGTGAGAGCTGACTCTTGATAGGACTAGGGCATCCTAACTGATAACACAATTTCAAGAGTATGTTATTCTACAAAAGTGGGGGCCACATTAAGTGACATAATAAGGAAGTTAGACTTTATATTGGATGTTATGCAAAGACATAGGATGTAAGCAGGGGATAAGATAGTTAGATTTCTATTTTTAGAATGGTCAAGCTGGGGATTTATGGAGGATGGTTTGAAGTTAAGACTTGAGACTTATTAAGAGACTGTTACAGCGGTTCAGGTAAGAAATGAGCACCTGAACCAAGAGTGTGGCGGTGGGTGTAGGCTCAGATGTGAGAGCTATCCAAAGACTGATAAAAGAGCAAGACAGTGGATATGAGGAATAGAAGGGAAAGGAGAGGAAAGAAAGACTGCTGGGTTTCTTCCTTGAGTAACTAGGCATATCGTGGAACCATTAACAGAGATAGGGGGTGTAAAAGGTGGAGCAGATTTTGGAGAAAATGTTATAGATATTGTAGATGGGCTCACCTGTCATTCAATCTTACATTCAACTTGGAGGATAAGAAAGTTAAGTACTTGCTTTCTGATTTCCTTTGCAGCCTATGGTACAGTTCTGATTAATGGGATTTATATGGAAGTCGGCTGGGAGGTTTCTGGAAAATCTGAAATTGTCTTGATAAAAGGTTTATTTGGCATTTTTCCCATCCCTTTTTTCCTGTCTTGAACTCAGACATGATGTGCAATGCTGTAGAACATTTTGTGACAATGAGGAAAAGCCAAGAGAATTGCAGAACTGCCAGCCAGGAGATTGTTGAACTTGTGAACCAACACCAGCAGTCACCTACCTCCAGATTTCTTGTTATGTAAGAAAAATAGCCCTTGTTTTAATTCTTATATCCTGTTACTTGTAACTGATGATACTTCTAACTCAGAAAGACAAAATAAATTCATATTCTACTGAGTTTGAGATCTGTTGGGAAATCCAGATGGAGAAGTCCAGGAGACAGTTGGAAATATGATTGAGATTCTGGAGAGACGTTTGGCCTGTAAGTTTAGGTTATAGATTCATCACAAACAGTGATAACAGAAATCAGTAGTCTTCCAACCTTTGCCTATACATTCCCTAAAAGAATTATGAAAAAATATATTCCCCTTTTTACATTTTCCCCAATATATTTTATTGTGGCTATTTTCAAACCTACAGAAAAGTTAAAATAATTGAGCAGTCAACACCATATAGTCACCACCTAAATTGTACTCTTTAAAAAACATTTTACTTTAGTTATATTACTTATGTCTACATCTGTCCATTTGTCATGTGAGTTGGGGCATATAATTCAGAAGTGGTTTATTTTTTATGCATTTCCAAATAAATTTTAGACATCCCCTAAACTCTTCAGCATGCATAACATTAACTAGAGTTCAAATATTCATTTAGTTTTTCTTTTTGAGATAAAATTTACCTCAATGAAACGTACACATTTTAAGTATAGTTTGATGATTTTTGACAAATGGCCTTTCTAAACCCAAACCCTGTTAAGGTGTAGAACCTGACTATCACCACAGAAAGTTCCCTTGTACCCTTTCCTAGTCAGTCTACACTCCCACCCCTTCTAGAGGCAACCACTGTTCTGATTTTTTTTTAACTCTAGATTAATTTTGTCTGTTCTATAATGTCATGTAAATGGAATTTACCCTCCCACATATTTAAGTTGACATAAAAAAATCTATTTTATAAGTTAGAGTATTTGTAAACATTAATCATTCCTGATATATTTTAGATATTGACATTTTAAAAGAAAATGATCACATCCCTCATTTGAATACATCAATAGAAACTAAGTTCCAATCTGATCTGCTACCTACCATTATCTTTTTTTTAAAACCAGGCTTAATGCTTGAAGTGACTATGTGAAATTTTTGATCAAGACTTGGAGATGATGATCTCTTCTGTTTTTAAATCTTATTGATGAGAAACTTAATTAAAAAAATTTTATTCAACTATAATTGACATACATTATGTTAGTTTCAGATGTACAATATAATTATTTAATTTTGTATATATTCATCATCCATTTAAAAAATACATGAACAGGGTGGCAGTTTTGTCTTTCCTTTTCATCTTTGAATTTGTATTCCATTCTACTTTTTCCATGAAATGTAATCCTAAAGCAATGCATTTTTATGCTTGAAAGATTTTTCTTGAATGTCCTTTCATACTTGTCTGAACAAATATCACTGTATGTTTATTAAAAAATTAAAAATTTCCTCCTGAGACCATAAGGTTCTAAGTGTTAATTAAATTATCATTAAGATTATTCTTAGTACACAATTGATTAAAAAAACAAATGCAGTTTAAATAAACAGTCATCACACATAAGAGTTTATGTTATACACATAAGAGTATGCAAGAGTTATTCCAGTAAAATATTACTGGAAATACATTAGTGGGATTGGGATTTTTTTCTACTAGTTCAGACATCCATAAATGAATATTCCTTACTGCTAGAACAACAACAGGGCTCAGCAAAAATTCTCATAATATTTTTCATTGCTTTGATATTAATGCTGAGAAACTTTATTTAGACAAGTAAGTAGATAAGGATGGAAGAAGTATTTCTAGCAATGCCAATCAATTCTTTAAAACTCTTCTGAATTATATGCCCCAACTCACATACTGATCTAGCATCAAAAACCATTTCTAATGAGCAATCAGTGGACAACTCCATTTGGTCTTTCTTCAATTTTATTAGAACATTGGGACCCTTTCTTACAAGAGTGATTATTACCCATATTATAGTCACTGTAGGTAGTCTCAGTACCCACAGCAATTTTTCAAGTTGCTGGCCCAGAGACTTTTATGTAAACTGGAGAAATGTCTCATATCAGAATTAGAATGAGTGAGGTAGTTTGTGAAGGAAGACATCTTGATCCTAGCACACTCTCAGGTTGATTGATTCTAGGAAGGACTACACATGGGACTGAGGATCTGGAAACTGATTCTCTTAAAACTATTCATGTTGGAAAAAACAAAAGCTATTCATGCCGGAGTACCCTCTGGTAAGATTTTTTACATTGCCAGGATATGCATACCCCAGAGATACAGAGCTGGTGTAACCATGAGAATGGATGCTATGGCCAGGGAGAATGTGAAAGTGTTGAGGACAAAAACTTTAGACAACAACATTTAAAAAAGTGAGCAGAGAGCATATAATACTCAAAAGAGACTGGGAAGAAATGACCAGAGAGGTAAGAGAAAACTGAGAAGAGGCTGATGTCACAGAGGCTGACAGCGGAAAAAGTTTCTGAACGGAAGGAATGGCCATGGTGCTCATACCTCAGTAATAACAAGTGAGATAATAGTTCATTGGCTTTGGTCACAGGGTAATTTAGGGCACTGATGACCTGGGTAAGGGCTATTTCAGAAGAGTGATGGGAAGGTGTGTTGAAGCCAGGCTGTACTTTAGGAGTGAATGGGCAGTGGGGAGGTCATGGCAATTGCTCTTTCAAGAATCTTAGCTGTAAGAATGGAGAAGCAAGATAGGAAGCAAGTTTTCTTTTCTCTTTCCTCCCTTTCTTAATGGGAAGATTTGGGCATGTTTGTAGTCCTTGGGGGAGGTACCTGTGGAGAAAGAAAGACTGGAGAAGAAAAGGAAGAGCAGAGTCTCTGAAGAGATAGAAAGGGGCTGAGAGCCAGAACACTGGTGAGGATTTACATTTGGAGACAGGATAAAATAGTCAGGGATGGAGATGTAGAAAAATTTTGTATTCTGTATCAATCAACTCAATATCTGAATTCTCTGTGATCTGATTTTGCTGCCTGGGGAATTTTCTGCCTGTTGATTTTAGTGTCTTGTTGCCTTGAGTATTGTGTGATTTCTCTCTGTTTTTTTTTTCTTACTATAAGCTGCTCATTTTCTTTGGAAAATTGTGGAAATTCTTTAAGACCTCAGTTGAGGACTTTTGTTTCTCTAGAGAGGATTTATTTCGACTTCTGCAAATCACCTCAAATACTACACCGAGTATTAAATAGGACAACAGAATTTTAAAGGCTGGCTTTACGAGTTCTCAGGGGAGATTCCCCCTCAACCCCAAGATCAAAACATACATTTCCTTGTTGTCCCCTTTGACATGATGGGTTTATTTCCTGACTGCTCCTACTTTGACAGGGTAGCCCTTTGGAGGGGGCACCAGGTTTGGGTGGGGTCTTCTAATGGACTCCCTAGCTTAGTGGGATTTCAGGCTTTACTTCATGAACCCCAAGCCTTTGAAGTTGTTGAAACAGAAACTCAGGGTGAAAGGCGGCCTTGGCACCTGCTTACTTCCCTGGGTTCTTGCTTCTGTTTCATTTTGGCCTCTGTGTATTCTTTTCCTTTTGTGCTAGTTAAGCAATGTGTTTTTAAAAAGATGCTTATACATTTTATTCAGTGTTTTAGTTTCAAAGGAGAAGGTAGCTCAGAATATCAAGTCTACCCTACTGCTGGAAAAAGAAACCTGGTGTGCCTGCTTGCATAAGTTTGGTTTTGATAAGCAACTTTTGGTTTTGATGAGACATGAGCAGTTTTTTGACCACTGGGTTTGAAAGCATATTAAGCCTGTTGCCACGCAGTTGTTGCTGGAAAATAGTCTGTGGGCTCGGGGTTTCTAAACCAACCATTTCTTGGATGCCCAGAGAAGGAAAGAAGGCAAGGGCCTTCGTTTGCTGATTATAAACCATCTCCATGGTCACAGGTTGCTAGGCTTTCCTCTTTTAATGTTTTCTTAGCAGCATTCAGGCAGCAATAGCTTCCTTTCATCGTGTTTCAGCCTCTGGTGGGAGCAAGGAGTGTATACCTGCTTGTGCAGACATGTATGAAGCAAGAGAAGTGACTAGGAAACAGGAGAGGGGAACAAACTCAATGGATAATTGATTGTTCCCAGAGGACTCTATGGGAATAATTTACTCATTTTTGTTTTCACTTTCACAGATTTGGGTGTTAGGAGAGGAACATAACCCATTCAGGTCTAAATTCTAAGTCTGAATATTTGTTGTCTTAAGAGATGATCCCCATTTGAATCATCTGAATTAGGAAAGACTTAAAAAAATTACAGACTAATAATCTGGCATAATTTTAATGTGACTTTTCTTGTTTCTAAATTTCAACAGAGACTCCAAAGAATGAGCAAAATCATAGGTACTTAAGGACCTTTACATTCTAAACAAAGGTGCATGATTATCTGTATTAGTAGGGCTCTCTAGAGAAACAGAGCCAAAATGATGTATTTATATATATTATAAGGAATTGGTTCATGTGACTGTAGAGGCTGAAAAGTCCTAAAATCTGCAGTTGAAGTGCTGGAGACCCAGCAGAGTCTATGGTGCAGCTGGCATGCTCAAGATCCAAGAAGAGCTGCTTTTTCAGTTGGAATCTGAAGGCAGAAAGAGACCAATGTCCCAGATCAAGGCAGGCAGGCAGGAGGATGTCCTTTTTATGCAGCCTTTTTAATGGTCTTCAGATCTTCTACTGATTGGATGAGGCCCACCAACCTTAGGGAGGGCAATCTGCTTTTTTCAGTCTACCAATTCAATGTTAACCTCATCTAAAAACACCCTCATAGACACACCCAGAATAGTGTTTGGCCAAATGTCTAGGCACCCTGTGGCCCAGTCAAGTTGGCACATAAAATTAACTATTACACTGTCTGTACAGGACTTGCAAAGGGATCACACTAAATCTGGCTCTGCTAGCCAAGGCAACCCCTATCACCTTGGTTTTATGCAAGAAGGCTAAGGGTACAGTGACAAATTGAAGATAGAGGTCAGTCTCATCCCACCAGGCACAGGGATGAGGGAGAGGATGCTTCTTTTCTCCAACTTCAAGCCAGCTGAGAGAGGCTTCAGGAAAACCCTTTGAGGGCTTGATATAAGTCCCCTGGAGTTTGGGGAATAGGGGAATTGGTACTTGACTCATGTTTGTTACTGTCCCTGCCTGACAGCAGAGTACAGATACGGCTACAGTGGGAATGGCAAGTCAATGACACAACAGTTTTCTATGGACCTGACATGGGCCCTTTGGAGGGACCTGGGACACCTGTTCAAGAAGTGTCCCTAGCACCTTTTGGTGCCTGTTGGAAGCCAGGGATTTGAGGGAGAGTCATGATTACCTGCCTGGAAAGGGAATCCCCAAATCAAGAGATCTAAAGATGGGGAGAGGCACCAGAGACCATACAAGGTGACCCCTGAGAGAAAATGATTACTATGGGTATATGCATTTAAAGGTCAAGTAAGATCTTCTTGTGCTTGCTTTGGGTACTTGACTCTGGAGAGGCCTAAAACAGCAGCTAATGAGTGGGGAAAGCATGGAGTATAGAAATGAGGAACTTAGCACAGTCTCTTACTCTCTCTTAGCCTCAGACAGGCCCAAGGTGAGAACTGTGAGGAGTCTTAAATGGAATGAGAATCTAGATCTTTGAATTATTCTGGACTGGGATTCTTATTGAACTGAAAGGGACCAGAAAAGCTGTGGGAATTGCTGGAGATTTCGTCCAGGAATGGTGAAGATGAGGGCTGCAGAGAAAATTTCTTGGGTGAGTGGAGAAAGAACAAAGTTGCTTGTTTGCTCCCCTCTGAGTGTGGAATGGTATCTTCAATATCCTTAAAAAAAAATGACAACTGCCATTCTAGAAATTTGTGCCCAGCAAAAATATCCTTGAAGAATACAAGTAAAAAAATATTTTCAGATCAGTAAAAACAGTGTTTGCCACCAAAATACCTATATTAAAGCAAATACTAAAAAATATATTTCAGGCAGAAGGAAAATGATCCCAGATGGACTGTCAGGGATGCTTGAAGAAATGAAGAGCAAAGAAAACAGAAAATACATTCATGACCTAAATAATTAGTCAATCACAGGTTTTCCCATTAAACATGGAATGGAAGCTTAACCAGTTTAAAAATAATATTAAGGAGAAGGTTGATAGGGGGAATCTCTGAGGAAAATGACACTTATCTTGCATTTATGATATTTAGTGAACTTTAGGGTTAAGCTTTGAGCATACTAACTGGAAAGCCTGTTGAGACCCTCTTAAGGAGAACATAGGGCTGGAGGGGACCCCAAAGATCAATCATTCTAATTTCCTCATGGTACAACTAGGGAAACCGAGGCCCAGGAATATCATGTGGCTGGTTTGGTAGTATAAAGGCAGGGCCAGGTCCCAGCTGCCCAGATTTCTCATTATGGTGCTTATGACTTACAGAAACTCATCATCTTAGGCATGTATATCGAAATACTTTGTTTTCAAGTGAGTTTGTTTTCAAGAACTCACACTGAATCTCATCCAGCTGTATTTCTTCTTCCTCACCCAGCTTCCGAAGACCTCTTAGGAGTTCAGCTCAACAATTCACTGTCATTTAAAAGTGTGGAGAATTCATGGGGCCCTCCATTTCCAGGTCACTTGTGTGAGACCCAACCTGTCAGTTTTTGATGTTTTCATTGCCTTCTCAGCTCCTGATAGTTTTAAAGTGTCCCTTAGATTTGACCAGGGTTGAATTTTTTTCATTTGTTCTTGCTCCCACTCTCCTGGGTGCTCAGTTCCCTCTCCTGAGTTTTGAACACAGCTATAGCAGCTCCTTAATTCTTGGTGCAGTTTGGAGTGTGCTTTGGCCATGGTCTTGGACCCTGCTGTGACCTCTCCAGTTCCCACACAAGGGTTGGATAGTCCCTGACTTTCTTTCTTTACCCCCATTGCACCACCTCTCTTCAACTGCCAAGCACTGGGATTCTGTCTGATATCTATCACCTTTCTCTTTTTCACACCATTCTTTCCATCTCCACCTCATTATGTTTTGCCTGGGCCATCACAATAGTCATTAGAGGCCAAAGATGAAAAAAAGGTCAAAAGAAATGAGTACCTTTTTGATGCAAATAATGTAAATTATAGACCTTACTGATAGTTTAACATTCAATGGTCTATTCTAAGCTCATTATAGTTATTAACTACTTTAATCCTCAAAACAGCCCTACGAGTTATTACCACTTGAGAAGTGAAGAAACTGAGACACAGAGGAGTTAAGTGACCTGTCGAGATAAACAGTGACAATACCTGGTTTCAAAATCTGGAGGTCTGGTTAGACAGCCTACATTCTTAACCCTGCACTGGTCACCCACCAATGCAAATATTGAATATCTACTATGTGCCAGGCACTGCTAGGCACTGAGGATATTGAATTAAGAGATCTGCTCATGGGGAGTGCATGGGCTCCTGGAAGTGACAGTCATTCAGACAAGAAATTATGATATCATTGACAAGTACTTCAATAAAAGATGTATAAAATGATGTGGGAATATGGGTGAGGGAGCAACCTAGGAGAGCTAGGAAAGGCTTCAAGGAGAGATGTCATTTTAGCTAATACTTAACAATGACTTGTAGTTTGACAGGCAGAGAGGGGAGTGTGGGATGCTGGAAGGGAACTAGCCCAAGAGAAAGCCTGTCCTATTTGGGGACTGCCTAGGAGTTGGGTGTGTGTGTTGAGGGGTAGCTAGGAGAAGAGTGGAAAGATGGAAGATGGATAAAATGGCATTTGGGACCAAATTGTGGAGGACCTTGTCTCTATGTCTGCTAAGTTATTGGAACTATATTTTGTGGGGAGCAGGAGAATCAGATCTGTGTTTATCAGAAAGAGTGCCGGACAGTATGGAGGACATGTTCATTTAACAAACATTAATTGAACAAAACAACCAGATATGACCTTTGGTCTCTGGAAGCCTATAGATGTTCTGAAAGAGAAGAAAGTGTCTACCAATAGCTTGTATTTGTAGAAGGCCAATGTTGAGTCCTAGGTGAGAAGTCCCAGTGCTCCAAGTGCGGTGAGTGTTTAGGGAGGCTAGCTTCCTTCAGGCTGGGGGAAGTCTGGAAAAGCTTCAGGAGGGGGTGGCATTGGAGGGCTGGGTCATAAGTGATTAGTTGATTTGAAAGGCAGATTTGATGTGGGAGAAACATGAGAGCGAGTGGTATGTGTGAACTGTCTACTTCGACCTGAGTTCAGGGTATATGAAGGACACTTAGCGGGGGCCAAGGGCAGGCCTTGAAGCCTGTTTCCCAAAATGCAGCGCCAGTGTGGATGCATAAGATGATTTTTGGTGGTGTGCAATGGATGGACATTTTAATATTTATCAGTTAGGTGTTTATATTCATGTACATTGAAAATATTTAAACAATGATAATATTGCTTACAATGAAGTAAAGAAAATGAGGCATTTCAATCAATATTCAGGAATAATAATGGATGGTGCACAGATATGACAAAAATCATCAAGGAAATATGCTAATAACTAAAATTAGGCTAAGTTTAGAATGATGGAGAAGGGTAGACACACTGGGTTTAGTGTGGTGCTTCAGTGGAAAGAGCAATCTGAGTGCTGGTGTAGTGGATTAAACTGGAAAAAGATCTGAGCTGGAGAGACCAGTAAGGAAGCTATTGTAATATGGAATGACTTTCTTCTTTAAGGAGCCTGTGCTGTTTTTCCTTCACACATTCCTACATTTGTTCAAGTTCTTACTGTAAATCCATCAGCTTGCTTCACATGGAAGTGACACATACTGTCACACGTGGCCATGATCTCTCCTGGCGCCTTCCTGCAAAGCAGACTTCTCTTGGTTTGGGCAGCGGTGGTTCGAAGATATGACACATTACACATCACTGTTTCACCTCGAGCTCCTTTCCCTAGAATCAATGCCACTCTTTTGCACCAAAAAGTTACCTCTAAATGCAGTGGAAGAGTCTGCCATGAAAAGGCAGGGAAACAAGATTCTCAGAGGCTTGATACTGCACAAAGGACCTTGAGCTCTATTCCAATGAAACAAGATAGCACAGAGGCAAGCAAAGGCTTCCCAGCCCAGCCCAGTGTCCAACTCTTGTGCAATTTTTGTCTTCAGTCCTTTTGCAATATATACTTTCTTTGAAGCATTGTGGATTTCTTAAGATACTGCAACCCACATTTGAAATGTTCTTCCTGTGAGAAATTATGCATTGAATTAGCATAGTTTGAGCAAAGTTTACCTATTCAGGAAGGAAACTGCAATATTACTCTAATGGATAGATCTTCAGGAGCAGGAGAAATGGCTCTGGCAGTCTCAGTACTTCCAGCCTTCAAATCTGTCAGCAGATCCCATGACTTAACGACTTATTCTCTGGCCTTTTGTTCCGCACATCCAGAATCTCATCTATAGTAACACTTGGCCCTTGCTTTATTCTCCCGAAGCCGGGAGCACTTCAGAGTCAGCCTTCATCCCTGGATGAGAGTGTGTGTACAGGATTGTTGGTGAATGAATAAATGCCTTCTCAGTTTGCTCTGCCTTTCTCATTATGCTTGGCAGCTTATTCATTCGGAGGTTACCTCATCTCTCTGAATGCTACAGATAAGTCAGAGAATTATGCCTGGGGGAGGGTTACATGATGTGTGACCTGATATGAGGTGCCATCAGGTAGATTCTTTCTCTATTTCTGCCTCCCAAATCTCCTATATGGCTCATGCCCTTGACACGATACTGCCTGACATTGTTTTCCTAGGCAAAACCACAGGAAAATTCAGTTGGTCCTTAATGATGCTCCAGCTTTCCTTTCAGAATCTGCAGTAGGTGCCTGATTTTTGTGTGTGCGTGTCCAGAATCCCTTCCCACTTCTTTGGAAATGTCACCCCAAACTCTTTGTGATTTTCCTTTGGGGAGGCCTCCTTTCCCTATTGAGGCTGTCAGTCCAGGTGTGTTGTCTTGTGGCCGAGAAGGAGCATGTGACCCAGGGGGAGCCCATCAGAGCCTGCTTCTGGGGACTCAGAATCCCTGAGGAGTAACACAAGTACTGGAAAGTGGCGTGGCAGATGCCTTTTGATGGCCTGACGCTGCTAATCCCCTTGGCTGGGCTCTGTGGCACTTGCTTTGTTCCTATTCTTTTTAAGGCCTTTCTTCTGATGTTACAACATCTGCTTCCAATAAAATAGTTTTTTTCTGAAGTATCCAGACTGTTACTGTGGCTTATGATCAAAAAACCCCAAAAAGGCCACCCCATGCTCCCTTTTCTCAGGGTTCTTCAAGTTCCTCCCCTGTATGGCTCTGTAGTGGTGTCACAGTTCCATCAAGGAAGACCAAGGCCGGCCCTCCAGCCCTGGTGGCCTCTCCGCCCCACCTTCTCCAGCAGTGTGTTTTCCCCCTCACTCTCCTTTCTCTTCCTTGAGTGTTTTGTGCGTTCTGGTGTGGGGATGTCACACATTCTGTCCTCTGCTTGCATGGCTCTTGGTGTTGGCCTTTCCATGCCCTTCCAACCCACGGCTGGGTTTATTACTTAGGGGCTCTCTTAACATTCATGGTATTTTCTCATCATAACACTTATCTCGACTTGTAATTATATATTTTTATGGCTTATTTGATCATTGTTTGTCTCTTTCACTAGGCAATAAGTTCATGAGAATAGGAACTGTGTTTTTGTCCTAGACTACATTCTAGCATCTACATAGCACTAAGAGTAAAAAACCTTATTGTGGAATGCATATATAAGAAAGCTTGCAATCAGGCTTTGTCAGAATCCCTGAGATATGAACTGTGCAGTTTTCCTCCTGTCAGGATTTCTGAGCTTCATCTGCTCCCTTCTGTGGTCTGCACTGGGCAACGACCGCTGGAGTGGTTTAATCAAGCACATAAACATAGTCTTCACTAATAGGCTTTCCCATGCTCTCCTTTCTCTGATGTTATATCGTATCCCTGCCCAATGTTTACCTTATACCACCTGATTATATTCTCCTATGGGGGCCCATTTCATGGTGAGATTGTTATATTCTTGAAGGCAGGAACCAGGGGTGTGAAGAGTATTCTGGCAGCATGCCTGGTTCTGCTTCCGGTGGGCATTAGCTACCTCAGTGAATCGCACTGAACCGTAGTTTCCTCATCTTTAAAATTAGGATACTAGCTGTTCCACTACATAACACCTGGGATGATGAGGCTGGAGAATGAATGTCAAAACACTTGGGAAACTTGATAAATGAATATAGCATAAGAAATATTTATCATTAGCGTGTACTTTTCTGGTCTGCACTATATCTGGTCTTTATGGGCACTTTCCATACACTATAATGCCTTAATCTACCTGCTCTTGTTTCATCTAGAAAGTGAAATAAGATGTACCACCACTTACCACTGAGTACCTGCCAAAGGGCTTCACATATGTATCTCATTAAATTCCCACAAGATGATGGGAGGGACATTAGTTTTCCTCATTTGAGAACAAAACTGAGGTTAGGAGAGGTTAAGCAACTTTTTCAAGTTCACCTGGCTTACAAATCGGACAGCTGGGATGCAGATCTGAGCTCACTGAGCCCAAGGACAGGGCTCTCTGCCAGGACCCACAGGGCCGTCCCCACTGCAAAATTCCCTTAGGTGGCCAACCCCAGGGCTCTGCTGGGGGCCTCGCATGTGCTGGGCACTGTGTTGGCAGCTGACATACTTCCTTTCATTTAGTGTTCACACTGTCTTCGCCTCACAGACAAGGAAGCAGAAGGCTGGACAGGGAACCTGGCTTTGGCTGCTGGGTAGGATGTAGAAAGATGCAGCAGGTCATCACTACTGTTACTACCGCAATAATGCAACAACTAGAAGAAAACTGGAAGAATTGTACAACTTTTGTATTGAAAGATAATGGCAAGCAGGGGAAACCATGACTGGGAGGGTGTGGATAAAGTGAGAGTTCCTGTGGCCAGGATTCTCACCTGGCCCTGGTTGGCTAGCTCACTACACAAGTGGGCAATACCTTGCTGTTGATTCTATATAAAGAGCTCCGCCCAGTGCTCTGGGTGACATGGTGGTACGGATGCAAGGCTGCAGGAGAGCAGAGCAGAGGACAGAGGCCCAGAGGACGGCTGTGCAGGCAGAGAGGCCCAGAGGCAGAGACTGGCTTGCTGAATGCAGACTCGCTCTGAGTGGAGATTTTAGTGATTGACCTGCCACCATGGAAATAAAGCTAGGTATAACCCTTTCACCCCAAGAACATTCTACTGTCATTTCTTTGGTCACACTGAATCCACAGTGAACTTGCCTGGGGCTGAAACCCACTGACAAGACAGAGGGGAACTGAACCAGAGAGGGAAGAGCCTTTCCTAGAGCCGTCTGTAGGCCGCAGATCCCTACTTATTTTCTTCCCCAGGTGCACGTCCCTGTTCTGAGTGCTTGGACTTGCTCTGAGTATGCACACTCCACGGAGGGGAAGGGAAACTGCAGAGGTGGTGGCTATCTTGAGGGCCTGGCACAGGAGATGGGCAAACAGAGGAGCTCTAAAGGCAAGGCTGGTTTTCATCAACGCACGTTCGCTGAGCTCTGGGGAAGCTGATTAGAAGGCTCAGGAACTGAGGATGTAACTCTCGCTAAATCTGGGCCTGAGCTGCCTGTGTCACAGGCCATTTTGTTTTGACCTTCCTGCTGCCCATGGGGCCTGAGAGAGCCTTTGCACTTTTACTCTTGGCATCTGCATTCCTCTGTACCAGCTGCGTCTAGATTTTCTGCAGCAAGCACCTTTTCACAGACACTAGTGCCCTCTGCTGTGAGAGAGCGGCTCTGCGAGGAAGTGGAGCCTGTCCTTAGCATCTTTTGTCCTGAAACTGTTCCCCCAAGAGTCAGGGATTTCACCCCGATGCACAGTTCCAAAGCCTGACATTTTGTCTCATTGGTCTCCTCTGCCTGTGAGTGTTAACTCTCTGGGTTGGTGATGCCTGTGGCTGTCGGGTCCACACCTGTAAGATGGAGTCAACGGTGCCCACGCCAACAGGCTATTTGTGCATGACCCAAGGCAGTGTGTGAGGTTCTTAATGTTGCCTGGGACACAGTGCTTGACCATAGTAAAGTAGCAGTGGCCATCATTGTCGAGGCTGCCCCAGATCCTCCTTAAAGCTCCTCGGAGCAGGCAGCACTGGTGTCACCTCGGCTGTGGTGGCAGCTGCCCTGATTCCTGACTTCAGACGTTCTCAGCCCTCCTCACAGGAGGATACCCAGGACCAGGAGCTGGTCCCAAAACTGCAGCCTGTGGTGTGTTAACTGGTTAGTGGCAATTCTCAGGCCTCAGACCCATGGAAACTGAGGTTGCTAAAACTGCCCTTAAAAATCTGCCTTTCTGATGGTTGCATCTTGATCAGCTCTTACAAGATGAAACCCCTGAGCACCCTGTGACGGAGGCGCTCTGACTGAACGGATCTAATGGAGGACAATGGTTAGATACCTTGCAGTAGTCCTTGCCTTTGTGAACTGTGTTTTGGCCTCGCTGGGCGGGCCTCGTGGGGTGGGTGCTAGGGAGTCGTGGGTGTGGGATGGAAGCTTGCCTGGGGGCTGCCTGGCTCTGGGCCTCAGTTGCCTGGACCTTCAGCTGTAGGAGGGGTCGTTCCTGTTTTCAGTCTCTCAGCTCTCCGGTTCCCATGGCACTGGCCCCACTTGCAACAGGGATCTTGTGGAGGTTTCTCTCCTGACGAGAGAGAAGGTGTCTCATCACTCTTCATTTTGAAAGTGCACACTGCCCCTTAGGCACCCGTCTGCATTCCCCCAGATCTTGGCACCGCCTTCCCCCTGGGCCCACCCGTGATCCTTTCCCTCCCAGTTAGCTTTGCCTCAGCTCTGGCTTAGTGGGTGCAGCTGGCTGCCAAGCCCCTGGGCTCCCTTCTCTGGTTCCCTCACTGCCCACCACACAGAGGAGCAGCTGACAGCAGCCTGTGAGGATGGGTCAGAGTCAGAGGCATTCCAGGAAACCTGGGCATCCCCGGGCAGCCCACAGATCTGACAGCACCCTGCTGCCTCTGAGCCACCCTTTATTTCCTGTCTCTTTAGCATTATGATTATAATCTGTGACTTTTTAATTTTTACCTACTCACATGTTGCCACATACGTGGACTTAGGTTTGGGCCTTGTGCTTTTGTCCAGTTCTAGGATTGCCAGAGAAAATACAAACTCTCCAGTTCAATATAAATTTCAGATAGACAAGGAATCATTTTTTAGTTTGGCTCATATGTTGCCTAGAATGCTTATACTGAAGGAAGACTCCTTATTTACATGAAATTGAAATTTAACTGGATGCCTGTGTTTTTTATTCACTAAATCCTGCAGCCCTATGCTGGGCTTCCCCATTAGGGGCCTCTCTGAGCTCAGGGGAACTTCCTCAGGAGGCTCCTTTCCCAACAGCGGGGACTGGGCCCCACCCTTTAGATCAGGAGAACTGTAATTGATGATTTCTTCCTTAGACCCAGAGCTTTTTGAAGGCAGGACTCAATCTCCTCTCTTCCGCTCCCACTTCAGATGCTCTGGGTAAGCCCTGCTGTGTGCACAGGGTCTTGAGCTAGGGCCTGAGGGCTGGCAACTGTGAACTGTTTTGGTATGGGGCTCCCTTTCCTGAAGAGTCGCCCATCAGGGCTAAGCTGACATGTATCCTGCCTGCTTGAGGTTACCTGAAATGGCAGTGGGCTGGTGAGCAGCAAGGAAACCTGAAGGGCAAATTCCCACCATCACAGGTCGGGTGGTGTCTGTGGGGCTTGGGGATTGGCCCTGAGCTCTGTGGGCTTCCTCTGGGTGCCTTTCACAGGATACGTAAGTTCATTTAATACTTTCCTGCAGCATGTAGTGTAGGATAAAGGTCAGGCCCGGCCTCTGTTCTCTGCCTGATGGCCTTTCAATTTCCTGGCTTGTGTTTCATCTCAAAACAGGGTGCTCATTCCTTTGTTATGTAGGTGGGAGGAAATAATTTGACCAGCATCTTCTGGCTCTGTCGGCTCTCGGTGCTCAGCATGAGGCTGTCTGTCTGCGGTGCTAGAGAGGATGAGGGCAGAGGAGGGTGACTCAAGGCAGGAGGTTCACCCAAGCCCTGAGCTGCAGCAGCCACAACTGGTTATTGTTTCTTCCCTCAGCAGAGATGACAGAAGTGTTAAGGCCAAATACTCACTGGAGGCAAAGTCTGAGCACTTCAGATAAGATTTAGTGACTCACCCGGTAGTGGGCCACTCAGGACTCTGAGAATCCCTGCAGTTGCACACTGATAGCCGCCGAATCTTAGGAGGAAGGACAGGGGTGTCTTCTGGTGTCATGTTTTGGAACTTCCTCTTTTCTCCTCCATACAGGAAAAATATGTTTTATCATTGGGTTGTGAAGCTGAAGGGCCCTCTGGAAGCCCGTGATCAGTGCGTGACAAGGTCAAGGTCTGACCACTGTTGACAGATAGCCTTTGGGCTCAAACAACCCCTTTCTCTTCTCCCTTCCTTGCGCTTTGATGTCCTCATTTCCAGTTCCTGTGCCAATGTGCGGATCACACCAGTGTGGTTCTCTTACGTGCACAGAGGTCACCCCACCATCCCCTGCCTTGATGGGGCCTTCTGAAAGGATATTTCTTTCTTTAAAAATGAGGCCACTTCTGCTTTAGCCTGAGCCCTACTTAGTACATTACCCCCAGCCCCCATTGTATCATCCTTTTTGCTGCATGTCAAACCCCTAAGTGCCCCTTAGAATCCTGCCAGGACTTGCCCACTTCCTCTGACAGCGGGATGGCTGTTCCTGTTGGGTGGTATTTCTAAACTGCAGCCCCTTCCCTTGGGCTTTTTTCCACTGTCCCCCACCTCTTGCCCACCTGGCAATCCTTACGGAGTGATTAATGGTGTTGTTTTTCATCACATTGCTGGAGGGGAGAAGGTGAAGAGACTGGAAAAAGAGCGGAGGCTTGGGTCTGGGGGTGGGTAGGCTTGTCTCTTTGGTGTGGCCCAGAGGTCCTCTGTAATACCTTGAATTTCATGCATGGACCCCTCTGTAGTCAATAAAGTAAGTTTTTAGTTAAAAACAAAGTTTTAGAGAGGACTGGCCCCCAGCAGTCACGCTCTGCTGTGAAAAGAATAGTTTGCCCTTAAACAAGACATACAAAGGATTTACCATAACATGATTATATTAAAATAAAGATTTCTGTTTATTATACATCCTAAAGACAAGTTGCATACTGGAAGAAGATATTTGAGATGCATATAACTTGCAAAGGATCAGTGTCAAGATTATTCATACAGAACTCCTCCAATTCAATAAAAAGATCAAATAACTTAATAGAAAAATGAATACATGGCATGAGCAGGGGTTTCACAGAAAAAGAAATACATATGGCTAATAAGCACAAGAAGTATTCGACTTTTTTAGTTATCAAGGAAAAATAAATTAAGACAATATTGATATGACATTTATCTGTTTGACAAAAATTATGAAGTCTGTTAATATAAGAAATTGGGAAGGTTATAGACATTCGTTAATTTATTCAGTAAAAATTCATCCAGTCCTACTTTGCACTAGGTGATCTTTTAGGTTCTCAGGGTTTAGCAGTGAGTAAAAAGACAGAAATGCCAGTTCTTTTTTGTGGCTTATATTCTTCTGGGAGGGGATGGACAATAAACAATAAATGCAATAATTGAGAAGTTATATAATATGCCAGTAAGGGAAATATAGAGGTGGGTAGGGACAATTGAGTGTGATGGTGGGATAATTTTCAGTTTAAATGGAATAAGGCAGGGTGTAAGTCATTGAGAAAGTGACATTTGAGAAAGATTTGAAAGACATGAGATGCCTGGGGGAGAGCATTCCAGGCAGCCATGTAAGAGCCGTGAAGTGAAAGATCAACAGGGTTCTTATTCCTTGTTGATGGAATCTAACTTAGTACAACCTTTTTGAAAAACTGTTTTGCATTATCCTGTAAATTTGAATAGCAATTCTGCACCTAAGTACACACAAAGTGCACTTTTTAAGATTGCACTAGGGAAGATGTGTAAGAATGTTCATATTAGCAAAACAAACAAATAAATAAATAACTCAGATGTCCAGGCATAGGTTTTAAACCATATTGTCTAGGCATATGTTCCAGTTATCTTTTGCTATATAATAACCATCTCTAATCTTAGTGGGTTAAAACAATGAGAATCACTTTATCATCTTTCATGTTTCTGTGGGTCAGAAATTTGGACAGGTCATAGAAAGGATGACTCTTCACAATATCTGGGGACTCAGCTGTGAAGACTTGAAGATTGGGGTTGACTCCACAGCTGGGGTCCAGAATTATCTGGAGATGTCTGGAGTCACATAGTTTGTGGTTGATGCTGGCTATTGGCTAAGATCACAGTTGGGCTATTGGCCAGAAAACCTACATATGGCCTCTCCATGTGGTCTCTCCATGAGGGATAGTTCGTACTTTCTCATGGAATGGTGTCTAGGTTCCAAGAGGGTGTGCCTCTGAAGAGCAAAGGCAGCAGTGCATGGAATTTTCATGATTTAATCTTGAAAATTACAGTGTCAGTTCTGTCTCTCTGTATTGGTGGAGGCAGACACAGAAGTCCACTTAGGTTTGAGGGGAAAGGACATAGACAACATGACTCACTAGGAAGAATATCAAGGTAACATTGTAAGAAAAGCATGTGGAATGGGAGATACTATTGTGACTTTCTTTAAAAAATGCAATCTACCACAGTCCACCCTCTGGCTGCAACAATTCACATTCCTTTCAAATGCAAAATATACTCACCCCTTCCCCCAAGACTTACAGTCTTATGGCATCAGCTTGAAGTCCAGGATCTCATAATTTAAATCAGGCTCAAATGTGAGTGAGGCTATGCAGGTATGGTCCTCAAAGATCAACTTGAATATATACCTCTTGATCTGAAGGACTGTGAACTAAAGAGATAAATTTTCTGTTCCTCACATAACCAACATACAATGGCGGTTTAGGCATAAATCTTAGATTCTTCGGTTCATAAAGAGGAAAATAGGAGGCATCTAGCAGTCAATGATCTATAGTTAATTCTGAAATCTGTGTGGACTCATATTCCATGATTAGGGCTCAGTTCTACTCTCTGAGAGTTGTTCTGTGTGTCTCTTGGCTCTTTCCTCTGAGATCTTGGGACTTTGATTTTACTTTCTGAATCATTCTTCTTTTTACATATAAAATAGTTTATGTTTACAGCTGATTGATTTTCCAAGACTACCGTCTGCTTGTGTAAATTTGTAGAAGGCCTCTTCATTTTGTAGTGTCTCTTCCTCTCAATCCACACTGGCATAATCCTTTAAAATCACTGTGAGATTTTTATGTATCAATTATAATCCACTCCATTAATGAAAAGTCACATCCACAGTGATCTTCAATATAAGGACTACTCTACCTTGGGTTCCCAGTGAGATTATTGTGGAGCAATGCCTACAAAGTTTTTAAGAAGCTCTATTCTTTAATAGAGAGGATCTGCAAGATCTAACCTTTAAAATCCTTATACGGCAGGAAGCATTTGGAATGGCAGAGTAGGAACCTCTGAAAACCAACTGCTCTACAAAAGGAACTAGAACACTGGAAAAAATTGCTAAAATCAGTTTTACAGAATTCTGGAAATTAACAAAAAGCTTGTGACAATTAGAGGAGTGTTTATTCAAAAAGACATCTTGGCAATTACAGTGCGCTTTTGTGGTGTCTTAGCTTTCCCTATTTCATTCCGAGCTCTGTGGTAGCTTTGAAATTCAACAGCCTTGGAATTACAGTATTTGTGAAAACAGCAACATCACAATCAGTGACACCAGTAGAATAAGAGAGAATGTTAAAATAAGAGAAAAACTCATCATTAACAAGTGTTCCTCAATAAGATTGTAGGTAAAATTGTAACATTTCCAGAATATCTCACCCGGCTTTGATTCATTTGCATATCCTCAAAGGTGAAGAGAAGTTCATCGCCATGTCAATGGGTAATTACCTGGGCAACCAAGGGCATATCTGAATCTGAGAGGTTAAGGGGAGGGGCTTGCTTGCTTCTTCTGGAGCAGAGGAGAGAGCCCGTCCTGGACTGCAGTCTGTAAGCAATAAATGGGTTTTAAACTTTATTTCTCCCTTTGACTGATTTCAGTTTTTAGAGGTATTTTGCCCCAGGATTTCCTCTCCCTGGACTTAAAAAGATTAATTGCAGACCTCACATGAGAAACCATGGAGGGCAGAAATCAGTGAGATAACATACCAAAGTACTGAGAGAGTAAGAGTGTTAACCAAGAATTTCATATTGAGCAAAACTATTGTAGCTGCAGGCTGGAGGGGGTTCCTAGCTCTAGGCAAGTTCACTCTGGGTTTGGTGAGACCAAAATACAGCAACAGAACATTCAGGGGTAAAAAATCAGACAATAACAACTGCAGGTTTAGTGCTTGTGGATAAAATGAAGGTTCCTATGGCCAGGATTCTTGCCTGGCCCTGGTGGGCTAGCTCACTACACATGTGTGGGCAATACATAATTATTGGCTCTATGAAAGAGCTCCACCCAGTGCTCTGGGCAACACAGTGTCATGGCTGCACAGCTGCAGGAGAGCAGAGACTGGAGTGGTGGCAGCACTGAGGACAGAGACTGAGACAGCTACAGGGGCAGAGAGGCCCAGAGGCAGAGACTGGCTTGCTGCATGCAGACTTGCTCTAAGTGGACAGGATTCTAGTGATTGACCTGTCACCATGGGAATAAAGTTGGTTATAAACCCTTTTACCCCAAGAATGTTCCATTATAATTTTTTAGTCTCATTGAATCCATAGTGAACTTGCCTGGGGCTGAAACTCATTGGCAAGACAGTGCTAGAATCACATCTGCATCTGGCACATCTGCATGCAGCAAGCCTGTCTCCATCTTTGCTTCTACTCCGGCCTCTGCCTCTTCTACAGGCTCTGCTCTGCTCCAATCACTGGGTGGAGCTCTTTATATCAACACAGGCAATAATGGCTTATTGCCAACAGGTGTATAAGCATTAGCCTAGCAGTAGGCTGATTATATCATCAAGTAAATTAGGGCCAGGTGAGGGAACTGGCCATAGGAACTTCCATTTTCCCTACTGTCCTTCAAAAATGAAGGAGAAACAATGACATTCTAAGATTTCAAAATAAAAAATTTTCTCATTAGGAGAAAATACTAAAGGGAGTCATTCAGGCTGAAATGAAAGGAAACTCAGAAGTAATTTGAATCCATATTAAGAAATAAAGAGCATTGTTAAATGTAACTACATAGATAAAAATAACAGACAGTATAAGTATATTTTTGTAACTCAATGATTTAAAATAAAAAGCATAATCATTATAAAATTGTTTTGATGGGTTTACAATGTATGAAGATGTAATTTATATGGCAATAATAGTACAAAGGAGGTGGAAATGAACAAAACTCTATTAGAACAAAGTTTTATGCTATTGAAATTAAGTTGGTATTAATTCCAATGAGATTGTTTTACTTAAGATGTAATTATGATCTTCAAGGGAACCACTAATAAAATAACTAAAAAATAGTAAAGGAAACAAGGGAATTAAAATAGTACATTAGAAAATATCTATTTGATATTTTCATAAAATATAAAAGACAGCAGTGACACCGTCATAGAGGAAAAAAATGTAGAACATAGAAAACAGCAAAATTCTACCTTACAAATAATTACATTAAACATAAATGGATTCTCTGACCAAAAGGCAGAGGCTAACAGATAGATAAAAAGCATGATCTAAGTACATACTGTCCACAATAGACAAGCTTTACATTCAATGACACAAAGAGGTTGAAAGAAAAAGGTGGAAAAAATATACCATGCAAACAGTAAGCTAAAGAGAGCTGGAGTAGCTATGCTAATATCAGACAAAATAGACTAAGAAAAAATTGTTACTAGAGAGAAAGGAAGACATTTTATAATAATATAAGACTCAATCCATCATGAAAAGATAACATTATAAGCATATTCATCTACATGAAGGAAAAACTGAAAAAATTAAAGGGAGAAATTGACAACTCAACAATAGTTGGAGACTTCAATACTATACTTTCAATAATGGATACAACAATTGGGCAGAAGAGTTACAAGGAAAAAGAAAACTTGAGCAAGACTATAAACCAACTTAACCTGACAGACATCCATAGAACATTTCACCTAAAAAAAGCAAAATACACATTCTTCTCCAGGATTCCTGGTACATTCTCTGCGATAGATCATAAAACAAACCTCAAAAAACTCAGTAAGATTGAAATATAAAATTTTTGCCTGATCACCATGGTATTAAATTAGACGTCAATAACAAAAGCAAATTTGGGCAGTTTAGAAATGTATGGAAATCAAACAACACACTATTAAATAACCAATGGATCAAAGGAGAAATCTCAGAGAAATTAGAAAATGCTTTGAGATAAATGAAATGAAAGCACAACATACCCAAACTTATGGGTTACAGTGAAAGCAGTAGTTATAAGGACATTTCTAGCTGTAAACATTATATTAAAAAGAATAAAGATCCCAGATCAGTAACGTATACTTCCACCTAAAGAAACTGAAAAAAGAAGAGCAATCTAAACCCAAAGATGACAGAAAGAAGGAAAAAATAAATATTAAAGTGGAAATAAATGAAATAGGGAATGGAACAACAGAGAAAGCCAATGAAATCCAAAGTTGGTTGTTTTAATAGATTAATAAGGGAATAAAAATAAGACTCAAATTTCTAAAGTCAGAAGTGAAAGAGGAGACATCACTACTGATCTTACAGAAATAAAAAGGATTATTATGGAATACTGTGAACTGATGTCTGCCAACAAATTAGATAACATGAAATGGAAAAATTCCTAGAAAGACAATATGCTGAAACTGACTAAAAAATAAATATAAAATCTGAATAAACCTTTAACAGGTAAGAGGTGAATTAGTAGTTTAAAAGCATCTCACAAAGAAAATACTAGACCCAGATGGCTTAACTGGTGAAGTCTACTAACATTTAAGGAAGAATTAATATTACTACTTTACAAATTATTAAAAAGAAAGGAAAAAAAGGAACATTACCCAACTCATATTATGAGGACAGTATTACCCTGGTATTAAAACCAGAGAAAGGCATCACCAGAAAAGGAAATAACAGACCAATAATCCTTTGTGAATATATGCGTACAAAAATACTCAACAAAATCCTAGCAAACAGAACCTAGAAACATACAAAAAAGATTATACACCATGACCAAGTAGATTTATCCCAGGAATTCAAGGTTGCTTCAACATATGAAAACTAATCAATGTAGTATACCATATTAATAGACTAAAGGGCAAAGATCACATGAACATCTTAATAGATATAGAAAAACATTTCACAAAACTGAACACCTTTTCATGATTAAAAATAAAACCACAGCTAACATGATACTTAATAGTGAAAGACTAAAAGCATTCCTCTTAAGATCAGAAACAACACAATGATCTCCAGTCTTTCCACTTCTATTTAATATTGTACTGGAGGTTTTAGCCAGGACAATTAGGCAAGATAAAGATAAAAGATAAAAGTCTGGATTATATTGTAAAGAACACCTACAATTCAACAATATAAAGACAACCCATTTTAAAAAATGGCCAAAGGATTTGAACATATATTTCTCACAAGAATAAATGTAGATGGCCAATATGCATATGAAAAGATGCTCAAAATCATTAGTCATTAGGGAAATGTAAATCATAGTACAAAGCAATACCATTTCATGCCCACTAGAATGGTTAAAAATAAGACAGACAATAACAAGTGCTGGTGAGGATGTGGAGAAACTAGAATCCTCACACATTGTTAGGAACATAAAATGGTGCAGCCACTTTGGAAAACAGTTTGGAAGTTACTGTATGACTAATCAATTCCACCCCCAGGTATATATCCTAGAGAACTGAAAATATATGTCCACACAAAAAGTTGCATATGAATGTTCATAACAGTACTATTTGTAGTAGCCCTAAAATTGGAACAACACAAATGTCTATCAGCTGGTGGATGGATAAATAAAATGTAGCATATCCATACAATGAAATGTTATTAAACAAATAAAAAGGAATAAAGTACTGATACATGCTGCAATATGTATAGACCTAGAAAACATTATATTAAGTGAAAGAAGCCAGTCATGAAAAAAAACCCACATATTGTATGATTCCATTTATGTGAAATGTCCACTATAGGCAAATGCATAGGGACAGAAAATAGATTAGTAGTTGCCAGGGCTGGAGGGAGGGCGAGATTGGGAATGACTGCTGGTGGGAATGGGGGTTCATTTTGGGGTAATGAAAATGTGGTAAAATTAGATAGTGGTGATGGTTGCACAACCTTATGAATAGATTAAAAAACATTGAATTATGTGCTTTAAAAGGGTGGATTTCATGGTATATATAGCTTATATCTCAATCAAATTATATAAAAAAGAAAATCCGGATGAATTCAAACTGGGATGCACTAAGTTAAATGTGAAGTGTATAGGCAAGCCATTTTCCCTAGGAGTGACCCAGGTCTGGTGCTTGTCATATCACATAAATTCATGGTCTGGGTTGATTCTGTCAAGTGTCCTGCTTTTCCTTTTTCATCTTCACATCAGCACGATTTAGCACATTTCAAGATAGATGAGGTCAAACCATCATCACTATACCAATATTACTTTTCTTCCCCCAAAGCTTTTTTTACCCAACTAGAGTCTGAGTCTTCTGAGGGAAGGGACTGTTTATGCTCACTCTTACATCTCCAGTGCCTACTAAAGTGTTCAGCATGTGCGGGGGTGGAGCAAAGGTATGTGGGATGAAAAAGATATCCTTATAAGGCCTTTTGTTTGTCTAAAACTGGGTTTCTTAATCTTAGCACTTACTGATGTTTTGGGCTAAATAATTTTTTATCATTGTGGGCTGTTCTATGTGTCCCAGGAGGTTTAGTGATATCTTTGCCTGCTAGACACCAGTAGCATTCCCCAGTTGTGACAACCGAAAATGTCTTTGAACATTGCCACATGTTTCCTGGGGGACAAAAGTCCCCAGTGGAGAACAATGGGTTTAGAGGCACTATCTCTGACCTTCCTGCAGTTTTAACCAAGGATCTTACAGCCCCATCTGGATCTGATGCATTTCTTAATATGAGAATTGTCAACTCTGGAGAGGTTGAGAATGAGAAAGTTTTATTTTCAAATGCTCTGTTATATTTAATAGTTCATCCCTTAGTTCATTCCTCTCCTCTCATGTCTGACGTAGAAACAGCAGCAGCCAGGTGGCACTGTCAATATTCTGCCTGGAATCTAGGGTCATCAAGTGAGAGTTAGGTACATGTCCTAGTTTCCATGCTACTGGTGGTGAGAGTATTGCTAATGTTTCTGCCACGGCATAAAAAGAGTGCCCTTTCCTCCAGCTTCCAATAATATTTTCCTTTAAATCCTCACTGACAGAATCCTCAAGGTAATTAGGCTTCTGTGAACATTCTCTTCAAAGTCCTTCCAACTGCTGACCACCTCCTGGTTACAAAGCCAATGCCAAATGTTTTTGTCTTTGGTATGGTAGCACACCATTTCTAAGCACCAAACTTTGTTCTGGTTATCTATTGCTGTGTAGCAAATTACCCTCAAACTTGGTGCCTTAAAGCTATGACAATCATTTCTCTTTCTCGTGGACTCAGAGAGGGCTCAGCTTGACAGCTCCGGCTCAGGGTCCCTCCTCTGGTTGCCAGGGTGGCTGGAGCAGGAATGGGAGGAGTTTGAAGCAGCTGAGCATCTTACTTTCTTCACATGGTTTTAAGAACTCTCCATGTGGTCACTCAGCTTGGCTTCATTTGGCCTTGCTTGTAGTATAGCTGCCTCAGGCAGCTAGACTGCTTAGACAGCATCCTTCCCCCAGAGCAGTCATCCCAGGAGAGCAAAATGAAATGCACAGTAGTTTTTGTTTTAACCTGGGAAATCTATGTAACTTCCATTATACACTACTGATTGAGGTAGCCACAAAGACTGCAGGTTCAAAGAGAGGGTACAGCCCTCCCACTTTGGCGGGAGAAGTATCAAAGTTATTTTGTAGGACGAGGTTGTAAGTGGGAAATATTGTTGAGGTCGTCTTTGGAAAATATAATATGTCGCAGCAAACATATATTAAACTATATTACAAAAGAAGGTCATGGTTAACTCTTTAGGAAAGAAGAAGCAGAAGGGTGGGAGAGGAAGCACATGTTTGTGTTTTGCTTAATGTTCTAGTTTTTGGGATGGGTGGTGAGCAGGGTCATCTGGTACAGACACACAGGCTGGACACTGAACAACTCCAGAAGGCATTACAAATTACAATGTGTGGTATTCCCAGGGTTGTGCAATGTGGCAACTGTGGGTGGGCTTACAATGTTCATTATAATTTTATTGTATTAAAAATAAGAAATAGAGAATAAATATATAAAAGGGAAAGGTAAATACATAAAAGAGGAAAAGAATAGTCTAAGTTTTAGTCAGTCAGATAGTGGCACTTTGGGGGTAACCAAGAGCCACTTCCTAGAGCAGCCCTGTGATATAAGGGCTTCCTTTAGAGAAATTAATGCCTCATTGTGAATAGATTCTGGTGAATAGATTCACCAGAGTGCTTGTGGATAAAGTGAAGGTTCCTGTGGCCAGGATTCTCACCTGGCCCTTCTGGCTAGTTCACTACACACATGTGGGCAATAGGTTGTTATTGCCACTATATAAAGAGCTCCACCCAGTGCTCTGGGTGACAGGGTAGCAGGGCTCAAGGCTTCAGGAGAGCAGAGCAGAGGTTGGAGTGGTGGCAGCGCCGAGGACAGAGATTGAGACGGCTGCAGGGGTAAAGAGGCTCAGAGGGAGAGACGGGCTTGCTGCATGCAGACTCACTCTGAGTGGATGGGATTCTGGTGATTGACCTGCCACTGTGGAAATAAAGTTGTGGAAATATAACCCTTTCACCCCAAAAACGTTCTACTGTCATTTCTTTGGTCTCATTGAATCCATAGTAAACTTGCCTGGGACTGAAACCCACTGGCAAGACAGAGCTGCTGGATTCATAGCTATTCTTACTTTTCCAGACACCAGCAGGAGGGGTTCTGGGTGGCCCTGTGTGCTTCATGGCCCCTCATCGGGCTGGCTGACCTAGAAGTCCACACCAGACCCACCTGGGTTGATCAGAGAACAACACCCTAGCCCTGACCCATGGTGATCATCTGACCAAGTCAGGCCTGTTATTCCTCAGAATTTTTCTAAGCTGGAATTGAGAATAGAGATATAAGCTGTCTCTATCAGTAGGAACCAAAGGCTTTGAGGCTCTGAGGCCCTCAGCTGCCACACAACTACCAAGGACATGGCTGGTCAGCAGAATAGAACAAAATGGCAGGCAGAGGAAAGGAGAACATGAGGGATGAGCTGGTGGCATTTTAGTCCAGCTACTCTTGCCCTTCCTCAGTGTGGTGTACAACCTTCCTTTGCTTAACGTGATCCCAGCATCCCTTCAAAAACTTTCCCTTTTGGCCTGGCCTAGTTTCAGCTGGGTTTCTGTCACTTGCCACCACAAGGTTAAAGAGAACTCATACCGTGACTAAAGAATGCCTTTGCATAACCATATTTCAACATGCAGATTTAAAGTGAACACCAAAATGCTGATGAGTTTCTAAACAGAAAAGTGAACATTTGAAGCCCATCAGGGAAGTCTGAATGCACTCATTCATTCTTTCAGCTAGAATCTACTGAGTTCCTGCTGTGTGCTAGGCTTTTCTAAGTCCCCGTTATTCATAGGTGGGCAAACCTGCCTGATACCAACCCTCATGAAAGCTTATAATCTGGTGAGAGGCAAGCAGTAACCTATATTGGCCAACATATAAATATGTAGTTATAAATTCTGGTGAGTGTGCTGAAAGAAAAGGGTATAGCAAGGTGGGCAGAGTTGAGAGTAGGTGATTGGTAAGGCCTCTCAGAGGAAGAGGCAAGTAAACCAAGACCAGGATGGTGAAGAACTCAGCCAGGTGAAGACGGAATGAGTGCATTCCAGGAGGAGGGAACGGCATGTGCACAGCTGCAGTGGAGAAGATGATAATAACAAGAACATGGTGCTTACTAAATGCCAGGCATTCTTAAAATTAATCCTCACAATGCTGTGAGGTATTATGTCCTTTATTATGTTTTATTTTTTCTTTCAGAATTGGAAACCGAGGCATAGAAAGGTTAAATGAGCTCCCCGAGGTCACCCAGCTAGTAAAAGGGGGAGCTGTGATTCTCTGCCAGGAGGAGGCCATTGAGGTTGGAATGGGAGGGTGAGGACAAGGATGGCAAGAGATGGCCCTGGGGCTATGAAGAGGGTCTGGGTCACGTCCAACCTTGTATGCCATGGCAAGGAGTGTGAATTCTATTCTCTCTGCCATGAGAAACTATCAAAAGGATTTAAGCAGGATAGTATATGATTTAATGTGCCTATAAAAAAGCCTGTGATGAACTTCTTATTTTTAAAAATAAAATAATTATATTTTATGAGTATAAAACTTACATGTTCATTTAGAAAACACAGAGAAGCATGGAGCAGAAAACAAAAATCACTTCTAATCCTGCTGCCTGCAGACAATAGGTATCACTGTTAACCTTTGAATATAGTGATTTTGGCATATAGCTTTGTAATAGTATAATTGGAATGATCATTCTAGAATATTGTTTTGTTAACCAGTACTTAAAAAATATATATAGTGTCACATGGTAGTTTTGTTCCAAGGTTTTGCAAGAAGAAATAGACTTGAGGAGTGGGGATCAGGGGGTGGGAGAAGGATTGAAAGAAGCCTTCTGTGAGGCAAATAGTGAATCTATGGCATCTTACTGCACTGATGGACAGTGACTGCAATGGGATATGGGTGGGGACTTGATAATATGAGTAAATGTAGTAACCACATTGTTTTTTCATGTGAAACTGTCATAAGAGTGTATATCAATAATACCTTTATAAAAAAAATAAAAATAAAAAAAAGAAGCCTTCTGTGTTCCAGGGAATTAGCGCAGCAGGAAGATGGGTCCTTTCTGGGGCATAGGTTTAGTTGTCACTTTGGAAGGATGCTTTTGAGCCACATATGAGCTCTCTGAAGACATCAGTTTCTCTGAGTTCTCCAAGGAACAGACTGGAGCCAACACCTCTTCTTCCCCTGGAGGCCTTTGCCACAAAAAAGCAGCTATCTTGTGCAACTCATCATGTGCAGAGAGTGGCCCTCTGTGCTGTCCTGTTGGCCTCTCTCCTCCTCATCTTCCCTTCTGCCTCCCCCGGATCATAATTCTGGCATGAGAAGTTGGGTTGGTTGCATGCTTCAGCCTACCCTACCTGTTCATAACTAGTATACGCCCCCCAATTTGGCATCAGGTACAGCAAAAAGTACTTTTTATAACCATCATTTTAATTTACTTACAATTCTCTGAGGTAAGTCCTATTGGTCCTTTTACAGGGAGGGGAGGATATTGAAGCTCAGAGAAGTGACAACAGCTAGAAAATGGCAGAGCCAGTTAGTTGAACTTAAGTGTGTCAGACCCCAAATTGTTTGTGTTTAACATCTTCTTCATACAGCCTCTGTCCCCTCAAAACACTCTCTCATCATTCTGTTTTGTTGGAGACGGTGAGTCAAGGATTCTCCATCTGACTCGGGGAAGTGAGGGCAACCAGCCCTGAAGCCGGGGTTATGTAAGATACACAAATATGGGTAGGTGCTTCGAGGGCAGAGAGCCAATACCAGAAACCTAAGGCACAGAACTTCCATGCAGAGCCAGTAGAAAGAGGAAGCAGGTTTGGGGGAGGCAGGACCACCTCCTATTCTACTGTCAGGGTTGAAGCCTCACACCCACTGGGGCCTGCACCACAGCTGGATCAAGTTGAATTAAGTTCCCCAAAGCCAACTGGGAAAATCCCCAGGCTGCTAGGCCACCAGGCAGCATTCCCAGGGAAGCCAGCACTGCTGGCCAACCCTCCCCACCCCACCATTCATGGAAAAGTACAGGCAGTGCTGGTGCCCCACAAGCCTGCAGGCAAATGCCTGGCTGCCCTCTGGTCTCACAACTGCAAGCGCTGACTCGTTTGTCTTTGGTCCAGGGCTAGAGGAAAATAGTTTCCCAAAAAAGCCATTTCAGAAAACGTGGAAAATATCCACAATGTGTGTGTGTCAGCACAGAGTGGGGGCAGGAAGTCTCGGGGACCACATTGCAGCCGAAGATTCTGTGGTCTTCTTGCAAAGAGGCAGGGAAGGGACGTGAACCCCTGTCGCCCAGGGAAGAAAGGCACAGTAGAGCATGCTTTTTACTTTCTGCCCACTCTGGGAAGGGATCTGTGACATGGCTCATCCTGAGAAGTCTCAGCTTCCTGACAGGTGGCCTCATAGGGCATTGGTTCTGTGGGTGGGAGAGTCAGGATGCTGGCCTGACCCTACAGGTGCTCATGGGGACCTGGAACACGCATTCATTTTCTCATGGATGCTGGGGTTGCCGGAGCCTTCCAGCGCTAACCGACTCTCTATTACTTCTATTAACTTCTTAGTAACTTTATTACTACTAACCTGCTGTCCCTCACTTTCCACTCACAGAGTGATTCATGGTTTTATGTATGATCTCATTTGAGCAAATGAGGAAGTGAGGTATAGAAGATAGATATTACTGGGCTCATTGTACAAAAAAGGAAACCTGGGTTCAGGGAGGGAAGTCATCTTTCCAGGGCAATGTCGACCCCAACCTTCTGTGAATCCGGTGTCCTTACTGCTAGACCATGGCTTGCCCTACAGCCTTGTGTCTTAGATGCTCTGTGGGTCTCCAGAGCAGGAGTGCTGGGGAGTCAGTGTCCTGGAGTCAGGAGCCCGACCTTTGTGGCACTGTGCCTGGCCTATAGGTGGCTTATTGATTGTGGGAAAGGATGAATGCATGGCCTTGGGCAAGTCACTTCACCTCTCTGCTTCAGTTTCCTCATCTGCACAATCCAAGTGTAGAGTTGGATAATGCCTGGTCAGTGCCCCTTCCCATTCCAAAGTTTTGAAGGGCTATGCTTTCTGACCAAACCCAAATTTCCAAGTCCCTGCCAAAGCAGCTGTCCCCTTCTCCCAGTCCATTCAGCCACTGATCCCAGTGTGGATTCTCTCCCGTGACTTTCCTGATAACCTACCTTGCCCTGGTGAAGTGGGCCAAGCACAGAGTCTGGAATCCCAACTCAACTCTGCATTTCCACGCTGAGCCCAGGCTGGCTTGCCCACATCAAACTCTGTGCAAACATCTTTAATCCCCTGCCCAGCCTTGGAGGGCAGAGTTAGGCTGGCATTTGGGTGAGAGTGAAAGGCATGGGGGAAAGTTGCATGGGAAGGAAAATCAGGTCTCAGTGTTGGGGGCAGGACTGTGAAGATCAGGGAGACAGGGTGAGTTTTTTTTTGGCCAGGACAGGGAACTGTGGTGATTCTGAATCTAGACTGAACAATTTAGGGGTCTATTTCCTTTTTATGGTCTTAGATGGCTGGGGATCTTTACGGCCTTCATTGGGCCAATGGCATAGGGCATGGAAAAGGCAGGTGAGGGGCTCTGGCAAGAAGTGTAAGGAGGCTAAGTCGCTAAAGTTCCCAGGTGTGCTTGGACGCAAGAGCATCCGAGGGCTTGATTTTCACACCCTGAGGGTGGCTGAGTCTCTGAGGTTCTGCTGACATGGCTCTTCTGCAGCTTGGCCTCAGCTGGGCTGGTGGTGCGGGTGGTGTCGGGGGAGCATGTCGAAGCTGACTTGGGGAACGGGGAGGTCTGGCACTGGGGATGAGGCTGGGGCTGCAGTTCTGTCTGGGCTGGGATGGCCAACTTCTGTGTGTGCAGAGATGTCAGAGACGGGTGGAGGGTGGCGGTACGGCTCCAAGCTTTCCCAGCCCAGCCACCATGTTTGAAATCTAGTTTATTGAATTTACAGTAAAGCTTTTATGGGGCTTTCCTGGAAGCTTCTCATTATGGAAACTCTTGTGCTGGCAGTTGGGTGTCTGGTTTGCTTGGGAGAGGTTGAGTCAGGCTCTGTCTTGATGGAAAGTTCCTGTGCCTGGGTCACTCCAGGGGAGCAGGCTGGGGGCCCAAGTGGGCCCTGCAGATTCTTGGAAGGGATGGGCCATCTTGCAGCATGGTCCTGACAGGCCCCCACTTGATTCCTATCTGACCATCCTCTGTGGGTTCCAAATATCTCAGCAGAAATTGTGGTGAAAAAGTCACCCCAGTTATTGTTAAGCCATTTGCATTATTTTCCACATATTTGAAAAGCATGAGGTGCTGGTTCACTGAGCAAAAACAAGCCAACCCCACAAAAATGGATTTGTTGATTATAAACAGCAGGAACACACAACATACAGGGTCACGTCTGCATCAAGAGTCCTTTGGCCCCAGCATGAAGTGCCACCAGCTGCCCCTTAGAAGTTCCTTTGTCTGGCTTTTCCAACATCCTCTTGGGTTCCCACTTTACACCATCCTCACCACTGGGCTCACATTCCGACCCCAGGGTGCTTGTTTAAATGTGGGACAAGAGCAAGGTTTGGCTCTAGGGCCTTCAAAATGGGCCAGAAGCTCAGTTTATGAACATAAACAAGTCACCAACCTCCTTTTGGCTGTTTGTGAGATTAGTAGGTCCTGTGGTGTTGGGTCGCTACTTCCCCATGTGCTTTTGTTTAAGCATTTATATTGCTGGTGTTCTTATTCTTTAAAACACAGGGACATTCATAAAATACTACATTCTTTTGGTATCTGAGTGACAATTGCGAAAATCAGTTTGTTAAGGTTTCTCTGGAGACTGCCGTGTGTCCCGTTCTGCAAGGGGTGGTGGAAGCCTGTGGCCTGTCCCTTTCCAGGCTGAGCGTGGCCCCTCTGCAGTGCTGGGGGACAGCCACCTTTCTAATGACCCAGGTGTCCAAGAGCATGGTCTGTGCTGTTCCAGGACGCAGCGAGCTGCCCGTCACCAGAGAAACCCACTGTGGTTTTCACAGCTGCTCTGAAGGGTCGGTGGCCTGGACCATCTCTGAGCTTCCTGACCTAGGGTTGTAGGGGGAAGCCAGTTGGAGTCGCTGGGTATTAGCTTTGGAGTCCAACAGACCTGGGTTTAAGCCTCAATTCTCCCACACATTTGGTTTCCTTCCTGCAAAAAGGATAATGTCAAGGCTGCTCTGAGGAATAAATGGAAAACCGCACATGGGGCACCTGGAACTTGGACGGTGACTTACTGTTATCCCCCCTCTTCATTTCAAGTCAACTGTGTGCTCAGGGTATGAGCTTCCCAGTGTGAAAAATCCTGTATTTTAAAACAAACAGCCACTTAGCTTCATTTGATACGTCATATTGCACACATGTTAGTGTTTGGATCTTGCTTTGATTTCTTCCCACTCTCTGTTTCTGACATGTATGTCTGGGTGAGTGTGTCCTAGATGGCAGAGCCCCAAGGGAGTCAGGCCTCACTGGGCACAATTATCTGCCTTGACTTCCTATGACTGCATTTGACTTGACCTGGAAGGTAGGAGGGACTAATGAGGTGAACAGCCGCAGCTGATGAGAGACTGTCCATGGGCATGCAGCTGGGACAGAAAAAGGACCTAGAAGGCAGACCCAGCTTGTGGATGACGCTGAAGCCTTCCCAGGATGGCCTTTTCTTTGGCTTCTCCTAACCTTTTCCCAGACAGTCTTTCCTTAATGTCTTGAACCCCTTTTTTTCTGGACCTGGTTTGAGTTCCAGTAGCCAAATTAGATGGCTAAGTTTCCATGTAGGCTGTAAACAACATAATATAAAAGACAAGGAAACCTTTTCCTCCACGCCCCCAGGCCTGGTGTCCAGGGTAGCTCAGTGCCCTGTCACCTGTGGCTAGAGCAGTGGGTGCTGAGACCGGGCAGAGAGCATGGCCATTTGTCCAGGCATCTATGGGCTAACTGCTTTTAGACTGGGATAATTAGCTGGTCAGTCATATTTCTCCCTAAATAAATTAGTGTGTTTGCTCATTCATGCCTCTGGCCTGCGTGGCATATGGTCCTCAGCGCTTTGTCACACAGGCGAGGTGAGATCCTCCCTGGCCTCGAGGATTTTGCAGTCTGGTTGATGAATCAACTAGGTGATCGAAGTAGACAAATGCAAACACCAGAGAATAATCTAAAGGCAGAGAGAGAGAAAAAAACACATGGCAAAACCAGGGTGTAACTCCCGGCCCAGTGTGGGAAGCGGGAATTCAGCTGAGAGGCTGCTGTGGAATCCCAGGTGTGAGGCAGAAAAGGCCTGGCCTCAGGCCACCTGTGTAGAGGACAGGTGGGGTGACTCTGAGTGCCCTGCGCGTGGCGGTCACTGTGTTGGTCTGCCCAGTCTCCCACGCAGCTCCTTGCTCTGGAGAATAGCCCAAGGCTTTCATTTTTGCACAAGGCTGGCCCTGATCAGTTAGGAACCAGCACTCAGTGCTGCTCACCTGTAGGTCCCCAGTGACTTGACTTGTTTGAAAGGTTGAGCCAGTCCAACCGGTCCAGTGAGATTCCCCTCTAACTGGTCTGAACTGGAAATGGAGAGAGAGAGAGAGAGAGAGAGAGAGAGAGAGAGAGAGAGAGAGAGAGAGAGAGAGAGAGAGAGGAGAGAGAGAGAGAGAGAGAGAGAGAGAGCTGTGGGAGCTGAGGCTGCAACATCACAGCATGGGAGCGGGGTTGGCCCTGGGCACGTGCAAACCAGCATTTGAGAGGAGCAGGTGCTCTGATGAGCAGAAGCTGTGAGGTGGGGAAAAGCTATAAAGAGCAGAGAAGATCAGAGAGCCACTCAGTGGTGAAAAATGAGAGAAAGGCACAGAAGGAAGCCAGACCACATAAATAGTTGAACAGTAGCTGGCAGAGGTATGAACCCCCTCCATGGCTGAGGACCCCAGGGCTGCTGCGCATCCAGGATCAACCTCCAGTTGCTACTCCTGCCCTTGGTGCCAGGCCGCCTGGCTTCCCTGGATTCCTGCATCCATGTGTCTGTCAGGAAACCTCCATGACAACAGGAAATATTGGCCAGTTTCAGTCTCATGCAAACAAAAGATATATTAGCCTAAATAACTTTTTAGTTAGACCTGGAGCATACAGATCAGCAAAACATTGGCATGTGCATGCACACACCTACCTCATGTGCACACACATGTGCAACTTAGTTAAATGTATTTGCAGACAGTTGCAGTAGAAGCTCTGTGAGTGTGGAGCAGCAGGACTGCGGGAGTACTGAGTGATGGGACGTGGGCCTGATCAGCAAAGAAGGCAACGCCTCTCCTCTGGATAGTCCAGTTGGAAGAGCTAACAGGTCATGGCAGTAGAAAACTGCTAATTTTAGTTTCCTTCAGGATGTAGACATCACTTAAAGTCAAACTATTTCCTAATATTTGTGCCCAGAAAATGATTTATTGGGGAGTACTAAAGCTTTTCTCTGTGTCAGATGTGGGCAGCATGCTGTGGGCCCAGAGCAGAGGACGTGTGGCCAGAAGGGCAGGCAGCCGGAGCAGTCCCCAGAGGACATTTCCGTGTGGTGTTAACCTTGTCTGCCCAAGACCTGCCATAGAAGCTGACTCTTCTTCACCCTTATTCGTTGAATACCTTTCACATGTGTCTGCTGTCAGTATCCTTTCGGTGCCCATCACCTATAGTTTCATTTCTTGCCCTCAAGAGGTTTGCATTCGCACTGGGGCTGTGTTGCTCCCTTTGCTGCCCTGAACCCTGTATCAGGGTCAGGAGTCCCTGCTCTGGCACCCAGGGCTGTGTGACTGTTGACAAACCAGGAACATCAACGAGCCTCTGTTTGTTCATCTGTAAAATGGGAGCATTGACATGCATTCAGTTTACCCTAAAGGGACAGGGACCAAATGCCAACATTTGAGAGAGCTTTATAAAGTGAATTATGGTGCTAAGGGAGGAATTGGTATCATGTTCTCCTTGCAAGGACTGTGCTTATAGTCTTTACTGTTCCCTCACAACCAAAACCCATAGAAATTAGCACACTGATTGGCAAATAGGAGCAGCTCAGTGAATATCTGTTGAGTGTGATGATCACTGCTTTCCCCTTCAGAAATTCCTTGTTAATGCCTCTCTGGCACTGCACAGAGAACCCACCCCTCTGCAATGCTGACAGATAAGCATGGACACACACGTGGCCACAGGAAGGCATCCGGAAGTCATGAAACTTGCCAGTAGAGAATAGACATCAGTTATACATAAAGGTTAAATGCAGTCTGGAGGTTAGAAAAAGCAATGAATGAATAATTGATGTAGGAACTGTAGGAACAGCTTTAAGGTATAGATTGAAGCAAGGTTGGGCAGGGGAAATTGGTTTTACGTGATTAATCTACGAAGAACTTCCAGAGGAAGTGGGTTTTTCAGCAGCAAGTAGCCGGGAGAAAGAGATGGGCTTATGGAAGAGGTGGCCAGGGGACATTCCAGGCGCATGAGTGTCACTTCTGCAGGCTGAGGTGCTGAGCTACTTTTAGGGTAGTTCATGCCTTTTGACAGCTTGGTATGGCCAGAGGTGTGTGTGTGTGTGTGTGTGTGTGTGTGTGTGTGTGTGTGTGTGTAGATGGTAGAGTGGGAGGAGGGCAAGGGACAGACAGTGAGGCTGGGAGAGTGGAAAGGATGGACTTTGTGGGAGTGAGGAAGTAAATATGAGAGGGATAAACTTTAGGTGTGAGGTGTCAGAGGAAACTCGTAAAGAGATTGCTTTACACTATATCCAATAAAGATGTCCCCAGCTTCTTCATTTGGATTCAGAACTTGGACTTGGGGCTAGATGAAAATCAGAAGAAGGGACAAAGTAGAGGTGAGAGCAGAGTAAATAACTCAGGTCCTGAGATCCACTTGATGATTTATAGATCCCAGGAGAATTTAGTTGCACCGTGGCCAATTGGCCTACCTTCTCTCCTCTTGGAGGTTTATCAGTGAAGCTGAGCTTTTATTTACTTGCTGCTCATTGTGGAGAACCATTGAGACTCCCTAAGGAATTCCTTACCTGGGTGGTCCTGGACGCTGAATGGTAGAAGGAAACAAGACTGGTATTGTCAGAATCCAAGTTGAGGAGAACATAAGGCTGAGCATCTGTAACAGCATCATCCCCTTCTTGAAGCTCTCCTTCTGTGCTTTCAGTTCTATTTTGGCTTTCCTTCCATCTCAGTCTTTCTGCTTAGCCTCCCTGGGGGCAGCTCTTTTTCCACCTGTCCCTTAAGCAGTAGGTTTCCCTAAGGGTCTGTCCTCTGCTCTTTCTCTCTTCACATTGACTGTGCACCTTAAAAGACATTTTCCCTTCTGGTGCCAAAGATCACTCCCAACCCCAAACCAGTTCCCAGAGCTAAATAGCCGACCAGCTGCCACCCAGAATTTCTTCTTGGATGTCCTTCAGGTACATCCAATTTTACATGCTCAGAATTGCGCTCATCTGCTCCTTCTCTTTATTTCTGGTTTGATGAATGCCATTACTACCAATTTGTCCTCCCCAGCCAGGAGCTTGGAATTAGTGTGAACTCCTCTGTTTCCTAATCCTCCACACCCAATCTGTAACCAAGCCTGTAGATTCTCTTCCCTTCACATCTCTGCCTCCTTGCCGCCTTGATCCTCAGTTGAGGCCCCTGTGTTTTGCTTTTAGTCCCACTTCTGCTCCCTTTACCAGAGAAATCCTTTTAAATATGTAACAGTGATTTATGCCTCTCTGACTTCTATCACCTTGAGGCTGAAGGCCCAGCCCTCCACGAGCTGACCCAGTTTACCCCTCTCCAGCTTCCTCTCTGGCCATGAATCGCACCTTCTCTCTTCCTCATATGGGACTAGGACACCTCTCCTCTGATTTGTAGGGCTGTTTGGAGGGCCTGTCTCCCACTACTCGCAAACATCTCAGCTCAGGGTTCCCTCTCCCGGGAAGACCTGCTGACCCACTTCCACCTCTGTGAACCCACGTGCCCTTGACACGCACATCTACAGAGATTCGCCCGGTTTCCTCAACCAGGCTGAAACCGTCTTGAGAGAGTGAGCACGTCTTACCTACATGTCTCTATAGCGTCTATCATGGTGTTTAGCACGTAGTGGGAATATATCGGTTGAATGAATGACGACAGATAACAGAACATTTGAAACCATGCTGCTCTTCGCAGACCGGAGGGGTGGCGCGCGCCGTTCCTCCCGCTAGAGGGCACTCTCGCTGTGTGCTTCACTGGCGGCCGAGCACAGTATGGCTCTGCCTCGGACAAGCTCTCCGCGTGAGCGCCGTTCCTGTTAGCTGGAGGAGCCTGACTAAGCGCTGGGTGATGTGCTGCCCAGGGGCCCTTTGTCTCGAGCCATCCCCTGAAAGGCTCCTGTCAGTCCCATTATGTGTATCCTTTATTTCTCTCATTACCCCTCCCTCGCCTTATGCATAATATGCACATTCCCTCTACCCCCAGTGTGCACCACCTTCAATGGTGGCAAATTCAGACCTTTCTTCCTTCCTTTCATGGTAGTCAATAATGTTTTAAATTACTTGAGCTAAGACACTAATTATAAAAATTTCTGAGGGTGTTGTCCTCCTATTGACATAGTTTCATCTTAACAATTGCCTTTGATGCCTTTGAGGAACTATGTGTCTTGATGGTGGGCATATTTTGGTGTGAGGGTTGGGGATGCCCTCAGAGCCCCTCAGGTCCCTCCACACGTGGCCTGCCTGTGCGCGCTCAGCTCCCACTGATGGGCGAAGGCTCACATCCGTCAGAGCATCACTCACAACGCACTTCACGGAAGGCGGGCAGCCTTGAAAGTTAGTGTTCGGTTTTGAACAAGGTCGTACTTTCGTGTTGTTGTGAAAGTAATGCATTCTTTAACTTCATTAATGAGGTTTCTCTTTGTGGAAAGTTCCAGAGGGCTCTCTGTGTTGAAAAACCATGCTTGAATTACTGTCTTCAGTTATGAACACCTCTTTCTAAAGACAACGGGAAGTACTCAAGGATAATGGCAGGAGGGTGACCAGTATGGTGGAGGCTTTGGGAACTGTACCCTGAGGGTCAGATGAAGTCTGGCTCTGCAGACTGGAGGAGAAAAGGTGTAGGGGGCCTGTGATGGCTTCATGTCACACGGATGCTTCTGTTTCCAGCAACATATAATAGAGGAATAAAAAAGGAAATGTTTTCAATACCAAGGAAGCTCCTGGGCCTTCTTTTGTAGTGCAGAGATTGGGAGTGGAGTAAGAGAGAAAACAACAGAAAATTAAAAAGCTAGAGAGGCCAAGATTATCCATGATAGTTGTACAATCAGAGGGCAAGTGAGGATGGGGCTCTGAGGAAAGTGGCTGCAGTCTACTTGCAGGTTTGGTTGGGAATGGTTAAAAGGGGGTTTTGGGGTCTCTGCACTGAGTAGAAGATCAAAGGAGATAAATGGAGAAAGAATTGGGAGAAGTTGCCAGTAGTTTGTTATTTTATTGCCTCTTAATAATCTTTGAGAGATTCCAGGACATTTTTGAATTGCATCTCCACCTATTCTCTGAAAGAGATGTTACTGAGACAGGAGCACAAGGAACTCTAAGATTATCTGGGTTAAATGAGAAAGGATTTTCTGATAAGCCATCAAGAACAGGATCATCTCCCTCATGATGTGCAGAGACCTGCTGAGTGTGGGTGAGCAACAGTTGGTTGTGCTGTGTAAAGGTGGGTTCTGCCTTGGGTGGAAGGTTGCAATGGCTTCTAGGATTCCTTTCAATTCTGAGAATCTATAACCTGAAGATGACAAATTTTTAGTGAAGTTTGAGGCCCCCTCCCCCACCTCTCCTCTCATAATTTGATGTGGAGTTTATGAAAAGTTGGGGATATATATGGAGATGATGGACCTCCAACTAATGTTGGACAGTTCTTTTCTGGCAGCTAATTTAGCTCTAGGGGGCCCTGGTTCCAAAAAACCACTGAAGGATTATCCTGTATTACTGTGCATATGATAAGAACTGTTAAATAAAAACGCAAGTGGTCAACTCTACAAATGCCTGCCACAGGCATTCTATGTTCAGGGACAGTCCTAGGAGCTGGGGGTGCAAGTTTCACTGAGACACAGTCCTTGGTCTTGAGGAGTTCATCTTGTGTTGGGAGAGATGGGTAAGCCAAAGGCTATATATCAAGTGTCCCAGTCATGGATAAACATATGAATGAGGAGGATGATGGAAGATAAGGAAAAGCTTTGCCGAGGAGGTCAGTTTTGAGCAAGATTTAAAGAGTGAACAGAGGTTTACCAAGGGAGCAAGAGGGCAAAGGGCGTTCCAAGCAGAAGAAGCCCCAGAGGCCAAAGAGCTAATCTGTAAGGTGACATGGTGCATTAGGGGTGCTGGGGCCAGGGAGGCAGTGGCATGGCCAAAGCCCTGGGTGGAGTTCGTGAGAGGAGACTGTGGAGTTAGGAAGGTCTTTCTCCTCCATGCCAAGCTGCTTTAGCTTCATTCTATAGGAACTTTGGATTCCAGAAGAATTTTAATCCAATCACCTTCTGGTGAGCAAAGAGAGGATGGATGGAAATGTCTACTCATGTGAATGCACATACACTGGTGTATGTGATCCAGATGAAGTTAATTGGAAGGCCCAGGCATATGGGGGGGGGTCTTCTTTGGCAGACAGCCTTTCAATCTGCTTCTAAACCATGCTTGTATCTTCAGATTGTCTTTCTTGCCTCTCATGTAATAAAAAAACCATTTGGCTCAATTCTCTCACTTGACAGAGAAGGAAACAGGCGCTGAATGAGCTCCTTGCACAAGGTCATGCAGCTAGGAAATGGCAGATCCCTTGGTTTCTTGGCTCCTGATCCAGTGCTCTCTTCATGACGTCATTCGGTATTCTTAGAAACTCCAGTACCCACAGGGCAATGTCGGAGCTCTGGAGGATGGTAAATAAAGCTTTGGCAGTCTTCTCAGCTGCCTTTCCCTCCCAGGGGGCTCTCCAGCACACGGCATGCCTGGGGACACTTCTGTGCCTTGCTTAAAAGCTCCTGATTCTCTTCTTAAAGCACTCCTACTTCTTAAAGGTCCAGAGCGAATGTCACCTCACAGTTGATGCAGTTTGTTACCTCAGTGACCCCTCTGGGTAGGACCAATTGTATTTCCTCCCTGGTTGCGAAACATCTAGTATGGCAGGTTTGCGAGGCTCCTGCCCCAAGAGTCTCCAAGCTCCTTGAAGGAAGGCATAATTGTGCTCTGGTTCCTGGTTGTAGCTCGCATGCCTAAATGGTACCCAGAACAAAGGAGATGTCCACAAAATGTTTGTTGAATGACTAAATTGATGAATGTATGAACCAGGAGTCTGACCTTGCATCCTTCTCTGTGGGTCTGCGGTGGGCTTTCAGGGCTCTAACAGAGCACATGGTCATCTTATTTTATAGTGGCTGATGCCGGTGCTCTAAGTGCCCTAAGGCTGGAAAGCTTTCTCTGCTTTTTTTTCTAAAGCAAAGTAGAGGTGGTGAGTCTGGGCTCATTGTTCCTTTGTAGTTCATCTGTATTACATTGACCCCCAGAAAATTAATTTTCCCTGGACCCTTTCAGCCTGGAAAGGTTTTTTTTTAAGCCACTAAGAGCTAAAGCTGTTCTTACAGTTAAGATTTGTTTTGGGTCTTTTGGGAAGAAAAATTCTCTTGCTTTTTAAAAAATTTCTTCCTTCTCCCTCTCAAATTCCATTCTTGTTTAATCTTGTTTAAATCATTAGATTCATCCTAAGGAAGCCAAAAAATGGAACGACTTTGGGGAGGGGGCTGGGCCAACACTCCTGCCCAGCCAGCTTTTCTTTTTCCTTCAAGAAGAGCCTTTCACTTCCATGCTCTCCTGCCAACTGATTATCACCTAGTGATGAGGGAGCAGGTTGTGTATCTCCAAGGGGTTCACGGTTCTGACAGAAACAACTCATTCTTTGTTTAAAGGAGAACCATTTACAATGCTTTGCATCTGATTAAAACTCCTGGTCCCGGTCCAGGCAAAGCTGTGAGAGGGTGAACCTGGGGCCTGGGTGGGCCACACATAGAGAGCTCTGGGCTCTCTTGAGGAAACAGCAGTGGTTGGCTTGGGCAGGAGAGACCCTCTTTGGTTGCAGGTGCAGATTCTTTCTCGCTCTCTGGCTTCATGTTTGCCTGAACCTCAGCTTTCAGGGGCTTCCTGGGGGCTGTTTGTGGCTGGTGTCAGCTGGTGACTCTGAGCAGGAGATAACACATGACCTTGAAGCAAAGTGGTGTGAAGCAGGGGCAAAAGCCAATTTCTAGGGCTCAGCGAGGTCTTAGGGCAGAGCAGTTGTGGAGTAACAGCTCTCTGGGAGGCTGAAATCAGAGAGTGACTGTAGATGAAGGAAAAGGTGAGGCATTTGTGGGCCACCTTGCAACTGTGAGGAACTGGGCTAAGATTGTTTAAAGTGTATGTGAATTTAGCCCTGGAAATAACAATCACTACTATGTCCTGAGTGCCCACCTCATGCCAGGGACTTTACATACATGATCATGTTTAGTTGTCAGAATGCTCCTTCATGGAGTGCTCACTGTTATTTTCATTTTACCGATGTAGAAACTGGAGGTTGGGGAGGTCAGGTCAATTTAAGAACTTGCCCAGGGGCGGGAACCCGACCTGGCTCAGATTCCCTTTTCACAGTGCCTAGTCATAGAGTCCACCCAGGCAGTGGCCTTGAGAATTGTGAAAGCTTTTACAAATACCATAAAATAGGATCTATTGAATCCCCTCAAATGAGCAAGGAATGATTTCCCCAGCAAACAAATGATCTGATTAACCACAAACATGAACAGCCTGGGCCACAAGAAGCAAGCCTTTGAAGGATGCCTATATGTTTGTTCCTGAGGTTTGTTAATAGTTTCTACTCATTCATTCATTTTGTCTTATGCTCCTTCTGGCTAACAGGCAAGTGGTAACAGGCACTGAGGGCCAAACAAAAATTTATGGGAGAAATGTCTACAATTGAGAAAAGTATATTTGTTAACATTTTTTCAGTCCATTGGGAAAGCTGCTAATATATGATTTGAGCACTGCACTCCCTAAGCATGCCTCCAGTGTGGCAGCCTGCACTGAAACATCAGTCTGATTAGTACTGAGGCACATCACCTTATAAATGGTGGATGTAGGTGGTGTGGGGGACAGCTCTGCCCCAAGTATGCATCTAGTCTTTTGAGCTCTGAAAGACATTGCCTACCATTTTACAGGCAGGAAATGAATCTCCCATGTCCTTTTAGATTAGGCTCCTACCAAACTGGAATGCTTAAGTGCAATGATGGGCTTATGAACCCTGCCTGAGTGTGCTAGAGAAGGGTGGGGTGGAGAAGGTGCTATTTGCCTGGAATTTTAGAAATAGATGGGGATAGGCACACACTCACAGAGCATCATTTTCCCCAACTTGCAAACATTTTCCTCCAGCGAGAACGAGAGCGCTCTGGTACATCTTTCTGTTATCATTCCTCACTAGGGCCTCCTGACCACCACTGATTCCCGCAGCGTTCAGAAGGCTCCAAGCTCTCTCCTTTCTGCTGCGCTGTTATCCACAAGGGCAACTCTATTAACAGTATATTGTGTTGACTTCCAGCCTATCCCTTCCTTTAGATGGTAAGAATAGGTGGATGTGTTCATGGGCCACAACAATGCCAACGAATTTTTCCAACTCACCTCTCCTGCTAGTCTCTGCAGCAAACAGGGGCTGGGCTCCAGGCAACAGGGTACCAATAAAATGATTGCGCTTTACTTTGCACTTGTAAAAAGAACAAATGTTAAATAACAACAATAGTAGTAATTTGACTTTGGTTTGGGGCTGAGGCCTCAGTCCCAGAGATGGAGCCCATATGGAAGACATTCATAGCTCTGTATACTGCCCTATAAACTGATTGGGTTCAGATGAGAACCATTTGTCAGCACAGTTCCCATTCCTGGGTGTGGCAGGGTCTGGCCTGGGCTCTCACTAGAGGGGCTGCCTTAAGAGACAAGATGCTATTGTTAGCTTCATGGCAGGAAATGTTCTGTAGGGAATTTTTCCTTATCTTCATGTAAACACCAAGCCAAAAATGGTTGAAATGGCTTAACTTGCTCATTTCAGCCTTTTACACAAAAGGTGTGATGGCTCCAAGGGGAAATGCTAAGCACACAAGAGGAAACCTACTCAAGTCATGGGCCATGAGATTCAGATTTCAAGTTCATCCTCAGAAGGCCCTCACTCTTCTGGCACCAGTGATAGGAAAAGAGTGGTGATGTCACTGCAGGTTTGGGTATTCTGGAAGGCTGTGGATGATGAGTCCCATTGCTGTTTGTGGCAAATGGTGGTGCTCTGGGGGTGCAGTGTATGAAGCCCCTGCCTTTCCAGTATTTGGGCTGGGGACCCATTTCATGATCAGGTAAATCACCGTATGACTACATTTTTGTTCTGGAAAAGCAGAAGCTGAAGGTTTTCCCAGAGGGCTCTGCCCCGGACTTCCCTGCTCCTCTGTGGCTTGGCTTCCTCACTGGGTGGCCTTAGTGGTCTGCTGTTTTTATCTGATTTCCCTGCTTCTATTTTGATTCCCCATTGTCACCAGTCACGGTTGCATGTTCTGGTGGAAATTTTACAAATGTTTACAATGAGATGGCATTAGAGGTTTATCAAGTAGAGATCTTCTCAGCATTTCGAGAGTAGTTCTAACATATGCAGAATACAAAGCCAAAGTATTTTAAACAGGTTTCCCCTTTGTGACATGGATCAATTTTTTAAATTTTGTTTTACAGAATTCAAGTTTTTGCTGGAACCTGTAAGGGTATGGTAGGTAGATCAGAGCTTCGAGAGGCCTGGAGGGGAGGGGTATTGAGAGTGAGGGTTGAAGGAGGGGGCAGCAATGGGAAAATGGGCACCAATGGAGGGGAGATGTTCAGATGGATGACGCAGCAACTGGCAGTACCATTGGAAAGCAATTAGCATTCAGCACCCATGTATGCCACAAAGAAACAGGGATGACTGATATGCCCAAATCAGGGAGAAGAGGCAGGTAAGCTAGTTTTTCTCATCTTAGCAAAACAGGAGGGATCTTTGGAATGATGGATAGAAAGAATGCTAGCTGAGCAGAAGGGCAAGGGCTGGCCTTGCTCCTGGGGTGGCCTGTGTGGGCTTCTGGTCTTGTCCTGTTCACTTTTTCTGTTTTTGCTATTTTTACCAGTCCTTGGTCTAGTCCAAATATCCCAAGGTAGTAGGAAAATTTTAGCAAACAGGTTGCTTCCTTCTAGAAAGACAATCATTGCCTACACAACCTACACCATCTCCTCTCTACAGAGTCTGATCTTGACTCCCACCTGAGTCCCACCTATGCATTTTACCTTGTTTGTTGGACTCCTCCAATTGGTATCTCACATTTGAAATTTGTAAAATAAAATTTTCTTATCACTGCTCTCTTTTCCCCCCTCCTGACATTCAATTCTACTCTGAAATGCATTCCACATTTTTTCCCTATGATTTTCATTCCTGTTACTACCACCACATCCTCTTCTAGGACCATATTATGTCATAACTAGTGCCCTAGCACAGCCATATTTCCCATCACCCTTCCCCGCTTTCACTCTTCTCCCATGGGCCGTTGCTCAAACGACCTGCCAGTTATTGCATATCAGTTGCATGTCCAGTTATTGCATATCAACTGAGTGCTGAGTATGTGCACAAGGCCTGGTGCTTACAGACCCCCAGTGAAGCATTCAATACACCAGATTGAAATACTTTTAAGATGCATACATCTCTTTCAAGGCAACAAAGGCATGAAACAGAAATAACTGATCAAAGGGGAGGAAAATGTTTGTGTAGAAGAAGAGGATGGAGAAGAGTTTTCCAGGCAGTATGAGACAGTGGACTATCACTGTGGGAAGGTCAGGGGTTAGTGCCAGTCGTTGAGGGACTTGTGATCAATGCAATACTGTGCTTAGTAGTTACGGGACATTGGGCAGAGCATTAGCTACCTCTTGTCCTTTGTTTTTTCATTCTCAGGATGATAATTAAAAACTAGGTTAACACCCCAAATCCCTTCTAGGGGACAATTCTTTGTTTTGTTGACTTTTGGTCATTTTCCAGCTTGGCCCAAGGGCTTAGGGTTGGGTTGATGATTGATAATTTAGTTCTGAAATAAGTAATTCCATAATTTATTTGTAAATATGGGTCCTTGAGACAATAAACACTGTTATGGGCCTGCTAATTTCTGCTAAGCCAACAGACAGAGGCACATGAGTTATGTGCTCCTGGAGGACTTCAATCTGCATCGCCATTCTCCACAGCTCGGAATGATGCTGATGATGGTGGCTGTCCACCAAGATGAGTGTGTCTGCATGTTCCCCAGCCTGAAGCAGGACTTAGCTGCCTCCTGTGCCCCCCATCCCCTGTTCATGCAAGTTCACCTTTTGCTTTATTCAAAGCCCAAAGTTCCACTCCAGTCTTTGTTTATAATGTTCTGAGCAGCACTTCAAAAGGCCCATGGCCGACACCATCCTGGACCATCAGATAGAGCTTAGGATCTGGGATAAGCTCACCAAACTCTGTGGGAGGTAAGGAGGCTACCCTCCCAACACAGGCTTCTGAAAGTCTGGTTCCAGAGTATATATTAATTCAAATGTCAGGATAGAAATTATGAGATCAAAACAAGTCCAACTTTAAATATTCCTTAGCTTCTTTAAAAATAGGCTAATGTCAAGTACATGGCCTAATTTCCCTGGCTTATTGAATGCCAAAATATTAGTTTTGAGGAATAGCACTATGGGCCTGGGAATAATCTCAGGAAAAATATATCATACATCTTTCAATTCTTCCCAAACCTGGGAAGGCTTATAAAGGATAATAAATTTGGTGAGCCTAACAAGTATAGGAAAAGATTAATTTGGGGCCAAGGACAAGATTAATAAAGGGAAATCATTCACCATATGCATTCATTGCTCTTCCAGCCAAGCCAATTTGTGCTCAGCCTCCTCTTTCTCATGCAATTTTTACTCCTTTGCCTAATAGGGTTTGATTCTTCCTTGTAGTGAACTTCACCCCTCGCCACAGAATTGTGTCATTGGAATCCTCTTAAGCTCATTCCTTCTAGAAGTTTTCTGTTATCAAGATATCCAATTGGAAGATCATATAGTTGTGTGAAAGTGGGTAATACTCTTAACTCCTGTGCCTCATTACTTTTTAATATTTGAAATGAGAGGGTAGTATGTTAAGAATCTGTCTCGCTCTAAATGCTATGTCTCAAGTTGTGGAGAACTGTGTGAGTTTATCTGCTTTGTAAGAACTAGATTGCAGATTGAGATATAAGGAGAACAGAAAGAGATCTGTGGTTCTGTTTGAATAGAAATAAAATGTAGAAAACCCATTTCATCCCTCTCTGCAAAGGTGATTTTCCTCCTCTTCAGATTAATGTTATCTCCACCCTTCCTGACATCTGCCCTGTAGTGACAGGGCCATTTTTCATTCTTCCTGCCCCTGTGGTCCTCTTGGTCATTATTAGCTTGAAACATGAAATTGCCTTTTTTTTTTGTATGTCAAAAAATGGTCTAAACCTGGCAATTTCATCTGGTCAACCTAAAACAAAAGGCTTTGTTGAAGCTGCTACCTCAGTCTTGCCCCTCTTATCACCTCCCTACACGCCCCCATCGCAACCCTTGAGCAGGTGACAACCTTCTATTCCTCTTTCAAGGCTTTGCTCAGCGATGGGCTTTGTTCTGTCGCTTTCTCTGACTGCTTGGCCTCCTATGGTGGCATTTCATGTGCTCCACAAGGTCAGGATACCAGGAGGAAGTAGATGGCGCCACTTAGTGGGAAAATTAAGGAACACTTAACAAGGGCGCTGTCAACAAAGATGAGGTCAGAATGAGGGGAACCAGAAGGGACATTGAGGCACCGGGGCCCAGTGACAGCAGGGAGACCTTACCCACCCCTAAGTCTGAAGAAGCAGCTGGATGAAGGGACTGGCTGCAACCTGCAGAGAGTCTCAGGGAAACCCGGAGAGGCTGGCATTTAGGGGGAGTGGAGAAATGCAGCCATTTCTAACCCGCAGGCCAGCAGGGAGGAAGCCTGGGGACAAATACCCACTCCTTACTAACTTCCTGTCCAGCCATCTCTGCGTCTGCCTCCCATTTGCCAAACTCCATCAGATGCCAGAAGGCAAGGAGCCTGTTGCCCTTGAAGGGCAGCTTCCCGGGGCACAGGGCCGGGTGCGGGGCTCTGCCGCCCACAGAGGCTGCTGTGCAGGGGCAGCCTGGAGGAGAGCAGGTGACCCTATGGACAGCTTTTTTTTTTAATCATAAATTTCCATTTGCATCTCAAAGAAGGAGGAAAATCTGGCAGGATTAGACAATTTATCCTTTGTAAGAGGGGCAAGAGCCTGGAGAATGTTTTAAGGGAGGTAATTCATAGCCATAATTTTTTTTGCTGGACAATATTTCAAACACAAAAAAGCACAATAGTAGTGTAGAAGACACCCGATGTTCCCACCACCAGATTTAAGAGATTGTTAATATTTTACCGTATTTGTTTCAAGTACTTATTTCAGGAAATAAAATATAGAGATTCAGCTATAGATATCTCCCCCAAATCCCATTCCACTCCCTTCTCATAAGTAACCACTTTCCTGAAGCATGTCTTTACTCCATAATTTTGTTACACATTCATAAGCAACATGTTGTCTTATATGCATAAATGTATATAAATGGCATCCTCAGTACATATCTTTTACAACTTGTTTTGTTTTTTTGTGCATCTGTGTATTTTTGAGATTTGTTCATGTTAACAAATTAGATCTAGTTCATTCGTTGTAACAACTCATTGTGTGACTCCTCCATCACTTATTTTTCCAAGCCTATATTGATGGATATTTAGGTTGTTCTAGGTTTTTTTCTTTCCTTCTCTTTTTTCTTTCTTTACTGTTAGGTATAATGCTACATTAAAACCTTTGTGCCTGTGCAAGAGCACCTCTGAGTAATATATTTTGAAGTGGAACTGCGCACGGGAAACGTGCACCTTTGACTTCACTAGCAGTGCTATTATCCTCCAAACTGGCTGCACCAGTTTACAAAGTGGTGGAGCAGAAGGCAGGGCATGAGAGGAGATCACAAGAGCCCTGCCTTAGTCTGGGTCTGTCAGAGCAATGAAGGACTCTACTTCTGGGTCCCTTCCTATCTATAATCTGGTCCCAAAGGGAGAGGGAGAGGACGGTCAACATTTGCCTGTGACAGCTTGTAATTTTCCTTGACGAGCCCTTTGGGAGAAGAAAGTCTGTTGTATGTGCTCAGGGGTGAGAGGGATGCTGAGAGGATAATGGTGGGGACTATTTTCTGAGTGCTTACTACAAAACAGGCACTTTTAATTAATTTGCTCATCTTTAACTTTTTAAAATTAAGAAACATAACACATACAGATGCACACACACACACACAAGCTAAATGTGCTCAATGAATTATAACAAAGCAAATACCTGTGTAGCCCTGACCCAGGTCAAGAAAGAGAACACTGTCACCATTTCATTTTTTATTTTATTTTTTTAAATTTTCACTGATTTATTTTTTACATTTGTTTTCTATGTGTGACTGTGGTGGAGAAAGCTCCATGAAATCAGCCAAGCCAAGTCTAGAAACACCCTCACTGGGTTTTACCCTGGTCACTGCAGGGGATCACAACTTACAGGACAGGCCATCCAGAGCAACTTTTAATTACTTCATATATCTCAGAATAAATCCCCCTCTACCACCACACCACAACCCAACTGTTGCCATGGAAATTCTCTGCTGAGCCAGGGAATTGACAGGAGAGACAGCAGGAGGATGTGGATAACAACATAGACTTGGGAATTAGATGACTTTAGTTGAAACCTCAGCTTGACATGTATTGGCAAGGTTACTTTTGGCAAGCTCACCCTCTGAGCCACAATTTCCTCATCTGCAAAATAGGGATAAGAATCTCTACATAATGGTGTTTTTTTTTTTTTTGAGAGGGCATCTCTCATATTTATTGATCAAATGGTTGTTAACAACAATAAAATTCTGTATAGGGGAGTCAATGCTCAATGCACAACCATTAATCCATCTCTAGCCTAATTCTCGTCAGTCTCCAATCTTCTGAAGCATAACAAACAAGTTCTTACATGGTGAACAAATTCTTACATAGTGAATAAGTTCTTACATGGTGAACAGTACAAGGGCAGTCATCACAGAAACTTTTGGTTTTGATCACGCATTTTGAACTATAAACAATCAGGTCAAATATGAATATTCATTTGATTTTTATACTTGATTTATATGTGGATCCCACATTTCTCCCTTTATTATTATTATTATTTTTATTTTTAATAAAATGCGGAAGTGGTAGGTAGATGCAAGATAAAGGTAGAAAACATAGTTTAGTGTTGTAAGAGAGCAATTGTAGATGATCAGGTGTGTGCCTGTAGACTATGTATTAATCCAAGCTAGACAAGGGCATTAAAACATCCACGGATGCAGAAGATTTCTCTCAAAACAGGGGAGGTGAGGTTCTAAGCTTCACCACTGTTGATCCCCAATTTCTCACCTGATGGCCACCCTGCGACTGTGCCTGTCTTAGGTTGTTCCTCCCTTGAGGAATCTTACCCGTCTTTGGCTAACCAGTCGTCTTCCGGGGCCATACAGGGAGATGTAAAGTTGGTAAGTGAGAGAGAAGCCATATTGTTTGAAAAGGTTAGCTTTTTACTTCTTTGCAGATTTATGCCCTGTGGTTTCTATGCCCAGCATTTGTCTTGAGGTATCTTTACCACTTGGAGGAATTATGATACTTGGTAAATTCGAAATGAGGCACGAATTCTATCTAAGAGTTGTAATTAAGAAGGAAGAAGAAAAGCTATAGAGGTAGCAGACAGAAGGAAACATGGGAGGATTGATTATTTCTTTGACATATCTTCTTGTAGAGTAACTTAAGCATGTATAGGTTTTAAACTACCAACTAAATTGCACACACATATTAACATAATAGGAATACAGTTACATAAACAAAGCAGATCTATAATTACCAGCCATCTCCAGTGAAGCCAAGAAAACCAGTTAGGCACCCTAGGCATTTGTGAAAATTTGTCTATGATATGATGGATATTGTCCAACTGTACTTGAACAGTCTGAGAGAAATCAGACAAATTAAAGCAACCCATTTCTGGGAACTGTTCACATCCCATATATTCTTTTAACCGTAGATAGTCTGTAGTCGTAAGATTTTGGAGCGCTACAACTTGCACTTCTCCTAATTCTTGGTTGAGTTCCAACAGTATAGATCCAGTCAAATTTGTTGTTTTACTGTATGCACAGGCCAGTTTAGATATCTCCTTCTTCATTCCAATGGCAAGTCCAGGAAACGGTGGAATGGATGCAGCTACAACTGCAGCATTGCCTGAATCTTTGTTGAGGATTTTTGATGATCATCTTCTGGTATGACTCTTCCAGAGAGTGCTGATGTAGGAAGTTCTTCTTCATATCATATCTTAGTTCATTTTCTGGGTAGCCAAATTAGGCTTTGATCCTCTGTATAAACACAAACAGACCCTTTGCCCACACTTTGATATGCCCTTTATACCACAGTGTAGAACTCATTGGAGGTCAGCACACAGGAAGTGTTTTTTTTTTTTTATTAAGAGAAAGGAATATTATCAGAAAAGTGTACCTCCATAGCCGATCATCTGACACCCTTTAAGTGATCAAAATTAAGGATATTTAAAGCATGCGTTAATCTTTGATTTACCATTAGTTTTATCCTATCAAGGAGTAATCACCCTTTTCTTTCTTTCTTTCTTTCTTTTTTTTTAATCTTTAATCTACACTTACATGAAGAATACTATGTTTACTAGGCTCTCCCCTATACCCAGTCCCCCCTATAAACCACATTACAGTCACTGTCCATCAGCATAGCAAAATGTTGTAGAATCACTACTTGTCTTCTCTGTGCTGTACAGCCCTCCCCTTTCTCCCTCCCCCACCTATGCATGCTAATCTTAATACCCCCTTTCTTCTTCCCCCCCTTATCCCTCCCTGCCCACCCATCCTCCCCATTCCCTTTCCCTTTGGTACCTGTTAGTCCATTATTGGGTTCTGTAATTCAGCTGCTGTTTTGTTCCTTCAGTTTTTCCTTTGTACTTATACTCCTCAGATGAGTGAAATCATTTGGTATTTCTCTTTCTCCACTTGGCTTATTTCACTGAGCATAATACCCTCCAGCTCCATCCATGTTGCTGCAAATGGTAGGATTTGCCCTTTTCTTATGGCTGAGTAGTATTCCATTGTGTATATGTACCACCTCTTCTTTATCCATTCATCTACCGATGGACATTTTGGTTGCTTCCAATTCTTGGCTATTGTAAATAGTGCTGCGATAAACATAGGGGTGCATCTGTCTTTCTCAAACTTGATTGCTGCGTTCTTAGGGTAAATACCTAGGAGTGGAATTCGTGGGTCAAATGGTAGGTGTGTTTTGAGCACTTTGATGAACCTCCATACTGCTTTCCACAATGGTTGAACTAATTTACATTCCCACCAGCAGTGTAGGAGGGTTCCCCTTTCTCCACAGCCTCGCCAACATTTGTTGTTGTTTGTCTTTTAGATGGCAGCCATCCTTACTGGTGTGAGGTGATACCTCATTGTAGTTTTAATTTTCATTTCTCTGATAATTAGCGATGTGGAGCATCTTTTCATGTGTCTGTTGGCCATCTGTACTTCTTTTTTAGAGAACTGTCTGTTCAGTTCCTCTGCCCATTTTTGAATTGGGTTATTTGTTTTTTGTTTGTTGAGGCATGTGAGCTCTTTATATATTCTGGACGTCAAGCCTTTATCAGATCTGTCATTTTCAAATATATTCTCCCATACTGTAGGGTGCCTTTCTGTTCTATTGATGGTGTCTTTTGCTGTACAGAAGCTTTTCAGCTTAATATAGTCCCACTTTCTCATTTTTGCTGTTTTTTTCCTTGCTCGGGGAGATATGTTCAAGAAGAGGTCACTTATGTTTATGTCTAAGAGGTTTTTGCCTATGTTTTTTTCCAAGAGTTTAATAGTTTCATGACTTACATTCAGGTATTTGATCCATTTTGAGTTTACTTTTGTATATGGGGTTAGACAATGGTCCAGTTTCATTCTCCTACAGGCAAAACAGGTCCAGTTTTGCCAGCACCATCTGTTGAAGAGACTGTCCTTTCGCCATTGTATGTCCATGGCTCCTTTATCAAATATTAATTGATCATATATGTTTGGGGTAATTTCTGGAGTCTCTAATCTGTTCCACTGGTCTGTGGCTCTGTTCTTGTGCCAGTACCAAATTGTCTTGATTACTATGGCTTTGTAGTAGAGCTTGAAGTTGGGGAGTGAGATCCCCCCTACTTTATTCTTCTTTTTCAGAATTGTTTTGGCTATTCGGGGTCTTTGGTGTTTCCATATGAATTTTTGAATTATTTGCTCCAGCTCATTGAAGAATGTTGCTGGTAATTTGATAGGAATTGCATCAAATCTGTATATTGCTTTGGGCAGGATGGCCATTTTGACGATATTAATTCTTCCTAGCCAGGAGCATGGGATGAGTTTCCATTTATTAGTGTCCCCTTTAATTTCTCTTAAGAGTGACTTATAGTTTTCAGGGTATAGGTCTTTCACTTCTTTGGTTAGGTGAAAACAATGGAATTGTTTTCCTGATTTCTCTTTCTATTGGTTCATTGTTAGTGTATAGGAAAGCTACAGATTTCTGTGTGTTAATTTTGTATCCTGCAACTTTGCTGTATTCCGATATCAGTTCTAGTAGTTTTGGAGTGGAGTCTTTAGGGTTTTTTATGTACAGTATCATATCATCTGCAAATAGTGACAGTTTAACTTCTTCTTTACCAATCTGGATTCCTTGTATTTCTTTGTTTTGTCTGATTGCCGTGGCTAGGACCTCCAGTACTATGTTAAATAACAGTGGGGATAGTGGGCATCCCTGTCTAGTTCCCGATCTCAGAGGAAATGCTTTCAGCTTCTCGCTGTTCAGTATAATGTTGGCTGTGGTTTTATCATATATGGCCTTTATTATGTTGAGGTACTTGCCCTCTATTCCCATTTTGCTGAGGGTTTTTATCATGAATGGATGTTGAGTTTTGTCAAATGCTTTTTCAGCATCTATGGAGATGATCATGTGGTTTTTGTTGATGTGGTGGATGATGTTGATGGATTTTTGAATGTTGTACCATCCTTGCATCCCTGAGATGAAGCCCACTTGGTTATGGTGTATGATCCTCTTGATGTATTTTTGAACTTGGCTTACTAATATTTTGTTGAGTATTGTTGCATCTACATTCATCAGGGATATTGGTCTGCAATTTTCTTTTTTCGTCGGGTCTTTGCCTGGTTTTGGTATTAGGGTGATGTTGGCTTCATAGAATGAGTTTGGGAGTATTCCCTCCTCTTCTATTTTTTGGAACACTTTAAGGAGGATGGGTATTATGTCTTTCTGTGTGTCTGATAAAATTCTGAGGTAAATCCGTCTGGCCCCGGGGTTTTGATCTTGGGTAGTTTTTTGATTACCATTTCAATTTCTTTGCTCATAATTGGTTTGTTTAACTTTTGTGTTTCTTCCTTGGTCAGTCTTGGGAGGTTGTATTTTTCTAGGAAGTTGTCCATTTCTTCTAGGTTTTCCAGCTTGTTGGCATATAGGTTTTCATAGTAGTCTTTCATAATTCTTTGTATTTCTGTGGAGTCTGTCGTGATTATTCCATTCTCATTTCTGATGCTGTTGATTTGTGTTGATTCTCTTTTTCTCTTAATAAGTTTGGCTAGAGACTTATCTATTTTGTTTATTTTCTCAAAGAACCAGCTCTTGGTTTCATTGATTTTTGCTATTGTTTTATTCTTCTCAATTTTGTTTATTTCTTCTCTAATCTTTATTATGTCCCTCCTTCTGCTGACTTTAGGCCTCATTTGTTCTTCTTTTTCCAGTTTTTATAATTGTGATGTTAGACTATTCATTTGGGATTGTTCTTCCTTCTTCAAGTCTGCCTGGATCGCTATATACTTTCCTCTTAAGACTGCTTTCGCTGCGTCCCACAGAAGTTGGGGCTTTGTGTTGTTGTTGTCATTTGTTTCTATATATTCCTTGATCTCTATTTTGATTTGTTCGTTGATCCATTGATTATTTAGAAGCATGTTGTTAAGCCTCCATGTGTTTGTGAGCCTTTTTGTTTTCTTTGTAGAATTTATTTCTAGTTTTATACCTTTGTGGTCTGAAAAATTGGTTGGTAAAATTTCAATATTTTGGAATTTACTGAGGCTCTTTTTGTGAGCTAGTATGTGGTCTATTCTGGAGAATGTTCCATGTGCACTTGAGAAGAATGTATATCCTGTTGCTTTTGGATGTAGAGTTCTATAGATGTCTATTAGGTCCACCTGTTCTTGTGTGTTGTTCAGTGACTGTGTGTCCTTACTTATTTTCTCCCCGGTGGATCTATCCTATGGGGTGAGTGGTGTGTTAAAGTCTCCTAAAATGAATGCATTGCAGTCTATTTCCCTCTTTAGTTCTGTTAGTATTTGTTTCACATATGCTGGTGCTCCTGTGTTGGGTGCATATATATTTAGAACGGTTATATCCTCTTGTTGGACTGAGCCCATTTTATCATTATGTAGTGTCCTTCTTTATCTCTTGTTACTTTCTTTGTTTTGAAGTCTATTTTGTCTGATATTAGTACTGCAACCCCTGCTTTCTTCTCACTGTTGTTTGCCTGAAATATGTTTTTCCATCCCTTGACTTTTAGTCTGTGCATGTCTTTGAGTTTGAGGTGAGTTTCTTGTAAGCAGCATATAGATGGGTCTTGCTTTTTTATCCATTCTATTACTCTGTGTCTTTTGATTGGTGCATTAAGTCCATTTACATTTAGGGTGACTATTGAGAGATATGTACTTATTGCCATTGCAGGCTTTAGATTCGTGGTTACCAAAGGTTCAAGGTTCGCTTATTTAGTATCTTACTGCCTAACTTAGCTCGCTTATTGAGTTGTTATATACACTGTCTGGAGATTCTTTTCTTCTCTCCCTTCTTATTCCTCCTCCTCCATTCTTCATATTTTGTATGTTTTGTTCTGTGCTCTTTTTAGGAGTGCTCCCATCTAGAGCAGTCCCTGTAGGATGCCCTGTAGAGGTGGTTTGTGGGAGGCAAATTCCCTCAGCTTTTGCTTGTCTGGGAATTGTTTAATCCCTCCATCATATTTAACTCATTGCATTAAATATATCATGCCATTCTCTTCTGGCCTGTAAGGTTTCTGTCGAGAAGTCTTATGATAGCCTGATGGGTTTTCCTTTATAGGTGACCTTTTTCTCTCTAGCTGCCTTTAAAACTCTTTCCTTGTCCTTGATCCTTGCCATTTTAACTATTATGTGTCTTGGTGTTGTCCTCCTTGTATCCTTTCTGTTGGGGGTTCTGTGTATTTCCGTGGTCTGTTCGATTATTTCCTCCCCCAGTTTGGGGAAGTTTTCAGCAATTATTTCTTCAAAGAGACTTTCTATCCCTTTTCCTCTCTCTTCTTCTTCTTCTGGTACCCCTATAATATGGATATTATTCCTTTTGGATTGGTCACATAGTTCTCTTAGTATTGTTTCGTTCCTGGAGATCCTTTTATCTCTCTCTATGTCAGCTTCTATACGTTTGTGTTCTCCGGTTTCTATTCCTTCAATGGCCTCTTGCATCTTATCCATTCTGCTTATAAATCCTTCCAGGGTTTGTTTCACTTCTGTGATCTCCTTCCTGACATCTGTGATCTCCCTCCAGACTTCATCCCGTTGCTCTTGCATTTTTCTCTGCATCTCTGTCAGCATGTTCATGATTTTTATTTTGAATTCTTTTTCAGGAAGACTGGTTAGGTCTGTCTCCTTCTCAGGTGTTGACTCTGTGATCTTTGTCTGCCTGTAGTTTTGCCTTTTCATGGTGATAGAGATAGTTTGCAGAGCTGGTATGAATGACCGCTGGAAGAGCTTTCCTTCTTGTTGGTGTGTAGCCTTCCTCGCCTGGGAGAATAGAGACCTCTAGTGGCTTGTGCTGGGCAGCTGTGTGCAGACAGGGCTACTGCTTCCTGCCAAGCTGCTATGGAGTTTATCTCCACTGTGGCTCTGGGTGTGGCCTGGCTCTGGCTGCTGCTCCAATATGGTGGAGCCCTGTTGGAGGGGGAGCAGCTGGGAGCCTATTTATCTCCGTAATGGGCCTCTGTGCTCCCTGCTGCCCAGGGGGTTAGAGTGCCCAGAGATCCCCAAATTCCCTGCCTCTGGACTAAGTGTCCTGCCCTGCCCCTTTAAGACTTCCAAAAAGCACTCTCCAAACCAAAACAACCACAGCAACAACAACAATAATTAATTAATTAATTAATTAATTAAAAAAAAAAGAAAAACACATGATTTTCTTTATCCTCAGGTGCCGGTCTCAAGCACCCGCTCACCGGTCTTGCTGTCCTGTTTCCCTAGTATTGGGGTCCCTGTCCCTTTAAGAGTTCGAAAAAGCACTCGCCAAAAAAAAAAAAAAAAAAAATTTCCTCTCCCGTTTCTTTGTTCTCTGGCATTGGCCTCAGGCACCTGCTCACTGGTCCTGCCACCCTGTTTCCTTAGTATCCAGGACCCCACACATGCACTGTGTGTGCGCTCTGGTCTGGATGGCTGGGGCTGGGTGTTCAGCAGTCTTGGCTCCCTCTTCCTCCCTGCTTTCTCCTCTCCTCCCGCCAGGAACTGGGGGGAGGGGTGCTCGGGTCCCACTGGGCTGGGGCTTGTATCTTACCCCCTTCGCGAGGCGCTGGGTTCTCGCAGGTGTGAATGTGGTCTGGATGTTGTCCTGTGTCCTCTGGTCTCTATTTTAGGAAGAGTTGTGTTTGTTATATTTTCATAGATATATGTGGTTTTGGGAGGAGTTTTCTGCTGCTCTACTCACGCTGCCATCTTGGCTCCCCTCCCGTGTTTATGATTTTATTTTGAACTCTCTTTCAGAAAGAGTGGTGAGTTCAGTTTCACTTGGGCCTTTTTCTGGTGTTCGTGATATTTTGGTCTGAACCAGGTTCCTTTGACACTTCATATTTGTATGTGGTGCCCTCTAGTGCCCAGAAGCTCTAGTCTCTGGAGCTGCTCAGCCCCTGGAGTGATGTCAGGGGTTGCAGGGGAGCAGCACTGGTGCCTGGCGGGGGAGGAAAGTGCTGTTTCCTGCTTCCCAGCTGTGGTGCCTGTCTCCACTGTCAGAACCAGTGGGCTGAGCATACAGGTGTAAGCCTCTGTGCTTTGTGTCTGCAGCTGCCGTAGGTGGGGCCTCCCTCTGGCTGGCCTGTCACCAGGGCAGGGACTGCCAGTTTGAGAGCCGGTGCTGGCAGGCCACGAGGAATGCACAGCAGGCTGCATATCACAGTGAGGGGCCTCAGAGCTGAGTAGCCAGCCAGAGAGATGGAGCGCCTGAATCTCCTCAAAGTTCCCAACCTGCTGTGCAGAGCGTGTCAAGCCAAACTTGTCCACCTATCCCTTCTCTCACGCAGCAAGCTCCATGCAATCCCCACCCCTTCAGCAGCCCTCTCACTTCTAGGAAGCCTCTCAGACCACCCTCCTTTCCTTTGTCCCAGAGCAGCCGGATGTGGATCCGTCTCCTCCACAAATGGCTGGAATCTCAGTCTCTCCAAGTATTCTGCCTGTTTTAGCTTTCCAACCCCACTTATCTCCAGAGCACCATGCAATGTAGGTTTGTGCTACCAAAGCAGATCTCCAGAGCTGGTTGTTCAGCAGTCCTAGGCTTCCACCCCCTCCCTGCCCCTTTATCTTCTTTCCACCAGTGACCTGGGGTGGGGGAACAGCTTGGGTCCCACTGGATCAAGGTTTTGGTACATTACCCTGTTTCGTGAGGTCTGCTCTGTTCTCCAGTTGTATGCAGTCTGGTGCAGGCTTCTTTCCTGTTGTTTTTTTAGGATTAGTTGTATTAACTATATTTTCATGTTATATGTGGTTTTGGGAGGAGTTCTCTGTTTCACCTCTCATGCCACCATCCTGAATCCTCTCTTCCACTGTCACCATTTCTTTCACACCCAGTCTTCTGTCTCCACACCAGCAACTTCCTCAAAGTTAACTGTTATTTGACTTCTAATGCTATAGTTCAGTTTTGCCTGTTTTGAAGGTTGTCTGACTAGAACTATGTAGTAATTTTTCTTTTGTGTCTGTTTTCTGTGGCTTATTCATGTTAAATGTTCCTGGAGTTTATAAATTTTATTGCTGTATGGTGTTACATTGTACACATACTGTATAATTTATTTATACATTTTTACTGCTGATGGACATCTGGGTTATTTTCAGTTTTGGCTATTACAAAGAAAGTTGCTATGAATATTCTTGACCATGTTTCTTGATGCCCATATGCATGCATTTCTGTTGGATTACAGGATATGAGTATCTTTATCTTTAATACTGAATGTTCAACTGTTTTCCAGAGTAACTGTATCAGTTTATGCAAACACCAACAGAATGAGAAATTCTGTTGCTCCAAATCCTTACCAGCAGCAGTAATTATTTTTAGTTTAAAAAATTTTAGCCATGCTGGTGGAAATGTAGAACTACCTTATTGTGGTTTTATTATGCATTTTTTTGATGACTAATGAGGTTTAACAACTTTTCCTATTGCTGGCTATTTGTGTATTATCCTTTGTAAAATGCCTGTTCAAATCTCTTTCACAGTTTTCTATTGTGTGTTATATCTCTTTCTCATTAATTTATAGGAATTCTTTATATTTTCTGAATGCAAGCCATTTGTCAATTACATAACTTGCCAATACCTTCTTCTATTTTGTGATTTGCCTTCACACTCTCTTAATTGTGTCTTTTGGTGAACATTAATATCCTTAATATTCTTAATATTGATGTGTTCCATTTTACCAATCTTTTTGTTTATAATTCATGCACTTTTACCTCTTATATAAGAAATGTATCCTTCCTTGCAGCTGTGAAAATATTCTCTATATTAATGTCTATAATCTTTACATTCTTCTTGGAATTGACATTTGTGTATGGTGTGAGATAAGAGTTCAGTTTATTCTTTTTCTCATATGGATATCCAATCAACTGAGTACTACTTATAAAAACTAATCATACTTTTCCCATTTCTCTGCAGTGCCATCTTTGTGACCATATATGTACGGTCTTGCATGTAGCAGTTTTGAAACTGCTTTTTTATTCCATTGGTCTGTTTATACTCGCACAAAACCACTCTCTTAATTTTTGTGGTTTTAGGATAAGTTTGACATATGAAAAAAAACTTCTTTGTCAAGAGTGTCTAGGCTATCTTTGGCCTTCATGTTCCCATACATATTTTAAATTAGCTTATTAAACTTCACCCTGACCCTCTGTCCAAAAAAGCCTACTGGAATTTTTACTGAAACAGTGTGGAATTTATAGATCACTTACAGAGAATTGATAACTTTATAATACTTGTTCTTCTAAGCCACAAACACAGACTACTCTTTCATTTATTTAGGTGTTCTTCTGTTTATCTCAGTGATGATTTATGTATTTTTCTCTTTGAAAGGTTCACATATTTTCATTAGAATGATTCCTAAGTATCTGATATTTTTAATGGTTCTATAAATGACATGGCCCTTTTAAAGGTGAGATTTAATTTATAAATAGTAAATTGCATAGATCTTAAGTGTACAGTTAGATGAATTCTGACAATTGTGTACACCCATCTATCCCAAGATACAGATCATTTCCATTACCTCTGATGATCCCCTTTCTCCTTTTGAGTCAATCACTCTTCCCCACCAGAGGTGACCTCTATTCTATTGTCCCGATTTCTTTCACCATAGATTAGTTTTGCCTATTCAAAATGTCACAGGGTATCGCACAGAATGTATTCCATTGTATCTGGCTTCTTTTAACTCAGCATATATTTTCAGGCTCACTTGTATTGTTGCATGTCCAGTAGTTCACATATTGCATAATAGCAGTCAATTAAATGGATATAACACAATTCAGTTTTCCATTTTTCTGTTGATGAAAGTTTGGGCTATTTCTACTGTTTGGCTATTATGAATAAAGCTGTTCTGAAAATTCTTCTGTAAATCTTTGTGTGAGTATATGTTTTTATTTCTCTTGGGGAAACACCTAGAAGTGAAATGGCTGGATCATAGCATAGGTGTATGTTTGACTTTATGTGAAACTATCAGATTTAGTTCCAATAAGGATGTGACATATGATAGTCCCATCAGTGATGTTTGAAGTTCCACTTGCTACACATCCTCACCAATATTTGGTATTGCCATTCTTTTTAATTTTAATTATTCCAGCAGATGTATTGGTATTTTGTTATGGTTTTAGTTTTATTTCTCTGATAACTAATTATCTTGAGCATGTTTTCATGAACTTGCTGGCCATTTATATATCACCATTTATCAAGTCTCTTGCTCATTTAAAGAAAAATAGATTATACTTTTTTATTGAATTGTAAGTGTGTTGAAAATATATTCTTATATATTCTTGATATAAGACCTTTGTCAGATACATGCATTAGGAAATTTTCTTCCAGTTGATATCTTGTTTTTTGTTTTCTTAGTAGTGACTTTTGACAAGTAAAAAAGTTAAAAATTTTCCTAAAATTCATCTATTATTTTTGTCTTTTATGGTTACTGATTTCTAGCTCCTTAGAAACTGTTATCTACCTTATAGAGATATTTTCCTATCTTGTTCTTCAAAATTTTTATAGCTTTATTTTACACTTAGGTATATGATCCATCTATAATTAATTTTTATGTATAGGTGGAGGGTTTTACTCAAACATTGATAAGCAGTTTTTACAGCATCGTTAAAAAAAAAGATTTTCCTCTTCCCATTCATCTGATTTGGCACCTTGGTAAAATATTAGACCATATAGTATGGGTCTGCTTTTGGACTCTGTTTATTCTTTTGATCTATTTGTCAGTTTTTGCCACTACCACATGGTCTTGATTACAGAGGCTTTATAATAAGTCTTGAAATCAGGTAGAGCAAGTTCTCCAGGTTTATTCACTTCAAATGTTTTATTATTTGTTTCCATATCAATTTTTCAATTTCTACAAAATGTCTTCAAGGATTTTGTTTGAGATTTGTTGAATATATAGATTAACTTGAGAAAAATTGACATCTTAATATTCTCTTCCCAACCGTGAATACGTATATCCCCTCATTTATTAAATCTTTATTACTTTCTTTTAGCAATGTATAATCTACATGTCTTCAAATTTTCCCGAGTTATGTTCCTTGATGCTACTGTAAATCATATTTTAGAATTTCATTTTCCATTTGTTTTGCCACAATATAGAAATACAACAGATTTTTATATATTGACCTTATTCATTACTTATTTTGTTGTGTAGCAAATTAACCCAAAATTATAAATGCAGCTTAAAAAAAGAAGCATTTTATAATTTCACTGTTTCTGAAGGTCAGGCATCCAAGAATGACTTAATTGGTAATTTTGGCTCAGAGTCTCTCATGAGTTGTGGTCAGCTGTTGGCCAAAGCTACAGTCATCCATAGTTTCAACTGGGGCTAGATGATCTTCCAAAGTCACTCATGTGGCTGTTGGCAGGAGGCTTCAGTTCTTTATCACACAGGCCCCTCTACAAAGTTATGCATGACATGGTAGATGGAGTGAATGATATGAGAGCGAGATAGAGTGGTCAAGACAGAAGCTGCAGTTTAACTTTATCTCAAAAGTGGTGTGCTATCACTTCTGCCATAGGCTCTTGGTCATACAGATAAACCTTTGCACAGTGTGTAAAGGGACAGGATGTTAATACCAGGAAGTGCAAATAATTTAGGAACATTTTGGAGTCTTACTACCACAGTCTGTCCTCTAGCCCTTGATAATTCATATGCCCTATTCATGCAAAATATACTCATTCCGTTCCAAGGCCCAAAAAGTTTTGTCCCATTAGAGCATCAACTCCAAGTTCAGCATCTTATCTTCTAAAACAGATCCAGGGTCTCAGTATAGATCCTTGAGTACAGCTCCATAAATACAGTTTCTTTCAATTTATAGACATATGAACTAAGGAAACAAGTTATCTGTCTCCTGCCTGCACAATGTGTGACATTGGCACAGCAGGAGGTAACCCATACAGATATTCCTGTTCAAAAAGGGAGAAACAGAGTCAGAGAGGAGCCACTGGCTCATAGCAATCCTGAAATTCAGCCAGACAAATGTGGGAAGTTCCTTGATTCAGATGCAGTCCTACCACGGCCTGGAAATGACTTTCCATAATTCTTTGTTCTGTCCTCTGGGATCTTAGCCCACCTTTGGAATCACCCCTCCTTTTTCATGAAAGGTATCATGTGTTTGCAGCTGAGTGATTTTCTCAGTTTGCTTCTTCATGGTAGAAGTTAGGAGGTTCATTGGCTTCTTTTCATTTTATCCTGTTTCTCTCACTTTCAGTCCAAGCTGCAATATTTCTGGTCATATAATTCTCTCAAACTTTGTAGTCCTCCTCTGAATCTCACTGGGGCTTGCTCCATTAGACAAATTCATACCTACAATTCTCTTTGAGATAAATCCTTTCTGCATTGGGCTTCTGCTAAGAGAGCTGAGGGAAAAAGCCCTAAAGCTTCTTAGTACCCCCATTATTTTATTTATAGGTGTGTGAAGCAAACTTATAAACTCTTAGAGGGCATTTTGTCTGACTGAGCATACTCTGATGAGCCACATTTTAACTTTCTGAGGTCTTAACAGAGGATTTTATAATTACACACTTGGCTTCACCTTTAGAACATTGTTTCCTGAGAGTGTCCTGGATTTGGTCTTTGCATGGGAGCAATTTCTTAAGTTTAGTATTGTTTACTCTCTGGGGAGCCTCAGAATCTTCAAAACCAGCAAGCCCCATATTCTTTTGGTTTAACAGTCCTTTCTTGCTTTAGCTTATTTGTCTCCTCTCACAGTTTTAATATAAGCAGAACAAGAAATGAGGTGGCATCTTCAATGCTCTGGCTGGAAAACTTCTTGGCCAAAATACACAGTACGTTAGATACATTTTCTACCTTTCACATTACTGCAGTAAAGAGTGTTGCTAAAATTTCTGCTGTAACATAATGAAGATTAATGATTACCACATATGGAAGAATCTGTACCAATGCTAAATGTTTAAGGAAACACACACGCACACACACACACACACACACACACACACACACAGAGAGAGAGAGAGAAAATCTAGACTGACCTTATTCTACAGATAAGGAAGCTGTGATTCAGAACAGCAAACTGACTTGCCTAAGGTCACATGGCCAATTAGTGGTAGAGAAAAGACTGAAACCAGTTTTCCTAACTCTTAATCCACTATGGTTTCCAGGTACCATATAGCCTCAGTTTCCCATTATGTTCCATTGCTCTAAGAAAGCATCTCTTACCTGAGAATTCTCAGTGGTGGTGTGTGAGAAGAAAACAAAGAGAAGAATCTTAGGATTTTCTGCTAGAATATTGTTTTTATGTTCTGCAGTAATTCACCTAACAGATGTTTGGACAACTAATACCGTTTATGTGAACTTTCCATTGGGATTCTGAAGATATGAAGACTTCATTGTGACAAATTCAGAAATCAAAGAGAAGAAGATTATCCCTGGCTTTTTCTCTCATCTTTGGTTTTGTTTCTGGAGTGATGAAGCAGGGATCCTTGAAGACAGTTTTCATTCCCTTGGTTACTTTTTCTTTGGAAATAAGATTTTTAGCACATGTTAAAAAAGCCAGATTTTGAATAATTTGGTTCACTTGCATCTATGAATGGTCATGAATAACAATCAGCTGTGAATTCTTCTGAGGTCCTGATGCATATTTTCAGCTGTCAACTGGCCACACAGATACCTCCAACTCAACATGTTCCTAACTCGTTACCTTTTTTTCTCAACCTGCTTGGTATCCTTATTTTCTATATTTAAAAGTCTTAGTTAAAAACCTTATTAGTTACTTAGCATGGAAACTTTGGAGTTTTCCATTTTCCGCAGACCAAATTCTTCAGAATTCAACCCAGAAAATAGTTCTTGAATATGCCCTTTTCTCTACATCCCCATTGCTACTGCCCTACTGAAGTCCTCATTCATTCACCTATGAATGGCATTTACTGCATGTCTACACTAGGTCAACCATTCTGCTTTGTGCTGGGCTACAAAGATGAACAAGACATGGTACCTGTCCACGTCTTATCTGTATATGGGGGTGGGAAAGGAGACAAAGACAAAGAATGCCTGTAAAATGTGCTGTTTTACATGTATCAATTTCTTCTCCTAGCTATTAGAATAGATCTTGACCTCTCTCTGCCTTTCTTCTCTTCTTGATTCATTGTCTTCATTGCTATCAGAATTACCTTTCTAAAATATAGATCTGATAATCACCACAATCATCTTTGTCTTCTTGTTGCCTAAAAAATGAAGACCATCGTCCTCAATCTCTTCCTTCACAAGCTGGCCCAAGTCTGCTTCTCCACCTCTCCATCCCTTTGTTTTCCAATTTAGGACCCTAGACTTTAGCCACATTAAACTGCTGGCATATCACCAAATACCCTTGTGGTCTCACATTTCTGTAATTTTTTCTCCCCTGTTCCTTTTGCCTTGAATGGCCTTCAAATCTCATCATCACCTGGCTACCTCTTACTCATCTTCAAACTCTTACACATCATTTAAGACTCATCTTCTTCAACTTTCCTACCCTAAGGCAGAATTAATTATGTCGCCCTATTGATATGTCACTTCATAGAATTTATTTCTTTGCACTGTAGTTAATTCATGGCTTAGATATTGAGTTTCCTCCAAGCCCCTAGCACAGTGCTAAATACACATTTGTTGAATGATTGAAAAGAAAATACGAAATATTTAAAACAAACAGTGTGCCACTATTAAGAGGGTTTTTATTTTTACTAGCAACATGTAGTGAAAAAGTAAGCAGAAGCCTCAAGTGCCTGGCCAGGGGGATCAGAATTCCTGCATTTGGAAATCAAAAGGAGTTTCCATGTCTGTTTTTCATCCCTTCTCTTTCATGTAAAGTTTGGGCATGCACATTGAGACATCTGTTAGGTTATCCTGAGTTTCCAAGATGTAAGATGGGACTAAATGACCTCAGGGGTTCCCATAGGGAAGTGAGTGGTGGTGAGAGAGAGTATTCCTCAGAGATGCTGGGAGCCAGGAGAAAGTCCCACTTTCACTTCACTCATGTGCCTGAAGTTCTTTCACAACCTACCTCAGGGCTCTGGTGGTGAGGTATATGCGGATGTGTGTGTGTGGCAATACTTGGATATAGTTTAAAACCTTAGACGTGAAATGACCTAGACATGATTCACCAGTTGCTGTCAGCGCATCTTCTCTAACATCTTTATGAGTAAGTGGCAAGATATCTGGGCCTAAGCACTTTTTCCTACCAAACCCTGCCTTGAGAATGCAAACAGGATGCTTCAGAAAAGAATCTGCCCCACATCCAATTGGATAAAGGTTTCTCATACATTTGGGAAAAATCACTCAGAAAATGTTCAGCCCTTATTGCATATTAAACCCCAGAATTTCATTTCATGGAATGTCCACTATTTCAAAACATTTCCCACAGGGAAATCCTATCAATGGGTAGGAAGTCTCCAGAAGGTTACAGATAAGGGCTGGAATTCTTTCCTTCTTTTTTTGAAGCCAAATACCAAAGAACTGAATGACATGATCCCAAGACTTGGTGTAGGGTTGCATGTATTCAGGCTTTTAGAATGTTGGAGCTGGAAGGGAATTGAGGGAACATCTGGTTCAGCCCCCTCACTTTACAAATGGTGTCAGAGAAGTTAATGGCTTTTTGAGGTCACATAGTGTTGGGGTTGAGCTGGAACAAGGACCCAGGTCTCCAAACTCTTAGCCTGGGGAATTTTCCTCTATGTCAAGTTAGCCAAAGGCAAACTCCTGAAATAGATGAGTGGAGAAGTAGTAAAGGGCAATGACAGGACTTTAAAGTTTTCTGAGCCCTGACCTTCACTCAGTACCAGCTCTCAGAGGCAGCCCTGTAGGAGCTTGCACTGTGAGACCTCATTTTGAACCTGCTCTTAGAGGAGCTGTAGATGATGTTGATGGCAGATCAATGTTTAACTTGAATTTTGGGGGGCTAGTCTGTTCAATGAAGTTAACTGGTATCTGCTTTGTCCTCCCATTAAAGATCAGGAATCAGCTCCCTCTGGCCCTGCCTCCTTCCCACTGGGATCTAGTCCTACCCTCTTGTCTTTCTACCCAGTTCAGGCCCACCTCCACCAGGACGCTTTGCTTTCCCTCTAGGGGACTCTCCCACTGGGCCCAGTAAGACACTGGTGTGGAGAACAAACTCCTTCACCTTTCCTTATGTGACATGCCTGCTTATCAACAACAGAAACTTGCCTTTTTCCCAGATGCTGACCCTGAAATTTTCTCCAATAGAGACTCCTTCTCCTACTCCCAATGGCACAGGAGGGCAGAGGGTGAGGAGAGTGGGGACCTTCATTCTCTTCCAAATTATGCTCATTAGTCATTCTCTGGCTCTTTCAGTCATTTAACCATTATTTTAAAAATTCTTTCTGATTCACCAAAGCTTCTTCAAGAAGTCTGTTTCTTCCAAATCCTTTTTTTTACTCTTTAAATCTTGAACAATAGTGCTGCCTCCTAGGGCTTTGTACATGGCTCCTTGAGCACCTTTCAGGGAGGACTGAGGATTTTCCTTCTTCCTATTTCATGATTCCTATGTATCTTTCCCCATGGTTTTGTTCTTCCCTGCTATTTCAGAGAAAGAAGTCAAAACTTCCAGGCCAGCTTCCCCATGGCCCCTGGGTTCTTGTCCCGTCTGTCTGCTCTAAGACTTCAACACCCACATCTCTGAGTTGCATCTTTTGGTATTTCCTTTTCACTGGACGCAAGTTTTCCTCCCTCATCTGCATCAGAATCATTTAAAGTATTTCAGAAATGCAATTTCTTGTCTCCTTTTTCCTGGAGTGTAGTCTAGTTAGTGCTGTATCCCCAGTGCCTAAACAAAACTCTTCAGGCCTGGTGTCCAGAGCATGCATTTTGGCACACTCCAAGATAATTCTTAAGGGCAATCAATACATTTTCAAACTAGAATCATGGACAGGTCTCGCTTGTCAAAAATAACTATCCTGTGTTATCTACCTATTGATGTGTAATAACAAATTATCCCAAAATTCAGGGGCTTAAAACAGCATTCCTCATCTCACCATTTTCTGTAGGTCAGGAATCAGGACATGGCTGAGCTGAGGCCTCTGCTTCAGGGTCTCTGACATACTGCCAAGTGTTGTCGGAGGCGCTGTCCACATCAAGGCTCCGTCGGGGATGGATCTGCTTTCAAGTGTATTGGTGTGATTCTTAGCAGCCCTCAATTCCCCACTGCTGTTGGTCTGAGGCTTGTTGGTCTTGCTGGCTGTTGGCTGGAAGCCACCCTCAGTTCCTTGCCATGTGGGCTCCACCACAGGGTAGCCCACAGCATGGAAGCTTGCTTCACCAGCATGAACTAACCGAGAAAAGCCAGAGAATGACAGTGCGCAAGTAAGATAAAGTCATCGTCGTTTATATCCTAATCTCAGACATGACCTCCATCACTTTTACTGTATTCTCTTGTAATGAATGAATGATTAGTCCTGCCCACACACAAGGGGGAAGGATTAAACAAGGATGTGAATATTGTGGGTTGGGGGACAGATTTTTTGGAACCTTTTAGAAGTTGGCTACCATATACCCCAACCCCAAACCCTTTCTCTCAAACCTGCTGCTACCCATTTAAGGTGCCAACCTATTTTTTCCCATACATTTACATTCAGCTTCTCAGGAGAGAAGTGTGTATTTGTGGCCTTCGTTTTCTGGCCACATATTCCCTCCTTACCCTGTTCCACTGTGGCTCCCACTGTCACCACTCTATGCAACAGTTTTCTTGAAGGTCCTAAAGGAACTCCAGTTGGCCGAATCCGTTTCTCATCCTGTCTTCAGCACCTGATTGCTCCTTTCTTAGGATGCTCTCCTTCTTGGCCTCCATCATACTCTTACTTTCCTGGGTCCTCAAGCTTTTCTGCTTATTTCTTCTCTGTTTATTCCTCTACTGACTCCTGCCCTCAATTTTGATCAGTCAGTACAATATAGTGGACATAGTAATTTTGTGTTTGAAAAAGACATGAGACTGAAAAAGTTTTGGGACCAGCTCCAAATTTCATCTAAAAGACAGAGAAATGACTGGTCCAATAAGCCTGTATGGAGAGACAGTAGAAGGAAAAATAAAGTTGCTATAAAAATGCATGTGCTCACCTGTTGTAATTGTGAAGAGCTTAAGGAGATGTGGTGACTAAATGCAGTGTGGTATCATAGACGGGTCCTGGGACAGTACAAAGACGTTAGGTAAAACCTAAGGAAATCTGAATAAAGAATGAGTTTTAGTTACCAATACTTACTCAGTATTGGTTCATTGATTGTGACAAATGTGCCACACTAATGTAGATGTTACAAATGGGAAACTTGGAGGCGGGTTGTACGGGAACTCTGTGCACTATTCACAATTTTTCTGTAAATCTAAAAAAAATACTGTAAAAGTTTGTTTTAAAAAATGCACACTCCAAGCTCTATTCTTCCTGTGCAAAGGTCACACTAGCATTGTGCACCTTTACAGTTTTGTCTCATGTCTACCAGATTCTACCCTCAGGTTTGTGCTCACCTTTCTGCCTGCTCGGACCAAGCCCAAGGCCCTGCACATTTCACAAGTAATTGTTGAATGTGGGAGCAAATGAGTGAATGTTTGTGAAATACCAAAGTGAACTCTTGGATGGGCTGCTCTGTAAGGGCACAACTGGCCCAGTTGAAGCCAAGGGTAATGGAAACATTTTACTGGACTTTGTCTTCAGTTCATTGAGTTCAACGAAACCTCTGAAGTGGCATGTTCCCACTTTCTTCTTCAAATTACATGTTCCTGCTCTGTTTTTATTTTTGTCACTTCCTCTTCTTTCCTTCTCTTTTTCTCTCTATTATTGTTTCTTCTATTGTGGTGCACTTTCTACTCAACTTGACCCAAACAATGGTTATTCCTCCTAATGTGTTGTGGTCTAGTGGGAAATTTCCTGTGTGTTAGTGATGAGCTGGGACTGAAGACACAGGAGAACAAAGACAGTTGGTTCTGGATGTGTGCCACCAGGTAACCACAGATCCTGGACAGGAAAGCCTGTGCTACTTCCCATGGAATTAGTCAAAATGGACTTGTTTTTACAAGCATTAAACGATTAGACTTAATTACCCAATTTCATAATTTTGGAATTATTGTTTTGGTTCCCATTAGCTTGAGTTTTAGTGTTTGCTCATGGATATGGTCATCAAATAAAGAGCAAAGTCTTCTTTAATGGTCACTCACAGAGTTCGCGTCTCTACATCATGACAAACATTTGCACATTCGGAAATATTCTCCTTCTCCTCCCTCTACTCCTCTTCCTCCATCTTCATCTCCTCCTCCTGTCCTTGTTCCTCCTCCTCCTTCTTCACCTCTAGATATGTAGCTTGCTTATTTGTGGACTTAGATTTTCCTGGCCCTTGCAAAATATTTTTTTTCTGTTCTTTCTTCATGTTTCAAAAATAACATGTCATCCTCTGTAAAGGAAGCTACTGCTATTGGCTGATCCTCAGAGAGGATAGATGGGAGTCACCTGATTTCTGTTGGTCTGAATCTGCTGTTTGGGATTTAAGTCCAGGGCATAAATGAGAACAAATGCAGTCAGTGAGACCACAAAGTATTGAACTCTGTGGCACAATTTTCTGATTCTCTGACCTAAAACTGATTATAGATTACAATTAAAAATGTCTTATATTTTTACAGTGTTTCATTCTCTTCAAAGAAGTTTATTTCATCTGACTCTCATAGTCTTAAGACATGTGTTTTTCAAGAATTGTAGTTCTCAGAATTCAGACAAGCCCTGGGTGGGAAGTGTGATGACAGGGTACTGGGTGTGGCGGGGGGGGACTAAGCTTGGGGTGCCCTTCCTTGGACTGAGTTTCAGAGTGAAGGCTTCGTAGGGCCCAGGAGAGAATTTATGGTCCTTTGTGGAGGCAGGGACCATGTATGTCTTGTTAATGCTCTACCCCAGTGCCTAGACAGTGCACGGCTGTACCCAGGGAAAGTTGGCTCAATGTCTCTTTTGCCTAGTGGAGAGGAGAGAAGGAAACTGAAATGTGCAGAAGGTGTGATTCACTCGCATCATCTATGTTCCCAAATGGAGATTGTAATCAACAGTCTTGGGGAGGTTGTGGTTCCCAAATTGTTCCTATTTGTAGAAGAGGGAGGAGCTTAGTTCTATTTCCACTTCCCTTCTTGTGTCTAACAGGAAGGATAAATCGTTAATTAGATTAGTCACAATCCAGGACATAGAGCCATACTTACTAGGGAGTAGGATTAGAAGGACAATGGACTGGTATGTGACCAGCCCACACAGGTTTGTGGGAGCTCATCCATTTGGTCTTCTATTGCTGGCCAGGAGGTGGTAAGATCCTTCAGTCATTAGCCTGGGACACTTGTGTCAGCCCAGTTTACCTGGAAGCTTTGCAGTGGAGTTTCAGGCCCAGACCAAATCAGATGGTTAGACAGAGGCATGTTGGTTTTATATTTGCTATTTTTCCTTGTCCTCCCAGCTCTCTTGGGAACTCACAGGGAGGAGGGCTGGCTGAGTCAAAGCAGATCTTGAGCACTGGTGGGCCCACTGACAGGACCCCAACTAAGAGCCCCTCCCCACCCCGATTCCTCCTCTTTGAAGGTGTTTTTCCCCCTCTGCTCTGCAGTAGCTCTTTAATCTGAATGTCCCCGGACAGATGCAAACCGCAGTCACCAATGAGGCCTCCCACACGTAGAAGCTCTTACAGTTTATTAGTGCTAATTGTTCCCTGTTTCACCCCCATTTCCCAGCTTGTCTGCAGTGGCTCTTGGAAATAAGCACTGCAGCAGTATTCCGTGATTGCTGTAACAAATTACCACAGAGATGGTGGATTAAAACTACAGAAACTTATTCTCTCATGGTTGGAGAAGCCAGAAGTCTAAAAGCAAGTCAAGAGGGCCATGCTCCCTCTGGGGGCTCCGTCCCTGCCTCCCCAGCTTCTGGCGGCCCCTGCATCATTCCGAACTCTGCCTCCACCTTCACACGGACTTTTCCTCCTCCGTGTGTGTCACATCTCTCTCTGCCTCTTTTTTATAAGGATAGATGTGGTGGCACTTGGGGCCCACTTGGATAATCCAGGATGGCATTTCTGTCTCAAGATCTTTAACTTATTCACATTTGCAATGACACTTTTTCCAAATAAGATAATGTTAGAGGTTCAAGATGAGGACCCAGTATCTCTGGGGCCACCATTCAGCCCTCTGTAAGCAAACTCCAGAATCTTGTTTTCACGTCTTTATCCCCTTGACCCCCTACTCTTTTGCTCCTTTAAAAAGAGTAGTATGTCTGCAGCTATATTTCTTGGAGCAGATTAAGACCCCAGGTCCTGATCTTGGGCCGCTATGGTGCTGAAAAGGACAAACAGCATCTCACTTCTTTAGTTGTTATGGGTTACTCTGAACTGTAATAGAAAACACAGCTTCTAGTTGTGGCTGTAGGATGTCTGGGCAGGGTCTGCATAACACTAGCATCTGAACGAAAGCAAAAAACAAACCAAAAACCCCTAGCCAATTAGCACATGCTTGCTTCTAAGCATCTAGATGTTTGGTCCTTGTTTTGTGGGGTGCAGAAAAGAGTGAGGAGGTTGTCTTGAGAAGAGGAGGAACACATTTCCCTTCACTCTGGCTCGACTGAGGAAGCTCATAGTGGCAAGGTCGCCCCTTGCAGGGAGGCAGGGGGCTAAGGGTTGGGAGCTGAGCGCATGCTCTCAAGAGTGGGGTGAGATGAGAGGGAAGGAGGAGGGACTTCTGAACGCAGAGTTGCAGAACTGTGTCCAAGATTTTGGGTGGAGTGAAAATGGGTAGAAAATGAAGACAGAACTAGCTGCAAATGCTGGGATCCTGGCCTCTCTGAGCAGCCATATTAAAGATCAAAGGGACAAAGTCCATGCATTCCAGAAGGAATCAAGCAGCAAAGCACAACTATGAAAGCATTCTTGGCTGTCATACCCTCGGGTGCAGAGAGCAGGAAGGCTTTCCCTACAGCTTTGGGCGTCCGGCCTGCAGAGTGCAGAACGCTCCTGTCCATCTTCATGGGGTCTGTGCTGTGACTGGGGAGGTTTCCAGTGCAATCAAAACAAGATGCTTCAGTGCAGTGGCTCCTTTTTGTCCCCCTGGGGATATTAAGGGGCCTCTGGGAACAGAAGGATGAGGGGGCCCTGCCTCTTTGGTTTCTGACCTTTCAAGAGCAATTTAAGCCATTTATGTTCAGGCTAAGGCTTTTGAAGAACTCACCTGGTTGACGGCTCCTTTTTCCTTTGGAACCTTCCTGAGAACTCAAGAGTCCAGGGCCCTGGTCAGCGGAGGCTGGCCGACTCAGTGCCTGAATCAAAATGGTGGCAGGAAGTGCTTAAAGTTGGAACCCTTACACCTCTAGTCTGGGGGGGATGGTGCTTTCTCTTCATCTTGAATCACAGTGATTCTTAGTACTTCCCCAGTACCTGGCCTGGATTTTTGGATTGGCTCATGGGTGCAGGCCAGATGATTTGGTCACAGCTCAGCTGAGTACCAACATCCAGACAGGCTCTGCAAGTCAGTGTGTTGGAGATTAAGGGCCAGGCTCTGAACTTGGTGACTCTGCACTTACTAGCTGAGTGACCTTGGACCCCAGCTTCTTCCTCTGTGGAAGTGTGAGGATCATACCCATCTTTTAACTCATGTGAGAATTACATGAGTTAACTTTCGTAAAGCACTAGCTCAATGACTGGCCTATAGGAAATGCTCAATAAATGCTAGCTTTTAAATTGCTATTGTAAAAGCACTTTACAGAGAATGCCCATTTTTCCCTCTTATCCTTCTCTTGCCTTCCCCTACTTCCCTTTCATTCTAGGATTCCACATCTAGGAACCAAAAGTGAGAGAGACAGAGAGAGACAGAGAGAGAGACTGAGAGAGAGAGAGATTGAGAAACCACGGATTCTTTGAAAGAGCTTCTCACCATGGCTGGGAGCTTATTTGTCTGTAGTAAAACAGTTTTGGGGTCACTCATGCTCTGAGGCATAAAATAGCTATGTAAAAATTTAAATTTCAATTAAAGAAAAAATTATTAACTGCTATTAAGTTTCCCGGGTAGAGTTAAATGCACTGAGTAGGTTACTGTGCCTACCAGTTCCTGCCTTTTCCTCAAGAAGTTATGGCAGGAGGCTACATATTCATCTCCCTCCCCACCCTGTCTCCCCCATCTCCTTCCTAAGACTCAGATGTCCAGCCTCTCTGACAGTTCAAGTTTGTTCTTCACATGTGGTTCATGCCTACCTGATTTTGGACATTGTAATGATAAAACGAAGCAGGACTCTTGGTCCAGGTGCTTAGGAAAATTAGATCAACTGAGTGTTGAATAGTTTGACTCAAGTTAAAGGCAACTTATCAGGTCTGTTAACAATCTTCTTTCTTCTGATGTGAGGCGATGTGCTCAGGACTAGCAATAAAGTTAGCATGTGACTGCCCAGGTGGCCTGATTTAGAGGTGTGAGAGAAGGCCCCCCCAACTTAGATACAGAGCCCGCCCTCTTCTCCTCCCAGCTAGAGTAGACCCTGACTCCCAACCAAATTTTACTGTGTACTGTGTAGCCCTTCTTACCCATGAGCACCTGCATCACCCTATCTATAGAATGAAGATAATCATACTCAACCTACTTAACTTGTGAAGTTTAAATAAGCTGATGTTTTGGATAGGCCTGAATAATGTGAGGATTTATCTAAATGATTCCATGGGAGCAACCTTGTATTTGAGGCCACTCAAAGGCTCTCCTATTACAGGGAACTCTCTCAATTACTTTGTTTTGAACAATAGGGTAATGTTTGGTTAAGGCCCTGCCTGAAAACAGTTTTAATGAATGCCCTTTGGATATGCTTTAGAGTTCTTTAGATAGAAATTAAGGGGAAAAGGAGGCAGATACATTCAATAGAGATTAAGTGATTCTTTCTGGAAACAGGGCTCTCCACCTGCAAGTGATGGTGTAATTGTAAATAAGACCTTTGAAGATCATTTTTAGATCATGAATAATCATCTATGAGAAGAATGGAAAACATACGATTTCTGACACTAGAAATAGCTTCCTTTTCCTTTTCTCCTTTTCTCTCTCTTCCTCTCTCTTTGTCTCTTTCTCTGTCTCTCTCTTTCTTTCATGTAGAAAAAATTTTATAAAATATTTTATATATGATGTAATTTTAAATATTTTTCTAATTAAATTTTCTATCGTAAGTGTACTTTTAACTATTTTATCTGCTGCCCTTCATGTTTATGTATTATAAGTGGGGAAAGTCCTTTTTGGGTCTCCCTGGGCCATGGGATCTGGGGTTTGAGGGGCCCTGGCCATGCTGCCCTCCCGTCCTGGCCCCCCGGGGTGTCCGCTTCACCCTGCTCTCACTGTGGACCTGCTGTCTAAGCTTCTCTGGTCACACCATGGGAAAAATGACCCCCCATCTCTCCTGAGTGTTTATATTTTGAGCTTTTGGTCCAGACTAAACTCAGAGTCTCTATTCAGACTCAGATTCCTAGCAAGAGATCAGACTGGCCCAGGTAAAGTCAGGGACTCACCCCTGGACACTCAGCCACGGCAAAGGCCACGTGGTGCAAACATGGCTGCCTGGAGCTCCTCCTTGTCACCCTACATGTGCCTGGCAACAGACTGGGTATACAGGGCTGGCTGAGATGTTTTTACTGTTTTTTGCATGAGATGGAAGTTGTTGAGCACTGAACTACATCTGAGGAAGGTAATAATGTCAGGAATGATTTCAGAGATAAGAAGAATGATTTACTAGAAATTCTTTAAGCAGTGTCAGGGAGGGGAACTGGGGAGGCTTTAGGGCCTCAGGAGTTTTCTAATAACAGATTGCAATAGCCAGGAAGGGAGCTGCCTTGTCTTTTTCTTTTTCCTTTTTTTTTTTTTTTACATTTTTTAAATTGCAAGATAGTGTATGTGAAATACTATATTGATTTCAGACGAACCACTTAGTGATACATTGATTATACACATTATTAAATGCTCACCATGGTAAGTGTCATTACTAGCTGGAGAGCTGCTGTCTCTGTAATCATCTCTAAAAGCTGATAGAGAAGCAGTAAGGGGAAAAGAGGGGCAGACTAGAGGGCTTTTGGAGGAGAAGGAGAGAGGTCTTGGTGGAGCTTGAGGTAAAGTGCCAGGCTCAGTCTTGGGCCTGGGCATTATCTCACGGGGTGCTCACAGAGAGGCTGGAAACATGTGGCTCCTGAAGACAGAACCTGGCTAAATAAGCAGATCTCAGGGTCCCTGACACACTGTGAGGCACACCAAGCTTCTGCTCTGTTGGAAGGCATTTCTCCTGGGGGAGGGCAAGTAAGCAGTGAGTCACTGACAGGACAGCCCAGTGACATAGCTGAAATAAAACGTGAGCGAAACCCTTGACTCATCCTGGCTGGTGGCGTCTGCTGAGTGAGGGTATAGATATAAACACACAGCCACATGCCCTCCCCGACCCCTGACACAGGATGCCCACAGGTGGTCAGGCATGACTCAGAAGGTAGCGGCAGAGATAACCCGCTGACTCACGGTTTTATATTCCTCGGCTCCCTCCTCAGACAGGTCCTGGGTTTGAAGGACAGGTGACTCACAGACTGACCATCTCTCTGGTCTGCTTTTTCCAAGTGCTATCCTTAGTTCTCCAGGTCACCCCAACCTCTAGGACAGCCCTGATCTGGGGGCCAATCCAGCAGCATTAGATCCTCAGTCCCCTACTTCATTTGCCCACTGGGATTTCTGTTCCATCAGCCTCTCCATTTTTAAACATTCATGCAGTCAATAAATATTTCATAAGTGTACACAGCGTGTGGCCCCATGATCTGTGCTCAGGATCCAGAGGCGAGCTGCAGTCTCCTCTTGGGGACTGTCCTGTTTCACTTTCCATAGAAGTTGGTCCAGTCAGGAAAGAGACGTCTCTCACATTCCTCTCTCCTGATGGCCCCATGGGACTCATGATTCTGGGTGGTGCCTGGCGGGTTCCCTAGTCTGGCCGGAGTGGCTGGGTCCTCCCCTGTGTACCTATTTCATATCTCCTGCCACCTGAAGACAGTGATTTCTTCTCCTTCCTCCAAGTGTGTAGCAGTTTGGGATGTAGGCTAAGAGCCAGTTGAGTGTGTCCTGAGCTTCCCACATACAATAGCCTCTAGCCCTGCTCCTAGACTCCCGGCCGTGGCCCGAGAACTTGCTCTGGGAGCAGCACTTGGTTTGTTTACTGAGCTTTAGGGTTTTATATGTAATTTGATAATCACGACTCTATGAGGCAGGCAGTTTGCCATCAAGTCGCATCGTCATCATTATTTTACATGTTAGAAAGCCTGGGCTCAGAGAACTGGAGCCCCTCAGGCCACACGGCTCGTAAGACATAGGCCTTATTCACTCGGAGCCTGCTGCTCTCGATGGCCACCCACGTTGTCTCAACCCCAGGGTGAATCCTCTGCCTTCTCAGGTGCACCTTCATCTTGAGATACGTCTTCTGGCTTCTCTGAATGTCCCGCTCCTATTGGCCCAGCAGCACCAGTGGGTAGTAGAAGAAAGGGACAGGGTGTAGGTGACAGTAGGTGGGTGTAGATACAAAGAGAGTGGGGATTCCAGAGTTGGCGAGTCTGGTGCGAAGGCTTGTGATAGGACTGTCGAGTGCTGTTGGGCAAGGCTGTGGTGTGGACAGAGCTCACCTTCAGGCTGCACCGTCTTCTCACAGTCCCGGTGCGGTGGGCTACCCTCTCTGGTTGGCCCTACCTCTGTGGCCCCGTCAAGAATGTGAAGAGAAAGGTGCTTGCATCATGAACACATACTTCTGAGCTAGAGGAGGTGTCAGAGATCACTTAGAATAATTTCTTCACGTTACAAAGAAAGTAAGAGACAGATGCACTTTCGTGACTTCTGGAATGGTGGCGAGGCTGGGACTTGAACCCAGGTCTCCTTGCTGTCTAGTGCTTTCTGTCTGACGTCAGCTTTCAGCACTCTGACAAGATGAAAGGCAGCTCTGGAGTCTGTGCATTTGGGCATGAGATACACTGAAGCTTTCATCCGTACAAGTCTATACAGACGGCCTCCTCCTTCAGCAGGCCTCCCCTCCCCAAGAGGCCTGTCTCGCTCCTTTCCCCCAGATCCCCTGGGGCACATCCTCCCTCATATTTTATTTATGTTGTCTTCTGTTATGAAGATCTGCAGCCTATGAGTCCCTTTCCAACAATGGCATCCGAGAGAGGAAAGTTTAACCATCAATTTGGCTGAAGAGCAGGCATTGTTTTCATCTGCAGAGGTTTCTCTCTTTCTCTTTTGGCACTGATAGCTGACTTCATTTTGTCTTTTTTCTTTCCTTTTACTGAAGAACCTGTGTTTGCCAGAATAGACATGTCAGCATCTTTGTAAAACCCATGTTTTCTTTGTGAAAGGTCTTGCCCAGTGGGTCTTTTGCTTGCTTTCTCTGGCCTCACGGAATCTCTTGCTGGGACGATCCATGGGTCCTTTTTAGTCTGTCATGATGTGGTGGTGTTATGGAAAAGCTTAGTTCCTGAAGTCAAACACAACCTGGTCGGAGTTCTGGCTTGAGCACTTCAGTAGCAGTGAGACCTTGGAAACAAAACAACAGCTCTGAATCTTGATTTCCCTTCCTGTAAAATGGGCGTGTTGGGGACCACACAAGGAAAGGTGAATGAAAGGGTCTTGCATGGGAGACAGCCCAGATGCCTTGCGGAAGAGGCAGCTTTACCATTATTAGGTTGAGGGAAGCTGGCTGATAGTTATTGCCCGAGAGGGGAAAAAGGCATTACCTGCAGGTACGTGCCACAGGGCTGTCGTTGGTACGACACATTTGTGAAACAATCTTTCTTTTGCTGGTCTCTGCTGTCTTCTCTGGTGGCAGGACGGGGAGATGGCCTGGTGTGCTGTAACCTGTCCATGGGGAGCAGCAGGGCAGAGTGGTGGGGATGCGGCCCAGACGGTCCTCGTCCTTCCCATGTCAGGCATTTACCAACCATCCTGAGACTTATTAAACTTTACTTTTCTCATTGTAGAGTAATAGGAACACTTAAATTTCCCTGGACTGATCAGAGGATTTGATGAGATGACACTTATGGAGCATTTAGCACAATGCCTGGCACGTAGAAAATGTTGCTTATTAAATTGGCAGAACTTTTGAGGGTCCTTGTTTTGAGGGTAGTTTTCGATTTCATGAGGCATTAACTTCTTCCTCAAAGAGGTGATTCTTCCTGAACTTTTCCCCTGAAATTCTCTCCATAAGTTTTCCAATTGGCTGGGCTTTGTTTCTGATTTTGGAAATGTAGGTTCTCAGTAAGAGGGTCCCTGGGCAAAAGTGGTCTGGCCTATGTAGGCAAATATTACTTACTGCCAGTTCCTTCTAATTTTCTGGAGCTGGAGTCTTCATATTGTTGACCCTGATATGACCCTTCAGAATTTGATATCTGGTGAGTTGTTCATCTCAGACACCACCTGGGACTGGGAGGAAGAAAATAGGGTTAATTTTCAAAGTGCCAAAATGCCCTTGCCCACTCTGTTCCCTCTGCCCGCAGTGGTCTTCCCATTTCTTCTGGTAAATGCCGTGTCACCCCTTAGGAGGCTCCTTTTCTTTTTTCTTTGTTTTTGCAAAGCCTGCTTCAGCCATCCTCAGCAAATTCCATGGTTCTCCCTTCTCTGCGTGCCTTGAGCCCTCCTGTCATGCCTCTTTTAGGCCTGCTGTGTGCCGTACACCAAGGCCCTGCCTGCTATCCAGCTTTATCCCTCACCTGCCCCCGCCCGGCCCCTCAGACTGGAGCCTTGCTGTGTCTCTCAGGCTCCCAGCCTGCTGTGCCCGCTCTCACTCCGGAGCTTTCACATGTCTTGGCCCCCGTCCCCCCTCCCACCCACCCTGCCATGTGGCACTGCACACCCCTCCCCTCTGTTCCCTTCCTCAGGCCCCAGGGCAGCGTCATCTCCCTGGAAAGAGGTCCCTGAGTGCCCATCCTGGGCAGTCCTCCCGTGGGCGTCTGCATGTGTGACTCCTCACGGTCCCTATCACACTGAGTGGCTTCTTTCTGCTTCCGTACCTGTCTCCCCCACTAGACTGGGTGCATCTGGGGCTGTATGTCTTGCTCCTTATTGTGAGCCTGAACTAGTACCAGCCTAGAGTAGTTGTTCATCCTCTTACCATCAGATCAATTTCCATGTTTGTGTCTCAGTACGGAAGGCAAACTCCTTGAGGAGAGAGCCTAATTCCCAGGAGCTCCCAGGAGCTTCTTATCAAGGCCAAGTTATAGCATTCCAGGCCTCTCCCGGAGAGCACCCACCAGAGCTACTTTTTCCTGAGCAATCAGATTTCTTTTTAGCTTCAGAGAACCAAGAAGCCAGAAGGAGGCCTGCAGCTCAGCTCCTTACAGAAAGCCTCAGCTCCCTCTACCCTTCCTGGCAGGTGGTCCCATGTGCCTCCCCCTTCTCTCCTCACTTCACTCACCCCATCAGCCCTACCCAGATGAGCTGTTATTGGCAGTTACTGTAATGTTTCTGGGCTTTTCTTCAACTGACACTCTTTTAGGTTGTAGTTAAGTACATGAACTGGTACTGTCTGGGCTTGGTCTGCCAACCTTAGTAAGTCTCCTCCCCAGTCTGGGCATTGCAAACCTGTCTCTATCCTCTTCATCTGATCAATATGCTCTGCACCCAGGTCAATGGGAGCCATCCCATGGGTTCCTGGCTCATTTATTAAAAATGTGGAACAACTTAAGTTCTTGCTGCTTTGACTGGAAGTCATTGAGTACATGTTGTTTCCAGCAGGCTCTGGGGCTAGGGGGTCAAGTTTCAGATGCGATTATTCTGTGTAAAGGTGAGCCTGCCAGGCCTGGGATAAAGAAGAACTGACTGCTGATTTATGATGTGGCTTTTAAACAAATCACCCCTAAATCCAGCTCATTTCATTATGGAAGGGGCCTAGTTTGTATTAAAGTGTCATCCCCGGCCACTGAATGCTGCCCCTGTAGTCAGTAGCTGGTGGAAAGAAATGGGATTTCAGTGATTCCAGAAACTGTCTCCATGATTTTTGGCAAAAGAAATGTTGGTGCCTTCAGGTCCCTCCCACGTCTACTTAATGACAGAAGACACTGCTGTCACCTGGGTATCTGTGAGGCCCTTATTTGGGGTCAAGGCAGACCCAGCATGTGGGAACACTCCATACAAGCTGCACTTTGCATCATGATCTGGCACAGTTTCTGTCCCCAGAAGTGAATGGAATCAGAAATAGGACAGGTCTGTGCTTTTGGGAAGTGGTGCCTGTCTGGGAGTGTTTGGAGGGAACCTTTCCCTAAATAATGTGTTTCAATTCACTGTGTCCTATGCAGAAAATAGAAAGCCTGTGTTAAATAGAGAATGTGACTAAAATCGTCTCATAGGTCTCGGGGTGGGGGGCTGACGTCCAGGTATTTTGGTGCTTAGCGACAGACTGTCTGGGCTCACTTTGTCCTTTCTGTTCCAGATCTGAAGTGGAACACTGGGCTCAGGTGGCCTGAGTGTGGCAGTGGAAGGAGTGGCCCTGGTGACTGAGACTGGCACTTTCTTAACTTTTGGTCTTCCTGTCTAAGTCCCAATAACAATGACTCAGCGGCAGAGAAAGTGGAGTCATTTCTGAATCCCAGACATGCTGCCCTGGGGGCTTCTCGTTAGTGGCCAGTCCAGGCGGTAGCTGGCAGGAGCAGAGAGGGAGCCATCTGTGTGTCAGCGGGAGGGCAAAACTCAAAGTAAGTAGCTCCCAAAAGTGAAATGGAAGAAAACCTCACTGTGACAGGGGTGTGGATTTGGCCAAATAATGCCAGATAATAAGCATGCTCTCATCCTGGACTTCTAGGCTGAGCTCTGCTTTCTGTTTAGACTGAGGCAGATATGAAATAGAAGATTGCTCCTGGGATGGGAAGCCCTCATTCTGGGCGTTTGCAGACAAAATGTCTGTTAGCATCTGGAACCATGAACCTGAGATGCCAACCTCTCTTGGCTGGGTAAGTGGCTTCCTAAACTTTGGAACTGCAGTCCATAAAAGGAGAATTTATGAACAAAGAAACTGGTCTCTTTTCTGCAATATGAAAAAAAATATTTTTAACATAAAGTCCTCGTGGCTGCTATTTTCTAGTAAATCTATCAAATGTAGTAAGTATACTGTAGTTCCATGTGTCTGTTACCTACCACCCCACCTGCTGAATTCCTCCAACAAGCTATGTATACTTTTCATCTTGTATACATTACATAAGGCCCAGTGTTTGGGGTATTTATGCATAGACCTATATCCTCAGAATGGCTTGATGGAATGAGTTTGAACTTTAGGGCCAGACAAACTCAGGTTTAAATAAAAATCTAACTTTTTGGAGGCAGTGTAAGCTTGAAATACCTACTTCACTTTTGCTAGCCTGGTTTTCCTCCTCTGCAAGATAGACAATCATTATTCCAGGATGTAGTGGGGGTTAAGTGGGCAATATGTTATAATTCCAATGTACTAGGAGGCCTGGCCCAAGGCAGGCCTTATACCCTCTGTTAGTACTCATCTCTCCACCCAGCCAGATTGCAGATGAAAGGGAACATGGTATCATATTTATTTCTGTATCTCCCTAAACACCCAACCCATTGCTTTGTATGTAGCATGTACACTAATAAATAGTGAATGAACTCTTTTTATTTTAAAGTCAAAGTAGAGTGAGAAATGGACTGAAGGGCAGGAGAATGAAACATCTAATTGGGCTAGAGTCTCCCTACTCAAAGTATGGCTCCAGAACCAGCAGCATCATCATCACAGGGGAACTAATAAAACATAGATCCCAGACTTGTGGAACCAGAATCTGTACTTTAACCAGATGCTCAGGTGATCCATGTGCATGTTAAAGGTGCAGAAGCCCTGGTCTAGAATAGTGTGTCAGTAGTCATGTATTTAATACATAAATGTAGGAGTAGGGTTAGGAAGCTAGCAGACTAATTTACTAGGAAGCTACTGGTTTTATTTAAAGCAAAAAGTATATAAAAAAATGAAATAAGGTACTAAGGCGTCTAAGTCCAGGGGCAGTTTAACTCTACTTCCAGCATACCCTGTCCCTGGCTATCGGTCCCTGGCCACAGACACTGAGACACCCCCCTGGGTTCCCTGACTCGGGTTCCCTTCCCCCTCTGTGCCCCGAGTGCTTGTCCCTTGTGCAAGCTCTCAGGGGCTGAGCTGTCCCTGTGGGCCACCTCTTTGCCCAAGCCCTGTGGTCTGTGTGCTACTACAGGGTCTCCGAGCATGACACCCTCAGTCCGGGCAGCTGTCTGTCTGATTGTGAGCACCAAATGTGGGGATAGGGTCAGCTCTCCACAGAACATCTGTTGTTCCTGTTGGATCATTGCCCTAAATTTGGGTTCATTTGAAAGCATTTGAAAGAATCTGGCTCTCACTTTGGCCTTTCAGAATTTTATATACCTGGAGGGCAGCATGGAACCACTTCTCCCAAGACAGAGCATCTCTTTGTGTCCGTCTGCCCTTCCTACTGGCACAAGCTGTGCAATCCATGGTCTTTCTTGTCCTCTTCCTTGGGTTTTATGCTTGGCAAATAGTGTCCACCTGAGGTTTAAATCCTGCCGCTGTCTCTCCATCTTGGGCTTTGATGGTGGTGGGAAGGAAGTCATGGGCACTTATCGACCCTACCTCTAACACACACTTGAGGTCATGTTCCTCTCCACTCCCACGGCCACCACCTGTTGGGCCACTACCCTCTCCTGCGTGGACCAGAGCAACACCCTCCTAACTCGGTCCCTGTAAGCTATTCTCACAGTCAACCAGATAATTTTTTCTTAAAACCTAAACTGGAGGTGCCCGTCAGTGCCTTCCCCCATGCTGCGTGGCAGCCTCCTGCTGGTGGCTTGGAGGGGCGCCACCTGTCCTGCCCTTGCTGTCTGTCGCCTCTTCCTCAGCCTCTGCTCCCTAAGAGCACTGGCTCTCCTTTCCTGCACCCACCTTGCTCTTTCAGCTTTCAGCTGAGATGATCTCTCTTTGGACAGGCTTATCGCCTGGCTAAAACAGTCACCCAAGGTTATTCTCCAGATGTTTCCCTCATGCAACTTGTCACTTTCCTCCTGGTTTTATTCAATTGTTGGCTTTCATTTTTGTCCATCTCCCCTGCTAGACTGTAAGGTCCACGAAGGCAGGGAGGTTGTCTGTGTGCTTGTCACTGTTTCTCAGGTGTCCCAGTGGGGCCTGGCTGCAGCAGGTACTCACTAAACAATGGTTGAACTGAATGAATGAATACACTGGGTACTAAGCATTTTCAAAAAATCCCCTTTCTCCCAGTCAGGTGGTGGGCTTCTTCATGAAGGCTTACTAACCCTCCCTAGCCCAGAACCATTGTCTGTCAGATCTATCGTCCTACCGTTCACCACGACGTCTCTCATTTCACTGAAGTAGATTACCTCCACCATACACACCGGCACTGTCACATATACGCATACCTATCCTTTCTGTGTTGGCCAGATACTATTCTTAGAGGGCAGGTAAGGGACAGTGTTGAGTGTGCGGGCTCTGGAGCCAGACTCCTGGGTTTGACCCCTGCCCCTGTCAGCTACTTATTTTCTGATCTGTACATTAGGGACAATAACAGAACCCTCCTTACATGGTTGTTGTGGGAATAAAAAAAATATAGAGAACAATGCTGGGCATGTAGTAATACTATGTGAGGGGAGGTGGTGTAACCACTTACCTGAGGAAGAAAGGAAGGACCAAAGGCATAAGTTTGTATGGTGAGTTTCTTGTGGAACTGGGATTTGAACCCAGAACCTTTCCACTTGCGCCATGGCTGCTAGAGGCTTCCATAAGGACAAAATTCCCCTGGAAACATCTGGGTGGAAAAGAAAAAGAAGTTCAGTTCAGGTATTGAGCAAAAATGTAAATTCATTTAGCAACTCAGGTCTCTTTGCTGCCCTGCCCGACCCTCAGCTGAAAACAGGACAAGGACTGGCCGTGGTTCCCAGGCACAGGTGGGCGCTGCTCGGCAGGTGATGCCCTGAAGTTAGGGCCCTGCCTCACTGCCCACTGCCATGTATGTCCCCTGGCATTTCCAGGGTGGGGACATGTGAGCCAGGAGCCCTTTCCTGAGCCTTCCCTCCATCTGTTCTGCAACTTGCTGACTTCTTACTGTCCCTGCACTTATTTTGGAATTCAGCCCCCTTTTGGTGTTTGTGTTAATTTGTAAGTCTGACTGCCCTCTGTCTCTTTCACCACATGCCCCGCCCTTGGCCCCCATCTCCCCAGGCACACAGAAACTCTCCACAGCTGACTGTCTGGGCCTCAGGAGCTGACTCATGCTCCCCACTGCTCCCAGCCTTCCTTACGAAAAGGATTACCTGGGGCGCAGGCGCAATGCTTAGTTTTCCAGGCCTTCCTTTGGAAATCATGATTCAGGATTGAAGTCCAGGAATCCATGGTTTTAACAGGCCCTCCTGCTGCCTCGTCTTTAGGGTGGTTGGGGCCAGCCCGCCGGGGGCTCGCTCCAGGGCCTCCTGCACCAAGTGTCCGTGGCTCTCCCCCAGCCCAGGGGTGGCCCTGCCTTGACAATGGTGACAGCGCTTGTGTTGGTGCCCCTTGTTGATACCTGCTCCTCAACAACCTGTGACTTTTCTACTCAAACAACATGGGTGTCTTGAGACTAAGCATCATGTTTTTTCTCACATAGGAGACCCTCAGTGAGTATTGGGTTGAAATGTGCTGTTTTTCCTTCCATTATATTCATTTTGGATGAACATTGGAATTGTTTACCTAAAGAAGGAAGAGACTTAGAAATGTTCATTTGTGATTAAGCACTTCTCACATACTCAAGTTTTGACTGAGAGGCTACGGAAACATCTCTGCCATCTGGGATGATTTGCCGATGTCTGTAGAAAATGATACGTGCATGGGGCTAGGCTGGTTTCTTGTCTGAAGAGCCACTCCTGTTCCTAGCTCCACCCTGGGCTCCATGTGGGACCTGAGGTGATGTGTGCCAGCAACGCAGCCTCAGTTTCCTCATTATAAAAAGAAGGTTAAATCTGTCTCACAGGGTGATCGTAAGGTTAAGTGAGGTATTGTGCACAGAATCATTCTGTAAACTGTGAAGTGCTGGGCTGATGGTAGCAATTATTCTTAGTCATTCTTACAGCTAGTTTTCCAGCTCACCTGTTTCTCCTCATTACCTCACAGCTTTCCTACCTGAGGCATGTGACTTGAACTTAAATGCCATGCTAGGGAGCCCAGAAAACCTACTTCCCAGCAAGAGCTGTAAAACGTTCTATCCTAATTGAGAGAGACAATGGGAAGCAGTGACTCAGAGGAGGCTCCAGGAGAGTGGCCAGCTCAGACAAGAGGCTTTGAAGAGACTCCTCAGGCCTTAAAATGTCTTCTTGCATGGATGCGCCAGGGAATGGGAACAGACACACTGTAAGTTTTGGTTGTCCAGGAAGAAATCTGGAAATAACTATGATTGAATGGATATTTAACATCACTGAAAATGGACAAGATTTTTAGATGGTAACACTTAAAATCTGAACAATAACAATAAAAAAATGCTAAAGGCATCACAGCAAAAGGGGACTATTGTCCTGTAAATGAACTCTTAGAAAATCAGGTTTTCTGAATTTGATATGAACATATCACAGGAGGCAGTTTTCAGACTTCTATAAACTTTGGCGGGCCTGGGCTAGTCCATGTGAGAAACAAGCAACAGATTTAAAAAACTGTACAAACACCAGTAGAAATAAACTTGTAACTTGTTGCGATGTACCCACATTGTTAGAGATTTTGCCCTTAACATCTCTCTTTAAATTTAACTCCAGGAAATGGATTTGGAACTCAATCAATCCCATCCTCTACTCTGCCATCCTTCTATCAGAAATTATAAGCATAGATTATTACAGAACGTTTTCCCCATCTGCCTTCCATGTGGCTCCCGTCTCAACCTCACAAATACAACAAGGAACACTCCCCAAGCGTAGTTCTGAAGATTGGCCCATATGGTTCACTCCTGAGAGGGGGAGGGCCTGGGAATATCTGCACCTGGGAATGTCTGCACGGAGAGGTACCTGTCAGGGAGGGAAGCGTGTTCTCCAGGGGCAGAAAAGTCACCCTCCCTTTGCTTTGCATGTTTGGCTGGTGTGGCAGAGCTACAAAGGGGAGTTGGAAATGTTTTCTTTCCTTTTTTTTAAATCCATTTCAATCCATCCCATTCCTGGAAAAACCACAATCCCTCCAGCAGTCTCCAAGTCCTTCAGTTTTGAAAAACACACATCTTCTCTGCTATCCCTTGCTTCTGTGGGTCTGTTTCAAGCAGCACTTAATTCAGTTTCAATGAGCTTGGGACTGAGGCTTTCATTAATGTATTAGGACTCTAGGCTCCTGTGGTTTGACACCATTTAAATACACAAATTGTTAACTTTATGAATTTTTGATAATTTTCCCCTCTCTCCCGAATCTCATATGAAACTCATTTCTCTAGGAACTCTGACCTCTTGCCTCAGCTGCTTAAAGGCAGTATTCTTTCTTGCTACTTTTGCTACTAGAAGGTGAATTTCAAAGGACAGCGAGCCAGATGTTGTCTTACCCCCACAAAGGGCTGACTCCACTCATTGGTCTGTACTCTGTGGGGATGAGTTCAGGCTGGTATCCATTTCCCTCGGGCTTCTGTCTTGTCCCAGTGCTGCACCCAGATGCCTGGGTGCAGCCCATGCCTGGGCTGGATCACTTTTTTGACCTTGACATGTTTAGGATGTAGCTTAATGGGAAAGGGCTTTAAATTTTATATACTTTAACCTTTTCATTTTACAATGGGGCATCATCTCTTTCTCTTTGAATCATTATAAGAATGAAAGAAGAAAATGTATGTAAATGCTATGGACTAAATATTTGTTTCTCTTCCACCCAAATGCATATGTTAAAACCCAGATGCCTGGGTGCAGGGCTGTAGCTTATGCTCCCTGCTGGTCCTGATGCTGCAGGCGTTTGACAAAGTCCTTTGTCATTTGCGCTGCTCTGGTATGACTGTGTACACGCATGTGTGTGTCCTCCATCAGCACTATCGGACACGAGGCCTGTGTGGTCCAATTCAGCAGCCACGATACATATGTGAGCCCTTGGTTCATGCTGATTCTTACTGAGCACTTGAACTGCAGCCTCTGAATTGAGGCGTGCTCCAAGTAAAACACACAGCAGATTTCAAAGACTTAGTGTGAAAAGATAGAATGCAAAATAACCCAATGAACTTTTATATTGATTACATGTTGAAATGATAATATTTTGGCTATACTGGGTTAAACAAAATATATTCTCAACATTAAGTTCACCTCTCTTTTTACTTTTTAAAGTGTGGCCACTAGAAAATGTAAAATGACATAATGTGGCTCAATTTACATTTCTGTTGGACAGTGGAGATCTAGACCAACAAAGGAGACCCTCCATCACTTTTCCTGAGTCACCGGCTTTGACTGCACTCGCCTGGGTGCCTCCAGCCTTCAGGCTCTGCAGTGAGTGAGTAGTTGGGCTTCCATCAATCACAATTCATAAGTTGGAACTGCAGAGGCCACTCTGTGTATAGCTTCATGACCCTACATCATGATTCCTTAGGTGGCATCTCTACCCTGGTCAAGCTGATCTTTGCGTGCCCTCACATAACTTGTGCTCACTGGTCTGGGGGCTGGAAGGAGGCTGCTGGTGAGTCAGACCTGTTGTTGACCATAGGTGTATTTGTCCTGGACAATGTCCAATCACTTCCTATCAAGTCTGGGCTGGATCACTTTTTTGACCTTGACATGTTTAGGATGTAGCTTAATGGGAAAGGGCTTTAAAGGTTATATACTTTAACCTTTTCATTTTACAAAAGAGGGCACTAAGACCAAGCTGCACAGTGCTAGAGGGAAGTGATCACAAGCTTTGACTGTGGCAGAGGAAGTTTTGAATCCTGGCTCTGCCATTTCTTAGCCAGGTGAACTTGGGTAGGTTCATCAAACATTTCTGGGTTCAGTTTATTGAACTGGGATGTCTATTAAATGGGGCATCATCTCTCTCTCTTTGAATCATTATAAGAATGAAATAAGAAAATGTATGTAAATGCTATGGACTAAATATTTGTTTCTCTTCCACCTAAATGCATATGTTAAATCCTAACCCCCAAGGTGATGGTGTTAGGAGGTGAGGCCTTTGGGAGGTGAGTAGGGGGTCCACCCTTATGAATGGGATTAATGCTCTTATAAAAGAGACTGCAGGGAGCTCCCCCATCCCTTCTACCTTGTGAGGACACAGCGAAAAGACGTCTGTCTATGAACCAGACACAGAAACAGCCGGCATTTTGACTTGGGCTCACCAGCCTCCAGAACTCTGAGAAATAAATTTCTTTTGTTTGTAAGCCAGCCAGTCTGTGGTACTCTGTTACAGCAGCCTGAACAGACTAACAGCAAATTGCTCAGCCTGTGATCTGGCAGAAAACGAGTACTTGGTAAATAGTAATTACTGTTATTTAGATAACTCTTGCAAGATCCTATCAGCTGAGGTTGTGTGTAGAGTCCAGATCTCAACATTCTACTCCAGTGTCCTTGTTTTATCAGATACACCAGGCTGGGCACAGACTGACACACTGAAGTCAAAACCCCAGGACTCAGGTCAGTGGCCCTACCCAGTGCTGCTGCAGCCATCTGGCCTGCCCACCAGTACAGTGCTCCCTTTCTGTACTGCAACGAGTGGTCTGCTGCTCTGTGTCCTGGGCACTGTAAGTCCACTGAGGGCAGGGGCAAAACTCCATTCTGTATCATAGCCCTTTCTTTCTTTCAACAGTGTGCTGAGGACCTAGCATGCACCAGGCCTTTTTCTAAGCTCTTGTGATGCATCAGGGAACACAAACAAAGATCTTGCTCTTGTGGAGTTTATCTTCTGGCTGGGGGAGATGGGTACCATGATGGAAGGTCATACAGGCTTCAGTGTACATAGCCCAGATCGGCACATGGACCTGCCTGGGTGGAGCAGCTCTGGCAATGGCTGGTCTGTGCCTACAATTGTGGAGCCACTAGCACCTCCACCTCCACAGCCACTCCTACAGGCTAAGGGGCCACTGCAAGGACTGTCGCTCCATGGCCCACAGATGTGCCCCCAGCCTCCACCTGCTGCCTGTGCTGCATCCCCATCTCCCACCTTCCTCACTGGGGCTTCTCTGTGGCTGCTAAGGTGAGGCACTTCCTTTGTGCTAATCTGCTGTCTCATCACCTGGAAGTCTGAGGAAGTTAACACCGTGGGGCAGACTTTGACTGAAGGATACATTCTGTTCTCCTTCCCTGGGCTGATTGGAGACGCATTAGCTTCATTCAACATCTCTGAAGATGTACCATGGGACTGAACCATCACTGTTACAACACTGTAGTCACTGGAAAACATACTCACTTAGGTTTGCTCTCCCCCCTTCTATGCTTTACTCCCCTTTTCCCTCATTTCTGCTTCCCTGAAATTGCGTTCCTTCAAGCTGTATTTTCTAGGGAATTACACCAAGGCAGTAGGTGGTAACTGCTACAGACAAGAAAAATCTAGAGCAGGGTGAAAAGGGGGATCAGGTGTGCCATTGAAGGACTGCAATTTTCAACAGAATTTTCAGTATAAGCCTTATTGAAAAGGTGATATTTGAGCAAATACTTGAAGAAAGTGATATTAGCTGCTCTGGGGAAAGGTGGAGTAGAGGGAATAGCCAGGCAATGGGATGGTCAGGGTGGGGAATAAGAGAGAGAGAGAGTTTCAAGAGATGAGGTCAGAGTTGGGGGGTAGGGTGGGGAAAGCAGGTCATTTTAGGTCTTGTAGATAATTTTAATGACTTGAGATTTTAATTCAAGTGAAATGGGAGCCTGTGCTGAATTTTGAGCAGTGGCATGACACTGCATCTTGCAGGTTCCTAATAGATAGCACAAAGCTTGGCACATTTGAAGTGCTCACTCAAGTTTTTGTTAATTTGAAATAAGACAGGCATCTGATCTTTCATGGACCCTGCCTGGAGCGGCACCCTGCGGAGGAGGCCCAGCCCTGGCGAGGGCTAGAGCTGGACTTGTATGTTCTAACCAACAGTTGAAAACAGATGGAAACAACATGCCAGCATTAATCCAAAAGGCATGTGGAAGAAAGATCAAATGGGAGAAGAGGATGAATGTATTTTCAGCGGAGCTGTGTGCTTCCTACAGAACCAGATTTGTGGGAAGCCAGCCGAACCGGCCTTGTGCCTCATGGTAGAAAGTGGGTTTTGACTGGGGCTCTGGAGTGGGGGAAAGTGCAGCCATCTGCCCCACAGAGCAGCCATGAGGGGAGGGCTCTCCGCTAAGAGCCAGGAAAGTCCTGTGGGCTTCGGCTTGGTGGAAATGTGCACAACAGTTTGTCATGGTTGGTTCTGTGGCATCCCTTTGGCAGGGGCCTGCCGTGTTTGAGTTCTGGGGGTCATGCACTTTCTAAGTCTCTGGGGGAGCTAGTGGCTGCTCCTTTCTGGGTCAGCAGGACCACCTAAGGGCAGAAGGAGCATCAGGAACAAGAGCCCTTAACATGTATCCTTATTTTCTCGAAGGCTTCTCTTCCCCTTGACCCTTTCCTTTTATACCCACCTCTACAAGACTATAAGTGTCAGAGAAGAAAATAGAGTCTGGGGTGGTACCAGAAAGTTAGAAGTCTTGGAGCATAGGTGAGGTACTAGGTTGGTGGGACTGTCCCAAGCATTCTGTCTATTAAGGAAGAATAACTTTTTCCTAAGAGCAGAAGAGAAGGGAAATGTAACAACATGAATCCTTTTATTCTGGGGGCCATGGGTTGAGGGGAGGAGGGATTTAGTGGTTTCAGAGTCTGAATTTGACATGATATTGATGGTCGATATCAAGGAAATCTGGAGACTTCTGCCCAGGCCAAGGAAAATGGTTGGGTTCTTTGTCAAGACTCTTAAAAGTCAATCTTCCTAATCATCTTATTTCGGTGCACAGCTACACCTCTGCTATGCTGCTAGGAGAAAAGACAAAACCTGAGGACTCTTAGATATTTTCTAAGCAAGATGACAGAAATCTTTGGAAACTAGAAAAGATCATTTCATACCCAGTGTGGGAAGAGATTGAGACTTGGGAGATTAAATAAAACTCTGTGTCTGAAGAAGGTCTGAGGACCTTTCAAGTTGCAGCAGCCAGTTAAGCAAGAGCAAATCTCATAGCTATTTAGGAGGTTCTGCCCATTTCCCAGATGGGCAACTGAGGCCACAGGGAGGTTCAGCTGCTCACAGGCATGGCCCCAGGTGTTTCCTGTCTTTTTTAGTAGCCAGAGGAATAATATTATAACCAATATATGTATGGATTTTTTAAAATTATTGGGTTTTTTGAATACTAAGATAGTTTATAGAAATATAGGAAGCAGTACTTCAAAATTTAATTGATATAAAATCCTACCACTATATCCTTAATTATGAGAAAAGGGGTGGTAGAGTCCATTGTTAAACAACTTGTTAGCCAGGGAGGCACCCATGCAATCCAGCTCTATTCTTCAGTTTCAGCTCGATTTCCCGACCATCCAGAATCCACAGGAATGTAGGTTTGGGAGCAGCATCTCTATGGAAGTTGACCCTCTTCTTTTATCATGAGACTCTTATTCTAAACCAGGAATGGCAAACTACTCTCCACAGGCCCAACCCAGCTCACTGCCTGTCTTTGTAAGTGAGCTAAGAATGATTTTTACATTTTTAAAAATCCTTCACTGCTCTGTGGATGAAGTGTACATGGTTGAAAAAAAACCAAAGAAGAATATTTTGTGACATGTGAACATTTTATGAAGTTCAGATGAGCAGTTTTATTAAAACATAGCTGTGCTCATTCACCTACCTATTGTCTATGCTGCTTTTGTGCTCAAAGGCAGAGGTAAGTGGTTGAGACAAGTGAATGTCCCAGAAAGCCTAAATATTTCCTATCTGACTCTTTACAGTCAAGTTTGCAGGCTCCTTCTCTAAGCTAAGGCAATTCTATGGCATTCAGGTTGGCACAGGAACCCCTCACATTGGACATGGTCTTTCTCCCCTGCCCCACGGACCCCTTGGTCACTTTAACACTTTCCTTTCTGCCCTCCCCCATCATATTTTTCTCTTCTCCCTGGCACAGCAGGTCAGTGAATCACTTCTGCCTACCTCTGGACAGCAAGGAGCAGGGTGTGAGGAAGCAGGAGCAGGGGGAAGAGGCTCTCTTGTTGTCTAGTCATAGCCTGAAGTCACCACAAGACCCCCAACCTTTCATGCCATCTGAAGAGACCCTGTCTGTTCTTTTCTGGAATACAGTTTAGAAGAAATTATAAATGAATCTTTCTTTACCTTGAGTCCATTGTAGCCTCTCTTTCTGCCTAGTCTCAGGAAAGCACAGGTTTTGGGGAGAAAACAATCTGTCCTGCACAAATGTTTTCCCTATGATGGGGATGAGAATTTACAAGGTAGAGGGCGTGTTGAAGATCACACATTCTTACTGTAGACTGATCTATTTCTGCTGGAAACACAACCTACATATTATTGCTTCTTTGGTTTTGTGAACTCCATTCCCTCTTCTCCACCTACGTTTGCTTTAAAGGGCTGCTGATGTCCTACCTCTCCACGAAGATTTCCCAGATTGTAACAAAAATTTTCTCAAGCCGTAAGTAATGACTTCCTTTCTACATCTCATTAGGCTCATGGGATGGTTAGGGATGGTCTTGCTGTCCGGTTTCCATCGCCCTCACACCTGGGCCCATGACCGGTGCCCCAGTGCAGACTCACTTTCTCTCGAACCCCTCGAGGTGACTCCTAACTGCCACAGGGCCATCCCGTTCACATCCTCCCTCTGCAGGGCTCTAGAATGTTTGTCAGAAATGTAAAGCTGACTACCTCGACTCGTCTGTGCCTGGCTTCAGATCGTTTACTGCTCTTGGGATGAAGTGTGCAAACCTCATGTGAGCTGGTTCCCACCTCCCTTACCAGTCTCATCCCCCGCTTCAAGTTCTGTGCTGTGGCAGCACAAAACCTCTCGCGCTTACCTAACACACGGTCCTTTATCTTCTCTCTGCAAGGGATGCTTTACTACCACCTACCCAGGCCCTTTTCGCTATCTAAGCCCTGCCCACACTTACTGGGGCCAATGCCTCCAGAAATCCTTCCTAGACTTCCTTCATCTTCCCTTACCAGCTTGGATTTGGTGTAGGTGTTTATTTGTGCTCCTAAGTGCCTGCCTTTGTGATTATACTTTCCATATTATGTTGTATTCCTCTGTTTTCATGCTTGTTTCTCCCCTAATGAGCTATGGCAAGGATGAAGTCTTATTTATCTTTATACTCCTAGTTCTTCTTTTTTGTCTGTGACTTACAGGAGGTGTGTAATAAATGTTTATTGAGTGGGTAAAGAGATTGATGGTGAATTCCTTTAGGACAGGTGGTGTTTTATGCATTTGTATCCAGAGGGCTTGGCTCAATATATGTTTTAGCTGCTGATGTGGATGATTCCACATTAAAGATGTGCTTGTAGACTTTTGGCCAAACCTGTGTCTCACCCTGCCTGTTCTCCAACATGCTTCTTGGTTTACATTGTGTGATAATAATGATAAAAATAATTACAGGTGGAGTTGTTGCTCTGTGTGTATTAGGTGCTTTAACACATAATCACGAATTCTCAGCATAACCATGCAAAGTTAACATTATTCTTTGCCAAAGAAGCTGAGGCACAGAGAAGTTAAATAACTTTCCCTCAATCAGACAGCTAGTCATTGGCAAAAAGGGGATTTGAATTCAGGTCTGTCTGGCTAGAAAGCTTTAACTTTTCCATGTTATCTCTTTTTTCCTACCTACACTTCATATTTTAGCAACATCAATGAATGATACTACAAAGCAATAGGAAAAAGAATGAAAGAAAGAATGAAGGGAAATCTCAACCACAACCATGCCACATGCAAACAATCCAGCTATTTAAAGTTGCTCATGTTCTTGTCCTATCCCTGCCTATATGTGTAACAAGTGGATGTGGGCAGACATGACATTTGTGTTCTGCCTTTTTTTAAACCAACATTACATCAGAAGCATTTTCCAATGTCTGGTCATGGTCTTCATACTTGTAGTTTTAATGAGTTGTGCTTCATTTCTGATCTCAGCATTAATAACAAGACCCCTCCAACTCCAGCGGCACCTCGGTCCCTTCCCTTCCCCTTTCTGCTCACTGCTCTGTAAGTTCATCTGGCCTTTACAGGAGGCAGCTGTGAAGAGAATGCTGAACTTGGTGCCAGAGAAGTTGGATGGAGTCCCAGATGTTACAGTAAATAGGTGTGTGACCTTGGTAAGTCAAGTTCATTCAACTCAGAGCTCCTCCCTTGATCTGGGAGCACCTTTAGGGAAGAGACTGTTTTATTTCTCCTTTGTATGCCTTGCGACTGGCACAGAATATGAGATCAATACATGCTTGATAAGGGCTCTCAACTTTCTCATCTGTAAAATTGGATAATCAAGCCTATTCCATAAGGATATGGTAATTAAATGATGTTCTATACACACATACTTAAACATATATGGATCCTGCAGTTGTAAATCTTTCTGGAAATATAGGATGGCATAACCATTATAAATGCTAGGCTTATACAATTCATATAAAAATCTGTTCAATTATCTGGGGGAACAGTGAGCTTCCTGATGGAATGTTTCATCTTCCATCCAGATGTTTGGCATCCTGTAGGCACAGTAGACCACAGACTTAAAGGAATCATCATTCAGTGTTTATGTCAAATTCTCTGTATTCCTTCTTCATGATGTTCTCTGTGTTGACAACAGAGGCTGAATGTACTTAATGTACATGTGGCCTGGGTACAGAACCATGCTCAGCCAAGACCTTAATAAATATACTTTGGTATGATTAAATGAAGGATGTAGAATGTTAAATATTCAGGTTCAAGGGACACAGTAGTTTATAAGAACTCATTCTAGTTAGAATAGTCCTTTGCCTGGGGGCAGAAGCTGCTAGGATAGGTCAGGTTTTATCCTTAAGGAAATAATACAAAAATGTGGGAACACTTTTCCATTCTTCCCTGGGTTTAAGGACAATTACTTAATAGAAACAAAAGGAAATAGTGCAGAGACTTTTGAAATAATTCCCATCTCATCTATTCTTTGATAATCTCTTATTCACCACAAAATCCTAAAAGCCATAGTTTCTTCATCATCTATCTAATATCAGCACTGTAATTCTCAGTCTTAGGAATAAATTATTTTCAAGGCTGGTTGACTTAAAAAACCAGAAACATGTTAGCTACACATAACACTGGGAAATAAAGAAGATGAAAATTCAAAATGACCTTGTACCTAGCTAAATTTAATTTAAAGATCAAAGAATGAACAGAGATAAAGCATACTCATTTATTTGTAAAGGTACTTCTTTTACCTAAGTGGTGAAACATAAATTATACAGTAAGAATATTTTCTAGTATGTTAGAAAATAAAATCAAATAAAAAATCACCAAGTATATTGCATTTTTGTGGAAAACTGTTCAGGTGTGTAATTAAAAATACAAGGTTAATCTGATTAATGTAGTTTAAAAGGAGTTATGAAGGAGAGGGCTACTAGTAATAGTAGAGTAGCTCAAATTGTATTAACCCTCCTACAGGTAACAATGATACACACTGAATTAAAATGTTAAAAATGAACAATTTAAAGGCGCTGGAGAATGACCAAAATAGAGTATAAACTGGAGGGATGTCAACCCATGAAAGGGCACCTAAATGAGATTTTCACATTCTCGCATTCTACTTAGTCTGCTGGTGCACGATAGCTGGAACTCAAACGGAAAGCTCCAGTATTACTGCCATGAAATGTCAAAGGGCAGAGTTTGGGGTTGCCAAAATAATTGCAAAGTTAGGGAGAAAATTCTGGAAAGGAGAGCTGCAGTAGGGGAGCCCAAATTCTGCATGTAAGTTTCGTAATACTGTGTTGAATAAATGCTTTATATTATTTCAATCTTCGTAAATTCATGGACTTATTTGTTGCCTAACATCTGATTTATCCTGGAAAATGTTTCACATGTGCTTGAGAAGAATGTACATTGTGCTGCTCTTTGATGGAATAACGTACACATGTCTGTTAGGTCTATATGGTTTAATGTGTAGTTTAAGTATGTTGATGTTTGCCTTGTACATTTAACTGCTCCAATGATGGGTTCATAAATATTTACAATTATTATATCTTCTTCATGAATTGAGCACTTTATCTTTCTAGGTCTCTTGTAGTTTTTGGCTTAATGTCTATTTTGTCTGATTTGAGTATAGCTGCTCCTGCTTTCTTTTGGTTACCATTTGCATGCAATATGTATTTTACTTTCAATCTGCTTGTGTCCTTAAAGCTGAAGTGAGTCCCTTGTAGAAAACATATAGTTACGTCTTGTTCTTTTATCCATTCAGTCACTCTATGTCTCTTGATCAGAGAACTTAGTCACTTACATTTAAAGTAGTTATTGATAGGTATGTACTTAAGGCCATTTTGCTAATTGTTTTCTGGCTGTTTTGCAGTTCTTCTGCTCTTTTCTTACTGTCTTGCTGTCTTCCCCTGTGTCTTGATGATTTTCTATAGTGGTATGCTTGGATTCCTTTCTCTTTCTCTCTTGTGTGTCTGCTCTATCTCTTTGCCTTGTGGTTACCATGAAGCTTACTTAAAGCATCCTGTACATGTAACTATTTTAAACTAACAACTTGACTTCAAGTGCATACAAAAGCTCTACATTTGTACAGTCTCCCCACATTTTATGTTTTTGGTATTATAAGTCACATCTATTTATATTGTGGAGCTTTTAACAAATGATTGTAGTTATAGTTATCTTAATACTTTCATGTTTTAACCTTTGTACTAGTGTTATAAATGATTTACTCTCAACCATCAAAATATTCAAGTATTCTGAGCTGAACTCTATATTTACCTTTACTAGTGAATTTTATACTATCGTATATTTCATGTTACTGATTAGCAACCTTTCATTTCAGCTTGAAGAACTCTTTAATATTTCTTATAAAGCCAGTCTAGTGGTGATGATACTGGATTTCTAGTTAGAACTAATTGTCCTGTTTGTAGCTGTAGCTTTGGTGTATCTGTGGGAGCAGTAAATTTGGGAGATTCCTATGTTGCTATCTTGACCCAGACTCATCATTACTTCTTTTCATCAGTTTACCGGAGGCCACACATGATAATCACGCACATGAAAAATCCTAAGGAATTTACAAAAAATTGCTAGAAGTAGTAAGTGAGTTTAGCAAGATCATAGGATAAAAGTCAATATATAAAAACTGATTGCAATTCTATGTATTAATAATGAATATTGAGAAATAAAGTTAAAAAATGACACCATTTACAATAATATAAAAAAATTTAAAATACTTTGGGATACATTTAATAATTATGTGTTAGATGTATACAATAAAAACTAAAAAACAGTTAAGTGAAACTAAAGAAGACATAAGTAAATTTAGAGATAAACCACGCTCCTGAATCAGAAGACTGAATTTTGCTAAAACTGCAATTCTCCCTAAGTTGATCCATAGATGCAGTGGAATCCTAATGAAAATTACAGCATGTTTTTTCATTAAAAATTATACAAGCTAATTCTAATATTTTTGTAAATTATGAAGGGCTTAGGCCAAAATCCTTTTTAAAGAAGAAAGAAATTTAGAGGATAAAACTACTTGATTTTAAAACTTACTATGAAGGTACAATATGATATTTAGATAAGGATAGACATGAAGATCAGTGGGATGAAGTAGGAAGTGTGGAGACAGACCCATGTATACGTGGACAGTTGATTTTACCAATGTTGCTGAGGTAATTCAATGGGAATAGTATAGTTTTTTCAATAGTGGTACTGGAACTGTTGGCTGACCATTTGGAAAACATGAACCTCAGCATTTAACTTACTCCTTACACAAATATTATCTTGAAATGAATTATAAATCTAAAAGTAAAAGCTAAAACTGTAAAGCTCCTAGAACAGAATGTAGGAGAAAATCTTTATAAACTCAGGATAACTGAAAATTTTGTGCATAAAACAAAGAAAAAACTAAGGTATAAAAATTGTTCAGAATTGTTTAATTTTCCTGAACATTAAAACGTTTGCTTATTGTCACTTAAAAATGAAAAAGGCAGCACTGCTGCCTCTTGGTATCAATCACCATCAGGTTCTGATTCTGGCAGCTCACTGGTTGTTTGCATCATTCCATGATTTGGTACCTGACTTTAATCTTTAGCTAATTCCTGAACTCGGCTACTTTCTGGTTCCTGACCTCAGTTTCTACTGTCTCCTGACCTCAACTCAGCACCCAAATTCTGAACTTACCATATCAGAGAAATAAATGTATGATACACTCCACTACTGTCCACACCCATGGCCATGACAGGCATCACTAATGGATCACAGCATTCTTTCTCACTGAGCCTACATATGACCTTGAAACCCTTCTCAGTACATACCCAGGGAGCCAATCCCAATCATTTGGAGTTGGAAAATGAAATGAAACCAAATCTCTGGCTCCTTGCTAGCCAACAATCGAGCCCTGACCTCAGCCACTCAGACTGCTGACCTGTGTCTGATCAGGGCCCTCACTCCTGTCAGCCTGGGACCCTTAGGCTTTGCCTGGAAAACACCCACTGAGTGGTAAGCCTCATGGAAATGTATCCTGTGAGCAGTTCTGGGCACCTCAGCCCTGGCTGAACAGACAGTGTGACTTCCTAAGGGACTTTTCTCTGTCTGAGCCCTGGTTCAGTGGCTGGCACCTGGCCTCAAAACTACTGAGCCACAGCACGGGACAAGGTGGCCTGAGCCATCCCCTGCAAGGCCTCAGGTGCTCCCTGACACCTACCTGCCTTTCCCTAGTGATCTCTCCTTGTCACCCTACATGGACCTGCCCTCTTGAGTGTGTCTGAACGTAGCTCTGGCATTCTGTGTGCAGGATCCCCACCCCTGCTTTATGGGGGCCCCATAACCACCTGATGCTGACTGCTTGCATGCTCTCCTTTCTCACCTATCCATCACTGATTCATTCAACAAACTCTTACTGAGCAGCCATAGTCTGTTCCAGGTGCTCGAGTTATAGAGTGAGCCAGGCAGACAGGGCCCCGTCCTTGGAGAAACCACACCCTCTCTGAACCTCTTCCCTGTACCCACTGAATCCCTTATGTCCCTGCTTTAAAATGCCAGCCAGACACAGAAAGAGTGATCTCACTTATGTGTGGAATCTCAAATAGAAGCAGACTCACAGAAGCAAAGAGTCAGACGGTGGATGCAGTGGCTGGGGGAGGGGGTATGGGGAGGTGATGGTCAAAAGGCACAGTTTCAGTCACGCAACATGCAAGATGAATACCTTCTGTATCTACTATTCAGCCTGGCTCCTGTAGCTAAAAACACTGCATTGTGCACTTCAACTTTGTGATGAAGGTAGATCTTATGTTAAGTGCTCTTGCCACACACACACATAATAATGATGCTGATGATGATGGTGGATGAAGGGGGCAGGCAAAAACTCTGGTTGGTGACAGATATGTTTATGGCCCTGATGGTGGTGGTGGTTTCATCTCCCAAACTCATTGAATTGTGTATATTAAATATGTACAGCTTTTTCTATGTCAATCATACCTCAATATAATGGCTTAATGAACAACAACTCCAACCCTTTTCCTTTTGCTCCAAATAAAATCCCAGCCCCCAGAAAAAAAAAAAAAATGAAAAGGGCAGGCCATAACTGGGAGAAAATGTTTGCCTTATATGTATCTGACAAAGAACTTCTATCTGGAATACATAGGGAATTCTTATAATTCTATAATAAAAAGGCAAACAACCCAATAAAAATTTTAATGGATACTTCACAAAGGAAGATATACAAATATACTCTGAGGCAAGTTGTATGAATAGAGTAAAGAGAAGCATTTCACAATGACAAGATGGGTATTTCATAATGAATTCATCAGGAAATGTAACAATGACAAATGAATATTCACTTAATAGCAGAGCTTTTATATTTATGAAGCAAACACTGACAGAACTAAAGGAAGACAAAAATCAACATCATAGATGGAGTTTTTAAAAGCCCTCATTCAGAATCCCTCACCTTAGGTTACTAGTGTGTGTTGCCCTGGAGGAGCATCCCCGACCTCAGGTGATGTCTGGCAGGCACCAGGCTAACACGGACAGTGGGAGGTCTACATTCTCTGACTGGATCTGACAATGGGCTTCTCTGAGGAAATTTCAACAGATAGGGACTTGCACTTCATGCGAGTGTCAGAGATTTCCAAGAGGCAATCTGCCCTCTGGGTTTGTGCGTTAATGAACCACGCAGGTAAATACACTTCTCTGAGCCTCAGCTTTCCTATTGATGAAGTGCGAGTATAGCAACAACAGGAGATCACCATAAATGGCCAGCAACATGTGAGAGCATTGCTGGATTGTGGTGTAAGTGTGAGAATCTACATAGAAATCAAAAGGGATGAACTAGAACCACATTTATCAACATGAATAAATAAGTGATAAAAGTGCATTACAGAAGGATATATTTCTATAATTATTTACATAAAGTTTTAAAATATACCAAACAATAATAAATTATGGATATATATCTTTGCAATAAAGGCAAGAAATTATGCATAGGAATGATATGCCAAATTTGGAAAAAAGTCTCTGGAATTTATGTTCCAAGAATACAAAAAGCTCTTGAAAGTTTAGAACATAATAGTAGAAATTAAAAATTTAATAGAAATCTTGGGGTAAAGTTGAAGAAATCTTTCGGAAAGTATAGTAAAAATATGGAAATGAAAAATAGAAGTGAAAGCATTTAAAATTGGAGGACCCATCCAGGAGGTCCAGTAATTGAATAATAGGAGTTCAAGAAAGAAGCCAGAGAAAACTAAGGGGAGGAAATTATCCATGAAATAAAGTTTCTCAGAACCTAAGGCTATGAGTTTTCAGGACTCACTGACTACCTAGCACAATGGTTAAAACTAGACACACATCAGGGCACATGCCTATGAAATTTCAAGATATTGGTATATTTGTCAGGGTTATCAATGCTGCCTCCTGCAGCAGGCAACCCTCAAAAATCTAAACAGTTTAACAAAACCAAAGTTTGTCAGTTATGCAAAGCCTGATGTACTTAATGTGCTTCAACTCCACCTGGTAAATATGTCACCTGGATTGCAGGCCCCTGAGATAATCGTAGAGGAGAAAATAGGGTTGTAGGAGGCACACTGACTTGTAAATTCTTTAACCTGAAGGTACTTCTGGCCACTGCCCATAACTAGTCATGTGGCCCTAATCTGACTGTAGGTGAGGCTAAGAAACCTAGGGAAGCACACGTAATACTTGGTATTTTGCATACCAATAATTGGTGACAAAAAGAAGATCCCTGACAGGGATCAGAAAGCAAATGTCTTTGCACTTCTCAGTAGTAACACCGGAAATGAGAAGATAGTGGAGTAATACTTTCAAAGCATCACAAAAATTTCAAAGCAAGTGATTTATGACTTAGCATTCTATACCTAGTCAAACTATCAATCAAGGGTCAGTGTAGAATAAAGCCATTTCAGACAAGGTCTCAAACAATTTCCCTTCTGTATATCCCTTCTCTGGAAGCTGCCAGAGAATGTGCTCCATTTAACTGACAGAGAAAAATCAGAAAGAGGAAGACAAAGGATACAGGACACAGGAGAGCCAATACAGGAGAGAGGTGAAGGGAATCCTCAGGACTTTTCTAGAGGGAGATCCCATGAGGAAAGCTGAGCATCTGGAATAAAGCAGAACAGAAGCAGGCGAGAGGACTCTAGGAGATGTTTCTTCAAGAAGATGCAATTGGCAGACTACCTGAAATATTGGAATATACTGAAGGAAAATTTGAGCAATTGGCAATGAATTTGCTGAATCAATCATGGCTAGTTAGGAAATAAAGAAAATGGGGTGGATAAAATGTCATTATTAAATCCAGAGGCAGAAAAATTATTCAGGGAAGAGATTTTATTCTAGCTTACTACACAACTCAGCTGTGAATTACAGAATAGTCATCATCATGTATTCCAAATATTGATCAAAACTGTGCTCTAAGTATATTGGGAGAATGAAGGGATGGGAATAATGTATGTGGGAGAATGGGTTAGAACAGAGAAAAGAGCGTGTCTCGCCTGAGGGTTTCAGTCTCAGACAAGTTCACTCTGGATTTGGTGAGATTGAAAAATAACAACCGAATGTTGGGGGTGAAAGTGTTTATACTGAGCTTTATTTTTGTGGTGGCAGGTCAAACCTTAGAATCCTGTCCACCTCAGGGCAAGTCTGCATGCAGCAAGCTGGTCTCTGCCTCTGGGCCTCTCTGCCACCTGCAGCCCTGCAGCCCTTGCTCTCTGCTCCAGGCTCTGCCTTTACCTCCAGCCTCTGCTCTGCCTCAAGCACTGGATGGAACTCTTTATATAGCAACACAGGCGGTATTGGCTTATTGCCAATGGGTATGTAAGCAGTAGCCTAGCAGTAGGCCAATTGCATCATAAGTAGATTAGGGTCAGGTGAGAATCCTGGCCATGGGAACTTCCAATTTCCCTATAGAGCTAAACTTCATCTTTTTACTGTGGGAAATTAATTGATAATTTCTAAAACTGAAAAGGTAGCCAGCATGTTGTTCAGAAGTCAGAAAGCAATACCAAAATACCCAGCTGGAGGTATTGCAAGTGGTTGCCATGGGAAGAAAGAAACAGGGATGAGGAAGTGAGGGACCCAGTTTGACTTAATAAACTTTATTGATCTAGTTGACTCTTTAAATTATGTGCTTTTATAACTTTAACAAAAAGTTAAAAAAAGAAAACCCAAGCTCTAGACTGATAGACATAGCATGATACAAATTTTATTAATGCTACCATATTAGATTTTACAGACAAAAACAGGTGAGTGTGAATGAGTGGAGAAAGATTAGGATGTCCACCAAGCTGGAAATTGTTAATCCTGGGGAAGTAAGCCCAGCATTTGAAGTTATGTATAATAATTCATGGAGAATTTGGCTTTATTGTTATAAAAACATATTCAAGGGTTATTTGGGAAATAAAGTGTAAATAAAAGACAAATTACAAAGGCAGAAAAATATTTTAGACCTGGAATATAACAGCCTCATTAAAAAGCCAGTTTTGAATTTACCTCACTTTTGCAGAACTGACTGGAAATGTCAGCTGGTGAATCAAGCTGAGAAGTTGAGATGGAGTAATAGGAGCGGCACTGCAGCGGGGACGAGGCAGGAGATTTTCATTTAATCTTGCTATAGGTAACCACATGGCACTCATTCAGTCTAGTGTCCACAGAGAGATCTGCACATTTTTTTTCCATTTTTTTCTGCCACCCATTATTCGCTACTCATTCAATATCCATCTTCATTCATCATCCATCTACTATCCACCTGCCATCTATCCATCTTCATCCATCTCTGTGTTAAACCCTCCATTTACCATATACCACTCACCATCTGCCTTCCATCCACCATCTCTCTACCATCTACCCATCTACCATTCACTTTCCATGCATTGATTTTCTAGGATATAGTCCACTATCATTTAACTGTCATCATCTATTTATTACCTAATCATCACCTATTCATCCAGAATCCATCCATTCCTTATCTAGCCACCATTCTACCTTTCATCTACACTTTTACAGTACACAACACATTATCCATCCACCTATGCATTCACTAACGTCATCTACTCTCTACTCATGCACCATCCAGCCCCACTTACTTGCCATTTTCAAGTTGGAAGTCCATTCGTGGTGGAAGCTGATGGTTACTATCCTCACATTCCTGCCAGTGAGAGAAAGCTGAGAGACTGGGCATGGGTGGTGTCAGGGCCTGCCTGGTGTCAGGCACCAAGTCAGGAAGGGTGCTGAGTTGCCCAGGAGTTCACTCCCCAGTTACAGCTCCTCACTGTTGAATATTCAGGCAAAGGGACCTGGGTTTGATTTCTAAATCCCCCACTTGTGGTCACGTGAGTTTGGCAAGTTTCTTAACTTCTCTGAGCTTCAGCAACTCTCTTAAAATGGTAATGATGAAGTTAAATTTCTTAGTGAATATATACTATATGTCTAGTACATAGTAAATAGTCAGTAAATGTTGGTAATAATAATTATCAATAATAATCAGAAGGTCAGACCTTTCTTTTATCTGCCCTTGAAAAACAGAAATTGAATGGTATGTTCCAGACCCCAATAGATATGCTTAGGGTTATCTGTTCTTTGGGTTATCCATACTACTGTGTAATTGACTGATTACAGTGATTAAAAAATTCATTATCTTTGCAAGTTCAATGCAGTATTAAAATCTTATTTCCATATATTTTAGACATACCAAAAAATAAAATAATATAACAAACACAACGCCCATGTACCTACAATCTCACTAAAAAGGTAAAACATTTCAGGTTAAATAAAAACTCCTGAGTACACCTTCCAGGTGTACTATTGTTGTTTGGCATATTTTAATCTTTTGTTGTTTGGCATATTGTTGTTTGGCATATTTTAAAACTTTATATGGTAATCAAATGAATGTATTCTTCAATGTGCTTTTTTCCCTTACCTTATTTATCCATGTGGATAAATGTAGTTCTATTTCAACCCTTTTGACTACTGTATAGATTCTCACACTTATACTGCAATCCAGTGATTCTCTCATATGTTGCTGGCCATTTATGGTGATCCCTGTTGCTGCTGTTACTCACACTTCTTCAACAGGAAAGCTGAGGCTTAGAGAGGTGTATTTATCTATGTTGGTCATTAACCCATAAATCCAGATGGCAGATTGCCTTTGGATTGTTGCCTTTAGGAAATCTCTGACACATGTATGAAGTGCAAGTCCTTATTTGTTGAATAAATGAATGATACTTCTCAGAGTGGGTTTCAGTGTGAGATCCAGTTGGAGAATGCAGACCTCTTTCTTTCATTTTAGCCTGGTGCCTGCCAGACATTGCCTGAGGTCAGGGAGATGTGTTCAGGGCAACATACAACACAGAAATGTTGTAAAGTGAGGAATTCCTTTCCTTCCTGTGTGTGATTGGGTTGGAACCTCTGTCATTCACGGGATTGCCCAGGCAGTAAGTCTGTGGTCTTGACAGGATTTTGGGGAAAGCAAGGGGAATGTGAGAGGGACCCACTTTATCAGAATGAAGCTCCCATGACTTTTGGCTGTGGTTTGGCTCCTGGATTCCTGCCTAATCCTGTTACCCCACTTCCTGCCATCCAGGGGTGCCCACCTTCTAGCCTAACATGTCCCTTTCCTAAAGAGTCTGGGGGAAAGCACTCTCCATTCAGGTGGAAGCTTCAGGGAGGTTATAATGTTCTCAGCAAAATCAGGGTGGGGGCTGGGACCAGCGCTTCCAGGAGGAGCCGTGTCTGTAACATGTGAAGGCTTAGTTTATTCACCCAGAATTAAGTACCTACTTGAGCTGGCTAATTATCAGCATCTGTTTACAGGTTGTCCAGTCCTGCTGTGCCCCTGGCCTTTGTGCAGCAGTCTTGCCTCCACCTCCTGTGTGGAGGGCCTGCGTCATTCACAGCAGACCCATGCCCCCTGCCCTCTTCGTGACATACCATGCTGGGACGGTGTCCTCTGTGGAAACCTCTTGAGCACAAATGACCCCTTTATGACAGAAACACTGCGAGGACACTCCCAAGGGTGCTATTCACTGTGGTGGTTCGTCTGCAGATTTTCCCACCAGGATCCTGGAGCGGGTCCAGTGCAGAATTGCCACTGTCATGAGAAGGGAACAGATGACTGTGGAATTAAGTAATAGCCCTTCCCCCTGCCCTCTCCAACACTTTGATTTCAGGGATCTGCGCTCTTTGTTAGTAGTCAGGAATCCTGCACCTCCTTTTTTAAGTAGGAAGACGTGGGAATGAGAGGTCTTTTGGGCACTTAGAAGCAGTGACAAATGCCCACAAAATCACTATCTGCAGCTTGAGCAACCCTTGCTATGAACCTCCCTGGAGAATGGCCAGGAAAACAGCTCATGTCAGCCCCCAAAATAGGCTCCTTGCAGGCACTTCCTTGAAGAAAAAAAAAGAGGGACACAACTAAAAAAAAAAAAAATCCCACTCAGAGCAGTAATGATATTTGTAGAATGCATTTTTACTGTTGCTCACTTGGCTCAAGTCTAATAATCTGTGAAAAAATATGTTATCAGCTGACAAACAGCACGGCTGTAGAGAAATTCATCACCGCTTTTCTCCCAGAAGCAGCTGATTTCAGATTCATGCAAGGGCTTTGTGTGGTGTTGATTTTGTCTTTACCAAAGCTGTCAACAAAAGGGCCTGTGCGGCAGAGGGAGACGCCTTCTGAGGGTGGTCCCCATATTTTTCCTTGGATTTTTCTAGAAGGCCTTTCAGGCTGAATAGAATAGACAGCCCTTTATTGAAATAGGCCTAAGTTGTGCTAGAGAGCCTACCAGGCACCCTGGCAAATGCTGACTCCCTTGGTCCTCAAAACAACCTTCTTGGTGGGAGTCACTACTAATTCCATTTCAGAAACCTTGCTCAGTTAAGTGGCAGGTAATTCTGATTTTATGAGGCTGAGTTAGTGTTCTCTACTCTCCCTACAACTACTTATTCATTTTATCATTTGACAACTTAATGGAAGAGTTAGTGAAAGACTACATTGAATCACATGCAGGTCCTGCCAACTCAGACTTGTGCCAGGCAAACCTGATCTCTCTCTGAAATTCTGAGCTCATTTCCAACTGTCTACTCACTGTCTCCATTTGGATATTTAGTATGATTCACCAACCTGAGAAGGCCAAAACAGATCTTTTGAGTTTTACTGCAAAATCTACTACTCTCATAGTCCTTTCCATTTCATTAAATTGTCCCAGCATCCATCCACTAGACAAAGCCAAGACCCTATCCATGGGAAATCCTAATGAAAAAGATAACAAAATCAGTCCACCTCTTCTTCTCCACTGCTACCACCCTAATCTTTCTTCTCTCACCGCAATTCCTGCAGTAGTCTGTTTGCTGTTCTATTTTTTAACTCTCTCCCTTAACCCCCTTCTCCATTTTTCATGCACATAACAAATACAGAATTTCTTATTCAAAGGTCTTCAATGGCTTTGACATTAAAATCCAAACTCTTACATCCTTAGGCATCCTTACCTGACCCTTATCTTACACCGTTCTCCCACTGCCCACTATGCTTCAGCTACTATGGTGTCCTGTTTCTTAAGCATGCCTTAGGGCATTTGTACACATTTTTGCCCCTGGTTTTCATATGTTTGGTTCCTGTTTGTCATTCAGATCTGAACTTAAATGTCACTTTCTCAGAGAGGTCTTTGCTGACCACCCAACTGGAAGAAACCCCTCAGTAATTTTCCATTACATCACCCTTTCTTAACTTCTCTTTATAGTACCTATTGCTACCTGGTTGTATTCACGTACTTTTATATTTACCTTCTCACCACAGAATGTGTATATTTAGACAGGTCTTTCTTGTTTATCTCCAACACTCAGAACAGTTGTTCTCAACACCTAGAAAAATGCCTGGCACAGAACAGGCATGCTGTAAACACTTGTTGGGTGAATAAAAGAATGCTTTTGTGAGTAGCAGCAAGAGATGATTTCTGGGAGATCTTGCTGGGTGCCTTCTATGAACCTGTCCTCAAAGGTAGAGATGTATACTGTTTTGTGCTGTACATGTATGGATAAAAAGAAGGCAATTCCTAGAGATCAATACTACATCTAAGGAATGAATCTAGTCAGTGGTAGGCTCAAAACTAGACCAAAGTTCTCTTTTCATGAGACTAGTACCATCTTTCTGATCTCACTCCGCTTCCACAATCCTACAGGCTTGCTGGGTGAATAGTGAAGCTTTCTTTACCTTCCTCAAATAAAGATGTTCCTTTATTTCTTTATTCTTTATTCAGTACATTCACTCTTTCAATTTTCTATGTATTCATCAAACACCGATACTCAATGTTCAGTATTTGTAAGCACATTGCTATAATGGTGGAAGAGGGCCTCTATCTGTAGCTTGAGCTTTCTGAGAAAAAAAAAGCCACTAATTGCAGCTTCTGGGAGGTTTCTGGCCAGTCAGAAATAGTGCCTAATCACCTGCCCCAATGAGACTGGGAGTTTGCCTATGAGGAGGATGCTTAAAGATACTACTGACCCACAATATCTCTCTCACTGTATTTGTTTGTGGGTACCACTGTGTGTGTGCATGTGTGTGTGCGTGTGTGCATCCCCACTGGAATAGCAATGTGGGACTCCCCCACCATGGACTCCTGGGGTCTCATTGTAACTCTGCTACTGTTCATAGGTGAAGGCAAATAGAATAACCCAGGGCAGACCTATGAGGGAGATGAACTGGACTCTAACCTTTTTGGTCACCTGTTTAGTACCTCTCCCCAGTGTCCTGCCCTCCCCACATCTTATATACCCTGAAGAAGGAAACTGAACAATATATTTTCAGCAAATCTCACATGAGTGAGGCCTTTGCTGACTACCTTATTTACATTTGTAGCCCTACCCCTCAACCCTGGCACTCACTTCCCATCCTCTTCCACAATCTACTTTTCTCCATAGCATTTATTACTCTAACATACTAGATAATACAATTGTTTCCTTATTGAAGCCTCCCTCCAGTTGAATGCAAGCTCCTCTGAGAGAGTAGGCATTTTTTTTTGTCTGTGTTTCTCACTGCTGCATCACTACAGTATCTTTAAGAGCATCTGGACATTATAGGTGCCTAGTAACTACTTGTTGAATGAATGAATGAGTCAATTAATCAGACACTTTGAAGTGTGTGGTATTTTTTTGACCTAGGAATTCTACTTCTAAGAATCCATTCTTCAAAAATTGGCTTTAATTAATGGAGAATGTGTGAAATACGATGGTTCATTTTGTTATTATTTATAAGGATGAAAAATGGAAAAAACTTAACCTTTCAGTAATAAGGATTATTTAAATAAATGGTTGTATATCCATACAATAGAATGTTATGAAATCATTAAAAGCATCCACATCTTAGAAGAATATTTAATAACATGGGAAAATGTTAAGGATGTTTTGTTAAATGAAAATAGTATTATATAATTTAATTTAAAATATGTAAAATGACTATATATGCGTTGAAAAAATAGTGGAAAGGTACTATCTGTAGGAGATTGGATTATCTATACTTACTTCTGGAAAGAAGAATTACAGATCATTTTAATTTTCCTTTTTTGTGGTTTTCCGTGTTGAAATGTTCTAAGAAGGAGAGAGCACGAGGCTGGTGGTGGTGGTGGGATCTCTACATGGATCCTGGAGGTTTGGGAGAAACGGCCTCCTCCAAATGGTTGCCTCCGGACAACGCAGCTTTGAATAGACCCTCCCGCACTGACTCTGGGCTGGGCCATGTGACTTATTTGGCCAATGGGACTTTAGCAAACACAAAATAGAGGATCGAAAATTACTTGTGTATTGGAGTCGTATTGCTGATAGGAACTCTTCCTCTCCTTGCAAACAAATCTGGGCTAGTCTTCTAGTGGATGAGAAACTATGTGAAGAGAACCCGCAGATTCCAGCTATTCTATCCATCCCAACTGAGGCCTCAGACATGTGAGTGAGATCATTCTAGACTCGCACTGTCCTAGCAGTGGCTGTTGAGCACTTGAAATGTGGCTGGTATGAATTGAGAGGTACTGTAAGTATAAAATGCACACTAGATTTTGAAGGCGTATATGATAAAAAATATTTAAAATATTTTACTAATAATATTTTATAATTTCACATTGAAATAATATTATTTTGGATGTATTGGGTTAACTTAAAATATATTATTAAAATTAACTTTAGCTGTTTAAGTCTTTAAAATGTGGCTATGAGCTTGGCAACATTCTTAATATCCATGGGCATGAAGATAAATGTGACTGGATCAGCACACAGGACTTTACCTCCCCCCAAAATCCTATGTAGAATGCTATATTTAAAGCAGATAAAATCAGAACTGCTCTGGTGAAAGTGGGGATATTGGCCCTTGCCCACCTAGCTTAATATTTGGTGCTTACACTGATGTGCAAAACCCAATTTAAAAGGATGAACTGTGTAGTCTTTTCTGGACCTCAAATCCTATGATTTTTAACACATAAAAACAAATAGTTCTTTTTTCAGAAAGGAGTGTATAAAGTAATAATGATTTTCATGTGTAGGCTATAGAAGTTGATTAGAGTTCCTCTTGTATGAATACTTTAGAACTTCAAAAAAAAAATTGAGATCATCTAGTCCAACCCACATATTAAACAGTTGAGACAGACCAGTGCCCCAGGGAGCTGAAATGATTTGCCCAGGCATAGATATGGATGTCTTGACTCTCAACCCACTGCTATGTATCACCCTCAGTAAAGATTGCCCATAATACCTGCTCTGAGAAGTTCTTGTGACCTCTTACAAAAAGCAAGGCCATCCTCAAATTCAGTTTTTGATACCAGAGTAGTTTTCAGAGCATCTTCTATATTGGCTGGCTGTGCTTAACCAGAGAAACCTACTGCCTTTAGTAGTCAAGACTGGCTTATGTCCTCTGCAAGAAGGAATCTTGCCATGAGCAGATACCAAGTTTCAGTCACACATTTGGAGGATACCAGAAAATTATCTCACTGTCAAAAGGAGGTTACTTGAAAAAATAAAGCAAAAAAGCAATGCCCCATATTTGAAAGTGAGAATAGCCTAAACCCTTGTCCATTATACTTGCAGATCCAAGAAAAGAATAAGAATGGTTTGATTGTACAGATTGTTGGTTGAGGTTCATAAAAATACTTTATCCAAAATCCTGGAACAGACATGTTTGGAAATCCATTTTTGACATTTTAGAAAAGTAATACACTGCCTACACAATGCCACTGTAATCAAAATACTGATATTTCTGCAGTGATACTAAATAATAAAGGATAAAGATTATAAATAAAAAAAATGTGGCTATGAGAAAATTTCAAATTACAGACATGGTTTGTATTATATTTCTATTGGGAAGCTTTATTCTAGACCACCTAGCCACAGACAAGCCATCCCAGACCAGAGGAACCCCTCAGCTGACCCACAGAATTGGAGCAAATAAAATGGTTGTTGCTTGAAATCACTAAATTTTGCCATGTTTTTTCATGCAGCAAATACTATCTGTTAACAGAAGTATATTGTACTTTACAGATCCTACCAATTCAGTGTCTTGGCCTTTATAAGAATGTGCCAGAATCCCAGAGAAACTCAGGGAGAAAGCAGGATGCAGGAGGGAACCGTGACCCGTGGCCTGTTGCTGGAACTGGTAATGCTGATGAGATGATCACAGAGTTTGGAGGGGAGGGGGATTTTGAGAGACGTTTACCTCCGCAGATTTCTGGCCTGGAGGGTATACGCCTCCTCAGCTCGTGGCCATGAAGGGCAGGGGCTTCTGGAGAAGCCCTTCCCCCACTTTCCCACTCTGACTCTCCTTCCCTGTCTGCTCCGCATGTGACCTGCCATCCTCTCCCACAGAGCGCTATGGGAAAAACACCGCATCAACGACAACAAGATAATGAAGGGCATGTCAATGGGAGAACGGGGTGGGAGGGTGATTTTGGCAGCAGTACCCCATAATCTAGGGCCTCTGGGCTTCCCTCAACTCCCTCCTTCCTAAACAGATGGGGCTGGACTAGCAAGAGATGGTCCAAACTCGCCGCCTTCTCTTTTCATATGAGGGAGCTTAGTCCCAAAGATGTTAAATGACTTGTCCAGGGTTACAAAGGAAATCAGCGGTGGTCAGATGGAGAATTCAGTTTTCAACTCCTCAGTCCAGTGCTCTTTCTGCTCCTCCCTACGACACTGACTCGCTGGGTAGTAGTCATGCTACTCTCTCAGCCTGTGCTTTAGGAGGTTCATTCATGCCCAAGGGCGTGTGTGTCCAAGGATTATCTTTGCCTGAGCACCACTCCTCTCTCTGAACTCACCTCTTCTCTGTGTCTCAGGTTCTCTGCTACTTAACTTCTATTTCAAGATGTGAGAGGTTCAGGGTGTCCTCCTTTGGGAGCCTCTCTCCTCCCTGCGACGATCTCCTCGCACAGAGTCACACTCACGCACCCACTCACCTTCTGCTGTATGTGAACTGAACAGAGCTGTGGGCTCTGGAAAGGGTTGCTGCTCTGGCCTTTCAGTACCAGGACACAGAGGCTGGCCCTGAAGCATAGGGGCAAGGCTTGAGAGCTTTGCCAGAGTCTCTTGGGTGATAGGATGTGGGAGTGGGATGGGTTGGAAATAATGGGGAGAAGGGTGATGAAATCCTAGAGGCACCACTTCTCTCTGCATGGGTACCCAAATGATGAGCTTGGCTGGCAAAATTCCTGCATCTCCTTGGCTTCTAAGACCATCATTCTACCATCTCCTGTGCATAGCTCCTCTTTAAAAGGCCAGCCTGTCATACTGCCCCATGTGCTGCCTTATTGCTTTCATCATTGACATCTTGTGCCCCACAGTCTATGACTATTCTCAATGGTTTGAGCACAGGCTGATATGCTGTGATCATCCCAGGGACTTTGGTATCCATATGGAGGCATCTATGCCCTCCAAGCTCAGTTCTTTGATGGAGTCCATTCCAATGACCTTTATTTCTGTTCTCTTTAGTTGCTCATCACCCATATGTTGGGACCAATTGCTACACCATGCTGAACTCAGAATTGCTTGTCTTCAAGATTCCACAATCTCTGGCCTTAACCTCCTCTACATTCAATCTTCTTACTCGGCAGCTTCTGTGAAGCATTCTCATCATTCTGACCCTATCTCCTGCCAGGATGAAGGTGCTTAGCATTTCTTCCCAGGAGCTTGCTGCTCTTCCTTAGACAAGATGAATGCTCACCTGGAAGGCTACTTACTCTTGACAAAGCGACATGCAAAGAGATATTGAAACCAATAACCCTAAAAGGATCTGGATAATTGGATCAGGTGTCTGGAACTTTGTTACAATGTTGTGAAGCATCTTGATTTTCTGAAAAGATTTTCTACTTTTTACAGAGATGTTTAAAGTCAGGAAGATGCATCCAATATTGCATAACTACAAAACTGTTTTCTGTCTCAGTATCAGGAGGCAAATCATGAGACTGTGGCCCAATTCAGGGAAATCAGACAATGGCAGATGATGGCTATCATAGATCTAAAGAGTTGGCCTTGGGGTTATTTCTGGTCCACTGACAAGTGCTCAAGGTAAGTGTCTTAGTCCATTCTGGCTGTTATAACAAAAGCCAAGATTGGGAAGCTTATAAACAACAGCAATTTGTCTCTCACAGTTCTGTAGGGGGGAAGTCCAAGATCAAGGTGCCAGCCTTGCTAGGTTCTGATGAAGGCCCTATTCCAGATTGCAGACTGCTGATTTCTCGCTGTGTCCTCACATGGAAGAAGGCACAGGAGTCCCTCTGGGGTCCCTTTTACAGGGGCACAAATTCCACTCATGAGAGTTTACTTGACATCACGTTGGGGGGTAGGATTTCAACATGTGAATTTTGGAGGGACTCAAGCACTCAGACCATAGCAGCGAGGCAGAGTAGAAAAACTACATAAAGTGATGTGAAAGCTGAAAAGAGAAAATGCATGTGATGCTATCCAGGAACCATCTAAGGAAAAAACTCTTGTGAGGCAGACTGAGAATTTTAAAACAACATTCTCCCACCCAACTGCCCCATGACATCTGTTAACACAAGAGGCAGAGTTATTTCCTGGAAAGGCTCCTTGTGTTTACAAGGGTGAGACCCTCTTGATGCTTTTGCAACTTTAATTAAAGAACTGAGGGATAGATTTACAACCCCAGCAATTCCCATGGGGGAACACACACACACACACACACACACACACACACACACACACAGGCTGATTGTATACAATACTGCACATTCAAATACAAAAAGAAAATGTCAATCAATTATCCAGATGTTTTGGAATTTTACATGACTGTAGCCACAGTGGGGGTTTGTCCTTGATAATGTATTATTCTTGCAAAATGGAGAAAAACATTCTAGAAAGGAAGAAGAGAATGTCTTCCTAATACTCTTCTGTACTTTTTCTTCTTTTTTAGCTGAACAATGTCAAGTAGAACAGAAAATGGAGGCCAAGGACAGGAAATGGAAAGAAGCACAGGACATGACCCCCCACTCAGAGCTGCAGGGGTTAGTCCTGGTTGGAGCAGAACAGCCTTGGGATGGGAGATAGGGGTTGGAAACAATACGTAGGCAAAGTCCCTGTTCCAGGGTATGCAGACCACCACATAGTAGGTTCATGCTCGGAAAGTATTAATGGCATTCAACATAGGCCTTTCTGTTTCTCATATAGTTCTTTAATCTTTCTTTCTCTGAAGTCTGAACTTTCACCATTAGAAATCTAGTTCTTTGACTTACAGAGAAGGTTCTCAGAGATTAGTGTGCATAAGAATCATCCTAGAAATGAGTTTAATTGCAGATTTCTGGTCTCCATTCTCAGAGATCCAGATTCAATAGGTCTGGAGTGGTGCCCAGAAATCTACACTATGAAGAAGCACCCCAGTGGCTCTAGCAGGTCTCTGCTTTGTGGGACAATCAAGGTGCTGCCTAAAGGAGACCCACAGGCTGTAGAGCAGTCATCCAGCCCTGGTATGGGTACCAGGTTCCAGGACACCAGCAACTAATCCCAGCTTCCCATCTTTCCAGCCTTGTGACTTGCCTCCGGACAATTAAACTCAAAGAACCTCAATTTCCTTAGCCATAAAATGAAAAACATTTCAGCCCTATCTGGCTAATGAGCCAATATAAAAAACATTACCAAGTGAAATAATTAATGTAAACACTTGGAAAACTGTCCAGTGCTTTAGAAAGTATTTCATTCTCTCCGACTATATATATAAAGGGTTGTTTTTGTTATTTGCCATTATCATCCATTAACGCATCTTTTTAAGTGAGTCTGAGAGATTAACAGACAGGTAAGAAGTGCATGTGGAGCTCAGGGTGGGTGGATAAGGACACTGGGCTGTGCATGCCTGAGGCTGCCTGGAGCAGTCAGGAGGGGAACACCTGGGGAGAGGAGAGCAAAGTGTGTGTGTGTGTGTGTGTGTGTGTGTGTGTGTGTGTGTGTGTGTGTGCAGAGAGAGGGTATTGAATGTTAGAGAAAAACTTAACAGTTTTGTTTCAGGCTTCAGAAGATTGGGCAAGAGTAACAGGCTTGTGGGGAAGTTCTGTGTTTTTTATCCTGAAGATTTTTTAATGTCTTGAGAGTTACAAACAGTAGACTATAGGAGGGTAGTTTTTCATGGAAAAATAAACAAAGAAAAGGAACATTATGAAAATAGTATGGGAAAAGAATCATTATCAACATAAAACTTAAAGAATGTATTCAAACCAGGCACAGACGGCCTCTCACCTTCTGGATATTCTCACTCTCTTTTTGGACAATAAGAATGGTCAGCTATCTTCATATCCCCCAGGCTGGTTTCAAAATAGCCATTTCCCTTGAGAATTCAAACCAAAAAAAGAACCCTGCCTTCCAGGGACTGAGAACAGAGCTCTGTAACCGTGCTTCATCTCCCACAAATGTGGAGGGCAACATCTCCATCTCCCCGCCTGCTTATGATTAGCAGACTTGGGAACAGGGGAATCATGCTTGTCTCTTCCTTAGCACAAAATAGCAGACACTCCAAGATGTGATTCTGGAGGGAAGGGGAAAGTACAAGGGTGGAGAGGGGAGTGCAGCCAGCTGCATGAGGAGCCCCCAGCCCAGAGGCGGGAATGAATCAGCTTCTGGTTCCATCAGTTTACATCTTGACTGTTTAGACCTCACCCTGAATGGAGACAGTGCCCCAAGCTCCCGGCCAGCGCTGTAAGCTCAGCACACCGACTGGAGTCTGTGCAGCAGCTTGGCGGGGCACCATGGGTCACTGAAGGGCATCCATCCCCAGAGGGTGGGAGGTGGCAAATTTTAAAAATGAGTGGAGAGAAACAGGAAATGAGGAGGAATACATTTACAATTTGTGGGGAAGGGAAACAAATGGAGATTGGGTTATCAGCTCGGAATTTGGCCTGGACAAGCAGAATGCTGAAGGGATGTGGTCCAACCTGCCTGTAGAAGGCCAGGGAGGCCTTTTGTGGTCAGGGGTAGTCGGGCCCTGAAGCCTGGGCTGATGTGCTGGATAGGACGCTGTTTATTTAGCAAGTGAGGCCCCCACAGACACGGCTCTGGTGTGTCCTGAGCTTGGAGAGCGGAAGGCGCCATGCAGATGTGCAGCTGCTTTCACATCTCTAACACATCCCAGATTTGTGCTGCTGAGAGTCCAGTTGTGTGAAATGCCTGCTGTTTTCTCTTTTCTAACAGAGCCACAGGGCAAGATGTCAGGCCTGCTTCACTGAGCAGGATAATAGAATATCTTGTAGTGCAGTTGATTCTAGAAGAACCCTGAAGTAGATAATCCTGAGCTCTGGAAAAACCCCCAATCACATATAATCAGCTTTGGAAGGTGTGTGAGTGTGTGTGTGTTTAGGGGGTGGGGGAGGGAAAGAGAATAACAGGGCTGAGTGTAATCTATTGCTTTAGCTGATATTAATATACATTTAAGTACTCCCTGAATCTTCAGAGACTAATGACAGGTGCTAGGACACCTTCTGTCATTTGTGGTCACAGGGGGATGTCAAATGGGGTAGAAAATTTGTGAAATAATGAAGCTACACATGTGTGTGTAGTCAAGTGTTTACTGTACTTGAGGACTCTTTGTAAATTGAAAATGATGTCAACTCCTGCTTATGCTTCTCTTCCTCCTAGTTCTCCCAGTGATCTAAGAATGCAACCGACTTTCTTCTGCAAAGTAGGTTCCACAGCCCCAGAAGATGAGCCCTGATGGCTGGTGACTAGGGTGATTAATTCATGGATATATTCCTATGAAGGGAAACTTGCAGGAGGAAAAGCAGTGGACTTCTGAGACTTTGGCTAAAGTGCCCCACAGGAGTCCATGTTTTGTGAGCCCCGTCTTGAGAATAGCACTTTCACACCCCCTGGGACTGCATGCTTGCTACTCACTACATAGGACCAGACACATTTGTAGCGCTACAATTTTGCTAGACTCCTGAAAGGGAAAAATCCTCTTGTTTTTACATTGTTTCTGGTGTTAACTTTACGCCTCCTGGGTTGAGTGTGGAATTGGATTCTCTGGCCTGTTAGGATGGTCTATACCTTGCTTACTTGGACTCTTTTTAAATGCAGCTCCATGAACCCCCCTGCTCCTGCACCCCCAGGCACCCATGCTCTCCACAGTCCTTTGGGAAATTTCTGGAGAGGTGAGCTGGAGTCTCCTGTAAACTTTTCTGCAGGCCAGTCCATCCATCCACCAACCCAGCTGGATGTATTCATGGGGCATCCATTTTAATCTGTGGGGCAAGGAAGACACGAAGTATAACATATAGGCTCTGCACCCCTGAAAAGTTATAATCTCATGAAGAGAATGATATGTTCAGAAGACATACAAATAATTGATGTAAAACAATGCCATCATGTGTTGTAGCCTAGGTGGAAGGTAGGTGAGGTCTGGGTTTCCCCAGGACAAGTGGGGATTTCCCCACTCATAGAGAAGTCTTCACAGAAGACTCATGCAGCTATCGTACCTTCTGGATGTTCCACAGCCAGCAGCCTATAGATTTGAGTGAGTTTTAAAGATTTGTCCCTGATCACAGAATCCTGAGTTGAAGTTCCTGAGACCCTTGTGATATTGGGAAGGTCATTAGCCTTTCCAAAAGGGATTCTTTCTCTCCTAATTGTGGAGCGGAAGGTAGCACAGCATAGATCTGAATCCTTACCCATCACTTTATATTTAGGTGATCCTATCCTTACTGATCTATAACATGAGTATAGTGCCACCTCCTTGCAGGGCTGCCGTGAAGATTAGAGTTAATGCACATCCTGCCCCCACACATGGCTCCTGGCAGAATCTCAGTTGGTAGCAACTATTACAATTACTATTCAGTCCTAAACCCTTGAGACAGATGACTTGTCTGCAACTGGTCACAGAATTCAGCTAGGAAAGGTTTAGGGGAATTGCTATAGTCTAAAAGAATGAATTGTAACATTTTATCACTTACTAGCCCTGGGAAGTAGAAAATGCATAAACTCTCAAAGTCCCAAGTTCCTCCTCTCTATTACATACTTCATAGGTTTGTTAGAAAGGTTGAAACAGCAATCATGAAAATGTTTTCCCCTTTAAATGTAAAACCTCCAGATAACGATTTGACTCAAATTTGTGCTGATAGGTATGTTGCTTGAGTGACGCTGAAGGTATCTCAGGTGTGTCTTCATAGTTCTGGAAGCAATTCCTGGGTTAGGAAGGAAATGGTTTTTGCAATTCTTTCTTATATAAATAGGGAAATTGAGACTTAGAAAAGTTGTGACATGCCCAAGATCGTGATAAAGCCAAGTAGGAACTTAATTCTCCGACCTGGCAGTTTCTGTCAGGCAACTTTAAAGCAGGAGATGGACAAGTGTGTCTGAGGGAGAGCTTCCCACCCTCTCCACTCCCAGTTTTCAGCAGGGAGGTTTTCTCTCATGCTCACTGAGTGTGCAAGCCTACTCTGGGGGAATTTGTCACATGGCTCTCCTGTCTCAGAAGGCTTACAGTAAACGGCATTTCAAATAATCACAGGAATTGATTTTAGTCTCAGGTACTGTAAAGAAAATACTTTTAAGGCTCTTCTAAAAATGAAATTCCTCTGAGATGTTTGGCCTGTGGCTAATGTGTTTGGAAACATGTTTTCTGTAAAACTGTACCTCATTAATCTACTTGCAAATCCAGAAAGACAGCTTTCATTGCACATGTCAGGGCTTGTCCCAGACTTTCCCTGTTCACAGAGGGAGATGCAGAGAAATGAGCTCCAGGCCCCAGGTGCCTCTGTCTTGTTTACCCCCCGGCAGCTCAGGAATGGAGGCTTGGGGTCTAGTGCCCAGCCCAGCCACAGTGCCGGAAGCCTGCACGCAGGCCTGGGCACCTCTCGGGCAGCTTTCTTTCCCCTGGTCTCGGCACTTCCCTCCCTGATGCCGTAGCGGAGAGTGTGGAAAGGGTTGAAAACTGTCACTCTCCTACAGATCAGGGAGAGTCATCCTTTCTCTTAAAGGAAGGCTTTGCCTGCCTGTTAACTATTCCCATGGCTCCTCAAGAATCAGCCTCTGACGCTTCAGTGAGTTGTCCATCAGAACCGTCAAACCTCGTGGCTCTCTTCTCCCTTCTCTGGCTGGCTCGCTTTGAATACTTATCTTCAACTAGTTTTGAAATCACTGAAGAAAGGGAAAAATACAAAGAACTCAGCTAACACTGTAGTTTACTGCTGTGTAATTGGGGGAGTTGCCATTTGGGAAATGGAAGTGACTATCTGAAAAAGGAACGAAGTGGTTGGGTGAACACAAGGACCGGGACATGAGTGCTCACAGCCGCCCACTTTCGTTCTCCTTTTTACAAGGACATTGCTGATCTGGGCAGAGAGAGGCACAGTTTTTAGGTGGCATTCACCAGGTAGGGTTGGGGGTGTGGGTCTCCAGCAAAGTCCCAGTGTGTCCTTGATGAATCCAAGGTTGTGTCCCACAAGGGACAGACTTTGCCAGCTTTCATCAGTTTTGCTCAAAGACACTCTCCTTTAATATCTTGCCTTGAACTAAAAGGATTAAAATCTGTCCTTCTTGACCTACATATTCCACAGCACATTAAGAAGGTTGTCTTAGGACAAACAGTTTTATGTTGGGCAATCTGAGCCTGCATTGTGTGTGGGGGGAGGGAGGACTTTGTGAGGTATACAACAGTGTCTAGGTTCTCATTTTACTTTTATTTCAATGTAACAAGATGTGTTGGGCTGAGATGCCTCTGGGTTCTAGTCCTGGAATTTATGAAGAGAGAATGTGCAGAGTTATGGCATGGGTTAGACTGGGAGATGTCACCTATCCACAAGAGTTCAGCACAGTGACATATGTTAGAAGAATAAACTAACACTGAACAGTGAACACACAAGCGCACACACACACACACACACACACACACACACACACACACACACATGAAATACAGCAAAGCCTGTGCCAAATCCTAGATACCCCTGCTGTCCCCTGGTCTTCATGTCTGCCTTTTTCTCTTGGTCTTGGGGAGCCGAGGCACAGCTGTGTTGGCAAACTCCTTCCTTCTTCTCTCATGCAAAGGAATATAAGGGAGGACAGAGCCAGAAGACAAGCGTCGGACCTCTCTCAGCCATGCCTTCATTTCCACTTATTACGGGAAGATTTCATGCCTCCTCTGTCCTCTCTCTTAATCTCTGCCTTGAGCCTTCTCCTGAGCTGTCTGGAAGGTGGCAGATGACAGGCTGGCCTGGCCAGGAACAAAGACAGTTATCCTGCACCTGCCTCCCCACGGGGCCTGCCCTGTCTTGTGGCACTCCCTCTATGTGTCTAATTTGCACTGCAAACCCTCTGGGCAGGGGCTCGTTTCTGTTGTTAATTCTCTGCTCTGCTCTGTGGGTAGATGGCTTAGGCCTCATGTTTAACCTCTCCACCTCCCAGTCCTCTCTAAAAAAATCCAACAGAAAAATCTTTAAAATGAACATGTTTGACTGCTGTTAGATACACATAAAAAGGTAAAATGAGGCATGGGAGGTACTCTGTTCTGAGTGTTTATGTGCCTCCAAATTCAAATGTAGAAATCTTGACCCCCCCCAAGGAGATTGTATTAGGAGGTGTGGCCTTTGGGATATGATTAAGTCACAAGGCAGAACCCTCATGAGTGTCATCATAGAAGTGGCCCAAGGGAGCTCCCTGCCCACCTCCACCATGTGAGGATGCAGCGAGAATACACCGTCTATAAACTAGCTAGGGGGCTCTCACCAGACACTTAATCTGCTGATGCCTTGATCTTGGACTTCCCAGACTCCAGAACTGTAAGAAATAAATTTCTGTTGTTTATAAGCCACCAGTTTATGGTATTTTGTTATAGCAGCCTCAACTACTGACATAGGAGGCTTTTAGTGGCTATTGGTGGTGTTTAGGAGCAGCTGGTGAATCCAGGAAAGAACGGCTGAATTAGTCAAGGGGGGATCTTCTTGGTCTTACAGAGAGTGGTGACCGGACTGGCACCAGGACCAGGACCAGGACCTCTGATTTCTTTGCTCAGAACAGAAAACACTTTATGATTTGGACCTTGAGGTTCGGCAGTTTCTGTGGTGGAAAACTGACTGGCTTCTTGGCCAAAGGAAGGTACCTTTCTTAAGTATTTTTTTTGAGTACTATGTTTAAGATTCTTATACCAAAAATAGGAAATTTAGGGTTAAACAAGGTCTAGGGCCTGGTAGAAGTCCCTATTTCTTTAACCCATACATCTATCCACCCACACTGATTTACTGAAGTGAAACAGAAGAAATTTTTAGAAGATAAATATAATAACATGCCCGCAAATTTCATCCATCTGCACATAAGTAAGTCACTGTAATAGGGCTAGAAGACGAGAGGGCTAAGAATGGAAGGAGAAAGGCAGTGATCTGGGCCAGGAAAGTCAACTTAAAGTGGTTTCTGGAGGGCTGCCTGAGGTAGAAGAGAGAGGATAAGGAGGAGGTGAAGCTTTCCAGGTTGGGAGAAAGAACTACAGAATGCTTGAGGATGGAGGTGAAGGAACTGGTGGACATGGTCCAGGGCCTGGGATGGGCTATCCATGGGCAGGGTCTCAGTAATGAAGGCAGTGATGGGGAGAGCTGGAAGAATAGGTAAGGGTAGTAGGAACTATCAGGGTGCCATTGGAAATCCAATGAAGAAGTCATGCATTGTAGGCCTAGAGGCTCATTCAGAGAGGTGGAATAAGCATAGAAATAGCCCTGGTACAAGCAAGAATGAGCATTCCATGTCAGGCTGTCTGCCCTACAGCCCACGCTTGCAGCTCTGAGACTGTGGTAAAAGAAACAAGCCTGTTGAGATAGTGACAATGTACAATGCATTCATGCCTAAAGGGCCAGGGGCTGCTCCTGTGGCACAGTGAAGGCATTGAGGATCAGCAGTTCTAGAGACTAGGATCTCTAACAAGATGCCAAGGTCTAGGGAAACAAGAGTTGAGCCCTTGCCATGAAGGTGCACAGGGCTGTGGTCTCAGGCCTTGGAAACATCATCAAAAGAAGCTGTTCAGAACAAAATGCATTCCATGTGTTGGCTCTGCCCATGTGTTTCTTGTCAACAAGGCTGATCTTCCTGGGTTTGGGAGTGTTTCTGTTTGAAATTTTATGAGCCTTGGCTGGGAAGCAGCACTTACCCCTGAGTTGTGGGAGTTAATGGCCTTTTCTGGCGACATGACTCTGGGGGCCTGGGAGAGTTCCCAAATGCCAGGCAAGGAAAAACCCATAACCCATATTTCAACTTAAAATTATACTTTATTTATAGGCAGCCGGACCAAAGACTCCCCAGAGCCCTTCTTCAGCATCACCTCGGAATCTGCTGTGGTTATCTGGGCTCACAGGGCCTTCTGTGGTCAGCACTTAGAGCTCAGGCCAGCACCCTGATGGGGAAGGTGTCCCAGTTGGAGGCCCTTCACTCCCCAGTGCCAAGGAGGCACATCAGCCTATACTCAGAGCAGAAGCTGCATCGGTGCCTTAGTCTTCCATTTTTGCTATTAAAAAGAAAGATTGACACGAGTCCTTGACATACTGATACCTACTTAAATTACTGCAACCAACATTTTTGGGGCAAAGACTGGGAAGTGACCATTGTATTGGGCACCATGATGGGACACAAAGGGCCAAGAACAGGGTGGGTGATGCAGAAGATCTTGGTTCAAGCCCTGCCCTTCCATAACCCACCAAGTTTTGTCACTGTGACAAATCACTGCCCCTCTGGGCTTCTGTCTCCTCATATGTCAAACAAGGAGCTTGGACCAATTAGTACTAGGGCTGAAGAAAATCAAAGTACTGGAAAGAGTCTTAGAGAATTAGTCTTAGGAGGGTAATTGGAGGAGTGTAGTGGAATTTATGTAAATACTGGTATTTTGTATGAGGGCCATGTAACGGCTTATTATCTATGGTAGATTATCTACTTGGGATGGTGTAAGAAAGACTCCTTTCTGCTGCCTACCTTGGCTGTATGGGACCCGTTGCCACCCTGTGTCTTTCTGCCAGTCGTAGATATCTCATGATCATTCCCTGCAGGTGAGCTGCTATTCACAGCAATGGGCCCAGACCAGGTTCCTGACCTGCACCCATTCCAGTGTTCTTTCTGCCTGGGCCTGACTCTTGGCTCTAGCTCCTCTTTACTGTTTCCTTGCTGTGGACTTGTGGTCTTTGTTCTCCCTGGTTTGCCTCTGAGCTTTCCCAAGGTCTTGGCTGAGACCTAGCCAAGGACTCATCTCTTCTCAAACTACCTCGGATAGGATTTGATTGCCCTTACAACTCAACTCCTGTTGCTGGGCAAAACAGAAAGAAAAGCAAGGGAATTAGAAACTCTTGAAAATAATACTCCTAGCTGGGCAGTAAGTATCACAGCAGAATTTTAGTTTAAGGGAATATGTATAAAAGAAACTGTAAGATAAGCTAAAATATGACACATTGAACATTCTAACCATTAGTCCTAGTTTTATCTTTTGTGGTTATACATGAACAAATCTAATTCCTTCCTCATATGACAGCTCTTCGTGTATTTAACTACAGTTAAGAAGACTTCAAATTTCTGTGATCATCTCACACCTTTGCCAAGTCAGCTCTTCTCCAGGCAAAACATGTCCATTTTCCCAACACTCCTCAGATATTATGGCTTTGAATATTTTTGCCAACCTGACTACTCTTCCTAATCCTGTCCAGTTGATCTCTATTCCCCTTCCTCTGAGGTGCCAGGAGCTGCACAGCACACTCTGCACAAGGTCTGATCAGCCCAGGGAGCCGAATTCCTTTGCTGTAAGTAATGCTTCCCACAATAACTGCCATACATCCCAGCTCCTGTGACATGCTCTGAGGGTCAGTGTGGGTGGTCAGTTAGATCCAGTCAAATATGTTTGGGAAATCCTGTAGACTTCCATCCCTCTTGGAGACTTTAGAATGTACATTAAAGTCTTAAAAAGACTTGAGTTTTCCTGTTTACCTTTACCTAACCCAATGTTTCCCTAATTTATTTGCCCACAGTACCTTTTGTTAAATAGCACACAGTAACCAAGAGGCCAAGAGGCTTGGGATGCATTGCTTGACTTCCACTTAGGACACCTGAAAGCATTTTTTCTCTTCCTTTCTTTCTCTTCCCCTCTTCTTTCTTTCCCCCGTTCCCTCCTTTTCTTCCTGCTATCATTCCTTTGCAATATATTAAGTGTAGTATCTGTTAACACTCTCAGATGTTTTTCAAATCTATTGCTGAAAATCATGGCTGACCCTCATCTGCTTTCCTATACTGGGCAGATGTTAATTTGCTGTTTCTCAGTTATGTATTAGCCTGCCTTGTATGCCCTGGTCTCCAGCCCTCATTTCTCAGCTTGTCTGTGGGTCTGTCTTGAAATGCTCACCAAATGCTTTGCTGCAGTAATACCCCCTGCCAAGTCAGATTCCCTAATCTGCCAGTCTAGAAAAATCCTGTCAGAGGAGATGTAATCGATAGGGCAAGACTTTGCACTTCAGGATCCATGCAGAAGTCTAGAAACATAAGTGAACCTTGAAAGGTGGATAGGATTTGAATAAGCAGAGGGGATCAAGAAGGGGATTGTGAGAGGGTTGGGGTAAGCATGAGCAATGGAATGTAGATATGTGCAAACAGAGTTAGGCTAGTGAGGATAAATTCAACACAACATTTATCGAGTTTACCATTGTGAGGCTCTATGCAGGTTGCTGGCAGGAAGGGAGTTGAGTAAGATTAATAGCTAACTAATGATTTAGCTTTATAATTACAATATAAAGGATAAAATGTGAGTTGGGGAAGTCAAAGAAGGCACTACAACAGAGGTGGCCACTGAGCTAGGCATAAAGACTGGATAGGCTCTGCCAGGCAGGGAAAGAGGGCTTCAGAATTCTAACCTTTGGTGATGGAACAGACCCCACTGATGACAAGTTCGATGTGATTAAGGGGAGCTAAGACTTGGTAGGGATGGGGATTCACTGGCCTGACATGGAGGCAGACAGAGAACCTTGGAGGGATGATGTGGGTGGCGAGAGGGTCATAGAACAGGTGCATGGGGATGAGCCTGGGGTTGTAGACATGTATCTGGAAAACCAAGAGCAAACATGTAAATGTTTTTCAGGAGCAGAAACTGCAGGATACAATGATGTTAGAATCAGGAATAATGGAAAGAAAGAGTAAAATATGCCTGTAAAGCTTTCAGTCTATGAGACTAGAAGGGGGGGCCACAGGGGGAAGGAGGCAAAGGAAGATGTTGAGTTTAATCACAAGCTGGGGACTGCTGCTGGTAAATGCCCATGTTAATCATAAGTGAGACAAAACCCTGGGATTAAACATTCTGAGCATTCAGAGTTGGTGTAGGGCCAATTACGGTTTTTATTTTGTTTAAAATGCTTCTAGTGAGATTAGCTCATGTCATTTATATGAACCAGTCTCACAGAACAAACACATTTTTGTGTTTGCTGGACACAGGGCAGCACAGGAAGTAATTCTGGCATAAGTTTCCCTGGAGCCAAATGGCTCAGCAGGGTCTTTTCTTTGGTGGTTTTCCGCTTTGGGACTTTTGAAATGCTGGAACACTATGGCTCCTGTTCTGGGGCTGAATGAAGCGAGTCTAAGATTAATCCATACAGATCCCTAGAACCTCCACACTGGCTCCCTTTTGCCCCTCTCCGTTCGTGCCTCTGGCATCAACCTTCAACCTATTTTTGAAGAACCAACTGGAATAATCGCAATCCATTGATTCATCGATTGACTGCTTCTTTCATTCAAGGATGTTCTACTTGTTAATTTCTTATTGGTCCTCCTGGGAAGGAATCAGCTCTTACTTCCTTCTAGTCATTTCTTGCTCCCATCTGTCTTCCCCTGAGTCTCACATCACATTTTTTGTCTGTTTTCCCATGGGTTTCCATTTATGCATGAGGACTGTCTAAGAGGAAGCCTGCCTGGTGAGTACAGGACAGTGATGCCATCTACTATACCCATCTCTCCATATTGCCACGTACTCCTCACCTCTCCACCTAAACATGCTCCATGTTCTTGGAAGACCGGAGAAGTGGGGTAGCGTGGCTAAAAGATGACAGGAGCTTGTGTGGCTCCCTCTGTTTCTCATCTCTTGTGAGAACAGACTGTTCAGGCTGCTCTGTCCAGGCCAGTGCTCCATTTAGTAGCAGCAGCAAGGGGCCAGGGGACCAACGGACACTGACACTGTGTGTGAGAGTGGCAGACCCTGACCCATGGTTGCAGTGACTATACTTTAGCCAGAAAGGTGCCCTGGAATGATGCTTGGTTCAGGAGCCCCAGTCTCTGCGCATCCATCCCCTCGCAGGACTTCAGCCCTTTGCCCCTCAGAGTCCCTGCCCTGAGTCCTGCTCCCTAGACAGGGAAGCACTTCTGAGGTCTTTGGGGGAACCTGTGGGACTCTAAGTCACCCATTTTTGTTAGACAGTCATAAAACTCCTTTCCAACATACTTGCTGCATGTATTTTAAAAAAAGCAAGTGTTCTTATGGGAATTTGGGGTCTCAGGATTTATGCAAGAAAAAATTTATATAAAATAAGCCACATTTATTAAACAAAAGACGTAGGCTTTGCAGGAAGACTCAACTCACCAAAAGTTCCCCAAATAAGAAGTTATAATCTAAAAGTTCTAACTAAACAAAAAGATCTTTGCACTATTTAATTCTTACAAAAAACTCCATATGACATGTGATTAACTGCTTCTACACCAGAAAAGATTGAAGAGATAGGAAGAGCTTGAACAACTTTCCTGGTCCCACAGCTACTAAGTGAAGCAACCAGGGTGCAGATCAAAACTGTGCCACCCAGGGCCATGCTTCCAGCCTCCACACGGTGGGACAGCCCCACCATCAACTTGAAACATTCACAGCTACCTTCCTAGGAAGACATTCTTGGGGAGAATCCCTCCTTTTTCCCTCCTTTGCCTTAGAGTTACTCTTAGTGTTGGAACAGCTAATATCTCCCAGCTGTGTTTTCCATGCCCAGGTCTGGGATGTTGCAGATAAACTGTTAACAGCTGGTGTGAGTCTCCCCATACTCCTGGCCCTTTGCTCCACCCAGTGAAGCTGGCACCCCAGGTTTTGAGTTAGTGCGGACCTTCACAGGAAAAGCTAGTGGCTGTAGTTGCCCATCTGTGAGGCTGTCAGGGTGAGTGTGGTTCTGAAGGGGTTTCTCTGTTGGCGCAGAAGCCCTTGCCTCCTTTTGTGGCAGAGCAGACGGGCTTGGGGGAGGGTGACGGGCGGAGGGAAGGGCCATAGCTCTAGCCAAACACCAGATTAGGACTTTTTTAGCCCCAGAACATTTATGGGTTTGGGGATTCCTCATGATTTCAGGAGATGAATTGTTAACAACTGAATCTCAAAGGAAATAAATAGCAGTGAACCTGCCTTAATGTCACCCTGGGGACACTATTATATTCAGCATTGTCTGTTTGAATGCTGTTGAATGTATGGCTTAGAGCCCAGGGAGTTGTGAGCATTTGTCCCAGCTTGAGTTGGGGAGAGGGTGGGTGGGAAAGGAAGGGGAAGATGAAGAGTAGGGCTTGGGAAATGGGTTGTGTGGACAGAGCTAGAAAGTGCTGCACAATGGGACCAGCGGTATCTTGTGAATACCACCTGTACCCACCAGAGTTCCCTGCTGAGAACAGTTCTCTCCCCGAGTGCTTGGCTGCACTGGGTCAGACCCTCGGAGGATGCAGGCAGACATGGTAGGGCCTTGCAAGTTACTGAGGCCTCTGTCACATTTAGCCTATGAGGACTATCTGGTCCCCAGAAGAGAGATGGCTTGTCCCAGTTGGAAGGGGGTATGTGGGGGCAGGGTGGGTGGGAGTCACTCAGCTAGAAACAGAACAGAAGCTAGAATCTGACTTTCCAGGTATCCAGATTCATGAGCTCTTTCTTGGACCTGAGTGAGGCCATGTGGAATCAGAGAGCTGGGGTTTAGAGTGACACACACCTGTACTCGATGAGTCACTTATCAGCACTGTGACCTTGGTCTTTGTCTGAATCCCACTTTCATCATCTGTAAATGAAGGTAGTAGTACGATAATGGAGGGTGAGGATTTCATGAACAGCGTAAGTAAACTTCCTGCCTCCTGGAGGTGTTTAGTGGGCTCCCCCCTCCCCACATGGATCTGCCTCCCCTTCCTGTGCGGACTCAGTGCGGAAGAGCCGAGAGCTGCGGGAAGGAGGTTTCCTTCTGGTGCTGACCCAGGCAAAGAGGTCCAGGCTGAGGTCCTCGAGCTTCACCTATGAAGCTGTGGCACTCAGGTGGAGCCAGCCTAGGGGCCAGGCACTCTGGGCACCTCCTCCCCATGAGAACAAGCCACTGCCACGGCTTCTTCTACTGCTACATCTTCTTCCTGAGGCTGGCCCAGGCTCCACCCCTTCAAGCCCAGTGGACACTGGGTGTTGAAAGTGAAGAGACTTTCTCCCCACCACTTAAAAAAAAAAAACAGAAGAAAATAAACTCACTTTACCAACAGCCCCTCTTACACACCAGAACCCCCTTCTACCCTCCATCTTTCCCAATACTCTGAAGAAGGAAGGGCAATCAGTGCTCCGATCTGTTCACCCAAAGATCCTACGCGCAACCTCTCTTAGCTCTTTCACTTCATTGATTGAATGAACTCTGACCAGCTCATTGCATATTAGACCTTTAATAATAATTGGTAATAGTTATTACAATAGTAATAGTTAGCAATTATTGTTTTGTGGGAGGCTGTGTGGTTAAGTACCTATATCATCACATTAAATCCTTATAGAAATGGTATGACATAGGGATTATTACTATTCATGTTACAGAAGAAGAAACTGAGGCTTAGAGAAATTAATAATTTGCTCAGAATTGCACAGCTAGCCAGTGGCATAGCTTGGCTTTGAATTTAGATTTGGCTTCACCTAGAGCCTCTCTTCACCTAGGTGGTCTGTATAACATACTTAACATGTAAGGCACTGAAGGAAGTCTGCTGTGGGCCTGCCACCGTAGACTGGGCCACCCCGCCCCACCCTCCAGCCCCGCCCCAGGCCCCAGCCTCAGATCTGGAGCAGGTCGGCAGGCCCAGCAGAGTCAGCTGCCGGAAGGACTAGTCTTCATCACTTTACAGAGATTTTGACAGAAGCAAATAAAACATGAGGAGAAGGTTTCCCAAAGCTCCCAGACTCCCTGGTCGGTCAGGCTGGCTGTTCTAAATCCTTCAGCACAGCATGAATGCCATAAAATGGGAGGGTTGCAATTTCCTCCCTTCTGGTGCTGGCGGCATGAGGAATTGATGGAGGAAGGGGACACCACTCTAGCATGTCTTGACTCCTCGCTCAGCTGGGTCTGGGATATATCAGTGGCTGTGCTGTAGTTGGGGCAGAAGTGGTATTTGCATCTCTGGGTTCAGAAACTTGGCAAATGATACCTAAAAGACAATAGCAACCACCACTAACATTTTGCAACATTTTGTAATGTACAGAGCATTTGTGCTTTATACCTTGTGTCTGTATCTTCTGATTGTTTTCCAAGTTTCCTGAACCAAAATTTGTGAGTCTTTTTCACCTTGAGTATTGATGTTTCAATAAAGGCTAGAGAATTAAAAAAGGAAGTTGTCAAATTATTTTGGCCCCATTGTCCCTGAAAGAGCACTGGATTAGGAATCAGAAGAATTAGATTCTGAGCCTTAGTTTTTTTATTTGTAAAAGAGGGGTAATGCGTGTAGCATGTGGATATTGTGAATATCAAATGAAATGTGAATAATAGGTATTGGAAGCTCTACAGTCTTAAAACCAGGTAAAATAAAGAGAACTTACTATTGCTACTACTTATGATGTATACATTATATTCATACAATGCATGTATTTCACTGCTCATCCCCATAGAAATTTATCTATCCTTTTTTTTCATTGCAATCAATAAATTTTTATTCACTTTTTCAGTGCATAAGCTTTTTTTAAAAAACCACTTTTTTAGAGCAGTTCTAGGTTGACAACAAAATTGAGCAGAAGGTACAGAGATTTCCCAAAAATCCTTCACCCCCACACATGCATAGCCTCCTCCATTATCAACATCATTTATCAGGATAGTACATTTTTGCCAAGGATGGATATACATTGACATATTATAATCACCCGAAGTCCACAGTTTACCTTTGGGTTTACTATTGGCGTTCTTTATTCTATGGATTTGGACAAATGTATAATGACATGTATCCATCATTGTAATACCATCAAGAGTATTTCCACTGCCCTAAAAACCCTCTCTGATTTGCCTGTTCATCTCTCCCTGTCAATCACTGATCTTTTTATTGTCTCCATAGTTTTGCCTTTTCCAGAATGTTGTATAGCTGGAATCATAAAGTATGTGCCCTTTACATATTGGCTTCTTTCACTTAGTAATATGCATTTAAGCTTCTTCTTAAAGGAAACTCTTCATGGCTTCATAACTCATTTCCTTTTCATACTGAATAATATTACACTGTTGGAATGTACTACAGTTTATGCATTCACTTAGTGAAGGATATTTTGTTTTTTTCCAAGTTTTGGCAATTATGAATAAAGCTGCTATAAGCATTCATGTGCAAATTTCTGCGTAGACATAAATTTTCAACTCCTTTGGGTAAATTCCAAGGAGCACAATTGCTGGATCGTATGTTAAGAATATGTTTAGTTTTGTAAGAAATTGTCAAACTGTCTTCCAAAGTGTTTGTACCAGTTTGCATTCTCACAGGGTATTTGTGTTGCTGTACATCCTCACCAGCATTTGGTGGTGTCAGCGTTCTGGATTTGGGCCATTCTAAAAGGTGTGTAGTGGTATCTCATTGTTGTTTTAATTTGCATTTCCTTGATGACATATGATGTGGAGCATCTTTTCATATGCTTATTTGTCACTATATATTTTCTTTGGTGAAGTGTCTGTTAACGTTTTTGGCCTATTTTCCAATTGGTTTTTTTTATTTTCTAAATGTTGAGTTTTATGATGCCTTTGCATATTTTGAGTAACAGTCCTTTATCAGTATGTCTTTTGCAAATACTTTCTCCCAGTCTGTGGCTTTTCTTATTATTATTTTGATATTGTCTTTTGCAGAGCAGAACTTTTTAATCTTATAAAATCTAGCTTATCAAGTATTTCTTTCATGGACTGAGTTTTTGGTATTGTACATAAAAGTCATCACCATACCCAAGGTCATCTAGGTTTTCTCCTATATTATCTTTTAGGAGTTTTATAGTTCTGCATTTTACATATAGGTCTCTGATCCATTTTGAGTTAATTTTGGTGAAAGGCATAAGATCTGTATTTAGATTAATCTTTTGCATGTGGATGTTATGTTGTTACAGCACCATTTGTTGAAGAGACTATTTTTGCTCCATTGAATTGCCTTTGCTCCTTTGTCAAACATCAGTTGACTATATTTATGGGGGTCTGTTTTGGGGGTCTCTATTCTGATCCATTGATCTATTTGTCTCTTCTTTTGCCAGCACCACACTGTCTTGATTACTGTAGATTCATAGTAAGTCTTGAATTCAGATATTATCAATCCTCCAATTTTATTCTTCTCCTTCAATATTATGTTGGCTCTTGTGGGGTTTTTTTGTCCTTCCATGTAAACTTTAGCATAAATTTGTTGTTATTCATAAAATAATTTGATGGGATTTCAACTGATATTCATAAAGTAATTTGCATTCATAAAAACTTTAGCATAAATTTGTTGATATAAAATAATTTGATGGAATTGCATTGAATCTGTAGATCAAGTTGGGAAGAACTGACATCTTAACAATATTGTCTTTCTATCCATGAACATTGGGTATCTCTCCATTTATTGAATTATTCTTTGGTTTCTTTATCCGTTTTCTGATATCCTATAGAAATTATGATCAGTAACATTCATTTAGCAATAAATGATGTATTGTTTCATGATAACTATTGTTTTGAGCTTTTATTATTATTTAACACTTTATATAATAATGATTCCTTCTTTTCCAATTATATTACCATCCTGATAGAAAATGAGCTAAAACTTTTTTTGTTATGCTTTCTAGTGTCCCATGTGGCTCACTTAGGTGACAATTCATTAAGGGTGGCCTTTTCCTTCTCTTGGCACTATAGCTTTCACTATAAATGTCAATGGGTATTTCTTAACAACAGTCCCCAAAATTCTTTTATTTTGACTTTCAATAAAAGCTACAAAAAGTTGAGTTGAGTAGCTGAACCCATACTATAGAATGAACCATGTAGAATTCATTTGACAGTTATTTTAAGAACAGTAAGTGCATTTGTGTGTATGCTCCAAAATACATACATGCCAAAAAAACCCCAAAACAAACAAACAAACAAAAAAACACAAGAGAGTAGTACAGTTCTGGTTCTGGTGTTTACTATAAAACCCTGTTTTGAGGAGTGCTAGGGAACTCCTGAACCATGCGTGATTGAGGAGCATTTTTCTGGTGGATTCTAGTTTGGGCTTCTACTTCTGTTGCTTTCTTCTGGGTGTATTCTGGACAGTACTTTTCCACTGGTCACTTCCTTTGATTAATCCCAGAGGCTTATACCAACTGTGGAGAATGTGTTCCTATAATTTTCTGCCTCCAGTTGGGTTAAGGCACAGAAGTGCCATCCCCGTTATTGTTGCAGCCTTATTTTGCTCCTATTGTTAATTGCATGGAGTTGTGCAGTGCTGAACCTAAAGAAAAAAAGGACTTTGTCTTCATTGTCCTCTCTGCAAATTTTCTTGTTTTGATGGTATATTATAGAACACATGCTCTCTATAGCTGTGAAAGTTAAGAAGACTTACAAGATCCATAAGAAGAGAGCAATTTTAGGCCTGAAAGATGCTACCTCTCTCTTCCCCCACTGCTTGTGGTTACCTTCTGTGTACTATCAAACCCTCCTTCCTCACCTGCTGAAGTAGGCCGGGTATTTGTTTAATAACTCAAGTCTGCTATATGCCTTGCACATAAAACTTCCTTCATACACTTTGTTAATGTGCTTCCTACTTTTTTTTTATTTTTTTCACTGAAAAAATAGTTGATATACAATATTACATTGGCTTCAAGTATACAACATAGTGATTTGACAGTTATCTACATTATTAAATGCTCACCCCAACTATGTAGATACTGTCAACATAGAAAGATGTTACAGATATTGACTATATTCCCTAAACTGTACTTCCTTTCTTTTTTTTTAATGACTTTGTTTTATTGTGTGACCCCCATAGAATGGACATGGGGAAGACTACAAAGGTGGTTAGCTTGGTCTTTGTGCTTTCCTTTTCTCTTTGGGTCCTTACTTTCCTGGGAGCACACTTGCAGGTGTCCGGTGATCTCATGGCACATCCTCCAGATCATGGTCTGTGGTTTAGGACAGCTTTCTTGTAAATCAGTCTGAAGCAGTTCTCAGCCAGCTAGCTGTCACAGAGAGAAGGTGGTCACTGCTGATGTGGGCTTTGAATAAAATTATGTTATCTTTCAGGAGGAAAGGCGAAAAACCTGAGTAATTCACCATAATGCACTATAACTTATTAGAAAAAATAAATGACTTCTGGAGTCCTAGACAGGGTGGAAGAATAAACAAGAGAGAATTCAGGAAGAGATGTGTTCTGAGAAGGAAGACAGGTCAAAATGAGTGCCAAAGATTGTATAAATTAGAGAAAGACAGCAATGTGGGGAGGAACTGTGCAGGGACATGAGTGCATTGGAGCTATGTGTATATAATGTGTGTATATATACATGTGTGTGTGTGTCTATATATACATAGTTGTGAGGGATGCCCTAAAAGGGGAAGCTGAGATGTAGAAGATGCAGAATATATGATAAACCTAGTATTACTTTACAAATTTCTCTCTTAGAAAATGGAGGAAACAGTGAGGTGAACTGTCATTCTGGACTTAATTTTTTTTAATGTATATTATTTTATTTTGAAAAAGGCATAGAAAAATACCAAGAACAATGTAATAAAAATGAAGGTATTAACTAATCCCCAGAATTAATAAGTGTTACTGCTTTGAGGTATTTCCTCTAGACTTTTCTTGGCAAAGTAAACCATTCTTAAATCAAGTGAGGCTCCCGTTGTAACTCCATCTCAGTTCTGTGTCCCTCCCGCTCTCTCCAAAGAATGCCACTGTTTTGAATTTGGAAAAGTCCTCGCCTGTTCTAGACTCAAAGGTGATTAGTAAGAAACAACTGATTTTGAAGACAGGAAGGTGACAGAAAATTTGGGGGAAATAGTATTAGAAGTATCCAAGGATGGGAACCCTGGTAACTTCCTTAGATTTAGGAAGAGAATGTCATAGAAAATCAGATGTAAGTCCAGGGCTCCGAAAAGCAGGAGATTAAAAAGTTTGGGAGGGTCTAAAAATTACAATTCTGACTCTCCAATTGCAAATGAATCTGATAAGGAAGAAAAAGGGAAACATCTTTTAGAAACAGTGAAATTGCTTTAGGAGTTCTCCTTGAGTTCAGCTTTCCAAGGGCCCAGCCAGGAAACATGCAAGGGAACACCTATCCTCGGGTAGCAGAGACTTGTAAGCAGAGTTGGAGTTCTGAAATTGATGGAGATGAAGTTTTCAAACAGTGCTGAGAACAACAACAACAAAAAGCTACTTTTAAAACTAAAATCAGAACAAAAGGAAGATCAAAAGAGTCACAAGCCCACTTCTTGGGACAGCTGATGAAATGTTAATGAGCAAAAGAAAGAATCCAGAACTACTCAATTTGTATTTTTGTTCTTTAAAAAGAATATCCTTCTACATAGAAAAAAATGTGGAACAGTCAATTACAGCAGAGCCAGGTCTAAGGTGAAGAGCTGGTAAGAGAACACTCACCCTCTCCCAGTAAATCATGATCCCAGAGGCAGATGAATTGCATCTGAAGGGGTGGATCCAATTGCAGCTGTGGTAGACAATCTTAAATTTAAAACTTGGGATGGGTAGATGTCCTAGTTTTCAAAATGGTAGAAAAGGCATATTCAGGAATTTTGAGATCAGAAAATTTTCTTTTTTTTAATAAAGGTATTATTGATATACACTCTTGTGAAGGTTTCACATGAAACAATGTGGTTATTACATTCACCCATATTATCATGTCCCTCCATACCCCATTGTAGTCACTGCATGTCAGTGCAGTAAGATGCCAAAGAGTCACTATTTGCCTACTCTGTGCTACACTCTCTAGAAAACTTGCTTTCTTAAGATGCTACAGAGAGAAGCTCATAGGGGCTGCTCTTTGCTAAGAGGTTTCTTCTACCTGAGGCCCTTCAGTTCTTGGCAGCAAAGGAACCAGGAGACGTAATCCTGCCGGGATGCCACCGCCTCCAAAGGGAGATGTTCGGAGGGGGATGACCAGAAGGCAGAGGCCACACAGATCTTCACTGCCCATCCCTTAGGGATCCCTCCCATCTCTGAACCTCTTTTTAGAAAAATCTCCAGAAATATCTTACCAGCCCCTTAATTTGACAGACATGGAAGTTTGGATGCCTGGATTGGCAAGAGCCAGAAAGAGGCAGCAACCTGCCCAAGTTCATACAGCTGTTAAGAGCTGAGCTGGGGTCAGAGCCAAGTGAGCTGACTCACCAACTGGGGTGCTCCCCCCTTTCTGTCACACTTGGCCTGCCTGGCATGCATTTTTCATTTGTGCCTATATACTTTTTATCTCCCCAATAAAACTGCATTCATTTCTCATTTATTGAACTTTGTTGTGTGGCAGGCACTATGCTAGCTGCTTTGTGTATATAAAGATGATTAAAATTGGGGCCTTGGATTTAACAAGCTTCTATTATAGTGAGGGATGTAAGTGACCCACTTATAATGTGAGACTCACTGAGAAGAGGGACAGGCAGAGTGCTATGGGATTGTGGTAGGAGGTGCACTGTGACCTCGAGGACCTGAGCTACCAGCAGGCATGAGCTTTCTATGGGCAGGGAGAATGTGACAGAAGCTGGGAAAGCGGTATTGTCAGTTCTCTGAGACCTCACAGAGCTTCTTGTTTTAGAATTTAGAGAACTAGCCCAACCTGCTCTTCATCCCTGTTCTGAAACATACTAGAGACCAAGATATGTCTCTTTCTCCTTCCCATTTTTTTTCCTTTTTCTTTCTTTCTCTCTCATGCCACTCAAAATACTCCTGGGTTCCTTTTCAAAGATTTGATGAAGATTAAAAATTCATTTTTGAGCCAGGATATACCACTAGCTGGGGAATGAGAGGCCAATGCATCACACCAGGAGGCCGCCAGTTTCTGGTGCTCACACCAGCTCCAAGGCTGGACTGCACCTGCCCGCAGGACTGCCTGCAGAAGTGAGGGGAAGTCGTGGGGCAGAGGGCCTTGACTCTTGGGCCTCCTCTCTGAAGCAGCATGGAAGCATCCACAGCTCCATGAGGAAATTCAGAGAAAGAGATGAAATCAGTGACACGGATGTTATGAATACATTCTTTCCCACTGAGCCTTACTCCCTGGGGTGCAGGCCTGTGGGGTGGTTTGGAACAGAGAGAGCTCCTTGGGTCGCTGGACCGGACTGACAAGGGCTGAGACTTGTCCCGGGGATCTATCAGGTTGGAGGACAATGGTGAGCACTAAGACATTGTGGGGGTGGTCTGCTGGGGTCTCTACCCCCGGGGCCAGGGACCCATTAACCTGTACTGGGTGTCTGCAGCAGGGGCCTGGTTTCAACTAGGTGGAGGAGTTTGGGGAGGGCATAGCGCTGAGAGCTGTTAGGGTTTAAAAGTCAGCTTCATTCTTCTACTAGGTTGACCTGTGGCCTGAGTGCACATGCCTAATTCTCCAAGGCTAGGAACTCATGTTGCTGATGGAAGGTTGGAATGGCACACCCTTAAAGCTCTTTCCATCTCAGGGATCTGGGATTCCATCAGAAAGAGTTTGAGAAAGCCCATTTGTCCTCTTTTATATCTTTGCTCCTATATTGTAATCTTCATACTTTGTGGGCACTGGACTGTACACTCTCTTCATTTATAGAATGAGTGCAATACTTTCCACTGCCCTGGGTGTCACAAGGACTGAATGAAATAATATATGTAAAAGTGCATGATTAAACTCCACAGAATAAAATTTTTTTCCTTTCTTTTTTGCTTCTTCTCTCCAATATCTTATAAAGATCCTGATACAATCAAGCATAAAAACTGAAGCAGGTCTTTAATAGTTTTGTCTTGCCCTACCCTAGACAAAAATTTTATCTCCCAAGCCCTGGGATAATGCCTGATAATGCCTGGTGTGGTGCCATTAGTCATTGTTTTTGTCATATGGTTTCTACTATACATATTAGTCATGAAAATCTTAGTGGGAAATAATTTAAAAACTATAGTTTCTCAAGGTTGGAATCCCTTTGTCTAACTACCATGCCCCCCAAATTATTGTGATAACTCCCTGACCCATGGCCATCCAGACTTTTCTTGAATAATTCCAATGATAAAGTGCTCACAATTTTATGAGGTAACCCATTCCATTGTAGTGCAGCTGAAGTTGATGAGACATCTTTTCATAAGGCAAAGTCTACTTCCCCAAAACTTTGTTTCATTAGTCTGAATTCTGTGAAATAAAGTAAACAGAGGTAAATCTGTTCCCTCTTGCATTGGCAGCACTTTAAATATTCGAAGATAACAATGTTCTCTTTTTCAGCCTCTATAATCTGGTTTTTCTAAAAATTTCTCCTGTGACAGTTTCTAGATCCTTTGCTTCTCTGAGGAGCCCACATTTTCCAGTGTTCTCAAATTGTGTTACCTGAAAGCTACCCCAGGAGGGTTCTAACCATGCACAGAACCAGAGTTAAAATCTCCCTCGGTCTGGATTTAGGCTGATAGCATTACAATTAAAAAAAAAATCAGATTATTAAAAATCTGATTATTAGAGTCTAATAAACTGAAACCTCAAGCTATTTCCACAGAAATTGCTATCAAGTTAGACCTCTTCTTAGACTATAATATTAAATAATTAAATATTTTAATCTGAATGCAGATAACTTTATCATTAGTTCAAAATTCCTCTCTCCCTTTTGCTTGTTTCAGGCCATTGTTCATGTCTGTTCACTGAATCTTAATTAATCCACCTTTTAGTAGTTCCTCCCAGCTTCGCATCATCTGTAAGTTTGAATAAGCAGGTACAATGACAGAGCCTTTTCACCCAACACTGAAGACTTCCCCCAAATTGGCACATATCCTTCGTCCCTGAATAAGATTGCTGAACTGCAAAATTATTTAATAGTTCTGTCATTGAGGCTACAATCTTGAGAACCCCCAAGTTTGGCTGCTTCCACAGTTATTCAGTCAGTAAGTCAAAGTTCATTTGTTAATAATCTGAGCTGGCATTTTAAAATGCATATACTTGGCAGACAATACTAATCAGTATAAAGTTTCTGGATGCCTACAAAGCCACCCATACAGGTGGAGTGATGCAGGACTCATGGTCCCTGCCCAGAGGCAATATACTCATTCACTGAATAATAGGAACATTGAGAAATGCATATGAGAAATTTTTGTCTCGCCTTGACATCTCAGAAGGCTGAGGAAGAGCTGACTGGATTTAATTCTGGCAGCAAAAAGAATCCTGACCCACCCAAGAGCCAGGATGCTCTTGGGTGTTTTTTGTTTACACCTTGTCCCATATACCAGCAACTGTATGAGCAATTTCTGCAATTGTGAAAAACTACTAAGAAATTCAAGAACTTAGACAATAAGAGAAGGAAGAGGTATTGTTATTGGGAGGAAACCTGAGCCTTAGACAAAGGAATCTTTGGACACTGAGCTCCCTATTGAGAGAAGTGAGCCAGGGACTGAGGTCAGAGGGAGGAAGAGGTTGGGCTCTATAACTGTTTCCTTGAGACCACAGACTTAGTTTGGACAGTTGAATTGATTTGTGTCCCCATCAAAACTGGTATGTATTGTTGTAGGAGAGCAGCAGCATGAAGTAGTCGTCATTCTCTAGTCTGATCGCAAATGTTTGGAATCCTTCAGCATATTGGGGAAGCAGTTATGATGGTCCTAACTTTCTTTGGAAACATTTACCACCTTAGCAGGGATGTGGAAGGCAAGAAATTTGGGTGAAATTATCATAATTTCATGTAATTTGTGAAGGCCAAAGGTGACTTCTTGAAAATGGCATATAGCTTGCAGTTTCCAATATAGCTTCTCAAAAATATCCCAATGATATAAATACTCCAAAGGACAAGAAAAAAGACAAAAAGTAACTAAATGAAACTAAACTAAAAATGATGAACAACCTAATGCTAGAATCTAAGAATAATCTCTTAAGAGAGGGGAAACTAAATTGGGGGAATAAATCCTGTATAGGTTTTTCTTCATGACACACTCAGCTTTCATTTAACTTCATGAAATGGAACCTCTGGGGGAAAAAGTTACTGCATAATCCCTGATGTTTACTTCATTGATCAGAGGCTGAGGGTTGTCGCAAACCAGAAAATAGGGAAATATTCCTTTAAGGTATAAGGTAGAGTACTTTGAGGTTTCCCAAAAACCATTTTTCTATACTTAGCCATCTTTCACTATTCATAGGAAGACAGATATAGTCTCATCAGTTATGAAAATGATTTCAGTGAGTGTATTTGGAAAAGATACTGAACCCCTAGAAAATAGTCCCTGTAGAAAAAATGGACAGGAAATGGAGAAGAAGATGGAGGGAGAGTTGGAGAGACTGGTGGTGGAGCATTGCATTTTAACAGGTGTTCTCATGAGTAAAGTAGGTGTAATCAGAGAGGAAAACAATGTTGAGAACAGAAAATGCTGGAAACTATACATTTTCTTGAACACATTTGTTCAAAGTATTAGATTCTTGAACAATGAGTATAGGGGAAAATGCCACTGAAGTGGAACTAGGTGAAAGTCTGTTAGCTATAGTAGCAACTTGAACTGTGGAAATGAACCTACTCTCCCGCTGTAGAATCGAGGAAAGGAGCCATCCATTAGCCTAGAAGTTAGAGTGGAGCTGAGGACAATGCATACACTCTGTGGTTTACAAAAATTCAGATTATATATTATATAGATCCTGCCTTTTATGAGGATAAATGAAGAGAAAAGTTGTATTCAGGTAGGATACTATCTAGAAACTACAATGGAACAAAGAAAATTTAACACAATTGTGAAAACTCAAAGGAAGAGGACTTGTTTCTCATGACATAGCAGAGACTGGAAAAACTATCCAAGTTTAGAATACCTACAGATGCTGAATGATTTATTTAAATTCTTTGTTGAGTTGGTGGGAAAATAAAAAATCTTCAAAGTCTGGAATGACAAGAAAATTCTGGCCAGCATTTGCCACAGAGCAAATGTGGATCACTACTTGCATAGAGTTTAGTATTTATCGGGACAGAGGACAGAACCAATGTAAGGTGAGAGATTGGTCAGATCTGAAACTCCTGCATAAAGTTTGCATCACTGAAAGACAACATCCTTAGTGCTAACCCAGGAATAAACTCATATCTCAGAAACAGATGGTGGGGATCCTTGCATGTCTTGACTTTGATTATGTGTGTAGGAAAAAAGGCAAAAGTCTTCTATAAGTTTCTAACTCCAAGCTTACCTTCACAGGTTTTTGGGACAAAAATTCTTAACTCTAAGATTTGAAAACCAACCTCCAAGGTGAATACTTATTTTAAAGAGGCCTCAGGATTGGTTGCCCACACAGATTCCTGGAATAATCACATGAAAATTCTCTCTGTGGAAATATTTTAAAAATTTTAGGATTCTAAATTTCCTATAGATAAATTTCCAATGACTACAAACTTATACACACACACACACACACACACACACACACACACAACACACAAAGAAACCACCATGTGCTAGAATCAGAAGACATAGTAAATTGCAGAAACAGAAAGTCAAAGCTTGGTTATATTGAAATTGTCAAAAATAGGATGTAAACTCTTCAATGAGGCTAAAGGGCATTAAAAAAGTTACAAAAGGGAAGGAGATTATACAGGGTGATTAGAAAGAATAGAAATGGAATTAAGTAGAATTTCAAGTTGAGATTAGAAATTCAATGTGTGGTTTAAAGAAGTTAAAGAACAGCTTAGATTAACTTAAAGAAAACGTGAATTGAAAAATAGATGGAAGATAGTACCCAGAATGCAACACAGAGAGCTGAGAAGAAAAAAACAAACAAATCACAAAAGGTATGTTGGGAATTGTAGAGGTTAACATGGGAAGGTATGCCATTATCATAATCAGAGTTTTATAAGGAAAGATTATAGAGATTTTATGGGTGGTGGTGAGGGGTATTATTCAAAGGGATAATGACTGAGAATTTTCTATTGTTGATAAAATATACCAATTCTTATATTCTTATGGGAAGTCCAAGTAGGATAAATAAAAAGAAATCCACACATAGACACATCAGGGTAAACTGTAGAATAGTAAAAGGAATATCATAAAATCAGCCAAAATATAAAAGATAAATAACCTTCCAAAAACACCCATTAGACTAACATCTGACTTTTAAACAGGAGCAATGAAAATGAGAAAGCAGCGGAAAGACATCTTCTAACTATAAACCTAGAATTGCATACCCAACAAAATTATCTGTCAACAATGACAATAAAATGAAAATACTTTCAAACAAAAACTGAGAGTTTGCTACCAAATGATTCTTAGTAAAGGGAATTTTTAAGAGTATACTTAAAGAGAAAGAAAATAAATGAAAAAGAAGATCTGAGATGCAAGAAGAAATGGTAAGCAAAGAAAATGATAAATGTGGGGATATATAAGTAGTCACCAACTGAAGAAAATAATTATAATAATGTTTAATATTGAGGGTTAAACAAAGACAAAAATACGTATGAAGAAAAGTACAAGTAAATTGCACTTGGGATGGTGATTAGTATTAAAGTGTTCTAAGTTCCATGTTCAGGAGGATTGTTAAGAATATGATTTAAATTTAGATTTCATTAAAGTATATGTGCATGCTAAAAGTTCTAGGATAACCAGCAAAAAAGTAGAAATTGACTAAGAATTCTGAATAAAAGGTAGAAAATATAGAAAGGATAAAAAAGAAAAATTGGCTCACCTAAAAGAAGGTGAGAAATTAAATGAGAATAGAAAAAATGGAAAAAAGAAGGCATAAGATATTAAATTTGAAATGAATAAAAATATGTCATGATTTAAAATAACATACCAATGGACTAAATGTTCCAGTGCAAAGTTAAAGGTTAGATTTCAGGAAATAAAAACAAAAGTAAAACCTAGTTATATGCTGTTCATAAGACATACATCAAAGTTTAAGGACACAGCAAGGTTAAAAATAATAAAATAAGGAAACATATAATAGGTAAATCCCAAACAAAGGAAAGGAGATATAACTATGATAAAATAGTTTTAAAGGAAAAAAATTACTCAATGTAAAGGTAGTTGCATTATTTATAAACAGGTAGTTGCCATAATTTATAAACAATTTACCAGGAAGATCAAACAATTCTAGATCAATATGCATCTAGTAACTATATATAACTATGTAACTTTTTATATATCTGTCTAATCATATCATAATGGGCAACAGTCTTTCAGTAATTGATGGTCAAGTCAACAAAAATAAGAGAATATAGAATATTTGATTAACCACTCACACTGCATATAATAACTGCAGGGTGTGTATTCACTTTAATCAAATGATTCAGATAAAGCAAATCTCAAAAAAGTTAAGTTTGAGGGTCCTACAGACTATAATCTTGAGCACAAAATAATTTAAAAATCAATAATAAAAAAGCAGTTTGCTTCATTTAGAAATTTGATACAGAGACCAATTAAAGAAAAAGAGGAACTTAAAAGATATTTAGAACTGAATAATATTAAAATAATACACATGAAAACTTGTGGATGGAGAGGTTTTATGGGAAGATAGTGGCAGTACAGTTTTAGTATCTCTTTGAACACTCACATAAAAGAACAGAGAGAAATTGGTGAGTAAAATCAAAAGCCCATGGATAACATTTGCAACAAAACTACATGATAAGTTATCTCCTTGAATCTTGAAGTGCTGTTATAACTGTGACCACCAATTGCCACAAGACAAGCATGGTATCAGTGGCTGTCTGAAGGAAGGATGAGTACAATCCCAGTTAAGGTCTGAAAGGGTTGGAGCAGAACTTTCAAAACTGACCTGCCAGGACATCCTTCTAAGACAGGATCTCACTCTGAGGAGAACTGCTGGGAGTGGAATCAAAATTGAACAGGATAAAGAAAATGGTGACAAAGGATGGAGAAGACCCAGATAAAAGTGGAGGAGACAAATGGATTCAGTATATCTCTTAGAGTAAGTCACCATATTTTTTAACACACCATGAAAATAATAGGGAGCTCTGTTAAATTAGAAAATTTACCCTGTACCATATCTTCTTCTGAAAATGAACAATAGAAAGATATTAAGGTTGAATTCCATATCATAAAGATGAACAGGAGAGTAACTAGATCAAAACTCATAGGAACTTATTATATGAAAAAGTAAATATGTAACAGAATAACAAACATACAGATATAATACACACTAGAATTATGTGCCCATGAAATCAAATCAAAACTATAACTATTTCAAAATGAGCTAATGCTCAATGTTAATTTCCTGATTTTATATTGCAGTTATGTAGACAATGTCCTTTTTTAAAGGAAATACAAATCAATGAATTTAGGTATTATGGGGACATGAGGTTGGCAACTTTTTCCAAAATGGTTCAGGAAAAAGAAGTTCTTTATACAGTATAAACTTTACTGTAAGTTTGGAATTGTTTACAAATAAAAATTTCTTTAAAAAAAGAAAAAGCATTTCAGGTAGTGACAAATATTGAAGCTAGGCAAATAAGATAGAACATATGATAATAGTAGTCCCTTAAGAAGAAACTTACTGCAAGGATACTGTGGATAAAATGAAGGTTCCTGTGGCCAGGATTCTTACCTGGCCCTGGTTGGCTAGCTCACTACACATGTGTGGGCAATGCATCATTATTGACTATATAAAGAGCTCTTCCCAGTGCTCTGGGCAACATGGTGGCAGGGCTGCAAGGCTGCAGGAGAGCAGAGCAGAGGCTGGAGTGGTGGAAGCACTGAGGACAGAGACAGGGATGGCTGTGTGGATAGAGAGGCCCAGAGGATGGTTGTGTGGACAGAGAGGCCCAGAGGCAGAGACTGGATTTCTTCATGGAGACTTGCTCTGAGTGGACGGGATTCTAGTGATTGACCTGCTACCATGGAAATAAAGTTGGCTATAATTCCTCTCACACCAAGAACATCCGACTGTCATTTCTGTGGTCACACTGAATCCATAATGAACTTGCTTGAGGCTGAAACCCATTGGCAAGACAATTGGCATAGTCGGCAGGGTTCACTGTTGAGCAAGGAAAAGAAAAGGCTGCCCTCATGGAAGGAGTGTTTCAGCAGGCTGCACCTATGGATGGCGAGACATTCGAGTGTTCCCCTGTGGACATGTGGTACTGTGAAGGGGTGGAGGACTGGGGTCCACCCCAGAGAAAGAAAATTTGTTGCTGACTGGGATTGCATCACTACAAAGACTGTGGAAATAGTAAATGCCTGACAGGAGGCAGCACAAGAAGGAGCAGAGGCCCAAGAAGGAGCGGCCCAAGAAGAAGCAGCATGCAGGCCGCCAGGTGCCATGGGGCAAGAGAAAGATGTAGTGGAGCCGTAAGCCCCAGAAATGGAGGAGCAGAGTTTTGACAAACAGGTGGGGGTGGAGGCCGTGCTGGTGCTGGAAGCATCAGCCCCTCCTCAGTTGAGACCCCATCTGGTTGAAAGCTGGTGGAAAGCCAGAGGGACTTGGCAACTGCTCATTCTTTCAGGAGAGGTGCAGCCCCCTCCTCAGGTTGCGGAGCACTCCATGCTCTGCTTCTATCCTCAGGCTCAAGCACAAAAGTAAATATGGCCTGCTTCTTGAAGGAAGAATTTAAAGGGCCCTGTGAAGGTTACAAGGATCCATATGTGGGTTGGTTTGAAAAGGTAGGAGAGATAGAAAGAAATTGGATGACTGGAGCTGCGGCAACAACTGAGACCAGAACAGCAGTTCCAGCTGCTGACGATAAAGCAGAAGGCAGAGATAAAGCAACAAGGTCGGCCTGTGTGTCTGCAAGACTTTTTGCTGGAGAGGCTGGAGAAGGTGGGTATTGTAAGGCCCATCCATGGTCCTTTTGGTTAAGTCATTTGAGTAGAACTGGTTTGAATACAGCCAGCATTACCACTTGGTGCCAATGGATTCCCTCAGGTTTGAGGGTTATTATAATTTGTTAGAACTGATTTGAATACAGCCCGGATGACTACTTGGTGGCAATGGATCTCCTCAGGCTTAAGGGTTATTATAATTGTTGTAATTTTTGTTATTTGTATATTGTCATCGATTATGGAATTTGGTTTTAATGTTCAAGCTTCCCTGCACAGGGACCATTGCAGAGGACTGAGGGCACATAGATTGAGAGGCAAGAATCCTTGATGGGTTGAGTGTGGATAAAATGAAGGTTATTATGGCCAGGATTCTCACCTGGCTGTGATTGACTACCTACTACACATGTGTGGGCAATACATCATTATTGACTACATAAAGAACCCTACCCAGTGCTCTGGGCGACATGGTGGCATGGCTGTAAGGCTGCAGGAGAGCAGAGCAAAGGCTGGAGTGGTGGCAGCACTGAGGACAGAGACTGGGATGGCTGTGTGGGTAGAGAGGCCCAGAGGCAGAGACTGGCTTTTTGCATGCAGACTTGCTCAGAGTGGATGAGATTCTAGTGATTGACCTGGCACTGTGGAAATAAAGTTGGGTATAAACCCTTTCACCCCAAGAACATTCTACTGTCATTTTTTTGGTCACATTGAATCCATAGTAAACTTGCCCAGGGCTGAAACCCAATGGCAAGACAGATACAGAACAAATACTAAAACTGTAAATCAAGAAAATTTTTCTGAAAAAAATTGAACATATATATAGGAAGATTACACTGCATACTTGAGAATATTGACCTAGAATACCAATACCAAGACCTATACAAATACAATTATTGGACTTGAAAGAAAAAGAAAAAATCTAGTAATGATCTAGACAAAACAAGCCTGTGATTTAGAAATAAAGTAAAACTAGAATACTATCAGACTTTGACAGCCGTGCATTATGATGGAAGAAAACAAGAACAACACTAAAGATAACATTTAATTTTCTAAGAATAAAAATATAAATGAAGAATTTTATAACCAGCAAAACTGACTTTCAAGTAAAAATATCAAAATTGTTATAAAGTCACAAGGACTAAGAGAATATTATTCTTATAAGCTCTTCCTGAAGAATCTTCTACAGAAATATCTAAATGATTAGAGAGACATTAACAGAAGTGCTGCTATGTGACCTCTATTATATCAGGGTCCTATTATCTCCATTTTTATCAGCAAGCTAAGTTCTATAACTTCTTTTACTATCAGCCCTGGCCTGCATAGGAGAGCTTTATAGTTCCTCTGGTGCCTAGTTCCCCAATGCATTACTTATGACAGTGTCAATAATGTGTAAATTATGTTCTGGTGGTAATCAGGTAGTAGGTCTTCTAATTGTGCATAGTGTATCCATTCCACCATGTCTGATTCCTTGAAATTTTTAATCTCTTAATCTGCCATCTATCATGGCAAATAAGACATTTTAACTCTGTTCAATGTGAGCTATTGCTTTTTCAATGTGTCTAGAAAGCCCTCCTAGTGAGATATGGGACTATCTCCTGAGGTCTTTGCCAGTATATTAAATCCCGTGTCTTAGGAGAATGCTTCCAAGTTAAGGAATGCTTCTATATCCAGTTTTGTCTTCTAGACTCCTGATCAATAATTCTCAGAATTCAGTCCCAAGGAAACCCCTTTCTCCTTTGCCAGGATAGCACGTACCCTACTGGGTTTTGCAGCAACTCAACCCTAGTTCTCTGCCTAGTGAGTGGCTAGGAGAGGAGATGGGGTACTTACTGAGAGGGGAACATGTTATTTTGCAAAGATAAGGGCTCTGAACTCTTTTCCAGAAAGTGGGTGGGGAGAAGGTAAGGCAGATCCCACTTTTTAATAAGAAGGGGTGGGCTACATCTGCACGCTCAGAACTTCAGAGGAATTTTGTGGGTAAAAATCTTCAGGACCAATGACCCAGATATCTCTATCTCATGTCTCCAGGTCCAAGATTTTCCCAAACAAGACCCTGATTTTGTCGTAACAGACATACTTGGTTATGCATTTATCTGTCTTTGGTATTTAGCCACTTTGATCATTAAGTCATAAAAGGAGATGAGAGCTGCTTTGTAAGCACCCAAAGAGGTCCTCCAACTTTCACAACTGACTTTCAATTGTCTATATTACCCTCAGCTGTTCCTTATCTTTCTGTAGCACATCAATGGTGCTTAGTAATAGCCATCCAATACTGTTATTTTGTAGCTAGAATTTCTCTCTATATATCACACATCTGATACATCTCTCCTTTTCATGCATTTTTTCTTCCCAGTACATTCATCCAATTCATCACTGTTGAAAATTTTAACAGTTGTACCACCACCCTGTGCCGGAGGCTGTTGGTGTAATACCTACAGGGATGGGGTCCTCATTGCCAGATGAGCAGTGAGTGATCCAGTTCCAATATATCATCTTATTGCCTGCTCTCTCAGATCACATCCAGTACTAACTGTTGTTGGCTAATTCTCCAGAAGCAGACACTGAGATAGAAGCTGGGGCATAAGATGTTTATTAGGAATCAACAGATGTGAAGGGAAAGGAGAGAAAGCAGAATTTAGCAAAGGTACAAATCTATCATAAAGCCCTAGAAAACCTTGGCCAACTAGGTAGGAAGCTCTGGAGCAAGTATGGACCATCAGAGTATCTGCCATTAAGTCAAAGAAGCCAGGCCTTTCTACCCGACTTTGCTTATTCACCAGATGAGGCTTCCATTAGGAAGCACACAGGGTCAGGAAGGCAGCTCTGTGCAGCTGAGGTGGACCCTGCTGTAGCTTCCAGCTGTCGGCTGTGTACAGTGCAACTGCCTGTAACTGGGTAGCAAGTCCTTCCTTGAAGTGGGGTCTGGGCAGTTCATCTCCATGGCTACAAAATATGTAATGGCTGTAGTCTATTTAGGACGATTATAAAAAATTGGGTTAGAATGAGGTTAGGATAGGCAAATGTATTTTAAAATCGTAATTGGTGGCATAGTAGTAATATTTCTGTTGAGAGAGGAATGTGTGAAATGTGAGGTAAAGCAAATGAGCAGCAAGCGGTATTGTAGTTCTATTACCCTCCATGTCCTTTAAGGAAAAACAGTTTTTACATATGCATATCCACTGCAAGACCTAAAGAAAAGGCCATACTGGTAGCAAAGAGCAATACTAGAGCCTATAATGTGGTTTTGATTTACCATTTTCTTCTAAAAGAAACCAGTACTTCTGGAGAAATGGCTAATTCAAATTTTGGGAAGAAAATGTATTAGATTAACCTGGAATATCTTGTCATAAAAATAGCAAGGAAGGCACCAAAGACTACTAAGATCACATAAAAAAGACTCAGGAGCCAACTTGAAAAAACTCCTATTGGCCAGGGAAGGGATAATTTGAGCATTAATAAGGATTAGAAAGTATAATATATTTAAGTTCTTGAGTTCATAAGGATATTTAAAAATTGGTGACATTTGTATGATGACAGAGAATCAATTCATTATTTTAAAAATTAGTAAATGAACTGTACTACTAAGTATCCAAATAGTAAGTAAAGGAAACATCTCTTCATAAAAATTATTCTAACTAAGAAGTTAAAACAAAGTTAAGAGAATTAGATTGTCACCAAAATGCAATTGCCAATGAATTAATTCATCTAAGCAATAAGCATCAATGGTGCTAATCAACATAAAGAGGGACAACCAGGTATTATTGCCCTCCTGAGTATAATATAAATGGTGAAATATGTGAGCTCTGGCTGTAGGTGTAGGTGGAAAGGGGAAAGAGTCAACTGTTTGATTTGCTTGGGGTCTACACCCAGGGCTCTGGCTGCCTTTAGCCCTGGCAGAAGAATCACATTGTCCAATCTGATGCCCTAGGGTCACATGCTGGGACTTGAGGCCAACATCAGAGTAACAATGAGCATTCATTAATTTACTTATTCAACCATTTATTATTGACTGCCTACTCTTGGCCAAGCACTGGGAGGAAAATAACAAAATAGATTAGATATAGGCCCTTATGAATTAGTTGAGGAGATTAAATAATCTCACAAATGCATGTATAATTACAGAAATGTGGTAAGTGGTGTGAAAGAGAAGCAAAGGCAGTGAGAGAGCATAATGGGCCACCTGCACTGAGCAAGTGGCCTTTAAGCCCCTAAAGTAGAGTGCCTGCAACATAGCAAACTTGCCTGGGGATGAAACACATGGACAAGATAATTGGCATAGTTGGCAGGGTTCATTGTTGACCAAGGAAAAAGACAGGCTGCCCTTATGGGAGGGGTGTTCAGTGGGCTGCCCCTGTGAATGGGGAGACAGTTGATTGTCCCCTGTAAGTCTGGGGAAAGGAAATCCTGGGGAAAAATATCTCTAAAAACTGATATCAGTCAAAGGGAGAAATAAAATTTAAAACCCATTTATTGCTTACAAACTTCAGTGCAAGGCCATCTCTCTCCTCTGCTCCTGAAGAAGCAAGCCAGCAAGCAAGCCAGCCCCCTCCTCTTAACCTCTCAGGTTCAGACATGTCCTTGGTTGCCCAGGTAATTACCCATTGATATGGAGATGAACTTCTCTCCACCACTGAGAAATGATGCAAATGCCCTACAGCCATACTTCTCTCTACCCTTGAGCACCTGTTGATATGCAGATGTACTAAAGCCAGGTGAAATATTCTGGAAATATTACAGTTTTACTCACAGGCCACCCCTCCAGAAATCTTGCCTTATAATTTACTCATTCCCCCTCTTCCGAACCAAACTGACTTAAAATAGAACAACAATAAAATCATGATAATCCTCAAACCAGAGGATTCAGCCTATGGAGATTAAGTAAATGTACTTTTTAGCACAATCTCTCACTAAGCACAAAGTATGTTTCTATACTTGTTTACTCATTCCTAACAACCGTGCTAGATTGCTCACAAAACTTTTACCAAACATGAGACAAAGTCAAGCCTCTCTTTAAGCATATTTTTCTTGACAACAGCAACCCAATCATGATAATTCTCCAGTCAGAGGATTCAGCTAGGTTCAAAGTCCCATGCAGATTAAGTCCAAAGCTCGTCCATTCCAGCCTTCATGTGGCAGCTGTAGCCAGGGGGCACATCCAGGACACAAGGACTGTAGAAGCAAATAACCATGATTTTGGGGGGCCACTTTGCTGTTATTCCAGGAATACACAGGAGGCCAGCTTCCAGGCTTTCCCTAAGGTACCAGAAGAGCCAGCCATCGCCAGTCCATGTGTCAAAATGTCCAGGGCCACGTTCATTTTATTCCTAATTGCTGCACCCATCTGTGCAATGCATGTCCAATAAAGTGGGTAGCTTGATCACTCTCAATCACCGGCGACTGGCCATAGGCTGCAAAGAGATGCTCTAGGCCCCTCTTAGTGGTCTGCTGATCTGCACAATGTGTAGGACTTTCCTTCCAGGCTCGGCTGACTTCTTCAAAGGTCAATGGCAAGCCCCACCAATGGCTACAGCCCACATTGTCTTTTGCCCCATGTGTGACAAACACTGATGTAGCCATTTGGCCACATCAGAAGCAGACTTTCCTTCTAGCCAGTGCACCTGGCCCAATGTGTCTGCTTCATCATTCCCTGGGGATGCAAAAGGCAAATGGCCAGTCACATGATAGATGGTAGATGTCTGTGCCACACCACTCTGTGGCCTTTGGGTCTAGTCTCTCACCCACCCCACGATGGGATAGGTGGTTATTACCTTGGTTGGAGCTTTTCCGGTGATGGGCTCTGTTGCCAGCAAGGTGTGGTACACAGCAGCCAGTTGCTTCTCTATCAAGGTGACCTGGGCCTCTGCTCCTTTCCACAGTTGTGACCACGCTCCAGCTGGCAGCAGGAGCAGCAGCAGTGGCAGAAGCAGTAGCCTTAGGCTTGGGCCATTGGCTGGAGTTGGCACAGCCAGCAGCAGTGGTGGCACCTCCATGACCACATGAGTGTAGACACACTTCCCTTGGCATGAGCGCCACTTCTCCCTGTCATTTCTTCCCAAAGGTCACACAGATTATGACTGATTTCAGGTTCAGAGGAATCTTGCCATTTGCATCAGATGTAAGTCCAGGGAGAGGAAATCTTGGGGCAAAATACCTCTAAAAACTGAAATCAGTCAAAGGGAGAAATAAAATTTAAAACCTGTTTATTGCTTACAAACTACAGTCCGGGGCCATCTCTCTCCTCTGCTCCTGAAGAAGCAAGCCAGCAAGCAAGCCAATCCCCTCCCCTTAATCTCTCAGGTTTAGACATGCCCTTGGTTGCCTAGGTAATTACCCATTGATATGGAGATGAACATCTCTCCACACCTGAGAAATGATGCAAATGCCCTGCAGCCATACTTCTCTCCACCCTTGAGCACCTGTTGATATGCAGATATACTAAAGCCAGGTGAGATATTCTGGATTTTATTACCATTTTACCCACATCCCCCAATGGGTATGTGGTCTGAGGTGGCTTGCCTCCTAGAAGACTGGGCCCCATCCCAGGACTGGAGGCAAGTGGAGGTGACACCTGAGGGAGTACAGATAGCCCTTGGTATAGTAAGTAGGTCTTTTGAGAGACAGAGTGCCTGTGAGACAGCGGGAACTGTGGGTTGGCTGCTTCTCACAGTATTAAAAAAGTCTACAGAAGAGAAGGACATGCTCCTGAAAAAGACCCAAGAAATGGTGGCATGAGAGCATGAGATGCAAACTTCAGTGAATTCCCTGAAGAGGGAAATGGCATTGATGTGAGAGGAGGCAGCATGGGAATGCTGGCAGCAAGGTGCCATTGAAGAGGTAAAAGATTCCTTACAGAACGAGATGGCAGCGCTGCCAAGTGCTCTCAAGGAGGAAAAGGCCATCAAGGAAAAAGAGGAAATCCTGAGGGAAGCACAGGTGGAGGTGGCATGAGAATACCAGCTGTGAAGCATTGAGGTGAAGGTAAGAGAGCTTCTGAAGACTGAGCTAGCATTGCTGTGAGGCACAGTAGAAAAGTTAAAGGTTATAGCAGAGGAGGCACTTGGGGGAGGGCAGAGAAAGGTGTCATCAGCCTGGGAAATGGAGGGGCTGGGGAAGGATGAAGGGGTGGTGCTGGAGGCACTGGCTCCTCCTGTATTGAAAGCATGCCCAGTGGTTGTAAAGAAAATAAAGACCCAGCAGCTGAAAGTTTCCCAAGGAGAGGAGCAGCCCCCTCCCCAGGTCATTGAGCACTCTACGCTCTGCCTCTATATTCAAGCTGAGTTGGTGAATTTGGGCACCCAATTTAGACAGAAGCCCTCAGAGTCAATATCAGCTTGGCTCCTGTGTCTATGGGACTTAGGGGTGGATGGAATTGCTCTGTCAGGATTGGAGATGGGAAGCTGGCTTCCCTGACAGTGTAGCCTGCCTTGAGGCAGCAATTACAAAATGCACCTCAGACCCCAGGGAGTCACTCCCTCCTTGATTGGCTTATGGCAGCACTTCGTGCTGTGTGGCCCAATCCAGGTGATCTGCCATCCTCTCCTGTTAGATGGCAGACATATGCTGAGCTCCAACAGGTGTTATGAGAACTAAGCATAAGAAATGCCATTTATAGTCCAGAGAATTACAGCCCAGATGAAGAGATTTTCACTACTGGATGAGAAATACTGTGCTACAAATGGCTCCCACATCCCTCTTTGGGTCTCTAGTGGCCATTCTTTCCCTCCACTTAGGGCATCCCATAAGCGAGGTGACATGTACAGTAGCACACTTAGGAGAGGCTGAAGCAATGAGAATCCAGAAAGACATAAGATCTGAACTCACAAGAAGAATTTAAAGGGCCCCATGAAGGTTACAAGGACCCAGATGTGGGTTGATTTAAAAAGGGCAGGAGCAGATGGAAAGAAATTAGGTGGGAAGTCAAATAGGATCTTACTGGAGCTATGCAACAGCTGAAACCAGAGCAGCAGTTACAGCCATTAAGAACAAAGAGGCAGAGGTCAGAGACAGAGCCACAAGTCCGGCCTATGTGTTTGCAAGACTTCCTGCTGGACAGCGAGCCAACCTCACTTGAGCCCACACAGGAAGATGATTGGGAAACAGAGTTTGACTGAGGGGAAGGTTGAGGTATCTGCCCTGAGGGACTGGGGGGACCAGAGGTCACATGTTGAAATAGCTACCCACTGGTCCCCAGTGAACATACAATGTGTCCTGGCTCTGGTGGACACAGGGGCTGAATGTTCACTGATTCATGGTAACCCTGAGGGGTTCCCTGGGACCTCCACTATCATAGATGGATATTGGGTAAGGCTATCAGAGTGAAAAAAGCCCAAATCCCTTTGGGAATAGGGTGTGTATATATCTCCTATCACTGAGTATATTTTGGGGATTGATATTTTGCAGGGTCTATGGTTGCAGACCACTGCAGGTGAGTTCAGACTGAGGGTACATGTGGTGAAGACAGTTCTGAGGGGGCATGTTAGGCACTCACCCATAGCTTTGCCTGTGCCTCAGCGGGTGACTAATACCAAACAATACAAACTGCCTGGAGGGCATAAAGAGACTGGAGAAACTCTCCAGGAGCTGGAAAATGTGGGTATTATAACGCCCACCCATAGTCCATTCAATTCCCCGGTGTGGCCAGTAAAAAAGCCAGATGACTCCTGGCATATGACTATGGATTACAGAGAACTGAATAAAGTCATACCCCCTATGCAGGCTGCTGTCCCCTCTATTGCAGGCTTGATGGATACCCTCAGCCATGAACTAGGAACATACCATTATGTGGGAGATCTTGCTAATGCCTTCTTTTCCATTGACATTGAGCAGGAAAGTCAGGAACAGTTTGCCTTTATATGGGAAGGACAGCAATGGACTTTCATCTTCCTTCTATAGGATTATCTCCACAGCCCCACCATCTGTCACAGAATTATAGCCCAGGACTTGGCTACAAGGGAGAAACCACCAACGGTATGGCTGTACCATTATATTGATGATGTCATGCTTACATCCGATTCTCTTTCAGATCCAGAAGGTGAAGTACCTAGACTGCTGCAACATTTACAGGAGAAAGGATGGGCTGTGAACAGTACCAGGGTTCAGGGACCTGGTTTGTCTGTCAAATTCTTGGGGGCCGTCTGGTCAGGTAAGACCCAGGTTATACCAGAAGCAGTTATAGATAAAGTCCAGGCCTTTCCAACCCCTATCCCTAAACCCCTACAATTGCTACAGGAGTTTCTGTGTCTTTTAGGCTACTGGAGAGTGTTTATCCTGCACTTGGCACAAATTCTGAAGCCTTTATACTGGTTGGTATGAAAGGGCGTCAGGTGGGACTGGGTTGAGACATGTGCATCTGCCTTTACTACAGCAAAATGGGCAGTCAAGGCCGTGTAGGCCTTGAGTGTAATAGACCCACAAGGCCCTGTGAGCTGGACGTTCATGTCATGAAGATGGTTATGGCTGGGGTCTCTGGCAGTGGCTTGAATGAACTCGCCAACCTATTGGATTCTGGTCACAACTCTGGAAAGGGGCAGAGGTATGATACACTTGATAGAAAAACAACTGGCTGCCATGTATCATGCTTTGCTGGCGACAGACCCCATCACTGGAATGGCCCCAATAAAGGTAATAACCACTTATCCCATCTTGGGGTCGGTACAAGACTGGACCCAAAAGCCAAGGAGTGGTGTGGCACAAATGCCTACACTGGCCATGTTGGGTGCTTACCTACAGTAGTGTAGTGCCCTCTCTAGTAGCCCCTTGAGTGAAGAACTCCAATGCTTATTGGGGCTGGTGACATATACTAGTGAAAAGCAGGAAGAACTTGCTTTTGAACCATTAGTAGCAGCGAGTCCCTATGGGGAGGGAAGAGCCCCTATACCCTAAGATGCATGGTACACAGATGGCTCCAGCTGTGGGAAGCCCCCAAAATGGAGGGCCATAGCTTTCCATCCTAAGACTGAGACAATATGGATGGAGGATGGTGAGGGGAAGAGCAGCCAATGGGCAGAGTTGTAGGCTGTGTGGCTTGTGATTAGCCAGGATCCCTCCCCTATAGTTGTCTGCACTGATGGCTGGGCTGTCTGTTGGGGCTTGACTGTGTGGCTACCAACCTGGTACTATGCCAACTGGCTGGTTGGTCACTGACCCTTTTGGGGGCAAGAATTGTGGCAAAACTTATGGGCCTGTGGTCAGACTAAAATAGTAAAGTATACCATGTGACAGGTCATTTGCCACTGCCATACCTAGGAAATGATGAAGCAGATAAATTGGCCCAGATATTTTGGTTAGAAGGAAAGCCTGCCTCTGATGTAGCCCAATGGTTACATCAGCATTTAATGCATGCGGGGCAAAAAAGACAGTGTGGGCTGTAGCGTGTCAGTGGGGCTTGCCTTTTGAAAAAGTTAGTAGAGTCTGGTAGGAGTGTGTTGTGTGCTCCAAAAGGGACTTACACCGAGTTCCACAACAACATGGGACAATAGCTAATGGTACCCCTTGTCAGGTGATAGATAGACTATATCAGGCCTCTACCTGTGTCAGAAGGATATCAGTATTCAATGACTTGTGTGGACACAGCTACTGGACTTCTGGCTGCTTTTCCTACCCATTGTGCAGACCAGCAGATGATCAAAAGAGGCATGGAGCATCTCTTTGCTGCCTATGGCTGACCACAGGTAATTGAGAGTGATCAGGGCACCCATTTTACTGGACATGCACTGCAAGAATGGGTGTGACAGCTGGGAATCAAATGGAAGTTTCATGTGCCATACAATCCTACCACAGCAGGCATGATAGAGAGGCACAATGGCTTGTTAAAATCCGGACTAAAGTCAGATAACAATAGTCTGCGGGGATGGTCAGTCTGCTTATGGACCGTGCTATTGTGTCTGAATCAGAGACCCCAAATGGGAGCTCTAAGTCCTGTAGACATGTTAACACATATGGCTGCCTCCCCTGCACACCTGCAAATACAAACCAAGGAAGAATCATTGAAGCCAAGGTTTGGCTACCATAATAACGTCTGGCTGCCAGCACCAACTGCAGTGAACCCCAGAGACTCCATTGAGTGGACATGGCCTTGGACCTTTCGACACATGGACCCACGATGGCTGGCTCTCCTGGCACCTTGGGGACAAGGCCTGGAAGCTGGCCTCCTGTGTATTCCTGGAATAACAGCAGAGTGGCTGCTAAAGTTCACAGTAGTATATCCTGAATGGCCAGAAGGTAGGAGCATCTTACCGGGGAGTTTTGTTTTAACATTGTGGCCAGTGAATGCACCTCCAGTAGCACTTTATAAAGACCCTTCAGTAACCCCCATGGGGAAAGGAGTAAGAGTATGGTATACTAGACCTGGGAGGGACCCCCTTCCTGCTACAGTCCTATCACAGGACCACTCTCTTGCATGCATCCTACCTGATGGACAAGATTTGCCTATGTTGGTGTCATTAAAACATGTGTCTTATTGCCCCTAAGGTCTTTGTGGATTGGGAACTTCCTCTGGCTTGAGGATTATTATAATTTTTGTTACCTGTATCAAAATCTTGTTGTATCTTAATTTTTGTTATTATCTCTAAGTTGTTATTATCCTCTGTTGCTGTTGTGGAATCTGGTTACAGTGCTCCAGCTTTCTCGCACAGGGACTATTGCGGAAGATTGAAAGCATGTAGAGTGTAAGGCAAGAATCATGGAGGGCTGGAGTGTGGGGAAGTTGGGGTTCCTATGGCCAGGATCCTCACTGAACTTAAACCACCTGATGACGTAACTGACCTGTTGCTACTACCACTTTTATTGCACAATATAGAGAGCTCGGCCCAGTGCTCTGGGCAGAGGCAGAGATGCTAGTGCTTGACTTACTGCTGGGAGAACCAGCTGGATAATAAACCCTTTCACTCCAAAGAACGTTTTGCTGTCAATTTCTTGGGTCACATTGAATCCATAGCGAACTTGCCCGGGGCTGAAACCCACTGGCAAGACAGATGGTTTGAGTTACACGGAAGCTATTTGGGGTGGAATATGGAGAAGGTAATAAACAAGGAGTGTGGACAGCCCCTAGAAGTGACAAATGCTTGTCATTGGAAGACCCTTAGGTAGAGCAGGGACATGGGACAAGCATCATGATTAACTTTTCCTGCCTATGATGAAAAATGCTAAGATATAAATAGTATGGTAAAAATAGGAGAGACCCCATCTTCAGGATAAGATTCCATTTTAAAAGTCAGTTGATAATCAGACAATAACCCACCCAATCTTAATGCAGCGTAAGCAGTCTTAACTCATATGACCCCACTGCTTGAGGGTAACCACTGTCTTGGAGCAGAACAGGATCAATAAATCCCTTGTGTTAAGCTTATCTGACAGAATATCTAGAGGACTGACTGTGGGTGAGGACACAGTGTCCTTTACTGGAGAGACACATAATGAGACCACATGTCAAGCCTATGCCCAACAACCCCCCTCTGCCCTTTGTCCCTTCTTGAAATCCTTAAAGACAGAATCCCTGCCTTTCAGGATGCCTCCTATCTGATGATGCCTGCACTTTGCTTTCTTTAAGTGTGTACTTTTAAATAAAGCTTTCTCACTGCTCAAATTATTGCATTTTTGTCTTTTTTACTATTTATTCTATTTCCAAGTTTCCATTTAACCTTGATAAGCAGGGAGGGGCTACTGAGAGCTCAGATTTGGGCTTGCAAGTTCCCATCACCTGGGATGGAACTGTAGCTGCAAGAGTCTGTCTGAAAATGTCCTTTCTTTGGGAAGTTCTCAGAACATAATCTCACTCTGTCCCATGCTCCACAGCTCCCCCAAATCTTGGGGTGGTAGGGGCTAGTCCCCACAGCGTGCAGGTCTAAGTACACACAGGACGCCAGGTGACCCTGGCTTTAAGAGTTGTCAAGGGCATCTGCCTTAGGCCGAGAACTTTCCCTCTGCACTTTCCTGTTCTCTGCTGCCTGCAAGCTGCCATTCCCTGCTGCTCTTGATTTAATGAACTCCTTCCTTAGCTACACTTGCCTGACCTGCTTGAGATTTGTTTCTCATCCAGAGTTAAGAACCCTCCCCCATCCAGGCTGAGGTTTCACCTGGTGCACAGGGACAGACCTCCCCAGACTCAGCTGCCTGACAACAGCCTCTGCAGAGGGGTGATGACCCTCCCACCAGCAGGGCTTGGTGGTAGAGGAAAGTCCTGCTTGGGGAAGAGTCTCCCGCTAGATGACCTCTAGGGGCTCTGCTGACTCTAGGATGGCCAGTCTGTGAACAGGGTCTGGTAGGTTTGGGAGGAATTTCTATGAAGAAAAACATTTCATGAGTTCATGTCTGGAGTGAAATGCATGAGAGCATTCGGGAGCTGGCCTCTTGGTTCCTGGAAGGATGGCGGTGAAGGAGGCCACTGTCCACCTTCTTATCTCAGCCCACTCACCTGTAACCTCTTTACTCATCATGGAGAATGCCTTGGAGATAAAGCCATTTGGGGGAAAAAATGGAAGAAAAATGAAGCAAGTGTGTGCGCTGGTGAAAGGGAGCACTTGCTTGGGGAGTTTCTTCTTTGGTTGTTCTCTTGGCAGCTTGGCAGCAGACCACTTGGAGATGGCTTTTGTGCTCCAGAGTGAGTTTCCAAACATTATAGGCACAGATGTTTTGGAAATCTAAACAGTCTGGCTGAAGCTGCTTTTTAAATAAAGAAGTATTTTCAAGTAGTGTGGCAATCCATTTGCATTGAGTATTTAGAAATACCTTGTGTTGTATAAAGAGTTTTAATTTCATGGCCTGACTGTAACTTTTCCCCAAAGATTATCAGAATTTCTGTGCTGCTGAAATCTGGAGCTACAGAGAACTGATTGTACAACAAAGGACGAACGCCCTCAAGAACCTTTTGTTTCCACCCCTAGAGAACTTTTGCCTTCTCTCATTTCAGGGTGGATTTAATAAGGCTTCTGTGTCCCAGTTTCCAAGTGATAATACAATTAAACAGTAAACAAAACAGGGCCCAGGTCTTCAGAGAGCTTAAAGTCCAAATTGGGAAATAGTTTTCCCCACATGAAGTGACTTGAGGATTATTGTAAGGCAATTAGCAGATAAGCAGGTCTGGCAAGGATGGAGACAAGCCATGTGCACTAACCTCGCATGCCAATGCAATTTTTTTTTTTTTTTTTTGGTAGAACGGCTCATATCATGGCAGCTTCTTAGGAAATACAATTAAGAGAGGCATAGTTCCAAAGTCTAGTACATAAATCTCAAAGTGTCACAGCTAATGCAACTGGTCTATTTGGCCTCTGTTCCTCAGGAGGCAAATTAGAGGCGAATATCAAGGACGAACTTGCTATGAACTTGTTGGCCGCTGAACGTGCGTATCTTTCACTTGGCTTTAAGAAGCAATGGAAAGTAAGAATAGTTCTGACAGCTGCATTGAGTAACCCTGGGTAATTCACGCTCGTCAGATGAGTTGATATATATTGCCATTCAACATTCAATTTTTGAGTCTCTTTCTTTTATAGGTTAGCTTCTGCTGAGTGTGTAGTATCTGATTGAAACTGATTGCAAAAGAGATCATATTCCTTTGGAGGTGACACATTTGTGAACAAAAATCCCAATATGCAAGACATAAAGAATTAACCAGAACACCCTGTTTCCAACCACAAGGCAAAAGAAATTCTCTAGGATGGCTTTGCTTGCCAGGTGTTCCAAATGGAACCTCAGAAGTTTCTTTATTTTTTAACTTTTGCATGGTGATTAGAAACGCCGCATTGACAGGTGATAAGACAGGAAGGGATAAACGCTGTGTTTCATTTAGAGTTGGGAGAATGAAGAATGTGTCTCTTCTTTTTCTAGTAATAATTACCCATCTGAAGAGATTATGTCATAATTTGTCCAATCCTCATGAACCTCACTAATGACGATGCTTTCCACATAGTGAAAACTATGCAGTGGGAGAACGACTTGGATGTGAGATTCACCCTCTCATCCTGAAGGCTGCCTGCTGTGTTCCTTGCTTGGAAGACATGGGTTGCCGAAAGAAGGTTGGGTTTGATTAACCAAAAACATGTACCCATTATATTTTGTTAAAGATTGCAGTATTAGGCAGCCATTGTCCATGTTCTGTCAGGAGATTTCCCCTCACGACTTTTAATTTCTTCAGAGAGGTTTGGGACCATAGTCCCTGGTTTTAGGCTGGACACACTGCCTTCTCTTGGAGCCTGCTGGCCAGTCTTCATTCTAGAGGAGACCATCCACCTGAATGCCGAGGATGCATTAGCATTTTGTACAGAGTCTTCAGCAGAGAGCCCAGATTATCTGGCTTCTTCCTCCAGAACTCTTTTTCCTTTAAGTTAGTGAATGGTAGCTGCTACCTCAATTTATGCTTCCAGCTGTCTGTGAGATGAGAATTGAGTATTAAACTGAAAAGAGGGCTTTGGGGTGGATGATCTTACTTGAGACTCTTTGAGATTTTTTTAAGTCTTTTAATCATCTGTAAAATAGATTGAAGGAATTTAATGGATGCAGAGTTTCTTTGGAAATGGTAAAGGGTTAAACAAGTACAAGGTGTTATTATCAAAGTGCCCCTAGAATATTGCAATGGCAAGAAGTTTCTTATCAAATTCACATTACCTGGAAAACTTGGAGTCATCTTTAGCTTCTCTTCCTTCTTTCTCACCTAAATCTAAATTTCCAAAAGACCCTGCTGATTCACCTCTGTGGCACCTGGTATTTTTCTTCCCATTGTGGCGATCCAGTCTGAGTCCTCATCCTGCCTCCTCTCTCCTTTCTCCATGCAACTGGAGTGAAGGTCCTGCCCTGCTGCTCAAAGAACTACTGTGCTGTTCACTGCCGACCCCAGCAATCCCACCTCCTCTTTCCGGCCTCCAGTGCCCACCATTAACATTGCTTAGACCTCCTTTACCCCACCTCAGTTCTTCTGATTCATCAACACACAGTCCTCACTTCAAGAGAAAATACATTTGCTACTACAGGAAAGTGACTTAAGTTGTCTAATTTTGTATTCCTTTAACCTTCTCAATAAACACTTATATTAATTTTTCTATGCCAGACACTGTGCTGGGTGCTGATGAATCAAAGCACTGTAAGACATAATCCTTAGTCTCAAGATGGTGTCGTAGAGTATGAGAGATCTGGGCTCAAATGTTGATTCTGACATTTACCAGCTGTGTAATTGTGAATAGGATGCCCAATTTTTCGAGCTCAGGCTTCTCATCTAGTGTTATAAGAAGTAAATGAGATAATTGCCTGATTGACCCACATTGTTGGTCTTCTGTTGGATGTTATCATTATTATCATTATTATTATTGAGCCAGGTCAGCCAACTCCTTGAATTCATTCATTGTAAGTGGCTGATGCAGAAAAGAAGGGCGGTGGGTCCTGCCTGTGGAAGACAGAGAACTGTGTTTGACAACACAGGTGGACTACTACTGCCTGGTGATGTCATGAAATAATTGAGATTTTGGTGGGAAATACCAGTTTATTGTATTAGTCCCTATTGTGGCTGGTGTGGCTTGGGGAGGCACAGTTATACCCAAGGGTGAGGCCGTTCTCCTAATCACCTGCCCTAGAACATTAGGGCCACTTGTATTCCTTTCTTCCCTTGCCACCTCTGCCTACCCTTACAGAGTTTTCCATATTTACACTTTGTACTTCTGTTTCTGCTATGAAACATAGAAGATTCTACCTGTAGTGTAGTATAACTCTTTCGATTCTAAGGTTTTGTAAGCTGCTAGAAAGCTGGGAATATTTTACTTAATATTTATGCCTCCTGTAATGTTACAGTAGTAAGTGATCCAAAAATATGTTATATGTATTTAAACTGAACTTCAGTGATTCTGCACTATCTCAGTCAGCCCACTGCCAAAAATCTTCCATCAGCTTTATCATGCACTGTTTGTTCTCCAGGGTTGCTTTAGACAACCCAATCTCCTTGGGGTCCTGGGAAAACACAATGCTTATTGCTTTGTTTGAAGGCCAGCTCTGTATTTATTGGAGGTATGTTTTTTGGAGAAGCAGGCTCATGGTCAATCTGAGACCCAGTTTCATCATAAAATGAGGATCATATAATATAAAACTTCCTACAAAAC